>NC_090208.1:9487500-10793500 GCF_033026475.1 Channa argus | reverse complement strand
ACTCCGGGAGCAAGCCTGCAGGGCTCAGCAGACTCAAGTGTTTCGGAGGCTCCACATGATAAAGCTCAGGTAAGCGTAAAAAAAGCAAGGTGAGTGAATGAAACATGGATCACAAGGGCACCGACCATCACTGGAAGGGGCATCTGGTTGGTATAGTAATTAACCCTGCTGAGTGGCTGGCCTAGAAACTGCTGGCTCCCTGCCCCTGTCCACCCCCATCCTTCCAACCTTTAGAGGACCCAGAGATGATGGGGTGCCAAACAAACTCCTACATCCAGCAGCTCCCTGGGAGCCTGGTCACACTTATTAGAGCCAGTGAGCATTGCTGTGACCCGACTGGTCTCTCCCACTAACCAGGCTTCAGGGTGGGACAAATGATGGGCTGGGGATCAGAACAAAGCAAGTCGATGCTGAGATTAGCTACAACCCATATAGTACATCTCAGCATACAACACATGAAAGGGTAGCGTCTAAGTATAAAACTTCAAAAATTACACGATGGGCATGCACAAACCGACAGATTGTTCCTTTTTTGATCTCTTTCAAGCAGGCAAACACACCCCTGGGTGATTTAGCAGCACAATGTCAATCGGAGAGCTTCGCAATGCACATGCCTCTAGTGGGGGATGTCGCTGTCAACAGATAAGGGGCTGAGTTTTTTAGTTTCTTAGTTTTTGGCATGGGCTACAGTGTGTTCCGGTAGTGTAGCCTAATCGTATCTGTGGTGGTGATGATCGGCTACAACAGCCCTCAGCAATTCTCTTTTGCTCTCTGAGGGTCTGAGGAGGGATCGTGAATCGCTCTGCTGTGTGACAAGGCCGGATACTGGCCACGTTTTTGGCATCTACGTACTGCACTTTTTAACACTCGTTAGCCAAAGTACATACCAATACGGGCATATGGCAAGCAAATACTGGCTGATACATTAGCTTTGACAAATTTAATCCATCCAGCTGTAGTTTGTGCTCTCGTTAAAATATTTCACCACAGCGTTTTTTGGATTATAATGAAATCGGCTGAAGCATCTGAAAGTGAAAGGAATCCTGAAAGAAATCTTGCAGGTAATGATTAAAGCAAAGTGTATTGGTTAAGGAAGGCAAGGCAGGACAGAATAAGGAAATATCGCCAAGTGCAATCCATGTCACAGCTGACTTGCCGAGTAGCTGATATGACTCTTTTATTCCATGGTCACATGGTCTTTCAGATGCACTCAGACATTGCATATTACTATTTTCTTTCCTCTACATAGGACATGCAATTTTTTAAGGCAGTTATATGCATGGAAAGAAAAAAACAAAACACTGGTCAATGACTTTATGAGGATCCCTGTGGTAAGATGGTATCATCTTGCAATTTCATTAGTTCAGATTCCATCTGGTTCATAAAACTTAAACTCCTTGGGAAAAAAAAAAACGCTTTCTGCAGTCTGCCAAATCAGCTGCCTGGCACAGGGCCGACGCTGGGTACACACCATGGCTCCATAGTTTGAATTCTTTCTCTCTCCTCCCCTCTATTTTGTGTCAGAGATTAAAAATAGCAAGTGGCCTTCTGCAGAATAAGCAGTTCATGGATTCTGGCTTTGATGCTATGTTTGCCTGGAGAGGCCAGCTGTCACCTGCATGCAGGAAGAATAGATCTCACCACTGACTCTTAATACTGTACATAGTGGGCTCTGAGATAAAACAGGTGTGTCTGCGCATCGATGTCAAAACTTTGCGGGGTCTTTAACTTTGTTTCATTCACTCGCACAATTACGGTGCGCGTGTTTGCATATTCACCTGAGAAAAAGCCTTTTCAGAGGAACAAAACCAACAACAGTGGAATAAGATCAAATAAGGCTGCACATTGACAACAAAAACTGAGCAGTATAATTTGAATATTTCTATCATTTTAGTAAACTCTTTGTAGATCTGTGATGGTAATTCTCTCCCAGGATGGAAGGAAGAGAATCAAGTTAAGCGGCTCTAATCTGTAAAATAATCAAAAGACTGAAGCTGCTGCATTTAGAATTAATGAAAGACCAACCTTGTGAACACTTAGAAATTAGTCAGAGCGATTTTCTGCAGATATGGGCTCATTTTCTGGTTCAGAAAATTACCATCAAACAAACTTTATGTGTGAAAGCTCAAACAAATATTACACCAAGTTCACAAAGTCAGCCTCTGTATCGGAGTTGAAGTTTTGATCAGATACAATTCCTACTTGTGTGGTATCTAGTTCAAGGAGGGAGCAGAGATATAGATATAATATCGGTCCAACTTTCTGTGTCACCAGACCAACGGTTGCCTGAGCTCAAGTTGTCCTGTACTGAGCGCTGCCCATTACGTTCTCAATATCTGAATTGATTTTAAACTAAAAGATACTTCACATTAATAGCTTGGTTTGTACTACCGCTTGAGTTGCAGAAGCTGGTAATTTGCAGCCATTTATCATTTTCTTTTAACGGTTTATAACTTACTTTGAAATATTACAATTATTACAACTATAAATATAACTTTTTTTTAACAGTTTTACAGTTTTTAATTTCTCCATTGCTTTTAACTATTTAGGGATTGTTTCAGCTCATCATTGAAGTCTTTTATCCATTATTTTCAGTTAACGTTTTAAATATTTATCTATGACCTTTTTTTAACAAATTCCAATTTTTATTTTTCAGATTAGTTGAACTTCTTTATGGCACAAAACCCTCCAGTTAGGATACAGTCATAGTTGATTATCCCCCATGACATGTCTCTATTAACATGGGAACTGTTCTTCGGAATAAAAATAACAACAATAGATTTATAAATTTATATTTATAAATATCAGAAAATATTCTTCACAATTGGCGGCAGTGGCTTAGTCGGTAGAGTGGCCGCCTACCGACCATCGGGTCGGAGGTTTGCGCCCGCTCTTCCCGACCACATGTTGAAGTGTCCCTGGGCGAGACACTAAACTCCCAACAGCCCCTCCCCATCCCCAGGCGCGCAGCACCGGTCCCAAGCCCGGTAGAAATTGGGGAGGGTCGTATCAGTTTCTCCCCAAATAAGGCACATTTAGTCTCATCCAAAGATCATCTTCTACATAAGGAAAAATAAAATCTGATTATTAACATTCACCCAACACAGGACTTAAAGTCAATCGAATCTCTAATATTAATATAATTATATGTCCAACACATTAATCACAAGTTTTGGTGAGTCAATTAAAGCCCCTTACAAGTGTAACAACCAAATGCAGCACTGTGTGTGCGCAGCACTGTGTATTTGCATCCCTTAGGAAGAGGAGAAAATCAAACAATTGGGATTATATTAACACAGGGGAGAAGAAGAAGGGAATATGGGACACAGGCGTTGAGGCTGCCACATTTTCCTAGCTCAGTTCTTCCTGTAGGGCACAGTGCTTTCAACAATATTCAGTGTTCCTGCAGAGCAACAAGCCTGTCTGGATACAAAGTGCACCCCTGGCTCTGCCAACAGTGGCTGAAATGTGAAAGTTGTTTTGTCCCTGTTTTATTGACTGAAACAGAGCTGTTAGGTGAAAGAGAAATCTGGTGAGTGGTGGCTATGTTGTGTGAATGCAACTAAGGTGATTATCACCAATCATCACCTATTATCCATAACAACGACAAGGACAACGATTTAAAGAAGCTTCTCTGGGCTTTCAGGGATTCTCATGCCAAGTTGTCACTATGGCCGGCGTCACTCTGAGCGGATCGACAGTGAATGTCCCACTCCTCTGTGGCCTGGTTCTCTGGAACTGATACAGAGGCTTCTACATGTTCAGATGCATTATTACATCCATCGTCCTGGGATTGACACGCATGATGACCCACCTCTGACTGATCAACAGAGGCTTGTTTAATTGGAAGCCACGAAAGGTCTGAGTCAGTGGTTGGAGCATCGAGCGCCAAGGCCGCCTCCACTCCTTCCTCCACCATGGAGCCCAGTTCTTCATCTTCTACTCCTTCTACCTCATGCCCCGCTTCTTCCACTGGACTCCGGCCTTCCTCCAGCTGTAAGGCTGCGTCGTCCTCAGTCAAGCTCACCGTTTCCCCACCTCTCCGCTCAATCCCATTCGTCTCCAGACTGTTGAGCAGTGCAGGTGTTTCTTCCCCACGGACGCCATCTGTGCCAAGGTCACTGCCAGCGGTGTGGCATTCCCAAGGTGATTCATGTGGACTTCTGTCGCCTGACATAAATGGGGGACCAAAGATGCAACAACTGGTCACTTAAATTGCTCACAGGATCTGAAGCCACAGATTCATCAGAAACAAATAAGTATGCCCTTTTATGTTGCCGCCTGAAGGTGCCGTGATCTAGTTTACATCAGCAAGCAACTTACTATGTCAATTATGACAACTACTCTTTAGGGCTACAGTTTAAGATTTTCGACATAATCAATTTGTGCATTTATAATTTATCATTAGTCATGACAATGATTTTTATTAACTAGTCCAATATTCAGAAAACTGTCATAAATGCATGTCACTATTACCCAAAAACGTAAGCTGACATCTTCCAAATGCAAATTTCTTTCAGAGCCACGTTCAAAAAAACCAGATGTACTATATGTATTCTATGTATTTACATGGCAAAGAAACACATAGAAAAAAAGAAATAAATACACAGTATTAACAAATTAGTGAATTTTACATGTTGCATATTAACACTACAGTGGGAAACTTCACATCTGCCCTTAGACACAATGGGAGATACAAGCAGACCGTGGAGTTACATGGTAGCAGCTATCTATGCCGTAGATTGATGCAGCACTAATTTAGCACATCTTACAATTTATTTGCTCTTTTTCTCTGTTCCGGGTGATGATTGCGTAAGATGGTAATGTGTAAGTAGCAGGATAGTGTTAATTTGAAAAATAGGCACCTGTTGATTTTCAACGCTACTTCTTCCTTTAAAGCCTAAACTTCTGTAATTTAAAATTACAGTAAAAATTTTGTGAGGGGAAAATATTCAATATAATAGAAACCTGGACTTATTATTTCAATTACTTATTTGACTGAAGTGCTTCCATGGCAACAGGCTAAATATAGCAACGTTGCTCAAGACAAGGGGATGCAATGCAAGTGTGACGCCCCGCATCTCGGCAATAGCAACAGCTTAGTTCTGCTTCTTTCTGCCAAAATATGCTCTCACTTTGGGGATTACTGACCCATATTTGTGGATGTGCAGACAAAAAGGTTAAAGACTGCACACAGAGTCCCCGCCACCTTTTTCTTCCGCACACACATATGGTCCAAACACACACCACACGCAGGAAGAAAAGCAACATTACTTGAACTGGCATCCATATTCATGCCCCCCCCACCACCCCAATCCCCCTTTTCCTTTCAAAGAGAACACGGCAGAAGTTTCTGAATGTCAGCGGGCGAGAATTTGCTTCACATTTCCAAAATGCCATGGCATTTGGGCAGCTTGCACCAATGAGAAGAAGAGGAGTGGAGGCGGGAAGGAGAAGGACTTGGGTTAAACATAGGAAGATAGCAAGGAGTGTTTAGGACGCAGTGGCTAATTACAGTGTTTACGCCGTTAGCTGTGCATGCTCTTATGAATGGATGGAGTCACCAACCACAGACAATTACACACTCACCTTTGGGTGGCTGCACTCTGGGCTGGATGTTTGGCTGAGGTGTGGCACGTGTTGGATGAAGCTCTGGTGGAAGGTGTTCATTCAGTGCCGTATTGTCTCGTGTCCCTGCAAGCCCATCACCACAGAACAAACACTAGATGTTACTTTCGCATCCAAATGGCAACAAGAAAGAAAACAGAAAGTGGTATGAAGAGTTTTAAAAGGTTCGGCCATGTTTGGGTCAGATGTATGATGCTGTGCTGTTTGTGCTTTCACACAGTGTACACACACATATGCATTGCAGTGCTTACAGGAAGTGGCTTCGGTTCTCTGTCATTTGTCTTCATTAGTGATGGCTTCACGCCTCTTAGGCTGACACCATATGCTACTCATAGGAGGCTGTGCACTATAAACCAGACATCGCAAATACACACGTACAACTATATGCACTCAGACGCACACATACACACACACACACACACAAGCTTTTAAGAGTGAACATCAGCCTTTGCTACAGAGAAACCGTGTGATCGGGAGAAAAACCAGGACCGTTTTCTCTGACCATTCAAGTGTGAGGCATGAAAACAAACAGACGAATGCGAAAATGGATGGCTTGGTGACACGATGCATGAGAATCATGAATGGTGAACGGAGACCATATTGTTATGGATGCTGTCCATATTGTTATGGATGTCCACTGTTTACACTGACGTGGGAGCAGTGAGGGAGAGGAATGGGTGGGGGTGGGGGGTCAACTTGGAGGTTCAAGATAAGCAATAAAGTTGTCTTCTAAAATGTTTCTTTACTTCTTTTACAATGACAGGGCTTTCAAGCGTAACATTAAATTGTTTTACCATTAAACCTTTCGGTGTTTTGACTGATTGAGGTAAGGTCAGACAGACCGTCCCCCACTTTGGTCAAAACTGAACAAAATTGAAATATCTTATCAATGACGTGCACAATCCACCACAATCATGATATAGTTTTTTTCTTTTTTTCTTTTTTTTTATAAAAACATCTCAACAGATGCTGGATGGACGGCCATGAAATCTGGCAGTAATAACACTGCTGACCCTGGTAAACAATATGCTAAACATATGCTAGCTAGCCTGCTAACATTAGCTTTACATTAGCTCAAACTTTTCCTGTGCTACAAAGTACAGCCACAAAAAGCTGGTAGCAATGTAGTGGCCAGTTTTCCTAAAGTTACCCTATAATTATAAAATTACTAAAAGCTGCTTAAAAGATGTTTCCTCATGTTATACGCAATTCTATTAACAGTTTATGGATAATCAACATAGACAGTAATTATTTGAAATATATAGTTATTACATAAGTATCTGAAAATGAAGGTGTTACTTATGATCATTGACATCTCTGTCATCGGAAGGTAAACTGATATTTCCTTAACCCAACTTGTAACTTGGATCATAGCTCTATTCTTGTGGCGAAACAAACAAACAAAAATGAGTCAGCAGTTGTCTAGAGGCAAATATTTCCTTCATTAAGCGCTGATAACTGGTCTGTAGCTTTAAGACTGAATGCGTGCACGCTCCTCGAGTTTTCAGAGAGGGGCCTTAGAGGACTTCTGCAGGCTGCCTTTTAAAAGCCAATAATAAAGAATAATAAGGTGGTGCTGGAGATCAGTTCTGCAGAGCCAGCACTGAGGGAACACCAGCCACTTGCTTCACACCTTCCAAATACGGCGCACTGTGCGTTATGTATAGTATACACTTCAGAGAAAACAGGACTTTCTACCTGACTGAAGACCACAACACCCAAGATCATAAACTCTATGTCACAAATAGACATAAAGACAAGGTATGCGCATATCTGTCATATAGTCACACAGTCAAATCCTTCACAGGGATGCAGCGCTGTCTAGCCCCAGGGCGACAGGAAATGCCATTTTAACGGGAAAAGTCTGTCACTGGACCAAAACATAGCTTTACGGGCGCATTCTCTATCCACCTCTGTCTTTTCGATAGCTGATGCACTCTGACAAGCTTTCACTCGCTGTGTTACATTTCAGCTTGCACTCATCCAGCACGGGGGGGGTGGGGGGGTCTGGGGGATCTGTCAATGACTACTTTATCCGAGTAACTGCATCGATGTCACCGTTATTGTTTTTGGCTGTCTCTCATCTGGAGACAATGCAGTCACCTCTAGTGTTCTCCGAGCTTCAGGTAGGCAAGCCAAGGCCCTCCATCCTATCCCGTTTGCCTTTAATATCCATCAGCCCAACTTCATATCACATCAAGGCCGCAGACGCTCACATCTCTCTCTATATCTCTGTCTCCCTAACTGTGGTGGACAGTGTGGTCGTCAGGCACTCTGGGCCCTCGCCTACAAATTCCCTAATAACGGCACATTCCCCTAAATGTGTTTGTAATGTGGGCAATCATTTTCAGTAATGGATGCTTGTCAGTTTTATGGCGGTGAGAATGACGGTCTCATGACAGGGTACCTCCATCCAGTCGCAGCCCCTCCACTTCTCCGCCTGGTTTACGCACAGCACAACATCCCCCTCCAGTGGGTGTACCAGGGAACTACTTCTAAGATGGACTCCTAGTTTCTGAGTGCAGATGCAATATATTTATATTCTCATAAATGTTTTTGATGTTTCATTTCTATATTTGGGTTTAGTCCTGTTTGCAGGACAGAAACAATTGGCAGTAATGTGTCTTGCATAGGCAAATGCAAAGGCTCCTATGGATACAGTGTATGTTTAGGGGATTTTAAGTCCAAATTTATGTTTGTGGTTTTGATGTGTTTTTAATACTACAACGGTCTCAAACTTTATTTTGGTTCTAAAATTTAAAACACTTTCTCCACTGTCTTGAGAGCTTTGAGCGCATATCCGCCTTCTCCTGTCAATTTCTTTTTCACTCTGTGCCAAGAATTTTGCATTAGTTTTTAAATAAGAATTTGTTTTTATTTCCTCATCAGCAACATGTATCACGCTGTCCTATGACAGCCCCCAGGCTTTTTCTGACATGATTTATGATTCAAATTCTTGCCAGTGAGAATCTCAACACATTTGAAAATGAACCAAACAAACTGTAGTGTGCTGATTTAAATAGGTCTGTCTTGCCCTTAAACAATTCCTAACCCCAACATTCACAAAGAATCTTTTTCCCCTGCGTGTAAAATTTAAGACAGATCCAGTGGAGCAAAAGGATGAGTGAGTGTGATATTCAGCAGCCCATTCAGTCAGTGGTATCATGAACAGACACATGAGCGGGTGGTCAATGGAGTCGACACATTGTAAACGGTGGGTATGAGGTGACACAATTTCTGGGCGTCTGCCCAGATTTGTCCTGGCATGACAGAGTGGAGGGCATGGATGGGCTAAGTGGGGCAGAAGGAATACATACTCCCAATTCCCACAGATACGCGATAGGTCAAGCCTGAGACGCAGCCAGAGAGGAGAGAAAGACACACTGTTATGAACATAAAAGCTTATTACTGTGCTCAGATAAAAAGAAAGGGGTGGGGGGGGGTGGGGGGGGTTTACAAATGTAAATGATAAAACAAAATATCAGAGCAACTTTTGAAAACCATAATGTAAAAAGCATTTTCTTCCAAAATTCCAATGGTTAATATTAATTATAAAAGGACAGAAATGGTTTAGTTGTATTTCATAGGTTTGTCAATAAATGTTTTTTCTATTTACTATATATAAATACATACATGGTGTACTTGTACTTGGTATGGCATGATTGCAGGATCAGTTTCTGTAGCAGTCACATCAAAAAATATGCACAAGTACTGATATTGTCTTTTTGAAAGTCCATATATCATATGTAGCAGTTCATAGCCATTCGGTTTTAAACATCAGCTATAGTTTTACCCACTTTGCTTGATTTTTAATTTCTCTTAATGTTTACTGGCCAAATTACTGCAAGATGACAAGGGTGCAAGAGTTTTGTTTTTTCTTTTAAACAAAAAACTAATGTGCATTCATTCACTATTGCCACTAAACTGTATTTCATAAAAGAAAGAATATATTGAAATGAATCAGTGGTTGGTCATTTTCATATTTCAAACACTGAGCCATCACTCTGTAATTATTAAATAAGTGGTGTAGAGGCGACTTTAATACAGACGTGTCTCACAGCCTTTTTTTTTTTTTTTTTGGTGGAAGAATTAAATGTGAGGGGGTGTAGTATTTGGAGGGATCTATTAACATTAATGAAATACTGTATTCCTGCATAATCACCTGAAAACTGTTGCTTGTTTTTGTTTTTGATTAGAATGAGCCTTCTATATCTACACAGGGAGCGGGTCTCCTTGATGGTTTCCACCATGTTGCACTGCAATGTTTCTACAGTAACCTAAAAAAAAAAGACACTGACTGAGAGGAAATTTTGGGTTTTCACTAACATTAAACTGTATAGTTTCACATGATGAATCGATTTTCCTTTTTCTTTCAGCTGTTCCCCACAGCGAGTCACCTGCCTCCATCCTCTTCTAACCCTAACCCTGTCCTCTGCATCCTCTTCTCTCACACCAAGTGCCTTCATGTCCTCCCTCACTACATCCATAAATCTCCTCTTTGGTCTTCCTCTAGACCTCCTGCCTGGCAGCTCCAACCTCAGCATCCTTTTACCGATATATTGTCAGTCTCTCCTGGGGGAGGGGCATATGTAGCATATGGTAGCATATGGTGGTTTGAACATGTCCAAACCACCTCAACCTGTCTTTATCTCCAAAATATCTAACATGAGCTGTCCCTCTGATGTCTTCATTCCTGATCCTGTCCATCCTCGTCACTCCCAAAGAGAACGTCAACATCTTAAGCTCTTCTACATCCAGCTCTGCCTCCTGTCTTTTCTCCTCTACCTTCACCTTACACTGCATCTCCCTGTGCTCCTGTCCTCTCAGTGTCCCACTTCTTCTTAGCTAACCTCTTTCCCTGTATACACTACTGAACTTCCTCATTCCACCACCAAGTCTCTTTGTCCACTTTCCTCTTTCCAGATGACTCCCCTCCTACCCTCCTACCTGTCTCCCTGGTCACATTAGCTGTGGAGGTCCAGTCATCTGGAAGCACTTCCTGACCACCCAGAGTCTGTCTCAGCTCCTCCCTGAAAACTACACAACACTCTTCCTTTTTCAACTTCCCCCACTTCGTCCTCTGCTCTTCCTGCCTCTGTCCTCTTCATCTTCCTCACCACCAGAGTCATTTTACACGCCACCATCCTGTGTTGTCTGGCTACACTCTCCCCTACCAATACTTTGCAGTCACTGATCTCTTTAAGATTACAACGTCTACACAAGATGTCGCCCACCTGCGTGCTTCTACCTCCACCCTATGTTCCTGCCTCTTCTGGAAAAAAGTGTTCACTACAGCCATTTCCATCCTCTGTGCCCATCACATAGTCTTTTCATCGCTATAACATTCCTCACACACTCCTCTTTCAGAATAACTACTACTCCATTTCTCTTCCTATCCGACCCATTGTAAAACAATTTGAACCCTGCTTCGAGCCTTGCTACTCTTCCACCTGGTCTCCTGGTATAGAAGTCAGATTCAGTTTGGAAGTCATGATTCTCATGTTTTGATTTCAGATGCTCTTCCTGACACAACCCTCTGCATTTATCCAGACTTGGGACTGGCACAAGAAGACACTGGCTTGTGCCCCCTTGCGGTTGCATTAGTTTTACATTATATATACATTAAGTAAATTCCACTTCTGTGAATGTAGCTATATAAAGTAACTTCATGTCTTGACATATTGCTACATGATGCATTTGTAGATGACAACATGGCAGCTAAGTGACACCGTAGGCTTTCTGCTGCTTTTAGCAGTAGGGGGTATTCAGATGGTTGCAGTATGCAGAACCAAAACTAGGTGTCACTAAATCTTACACACTGCACCTGCATGTTAGTTTTAAGACCCACCTGGAAGACTCCATAGTCCTGAAACCTCCAAGGTCTTCAGCTTCTTTTCCAAATCTGCAACACGGTTACCCAGGATCCTGCAGACCAAGAAAGGGTCAAGTTACTTCGGACTGTTAAACACTATATGTGTGTCACAGTTCAGTGTTTACCTTGGAGGTGGAGTAGGACTGTTAAGAGAATAGGTAGGCAAACAACGTAAGTGTGTCACGTGGTTGATTTTAAAGACTGGCCCCTTGTGAAACAGTGCTGACACTCTTCTCTGTACCTGTTGGTGTGCCTCTGGTGCTGGATGACCAGATTCTTCTCATGGATGGTCTCCAGCAGCGCTGTGGCCAGAGACTTGAGGTCAGAGATTGACTGAGGGGTGGCTGGCAGGCTGCAGCCCTGCTCTTCCAGGAGCATTTCCTGAACTGAAAAAGACAAAGGGAGAAGAGGAGGGAAGAAAAGGAATAGAATAAGAGAATAACAGATGAAAATGTGGCCTCACATACTGAGGATATATGGGTGCTAACCTACAGAATGACAATAATGCACTAAAACATTTCCAGAACTGGGTGAGACAACAGGGTGAACAAGACATGGGGGAAACAGAAGAGGAAGAGGAAGAGGAAGCCCAAAATGAAAAGTTAGAAACAGCTGTCTACCAGGTGACACTGTCTTAACTTTAACTCCAGAGCCCACTGTGCTGCTTCTGCCAGCTACTGTCAGTCATCTTAGCAGGCTCCCTTCCCTGCCAGTGGTGCTTTTTACCATTCAGAATACAATTAGTAACCCAGCTGGTGTCCGGGCGGTGGTTTGGAGGATTAGCAAATTTAAGAGGTATCAATGAGCTGCTAGAGACAAAGTTGTTTTAAGCTGATTTGTTTTAATGAGAGAGAAAAAAAAAACAGTTTGTCTTCAAAAATAACAACAGAGGTCATGAATTATGTTTTATACCGTTTTCAGATCAGCTGCTCAGGCATCTATTTATGTCTGAGTTTAAAGAGAATTCAAAGTGAACCGAACAGTTTGTATTCTCACCTTGTTTGGCTGAAAGGACACCAGTGAGGGGACTGCTGTTTGATTTCCCATATGCGGTGGAGTTTTTCCTCCTCTCCAGAGCTGTCTGTTGAGGGGGAAAATCAGGAGAACAAAGCCCACCCTCCTATGTTTGATCAACATTTTAAAAAATTGCAACCTTTGTACTTTTATTGCATATGCATAATACAAAATGAGCAAAAAAAATGAATTTTGCCAGGATGCAAAAGTCTAAAAAAAAGTCAACTTTACAGACGTGTTTCGTCTATACCTTGTACTTCATGATGTTTGATTTTAACAGGTTCACCTCCTCTTGTAGTTGGGTGTAACGCTCATGCAAATACCTATAGTAACAATGATTAAAATCACAATCAGAGGAGTCACAGCAAATACACGTAAATGTGAGTGAATGGGTGTTATTGTAAGAACGAGATCAGAGCAACATTTAGTGTTAGCAAATAACAGTCAAAGTGTATTTTGAGGCAGATAAAATGAAAATATAGCAAAATATAGCACTTGGTAAATCAAGAGAAAGAAGCAAAAGGAGAAGAATGGGGAGAAAGGGCTAAATATACACCTTCTAGAAAGATTTAAGACTAGTTTCCATGAACCTGCAGCTCACGCACAGCATGGTTTCTCTATAAGCTTGTCTGGAGAGACGGACATGAGTAATGGTGGCTCTGCCTCTAAGCCTTCCTCACCTGTTCTCCATGCAGAGGGCGTCCACATCAATGATCCGAGCCTCGTGGTTGCCCAAGATGTGGTTGAGCTCCACGTTGAGTCGTTCCGCCTTCTCCCGGAACACACTGCGCTCGGCCTTCACGTCCTGCAGCTCGTCTGTCAGAGCCTTCATGTTGTGCTCCATCTCCTCCATCTAGAAAAAGGCCAAATGCTTGTAAGGTTTAAATGACAAAGGTATATTAAAGCATTGTTTATTCGGGTGGAGTTTGCTGAGAATGCACAAACCGTTTCCAGCGTTCAGCAAATTAGGAGCTCCCCACTGTGAGACACTATAAGAGCAGTGCCTTTTTCCTTCAACCACAGGTAAAAAGCAATGTTTCATCAGTCACGACACCCTCATGAACAGAGGACAGTAAGTCCAATCAACAGAAACTCCCACATATACCTTTATGCATTATGCATGTTACATTTTCTTAAAGACACCTTTGACGATTTCTCCACCAGAGAGAAATTCTTCTAACACAGTTATTGTGTTGTTTTTTTGTATTTGCTGCAGCGTAGTGGATTCAGGGAATGCGTATACAGTAACAGTGACAAACAGAAATGGAAAAGAAGAGTCATGATTATTTATGTCTTTACTATAAAGGGTAAATGCAGGTATGCAGTATTCTGTTCATTACTTTCTAAAATGGTTCATTAGCCCATGAAAAAGTCACTGTGGTGGAAATTGCCTAAATTTGGCTCTAGAACAACGTCATAATACATTTTAAAAAGCCTCCTGTGTTTAATTCTCACAGGCTGACACTAAAACAGGTGAGTTGCACTGAATGTATGATAATGAGACAAAAAATTATCTACAATATTCTTGAATAAAAAACCTTGGCGGCACTACTTCACTTACTAGAAGAAGCTTGTTTATCTCACCAACAATGTCATTTTTGAAGGGAATAAAAGAAAAGTATCAACCTGAAGGCCGGCTCTTTCTAGCTGATGAACCAGATCCTCCCGTTCGTGCGCGGGAAAGTGCCGTGCACCCACCTCCTCATCCCCCAGCCTCTGTCGAGTAATGGTCATCCTAAGGAGCTGCAAAAAAGTCAAATGAAGATAAACATGATACATTCACACCATTTTCAAACACACCTAGTCATGCACTACACTAAATGTAGGGTCAACTCTAATGAATAGAATTCAAAGGCTGTATAAGTTTCTGCGTGTGCTGCTGCTGCTGGTAACCTCACCTTGTTATCCCCTTGGGCCTCTGCAAGCCTCTGAGTCAGCTCCTTCACCTCCTCTGAGAGCTGCTTCGCTCGTTCCCTCGAGTCTCTCAGCAGCTGAGCCAGGTTGACCTGAGGAGAAGGTAGAGAAGAAGATTAAAAATATGAATAGACATAGAAGAAGATAAATATGGAAGAAACACAAGGTCATCAAAACAGCAAAGCAACAATTGTGAAAATATAGGAACTGGGAATCCAGAATAGATTGTGTGTCTCCAAACAGACTAAATCAACTACATTATCCTAATCAAAAGAGTGTAAGGGTGAAAATAAAGAATAAGAGGGAGAAAAAAAACACAATCTCTTGGCAATGTCTGATTTGTCAATTGAGAAAACAAACCTGCTAAATCTTAACAATACTCCTTTTTATAATTCCATCCCTTCTTTTGTGAAAGCACCACCAAGTACCACCTACTAGACACACCTACTATATTTGTCCTGACAATAGTTATCTTGTAAAGTGGGCATGACTTGCAGAAAGACATGTCTTTACTGTGAAATATCCGAACAAGTCTGCAATCATCATATTCCCTGTCATTAACTGAGTGTGTGTGATCTGTATTTGTCGCTGAGGACATTTTATCTGAGATTCAGTATTTAATGGTTTTAGCATGAAAAGTAAACTGCAACTTACTTGATTGCGTTTTTCTGGTGGCAAAGAGGGGTCACCATCCTGAAATATGGGGGAAAAAAGCATTATTAATCTTAAATACTATAAAGTATTACTTTTCCCTGTTTAACTGCTTCATTAGAGAGTACAGATAAGTTGTTGGAAATCTAATTATAACGTTGCTTCGTTGTTTCTTTCACTGCCTGTAAAATAAATGACACTGTGCACGTTTGCGTCACTCACAATCAGCTCCCTGTACTTCTTCTTGAGTCCCTGGTGGCGCTCTCTCAGCTGGTTGGCCATCAGCTTGTACTGGTCCCTTTCCTGCTGACAGGTGTCCAGCTCCTTGGACAGAATGAGCAGGGCCTCTTTCTTACTCTCCAGCTTTCGCTTGCACACCAGGAACTGAGGACAGCACATAGGGCCATGCCATTTTAATATGCATTACTGTTATTACAGCTAACTGTAGGTCGTCCAGGTTTATTTGTTCAATCCAGTACTACTTTATAATATGTGACATCTACTTCTCATCCAGATTGCCCGAGGTTTTACAACTTTCTACAAATTCAAATTACCCCACTGTACAAATATCAACGCTGAACTTATGTCCTCCGGTGGAAAAACACACAGTGGAGCCACATGCTTTACGTGTAGATAAGAGTTGGCAGGAGGAAGAGTGTAAACCTCGATAGCCGTCAGACCAGCTCATAACCAAATTAAACAGCAGCTGCTGGAATGGAGGTGAATGTACAGTAGTACAAGTGTAAATTTGCAGCTCTTTATCAATTAATCTCACAATTATGTCTTGACTTAATGACTCTTTTAGAAGACATCATCTAATAATTTGGTTAAGACAAAGAGAAATTGTGGAAAATGCCGCTTGTGTTACCTAAACCTAAAGCTCATGTCCATCACATTGCCCATGTTCCATGTGACAACAGTCTCTAAAAGCTGCAAAAAACATAAATTTCTAAATTACTATAATTCATTGTTTTTTAGTACTGATTAAGATTCTCTGCTCCTGCTGTTGACCAGAATCACTCTGCATTCAAAAGAACGAAGATAGAATAGAACAATTAATTTATAATTGATATTAATTGACATCTAAGTCAGTTTTTTTTTTTTCGGTGGCTAAATAACAACACATGGTTCTAAACAGATCAAGTTACTGGGTTCTCTGGGGTTTTTCAGCTCTAAATATCGGCTGCACGTTTCTTAGTCAGTAGGTTAAGATGGATTTCCTCTTCTAATGTTAAGTGAATGGAGCCCCACAGGTGGCTTTTCTCTGGGTTATACGGCACCGTGTGTGGGCAGGAGGCCTGAAGATGGTAGCATGCTACTTTACCGCATCAACAAGGAGCCTATCTAGGTAAATACAACGAGTACTACGTGCTGCTGGGAGTCTACCAGGACTGTTAACAAGCCAGTGCCCCCAAGCTCGTTGCCATATGGGCCGGGGAAGCATCTGTAAGAGCTGCCCGTCTCTGCAGCAGCTTGTCCACGGTCTCCACCAGCCACTTACCTCGCTGACCAGCCCCTGCCAGTCACTCTCACTCCTCTTGGAAGACTGCATTATCCTGAATATTTTTTTTTCCACCAAAATGTCAGGATACAGGTTGGCTCCTCTCCTCCGTCCGAGCAGCCGCTCTCCTCCCCGTTTGTTTACCTGCAACGTCACGTTACAGGATCTTGCGTCAAGTCGAGCGGAATAAGGAAAGACGGACGAAAACAACTTCCGGCACGACGTTAAAAATAAAACCGCTTTGGAGAATGTAGTTTGATCTTACATTTTTAAGCGATTTAAATACCTAATACTGTCTAACATACATTTTAAGGACTAATATATTTAAGAGGTTCTAAAGAAGACAAAACGGAACTAGAACCTTTCCTTCACAATAAAAGGGCAAAACTTGCCACTATAATTGAGATCAAGATTCAAAGATTCAGTTTCTTCAGTCAAGATTCAAGTGTTTATTGTCATATGCACAGATAGTACAATGTACAATGTACAATGAAATTCTTACTTTGCCTCTCCACATGAGAATTGACAAAAAATAGAAATTAAATAAAATACAAATAAAATACAAATAAGAGCAAACAAAATAAGAGCAATAAGGCAATAAAGGTGAGGTAGTGCAGTTCTGAGTAAGGCAATAAAGTGAGGTAGTGCAATTCTGAAAAAAATTGTGTGCAAATACAAAATGTGATTCGTAAGCAGTTGTGTCCATGTAAACAGTTGTGTCCGTGTAACAGTTATGTTATGTTATGTTCATGGTTGCAAACTCCTGTCAGCTGTTTAGGAGTCTGATGGCAGAGGGGAAGAAAGAGTTCTTCAGCCTTGAGGTTCTGCATTTCACACTTCTGTACCTACCTCCGTCCTGAGGGTAGAAGTGTGAACAGTCCGTGCTGGGGGAGGGAAGGGTCTTTGAGTATGGACGCAGCTCTCCTGTGGACTCTGCAGTGGTAGATGCTCTGCAGAGAGGGCAGTGGAGTCCAGGTGATCTTCTGTGCAGTCTTCACCACTCTCTGCAGGCGTTTGCGCGGTGGCTGATGCGTTCTCCTGTCCTTTCGCATGTCCACTATCATTTCCTTCGTCTTGTCCATGTTGAGGGTGAGGTTGTTGTCTCCACACCATGACACCAGACTGGCCACCTCCCTCCTGTAGGCTGCCTCGTCACCGCCAGCAATGCGTCCTGTCACTGCGGTGTCGTCCGCGAACTTCACGATGATGTTGTCCTTGTGGGAGGCGACACAGTCATAGTTGAACAGGGTGTAGAGCATGGGGCTGAGTACCCAACCCTGCGGAGTGCCAATGTTTGTGATGAGTCTGGCTGAAGTCCTGTTACCAATCCTGACAGACTGAGGCCTGCCAGGCAGGAAGTCTAGGAGCCAGTCACAGAGGGTGTGGTGACACCAAGTCTGGACAGTCTGTGGGTGAGTTTGGGGGATGACCGTGTTGAAGGCGGAGCTGTAGTCGATGAAAAGTATCCTGAGGTATGAGTCCTTATTTACAGATGAGAAAGGGAGTAGTGGATGGCAGCAGCAATGGCATTCGAGGTGGACCTGTTGGGCCGGTAGGCATACTGCAGGGGGTCAATAGTGTCAGGTATGCTGCTCTGAATGTGGGCCAGCACCACTCTCTCAAAACACTTCATAATGATTGGAGTGAGTGTCACTGGCCTGTAGTCATTCAGGCAGGTGGGTGGGTGGGCTCTTCTTAGGCATTTATATAAATGTTGCAATTCTCTGCAAATGACATTCTGCCATCACTAAAGCACATTGAAACCCAACAATTCCCCCTTGAGCAAGCCATAGGCAACAGTGGAGAGGAAAAACTCCCTTTAGAGGAAGAAACCTCCAGCAGAACCAGGCTCAGGGTGGGCGGCCATCTGCCTTGACCGGTTGGGGTGAGTGGAAAGTCGGGAGAGGAAAGCAAAGAGTAATAACAAAACACTGGGCACGTTGGTAGGTCTAGGAGCTGCACACTGGAAAACACACAACTCCAAAGCCAGGGACACCTGCAGAGATGGGCAAAGACAACTACGGGAGAGAAATTAACACAAAGTTAATGACATGCAGTGGTGGATTAATTTGGATCAATTGAAGGCTTTGTAAGGAGTTATCAGGATACCCCAACAGTAGCGAATTACAGTAAATAAATAAACAAACAAATAAGTTTTGTGTGTGAGGTAAATCTGGTCAAATCCTGGTCAAAAATGAATCCAAGATTCATCACAGTAAGTGGTCTAATAATTGTTTTGCAACTACTTAAAGGATTCTAAAAATGAGCAGGAGATTGGATACTGGTCTGTAATTGGCTAACACCTGCATCAGCACAAGATTTTTTTTAAGTGGGGGTTTGATCACAGCAACCTCATTGGCCCTTGGTACATATCCCATTTCTAAACATAGATTGATCAAATCTAATATTGATGTGTTTATTAAAGGTAAAAAATCTTGGAGCAATCTGATTGAGTTATGTGTATTTGTGTGTGTGTGTCTTGGCTACATAATCAGGGTATGCTGATCTGAAAAATGACAAGTATTTCCGTCATAAGTAAAATTTTATTATCTCGATCGAACAAAATTAGTAAAAAGTGCTACTCAAGCCTTGTTGGTGGCGTTACATTACAAAGCTGGTGGTGATGTCTTCTCTTTGAAACATTTCCTTCAAGGGGGTCTTTGAAGTCCACCCATGCTCTTTTGCAAACTTGTAAGTGCATCCAAAGAGATCAGGAAATGTCTTCATCACATCAAAGTGAGGGGCATCCTTGGGGCTGCGATGGAGAAGGAAAACTACATAAATGAATGTTTAACACCGAGCAAAAGCCAACTGCTGATTAAGTTTGATAGATAATTTTGTAACACTTTGTAGGGAATTATTTCCATTGTATTTTTTCCACATTATTTTTATTAAATTGTAAAAGGTTTTGTTATTTAAATTCTGGTATTCGAGATGAATACGGTTGCATAGCATAAGGAAGTAATATTCTATAAAACACACACACATTGTTTTTAAATGCTTGATTAAAAATTGTACTGAAGTGTAGTACTTGTCAAAATATAATTTTCTCACTTTCTCACTAATTGACTTTAACTTACGGGTGTTCATGCACGTTTCTTATAAAGCGCAGTAATCCAAATGGACTTTCATTGTATGGTTTATTGCCTTCAATCTTCTGGAGTAACGGTAAGACCTAAAACACCAAATAGTTAAATTTACATTTGGTTTTATGTTTAAAATGAGGAATGAATTACAAACAAAAAAACAAACAAACAATAAAGCGCTATGGTCACTTCATTTTTCCATTGTAGAATATTAGATCCAGCCTCCATGTAGTTGTTAAATGAAGCAATTAATTTCAGGTCAGCATTTTGATACATTGCCACTTGCTTGTTGTTTCCAACCTCTTTTAGGAATCGAATTTTCCTGAAAAAAGATTAAGCTGCATGTTTAACAAAGCTCAAAGTACTTGAATTTTTACTGTATCAAAGAGACAAAAATGCTGGTACTAAGAGCAATAAAAAAGGGTAATTTAAAACAATTGACAACAAAAGATGAAGGGCTTAAGGTAAGTCACTGTGAGTTCTGTACTACTTTATTCTACTTCATTTTATTCTGAATTTGTTGGTTTATGACTAAATACATGCACTAATGGCTTTCCCATCATCCTCAGTGGTAGTTAACACTGTAAAAGATAACTTTTTGTTACAATTTGAAAATTTAAGTCAATGGGCCGGCTCAAAAGTGCATGTGGTGTAAACGCTTGGCTTAGTTTGGTTGATCTACATTTGTTAGATTATTGTATGACTAGTTTAAATGACTGTTTTGTAAACCTCTGTCTTGTTTGCTTTTTTCTGATTTGTCAGTAAAAACCAATCACATTAAGCTGCTTTGAGTGAAACTCCATATTTTTGTGCCTGGCAGCTAAATATAACACTGACGTTTACTGTGGTTTCTATTGTTTTTATTATAGTGAAAATAAACAACCATGAGCTAGTTTCCATCATAAAACATTTCTTTAAACTAACTACAGAAATCCCTTAATTTAACACACCTCTGTGTAAAAGGATTAACATTGTACCCTGCTTAGAATCAGCCTTTTAGCCAATGGAAAATTAGCTGGAAGCACCACTGTGTCACAAAGACACCAGCGGGACTATGGACCCTTGTTAACATTGTGCTAGTTCCATATAATAACAAAGGTAAATAAAAAAGAACATTTTGCATGTGATAAAAGAGATTCTACCTTTCTTCGACCCAGAAATAGGGGTGATTCAAGCATTTTTCAGATGTAGATCTGCTCTGTGGCTTTTCAATGATCATTTCGTCAATGAGATCATTTAGCAGCATATCTAGAGGCTTTTTATGAATGGGGACCACACATTCACAAATGCGGAAAAACAGTTTTCCAGCCTCCTTAAATGTTCGCAAAATGAAATTTAATTAGTGAATGTCTGTTTTTAATTGTCAAAACAAGCTTAACAAAAAAATAAACCTAACCTGTAATTCTTTGTTTAGTATGTCTTCTATCTCGTTTTTGTCTTTGAAAGTCTCACTCTTCATCGCCCATTCTGGCCCTAAATCTGGTCGAATAGTTTGGACGGTGAGTAAGCATTTACTTTTGGTGAAATCGGCCAGTCGTATGTTTTCCTTGATATCTGCAAAATGAACGGGATAGATTGATTTAGTAAACAAAATTATATATTCATCAATATTTATTTATTTGTTTAACCTACCAATCCAAAGATTTTTCATTTGAAGATTCCCATGGAGAATCGGAGGAGTGTGATGGTGAAGCACCCTTAAAGCTAGTAGAACTTGGTAGAAAAGTTTCTTTAATGGAAAATCCATTTTTTTGGCCAAAATGTATTCCTCCAAGTTGTATTCATAAAGTTTAAAAGCCAGATATCCGAAGTCGTCATCCTCTACCGCGTCACAGTATTGTGGAAAAGGTGATTCGGAAAGGGCTAGATATCGGAAAAATACTTCTTCATTCTTCAGCTCTTGGTAGTTGTCGTTAGTCTTTGCCATTCTCTTAATTGCAATTTCTGTACCATCATATCTCAGCCCCAGAAAAATGTAAGTGCCATCACTACCCTTTGCAATATAGAGACTTTCATCGATAGACATCAAGGTGCCAACACTGGTGACTTCATCACTGGTTTCAAACTTGTCTAGTTTTTCTCTCCACCTTTTGCTCAATTGCAGCCTTTTTGGTTCTACTCTTGTGCAGGAAACTGCATGTGAAGTAGTATGCTTAAGGCGCTTCTTAATTTTTGCATAGGAAAAATCAAGAGAAATTAAGAGTCGGCCATTTATGTTAAAAAGGTGTTCAGTCGACATCAGATCCTCCGACCTGCCAAAGGTTTGGAACTCTTCTTCTGGTGACTTTTCTTCTATAGTCAGTTGAAAAGAGCTCCGCTTTCCATTTGATGTAAGTGCATGGCCGTTTCCAGACGGCTGACATTCTTGAACTGAGACGTTGCCATATTCCTCAGCGACTGTGGGCATTTCCTCTCCGATGTTATCGCTTGTAGGGTTGCTGTGAGGCACTTCTGTTAGGCTTTGTTCCATTTGCAGCTGTAGGTGGACTTTGCTTATGAATGTCAGACCTTCAGACGTCTCCAGGTGTAGGACTAGGCCTAGCTGCTAGAACTGCCTATCAAAATGGAACTGGTACACCTGAGAGGAAAAGATAACCCAATAAAGTAACTGTAAAATGTTGAAACACTTTACAGACTCTTATTTATTTTTTTTTTTACAAAACTATGATATTTTTACATCGTATACCTTAGCCACTTTTACCCAGTTTGAGGATCTAAAAATAAGGGCATTGCTAACTGCTATGAACGTGCAAACCTGTCTGTATGCTAACCATTCAACCTAATTGGCACATACACCGATCAGGCACAACATTATAACCACCTGTGCAAATTAATGCTACTTTTACAAGGTTATAATTTCTCAGTTATTAGGTTGAAACTGTCAGAAAGGGATTAATTCTACTATTAGTTTATTATTGATAGAGAGGCAAGTGGAGTCACTATTGTCCTGAAATAACATATGAAGGCTTTGTGTGTGCTTTGTAATTTTTACAGGAACTTCTTAAAATACAGATACAAAATGCCCTTTTAACAGAGCCCACCACTCTCATGGACACACTAGATAACAGAGCAATGCTGAAGAAGCCACTTTCAGTTAACAAACATCATAAATCTTTGCCATAATGTTTGAAAGTGGAAAAAAATAAAACATTACACTTTTAATACCTACCAGTTTTCAAGTTATGAACAACTTCCTTAACATAACAAGGGCTAAACTGCACCTGTGTGACATTTAGCTACATTTCTAGAACGTAGCAGGAAGCATTAAACCCTTTTTTATGAACTTCCTGCTTTTTACCACTGCCAAGTTTAAAAGCTTAACTAAAAGCACACTTGCTTGTTCAGATCAGATTTCAACAGAAAACCTATTGCAGTGTTTGTTTACTTCTTTACACATATTGAATAACAATAAAAATATTTTAAATTATTAAGATAAATTAAGGAGGATTGTATTTGAAACTTACAGTATTGAAGTTGTATGTCCGCTGCGATATGTGCTCAATAACAATAAAGGTTGTTGCTGTAAAATTAAAACACAACAGTTTCAACTCCTCTCTGAAGCTCCCACAAGCTGCATCTCTCTCACTCTCCTTTTATTTGCCTGCTCCTCCCATTTACAGGAAAATGTATTGTCTTGCGTTGTTGAAGGTTGGGTAAGACTGGAGAGATGAAATGGGTTGTGAAGTAACAGGTTGAACTCCATTCCTAGCTTTTGGTTTAGGTTTCATTTCTTCTTTAAGTTTCTGATTCTTTTTTTTTTTTTTTTTTTTTTTGACTTTTCAGTCTTTATAGTCCAAATGCAAAAACTGTTGCTAAAATATGGATATTCTTCTTAAACCCATCAGACAATTATAAGACACATGCAGCCATAATGATGCTTGAACTGAAAATAAGTCCAAGGCTGTAAAGATCTTTGCAGTAAATAACTGTAATATACCACATAATCAATCAAACCTGTCAAGTTATACTTTTTATAAGAACACTTAAAATGATTTTAAAATGATTTAATATTGTAAGGCAAACAAAGAACAAAAAAAAAAAAAAAAATGGCTGCTGTAGCTGGATGCCAAACAAGAGAGAGAAGGTGGGACGTGGCAGAACTTTTAAATGTCAGCCTCCAGGTGTCAGGCATGTCAATCCAGGATACCTGCAAGACTCTAAAACGATGCAGCTTAATAATACAGTAGTTTAGGTTGCGTTTATCTTCTATTTGTTTTAATGCCATTATTACAGACAAAAGGCTTCTTCATTATGATTAACACATTTTATATCAAAAATACTTTTTTGATATTTGATCCTATAAAAAAATATTTTAACAATCCCAGTGTTCATTGTCTACTTAGTAAAATTAATTTTCATTTTGAGTGTTCATTACAGTAAAAGTAATTACTGATTGATAATGGGAAAAATGAGAATATGGAATAAAACTTTGGATATATGGAATGAAACTTGAGAATATTGACTGAAAGTCTGAATATATGGAGTGAAAGTCTAGATTTGTGGAGTGAAAGTCTGAGTTTATGGAACAAATGTTTGAGTAAATGGAACGAGTCTGAATGTTTTTAATATACTGAATGAAAGTCTGAATATATGTCATGAAAGTAAATAAATATGTGGAATGAAATTTTGAATATATTGATTAAAGGTTTCTTAATATGGAACCAAACTCTGAATATACGCAATGAAACATAATATCATATGATATTAAAGATTGCAACTGAGGCGCAGGCGGTAGAGCCGTCCTCCACCAGTCCCAGCTTTTGGTTTGATCCCCGGCTTCTCCAGTCCTATATCAAAGTGTTCTTGAGCAATAATAATAAGAATTCATTTTATTTATAAAGCACTTTACATTTGTGGGCAAATTTCAAAGTGCTACACAAGCAGATTAAAAGCAATAAAACAAAAGCATGTAAAGCATAGAAACCTATTTAGATTTTATTTTATGCTTTATATGTAATGATTCCATTAATACGCTTTTCTGAACAGAAAAGTCTTTTACCGTTTTTTGAAACAGTCCACAGTCTGTGGTGCCCTCATGCTTACCAGAGCAGGGAACTTTAGTTTAAGTTGGATATTGTAGTTTTAAGTATAATTTGTCAAGGATTTTAGAAACTCAAATAAAATTATATTAATTTATCATATTGTATTGTAAAGGGTACAGAAGTATGTATAATTTTAGTTTTAATAAGATAATAGTAAATACAACTGTAGAGTGACTGCATTTTAATTTGTAGATGTGGCTATTTCATCACATTAACGCAAAACATAAAATTTGCAAATTTAGTGGACAAATGTTAATAACTTTAAAGTGTTTTCCATACGTGGAAAGGGAGAAAATTAATAAAGACATTTCAAATGATCATTACACTGTGGCATCTTAATGAAGAAGGAAGCAAACAGCCTCAGTGGTGAGACTTCCTTTTGCCATTAAGCTCTTTATTTTTCAATTAATACATAACATAATATGGTAACATAACGTAACGATTAATTTACTAAAGATAAGAATTCATCATTCATTTACTTTTCAATATAATAATTCAAAGTATGCACTGCAGGGCATTATTCCTCCCACCAGAAATAGCGAAGTTTTTTTACAATATAATTAAAGGAACAGCTTGTTAAAGTTAAAGGAATGTGGTAAAATCTACATTTCCTCAGTAAACAGTTCCCTTTACTTTAGTTTTAAACGCTGTAATAAAACAGAAGAATGAACATGAAATCACTATCACTGTGTCAGTGTCCACCAGAACCTGTGGCACATTAAGTGGAACAGATGTAAGTTAAGGATTTGGTAAACTTAGAGAAAGGTCTTTCAAGCTACGCCCTGTTGCCGAAAAAAGTTGTAATACTCTGTGACGAAAAGGTTGCTGTTAAACTGGGAGTGGAAGGGCTTGGCAAGGATCTACTGACCGTCTTGACACGGGGCTAAAAAAAAAAAACAGATTGGCGTGTATAAAACTAAAAGGATTTAGATTACTTTTACTCTTAAAAGCCTCATGATTTACCATCGCCAGTATGACCCTACTGGGTCAGCATCCGAAAAACCCCAGAAAGCCCAATCAAGTCTGGTTTTCTTTATAACTCACAAAACCGTTATTGGATTCGATTGTTTTTTCCCAAAATGCTATTAAACCCACTCTCTCTTTTAGTCTCACCTTAGACCTTGTCCTTACGTATGGAATCGCAGGGCATAATTTAACAAGATTACCTCACAACTCTCTTCTGTCTGACCATTTTATTGAATTTACAATAACGGACTACACAGCAGTTAGGGAAAAATTCCACTATAGCAGATCCTTAAGTAAAAAAGCTGTAAACAAATGAGTCTTTCATCATTTGCTTCACCATATGTCAATACAATGGAAAGTACCCACCTTAATGTTACTCCTGCACAAGTTGAATATCTTGCTGCTAATTCTGCAGCCTCACTACAAAAACTACTTGATAGTGTTGCCCCTCTGAAAAAGAAGGCAGTAAACCAGAAGAGGGGATCTCCATGGTATAGTTCGCAAACACGCAACTTAAAACGGGAAAGTTGGAAAGGAAGTGGCGTTCCAGAAAGATAGAAGTATCTCATTTAGCCTGGAAAAACAGTTTTAAAATGTACAAAAAAGCTCTCTGTGATGCCAGAACAGCATATTATTCATCATTAATAGAAGAAAACAAGAACAACCCCCGGTTTCTGTTCAGCACTGTAGCCAGGCTGACTAAGAGCCATAGTTCTGTTGAGCCTAGTTTTCCCTTAACTCTGAGCAGCAATGACTTCATGACTTTCTTTATGAATAAAATTGTAGCTATTAGAGAAAGAATTCACCTGATCCTCCCCCCTAAATATTACAGATAGATCTTTACATACAACACTGCTAGACTCATCAATAAGGCCCCAATCCCTGTTAGACTGCTTTTTACCCATAGATCTCTCTGAGCTAACTTCAATTATTACCTCATCTAAACCAACAACCTGTCTGCTAGACCCTATTCCAACTAGACTGCTTAAGGAAGCTTTACACTTAATAGATACGTTCGTATTAGATATCGTTCAACTATCTTTAGAAACAGGCCTATAAGGTAGCTGTAATTAAACCATTACCTAAAAAACCCTGTCTTGACCCAGGTATTTTAGCCAATTATACAACAATATCTAATCGCCCCTTTATTCCTAAAATACTTGAAAAAGTAGTCGCTAAACAATTATGTGACCACCTGTACAGGAATAATTTGTATGAAGACTTTCAGTCAGGATTTCGAGTTCATCATAGTACAGAAACAGCACTGGTAAAAGTCACCAACGATCTTTTCTTGGCCTCAGATAATGGACTCTATACTTGTTCTGTTAGATCTTAGTGCTGCATTTGATAGCATTGATCATAACATTTTATTACAGAGACTGGAACATGGAACTGGGATTAAAGGAACTGCACTAGGTTGGTTTAAATCTTATCTGTCTGATAGATTTCAATTTGTTCATGTTAATGATGAATCCTCCATGCACACAAAGGTTAGCTATGGAGTTCCACAAGGCTCTGTGTTAGGACCAATACTTTTTACTTTATATATGTCTCCTTTAGGCAACATTATTAGAAAGCACTCCATAAATTTCAATGGCTATGCTGATGATACCCAGCTATATTCATCTATGGAACCAGATGAAATAAATTGGTTAATCAAGCTTCAAGCCTACAAGACAGAAAGGCCTGGATGTCCCACAATTTTTACTTGTAAACTTAGACAAAACTGAAGTCATAATATTTGGGCCCAAAATCTAAGAAATATAATGTCCAACCATATTGTCACTCTAGATGGCATAAGTCTGGCCTCCAGTACTACTGCAAGGAACCTTGGAGTTATTTTTGACCAGGATTTGTCCTTTACCTCACATCTTCCACCTACGGACACTGCCCAAATTAGGAGCATCCTGTCTCAAAGTGATGTCGAGAAACTAGCCCATGCATTTGTTACTTCAAGGTTGGACTACTGTAATTCCCTACTTTCAGGATGCCCCAGTAATTACCTAAAGAGCCTGCAATTAATCCAAAGTGCTGCAGCAAGAGTGCTGACTGGAACTAGCAAGAGAGATCATATTTCACCTTCATTAGCTTCTCTCCTTTGGCTTCCCATTAAATTTAAAATAGAATTTAAAACCCTGCTTCTTACATATAAAGCTATCAACAGTCAGGCTCCATCATATATAGAAGACCTCATAGCACCATATCATCCCAGTAGACCACTTCGATCTCAGAATGCAGACCTACCTGTGGTTGCCAGAATTTCCAAAGCTAGAATGGGAGGCAGAGCCTTTAGCTATCAAGCTCCTCTCCTGCGGAACCAGATCCCAGTCTAGGCTTAAAGGCTTAAAACCCACCCCACAATTGTCACCAGTGTATGACATTAACACTTTGTGTACACTCCTGTAGTTGTCTTTCTCCTTCTCTGTCTCCCTCTCTCTGTCTCTTTCTGCCTCTGTCTGCAGGTGTCTCCGGCTTTAGAGCTGTGTGTTTTCCAGTGTGCAGCTACTGGTCCTACCAACCTGCCCAATGTTTTGTTGTTGCTTTTGTTGCTCTATGTCTTTTCTCTTTTCTCAAGGCAGATGGCCGCCCACCCTGAGACTGGTTCTGCTGGAGGTTTCTTCCATTAAAGGGAGTTTTTCCTCTCAACTGTTGCCCAGGGCTGGCTCAAGGGGGAAATGTTGAGTTCTCTCTATACATTCAAAGTCTTTGACTTTATTCTGTAAAGTGCCTTGAGATGACTTTGTTGTGAATTGGTGCTATATAAATAAAGTTGAATTGAAAACGTACATGAAGTTCACATTGACAACTGACATTCATTTGACTTAAAGATCACTTCTTTTTCATTGTATGAGCCGAATTCCTATCGCGCTTAATCAATTTTAATATAATGGCCCAGAGTGAAGTGCTGATTACGAACGTACGTGCTACCTCTTTGCACCTTAAAAGTATGTTGTTTGTTTCGCCTGATCGCCTGCAACCATCTTTTTTTTTTTTTTTTTAAGTTTTGGATATTTTGGAAACAAGCAAAATGAGAAGTTTGTCTATTTTTGCACCGCACTTGAACTTTCTGCTATGCTACGAATACTCGGGTTTTAAGATTCTGCAATTGTTCCTATGTAATGACTTACAACGGACGTCAGGCAGCCTGTTCTTGGCTCCTTCCAGTGGATAAATGTGGAAGTGTGAAAAAGGTGCGCTGTCAAACCTTTCTTCAATATGTAACCTTTTTAGCATATGCCAATCTTTCTTTGCAGGGTCAGTGTTGGGAATAAATATATACCAGATACTGTGAGAAGCACAAATTGCTTACAATGGAAGGATCTCACCTTGTGTAAAGAAAACATGTTTTCTTCCTAGTTATATCATCATATGAGATGTTTCCTAACTTCAGACGAGCACCGCTACCTCCGCTTTTTTTGCACCGCTACCATGACATCAAATTCCAATTCGTCAGTCAGTGTAGTGCTATTACTTTGCATGAGCTGGCCAATATGCTCCAAAGACATGTCTGCATTGTACTGATCGCTGGAGCGTCACTTGCAAATGAAGGACCTGTCAACACAACATTTAAACACCAACTTTCTGCCGTTGAACTTTGCATTGCATGAGTTATCACATCTGTTAGCATGTTTCTAATCTTATTTGGTACATCGTGCATGCTGCTAAAATTAATGTCATGCAAGTCCACATGTTGACGCAGCTCCACTTAACTAAATTCTGGTACCTTATCCTGATCTGACTCCCTGTCTGAAGGAAAAGGAAATTTTATTACCCATCGCAGCATCTGACAAAGTCAACATAAACACAGCAGCGGTTATGACAGCAGCTGTGTGATAAGTCATATTTATAACTAGTTTTCATTAAGAACTTGTTAATGCATCCACAGACAGTAGGATTCAGTACTGCGGACTGATGACGAGGACAACACGTTGCGATGCCTGTTGGCTGCAAAGACGAACGGCAGGTTGGCTTTAATGAGCCTTTTTCTGAATTAAACACACTGCACTCCTGACAGAATGCCACCAGGAGGGTACCGCGGACATACCGCACACAAAAACCATGACTCTTTAAGGGCTACATCTGCGGCCTGTCAGTTGGATGCAACTTACCCAAGAAAAAGTATTGTTTGAGTTAGCTGATTATTTGCACACTGCTAGCTAAGCTAACAAGTTCTCTTTTGGTGACTCCAGCAATGCTGAACATACTAGGCTGCTTTGCTAAGTTAGTTAGCCAAGTTAACTGATGTTAAATTAAACAGAAGAAACAATGTGATACCAGTGGAACTTCTGTTATTCAACTCTCTTCACCACAGTTACACTTACACTAGGAGTATTTAGCTAACGATATTTAGTTTATTATATTTAATCGTTGTCTCCACTGCTCCACTTGCCACCATCTTTCTTTGTTCCTGCTCCTCTTTTTTCGCTCCCAGAATGATAACAGCTTTTATTTTCATCGGCTAGTTTGCCTTGTTTCATGATTCGGGAATTTGTTTCATTCCCGAATCATGCGCTATTTGTAACTGGAGTGAGAGTCGGGGTCCTCTTAGGTAGGTCTCCGACTGTGAGTGTCATGGCAAACTTTTCACACTATGCTGTGCATAGTTTAACGTCTGATTCTAATATTTCCATTATGAGGGGTGTATGAGCCAACCAAGGGGGTTAGTTTAGTTACTTGTTTTATGTAATGTTTGCTTGTGTGTGTAATGTAATTGTTTATGTAATGTGTGTTTGTGACGTGTCTATGTACTGATGATGTCTTTAGTGACATCATCTGGCTTTGATAGTTTGCCTTTGATGGTTGCCTTTGTAGATACCTTTAAGTTTGTTGACCAGTGGTCAAGGAAACAATGCAATGTTAAGGGTTTGTTAAGGAGAGATGCAGTTTTTAGCTCAGCTACTGAAGGGTGTAAACGTGACACAGTAACCGGAGCAGAGGAACTCTGACTACAAGAAAGGTGTGGGCCGCAACAAGGTAGAAGAAAAGGGTTCTGTGTGTAGCTGTAGAGGGACACGTGTCTTAACAAGTTCTGTGAGTCCTGCGCGTTCAGACATACTTTGAGAAACTTGTTTGATGATACAGCTAGTCAGCCTGCTTGTGAGATCACTGTGCTTAAAGTTGTATGTACAGTTGATCTGTCATCGGCTAAGTTGAGAAGCAAGTACAATAAATGTTCAATGTTTGTCTAACAACGATCTCGAGTGAAGTATGTGCTGAAGCGGCAGGAGCGTCAGATTCCAGTAAGATCACCTCTACAAGGAGTCTCAGCTATTTGTTGCCAATTGTCTTATACTGCACAATGGTCCAAGGATAAGGGCATGTTATAGGACCCTAACTATAAATCAAAACAAAAGTGCCAGTTTGGCCAGTTTTATTTGTAACAAAAACTTTATTAGCTTACTACATCCATTATGTCTTTTCTTGTCCTTTCTATCATGTATTTCTTTATTAAATAATGTAAGATTGTCATTTACAATAGAACTTGAATAAAGCAATTCAGAAGTAAAAAGGATAAACTGTACAACAAGCTTGAGTGTATAACTATTAGCAAAATCATCAAAATGTTATAAAAATAGACTTTTAAAAAAAAAAAATTAACTTATTATGTTTTACATTGTTAATACGTAAGTTCTCTGTAAAGATTTTTGTATCCAAAGAGGCAACGGTAAGAAGAGCGATAATAAATATAAAAGCTTTATCAACAAAAAGGCAAACGAACAGAAAATGTGAACTGGGTTTAAATAAACAAGGGAACAGGTGAAACCTAATTGGGACTAACAAGGTAAATTGAGAAACTAAAAAAGACTAAAAGACTGACAGGAAGTGGGGCTGAGTGACTACAAAATAAAAGTCCAGGACAGGATGTAAAGAAAGAAAACAAAGAGAATTCCAGGCTCATGACATTCTCTCATGACATAAACAAACCTTTATAAAATAGAAGTACTAAGGTGAAGAGACAGTTTCTCTACTGTCACGTTTTTGTTTTTTTGTTTTTTCTGCTTGTACAAATCAAAATTTAGATTTGAAATCTACAATCCTTTTTTATTTCAACTACACTTCAAAACACTAGACTGGGACTCCTGAACTGGGACACCCAGATGCTCCTCGTGACTTGTTGACGTCATTACCAAGCTGGTGGTCACGTCTCCTCTTTGAAACATTTCTTTCAGAGGGGTCTCTGAATTCCACCCTTGACTTTCGGCGAACTTGTAGACACATCCAAACAAACCAGGAAACAATGCCATTACATCAACTTTGGCTGCATCCTTGGCACTGCAAAAAAGTGAAACTTTGTAATTGGCTCTCTTATTTTTATAAAATATTTTTTTTTTTTTAAATAATCACCAAAATCTATCTGCTGATTTTCACTGTGAAAGTTCTTGAAAGATCTAGAACATGTGAGTAAACTGACTTTGTTTTAATATACTTTTGTCCCTTTTTAAATTAAATATTTTTAAAAATATTTAATATTTAAATAAAAAAGACACTAAAACATGCACTAATTTGTCAAACTGCCTTGGGTATTAGAATAATGATTAGACTACAACAAGTGTAATGTAATGTGAAAAATTTAAATTTTAGGAGTTTAATTCATTTATATATAATTATTATTATAAATAATAATGAGAAACTCTTTAAGGCTCCGAGTCACTTTTAAACTCAGTTGTACTCACTAGTGCACATAGAGGTTGCGTATAAAGCGCAGTAAGCCCAGTGTGGTGTCTGGGTAGGCTTTGTTCTTGGCATCCATCTTGTGGACCAGCTCTGGAGGAAACTGAAACAGCAAAGTAATTCGTCATAAAGTGGAGTTTAGATATGTAGAAATGACATTTGTTGATTATTGTAGTTACCTTAGTTTTCCACTGTTTGAAGGATCCATCCCCAGCACATTTCTCCAATGAGCTAATCAGGTCTTGATCAGCCTTTCGACAGTTTTGCGCCTCCTCTGTGTTACCAATGTTTTTCAGGTACTCTACTCTCCTGAAAAGAGTTGGTAATTTAAATTATATAAATAAATAAAAAAACATGTCAAAGTGTTCATGAGGCTACATAAAAAGTAGAAAAATAAATTGAACTAAATTTAAAACGTCAATCCACGAACATTTCTTTCTTACTTTTGACAGTCCCAAAAGAAAGGATGACTCAAGCATTCTTCCACCTCAGGTCTCTTCTTTGGTTCTTTATCGATCATCCACTCAATGAGATCCTTCGCCACCACATCTTCAACATGGTCCAAAGTGTAAATTCCTTTATGAATGTTGTACTCACATTCAAAGGATACATGTATGTCCCCAAAAGGATGGTGTCCTCCAGACAGGATATAATAAACCAGCATCCCTGCCACCTTAAGATTAATTAAGAACATTTTAGTGATTAAGTATTTTTCATGTAGTCATGAGTAAAATTTGTGAAACAGAAATACTGACCTGTATATCAGTGTTTGACTTATATGGTATGTTAGCTTGTCCCACTAAAGTCTCCTTGGCCATCCAACATTTTGTTCCTGCCCTCCTGGTGTGCAAAGTTTGTGATCCCTGGGGTAGTCGGCGACTTATTCCAAAATCTGCTAATCTTGCTCTTCCATTAACATCTACAGGATAAATTATAAATTCCAGATTTTTCATATGCCTTTTTTTCATATAGTGATTTTTAGTATATTTCTGACTTGTCTTACCAATCAGCACATTCTGTGGTTTGAGATCTCGATGCAGAATTTGAGGATTTTGACAGTGAAGCACCCTCAGACTCTCCAGAACCTGACGAACAAGTTTCTCTAAAGGGAGACCACCATCGTTGTTTTTGATGTACTCCTCCAAGGTGCATTCACAAAGTTGAAGAGCAAGATATCCAAAGTTCTCATCCTCTGCAAAGTCAACGTACCGTACAATAGATGGTTCATCAAGCTCTGGAAGTCGCAGAAATCCTTCCTCATTCCGCAGCACTTGGTAGTTACATTTAGACATTCTTTTAATCGCAACTTCAGTACCATCATCTCTGAGCCCCAAGAAGACTTCAGTACCATCACTTCCTATTGCAATGCGGAAGCCTGCATCATTAATATAAATAATGCTCCTAATTCTGCTTAATTCACTTTCGTCCATGCTGACAAGCTTCTCTAACTCTTTTCTCCATCTAATGCTGGTTGGCAGCCATTTTTGTTTTACAGACGATCTAGGGGAATCGAGGTTGAATGGCATTACATTCGATGTTGATTCCACAACAGGAACAGCTGCTGCCGGATCAGTTGCAGTAGCGCACACCTCATCACTTGGGTTTTCTGAATGTTGCTTATTTTTCTTCTTCTTTTTCTTCTTTTTCTTGGTTGGATTGCTAAAATGATTTTTTCTCTCTCACTCTCTCTCCTCCCATTTACAGGAACATGTACTGTGAGATTTTTCATAGCGTGAGATGGGTTGTCACATAACAGATGGACTGCCCTTCCTCCCTTTCAGTTTAGGTTTCATTTCTCCTTTAAGTTTCTGTAACAATGTTTCTTTGACATTCCAGTCTCCATGGTGTAAATGTAAGAAATGTTGCTAAAATATAGATATTCCCACCTTAAACCCGTCAGACAGGTGCACTCATAACGACCCTTCAACTGAAAATAAGTCCAAGACAGTAAGTAAATATACTGTGACATAATCAAACCTTCTAAGTTATTTCAAAACAAATGAAATGCTACTGCAGTGTACAAGAGCATGACACTCAGAAAAGGGTGCTTGCCAAATTGGTGTTAGATTAATCCAATCATTTTTAGTGTTCTAATAAAAAGTATAAGTGCAAAGATCTGTTCAGACTTCAGACAACATTCAGTATTAAAAACTGAAAAATTACTAAAAAACACAATGACAGACTGAAAAAGTAAATGCATTTACATAAACATTTTATTTCCCTCAAGTTTTGGGCAAACTATTTCCTCAAATGTATTTTAGGTAACAGACTTGAAATTTCATAGTTTTAATATCATTGACATCACCTAAAAACCGGTCCTTTCCACAAAGTCACAGCTTTTATCTACTTCACCACTTACAGTACCTCTGAACTAAAAGGGTTTTAACAGTAACCATAAGTTAGAGATAAGTATTAAAAAAACTCACTGTTTGACCCAGTTTATATTTGTGACTCCCTGTGTTCCCAAAATTTTTATTCTAGAACATATTATTAACTACTTATTTCCCTTGCTCTGGATCTGTGCATACAAACTTTTGTTGATGTGGAGAGTTGCAGCGAAGCTTTTTGTGGAATAGACTCATTGAACAGCAATGGCAGCAGTGCAGATATTTGCTTCTAGAGGTTGTGAGAACGGCTGATCCTTTAACCAGACAGAGAATTTAACATGTATGTGACTGTTCATGAGTTTTGGAGGATACTCATTGATTCTAATCTTGTACTTTGTACAGCCTTAATCACTGGGCAAAGCATGTTGATGCATAGCAGAGCAGGGAGTTTCTGTTACATATCATTACATGACATTTGGAGGAACATTAACCCACTTGTAGTTAGGAACAAAGAGGCAGAAAACTTTAGTTTGCGTTTAGCCTTAGCTGCGGGACTTATTCTGCAGCGCCCGGCCTCCATTGGTTTTTAGGCGTCCTCACTAGCGATGGGCGCCATCTAGTGACCGGTTTGAGGATTCACCCTGACAGTGTTCACAGTAGAGCATTACACATGTAAGGTTTCGTTGAGAATTTGTGTAATGTGTATTTTAATTAAAATTCCAGGGATCAAATTTTATGTTATTCTTAGTTGTTATATATCATAGTAATAATAATTTATAATTTGGTTTGCATTGGTGGACTGAATCTGCTTCTCTGTGCCTTAATTGCATTTGCATGAGTTTAGGTTATTCTGGTTCCTGATCGGTTTCTGACATGTCAGGTGAGAGTGTAATGGGACGTAAAGGGTGTGTTGGAGAAAAGAAAGAAGACTGAACTGTGGAAGAAAGTTATCCGTCTCCATCTGCCTCTTCTTTGTGTTGAGTGAATTAAGCACCACATACAGAACTGCACGCATTACATTTGGGGGCAGGGGTGGGATTTTTTTGGTGGTTTTGCGCACTTGGTGTGTTTTTGCCACTATACATTTTTCACTCTCGGGGAAGCAGTTGATGTGTAGAGAACAAGTCCCTGAGTTTTGTAGATAAGGATACTTGCAGTTTTTTTCTTCTTTACTTCTCTTTGCCTAACTCTTTTTTATTTCATCATGTATTTTTGATTGGACAATTTTTCCTGCACGATGTTTGACGAGGATAGCGAACTTATGCATGAACTGCGACGTGCTCCCACACGGACATCATTGGATGCTACAGTAATCACTGCTGCTTCAGTAGCTCTACATGCCGTCGCAAGTAATCTGAAAACAAATCTTGCATCAGCCTGTAAAGGAGACGGAACTGAATCCTTTACTAGCTGGTCTCGGCGCTTCGAAGTTGCGGTGCAGGCTATGACGTCACCGGATGCGGACTTATCTACAGTGTTTGCCTCCATTCTACCAACTCGTCTGACGGATGCTGCATTTTTGTATTTTGTATTATCTCCTTCAATGCAGAGAGACTATGATTTGGTGAAGGATAAACTCAGTTAAGATTTTGGACCAAAATATTCCTTGCCATTTTTTCAGACATGTGAACGCCCGTCCTTGTAAATCAGGTGAAAGTTTGGACGTGTACAGTGCGGACATTACACGCCCACAATGCATTGGAAGGTGAAAAATGTCGCCGCTTTGTTGCTGGTTTAGACGAAAAATTCACGAGATGGGTGCAGAAAACCTTGATGATGCTCTACGCATTGCTAGCCGCTGCGAGAGAGCAGGTGCAGCACTACACCTGGCCTCAACGGGATCATCACACCCTCCGCCTTCGGAACAGGTAGCTATGACTCGTCCTAAACCACTGGAAGAAAAACTCCTTCAGGCAGTTGAGCAATTGACTCTAACAGTGACTAGTTTGCGAAATGAAGTGCAGCAGCTGCATGAGAAACCCAGCTCCCTCCCAGCTCCAATGCAGGACAACAGTGGAATCAAACTTGGAAAACAAAAAACTGCATTCACAACAGTCAGCGGACTTTATCTTTAAAGTCATGGCAATGGGTCTAACAAATGCTCCAGCTACCGGTCAGCGCCTAATGGAAATGGTCCTTCGTGGCCTCCCATGGAAGACCTGCTTGGTGTATCTGGACGATGTCCTCATTTACAGCCGCTCCTTCAGTCAACATCTTCAGCACCTGGAAGAAATCCTCTCCAGATTTCAGTCTAGTGGCTTAAAGTTAAACCCCTCAAAATGCTGTTATGCCACCGATCGGGTTCAGTTTTTGGAGCTGGGTTTCTCAACTAAACAAAGTGTGGGGCTTACTAAGCCAGTCGGCCTTTTAGTGTTCAACTTCAAAATGTTCATCAAAAACATTTATCGCTTTTTAAATATCTTTTATACTTTTTAAGATTTGTACACTTTAAGATTATTGATGACATCACATTATTGAAACAAGTTTGCCTACCTTTTGTCTTCTGTAGGAATGATCCAATCGTTTCTACGATTACTACTTAAACTCCCAGGTAGGGGTTTACAACAAACTTATTTCTTACTCAGAAATACATAGATGCCATTTGGAGGAATATTAATCCACTTGTAGTTAGGAACAAAAAGTCAGAAAACTTCAATTTGCCTTTATCCTTAGCTGCGGGACTTATTCTGCAGCGCCCGGCCTTCATTGGTTTTTAGGCGTCCTCACTAGCGATGGGCGCCATCTAGTGACCGGTTTGAGGATTCACCCTGACAGTGTTCACAGTAGAGCATTACACAAAGGAAATGCGGTTTATCAGTTTGGAGAAGATGGAAAAAAAGAGAAAAAAATGAATATTGTTGTATTTTTAACTCTTGTTGCATCTGTTTGCATATGTTATTTAGGCACTTGTTGTACATACAGCACCTCTGATGAAGGAACCTTTGTACTTCCTGAATGTGCATTAATTATTATGTTGCAGAAAAAAATGTATATATATATTTTTTTTTTTTTGCCCTTTCTAAATAAGTGGATACAGACTTTTGCAGCCACCAAATGCTGAAGGAAATATTTGGCTCTTAACAGCTAGAATTGGCGCTATATAAAACTTATAAAAGTTGAATTGAATTGAAATGATCCTTCATGTTCACCTGTTTTGAGCCAACTGTTTCTGTCATTTCTTACTGTGAAGTGACTTTCACATTACACATTTGGTCAGTTTGTTAATGCATAACTATCTATTTCTGCAGCCTTTTAGTCCAGACACAGAAACAACTTAGCCTACCCCTTTGTCTTCTGTAGAAAAAAAATACAATAGCTTCTTTTTTTGTGCAAATAATATGTAATAAAATAAAACTTTTGTGAAGGAACTGTGTGTCTCTCAGACATAAGCAGCAGCCTTCTGTGCCTTTCATATGATGACATCACAGAGTGCTAGAACTTTGATCCTGAATTTTGGAATTTGTACGGGATAAGCCGAAAGGCCAAAAAAAATAATTTTACACAGATAATTTTTTTTTTATCTTTTTTAATTGTGGTGGCCAAAACATTAGATCCATCTCTTCTTATAATGCACCCCTGTACGACTGCACTACCCACTTTGACCTTAATAATAAAAAGAGTAGAATTATCACCTACCTGACAGTTTGAACCTAAAAACTGAGAAATGATAACCTTGTAAAAGTAGAATTCATGGCAGAGCCACTGCGTTAAATTGCACAGGTAGTCATACTGTTATGCCTGATTGGGGAATGTTGATAATTAAAATGAATTTCACATTATAAGGTTTGTGAGTTTCCAAAATATTAAGGTAATGAATGATTCTTAATGGGGAGTATTAGTGAGAATAAATGCCAATGATCACAAAGATTATAAATCATGATCTTCCAATCACATTTTTAAACATTTATTTTCATACTCAACCGATTACATTATATTATACAAGAGTAACATTCAGTATGCTTAAAATGAAATCATACAAAAGAATCTGCATGTTGTAAATCTTGCATATTCCATTATGTTTTTCATTCCATTAGAGTTTAAGCACTTTCAGAATTCTGGGTTCATCTAAAAAGAATTTGGCAAACACCCTTTTTTGAATGTCATGCTCTTGTAAGCTGCAGTAACGTTTCGTTTTTGTTTTTTTTTTTAAAGTAAGTGCAAAGATCTGTTCAGATTTTTGTGACAAACAGGTAGATGCATTGCAGTCCTGGTTTTATGTACAGTATTAAAAACTACAGAATGACAGACGGAAAAAGTAAATATATTTACATAAACATTTTGTTTCCCTCGTTTTTTCGGACAAACTATGTCATCAATTGTATCTATTGGAGGCAACAGACTTCAAATTTGTAAGTAGGTTTAATATAATTTAACAATCACCTAAAAACTGGTCCTTTCCACTAAGTAAAAGAGGTTGTATCTATTTCACCACTTTGAATACCTCTGAACTAAAAGGCTTTCAAATGAGGGGTGGGGGTGTGGTGGGGTGGGGGGGTTCTATTTTGCTAAAAGGCATTAGCTATATCCAGTCCTTAATATTTCACCTGCTAAAACAACAAACTACTTCTTCGTTTTGACAATATGCAATTGAATCTATAGCACCTACAGTAACATTTCCACTAGACAACTACTCTCTGTCGACTGGGGTCTCAGCTGTGATTATTAAAGGTTTGTGCTTTCAAGACCCCCCCTGTATGGGAAAGCAAAGGGGTGTGATACTTTATCATGGTCAGAGGGAGGCACTGTGGGTCCATCAGAGCCCCAGTGCTGGTAAGGCAACTGTTCATAACCACAGAGTTTGAGGATATGAGTAAGAGGCAACTACACCTGTCACAGCCTCAGTTGCTTCAAATAAAAAGGAAGACTAACAAAAAAAAAGGACTTGAAATCAAAATCTATACATACAAGTTGCTCAAATCATATTTATATTTAAAATGTTTCCACCCTCGGGAATGTCAGCTAGATTGTTAAGACAATACCAGCTTGCGTGTACAGTTGTCCACTCTTGTCTTTTCCACTCTGCCTCATCTCTAAAAGTCCGAGAGGCCATGGCAACAGGTAAAAGACTGAGCCAGTCAGATTATCCTAACAGTTTCCAAGGATTACAAACACTAACGGACCCAGCTCTAATTTCTGATGGAAAACATAGCCACGATTCAGATTTAAAAGGTCATAAAGGTTGTTCGGATCCTTCCTTTTTACTTTCCAGATTTTATTTTATTAGTGGAAGACGTTTGATTGCAGGAGGCGCAACAAGGCACAGCCCTCACAAGCTTAAGTCAATGATGATGTGCTCAAAGATCTGTGTGTTTCCCTTGAAGCTAGAGGCAAAGATAAAGTCTCTGCGGTCTGTGGAAACCACGGTGAAGGAGCGGGGCGCCTGGATGTACACTTCCTTGAAACGGTCAAAGAGCTTGCTCTCATCATCCCACAGGTAGATCTGCGAGAAGGTGTAGTCACTTCCCAGGGCTAGGTAGTAACGTTCTTTGAAAAGGAACGGCTGGAGGATCATGGAGCCTCGTGAGGGCAAGGCCTGGATCTCTGCAAACTGTTTGGCACCCCAACGCAGGACTTTGGAGTCTCCGATGTAGCGTGTCATAGCCAGGTAGAGCTCCTCGTTGATCCGGAAGTGCTTCACAGCTACTACATCCTCCATGTTGGGGATCTCGCCCTGCAGGACAAACTTCTGGTTGCTCCGGCTCCACTGGTAGATCACAGGCACCTGTGAGCGGCTCGCCAAAATAAGGTGCGCCTTCCCATCCAAGTCCAAGAACTCTGCATCGGTGTCACGGTACCACTCGTGCAGCGACTGGTATGAATAGAAACCCTTATCGTTCCATTTGTAGAGGGTGGACAGACCTGCTTTAGAGCTGTCAGCGATCACAAAGAACCAGTCAGAACCAATCTGGAAGGCCTCAATGTCGTTAGGCTTGGAGATCTTGGACACCTCGATGTCCTGGAACTTGCTGAACCGGCTTTGGTCCTCATCAAACTGGTAGATGTGGGATCCACCAAAGAGCTGAGCGACGATGACAAACACGTCATTCTGGATGACAACGGACTTACACCCCACGATGGACTGACCTGAAAGGCAGCAAAGAGGAAATAACAGACTGATAACAACAGAAGAAAACCCAACCAGGGTATTCGGAGAAAGTCTGTTTGAACACTGTCTTACCTGTGATGTTATCGTAAGTCCTGAAGTTCATTTCTATGTGGTCCCATTGGAAGACCATACAGGTCTCTGTGCTTGGAGCAGCAATGGCCACGTAGACATCATTCTTATAACTGAATGTGTCAACAGACAGAGACTCGGACGCCACAGACTGATGGAGAACGAAATCTGTCAAAAAAGGAGGATGATACGAATGAAACCCCTCAAAAAACCACATTTATTAAATTAAAGTTGGCCACACTTTAAGCGATAAACCGGAAGATGAGTGCTTTGCCTTTTTGCTTTGCTTACTGTCCAAATCAGGGGTAAAATGGTTGAGATTGTTTCTCACCCGTCGAGATGCACTCATCATGCAGGCTGCTCATATCATTGAGGCGCTTGTCCTTCATGTCCTCCGGTCCAGCACACACAACATCCGATACTGTGGCGTTGGTGTTCTTCAACCACGTCATCAGCCACTTTGCACGACAGTCGCAATCAAAGGCGTTTCCTCGCAGGTCCCTGCAGAAGAAGAGAACTGTGTGTCATTGCACAAAAACAGAGTAGACGAGCTATGAGCCCCTTGAAAAAAAAAAAAAAACACAAGACGAGGCAGATATATCACTGTAAAGACATGGGACAGAGGATCCATGGAGGACATTACGGTGTTCTCCACTCCTAGCTGAGTGACAAACTTACAGCTCTATCAGTGAGTCCAGGTCACTGAAGAGGTCCCGGGGCAAGGCCTTGATGTTGTTGTTTGCCAAAGACCTTAAAACAGTAGCAATCAATCAATAGAAAAATTTCTGCTTTATGTACGATGATCAAAAACAAACTACAGATCAATGTGCGGACGTTGATGCATTTCCAACTGTCTGCCGTTGACCCCAAATATACCAGTCAGCTACGTAGCATCAAAGTTGCTCTATGTTTCAAATCAATTTGTGCTGGTGAGTGTTATACTTATTCAAACTGTTTTGTTAGCATACAGGTGAGTCAGGTCCCTGAGTCCTCTGAAGGCATATTTGGATAAAGTCTCAATTTTGTTACTCTCAATGAACCTGTGAAAGATAAAAAGAAAACAATGTGAACACAAGTTCACAAGACATGAAAAAAAAAATGGTTTGACACATAAAATGAATAGTGTGGGATCGAGTCACTCCCTCTCCTCTGGAGTGACGTTCAAATATCAAAGAATCATTTGGACTCTTTATGATTCTGGTCAGCTGTGTGTAGCTTCAGAGAAAAACCTTTACTTTTACCAAAATCAGTACCTGATGCCCTCTGTGTTTATTCGTGTACTAATTAGACCTCTGCAGTGTGCAGCTATGATATAGCTTCAGTCAGGATGTGGGCAAGCTTTAAAATGTTATGTGCAATTAAATAAGGCTTTTGAGTTGTAATAAAGTGTACAGAAATATAAAATTTGTTTAAAAGTATGTGCACTGCAACTTTAATATAGCTATAAATTGGGGAATTGGAAGTGGAAATACTGGTTAAATAAAGGCGGGGGGGGGACCACAAGAGGGCGTATGGTGTGTTGGGATATTAAAGTGCTTTCTTATCCAGCTATATCGGATTAGATTATGATAATAAATGCGTGGGTGGCTAAGATATTTAGTTCTTACACCCACCAAGTGACTGTACATGCAGTACTAGCAGAAAACAACAACTTACAAGTACTCGAGGTGTGGAAGACCTGAAAATGCGTCATCTCTTATAGTTGTTAGAGAGTTGGAATTTAACAACCTGTAGTGATTTAAAAAAAAAAAACATCATTGCCCCCGAGTGAAAAAATAGAACTGATGACATTTATTCTGTGATTTCGCTTAACAACACCATCAATCCAGTAGCCAGCCAACGAGCGGAGTAACAATGGAGCTTGATGGACTCTGGTAAGTACATTTCCATTATTTATTTCCAGGTGTGCAGCCCCGTTAAAAGCCTCCCGTGCTAATAGCTTTACTGTACCATGCACCAAACAGACTTTAAGGTGCATTAATGTGTCTGCATTAAGGTACTGCACAACAGAAAGTTGGCGTCACTTCAGTAGCGCAAACACCTTAATGAATTCAACACACTACACGCTAAAAACATATGATTTGTGTAATTAATGTTGTACTATGTGTACTGCAGCTTTAGACTGTCGGGACTATGCCCACTGTTCCACAGGATGCACAGCTTGATGATTTGCAGCCTCAAACACCCACGTTAAAGTTCTGAAAACATGCACCTATGAAAGGTTCGAAAAAAAGAGATGAAGTGTTCTTACAGTAGCTGGAGAGATGTCATGTGAGCAAACATGGCCTCTTTAACCTCAGTGAAAGTCCCATTGACAATACTCCTGAAAGGAAGAGGGGGAAACGATGAAGATGAAGCCCACAGAAAGACATCAGGACTGCACGGTCTCTTATTAAGCTGATGTGGATTTAAATACAGAAAACGGCAACTGGAATGAAAGTTAATGAGCTCATACTGCAAAAATGCACGTAGTAACATGCACGTTCAAGTCAGAATTGTTATTTATTAAAAAAAAAAAAAAAAAAAAAAACGCACACAACATAGAGAAGCTACTCACAAAGAATTGATGTCGTTGGGGGAAATCCTCGGGACATAAGAGGACCCGACGCAAATGATCGACTCCTTGGAGCAGCTGCATGTTGAAGGACATCGGAAACCCTTCTTCAGGTGAGCCGGTTGAGACAGGCAGCACAGCCACACAGAGAACAATGCCCAAATCTTGAGAGTTGGCGGCATCTTTCTTGCCGGGCTTGCATGTGTGAGGTTCGCTGAGAGCACCGACGGAGGCAGATGGCACCGCGCGTTTACACCCTGCACCATGAAATGCTGCACTGGCTCCCTGACATCAGCAAATCAGCTGCTGCTCCGCTCGGTCCACTTTAATTATTTATTAAGCAGCATGTGCTCCGCTCCGAGAGCTGTTGGTTAAAACGACCATGCGCCACACATTGGAGACAAAAAAAAAAAAAAAAAAAAAAAATAGAACATCAAACACTATGATGTGCTTGTGGCTGAGGTGCTATAGCACCTGGACGCTTCATGACATGCAGATGCGGCATTTAGCCCGCTCGAAATCTAGCTGCCACATAACAGCTGACATTCTAAATGCTGCGCGAAAATGATTTTCTTACGCAAATGTCGACACACGTTGTGACATAATCTGAAAAGGGTTTTGGGAAGCACTTTGGGGATCAAATGCATCGCATGGAAGTCTCGTTATGAAGTGGACCAGTAAGTAATTTATAGTTACAAAAGGAACCGTGTACCCACTGTAGCCTACAGTAAGTTACGTAGTACTGTACCCCCACACCCACCACCCACCACGGACCTCTGTGGCTCTTCAAGCAGAGCAGCTTGGCCAGTAGAGATGTTCAAACTAAACTTAATGACAATGATGCGTAAATGCTGCATTTGCGAAAGCATCAACCTTCTCAAACTATTACAAATAGGATTTGGGAATTCAGTGTAATAGTAAAAGGTAACATTCTGTACCTGGGATACTACCTAAAAACGGAAAGAATAAAAGGTGGTACATGTAAGAATGTCATATTTGGAATTACACATACAACAGTATATTAAAGAAAATTTGAAGTAATTGACAATCACTCCTTCAGACATTTCCAGTACACAACTAAACTCACACACACACAACATAACAATAGTGAGGCAATAAGAATATTTACACCGCATCATGCGAGATAAAATATCTGTGCACATATTGGCCGTTGGCCTGTAGATTAAACGGATACAACACAGCGACTTTGTGCGTGGCAGGTTGCAGATTTTACTGTGCGCTCGTTATTCTGTGGCCTTGTTTGCTTCACTCACCACTCGGTCACGGCTGAACTTTACCTGGCAGCTGCCAAGGGCCAAAAGTGAAAGGCCATTTGTCACGGACCAACATCCCTGGGGTACTTAAGACTTATGATTGAGTGTGTGTTGTGCAGAATTACGAGGGAGGAAGGAAGGAAGGAAGGATGGATAAATAGATACTGCAGTCTATTTTGGTGAAGATGGATTAATCTAAAGTCATTTTGTTTCAATGGAAGAATGCAGCAAGCAGCTTTTTGCAATTAAGAAACAAACCTGACCAGACCATAAAAAGACAATTACACTGTGCATTGGTGCTCTGTTATAGTTCTTCACTGATTTACTGCAGGAGACTTGATCAATAGAGAGGGGCCATTCAAGCCTGTCCAGCCCCCCCCCCACCCCCCCCCCGACCAAAAAAAACGGGCCTGATCTGATCAGCGCAAGATTTAAAGAACATAAGACACATTTGTTCGTGGAAATCAAATGTACTGTTCCCCATGTGGAGAAGCAGCTGCAACATTAGGAAAACAGCTCTTGTTGAAGCCACTGCAGTTTTGGGGGTGGTGGGGTGGTGCTGCATTGTGCCGGCTCTGTGACAGCACACTGTTTCTCTCCTGGTTTTTGGTAATGGTTTAGTGCAGCTTGGGAACATTGACAGTGTGCTGACACAGCACTTTTAGCTACGTATCTGGCTGCGGCCCACAAACGAATCTGCTTGGAGGATTAGTTATCTGCTGTGGCTTCGTGTGTTCTGACCTGATCTCTTACAGTACCAACACCTGGGTCCAGCACGGCCGCGCCACATACGACATCCTGTACTTCAGTCCACACACTTGAAGTCCAAAACACGCAGCATCTACTTCACATGCCCCGAGCTTTCCACTGAGCAGCCAACCTTGATAATCTGCAGCAGATGATGTAGAGGGCACAGGAAGAACATGGCCGGTGCGGTATCGAAATATAGATTAGTCATCAGTCAGAGGGGCTTTAGTGGGAGTCTATTTTTGTGCCTCGGGGCACTACCTGCTCTGCCTCCTAATGACGGAGGCTGGCGAGCAGGGAGAGTAGACTGAGATAGAGAACAGACCCCTGGGGAACATTTGACTGAAAACCAAAGAGGTATATTCCTACGGAATAGAAAACATAAAAAGGTTTTCTATTAACCCGTTATTGTTAAATACAATAATGATTTCTTTGATTATCTGTTACTTGCTTTCTGTTGCCAAGCTTGAAAATACACAAGCTAATCCAATACACGGGCTTCAGTTGGAGGTAATGGCTCAACGGCATTTATATCATATTACAACACAGTGCAGAAAACGGGGCAAAATAAACGACATTGTACAGCGATTTGGTTTCATACACAGTTTCAGCGAGTAAAACAGCATAATCTATTCCCAAAATAGAACACAGAGCAATTCCGTTCAAGCTGAAATATTGGCTGCGTTATAGTAAATCATCCAGTAACTGCACCATGAAGATTTAATTAAAAAGGATCAAGACACAAAATGTAAACAGCATTGTAAATAATAATCTATTTTTAGTAAAAAAAAAAATAAAAAAAAAATCCTTGAGACAGTTCATTTTGTAAAATGCTTTGGTCTGACATTAGATCAGTGACCTGTAACCATATGCTCTTGCTTGTATGTAGATTGTCCTCACAATATGCAATAATTAACACACCTCCACAGAGGAGGGAATTAATTAGTGGCATCAGCTTGTTTCATTTTTGTTTGTACCTGCACAGCTTCATCACCAGCTGTTTCACCAGGTCTGGATGGATAATCCATCAATCAGCAAGTACGATTCCAAAACTGCTCAGACGGGGTAAGAAATTAAGTGCAGACAGCGAAGGATCAAATTAAGCAGAAATCCCTTTGTCTACTTTGCTTGTTGTAAAAGCTTCTTGTTTAACTCGAGTCATTCTCCTGAAGCCTCCTCAGGGGAACGACCTCTGGCTACGCTTCGCTCTTTCTTCAGAGTCTTCAGGCACTTGTCCAGCCGTTTGATGCACAGTGTGACATCCTCTCGGGTGATGCCCACAGCCGAGGCGGCATTGAGGTAGGGGCAGGGGTACGCCTCCGAGTGCGACATGAAGCCACGGAACGTGTGTCCACTTATGGTCTGCTCACTGCCCAGTGGTACCACCCTTGACACAAGGAGGAAAAAACAAGGATAATGTGGTATTTAATATGTTGCATTTATTAAATATAACCTGGGTAAAACTTTGGCATCTCATCTGAAAAACGTTATTTAAACTAAACAGTTTGTTTTTAACAGAAATTCGGCCGATCATTTATGAATGTGGGCATTTTTATTCCATTCCATGCAAACATGTTACTTCACTCAAAAAAATGTTACTTGCAAGGTAAGAAAGCACCAAACCATTTGAGGAAAAATAACACAAATAAAGATATAAGGTTTTAAAGTACATATTTATACAAATCCTCCAGTCTTCTCACTTCTACAGAACAAGTTATTCTAAATTATTCCAAACCAAGTTTTACTTTTTGTTACAGCTTCAAATGGGTAAAATTAAACTAGCACCAACTGATTTTTTTTTTTGACATCTTCTTGGCATCTCGGGGGCAGCAGAAAGGAGCAGCCAACTCATAATTGACAAATTATGTCATATATTATCCACTGCGGCTTTGAGAGTGATGAGACTGAATCATTGGGGTAAAGCTGCTGCCCAGAAAACTAAAAGTTAAAGAGCTAAGAGAAACTATAAAAAGGTTAGAGCTGAGCGAATCTACAATCCTCTCATATACAACCAGCCAGCTTCAAAACCCTGTATTTATTGTGTCAAACAAGTTCCCAGGATCCTTACTAGAAAGCTGTAAAAGTATTGCAATCCAATACAGCAAAGGTCTAAACATAAAACCCACCTCTTCTTCTAATGCTCTCCTGTACAACTCCACCACCCACTTTGACCTCAATAAGTAGAATTATCACCTTTCTGACAGTTTCAACTTTTAAAAAAAATTGAGAAATTATTGCATTGTAAATGTAGAATGGCTGAGCTGCTAGCTTTAAAAAAATCCTCCAGATGACATAATCGATGACATAATTGCATTAGATTGTACACGTGTACCCAATAAACTGGCGAGTGTATATGTCGTGAGTAAGGTGCAGCTGCTGGTTGCCTCTGCAAGCTCCATTCAGCAAAGTGCTTTCCTTACCAAACGTGTTAGTTTTAAAACCTGGAGACTATAGACAGGATGCAGATCTGCTTTATCAACACACTAAAACTTCAAGTGCATTGTGGGTGGAAGAGAAAACTTTTACTTTTAAACTGTAATTACATTTAAAGTCAACAGCACAACTGTGCAATACTATAAACTATGCATGCTGTTGGAATTTGGCACAGTTTCACGTCTGTCAGCAGAGTTTAGACTCACTTTAATGTGAAATCAATAACTGGCGACCCATTAGTACTGTGTGTATGAGATGGAGAGGAATGCACCGTAATAATATGTAGATCTCAGTCCATCTTATTTGCCGAATAAGAAAACATTAGGTCTGTCAGTAATTACAGCGGGTAAAATACTCCACTTAATAATGATGCATCCTACACGGCTACAAATCACACGCTTCAGAAATCAGGGCCTCTCATTGGGTATGCTACTGAGATACAAGGACAAAACATATGAGTTGGTGCCACACACACAATGAAAAGCTGCTCTTTTTATGTGGTTGAGCTCTGAGTGCATCGAATTCTCAACAAAAAAAAACAAAAAACAAATGGACCCAAATAAATCCTTCATTTTGCATATTTCAGACATTTAGCAGCAGAATCCGTTCAGCAATAATGAAAAATTGGCAAAGCTCCTCCTTACTGCTGAGAAAACACTGCCAGTGGGAGCGAGAACAGGGGTTTGTGGGTGTTGTCTCAATGGAGACGTCGGTCTTTGGATGGTAATGGAAAAACGACCCTGCTAGGACGGGCACTCTAATCTTCTAAAGTAGTTTCCCCTCCAACATATTCAGCACATCCATCTGCCCGATTGCTGTTTCCAACTAATCATTCTGTTAGGCAACCCCCCCCCCCGTGTTTTTGAGGATGTGGACAAACATTACACATCCTCAAAATCATCAGAGCATCCACATACACAAATTTTCCCCATTTCCAGGCCGGATTTCTGGGTGCGCCCTTTAAAACTTTTCTTACCTGGCTCCCGACACTTGCCGGGTGAACAACATGGAGCCCAGCTGAGTCACTGCCTTGCTGCTCTCAGCCTGGAGACCATTCAAAGACATGGCTGGAGAAAAGGGGGTGAGTGAGTTCAATCAATGTCAAAGGTTAAAGGAATAATTAAAAAATAAAATAAAATGGAGGTTGCTGATTTGTAAGCAGCACATTGAGCTTACCCAATGAAATGGGGTTATGTGGAGTGTCAAGCAATCTCTCCCCGTGTGCGGAGGCCAGACTCTTTAGCTCCTGAGCCAGGAACAAATACATCTCCTGCAGGCCATGCAGCCACCGAGAAAGAACATGGAGACAGAACATAAGGGAGCAGAGGACACACAAAGGAACTATAAATAGAAGCACAGTGCTCGGTGCACAGTGCTTTACACACTGCCACAGCCTTATTTTAGCAGCAGACTTGTTTTTTTTTTTGCTTGATAAGCAAATCTACCCACAAGAAGGCCCATCCATGTCCATACCCCTCCCTTCACGTCTTTACCCTGCCTGCTTCTCATGTGCACTTCTCTCCAAGCATCAGCACAAACCGCGTGCGTCCGCATCCCCCCGGTCAAGATTTTTGCTCACATCACAGATTTACTTCTGGGATTAATTAGATGATGAACCTAAGCTTTTAAACAAAGGCTTTGAGATCCACATGTTGAAAAACGTGCTGATAAAGGGTTTGTTTCGGCCTCAAAGCAGAACATGAAATGCTAAATAAGGGCGAAGGATGCACAACGCAGATGTGATGGGACCCGGCCCGGTGGGGGCTGTACAACAAGCTGTACAACAACAAATTGCAATGTTTTGCTGCTGGCTACTGGTGCCAGATCCCCCAGTGAAGCATCACACACACACACCAGGGGATCTACTCTCTGCAACAGTGAGTGTGTGTGTGTGTGTCCGCACTATGCTGACTCACACTTTCCCAATGTGAAAGCATCAAGGAGTAAGATATTTTCTCTGTCACAAGTCAAACACAAACAGCCTTTCAATGATGTCAAAAGTCTCCATATGCCCCTTGTTCTCTAATAACAAAGGGGCAACTATCATTCTAAGAGGAGGGGTGCAAGTGGTGGAGCGAGTGCGTGGCTGCGGCTCTGCAGACAATAAATGTGTGTGTGACGACTGAACTCCATCCTTACCAAGACACACATCTGCTGGTTCATTTCAATACCTAGATTTTTTTCTAAAATGGTTACATGAGGCAGTAAATGAAACTTTTAATTATTTACAGCTTTCGATTTCGAGGAGGGAAAGTGAAGAAATCACTCAGTTCTGCAGCCACTGTGGAAAACCGGTCCTGTACATTAATTATGTATCACGTGGACCAGGAGAAATCAATAAGCCCTTATGATTTGTGGTCACATGAGAGGCCAGAGGAATTTCCTAGATGCACATTTCTGCTAGGGAGTCATTTTTACGCTAATGGCTTTTTGGGGATTGTATGCCATCTCGTACAAGTGTTTTTAGATCCCAGTCCAGTCAATTTATGACTACAGTGCACTTCCACCGGTAGTTATTTTGGAAAGGATTCTAAAATTTCTTACACAACACTCATTTCTGAGTCTTCCTGGGGCCTGAAGATCGACACAAGCAGAAACAGTCTGGCACATTTATAGTATATTTATGGTACGGCAGCTCAGAGGTGTGAGAATGCTGCAGGGCTTATCATTTAAAGAGGGGCGATGCTGCATTGTGAGCAACTCTGCTTTTAAAGCGGGGAGCCACTGGGGGATGTTTTCTGAAACTTCTCGATCAATTTATCTTTCTATAGCGTTACTCCTGCCTCTATAAAGCTCACGGCCTGTTCACGTTCCAAGATTCCTTGCTCAGTAAGACTGCGGGTAAAGGACTGCACACAAAGATGCCACTGCAGTTTTCACACCAGTCAACGTTGTTGTTGTCGTACCATGTGAGAGCAGATATCACACCCAAACCCATGTGTGTGTTGGGCTATATTTAGTTCCATAAATGTGCTGTGTGGACGTTCTCACCTTTCTCTCTGACAAAAGCTTCTTGTAGCCGCTGGCTCCCAAAGTAAGAAGGGTGATGAGGAGGTCAAGGGAGGGTGAAGCTGATGCTCGACCTGGACACAAAGGGGCAGACGGTGCCTTGTTAAAATCGAGTCTGATAATTATAGTTACTAAAGGGTGAGGTCACTGAATTTTCAGCTTCCTTCCTATGGTTTTACTTTGGTGAGTAAATGTAGATTAATAGTATTAAACTTGCCTCTGCTTACCATATCATAAAATATGCCCCTGCATCTAGCTGAAAAAGGACTTTATCAGGTGCAGTTTTACAGTTCAGATGATGTCATATGGAGGAACAGGTTGACCAAACAACCTCTGTATTATGATCAACCTGGTAACATTATCGGACCTGAAACAACCCTTCAGATGACATCATTTGAACTGAAAAACACCCCCAGATTATGTCATCTGGAGGATTTTTTTAAAGCTAGGAGCTAAGCCATCTTTAAATAGAGGGAAGTTTTAATGCCATTCATCTACATGTACTTCTCAAACTAGAATCATAGGAAGCAAGATGAGAAATCAGTAAAGTTGCCCTTTAATATCAATGATCTCACACCATTCGTCAACAACAAAATAAGCATCTGTGCATTAAAGGCTGTGAAGGTGAAGCCATTCGTATGTGTCTGAAGCACAGCAGCTATCGGTTTCCTCAGTTCTCACTGTGTGTGCGACTCCTGCTCACAACTAGCCTGGCAAAACAGAAAATTTAAAACCGTACAGTCAAGGATGACAGTGTTATATTTCAACACCTTTTGAGCACTGAAAAAAAATTTGTCTGTAACGCTGTAATCAGAAACGGTCACATGTCAAAAGCTGGCATGAAATGCTTGGTCAGATTATCGGTTTTGTGCGCTCTCTGCGTTTTGTTACTTCTTTGATCAAGTGGCTCTTCATTTTTTCCGAAAGTCGGATTTAAGGGTCTTCATTCTTATCTAAAATGCATTTTATGCCACTTTCAGTAACAAAGGTTATATTTTATTTTAGATGGAGATGGTCCTCATTTAACACATACGGGTTACAGGACAGCCTGACTGGGTGTAAAGCATTGTAGTGGATATATAGTATATAAGATGTGAAACTTAAATAAAAAAAATTTAAGCTTGAAGATGGAATGTCAGCTAATTAGCCAATTTCACATGCTGAAGGTGATGTTAGTTGTAAAAACATTTTATTCTGGAAACAATAGCCTATATAACTCATAAGTTTGTGTCATTAAGCTCCACTGTTGTCCGAAAGTAAAATAAACAAAACACGACAAAACATCATGTGACTGAGCCACACTGTTGCACTGTGTGATGGATTTCTTCACGATGGATGAACATGCGCAGTATAGTTTATTTTCAGACAATGCCACTTACTCTTTCCTGCTGCCTGAAATACTCATGAGCTCAGCAAATGTGCCACAGTCCCATGAAGGAGCAACCATTTGTGAAAACAACAGTGATGAGCAGTTTTAGGAAATGACAAATGAACAAAGTTACCAGCTTTAAAAAAAAAAAAAAAAAAGATTTTCTGCGTAAAAACAACATACTACTTCATAAACTTCATGAGTTTGTTGACAGTACAAAAAATAAAAAAAATAAATCAATCAGTCCCACCAGAAATTTTAAGTTTTGCAGGTACAAGAATTAATTCAACCAAACTGTGGGACCTTGTAATTTAAAACACCACAAAAACATTGCAAGGTGCATCACATTTTATTTTAAAAAGCTGCAGGGACATTTTCTCTGCAATAGTAACAAAAATGTCCACCCAATCCTGGAGGGACTGAAAAGTGTATAGAAGGTTCCAGCTTTATTTTTAAATCTCCATTTTAAACAATATTTTAACAGTCAGGTTTTTGTGATGAAAAAAATAAACAATAAAAAGAAAACACAAGAAAACAAAAGAAAAGAAAGGTTTTATAGGATGAAAAGTGATTCCCAAGCACAAAAGCCAATGAGAACAAACATTACATTAAACCACACAGCAATGAAAATCATCAAATGTGATGAAATGTTAGCCTAGTGATGTAAAATGATTTGTCTGAGTCACTGTTGCATTTAGAGCCCAAAAATCCACCGTGTTTTAACAGTTTAAAATGGAATTAAAAAACAATTTCATAAAGATAAGAGCTGAACAGAAGTGACAGAAAAGACAGCAGAGTGTGTGTTGACAAATCTGCATAAACATATGCAAGAATTGACACATATAAAAAAACGCATCCACTCACCAGGGTACATCTTGCTTATCTCCTGTATAAAGGACTCGTCAAAACCTGCGATTATGGCGCCACCTACTGGAACCATGAAGTTCTTGTCCAAGCTTTGCACAAAGGCGTCAATTCTTCCAACACGAGCCCCCTGATGCAAGGCAGGCCAAGAAAAAGACTTCAGTAACCTTCAGATTTATTCAATAACCCATAACAAAGTAAAAATGTTGATAAAATCGTTTTGTAAATTTAATAACAATTTATTTTGAAATCTCTCCTTTTACAAAAAACAATTGCACAAGTCAACCAAGTGTAGAAAGACATGATACCAGTAATAAATCGAGTGCTACTTACTTGTTGTATAAGGTGCATGCATTTGGATGACTGTACTCCATATGCATTGTTGACTATATGGGGAATGTTATATTTGGCACACATGGCAGCCAGCTCCTCAATCCTGCAAGGTAAGATAACGTGAACAAACTATCGCTAAATACTGCTTTTACATATTTAGTGATAAACGCCACGTAATCTTAATGTGACATCTAAGAATGTGTATGCGTATTAATGAAAGCTTATATTACCTGTCAGGGACTCGCGGGGCAAAGCACGACGTTGTTGAATGAACGCACAGGATGTTCTCGGCACCGAGCTCCTCAATCTTACGCTCAACTGCTTCCAAGTCTGTCCGCAGCTCGTCGCCTTCAAGAGCATTTTCCACCACCACCGGTTCGAAGCCTGAAACGGGAAGCCCACTTGTGTTTTCAGGCAGAGGAGGAAGGGAAAAAAATACAATAAAGAAAAAAAAAAACACTGCAGAAACCGCAGTTGCAGCCACATTGCAGACACCAAGCTGTGAGCAGGATGTGAGGATGACACAACACTGGATATTCTGGTTCTTTAATCACCTGCTGTGATCATGGCTTTGAAACAGGACTTCTGGTCAATGCGAGGCCAAAGGATGTAGCGAGCCCTGGGTCTCCGATGACGGAGGGTCAAGAAGCACAGAGTCAAGCTCATTCCTGTTGCCATGGGAACTACAAAGCAGCTCGCCAAACTCCGAACACCTGTTATCCACAAAATTCAACACATACTAATTTTATTCCATTTGCACTCACAAGTAGAAAATTGAGATAAAGGCGCATACGCCAGGTTTTACGTAAAAGCTTCATTTTACTGACCGACCCCAGTGGTGTCACCAGTTTCTGTTGATGTCAGATCTAATGCACAATACCAACCAGAGGTTTAAGGTTGGTTGAGCTAATGCTGTATTCTTCAGACAAATGGTAATATTAAGTGGCTGTCGCACCTTTGTTGCTGCTGAAGTCGCCTACATTAACCAGGTAGTTTAGCTGACTAGCCAGCTAAATTAGCCTTCTAATGAGTTATCAGCCAATTTTAGTACACATACAAGAGGAATTATGTCTAGTCACACAGAACATACCTTTTTAAATTTAGAATTTACGTAACTGCTCAAGGAGGTGGTTTCAGAGCAGTTATGTTCAAACTTCATTTTGACAAGTGGGAAAGATCATAACAGAAGAGAGCTCTCCGACTTGGAATTAGAAAAGGAAGCTGGGTGTTTCCCACTGGGCTGCTTGTAATAACGGTTTAATGGACGTTGCATGAATGCAGCATAGGGAGAATCTAATGACCGATAACTGAGTTGCATTTTGGGAAATGCAGGAACCTGTGTTTTGGAGCTTTTGTTATATATCTGTCACACACACCTGCAATTTTCAAGATGTCCAACAGGACTGAGTTGGTCAGCTTGTTGAGAAGACTGGATCCTGCAGCTTTTGGCTGAATGGCAGCGATGTCGCCAGATCGACCTATGCCGTGGATCAACCTACACAAAAACAACTGAGCGTCACAAAAAACCCCTCTTAAACAACTTCCTTAACTTTAAGGTGTCCAAATTTGATTTTACTGTCTGGTCACCAATGAAGATTTGTCTGGATAAAACTAAATGGACTGTGGAGTCACACTGATAAAATGGCAGGAGTCACAGATTTATAAGTATCAGTGTCGTATGCCAGCCAATAACCAACAGGAAAATGGGGGCTAATATTCGGGTTAACTGAAATAAAGTTGGCAAACACTGTACATAGTTGTTTGACACGTTTATTTTTCCAACTAGAAAAACCTCCCCCTCCTACATCTTGAGTGCTAGTGCACGTGATGGATTTTTACCTGGAATTTCCAGTTGTATTCAAAGTTTGTTTAGTCGTCATGGTAAAAGCTTCACATAATATGACCTGGTGTAAATATGGAATGTCGCAATGTGATGAAGTGAGGTAGCTTCATGACAAAAGCAAACCCCACCTGTGCTCAGGCACAACTGAACACACACAAGAGAAAGATAGCTAGTTGGCACTATGTTGCATTATATCAAGGTCCAGAGAAGGCTGAGCTGAAACATTCAGCGGACTGATAAACTGAGATAAAAGCATATTTTTAATTGAATTAAAATAACAGTTTTTACTATGTTTACGGCGTCCATGTTAGGTGTCTAAATTGGACCTGTAATGTCGTCTTGCCACGAGGCTGGATGCCACCCGGCCTTCCCTCTCCCCCACTCCGCAGTTGCCGAGAAAGTTGTTGCTGTCCATCACAGCCAGCTCATTCAGGAAGAGCTCAATGGTGCTCTCACTCCATCCTTCCTCCGGGCACTTCCCCTGCAACACACACACACACACACACACACACACACACACACTGAAACTAGATGCATCGGCAGTGAGCCTGAGGTAAAAGGAAAGCAGCTGCTGACTTTACCTGCTCCAATAAGTGTCTGATGAGCTGCTCATGGCTGCGACGTGCCTGAAGCCCCTGTCGAATATAAGAGGACGACACTATCTTCTCACTCAGGGTGAAGTTTTCACCATTCATCTCTGTCAAACATAGAGACTCCTGTTAACTTTCAAATACAAAATTAATTACATCAATTCAGTATCTGCCTTAAAATAAAATAAAAAAATCAGTAGCCATTAAGCTTTACACTTTAATCCTCCTATTTAATCAGATTTTAATAATCACAATGTAAATTCTGCTGCTAAAACCATGGAAACATGATTCAGGGTTGCCACATTGTCCACATGTTGGTTTGGCACATTATTTTTTTTTTATGCCACATGATGCAACCCTCCCCAATTTCTACCGGGCTTGGACCGGCACTGCGCAGCTGGGGCTTAGAAAAGGGCTGTTAGGGGTTCAGTGTCTTGCCCAGGGACACTTTGACATAACCGGGACCGGGGATCAAGCCTCTGACCCTGTGGTCCGCGGACGACTGCCTTACCTTTGTATTCAGCTACACAGAGTAATTGTAATAACTTAACAATCACTTATTCATGCACTTCACTAGTACTAGGTAGTTTTGAAGTATATTTAGTGAGGATTTCATCCCGTGATTAAAGCATTTGATGCCTTGCTTCCCACTACACCTAGTGGTGTAATAGATGCTTGCATGTATTAATAAGTATACTGGGTTCAACACAGGTGGGTGGAATAACTTCCTACTTGTTTGTGGTTATTGCTTGTAGGAGAGGGTGTGTGTGTCAGGACCAGTGGTGTAAGTTTTGGGAGATACTCCCACGTGTGGGTAAAAAATAGAGATGGAGAAGATTGAAAATAGAAATTTTACGAATTTATTCCTTTATTCAAGACACTATGTCTAAAGCTTTTAAAGATGTTACAGATTTTTCCCTTTCACGGACACATTAAGCTAAGTATAAGGTTACACGTGTCTCCAACAAGTCATAGTTTTGCACCTTTTAAGTTTTTTTTAGCCAAGATTTAAAGTCGTGGCTTACGAGCCGTCGAGTTATCGGCGTTGCAAAGATCCCGTTTGGTCACAGGTGTCGTAAAACGCTGTTCTACCGTCACCTGGACCTTTGCATCGAAACTCACCCTGTTGAGCTCAGCAGAAACGCTGCTAGCAGCTCTGCTAAGCTAATGTCTCCACTCGGCCAACGCGGGCGTGCAGCGTCCACAGAGCTGACGCGGTACAGGACTGTTGGCTAATTCCTACCTCACGCCTTTCCTGCGACTCTCTCCCCGGCGTCAGTCCGCATCCACGCTACCAACAGATATAAAACAGAGAGCACTGCGGCAGAAGAACGCAGCACAAAAGCGCAACGGCGGCTGCGCTACGTCACATAGTCACGTGACCTCCGTGATGCGGATCATGTGACCAACACGTTATTTGTGTTTACCTTGTCGTTCGCAGTTTATTTCTTACAAAGTCTATTTCAATAAACATTGTTTTTATTGCGTTTGTAATTTTAAATTGTCTTATTATATTGATGCGACAAACCTGATTTTAATTTCAGTTTTTACTCTAATATGACAGAAACCAAAAACTTCCGTCATGGATGAAAGGTTTTAATGCATTTATGAAAAAAAAAAGTTTTGTTAAAAATTATCTAGCTTATATTTAAAAACTATTATGTTTAAATCAACGTACATTTAAATGAGTAAATTAATAATGTTATTTCAGATTTGCAAACATATACAAATCAAAGCTTTTTAGAGACAAAAAAAAAAGACCTTCGCTTTGTGCTCTTTAATCGTATAATAATTTGTAAAGTTAGGAGAAGAATTACAAAGCCACGTTATGACCAACAGTGTGACCAACAAGTATGCACCTCCACAATGTGGCTTTACAGGGACAAAACCGTAGTTGTATCCTTAAGTACAAGGTCGCACAAACAAACACAAACACAAACACACACACACACACACACACACACACACACACACACACATCGAAAACTTCTATTCCACATATGTAAAACTAGATACAGTACGATCACGAAAATATAGGCTTATAAAATAATGAAAGTAAAGTTGAACACTGTCCTTCATGCCAATTTTTGGAGTGTTACATTATTTTTTAAAATTATATTTCTCAAACATACTTTTCACATAAAACAAAGAACAACCGAATAAAAGTTACTATCAACAGGGTATTTTGAACTTTTCCTTATTCTTCCAGAAATTAAATGAATAAAACCTTCACAGCCATCTGCCTCATTGACACTTTGTCCTATTTTAATACCATTATGCAATTATTAAGCAGATGTGGTAGAAGTACACAAACGCAATAGTCAAATAAAAGTGCAAGAACTCTAACAAGTACTTCTACTACCTCTGCTTCAAATTGTTTACCCAATTTAAAATACTAAGCACATGTTCAGAAAATTGCTTAGAGTAAATGTGCAAGTAGTGTATTTTGAACATTGTGAACCTTAACTGTGTCAAAAAGAGTACTGCACAAAATTTGATAGTAATTATATAAAAAAACAAAGATATGTGTAACCTAGAAAAGTGGTTTGAAAAACAATTATCAGTTGGCAAAAATGAAGCTGATTTAACCACTTTATGTACTGACAGGTTGTTTATCCATCATAATACATCAGAAGTGATTGTTTTTTTTAACTAAGCTGTCAAATAAACATAGTGGAGTAAAAAGTACTTCATTTCCTTTTGAAATGCAGTAAAAAACTAAGACTTATAATAACTAGACTTATTTAAAGCTCTGATATCTACAGAATATAAGACAATGATAGGGCTGTGCAATATGGCTGGAAATAAAACATTTTTATTTACAGTAATGTGTGTTTTGATATTTTACCACAATGCAAAAATAAATAAAAAATACAAAAAATTGGATTCAATTAATGTTACATCCTTTGTGTCAAAAGAAAACTTTTAAATGATGTTACAGTTGTCCCAGGAATATTTATTTACACACTGCAAACAACCAATAAGCCTACATCATCACGATAAGATTACCCTGAAATCCCCTGAAGAAAAACCACAATAATGCCAAACTTTATAAACAATCATAACTTAAACCTCAACATATGTTAGTTTTATTTCTAGTAAGCTACTATTTTAGTTATTAGACAGACGCACAGGCCCAGGAAACACTTTTTCCTCATACACAAGCAGATAAGAATTGTTTTAAACGGTTACACCGGGGTTCACAATGACCCAAATGCTCCCAACCATGGAGCAAACATTATACAGACCCACATGCAAACATCATTTCTGGAGGACTCTTCAGTGGGGAAGGTTAAATTACGTCCGCAGATGAAACCTTTTTCTTCCTCGTCGTTGTTTGCTGCAAAGGGGGAGAGAAAGACGGCAGTTTGATGGCATAGCAGGGCTCTCAACTCAACAGCTATGCCAACATCTTGCCTTCCTTCCTGGGCCCATGCGCTCAACAACACAGTTCGGGTGATCTCCTCGGCCCATTTCGTGAAGGAGGCCCGGGCTCGTCGTCATGGACACATTAGAGCCTGACGAATCCACGCTGGTCCGACAGGTTTGTGTGAAATTAAGGATGAATCCAGCTTAAGATGTCTTAAAACAGCCCGCTAATAAAGATCCCACAAATTACACAATAAACCGCGTAAAAACGCGAAAAGAAAAAGGGAACACGCAGGTTTGGTGACTTACAGAAAGTTCCACCTTAAAAAAACACCGAGCAGGATACAAAAGTACCGAGCAAGCAAACAAGTGCAGTGGATGATTATGAAATAATCCGAAAATAAGTGGACCTGCCAGTGTATCACCCCATCTACCTGTTGAGGTGTGTGAACCCGGAATTCCCATGTGCTGCCGTCCGGCGGTCGTTCGTGCAGCGGAGTAAACGCAGACTGGAGGGTGGAAGAGATAAGTCTGCCTCCGCCGCTCACTTGTGTGCAGGCAGTGTCAGAGGATGACTGTCGCGATCTACGCTGCGATAGGTGCGTTTGGCGATTGGCTGGGTCGCTCCGGCGCGCCTTCCTACACCTTTGGGCGCTACCGAGGAATCCAATTGGCCGAGGAGATATAGGTCGTACATCCATGGGGACAATCCGCCATACCCTACGACACATCATGACAGAGATGGTCCTCTCTATAGAAATTCATTTAAATGATCTCTGGAGCACAAACACTTTATGAAAAGCTTCGCAAGATTCCATGAAACCGACCTCCTCCGTGTTATTTATGTCCACAAGTTACTTCTGTGTTGACGCACAGCCTAAACGGGCGACGCCCTTAAAGTCGAAAAGTTAAAAGTCCCAGTTGCAGTTTACCAGAAATCCGACTTGCTGACCCACGAAAAATAAACCCTGACTGCATGTTCATTTATGAATCACGCAGAATGATTCAAAACTTGTCTAGACCAGAAAGCGGTGACCGTCCGGGACAGGAAACATTGTCTTTATGACCATTACCTCAGCAGAGTGTAGATGATGTGTGCCACTCATGTTTTAGCAGATATATATTCCACACATTCTTTCCCCTTTATGAAAGATGATCGCGTATTGCACAGCTGATTCACGATGGTGAACAGTCACCAGCCAGAAGAAAGATCATCTCTGTCCTTCTACCAGAGTGGAAAACAGCTTGGTACACTGAGGTACTTGAACTTGACTTCAGTATTTCTGCTTTTTTGGTTTTATACTTTTACCTTCGTGTGCTCAAGCGATATAATCAACTTCATTTGTGTGGTACTTGTACTGTGCTGGAGTATTTACGTTTTATGTCACTTACTTTTATTTCACTGCAATTCAGAGGAAAGTGTTGTACTTTTACCCTACTACATGTATAGTACAGCCTTAGTTACTTTTTGCAGATGTTTATAAAAGCTGATGTTTTATTAAAGATTAACCACTTGCTGGTACATAAAGTTGTTAAATCATCTCCACTTTTACCAACTGTTGCTATTGTTCCACACCAAGTCGCTATAGTAACACAGATATTTATACTTATGCGTCTATTATTATAACATTCCTTCCACTATAATTTTAGGTTTTGAAAGTTTGGTGAACAAAGCTGGAGTAGACTTAGACATAGATATTTTAAATAGCATCAAATTCAATATTGTTAAAATATGTTGATTAATACAGTGCTTGTACTTATGTTATTTACATTGTTGCACTACATTTTAGAGTGTGTAATTAGTACTGCAACTTGTGTGACTATTTTTTAGTGTACTCTATGTGGTGGAGTACTGTTTGGGGTATGTACTTTCACTTTTACTTGAGTATTGAGTTCTGATCTACTTTGTACTCCACTTTTGCCACTCAAGACATTTATTTGACAATTTATTTGTGGCAGTACATCAGGTACTCATTAGTACATATATCAGAAAAATAAAGTAAAGTAACTAACGTAAGACTTTTACCCTGTTGAATGTTGTACACGAATACTTCTGCCACCACTGGCGTCTACAGATGCTCCACAGATTGCCCTCAAATGCCTCCGTTTCATTTTCCTGTCTGTCTTAAATGAATCATGGTTTGTTCATAGGTTTGATTCTTTGGGAAATATCTGATCACGGCCACTAATCGGACAATTTCGAGCCAGTCCACGTATAAAATTTTCCTGGGTGTAGACGATAAGTGCGTGCTTCTAAGCTGATGAACAAGGCATTTTTCTCCTTTTCAAACGATTTGACAGTCCTAACGTTGACTTTAGTACATTTGGCATTGATGACTCACTTCCTAAGGTGTGGACACTGGCCACACCTGTCGACTCCCACAGAGCAAATAGGTTAAGGTAGAAAAGACAATCACAGGACATGACAGGGTTAATGTTTCCATTACGTGCAGTAAGCATTTGTTTATCGTGGTAACCACGCTGAAAACACAAATGGAGGAGTTTTCATCGCTTTGAAGAAGTTTCATGTGACCACAAGTCCAGTGGCACTTAACACAAAATGCTGGGCCTTATATGCTACATAGATAGTAGCCAACACAAAATATGCACTTGAAACAAAGACGACGCCGGCCGTTCAGAATCGATCAACTTAACAATAACAACTGAACATACAATGGGGGATATTTCAGGACAGATGTTTTTATGCACAAGCCAAAAAACAAAAAAACAAAAAAAACTTACTGGGAAGTGATCAGAGAAATGTCAGACAGTCACATAATTAAATGATGACATTTTTAAACATTTCATCAAGCAACACGCCGTCACAGTGCAGGAATCCACTCTGTCCAGGTGCTTGCTGCAGAGTGAGTATGAAGGCGCGTCTGCTTACAATTATTATTAAACAAATGAAAGGTGTGACAATTTAATACACATGGGACGCTTCACGCCTTTCCTGCCTCCAAACAGCACAATGTGTTCACCTTCGAGACCGTGGACATGCCACAGCATATGTAGTCTGTGCTTAGTTGGCAGTGGCTGTTCCAGGATGAGCCTTTACATAAATACAGAAAACACACCAAAGAAAAACAGCGAAAGCCACGAGAACGAGATGCTCACAAAGCAGCATAAAACATAGTGATGTAATCCATCTGTTATAATTATAAGCATTACATCACCCCTGATCATACTTGACTGATCCTCTTGAACTCTTGAAGGGGTTTTAATATGTTCAATAGAGGGTTGATTTATGTACACCTGCCACCTTTTCACTTCCCACACCTTAGAGTTTGACTTTGTTGTTAAGGCACTCACACTTATTCCACTATTTCTAATGAATGTCAACTGTATTTAAAGCTACACTTTGCACCTTGGAGTGTCGAGTTGTGCTACAATGATCATTATCAACCCATTTCAACGCTGATGCTGTGTCGAGGCCCTGCATGTGACACTCAGAGTTCACCCTTCTCGGATTGGTTTGAAGGGGGAACCTCGCTAAGAAGACAGTGCCAGTGCTGTGGGGCTGTGTTACAGGAGGCTTTGGACGCACACCTTTACACGTTGAAATAAGTTTTGGAGAACAGTACTGTTTCAAAAAATGAAAAATAGAAAAAAAGACTTTTGCAGTTAATTGGTATTTTTTTTATTTGTCAGACAGTGGCTGGTGTTTCTTACAGATGTTAATGGTACGCAGGAGTGTAGCTAAAGTAAGTTCTTATTTCACTTTTACAATGGTTGTATGTCTTGAATTCAGCAAGTTGTTTCTGCAACTATGTCTATTTTGAAAGCTCAGCTCGGACAACTTTCTCCTTATTTGGTGTTACTCGACTGTGTGTGACTCAGACTTAAAAAGTCACAATGACATATCAATGCATGTCAACTTGGACCTTTATTTCCGTGCATCATTTTCCCTGTGCTGCTAACCAAAACCTTCTCTCAGACGCGTCTCAAGCTGAATCACACAGCCACATGTGCACCATTTACAACTCGGATCAATACAGACCCTCCTGTGAGTCATCATAATGTCTCAGGTCATCTGAGACCCTCTCATGAAAATCACTCCCCACATGAAACAGGGCACTTTTGGTGATGACTCGCCTGCGTCTGAGATATTTTAAAACTATTCCCATCGCTCTGCAGCCAGAAATCTGCTTCAAACAAGTTTCTCTGCTGCCACACAGTGAGTGCGCAGGATTTGGCCGAGAGCCTCCTCTGAGATGTGTTTTGCTGAGTCAAACGAAAGCACACCCTGTAACAGCGAGTAGATGAAGTCACTGAGCAAAGTCTGGCCGATAGCAAGCCGACTTGCTGAACAAGCCGCCCTCTGTGCTACTAACCTTGTCCTCAGAACCATGTGGAGCTTATTACCTACTGGCAGGCAGCTGGAAAGTGTGTTGGTCTATCAAAAAGTGTGAGCTGGAAGAGGGAAAATCCCTGCACACTCTGCCAAAACGTAGACTGACTGAGAATTAAAAGGAGGCTTGATTGTTTAGCAGGCGACTGCAAGTGATTCCACTTCTTGACTGAATTCCTGTTTTAATATATCCTCCACACTGCACAGTATCAGAAAACATACTTGCTGGGTTCTCTGAAACCACAGTGTATCCTGAATAAGCTTGAACTGACTTGCCAGTGAACGTCTTGCAAACAAAAAGTCTTTTTTTGAATAAGATATATCAACACATATGCATGTACATTTTATTATAATTCTGGGAGAAAAGAATGAACGAATGCAAAGACAATTTGTCATTATTATCATAAAATTGCGTTGGAAATCTCCTTTGGAAAGATACATAAAAAGCAACATGGCAGAAAAGAAGGTGTAAACACGTTAATATTATTTGAGATTAAAAGTGTGATCAAAAAAAAGCAGATCTTAAATAAAACCTTTTTCTATCTACCAGGGTTTTTTTCGGCAACACCTACATTTTGGGTCTTGTGCCTCTCTGGGCATAAATAGTGAGAAACAACTATTAGACTAGTCAGATCAGTTAATCAGATTTGAATCTGAACAGGCAGAAAATATAAATACAATTTTAAAAATATATTTCTTTCACATAAAAATAGCATAAATGAAAAAAAAACTTTGCCTATAGTTCCACTTTCACATACCACACACATATACAGTTGTTCTTTTCGTGTGAATTTTCAGTTGGGATGCTACTTAAAAGTGGGTTTTAACTTCAATACACAAAAATCTCATACAATGAAAATGTTAATATCAGTAACATTACATAAATTCATAATATTTGAGATTAAACGTGTGATTAAAAAAATCAGATTGCGAATAAAAACCTTTTTCTATCTACCAGGGTTTTTTTCGGCAACACCTACATTTTGGGTTTTGTGCCTCTCTGGGCATAAATAGTGAGAAACAACTATTAGACTAGTCAGATCAGTTAATCAGATTTGAATCTGAACAGGCAGAAAATATAAATACAATTTTAAAAATATATTTCTTTCACATAAAAATAGCATAAATGAAAAAAAAACTTTGCCTATAGTTCCACTTTCACATACCACACACATATACAGTTGTTTTTTCGTGTGAAATTTCTCTTGGGATGCTACTTAAAAGTCGGTTCTAACTTCAATACACAAAAATCTCATACAATGAAAATGTTAATATCAGTAACATTACATAAATTCATAATATTTGAGATTAAACGTGTGATTGAGAAAATCAGATCGTAAATAAAAACCTTTTTCTATCTACCAGGGTTTTTTTCGCCAACACCTACATTTTGGGTTTTGTGCCTCTCTGGGCATAAATAGAGAAGAACAACTATTAGACTAGTCAGATCAGTTAATTAGATTTTTATCTGAACAGGCAGAAAATTTAAATATAATTTTAAAAATATGTTTCTTTCACATAAAATCAGCATAAAGGAAAAAAAAAACTTTGCCTATAGTTTCACTTTCACATACCACACACATGTACAGTTGTTTTTTCGTGTGAATTTTCTGTTGGGATGCTACTTAAAAGTCGGTTCTAACTTCAATACACAAAAATCTCATACAATGAAAATGTTAATATCAGTAACATTACATAAGTTCATAAAAAGATAAAAGAAAAATGCCACTAGTGGAGTTAAAATGGCACCAAAAGTAAGGACTATACTATAAAATTAAAATAATGTATCAGAGGTGAAAGAAGTACTCAAACTCAAGCAGTAATAATACTCCATTAAGTAAAAGTTTTACGAAGTACTCAACATGCAGAATAGCCCTTTTTTTAGTGTTTTGTATTTATATATAATATTATATTATTATCACTGAAGCAGCATGTTATTAAATATGTTAGTTGGGGAGTAGCTACTTTTGCATACATATACTAGAGTTTATTCTGTAATGAATCAAAACTTCACTTCTAAATCTAAAATAAAAGTACCCATCAAATCAACCCAGTGGAGAAAAAGTACAAACACCTAATCTTTGTGCTTAAGCTGAAGGCATCAATTTGTTTACCACAGCTACTAACTACTATGGCCTACTTCTGCAGCTCCCATTACTAGCTTTAAACAATTATATCCTGTTGTAAATGTCTTTTCCTCATGAGCAACAGCGTGACGTGAACTCGAACTGGCGTAGAAGTATCAGCACTAAAATGAAACTAAAAATAACAAAGCTGCTCTGAAAACTAAACTGAAACAAAAACGGACATCCACATGAAACATCATCTAAACCCCACTGAGGAAAGAAAGAGGTTCTACAAGGACAAAAGGCCTCTTGAAGTGACACAGTAATAGAAATCCAGGTTTACATGATAATAAATGGTGGCTTACTGTCATTTAGATACTTTCCGTTTCAAGGTCTTAGTACTGTGCATGGCTTTGTCTGGCTTTAATTTTTCAAGTGTAATAATATAATAAGTAATTTTTGTTAATATTCTAACATATACTACTATATTTCATAAGTTCCTCATGCACAGCCAATCAACACTTAGAGAATACAGACTTACCAAATACCATGTCTTCAAGAATATCCAGAAAATGTTTGAAATGTAATCACATTAGTAAGAAAAGTGCTGGCATTAGTAGTGACTGAGAAAACCTCGTCTCTGGGGGATCTTTCATAAACTCAAACTGGGAGTAGGTAGATTCTACATTTTCAGAATAAAAGGGTCTCCAGTGATGAATCAGTTTGACTCACTGCAGAGGATAGGGATAGGCAAGATCAGTTTCCAGAGAAAATGAACCACTCATAGGGATTACAACAACAAATCTGAGAATACCTGGAAGACGGAAGCACACTTCTGAGGAAAGCTCAACAAATATGGAAAAAATATAACGAAAGTGTCTGGAAAGTCCTTAGAAATCATGTAGATGAACTGGTTCTTCCGGAGATTTTCATCACTATGCATGGAACATGCATCGATGTTGCCGTAGAACAAGCTGTGGGAAAATACGTTTTAGTCCAATTAGCAGGAAACACTTGGGGATTTCTGTATTTCCAAAGGACTTATTATAACAAACAATTCTTTGGATTGAATTCCACCATCAAAGACAGTTAGACCTACTTGTGAGGAATTCCATGCTTGTCTGGTCAAGTTTAAAAATCCAACCCCATATATTATCACGCACATTCTACTAGTTCTGTAGAGTGCAATGCAGAATCCCCACCCTGGTAGGACGGTTTTAATGCCATGGCAGAGGGGTCCTTGAGCACCCCAAGTGCATCAGGCCAGCCTTCGAACTACGCAGGGATCGCTGCCCTTCGATAAAGTGCCCCACATTCATGTTTGCTTCCAGCTGACCCTTGAGAGTCCGTGGGGTGAAAGAGGATCCTTGAGGTGAAAAAGATGACACCTACTGACTCAAAGTTTAGTCACACAGAAACAAAAAGTATCTGCTTCACCTCTGACAAAACATCTGCATTATCTCACCACAGTCATCTGTCATAACTGTTGTAAAGACAAACACAGATCTGTTTCCTAGGGGAACCTTCGAAGTGGACAAAAGCCAGACGTTTGATTCATTTTATAAGCATTTCTGATTAATTTTAGGTAAATGGCAGGACATAAATATAGAGATAGTTGGAAAATTATGAGTTACAATTCTCTGGAAAGATAAATGAAGGCTCTTCAGCAGAAACCTTTGAAGCCTGCTGAAAGATCATTTCAGGTGGGTGGAGGCATTGATTGCTTCACTGTTGCTTCTAGTCATAGTGCAGGCTCAGGGTTTGATCACAAGAGGGCGGTGTGGTCCACTATTTAGCTTCATGCGTGCAGGAACTAGGCACACAAAGCCAACCACTGCTCATGTGCAGGGATAAAACTCAGTATGGAAGATGCTTTTATATGCTGTGACAAGTAATGTGCAACAATTAATACACTTAAATTAAATAAACAGTCTTACATGAATCTTCAAAGTGAATGTTACCACTACTCTGCATGACTTTTTCAAAGTACAATGTACTGGTGATTAGAACCTCCCAGCTCTTTTTAGTATCCATTATCTTAACTGTTTATCCGGCGAGAGGCAGGGCCTCTGGACCCTGGACAGGGCCAACACAGAGACAACTATTTGAGTTCACGTTTACACGTAGAGGCAATTTAGGATCACTAATTAACCTAATGCGCATTTGAGTGTGGGAGGCAACTGGAATAGAGGTAAAATTATTATTATTATTATTATTGGTGGTATTACTATTAATAATATTATTTAAAAGTCCTTTAATTAGTCATTGACAGTGTTGACAGATGCTGTAACATTTGTTTGCTATGTGGAAAATCATTTCATATGAAAATTTAACATATTTCTTATGCACAGTATCAAATAGCTGTAATAAGTTATAACTATCAATCAATACATTGATAAGCAACTAAAATTTCTATTAGCTTTAAACTCCATTAAGTGTGTTATAAACCATTTGTTATAATTGTAAATACTACCTGAAAGTAATTAAAACTACTGAGTACTGACAGTAATGTGGAACCAGCAAACACATTTTTTTTTTTTGCATATTTGAATTATCATCTTTATTCGTTTTATTATATACTTTGTGTTTTTACGTAAAGAGACATATTTCTTTTACACGTATAGATTATATGGTTATTTCATATCTGTATATATGTACACCTTAATCAAATCTAACATTAACACCAAGAAAATAAAACATTGACAGTGCAAAAATGTTCATTAGTGGTCAGCTCTCACCCTGGCAAACCACAATCAGTGCCAAGATTATTTCCTTATGTTCTTTTCCCCAAACTTTTATGCTCTCACACAACTTTGGGAATGTTGGGGAAGGAAAAAGATATTCATAAAGTAGGGGTACAAATGCAGTTGCGCAGATATAGAAAACATCTATGACCATAGTGGAAATTCCCCTTAGGGATTAATAAAGTATTTCTGATTCTGATACGGTCAACTAAGCTCCAGCTTTTTCCCTGTTGACCTGTTAAAGCAAGTAGTTTAACATTTTGGGAAATGAGCACTTTCACTTTGTTGCCGGGCATTAAATGAGGAGATTGATCCCAGCAGTTATCTGTTTTTAAGACTGGCTGACTTAAGTTAGCTCATCAAATGCTAGCTTGGCTTTCTTAGCCCCGCATAAAAAGTTTATCTTATCACAACGAATGAGGGAAAAAAAAAAAAAAAGTCTTATCATTCGTAAATTTTTACATATTGTTTCTGTAAAGTGAACAAACAAGATATATCAAAAATGGAGCTTGCAAGGTAAGTTCATTTTTGACAGTCGTCTTATCTCAGCACAAAAAGTGGAAAACTAGTCTTTCTTTGACGCTCATAAGACCAAAGTTTGTAGTTTTTACCTTGTTTTCTTATACATAGTTAACAAACTGTAATAAGTAAAATGGGGGGGGGGCCTCACGATGGTGGGAGGAACATTTCGTCGCCTTTAGATGACGCGTCGCAGTATTTGAATGGTGTCAAACTTCTCACCTTCTTCATCCTCTAAGCGCAAAAGTTTGAGTAAATACATTCCCCAAACAATGTTAAACTGCTGTGTAGAAACTACAGGTGAGGTGTGACCACTTTGACAGGATGTGGACGCTCTGAGGGACGAGCTGAAAGGCAAACGTGTACGGGAGAATTTCTTAAGTAGTTGAGTCACCATAGAGGCCTTTCTGTGGGTCTGGATCTGGGTGGTAGAAATGCTCAAGTAATATACAATAAATATACAATATGAGAGCAGACACTACACATACCAGTTATTGAGTTTGTGATTGTGGTTTATGCAGAGATCGCGCTTTTGTTTTCCAATGCATTTTGCAACCGGAACCAAAAGTCACAAACCATGGAAGAAGCAACACTCAATCCTACATTTGTTAAATCCGAGGAGGCAATATGGTATGTAAAGCCCTCATTTTCTAACCAGAAACTGATCAGGCATATTTACCGTTTAATATATGCAAATGAGATGTTGAGTAGTCTAAAAATAAATACTTTTCTGTTGTTGGTTGATACTAAAGGGCCACCGACATGTAGCATCAGTGTGTGATTCCGTTCATCATTACAAAAACTAACTAAATAAAAGTGAAGAAAATACATGTGTGAACCATTTGGTTCTTGCAAACAATGGGAGTTTATATTTACAAAGTAAAACCAATGGGTTCTTGGCGTTTCTCTCTGAATGGATGCATAAAAGTGAACATATATAGCTGATCTAAGCTCAACTGTACAGTCAGTGGGTAACCAGCCCAAAAAGTCCTTACATGCATTTTCCTCACACATTCAGAGAATCTATTTACTATTATTTTACAATTAATTTCTACTAAGCTGCTGTACAGAGGTTGTGCTGAGGTAAAGCGGGTGTTTTCTTGACGAGGACAGGACTCGGGCAATTTTAGCAGAAACGGTCACCCACTATTTGTTAGGAAGGTTTTGGACCACGTTGGACAGGGAGGACAGCGGGGGGACAGGCGCGTGGGAAGGGGATGCGACTCAACGACGACACAGAATATATTGCTGTTAAACCCGCGGTTTCCACATTCTATGCAGATTGTGATTATAATGTCTGTTTCCAGTATAAAACACAATATTGGTGTGTACTTTTTTGCAGTTAGTTGCAAAATACTGGTAGTATAACCCCTGTTTATAGATAAATTTAAGGAATGGTCATTGTAGGATGACTCCAAATGCAGACTGCACACATGCACACAAAAGCACCTTTGATTAGAAAAAGAAAATCGCACAAGTTTGATAGATATCATTGACCATACATGTTGACATTTTCTACATAAGAGTCCGAGCACTGGTTTGCATTAAGAAGTTATGAAACATGTTCGAAAAAGTATACATTTTGGTATACAACTTTGTAAATGTTGCTTTATAATTCTTTACCTCCAAGTGTCTTTTTTTTTTTCTCTTCTTTACATGCAGTTGACTCCTTGAAACTACTACTGCAGGAGCTCAACCAGTCGGTGAGTTGAGCCTAGTTCTACTGTGAACAAAGCACTAACACATTGACTAATCTAGATCAAACATGACGCTTAAACACTGTCAAGTTTTTTTTCAAATGTTATTATTTTGACATTGACTTAATTATGGAACTTCAATGGGCCTAATGTACTCATGCGTTCTTTCCAGGATATTGAAGGCTAGCAAATATGTCTTAGAGGCTAAAGTTTTTCCTGCCTTTGTCATTCGGTGCGTGTGAAGCATGAAAAAGTCTGTACAATCAGAACGTGTGTTCATTGGCAAAAAAAATAAAATAAAATAAAAAAGGAACAGATTGCTAAGAGGACCCTATGTCAACTAATCCTGCTACAATACATCTAATGCTACTTAATCAAAAAGAAAAAGAAAAGTATCCTCTGAAAGAGACATTCATTAGTGGAAAATGACATGCGGCAGGGAAGAGGGAAAACTTAAAGTCATCACTCAGACTGAGCATAGATGAATCTGCAAAAAAAAAAAAAAAAAAAAAAAAAAAGAAGTCAAAGAAGTTCATCTGCTCAGAAGGAGTCTTTAATTCCTTGGTGCTCAGGTGCCACAGGAAAGTCTTTTCATTCATTACCACCAGACAGGAAACATACTTTGGAACTAAATCTTCATCCACGGGGTTTCCCAGTTCTTCAAATACTAATTCCAGTTAACTCTTGGTGCCAGCATCTTGGTTTGTGGAATAGTTTATACATGCTCACAATTTCATCTCAGTCAACTGCATTCATTATGAGACGTTTCGTAGAGTGCATCTTCTGCTTTTCCACCCCCTAAAGGTCAATGTCCTCAAACCTACAGGCGTAGTTGAAGTTTCCAGCTCATCTAATGACACTAATGGCATGCATAATGTTTCTATATTTGGCTGATACTCCCCTAACCCCCCATTACCTGTCAATTAAATTATCATATTAAAATAAAAATCCACTCAGATTCAGTCTACAACATGTGAAACCAGCCAAGGCAAAGTCTTGTTATGTTAACTGCTCCCACCATCTGCTCACCAAAAATATATTCTGTCATATTTTTATTATCTTTATTTTATTGTCCTCTAGTCCTGGACTTCTCATTCTTCTTTTATTCCTGGGGTAAAGGGTCACAAAGGTCGGTTAGACAATAAGGATGGTGGTAGTGGTCATGGTACAGGGGACGTGGGAGAGGAAGTTCGCCCTCAGATGGACACCGGACACGTAATGACCTTGTCCTCCAGCATGACGCTGAGCACCAGGAAGACAAAGTACAGCATGAACATAATGAAGCCAAGCAGCTTGCTCATGCGCCACTTGCAGGCGGCGATGGAAATGATGACAAAGAGGAGCATCAGGAAGAGAAGCACGATGGCACAGAAGAGGCCGTTGGAGCTGACCTGCACTGGTCTCAGCCCGTTCAACAAGGACCACAGGAGCCAGGGGAATGGCAGTCTGCAAATACACAAAGGCACACGACCCTTACAGGATATCTACTTTAGTTTGTCACGGTTACGTTTTACAAATTGTGGGTTCAAACCTCCACCAAAAAGCAAATTCCGGCCAAACAGGTGGCCTATCATAAACCAATGAGAATGTGAAGCAAGTCGATATTATACGATATATTTTGACATTAGGGATATTAGGTTACTCGCACTCGGCAGAGCATAGCAAATATATAACACATCATGGTAACATGACTCACAACGTGACAACGATGATAAACCTGTAACTCAGACAAAACGAAATTAAAGAGAAACTTAGCAGCAGCTGAACATCTAGTTATTGCTGACACAATGTAGTTCAACCTTCCTGCAGTGATGCTTGCAGGATTTAGAGTTGTATATTAGGATGTTATGCTGCAGCTTTGCTGTCTATGCACAAGCCTGCTGTAGCTTTTGCTGTTACTTTATCAAAATGTCCTAAAGCAGATACTTTAAGAACTATAATTTAAGCACTATTTGGCCATTTCAGAGCATGTAAACAGCATCACTCTACAGTGTTTTTTACAATAACCTACTGTAATAAAATGCAGTTTTTAAATGTAAACTCTGCACAAACTCAAATCAGGTCCAGAAGATGCACGCACCCAACAGTAATGTCGAAGATGTTGGAGCCTACGGAGCTGGATACCGCCATATCACCGAGCCCCTTGCGTGCCACAATAACACTGGTGATGAGGTCAGGGATGGAGGTTCCAGCTGCTAATATAGTCAGGCCCATAATCTCCTCAGTAATCCCAATGGTCTCTCCAACCTGCAAAAAAAAAAAAAAAAGAAGAGAGATGAAAAAAAGAAAGAAACTAAGCTTTAGAGTAAATAAAATCTAATCTTTCGTTCCAGCTATTTTTAATTTCTTTGTGATGCTTGGGAGCTGTGATGCAGGTGAGCAAACTCCAGCTTTGACAATCTCTTTATTTTAAATAAGACAGTTATTATGAGTGGGGGGATAACAGAATATGGTTTCATTTTATATCTCAAGGAAAGGAAATTGAGAAGAAAACAACTTTTCTTCTTGCCCCTTTTTTTTTGATAAGCATTATTCTTAGTTGGCAGTATTTTTCTTGTGGGACTGCTGTCGTGATTACATAACATTCAAATACTTTCACAATGCCTTGTCTTAACAAACTGAGGAACAGTGTACCTGGTGAGCCCACCACACCATTAGGTATGAAAAGCCTGCAATCCAGCAAATGGAACCCAAGAAGGTGATGGGAAAAAACTTCTTTGATGACTGAAAGACGAAACAAAAGAGTCAATTTAAAACGAAAATTCAATTAAAACTGAAAATGTCTGATCTTCCAAATGGTTTTGGTTTAGCAGACAGTCAAAATTGGTCTCTATCGGTCCTTCATGCACAGAACACACACCGCTTTCCTGACGTCAGGCAGTGTTAGCCACAGGGGGAGAACGATAGGTATAATTAAGAGGTAGGTGAAGCGCTTGCGGTTAGATTCAGGCCAAGACAGGCTCAGAGGCTGGTCCTCTTCCTCCTCATCCTCAGCCTAAGGGGAGACAATAAAGAGTTCAAAAAAAAAAAAAAGGGGAAAGGAGACAAAAGTTACAAAACATTTAACAGAACTGGCAACGCGCCTGAAACATTTACTTTTTACCTCACATAAGGTTGTCTCGTTATTATGTCTTTATAATTAAATGAATTTCAGAGAAGTCATGGGCAAAGCACTGAGCACTGGTGAGTAAACCTAAACAGGTGCCTAAAAAAAATTCATTACACTCTAAGTGTCTCCTTTAGCTTGATAACTAGTCTCACTGGGATTTGCCTCTCCATGGCAACTATCCCGGGAGGCAGCAGCGCTCCTGCAACACAAGCACTTCAAGGGGGAGAAGACGGCACAGAGGTCGGCAGAAATTGATGGCAAGTTCTGGACGTGCATGCGCCTCTGCTCCGCCGTGACCTTAGAGCAGAGGAGTATGACGACTGTGGTTTGGGAAATTGTGCCAAGCTTGAAGGGCTCTGCCTCTCCAGTCATCAGCGGCTCATCACTGCCGACTGCTCATGGGAGCTGCATCGGCAGACCCCCCGGGGTCTGATTGGTCCTGCCACTGGAATATGCCAAGTGAGCTGAAGACTGTCACCTCTCTGTGGATCAGCATCAGATAAGGTGTCACCGTCTGCATGGCACATACTATGGCAGTGCCAGGTGGGCAAGAAAGACGAATGACCTTTCATTTACCAGTCTGCATTTACAAAAGCACATTGTCAACCAACCATTCTGCTACTAGAGAACATTAATGTTACAACAACTAAACCTTCACTGAGGGGAAAAATGTCTCAGGTGTCTTTTTATCTAATTATACAGTACAAGACGCTACGGAGCAGTGGGGACCTGGAAAAAAAAAACAAAAACAAAAAACATGTCCACACATGCAGATCTGAGCAAAAAACACTTGTGACCTAGGAAAAGTCTCCTGCCCTTTTGAGAGTGATGTGAGCAAAGGTTAAACATGCAGCAAAAGGGTGCAGAGCACATATGGTAGGAAGAAAAAATACAGTAGGACAGATGTTGATAACAGATGTTGCTCGGAAATTATTTTCCCAAGAAAAGATTTAAGTCTTGACATTTGCAATCACATCAGCTAAGAAACACCCAGATAGTGAGGCAGAACTCTTCCAAGATGGTTTCTGCATGAATCATATGGAGCCCATCCTGCTGCGGCAGCTACTGCTGTTGAGTATTGCCTGGTAACCTTGGCAATCGGAGCTGCAAACAAAAGGCAGCGCTTGTATCACTTACACTTCGCATTATGATTTCTCCTCCTCTCCATGTCCAGATGGCTGCATTGTTTTCTCTTAGTAGGCCTACAACCAAAAACCACAGGCTTTGACAAGATTCTCAACCCAATTTACTACTTTTCAAAGATGTACAGACATGAGCGGTTTTTATTACTGCTTTTACGTATTGACCGCAGTGTTTGCCAGATAATACTAATACAAGCTTTTTATGTTCTAGCACAAAAACTTTCAATGTATCACATGGCAGTTCGTCTTGCGGCTCTTTCATGGATATGTGATAAAGTACCCCATAGAGCTGGCATTCCCCACTCCGACTTGGTTCCCAAATGCCAGACCATTGGGGGCCTTTCCTGCCCCGTGGTGCCTCAGTTGGCAACACTGCCACCTCCGAGTTTAAAGGCACTGACTTTTACCAGGCACAACAGAGTGGCGAGGGGAAGGCGTGACATTTGCAGTTTTTTTACCCCCCAGAGGGAACCATTCGTGCCGGCTCCTGGAGTTATGCAACAAAGATACAACTGGTACAAATGTTAAAAAGAAAAAAAAATGTAAGCACATCTATGACGAGGCGGGAAAGGGATCTTATTTATAGAATCGTGGAAAGGATGTAATTTAGCTCTATGTAAAATAACTTTTATCTTTACTAAAGCTTGTCCCCTTTTTAAATATGCTCATGTCAATTAAGTCTTACTATGATTACACACTTTCCATTTAATTTTCTTCTTTATAAAAACTACACGCATTTCTTTTAAGTGTTTGACTATTTTGATAAAAGCAATGCCTCCTTTTTCATAATCGATTTTTTGGGGTAAACAACTCGTTATTAATGTACTATTGCAACTACTGCCTAGCGTGAACACCAGCAGCTGCTATTTGGATTTTTTTTCTTTTTTTTTTTTTCTCAACAGAAGCTCCATCTGGATATTCAATTCTCATACTATTTAGCGAAAAGAAAAGCAGAGAGAGATTTAAATCAGATATTACTTCCATCCTGAAACCCGTAATAGAAATAATAATACACAAACAAATGTTTTTTCATTTCAGTTTAGATAGAATAGGTAGGGTGAATCATAAGATCTTGTTGATTATGTCTTTTATTTTCCCAGGATGTTATTTAAAGAAGTAAATAGGGGAGTGTCAAAAAATCATAAATATTCAAAAATGTGTGCTGAGAGTAGAAAACTGATTGTCATAAAGGCAGAATCAGATCAGTGTGACGTTCTATAGGGTGTTTTGGGAAATTTGAAAATCAGTGGCACAGTTCTCAAGAGTTTCAACAACAACAAACAACAAAAAAAGGTGCCAGGAACTGTGCTAGAAGTCTGCTGCAGATTTTAATTTGACCTTAACCATCCTCTTATTCTCTTTGCTTGGCTGCCAATGTATTCGAAAGGGATTGAACAATTAGTGTGATGGGGCCTCTGGCGTGTGAAGGTGTTAGCTGTTCCCAGCCACTTCCTGGCTGACACAGACAGGTGCACTGTGGGACAGACTGCTAAAAATAGTAGCATGTGAGAATTAGGCATGCCAATAAGTGTTCAGCTCTTCCAAATTCTGTGAAGCACCACCTGGAAAATGTGTTTCTATGTTCCATCCATCACGTTTTCTGTCTTCACCTCAAAATGTCAGTTTGAGATGCTTTGCTTTAACAGAAGTTTTAGGGAAATGCTGACCAAGAGTGAAAAAATGATCTTAAATCAATTATCTTAGACGGGTTTTAGAATGCACCATAGGACAGAGTCCGTTCTTCTTCTTCACATTTTCTGCTCCACGGGGATCTGAACATGCTGAACAATTTATGCTGTTAGACATTTCTGCTTCTTTCAAAACAATAAACCACTGTATACAACGTCATTATGAGACAAAGGGCTGTACCGGCCGTGATCAATAATTGTTCATCTCCTGCTGTTACTGTCTCTTGTGTACAGCCCCATGGCTCCAACCAGGGCCCCTTTTTAATTACATTATATTTTTCCACTAGGGAATTCCCCTATTACTGATCTGCATGTGATACCGGCTGCAAACTCCTATAGTCTACAGTTTTTTGAGGATGAGAAATGCTTACTTCAAGTCGTACTTCACATGTCTGAAATATGTTAAAAGTCAACAAAAAGCCTCCTGCCTGGAGACCATACCTACCCTGCACTAGCCTCCCCTCACTGGTTATCTTTCAACTATTGAATAAAGATGTTCATATTTATTTTTAAAGCTTTGCATGGTTTGGGTGCATCCTTCATCACAGGTCTCCTCCAAACCCAGACCCCCTTAGATCCTTTAATCAGTTGCTTCTCTCTGTTCCTGACTCCCAGTCAAAATCAAACGGTGACCAAGCCTCGACAGTTGCTGTGCCCAGACTCTCTGTCAGATCTTCGCCATCTATGAACAATTTTAAATCTTGACTAAAAGGGCCACCTTTATAAAGAAAAAGGCTTTCACTGCCTTTAAATTTTAATGTCACGATAAAAAGTTTCATCTGGTCTAGTGCACATATATTTATTTTGTTTTTAATTATTAAACTATATACACTATCTTTCTTTCTGTATAGCACTTTGGTCATCTCCAAAAATTGCTCTAAAAATATGTCCGTCACAATGACCTGACTTGACTTGGTCTATTCTAAAATCGTTTGTATTTAGAGACCACTGTACCAATAGACTGCTGTAGCCTACCTGGTACGAATGCTGTATTTCAAAGAGCCACAGTATCAACACTTTAACTCTAAGATTTTGTAGCTTCAAACACAATGTTATTCATAGAAAGGGTGGATTGGTCAAATCTTAAATTAACGATCATATAGCCTCTTGGAGGGTATTGTGTGCAATTTGCAATGCCTTTGCAAATCCTTTGCATGGACATTATCCTCCCAGACCAAGATTAAAACGTTTTGGTGCATTTAGTAGAGTTAAATCAGTCCTGGGGTTACTCTTGGTCATGGCAATAACTGGGACGCCTGACTATTCTGCGTGCTTCCTTCTCAATGTGCAACTCTGAATCACTGCCATCTTGCCCCAGGACCGTCTGCTAGCCTGGCTGGTTGCTGAGCCCCGCCATCATCACTCACGCCAGCCCCAACTGCGGCTGGTCCCATCCTGAGGATCTCGGTGCCTGGCCGTACGTCAAGCAACGTGCTCGTTTTTCTTGAGGCGCGTGTTTATGTGTAAGAGTGTGTTCATGTTTGAGCACCCAGCGGTGGGGGAACAGCAGGTGAGTGAGGAGTGTGATTACAGAAGTCAGCGGGAGCGGGCGAGTCTTTGGCAGGCCTGGCGGAAGACGGAGGAACTCACTCGAGTGCATGCTGGGAAAGTACCAGCAGTAGTGACCTGTGCCATAGTCGGTGCAACCTTTGCATCCATCACACTCGAGGTGGAACACAGACACAGATGGGACGCATAAAATATTGATAAGGTCTCTTTTAACTCTGATATATCGGACTCTCAGTTTTGTTGCTCGTTTACCCCGTGACCCGTTAGTCGGACGAGGGATTTTGGGGTCAGAAAGACAATGCCGTGGACTGTGGTTTTCCCCTCTGCTGTCATGTGTGTACATTTATGTGTACTTACCGCCTCACCCTCTTGTCCTGCTGTACCATTCATCGGGGGTGTCACTTCCACTTCCACACTCGAGCTGTTTGGAAGGTTCTTGTCTGTGGGAAGGTTTAAGAAGTACTAAGTAAAGTAATCTTTTTAGGAAACAAGGTTGCCACTGCTTCAAATAGTGAAAACATGAAAGTGTTAGTTGGGATGATGTGGAAAGAGGTGGGGGACAGTGGGGAACAACACTGTTGAGTAATTAAGCCTTTTCACCCTTCTAGGCACAAAGTATATATAAAAAAAATACCCAGATAAATTGACAAATTAATCAGCAATAATTAATTGCCTGGCCTCCCTCAGTCTGTGTCATTGTGATTTGGCTAATCACTCTGTGTTTTAATGAGAACAGTACAACTTCAGGTCTATTTAAAAGAAACAAACATGTACTGTACAAGTCTGTCCAAATAATATTTCCTTTTTATATTAAATATCTGAACCATGAACTGACACTCGTCCCTCTCCCACATCATTTCCTGGTGGCTGGTTTGACTCTCTTTCATTTGAGGCCAGACTTACTTAACAGCCCTTATTAAAACACAAAAAGCCAAAAGCCATGTAATCAGATCATAAAACAATAATTGCCGTGGAAATTGCTTTAATCCGAGTGTGGTGGTGACACAATTAGAACAATTCTCAGACGGATAATGTGACTTGATATCACTATCGTGCCACAAATGACCTCACTGCCTTGGATACCGTGAGGTGACAGATGAAATTGGGACACTGCAAAAACCTGCAGACTCATTTTAAGATATCTGAGGCCTGAAAAGTAAACTACGCCAGTCAACATTTTGATTAAGATGCTAATGTGGTAACACTGTGCTGTTAGCATATTTTTGCCGTGTATATAAATATCTAGGTCTCTCTTTGATTCTGCTGCTCTGACTACACCTTGTGATGTAAGCACTTTCTCTGGCCTCTTGTTTATCCTTTGGTCCAGCGCTCTTTAAAGGGAAAAACACATAAATTATGCTTGGCAGTGACCGTGATTGATTTAAATACTGCTTGAAGACAACACTTGCAATCAATCAGGCAGTTCTTGATAATGTCATGCTTGGTTAACATTTGGTGCTCGTTAACTAATTCAGTGGACCTTCCTAGACAATAATAGGGGGAATATATCAAACTGATGTGAATAGAAGTGTTTGACATTTTGGAAAATGTGCTTATTTGCTTTCTTGCCAAGAGTCGGTTGAGAAGATTGATATCTCCCTCATGTTTGTATGTTAAATTTGAAGCCACAGCCAAAAGCCAGTTGCATTAGCGTGTTTTTCCCTTATCGGATACGTGGGTGCGGAATGTTGTACATACAGTAAAGCCCCTAAGCTAAATTTTGTGATTTTTGGCTATATGTAAAATTAACTTCAACCAAAGTTGTTCACATATCTGTAAATCCATTTTTACAAACAGGCTGTTTTTTTAACAAACTCCAGGCTGTTCAAAAGCTATTGACACAAAACATTGACATTATTCATGAGCCCCTACTCTGAATGGCTGGAGGTGTGGCCTCTAAGTTTAAGCCCAGCCAATGAGAACACGTGTTGCCTCACTCTTCACCTGCCTTCTGTGCAAACATGTATGGCTCCGTATGCCCTGAGTGTCAATTTGGATAAGGTTCTGAATTCTGAGTTTAAATTGCCCCCTGCTCAGCATAACAGCTGGGCGATGGGGTGGGCTTATTCCCACATATCTGACTTAATTGTTACATGTGATTTCACAGTGAGATTCAACAGCACTCACTTTCCTGTGAGGATCAAAGGCTTTCGGCTTGTTCCTTCAGAGGTCGCCACGGCGGAACGTGTTCCGCACAATGATTTGGCATGTGATTTTACGCCTTCCTGGCCACCAATGAATGGCTGGGCGGGGCCACACCTGGTGGGGTGGGATTCAAACCCGCTGCCTTTTCCATCCCATCCCAATGCTCTACCACTGAGGCACCAGGCCTTCTGCTACTCACTTTCCTGTGATTAGTTTCCAAAATTTGGGGAGAATCTAAATTTTCAGTTTAAAAACACAGTAGAAACATAATTCGGGAATTAGACCACGCAGCAGGGCCCCTGCCATCATGTGAATCCACTTGATAGCTCTTTTTTTTGGTTTGCTTTTTTAATTGTTGCGTCTTAAAGGTGCTTGATAGACAAATGTTGTTGCCCTTGTGGAGATCTAGACCTAGGCTACCTGGTACCCTATGTCTAGTTTTTTATGCTAAAAGGGGCTAACTAGCCACTGATGGAAGCCTCATGATACAAACAATGAGTGTGGCATCTTCCCCTTTAACTCTCTACAAAAAAAAAAAAGCTCTCTTATATCTAAGGAAAATAAACTTGCCAAGACCTTTTACCTGAACAGCTTGCTACTCCATTAGCCTTCTCACTGTCCTCCACTTGGCATTTTTTCTTAGCAATCTTATGAAGGATGGATGCCTTCTCTCGAAATTTACCTGCAAGAGAATCGCCACAGTTGTTAAACAAGGAAGAAAGCGCTGCACACTGCAGCCTCTCGGCCCCATCCCAGTCAGATCTCCTTTGCTGTCACCTTTGACCCCAGACGAGTCACATTTCAAAAGCACAGTGTAAACAGGACGGTGGCGTTACACAAAACTGCCGTTTAAATAACATCGACAGTCAGTGTGACATAGCATATCATATACTGATGATCCTGCAATGTCCTAGTGTTTGGTGAAGGCTAAGCCAGCAAAGAGAGAATCTCTTGTGAGGAGATCTACCTTCTGGAGGTCAGATACACTGTTCGTGTACATTTCTCTCAAAAAGTCGCACGAGATGTCAGAGGCCAGCCGGAAACTTAAAGCAATCAAAGGTTCTGCCAGGAAAAGCATCACAACATATCAAAAAATAACAGGTTTAACACAGTATTTTCAAATATATAAGGAGAAATATAACAGTCACTGTATTGAAGTCTTCACTATTTTTATTGGTACAGTAGCCGTGTGCAAATCGTCACACAAAACAAAACTAATCTAGAAATCTGATAACATTATGTTTACTGATAACACTTAATGATTCTGCAAGTTTATTCATGGTGGAAAGATGACGCTATGACGCAACAGACTGCACTGAATCCAGTCATCGTGTGAACTGCATGCCCTTGTGCCTTACATAAGCAGCGTGGCCTCTTGGCATTACAAATAATGGCTCACGCAAGGCAATTCTGCGTATGTCGTAATGACTAGCGATGACTGGCCACTGGTTTGTGGAACAATGACTTCCCATGAAATCCCTAAGGCCTGAAATCCCCCCAACAACACTTGCATGGACAACAAAGCAGTACCGAGATAAGAAACAATAGGATTTCAAATAACCATCTTGTCGTGCAGATATTATTGTTCCATGGCAATGCGGGCTGGGTACAGTCTTAAAAAGTTTGGACTCATTTAGTTCACGTGCTTCATTAGCAGTGTTGCCATCATGTATCCATATTTAATTTCGCTCACTTCGTGTGCGTGTCAGTCACTGCATGCATGTCCTGGCTCGTCCCAAATTAGCCTGCTGCAATCAATTTGAAAGATTTTTTTTTTCTTTTTCATTTTAGGAAGGGCATGGCTGATTTGTCAGTGGCGGACACAGTCACGCGTCAATGCGTACTCCACCCAGCCATGTCAACTCTGTCTGTGACCTTCTTGGAAAATCGTTACCCGACCCAAGTCACGGCTGGCCTGTCCACCTGTCTTCCTCTGTCTCACTCTACATTTCTCCACCGCTTCTGTTTTTCACACTCGTCTATCTTCAGCAAACACCATTTTTCTCTCACTTAGCCTTTTTTGTAGTTTGGCATAGAAATGGCCCCTCCCCACATCCACCCCCTCACACGCATGCAGACAAAGACGCACATACTATGCATATTCACAACACGCCATCGTACTTTCCACTGCTTTGGCATCGCTCATCTTAGGCAGTGTTTGTCTCTGCTGGAGTATACACGTAGCAGCAGGTTTGATGAAGCCTATAGCTTACCAATTAATATGGTACAAATTATAAATTCAGATATTAACTGCACTAAATCACACGAATTGCACCTGTTATCACAGTTGTTGAGATCTGCTAAGCTCTAGCAGGAGTTAGCATTTATCCTTCCTCCTTTCATGTGGATTTATCTATTATAAACTTAATCACCCACATTAAATTGAACGACATTTTCTTTTTGTTTATATATGTATACAGCTGGGTGCAAAAGTTAGGATAATATAAATGCTATGTCAATATAAGTGGATGACAACTTAACCCTAACATCATAATAATGCATATTCAACTGGTATAAATTTACCATAAGAAACAACAAAAATGGTCAAGGAGTGTATAAAACAAATGTTCTAGAATAAAAAAAATACTGATGAAAATAATGAAAATTATATTCGTGCAAAAGGTAGCATCCCTCTAGATACATTTAAAAAAATTAAACTTTAAAAACTTTTGATAAATTGCCCCTTGCACTATCCAAATGTGCATTAAATTTTACGTTGATAAAAAAAAAAAAAAACAACCAAAAAAAAAAAAAAAAAAAACTTTTTCAAAAAGGGAATGCAAACTTTTGCACCCAACTGCAAACTTAAGTTGAAACCAGCTATGGCTATTTCACAAGCAGCAGCTTTCACTTGAGCTGTCACAGTGTCCATGCAGCCAGATTGGTCTTACATTTAGCTCTTGTTTGTTGCAAATTTTAAGAGCAGTTTCTAAATGTTGTATTTATTAATGAAAATGTCATATAAAAGGTCTTCTTGACCGAAGAGGTTTGCCTTAGCAGGGAAATGTCTCCAAAATGAAAATACTCATCAAACCTCACAGTTCCCTCCAAAGTACATGAATCAAAGAGAGCACAAAGGAGGAGGGGGAGCACATTGCCTATGTTCAAACAAAAGCTTCTACAAGATAATTAAGATGAGGTTTTTCTTTATGAAATGGCTGTATTCAGTCTGTGTGCATTGTGGAAATTGTCTTTCCTGGGGGTCCATTTGGGCCGCATACGTTGTCAAAAGGACACAATTTGCATAATGATGAAGCAATTGCAGAGTCTTTGAGAATAACCAAGTCCAACCTTTCCCTTGCCATCTTACACAGCTCATTTTCCCTGTCAGCTCTGCCTGTTACGTAACCACTGGGTGGATGAGTCACTCCAGTTAGCCAAATTCAGCATCGTACGTCTTACGTTTGTGCAAGCCCTGCTTGTGCAAGTGGACCCTTCAAGTGAATGCTGAGGCATGGATGATGTACTGTGTTTTTTCAGCAATGCAGATGGGTAACAGGGCCAAAAGAAAGAAGAAAAAAAAAGAGAGAGAGAAAATAAGAAAAGAGAAAACCATGTGCCTTATGTTTCCTCACAGTGTGAGAGCATGGGGCACGGTATGGCGTGTGGATTTGTGTTTATGTGTGGTTTCATCAGTGAGCATAATAGTAAAGGTCTTTAAATTTAGTGAAGTACATTATTAAGAAGCAGTGGCTTTCTCGCAGAATCAAACATAAGCAACACATGACTGTAATTTGCTAGATTTCTTTCTAGTATGTTGTTATAAATAGAAAAAAAGAAAATCAATACAAACAGTACACACAGTAACACCTATTATGTATGTACATATTCTCAGAGCAGAAAAAAATATTAAGCCAAAGAGAATGAAAAAAACAAAATAAGTAAAAAAAATCAATTTACAAAATGGCATGACTACCATGATTTGCACTTATGCCAGTGAAATCCCAGAGAGGTTGAACTTAAAATGGTGCAAACTGTATGTCACAAGCAAAAAAAAAAAAAAATAAAAAAAAACAAAAAAGGGGGTTTGGAGGTGTTTCATGATTTAGATGGAGGAAAACCAAGAGGGGTGAGAGAAGCTGACTCGAATAATCAAGAAGTGAAACGTTCGGGCTTACCTTCCTCAGTCATTGAGTGATAATATTTTAGTTTCCCATAAGTCCCAAGCTCTACAACATCACAGCAAAAGACAAGAGTAAGGCAACGAACACACAGAGAAAAGGAAAAGAGTGAACATGACAGAACAAGACAGGTCCGCTGGTTCTATATCACATAGTGTACAAACACTCACACGGGCACAAGAGGGTGACATACAGAAAGAAAAATTCTCTCCGAGTCATCACTGCACAAGTGCAAAACAAAGCAGCAAGGATTGAATTACAAATAAAATACATTACAGTCTTACAATAACTCTGATAAAAGAACCTGCCAGTGGCACAGGTTAGATGGCTATTAGAGAAGGTTTGCGAGAGAAGATTTGCGAGAAAAGGGGAGGGGTGGCGGGAGGGGGGTGGGGGTGGGGGTGGGGGAGGTCAGTTAATATGCTACTATAAAAATAATAAGAGGTTTATACAATGATGTATTAAAAACAAACAGAACAGAACAGGAAAGTCGGAAGAGAATTTACTGGGTCAACATGCAACAAAAAAATATGAGTCCTCTTCTCCTCTGCATGCAGCTCATCCAGAGGCCTGGTGATTCAGCATTTTATTTCCACTAAAAAACTCGAACAATTAATTTGATTCCCTTACTGTAGCAGTTCTTTGTGCCCCAGTAAACAGACGGTCAGCACATCAGCATGATGAATTGGCCGGGAATTCGAACCTGCAGCAACAGCTGACTGTGAAGCAGCAGAACACAAGACTCTATACCTCCCACACTCCCACGCTGTACTTTTGTCTCGGAAAAGCAGCTCACAGCTTGGAGCTGTTCTGCCCTTTCCAACATTAAATAACTTGGGGATTCAGTTGTTAGTGCTGCTTTGACCAGACCAATCGTCTACTGTACTAGTGGAGCTGCTTCAAGTATAATGATGTCGGAAATATCTTCTTCCACTTAAAAACAAGGGGAATAATGACAATTTTGTTTGTGATGTTCAAAGAATAACGGATATCTTTTTTTCAACAAACAATGTCCTCTTAATTGGAATAATCCAATGATCTCACTGTGATCATTTGCAACCACAAACAGAGTGTTTTCTGTGTATTACAGCAACTATCTGGGGGAAAACTATTTTCTTGAGAAAACCACACACTTCACTCGAGGTGAAATACGAGGTCTTTCCTCTGTTTGTGCCACGTGGATGGACATCATTGCCAATTTGGAGGCAGATCAATACTGCGTGTACCATCGTGCTGGTTCCTAGAACTTTCCCCCATGTTCTGCCGTCAAATTATTTACCCTTTTTTTTTTTTACAAACAATCAACTCATCAAGGTGAATAATTCTGATGAATTCAGACCAGGAGGCTGCTCTAAGCTTGGAAAAACACACTCAAGTAGGCATTGGAAAAATGTACACAACAAATTGAAAGCATTGGAAAAGCAACCTTGTGGCAACCAAATGCCACATTCAAAACACGTGTTATGAAGAGTTTATGTGCCAATTTTTAACTGTAAACGTTTAGGCTTTTTTTTTTTTTTTTTTTTGGTGAACCAGCCCTAGATTTATAATTTTGTACAAGTAGTAGGTACACAGATCAGTAAGTAGTGTATATGCCCACACCCACAAGCCCACACGCACTCACACTAAATCCAACTCAGCCTACCAGTGGGCAACTAGTCCACTCACATGTGAGGGGATTATGGTGTGAATCTCATGCCAAATGCGACACTTGGCAGGCCCGAAAACCTAATCTAATGAGATGAAAACACATCTCTTTGCAGAGTGTCTCGTTCATCTGCTGCACTCCCGGAAAAGTGCCTCATTTCCCATATGATTAGGTGATTTGGGTTTGAAGTGCACTATCACTGTACGACTGGCCTCTACCTCAGGCTGCTCTGAGGGCAATTAACCCACAACACAATCACCGCCCACGCGGCCGTCCGTTTGCCACCAGCAACCAGAGCAAGCGAGGCTTGGCGCTGTTTACCAGTGGCCATCTTGTCCTTGTGGCGTGACCTGTAAACCTCTGGTGCGCTGTGTAGGCGAGCCTGCATGTCCGCTCTATCTGCTGGGGGTTGGGGTGTCAGGGAAATTCACAGTCAGTGCTGAAGCAAAAAAGGCTTTTAACATTGATTCTTTCACCCACCCAGTGCAAGGTGGCTCAGAGGGCACATGCGTGGGGAGGTGGGGGTTACGTGTGTGTGTTGGTGTATGACTGTGACTGGAGGGATGATGAGCTGATATGAGCTGGCTGGCTGATTACATATTGGGCGTCTGATTATCTATCAAAACCAAAATTAGGAATTGCAAGTTTTAAGGCCATTTGAATGAGATAATCTCATAAAATAAAGAGTTACAACCAGAAATCTGTTAACTCTGCACAAAGAATAGAAACAGAGAGAAAGAGTTTGCTTGACTCAGTCCAAAAGGGGAATAAATGCATTGTTGCATTATGCTATATGAACAGAAGCAGAAAATTACAGTGATGTATGTGCTGTGACAAAGGATACGATGTGTTAATTATTGTGGTTTAAAAAGTGTTGGCGGTTGGATTTTGTTTCTTGGAGCAACAGTAGCCTTTTCCCAGAGCTTCCAGTTTTCTAAGCTAATACGTATGAACATGCTATTTTAAAAGTAAGCTTGCATAATCTTTCTTTGTGTTATATATTGCTAAATCAGAGTTTAATTTACAACAAATTATGAAAATTGGTAGAGAGAACGTCAATCTGCATTAATGGAAAATATATTTATGTCGGGGGTGTGTGTGTGTGTGTGTGTGGGATCTGTGAGTGCAATATTGAACAGTGTGATCAATAGGGCCTTGTGTTATCACACAGACAGTACTGCTGGAAGAGGTGGAGCAGCTGCATGGGGCAAACTGAAAATGCTGGTGCTGGATGAATAGATTTACAGTAGATGGCTGCAACAACAACAACAACAACAACAAAAAAGATACACACAGAGAAAGAAGGCTTAAAGCCTAAAGCCGGTTTACCTTTGCTCTAGACCTCACAAAAATATGTACACTAATTCCCTCATTAGCTACGGGGGATATTTCCCCTGCGTCTTCGTACAATGTAACAGTTCCTCATGTCAATAACTTTGGTGTTTACCCACAAGGGAGAATCGAGGGTGACTCTCCCTGCTCCGTCTGTGGAGAAGTTGCATACAATGTCTGCTCTATAAAAATCATAGATTTCATAGATAAAATCATCATTTGCAGAAAGGCATCAGATGAGCTAGTTGGTCCATATTCACTGCACTGCACTGTCTTTGCAGCGGTGTAAAATTAATAAACGTAAACTACAACTATCATTGACAACAATTTTGTCGTGATGAAGATGAGTCTAATGCTTAATAAAAAAGTATCCGTTATGAAAAACAAGAACAAGAACAAAATGCAGCTGCAAATAAATAATGAAATAATAATGAATAGTTTAGCTAGTGCTAAATGGACTCTTGCTGTATTAACGATATTTGACACTACAGATTCCCCTCTACAGCTGAACCGACAAACCAATATTTTAGAAGACATGTGAGTTAAATCGGCTGTAATCAATCTTCGCAGCGGAGAGACTCAGACAGTGTTAAAAAACAAACTGACTTTTTTCACTAATCTCCTGCTGTAGAACAGCGGCTGACACCAGGGTAACTGTACACAGCAAACATGTGCATCGCTGTTGTCGCCAAGCTTCTTACACAGGATGTACAGTGTATAGATAGAAATGTTAACAACACATGAAAAAAATGAACCCACTGCAGACTAAAACTAGACTGAAGCAACAAAAAATCAAATGCATATTTTAACCAAAAGACTAATCTAAAAAACTAAATCAAAATCAAGCGAGAAGCAGCAGAGATGCTACATAAACACAAGATTTATATTTGAAAGAAATAACACGATCAGCTACTAATTTATCTGTGTGTTTTGATTGACGGTTGCTACTTAAATGGATGCATTTTAATAATTTTAATAATTCTGCACTGATCTTATTTCATGCTGAGGCCAACTTCAGCTGTTGATATGCGCAGAGGCACCACCATGTCCAGATCTGGGGGTGACAAATCTTATGGAAGGGCTTGAGCCGAAGGCTTGCACGCATCCTAAGAGCTGTTTTCAGTCATCCACCGAGGGCTCAGACAGTAGAGTGAGAGCCACTCTGCCCTGCTGCCTCCCCATCTCTCTCTCTCCAGTTCAATATTTAATGCCACTCCTAAGTGATATTGTTTGTAGCTCGGGGCTAATGGAAAAAAAGATGCACTAGACCATCACAATGTTGTCTTCAAATTAAAAAAATATACAGGATTGAAGGACTATTTAAAAAAAAAAAACTAATTCACATTCACAGTCCAGATGTTAAACCTGAATGCTGAATACAGTTCTACTGTATTTCTCATGGAGCATTTGAACACTTTAATTGCAAACAGTCTGGTGGGAACAACTTATCGCAAAAGGCTGCAGAGGGAAGCTAATTCGAGTCCACTGCCATTAATTGCTCTGTCAAGCTCTTATTGACTCAAAGTCCTGACGAAGGGCGTGTGAAAAGGGTTGAGAGAATAGCTGACACCTTTTGTCCGTCCTCCCACTACACTCATTCATAAAGGAAGCACAAAGCTGACAAGTTGAGCGAATTGGGTCACGATACTCCATCTCCTTCCTTCGGCACGTGGAGCTCTGTCTGCAGTGTAAAGGACCTTTCAGAATCCTCCCAACCGCAGCAGTTAGAGGACATTGCTGAGAGGAAAACCCAAACCATTTACTCTGGGCCTCTACGTGTCTCGCATTGAGCGGTAGCACAAGGCTAGCACTAGAAGAAGTTCATAAGAGGAGAAAGAGGATTAGGGGTAATGGGGAAAACAACACAGAAATGGTCACAGAGGGATTCCGAGGGAGAATACATCTAGAAGAGAATGAGATATTTGAAGGAGAGAGCCTGCAGGGATGGACAGTACAGAGTTGACATACAGAACAGCGGCGCTTGGGAAATGTAGACATAAGGGACACGTCGGGCAAGAGAACTGCCTCCAGGCTGTTGGAATGAGAACAAACAGAATTTTGGAGAGGGGGAGAAGATACAGAAATTTGAGAATTAACTCACCAGAGTCAGCAAATTCTGAGGGGACAGTAGAAGAAAGACAAATAGGAAGACAGAAACAGAGAAAAGATAAATCCAAGTGATATCTTATATGATAGGAGACATTAAATCATTGATAGGTGTTATTTCAATAGGAGAAATGTGCACCAAATGTGAAATTAAATGAGTAAATAAATGACTTTCAGGGAAATGCAATATTCTCATTTTTGCAGAGACAGATGAGATGATTGACCCCAACGCCATGGCTCTATTATAAAAGTTCGGGGACGAATGCGGGTAGCTTTGCTTAGTTTAGCCCAGTTTCTCACAATGGCTGCAGGAAGGAGTAGGAAAAAGTTGGCCTGGCTGTGCTCAGAGATAAACACAATCTGCCTAAAACCACCTTTAAAAGTAGAACACATTACATTAAATATATATCTCAATCATAAAACATCGGTCCAATTCTAACAAGAAACCAAACAAAACATAAAATAACCCGGCACACGAGCCAATGTAAAATCATAACATGGTGTCATGTTTAATAGATAAATACTTGAAGGGCATCAATCTTCTCATCCAACTCTGGACAAGAAAGTAAACAATCGAATATCCCCATAATGTCAAACTATTAAAGACAAACACACACACACACACACACACACACACACACACACAATTAGACATCCACAAACATTAAAAATTTTTTTCCCCAGCTTGTCTGCAATAATCAAACCTACTTGCATTGCAATACATTTCAGCTGTGGTGGCACAAGGTGAAGGAACAACACGGTAGGATTATACTCCAACTATAGCTGCCCATTAGGAGCTAATTTACATTTCTTTGGTTGGCTACAACATAAATCATTTACTGCAGGAAGATGAAGCTGAGCAGGAAAAAACCTATAAATACAAACACACTGACATAGACACAAACACACACCTCCAATCTTCCCCTCTCCAAAGGTCTAACTTGTAAAATGTAACCGGCTCCCAGCCCTCGCAGAACAACCGCAGGCTTTCCTTCTGCCCAGAAGTGCAGGCGACTTTATTTTGAGAACTGTCTATGAAAAATGTATGTATGGAGCCCTGCCAGCTCCCTCGTGGCACCACTGAGCTATACTTAAAGCCTAAGAGCATGCAAGGACACAGCACAGCACAGCCTTTGTCTTTGATGGATGCACCTGTTCATCCTGCTCCACGCAGCTCACCAACAAAATGCTTCTTTGCATCAATAATCAGTAAACGTGCAAAGAACACGCTCGCCCGTCTCTGAATGGGGTGGGCCTTTATTGGACCCTTACAGTAATGCAATCAGTGAAATAATTCAACATTTGAAGTGTGCATTTTAAAAATGTACTCAAGACCAGTGTCGTTGCCTGCCGAATGGAAATTTCAAAATAAAATATTCAACTCAAACGGACGCCTAATGTGTTGCTTTTGTTCTGAGCAGTAATTAATTCAGTCCTCATGTCTTGTCACACCGCAGTTGTTTCAGTGCATTTATTGCCAGTAACCAGTAATCTGCTGAACGACTCATCACGGAAATCCAGTAAATGCTGCATCCCCACATTTCTTCCGTGTTGACACTGAAGCAGAACTGTCTGACCATTTGCAAATGACTTTTAATGCAAAGAAACTAGACTTGGAGATTAATTCTTAGCCGCGTCATAGTGACGGAGGCCAGGCCAATTCAGCCTATTAATCTTCAGGATGTCAAACAAGTAATTAATGATTCAGGCTACAACCAACCATGTATGTTAAAAATCCCCCCAAAAAGACTAAATGACAGATGGGTCTGCACTTTGTGGCAGGGGGGAGTATGTATAACCCTTTCTTGTAAATGACCAGCCATACAGACTTCCATTCACCCAGCAGGCTATGATTTACATTTTAATCACTGAGATGGAAAGATGAATACACTTGGAGACGGGGCGCCTTGGATTCAGAGCACGACAATGAGTTGATGCATGCTAATGGGCACTTTAAGGCCTGTCTCGGCACGCCGTATTAATCTTTCCTGAGCTGACTCATTCTAGGGTTGGCTTTCAAGGAATGTAAAGTCATTTCAGAGAAAGCTGAAATGAAAGCATCTGCTAATGCGATCACTACCGTCCAAAGGCAAATTATTCACTTTGACCATTGTTTTGGGCTTATAAAATCTCGTTGGACCCATATCTGCTAATACTGATACTGACCCCTTCACGTAACCAAACATTGCCATGAAAACTAAAAGAAAAGAGGGGAGCAAAAAAAATGGACCTAATCCAGTAAACTGGCATTCCATATTAAGATTGATTTCTTTGGATTAGGATTCATCATGTCATGAGATGCTCCCTGCACATCCAACTCCAACACCTTTCACCAAAGCTTAAAAAAAAAGACACTAATCACAAATTCTTTAAACCCTTCTCAAACCGCTGTTTCCTGCCCCCATTAAGGCAAATCTTCCCTTTTCCTTCATCTCTTTCCGATAGGTTTGAGAATGCGATGGCAGTGCCCCTCCTCCGGCTTATTAACATGTTCATCCTCCGTGCCGAGCGCTGACACTGGCGTATTACATTTCCTTTAGCTAAGCTAATAGGCCTTCATCTTGGGTTAAAGGACTATCTCTAAAACTCAGTCTAGGAACACAACGTAGGAGTATTTGTATTGTTGCAGGTGCAAATTCTGTACTCTAATGGGTCCATGGAGTACTTGCAAGTGGATAAGAGCAGTTGTTTTCATATGGACTATGTGGACTGTTTCTTCCAGTAAAAGCTGCTTAAGGCTGAACAATGTGGTGTTTGTAGAATTACATCTGAAAACAGGATTTAGGTCATTTCAAAAGAAGAACACACAGGGGAAAAAAAAGCAAGATCAACGTGAAAAACGAGACATCTATGGACATTTTAACTTCTTGGGGTTAGAGACCTAAATGTTTATGCGTGCAGTTTTTTTTTTGATTGCCTTACCTTCACTTAAAGGGTCGAGAGTGTGAATCATCAGCTGAAAAATGCTGTTCCTCATCAAGCTGTTGTGCAGGGAGGCTGAGCTACCCCCCCTCTGCAGCCGAGGCCTTGCCTGCGGGAGGACAAAATGAGGTGTCAGTCAAACATCCTTCTGCCTGGGATTGGACTCATCAAGTACGATGCACTTTCGTTTTTGTCATGAAGCAAATAAATCAGTCTAATTTAAGCACTTCTCTAAAGCTCTTTCTAATCCGAGTGCAGGGAACTGTGCCATTTGGTTAGTTTCATTGAACGTTAACAAGAAATATTATTTCAGGAGACGGTTCCTTGATTCTTGTTTATTTGCAACAATTAGCACTCAGAGCAAATGGAATATGTCACTGCTAGACAGGATGCTCTAACCACCTTAAAAAAAAGTGATTGCTTAATCCTCTTTTGCATAAAACCACTAGTACTGTGGCTTCTCAAAAACAGAAGTCCCATTGAGACTTTCACTCCTCCCCACCCCCCATCTGCACAAAACAACCCCTTGCAAGGTTACTCCAGCACCTGAAGCTGAACTTGGGAACTGTGGGAAATTAGGCACCGTTGCGGGTGGCAGCTGTTCGGAGTGTGTTTCGCCTTTGGCTGCCTACAGGTGACACCTGGGCACAGGAGGTGTCAGGTGCTAATTCACAGGCTCGTATGGGTGTGAAGGGGAGGTGAGGCAAACGTGTAACCTGGGAGAGCTTGTGTAAGGTCTTCTTGGCTTGTCCCTGAAGATCTTCATTTTGCTGCTGTGTTTTATTTGCTTCCTTTAAAATCAGGATAGAACTAAACCCTTTTTGTCATTTTAGGAAGTCTTTAGCTTTCTAAGCCCATGCTCCTTCCTCGATTGTCTTTTGCATGCTGTGTACAAAATGAGGAAAAAGAAGAAAGAAAACACACAGCTCTTTTGCAGACGGAGTGTCTGAAGGTTAGAGATAACAGTGTACACGTTTGTTCACAGTATGGTGGAAGAAACACAAGTTACACTACTACAACTTCAGAGACACAGGGACAAACACAGAAGCAGACAGGAAGAGTGTCAATCAGACAGGACCTACCGACAACTTGCCGTCATCCTCAGGCGCCCCGGGACTCGTCTTCTCATCCAACACAAAGAGAAGAAAAAGTAAAAAGGGGGGAGAGGGAGAGAAAGAGAAAACAGGACATAGATGTGAAGCATGCCGCACACAACCACAAAGACAAGATGAAGAGACGATAGGGACATTATGGCACAGTTAGAGTGATGGTGACGACTGGCTAAAGTAAATGGACAAGACTTGAGGGGCTGTTTCTGCCTACTGTCGATTACCTAGAATTTCCTCAAAATGTAATCAAAAATTTCATTTGAGTCAAGGAGGCCACCTCACATTTGAATGTGTGGCAATGGAGCAGCCGTTAAAGAGTCAAATAAGAATAACACTTAGCTTAGCATGAAGACTGCGAACTGGGAAAGCAAGTCTGTGTCTAAGGCCACAAAACAATACAGATTGTTTTGTTGAATTTGTGCAACAATTAGAGTGAAAAAATGTCAATTTTACTTGACAAGTTAAGCTTTTCATTTTCATGTAAAGAAAGAATTTATAAGGCTGTTTACGAAGCTGTTTAGCTTTTCTTTATCAACCCTTTCAAATTATCAATGAATTATTATCAAGAATCAATGCTCTGTGCGACAACTGAAGTGGCACTTTTAAAACAGGTTCTTTACTTTTAGCCCAAACCTCCTGAAAAGATTCCAGTGCAGAAAAACTCTCATTTTAAACATGATTATTTCAGACCCATAAGTCACAGAGCCGAAGAGAAATGACAAAGGCTCCTGACGAGGACAGGCCTGACGTTTTGGAGAGAGACATAGTGTATCTCATTTGTTTGAAAAGTCTTTAATTGTCCAGTCACGCGTTTCATATAAAGTCAGAACCTTGAAAGTGATACTAATGTTCTTGTTTAACTCTTGGCCACAAAGGTAAAAGCTCTTTAGCAAAATGCCATTGCTTCATCTTGACACGCAGGGCGTAAAGTTTTACTTTCCAGGTCTCCGTATGCTGTTAGTGTGAATGTGATAACTCCTCCTCTCAGAGTGGGTACATGCCAGATCTCGCCAAAGCGACTCCAGTCTTTGAACAGTCACTCAATTCTCCGCTATCGTCCTCAGCAGGCATTTTTGGCATGTGCGGTCCTGTAACTATTTTTGAAACAAAAGCCTTTCACTAACAGCCTGACTGAAGTGCGCTCACTTCATCTCCAGAAACATTCGTGTGTGTTATGAGTGTGTGAAATATCAGTCGCTTAAGTGCTCTATTGTTTGTTTCTGTTACAGGGAACAAACACAAAGCTTTTGTTCAGATCATAGCGTTGAGCTTTGTCTTACAGTCTACAGATTTTAAACCGAAATCTGTACAATGTGGAGGCGCTGGTGGGCACTGACAAAGCCCACAATGCCAAATGAATCGCGAGAAAATTATCCAGTTGGATTATGTGAGTGTTGGACAAAGATAGGAATTTCAAGACGGGGCCTTCAGACTTGTCAACCCAGTGATTCATCTGCATGCTAAAAGACATAGCATTGCACTGAATATGAAATCTCCTGATAATTGTGCAGGCAGGAAGTGTGTGGTGTTAACTCCGGTTTATGAGGCGAAAGCTTCTGCGGCTGTGAACATTCTTCCCAACAGATTTCTATGTGAACAAGAAAATTAAATTGTTTCTTTTTGAACTCTTCAAACAAAGCTTGAAAAACTTGGGTGCCGGTTTCATCTCGAGATCAAGCCAGCCACTGTACCCGCTGTGTCCCACTGTTTCCGTTTAACGGCTCATAATTTACCATACATTAGGTTTGCCGCTGTATAGCTGCTGAATAATTACAGAAATGTGGGAGCTGAAATGGAGCATTTGCCAAAAAGCTGCGGAGCTAATCCTGAGATTTGCCACATAGCTATTCAACTATAACCTCCTTTATTCCTCATTTCATATCTTTAGGGTAATTCCCCACATACTCAAGGTATAATTATTGTATTTCGCCCTGCTGAGAGGCAAGTCAGGAGGTTTATGTGAGAACAGGTGACTGTGCCAGATAGAGATTATGCAGTGGAGCTCTCATTAAGCCAGCGTTAAATATTATGACTAATAATCACACGGGACGATTAGTAGGTTCTCTGGAGTTTATGTGTTGTCTAATACTAGCAGCTCTGCCTTCCAGTTCTTACATAACGTCACATCAGGTTCGTTCTTGGAAGCGGATCGGCTGAGAGAGACAAATGTCCCTCTGCAGCCGCCTGCATGTAACACCGTGTTATGGAGAATTATCAATGAACGGTGTGACTTCGTGCAAATATACTCCCCCAGTCTAATTGCCTGCGGCTTATGGGGGGACTTTCAGAGGAATCGGCGCATGCTGTTGAGACGCCTCAGGCACAGCTGAAAGTCCTGACTTTCACACGAACAGCAGATTATTAAATCTTCTCATATGCAGATTATTAAATCTTCTCATATGCAATCTGAGAGCGCATCAAAGGTCTATTTCTGGAGGAATTTGCATTTCCTTTTATGCTTCAACATCCAAGTCAAATTAAACAGGACAGTAATACCTTTTTTGTTTTTTTTTAAACACACTTATAGTTTGTCAGCGGCTGAGTTTGATTAAATCCATCAGAGCTGTGCTAGATCCTTCGAATCCCTAAAATATTCCTTGATTTGTCCAGCTTTGTCATAAAATATGATAACAGCTATCAGCATTACTATTTATGAATCTCACGAGACAGTTTGTACATTACTTCCCCGGAATTTTTATCTTTCACTGCTGCTCAGTTTTCGGAGAGTTCAAATCAAATTGCAAAATTTAAAAGGTTGATCAAATGAGGTCCTGCTTTTAACAATAATAATACCAATAATATTATTAATTTTGTTATAGAATAATAACAATGCATCATCAGAAGAAACAAAAATGGTCAGGGAAACGTGTTTAAAAAAACAAAGCTTATAGTAAAATGCATTGGTACTTCTGCACAAGATATATAGACTTAAGAGTAGTACTGAATTCAATTGTATTGAAATAAAAGTAGTATGACACTTATTACGTTCTCAACAAGGTAAATAACCATCTGCCATAATTCTGAAGGTGCCAAATTCAATTCAATCCAGTTTATTTACATAGCGTCAAATCACAACAAAGTCATCTCAAGGCACTTTACATTGTAATGTCAAGACCCGGAGATCCCATGATGGATTCAAGCTTAGACATTTGAAATATGCAAATCAAAAAGCAATTTCTTCAAATATTATTAAACAGGTCCAGATGCTTGTCACAAGGTCATGCACAGAAGAAGAACGTGCACAACCCAAGAATTAAGTTGGACAGACGGGCATTTTGGGACCAAAGTTACATTGCACGATAAATCATTGCGTCCTGAAACTGGAGTCGATGTGTGTATACTACCAACACTGCAAATGTCAGTGTGTGCATGTAAAGATCTGTGGAAACCACAGCTCCTGGCTTGTTAAGCTAAACCTGAAAAGTGAAATCTTGCACAGCTCCAGGGCGTTTGCCTACACATGCCTACAGTTGGCAGCCCGTCTGTCAGGGCACGACAGCAAACCCTTCGAGATTCATTGTGTTCAAGCAAAAAACGTTGAGCAGCACGACTAAGCACCATCTTTCTCTCGCTCTCCCTTTCCAGTTTCGCCTACGACAATAATGATGATCTTTAAGGAAAGGAGGGGAAAGATGCACAACAAGTCAAGAAGACATCCACTTGCTAATTAGTAAACCCTTCATTTTTCTAACAAGCAGAACTAATTACAGGAGCTGCCACGACGCTGATTTCCCACAAGGCAATGTTCACCAGGACTAAGCCAAAATTGCTTCTTCTTACACCCCCTCACCCCCCAGCTAAACAATCAGACAAATAGAAGAACAAAACCGCTGTGTCATTTTTTGCAAGTGAATATTATAATGAATGAATCTTAAGGTCATATTGATATTCCACATGTGATTTATTCATTCATTCAACCGATTTTATTTACATTGTGAATGTGCAACATAATGTTTCAGCTGAGTAAACACAAGAGGTTGAGTAATGACCCCCTGAAAGCCTGATCCAATCTACATTCTGAATAAAAGTGATAACATTTTGTGATAAGAAATTGAATAAATGATGAAGAACTGTTTCCTTCAGTCTGTGGCTACACTGTGCAGCATTTCCACTTGCTCTCTTTTTGTATTCTGCATGCCCTGAGAGTTTTTTTATACAATTACATCTCGTATTTGGTTTAGGATTAGACGTGTCAGTATTTAACATATTGTGCTGTCAGTTACTGGGGCTGAAACAAAAATCAGTTTACAAATACAAGTGGTTCCCGAAACGTACAGCGAGACTAAACTCAATCACTGACAGTGGTCCAACTCTAGTTGCCCCCGAGCATATTGGGCAGCCCTGCTTTTTTCCAGGTATTGGTCATAGGGAGCACGTGTCCACAGTGTAGCATCCACTGTTCTTTCCAGCTTTCTCAGTACTGCTGTAGCAGTTGTGTTAATTTGCCATCCGCTGATGAGGTTTGATTTTCAGCCCTCTCTCCACGTCTCTCGCTAGATGCTGCAGGCCACGATCTGTAAGCAGCAGATTTTTGGTCTACAAAACACCACACCGAGGTTTACACTGTACTTTAATAAGCCAGCACTGCCTTGATGCATACAACGCATGTGCTTTTAAAGCAGTAGATAATTATTCTGCTTTCCAATCTTCCCAGCCCGTCTGCTGGGACTACAGAAATTGTACATCTTTGAAAAAGAAACACCAGTATTTCGTTTAATTTAGTCACAAAAAAAGGCTCTGCAATTTCCTTAAACAGCGGGCCGTGGTGGACATGTTACCCAAACGGTACCCAAACTGTCTTCAGCTGTGGATTAACACACAGACAACCACTAGTAACATTTAGAACAGGAGCATGGTATTTGTGGGATTGACTGAAAACAAACTAGTGTCAGTGTTCATTGTAATGAAAGAACATGTCGCGCAGTGCAACAGTGTGACTCACTGATGTGTTTAGTAGTGGAACAGTGGAGAGAAACAAGATATTCCAGGCTTTTGAAACAGACAAAAACCTGCTATTAGGATCGATTTGCTGCTGTCATTTTTTTTTGCTAAAATATATATATCGCCCCACTTATCCCTGACTTTAACAGAAGTAAGCAAAGGAGATGCTGTTGTGAGGTTAGTTGTCCCATCAATTTGTTGCTTGCCTTGTTTCTTTGTTGCATTAGGAGCAGGGCAGTTGACAGTCACTTCCTATCTGTTGCAAAGTGCACAAACCGAAGACCCTTATCACGTAGAGGAGGTGGAAGAAGCTTCTTACCGTCCAGACACGTTGGCCTCTAACATTTAGTATAAACGCAGTCTTATCCTCATTTCCCCTTCAGGTCACCTTGGTGGGCCCGACCGGGGAAATATGGTTGGGTGGAGGGGCAGCTTCATGCATCATTTGTCAGTCACTGAAGGACGTGGAGATGGAGCAAATGTCTCATACACACCAGCTGAGAGGGAGAGATTTTCAGCAGATTCACTGAGCCTTTGAGCATCTCCTAATTAGCTCATTAGAGACTGTCTGATTGCAATCACTTTTATTTTAAGAGTGTACTCTGTTAAATTTATGTTTAAAATTCTCTCTGCTTAGCTGTGTGAGGTCAGGTCCTGTTGGCAGCTGTGAGATGTATACACCAGCACTTTTCACGCGGCAGACAGCACCCATCGCCTTGGATTTCACAAATTACGGGTATTACTGTACATCAACCACAACTCTCAGAGCTGATGTGATGTGCAGCTGCTGCAGCTTAGCAAGGCTGGTGTTGAGGGTCAAAATCCCCCTAAGGAAGGACTTAAACATATAAGACCCAGCAGTCCTCCAACTTCACGCACATTTTCCATCTTGCTGGGATGTGTGTCATCTCATACACCCGAGAGATACAGATCTTGGTGCCCTTCACATGATGCTTTTACAGTGCAGTTATATTAGCCAATGCAACCTCGCTTTCAAAAATAGCCCATGATCAATAAGGCTTTCAGTTTCTTGCAAGCCTCAACATTTCACCTTCAGCCTCTCCCTCAGATAAAGTAGGGAAAAGGTATCGTCTCTAGTTTTCAAGAATCCGTTTGAATTTTTCATTAAGTGTTTTCACAAAAGCCTTATTTTTTTTAGGTGTTTTTTTTATTACAAATAATACATAGTTGCTGTTGTTTAACAACTAAATACAGAACCACAGCAAACAAATCAAATAAGTAAAGGCCAAAGTCTTAATGTCACATCTGCCCAGCTTCCTTCTTTTATTAAATGGTATGAGCCTAGTCTGTCCTCGCATGCAATTGCCCGCATGGTGTGCCCATCAAAATAAAGTCCCACCCCTGTCTGCACGGATTCTCAGCAGAGCTGACTAGTGATTTAAGGAGATTAAAGTGATGTATGCACAAAATCACTTTGTCATGTTATTACATAATTTACAAAGAAATAAAATAAAATGAAACATGTCATTCACAAGTTTTGGAATAAAAAAACAAAACAAAACACCTTATCCATTGTTTTTAATTGTCTTTGGGCAGCAGAGGTCTACGGCACAAAAGCATTTTAGCATCTGTATGGTCATAGTGGACAAAATAATACATTAACAAAGTGACCAAAGATATCCTATCCTATCCTATTTTAATAAAAAGGTCCCCAGTGACGAAAGCAGTTAAAGCTGGTTAAGTAGGCCATCTATTTACCACTAATAAAACACTCATGACACACGCAGTACAGACAAGCAGTTTCATGCACTGGGGCTATTAAGATCAATTCCTCTGTGTGGGCCATAAAATGTGGCGGCTTTCAAAGATCCAGCAATTGTACACTCCGCATATTCTATTTCAGGAAACCAACTTGCGCATGTGGGATGACTTGTTTTGTCCCAGCGATTCTCATTTAACCCTTGTGGAGTGGACTGTGGAGTGGCCTGAAACAATACAAACCCTCAACTACACATGACTGCACAAAGACAGACAAGTGAAACGAGGTTGGGAAACGACTGTTAAAGTAGCTCACAGTTGATCTATGGCTGTATTACAAAGTCTGACTTCTTTTTGCTGACCTGCTTACAATGGTGCTAAATGTAACCCTGCGACCGATGAGGAAACCGGAGAGCATAGTGATCAGGAATGCAAAAGTTGAAAGAAATGAAGTGGAGGACAGCTTTGCCTTTGTATGTTTAAAAGTGCGACTGAAGAGGTGCTGTCCATGGTGCTGCACTAAAGGCTGCTTCTGGAGCAGAAAACAAGTAATAATCAGTCCTCCCCAGGACTTTGCGAACATTTTTGTGATTGTTGAAGCTTAAACTACCCGAATTTGACACAGTTTTTCTTAAAAAAAAAAAAAAAGTTGCATTCCACATTGAAATGGGCTTGTGATGTTTTATAAGTGCAAGGTTGTACAGAATTCATTGGGACTGGTTAAATTAATTGATCCAAACATCACAAATTTCTAGAGGTACTGATATTTAGTTTATCAGAGATTGCAGAGCTGAACTAATTCTACATTATTCAGTGGGTCTTCTTACCTGCCTGCTACATTGCTTGAAACTATTTTTAATCAACCCCTTAAACCGAAGTTTAAGTGTGCCTTGATTTTCAAATCCATTGTGGTGATGTAAAGAGCCAAAATGATCAAATATATATTTATATATACAGTCATGGCCAAAAATATCGGCACCCTTGCAATTATGTCAGAAAATTTGCACCCAGTGAAATTTGCAACATATTGACTGTGCTGATTAATTCTCTGTCCATCAAATTATCATATATGTTTTTCTGTCCAACACTCATTATGTGAATGTCAGCATCAACAATCCACAGAAAGACAAATTGCAACACTTTTCCAAATTCAACACAAGGACACAAAAACAGTTTTTGTTTTCATAAACGATGTACATCATAAGATGAGAACATTTTTGTGCAGGTATCAGGAGCATCTACACATTTCTTTTGCTTATGTAAACATGTAAAGGTGGACCAAATAACAATGGATCTTCCTTGCATTGTTAATCATCTTCTTTCAGAGCAAACAATAACCGTGTCAATATTTTGTTTCAGTCAGACTAATTACTGTACAAAGACACCGTATAAGTAACAGGGTGACCTTCCAACCATTACCAACAGCGTGGAGGCGATGAGGAGCCACCGTCCACTCTGACACGAATGGATGGGACATGCCAATGAGCACAATAACCAACTGAGGACGACATATAAGGCATCCATCAGCCACTGTGATGCAAATGAGAACTTCGCTTGCAGAATTGTTACCAGTGAATACAATTAAACTGAATGTGGAAAAGCAGGGAGCCAGTGAGGAACGACACTGCCAGGGGAGCTCACAGAATAACTGAGACAGTGAAATAAGCAACTGGTTCGAATCCGCCCTCCATTGTAGCTTTCTAAAGCTCAAACACTGATTTGACTGGTCCATTACTTTACTCTGAATGATACTTTTATCTCCACAGACTAGTCAACAAGGTCAAACCTCTGAAACAGGGAAGCTAATTACTGGCTCCACAGTAGCGCTCTCCCCTCTGCCACCTCCAAAGACTGGGAGCCACAGCTGGAACGGATGATAAAACTTGGGCTCGTCATCGTCATGGTGAGATCAAAGTCGCAGGCTTTCTATTTTTAAACTATTGGACTCTGTTGTTTCTGGTTGAGATCAAGTGCCAAAAACGATTCTCCCGCTCTCCCTGTGTGGGCAGGTAAACAGTGCACATGTTTGCTTAGGCGTGTATGTAGGCACTGATACTACAGCAAGGCCTGCAAAAGCAACTCTACTTAGCTTCGTTGGACCCAACCTTGAAATAAATCAGGCAATAATCCATATTCTATATTCAGTGGAGATAGTTGTTTCTAACTACTACTCAGTAAATACACACAAGCATCATCCACTCCTACCTGTTTTTCCAATGAGTTTAAGCCGAGGTCACTTCTACAACTCTCATTGTAAAAAAAGGATAGAAACATGAATACTCTCAGTGCTTTTGTAAAAAATACACATTACTAAATCTGGGACAAGGACAAGTACTGCAGCAGATGAAAGAAATTCCATTGTTTAAAGTAGCCCACAATCACCGCTTTCCTACAATGAAATGTGAGGCTAATCTTTCTGGGTAATGTACAAACTCCACTCTACTTTTGCAGTGATTAAACACGAGCGACAGCATTTCCTAGAAATTAGCTTCATTATCCACTTACTCCCAAAGAAGCGATCGAAAATAGATGTAGTAGTTTTGGTAAGCGCCTAACTGTGCACATTTACCTCAACATTGGTCAAAATGGAGGATAACCCTCTAAAGACTTAACATGTGTGCAAAATAAACATCTAGTGATGGAGTTCATGCAGTGCTACGCACGGCAGAGGAGGTGAGATTCCACTCGGAATTAAACTGGATAAAAAAAATTAAATAAAAAATAATAACAGAGCAGCAAACAACTGCTCTTTATGTGTGAATATACAGAAGTAGTACCGCATCAGCTCCGAGGCCTGGACGCCCATATCCACAGGGAGGAAGCAAACAGTCTGCTCCCTGCACAGTACCCACTTTGTAACTGATCTTTGAAGCACATCCTGATGGAAGATCTCGCCTCCGTGACGCTATTTATAGCTTGGTAATGCATCAGAGGTCGCACCTTCAATCTCAGCACAAGCAACATCTGCCTCGAAACACGCTCGCCTTAGTCGACAGTGACGATAGAATGCGTCTAATATTGTGGTTGGGTGCACATTCTCACTTTCAATCAGCAGAAACTGTGCATTTGCACACATATTTGAGTCTTTTTCCATATTTGTTTGATTAACTCTCTTATGTATTTTAATATTGCTCATAGTCATTTCATTAGCTCATTCTGATACAGATGTCACATTCAGGAGGGTTTAATGTAATAAGCTAGTATTTTAATATTTAGTCTAATTATATATTACATTTACAGTTCAGCCTCTGGTTGTTTTATGTTTTGGCAGGTGCAGCCAAGCTCTTCCTTTAAAATGACTGAATAACTTTGACTTCATTATCATTACTGACAAACTGGCTTTTGGTGTGTCACGACATTCATAACAAGTAGGACGGGGGCTTGTCACTCTTCTGTCTTTCATACGACCACAGTGCACAAACTGCTGGCTAATCTGATCTGCCTCAGCGAGTATTGTCAAGCGCAGCCAGTCAGTCCATCAGCCAAACAATGACAGAGGCCACGAGATAACAAGATAAGCCTGGGCAGGGCCTGGTGATGTGGTCGTAAGGAGGGGGTGTGCGCATGATGAGAGACCCTTCTAATGACATGTGCAGCCAGAGCAGGCCTGATGAATCTGATTTTAAGCCTAAACTGGGCCCTTAAAAGGTACATGATAAAATCGCTTAACAATAGCAGTACACGGAAAAATTATACTTTCATTTCTTTCCACTGTGGAGTATGGATTAGATGCCAGCACTGATTGGCTTGGCTTACTGGGCCATTCTTGCACACAGAGAGCAAAATAACATTGTTGGACAAAGGATTGCTTTAGTGGTACACCATCAGCATGCAAAGCCAACTTGAGTACACACGCATCTGTTGCTTCTCCAGTAAAAAAACAAAAAAAACAAAAGCTTCAAGCAGAGAAAAGTGGTATTAATATTTACACTATTTATCCATCTTGGACCTCCAAGCTTGTGAGGCATTTGGTAAAGTAGGAGCATCAAGTTCTATTATGACCTTGAACTGTGTCTCACTACTGATTGTGTGATTGTGATTTTGTTCAGATGCCTCGTAAAAGGCATCAGGCATTGGGTTACCCTCCCTCACATATGTAGTGTATGACCTAGACTTCAGCAGTCTGGCCTTTGTGCAAAGGCCCATTAAGTTGCAGACCACACAACCAGACTAAGAAGCCTACAGCACAGCTGTAGCTATGATTCTTTGCAGTAAAAAAACAGCAGTAAATCCTCCAAACCAGTATTATTAGGTTTCACCGCAGGCTTCTATGTGGTTTTACCATGATGTTGAAAACTGTCACGTGCAGATTCCCATAGACACTATATGATTTTAAACAGAAGAGGCTAAATGCAGATGATGGAAGGTAAAACGCAGCCCCAGTCTGTCGCGCCTTCTCAAGAGCTATGGTGGCGGAGGTGGGAGCCCAAAATGCCCCTGTTTCTAGAATAACCAGCTGCTAAGCGCTCATGAGATAAACAAAGGTATTAGGCACCAATCAGGCCCGAACTAATAGCTAAATACTTCCTCTCAACATTCGTTTGGGTTAAACATGAACAAATGATATTTTGAAAGAAAAAGCAGCTATTATCATTTTTCATTACATAAAATCTACCACATCGTAGTTCCTCTTAGCCCTGCAAAGCACTTTTGGTTTTTACAACCTGCAATTTCCCTGTTTCGATCATTTTCAGCCTTAACACCCACCTCTTCTCCAAAAGATATAAAAACCAACTATTGTACATCTAAACATTTACAGATTATTTCTGCCGCAACAGGAAAACAAAATCCCTTAATCATAAGTGATATACTCAAATTTTATCAGTATTTCAAAGGTGCAGGTGTATTTGTACCATCACTAGGTCTTGAACTTTCTCTTTGTATAAAAAAAGAAAAAAAAATCTAATGAAATCAAAGACAATATTATTCCAAGTCGATGTAAGTGCATATGGAGTATTCACGATGCTGCTGGCTAGATTGAGAGATTATTTCACATTTCTTTTGATGAGGCCGACTACTGCACTAGTGATAAATCAGTGACTTTAAACAGACCTAACATGCACTGTCAGCCTTTGTAGTATTGTTATTGTCACAAATATCATCTGATCCATCAAATGATCATTTTGAGTAGTGCTCCTACTATTTATTGCTCAGTTATGTAATGAGATAAAAGCCAGCGGTCGCAGACGGAACAAAAGAGGCTGCTGACTTCTAAACGCAGATCATGCCGCCATCTAATTCTACATGGCATTTATAGCAGACGGCAGTGATGGCCAACTTTCAGCCACCAGCCAAACAACCCACAGACACCACTTCTCCTCTGCTGCTGACCGTGACACAATGGGGACCCCTCATATTCATAAAGCACACAATCATTTTTGGAGGGCCCATTTTAATCAAGGGATTAGTTAAATGGCATAGAATCCTACTCTAAAACTTTACACCTGAGTGCTACCACATAGAGTTTTAAGAACACCTGCAGACACACACAAAGAAAAACCAGACCATCGCTCATATTTTGTAGGACACCTTTTGTAAGTTAACTACGCCTTGTCCTTGCCCTCCTGCGTTTCTCTTCGTTATTCCTCTCTTCATGTATGAAATTACACCCCCACACACTCACACGCCAACTAAATTGCCAATTAAATCTTAAAATAACACTTGTGTCTTGAAATACACACATCCCAGAAGTGTCGAAGCTTGATTAAATAGGGTGTTTAGATGATTATATTCTAATAATATTTGTGCCTTTCTAGTTCTATTAACCCCGCAGACCCACACTACAAACTAAAAAAAAAAGGTTGTAATTGCCAACCAGAAGGAATCCTGTCAGACTTTTGATTAAGCATTTTTCTGAATTTCGTGTTTTGTGCTTTCAAAGCAGACTGCAGCGGGGTGCAGCCATGTGCTTGTTACGCAAAACGCATGAGAGAGGACGAGCGAAATGTGCTGCGAGTGATGTGAGAGATGAGACGTGATGGCCGGGTTTGATCGACTCGTCCGCCTTGCGCTATTTTTTTCTCCCCATCAAAAGTTGTTTTCCAGCGCACACACAAAGTACCCAGAAACCATTGCAGCTCAAGGTCACCCGAGTCTTCACTGCCACTCAGCCTGAGCACCTCAGCTCTCACTCGTTTCTTGCACATGACCCTTAAATCCAAATAATACGGCACAAAATAGAAAGTTCCAGGATTTTTTTGTTGAAGACGGGCACTAATTTTAAGATTTCAAATTTGCACACTGCATGGCAAATGGTGCTGTGGGGTTTCTCGAGAGTTCTTCCCCAACATTGTGTAACCTGCAGCTTAAATATCCTTTATGTCCTTAGAATAAATCCCAACTTAATGAAAGCTGTACAATACAACTTTCTTGAATTTTCATATCCATCACATGTCACAAAGAAATCTAAATCCGCATGGATAATCTCCACACAGGTATCAAATTGCACTGCAACGTCTTTTGCCCTCGAGTGTCCGTGAATGGGCGATTAATGCAATGATTTCAATGGGTTTGGAGCGTTTACTGTTTAGGTGAAATGTTGCACTGAATGGCTGTGCATGGATAAACTCTTCTAAGAGCAATTATGGAGGAATGCACAGGACAAAAAAGTTGATCACAAAAAAGTCCTGAAGCCTGTATGTGACTCACTACGTCATGTTGGTTACATGTTTGCACAGCACAGTTTGGATCTGGGAAAATCTTTAACTGGAAAAGAAAAATAGCTCCTGAGAATTTGCAGGGGATTTGTTTGTCAGTCTGGGACACAATTTGTACAGCTTAACCCAGAATTACACATTTGAGTCTGTTGTATTAATCTCACAGTGGAATATTGTATGGCAGAGCTGCACAAAATCACTTGAACCATATTAATAAACAATGGTCAGTTTAACTCTCGCATTTGGAATGATCTAAGAGAGCAGGACATCTGTGAGTCGTTCAAACAGGGAAAAAAAAAGAAGGCATGGAGTTAAAAACAAGTCTTCATGCTTAATCCGGCGATGCTCAACAATTATCAGAGCAAGCCTGACTTTATTACCATGACAAATCAGCTGCATGATGTAAGGATGAGTCTAGGCCCATGGCAGAGGAGAAATGGAAGGTAGTTTCTAGGAGCCAAAATGCTAAAACTCATTAACTAGTCTGACATTCTATATACAAGTGCACTTTTAGAAGAGATGGTGGTGAAAGGAGGTGGGATTTTTGGAAATAATATTCAAGAAGCCAACTCACCTTGGGCCGCACCTCTACTTCCACCACTTGGTTCTTGTTCATGCAGTCCTTGACGAAGCCCTCGACGTTGCCATTGAACTTCATAAAGATCACGTAGGCGGCGTAGCCCGAGAGCAGCGTGATACTTTCCCACATGGAGATGAAGTTATCCAGGAAGAAGATGATGAGCATGATCAGATCCAGGATGTAGAAGGAGACGTCGCGGAAGAGCGGCCACCACGTCAGGTTGAGAATCTCCTTGGAGAAGATGGCGCACATCCCAATGACGAAGAGGATGTTGAAGACGGCCGAGCCCACGATGGTCCCGATGCCCACGTTGCTGTGCGAGATGAAGACGCCGATGACGGAGGTGAAGAGTTCGGGAGCGGAGCCGCCTGCCGCCATGAAGGTGGCGCCTGCTACGTCATCGGAAATGGACAGCTTCTCTGTGATGACAGTGAGCGCTGGGACGAAGAACTCGTCACACACTATGGCTAAGGCAATGAACATGTAGATCATGCCAAACATGTGGAGAATCACTCCTCCCTGGCGCCTCTGCTCAAGGGTGAAAATGTCCGGTGGGAACTCCCCCTGGCTCCCGTTGCTATCTGATGTAGATCTCATGGCTATCGGCATGTCTTCTGAGACATTTGGGTCTGTCTGGTGTTGGGTAAAAAGCAGAGTCCTGTGAGGGGGGGACTGCTGGAGACTCTCCTGGGGGAGCGCTGGCTCACTGAGACCCCCTGAGCTCCAAGTGAAGGCACTAAAGGTCACAGCACTTAGGGCCACCAGGCTGACGACAAAGCCTAAGATTCGCACAGGCCTCAGCTTCTTCCTCAGGAAACGGTGACCCTGCCGCTTACAGGCAGCACCCAATATGGGTCTTCGTCCTAGCGTATCCATCTGGGACTCGATTGTGGGGTTACCTCACTCTCAGTGGCTGGGTACACAAGAGGGGCGAGCGGGGAACAGGTTTTATCAGAGACCGTGCATGGCGTTGTCTTCACTTTGAAATGAGCTGAAAAGATTGTAGATGCTTTCCAGGGTCTGGTTTGCCAAATGATGTCTTCATATTAGCCTCTGCTGGCAAACGTCAAAAGAATTAGGAAGAAATTATTGAATGAGCCAAGAAATAAAAGCAGCGTGAAATTAACAACATACTGTAACACACAGGTGAAAGGTTTTAGGGTACACAGTATAAAGGTTATTCCTAAAAAAAAAAAAAAAAAAAAAGATCTAAGGCGAACTAGTGATGCAGGCTGCAAACCAGACCCTGGCTACTGCCAAATATTTAACATGACACAATCACAATTTCATGAAAATGTGTGCACCACAATGTTCACATGAATTTTAGCCTTGTTTTCAAATCATCCACTCATTCTTGCCAAACGCCAACACATCTTCTCAAATGTGCTGATGGGATTTATGAAATGCCATAGATCTGTGATTTCCATTTTTTCAATTGAGTGAAACAGACACGAGAAACTTGTTTTATGGGAACGCAATTCCCACCGACGCTGCTTTAACAATTTCACATTTGCTATGCGATGAGATGTTGGACAGACAACTTCAAAGCAAAGACCTGAAATCTCCTGCTTCCACCTGCGAAATTACCACAAAACGGGGAGGCCAGTGGTTTACGGACATCACTTGTCTGCAGTCAGTCTGAGAGAGAGAGGACAGCGCTAAACGCTATGACGCTGGTGTTCGGGTAAAAGCAGACGGCAAAAACACGCATCCTGTCCTGCTGGACTTTAAAAAGCTGAGAGACTGATGCCAAACTCTTTTCCCTATCTGCCCTTCAGTAATGGCTTCGCCCTTTCTGTGGCGGGATCACACAACAAACAGCCATGCACCACCCGCGACCCGAATTCCCCAACACTAGTTTCCCCTGACGAGGCGCAGGACTCGCGGGGAGGCTGCGGACCGTGTCACGTTCTTACCTTAGACAGAGGCGAGAGAACAGCCGCGCGGCGCAGCAGCTTGTAATCAGGAAACCCGCTCCGGTTCCCTCGTGCTCTCATTGAACACACTGTGACCTGTCTCCGCTCTCCGACAGCAGAGGAGGAGCTGTGAGGAGGGGTGGTGATGGGGGGAGTTAAAAAAAAAAAAAAAAAACGCGTTTCCAACTGCGCGCACCTCTCTCCCTCACAGCAGCTGCAGCAGCTGCATCTCTCCCACAGTACAGAGGGTTAAAAAAAAAAATAAATAGAAAAATTCACTGGATGGAAAACACGCTGCTAATGTTGCAGAGTACTGTGTTAGGCTGGCATGACAACGTGCACCGGGTGGTGTTTTAATGAAGTCAGGTAAGCGGCAGCCAGCGCATCCTTTCCCCCTCCGTTCACGCGGGGGGGGCTTTGGCGATGTTGCGTTTTGAGGGAGGAGTTGCCGTGGTTACACAGCACAAGGTACTATTTCCACAGCTCGTTTTCTTCTTCTTCTTCTTTCTGTTTTATTCCAGTGATGACGGAACAGGTGGATGTGCTTCAGCTCAGCATCTGATTTCCGCGAACGCCTTGGGTCATTTCAAGGTTATGCTGGATGCACGCGGCGGATTTATGCAACACTCACAATAAAACGTTACCGTGCAAACTCGGGCATGTTCACATGCTAATTAGGACACATAGTGTAATATTTTAAGTTACAGAAATCGTTAATATTTGCTAATACTTTCATGTAAAAAATTCATACATGCACTTACATTTTTCTGAGTTTTTTTTTTAAATCTCTAAATTCTCAACAAGAAAGCAAATAAGTGAATTTTCCAAAAATGTAACAATGATTATTAACCAGGTCACATGTGGTTTGTGTGCCAGTTTTCTTCCCATAGGTCACTAATATCGAGTCTTCCTCTGACATAATCATCAAATCTACAAGTTACCATGTTCCCCTCAAGTTCAATAAAGCCCCCCAGTCTCTCCAAACTCTCTCCAAACTACGCAGTGTGACAAAGTATGTGTGACACTAATGGCCTGGTCCTATATAATTGATTATGGCTTACTGACATCACTGATAGCCCCCTTGTCTTTTGTGTTCCTCTGTTCCCCATTGCAGCTGCCACGTAATACTCCACAGGAAACGCAGAGGCCGACGCATTACATCAAATAAATTTTGTGTTAGTATCAGCACAAAGTTGTATTTGGCATTTTAAAAAAAAAAGCATATGTAACTTAGTAATGCATCAGTGAATTATATATATGTGCATCCCACCATTAAAAAGTAAAAAAAGTGTAGTTTTCACAAAGAACACCAAAGATCTAGCAGCCAAAATGTAGAACGTAATGTAGTTATGATTCTCGCTCACAGCACCTAAAACGCTCATTCTGTTACAAAGTGATCAAGTGACACGTCACCATGGTCACTCACCCGTCTGTCAAATTGGTGCTGATTTTACCCACTAACTTCAGTTTACTTATAATATAGAGTACTACTCCCCTGTAAATGTGACTTCCAATACTTAAACTAGCGAAAGCATTTCCAGAAAGAAAATGCACTTTGAATGCCTCCACGCTGAAAGGATTTTGCTGAACCAGCTGTAACGAAATGTCGCTTCCCTATATACTGGTTAGGCAAACTTCAAAGCCAGTTAGCCTTAAAAGCTTCCATGTCCAAAATTTCACGTGCAATTACGCAATGTCTTGATGATGTCATGACGTCATATGATGATACGATGGCGTCTATAATAGAGGCCTGCATAGAAACCTGGGGAAGCCTTTCAGATGGAGAGGTGAAATGTCACAAGTAAGTCCATTTGCCACTGAACAGCCTCTTTAGGTTAACCATGACCTGGATGACTGAGGATCTTTAGTCATAGGGATGTTTCCTCAGCTTGAGACTTTCTAGAAAGCCTGCATTTCAAACTTGGTGTCTTTTTGAGATACTGGCAAGTTGCCATTATTGCTGCTATAGTGCTAAAATGCTCAAATTCACTGTATCACTAGTAAAAAATGCATTGTAAATGTAACTGTAAGGGAACATGCATCTATGCCGCACACAGCACCCTCTCATCCTGTGAGTCCAGCTCTTCACATTACATCTGTCAGTATTATCGCCTATCAAATGAGATGCTAACCAAAGCTGTCAGCCCTTTTTCAACAATGGTCCCTGGCGCACAAGCAAGCTTCTGCTCCACACCAGCCAACCACAGGCGGCTCCTGATCTGGCTGCATTTCCAACATAAAAGTGATGACTGGTCACAGTCATGTGGGTTGTGGTGGTGGTGGTGGGGGATTGTTGCAGCTGTTTTGATTAGTCTGAAATGTGGGCTTTGAGGAAAACAAGAGAAATTTCCACGCTTGCCCCCGACTTTCCCCCCCAACAAAGTCCACCCTCACTTTGGCCCGGCAGCTAAATCCGAGCCTTTGTGTCGGACATAGCTGTCTGGATTTGTCAGCAATTGGTTAGGGGCAGTGGGGGATAGGTAGCGTGGTTTTGGGGTGAACAGGGAAGTACTATCAGCAGAAGTAAGGTATTAAATTAGCTCTGTAAAAAAAGGAAACTTAATAAAAACACCAATGTCAAAACCTTTGGCGCCCTTAGATTAGGAAAGCAGTGAAATTGGAGAGTCCCAAGATAAGCTTTTCCTAAGAGACTTTCTCTGGATTAGATGTTGAAAGCCTCATATTAGCAAACCCCCCCCCCCCCCCCCCCCCCCCCCCCCCCACCCCCTCACCACCAGTGCCACAAGTCTGTACAATAAGGCTTGGACAGACTGTCTGCCCCTTAGGAAAATGCAGTCAGCAAAACAAAATGGGCAAAAACACCAATGGGATGCTCAGATAGTAAATAGTGAATCAATGAAGCTTTTAAACGGCTGAGTAAATGTACTGGAAAACACAAATATTCTGCCCCGCAGCTGGAACACAACAGCAAGATTGTTCCAAAGGTTCTGTGGATTCTTGCCTCACTCACAGTTTCAAACACTGGTTTAAACAGCTCCTTGTTTCAAGGCTTTCAGCCATCAAGTTGTTCAACAAACACATTAAATCTTTTAAAAGTTTCCAACCAAAATGTCGTGCCGGCCACGGACCACCTTTGTTTTTGCTGCCGCCGCCCTGTTTCCGTCCCTCTCAGGAACCAGTCAAATCACGGAATGTTACTCTCACGTGGGGGAAACATGCACGGAAATAACAACAGAGGAAGAATCAGACCGAGTGTTTACATAGCTAAAATGTGGCTGTTGATCACAGTATCAAAAGGTTGTGTTTAAAATTACAGCTGGATAAATGCTTCAGTGGGCCGAGGCACTTCATGCATGTCTAAAGTTAAAATCTGATCTCTAATCAGGTCAGCTTCAATGTAAACTGTGACTAAAGAAACCTCTGTCCATATAACTGGACATGGCCTCAAAAAACTGCTCCTGCTTGTAACAGCAGGAGCAGTTTACTAGCATGCTGGTGGCTCCATGGGGCTGTACCTATAGGTGCTTCAAGCTTTAATGCTAATGTCAGCATGCTATCATGCTCACACTGTCACCGATGATGCTGATGTTTGGAAAGTATGATATCTGACATGTTCACAGTTAGTTAAGCATTTGCTAATTAAGACCACGCACACAAACAACAGGTGATGGGAAGATCAATAGAGTTAGACTTGATTTTAATTTTTAATAATGTATCTTATTGAGCCCAATGGAAAATTGTCGTAGGACAGTTCCACATGTTGATCGACCATTTGTTGATACGGCGCTCTCTATGGCAGCAGGCAAGACTGTCCTCCTTTAAAGTACAAGTCCGTAGATCATTTATAAAAAAGGCGTTATAACAACTAACATAACATATTAGAACTAGGCACGTCCAGCTACCATAGTAAGTATAATGTAAGGAAAGGACTGAGTCAGGTCACAGGGCATCTAGGACAAGGAAGTCTACACATTAGAGGGTCCTGGTGTAAATGGGTAAACCACAAGGCCCAGGACTATCCCATGGGAGACCGACATCTGAGTCCAGTATGAAATCATTCTTCCTTTTATTAATTTAACCACAATATTTTTATTGAACTTAACCATATACGTTTTGGAGCTGCTCAATAAAAGTAACCAAGTATTTATGACCATTTACATGACGAGTTAGGTCGGACACCCCATCCCCCATCAAAGTGCTAATTCTTCAGATGTCTGGTTCTATTTGAAAAGATGCTCCAATGCGTCTAATATTAGTGTATGAAAAAATGAGCTACTTTATGCAGGTGTTAATGTTGGAGGATGTGTTAAATTTTTCTTTCCTGTGATAATTACGACCACTATAGGTCAACTAGGTATAAAGTGTAAAAAATACAAAGCCACTTGAAGTAACAGATTTGCTTTTATCTGACACATATGAGTCATTAAAGAGATTTTAGTTAAGTCTCAGTTTTGTCCAATTTTCTGATGTGTACGAATAAAATTCATGATTTGGCCCGACCTGTCATACCTCAACATCACAGTGACTCTATCTGAATGAATTTGGAGTGATACTGATTAGTTTATTTAAATGCACAGCACTGGCAATAATGCACAAACTAAATTTAGATTCTCTTCAACACATCATCATCCCGGCTTGTAGACTTATTTAGAGGTATTTCATATTTAGAAGGTTTCATGTTCAAATTTGACGAAAGCAGCACTGTACTGTAACAGAAATAAAGAGGGACACTTCGGGCTGCAAGAATTTAGAGGTGAAAACCTCTTACGGAGGTAAAAGCCTTAGGACTAATATCCAATGCAGTCAGAAGGATGACAATCACAGACATTTAGAGAGAAGATCTCAGATACAGTAAGTGGTGTTGTGTCGTTGGGTGTTTTAACAGAAGATGATAATGAACAGTGACGTATATCGAAACCCTAATCCAGGGAGAAACCTTTAACTAACATACCAACAACTATTAAAACTTTGACTCTAATGAGATTTTTGTGAATGAAACCTTACTAAAAATGAAGAGGGACAGGCAGTATTATATGGCATTTTGAGGGTGTGTGGATTATGTTAATAACCAACTGTCATGGATGTGCAGCTCCTGTTGAACCGCTGACACCAACCAGTTCGAAACAGTTGAGAGAATCTGATGTAAAACATTCATGCAAACAAGACCTTTGGGGAAAAGTAGGAACGATGTAAGACAAGAATACATTAATGTTCTCGCATGAGGCCCAATGAGTTCATAGAAAAACTAATCCAGTTATGATTATATGTTGTTGCTCATTCTTGTTGTTTAGGAGACATGGTTGGATCTGATGAGTAAAAAGCTGTAGAGGTAAAACTGTAGGGGATTTTGAGTGAGGCTTTCAATGTGCACCCACACAACTCCCTGACCCTGCAGCATAATTTTAATTGTGATCTGTCATTGTGAAAACTGTTGTGAAGGAGCATGGCATTGATACAGGGTGTGTGCTGCATTAGAAGGTTAATCCTGATGTCAAAAGCCCCACAGATGGACTGACCTGCTGGGCTGCAGGGATGAGTTTTTGGACAGGGAAGAAGTGAAAAAAACCCCCTTTCCTGTCTGTCCGGTTGTGACATATAGGAGGGAGGAATTAATGAGTCTGAGTGAAGAGCTGACAACTAAAATAATAATAATAATAATAAAAGTAAAAAAAAAAATGCTCTGATGTCATTAGGAAGGCGAAAGCGGAGCTGTAATCCTATTTTAATCGCAGTGGATTTATTAAACAGGAGCAGCAGGTTTAAATCTCAGCAGATTATACAGAAGGCACAAGGAGATGAGGGGGGGTGGGGGTGGAGGGGGGGGGTCGGAGAGGGTTACATAATCAAGTGCACTTAAGGTGATACGGTTCATCTATGACTAGTCAGGACTGATTGAGGGAGACGGGACATGGGCATCAGGGTCATCCTCAAAATGTAAATGGAAAAGTCCTTCAGACTGTCAAATCATTGTCATTCGCATTTACATTTTAAATATTCCACTGAGATGTCGCCATATCGTAAATCATAGTAGTTGATTGCTGCAAATCTGTCCAGCACCCCGTGTACCAGAGCTTTTGTGAAGAACAGGTTGATTTGAGGTTGCGTCACATCTGGGCTTAATTAAAACTGTCCCTTAACAGATCACGTAGAACAAGCATTAACCTGAAAAGTTTCCAGTCAAAAGTTTTAAAATAACAATACAACAATAACACTACTACTAATACAAATAATAATAATAAATAAATAATACATTTGTGTTTAGCATGTTGGGGGGGGATTCCTTTTTGTATTAATGCTTGTCACAAATAAATAAGACTGGCAGCATAATGATGACTAGGAAGAAGAAAAAGAAGAAAGTCATCATATAGCACATTGAATTTTTGCTCTTGGTAATATCATAAGAGAAATTTTCAGTACATGTATTTTATAACAAATTTCTCACTCACATAGATGAATGTCTCCAAGGTTATTTTAAGGTTTACTGATTTACTAATCTACAAAAACTATGCAAAATGCTGAACTTTTCACGGACAACATGACGCTGAGTGAAAACAAATATTCCAAGTATAAAGCCAGACAGTTTGACTAAAGGGATGTGTATTGTGGCCACACACAGATCTTTGGGTTGTCATTGAACTTTGCTTTTGCCAAATGTTCATCTAAAAGGATGCCAAGCCCACCATCTGTTGGCTAAGCTTGGCAAATGTCTGTTTGTGACACAGCAGCTCTTTGACTGGGAGACATTTTCAGCTAGTTTGCTTGTTTTTAAAGATATGGTGCGTGCCGTGCAGATTCTAGGCTTTTACCTTCATTTGGTTTATCAGCGCACATGGCAGAGCATGATAATCCCATTTTTAAGCAAGAACAGTTTGCTTGATTTGAAAAAATATAATAAAGCTTACATTTTATTATGTTTAAAGTTGTTAAAGTTATATATATATATATATATATATATATATATGAAATACTGCAAAGCAAAAAAGGATTTAAATGCATCATTTCTAAATGATGCATCATAAATTATGCATTTCATCCATATTACATATTATTGACCATTATTATATTGTATTTTTTGGAGTATTTTTCAACCACACAGAAAAATACTTTACATGTTGATTTCTTTTTAAACTGAAAAACACTGATGTTTTAAAGTGAGAACTTAGTTCAGTCCAAAAATGTAATATTTGTAAAAATACAAAAGAAAAGGACTATTTACTGTTACAGAATTTTTAAGTGAATATCCTCAGAAAAAGGTATGCACAGTGTAATATAAATTTCATATTTGCTTCCCGGTCCAAAGCTTGAGAACCCACAGTAATCCATACTGTCAGAGCCACTGCTGCCATCTACTGGACACTTTATGTACTTACAGTAAATAATAGCTTTATTATTACATGAATAGCTGCAAGTAGGTTGAATCACTGAAAATACTGCACAGCTGAACAATATTTATTTTGGATTGTTTGTGTAGTAAAAGTGACATAAAATTAAATAATTCTAGTAAAGTACAATTGGCCCACCACAAAGTAGTACTGCATTAGCCTATTGCATTTGCCGACTCCGCTCTAAAGAAATACACAGAAATACACATCACTGCGTAATGTAATTTAAGTGACCTTTCGTTGATATTAGTTAGCATTTGTTTCCCTCTTACCGCAACATGTGCTTAATAAAACAGGATACGCCAGCAGGGAGCAGAGTTTGAAGAAACCGACATGGGGAGACTTTAACCTTTAACTTCCGCCTTGCTCCTTCCTCTTCCGGTTACGGCGACACCAGGTATGGCGGCTGTCGCTTTCCTCTGGTGTATCATGATTTAAAAAATCCACTGTAATCCTTCGTTTTACAAACAAATGTAACATATTTTATGTTGCCATAATGCTAAGAACAGCTGCTTGTTTCTATGAACGTGGCCATTTGAGCACTTTGTGGGAAGATTTAAAGAACAAAATAGCGGTTGCCGGCTCCGCGAAAGGCCGCTAACGCAACACTGAGCTGACTGTAGCTTAACCATGTCTAAAATTGATTCTTTACATAAAATGACCATTTACAAGCCTCTGGAATAACACTTACTATGGGCGTATTTCGCCCAGGGACTTGGTTGCCGGTATTCGGCTTAGCTGTTGTTTCTGACATGTTGAGTTGTTGCGTGGCTAACGGAGCTAGCAAACTTTACTAAGTGTAACATTGTGTCTGTTTCTAGCTTCAAGATGGTGCAGCGACTGACTTACCGTCGTAGGTTGTCCTACAACACCGCCTCCAACAAAACCCGACTGTAAGTGGACTGTATGTTGTCTGTGCTACATTACTTGGTCTTCAATCTACTGCTCCTATAAGCTAACGTGCTTCTTGCGGACATGCAGGTCCCGGACGCCTGGTAACCGCATTGTGTACCTGTACACCAAGAAGGTGGGCAAAGCTCCCAAGTCCGCATGTGGCATCTGCCCGGGAAGACTGCGTGGAGTAAGTGAACCCTTATAGCCTTGATATGGATCCTTGTGTATGTGTGGCAGCATCCGTGCGTGTTGGTCTGATTCAATTCTGCCATCGTGGCTGTCCGGTTTGTTATTTTAAGGTCGAGGAAAGACAGCGATTATGGAATAATGTGTAGAACTGATTTCAGCCATAATAACCTAACCACCACATTTGTGAACAAGCCTTACATTAATGTACCCACATTACAAAGGTAGTAAAAAACATAGATGCCTACTCTGTTTAAGAAATCCTAATTAGTAAGGTTTTCTGTTTGCCTTGATGTTTTTGATTTTGGGAAGTGAATATAAGAACTGGAGCAGCATTTCATCAAGAAGCCCAAGCCTGAACCACTTGGTGCATAACGTGTAGATGATTGTGCCAGAAACTATGGCAAAAAAGCTTAAACAATCAGGATTTACATGTTTGAATACAGCAAATTTATGCTGCTTTGACGTCTGACCAAAACGCAACAAACTCCCCCCCCCTCCCCACAAAAAAAAACATTGTGATGTACTTTGTGATGTTTTTATAATCTTTAAAATTGCAACGTTGCACAGAATTCACAGGGAATGGTTACATTAATTGAGGAATTCCAGTACTCAAGCTCATGTTAAACAACATGTGGTGTCGTCATCAAAATGGTCTTTGCTTTGAGTTTCTGAAGCTAGTCTTCACAGATGCAGGTGTAGATGCCATGAGTCTGTTTCGTCGCTTGGTGCTCATAAAGTCGGGTGTAATGTCTTACAAGAGTTAATGTTGACATGCATTTGAGAGATGACACTTTTGTTGTGTAGCGTGCCATAATGACATAGACATAGCTCAAGTGATCTCAAAACGTTACTAAAGATTCTGCTGACATTATGGGCTTTTGCAAATTTGTTTAATTATAGTTCTTGAAGAAAACGGCTCTAATACTACTTAACATCCACTCAGTTCCATGTTAGAAACAAGCTGCTAGTTTTATTCATATTTACTAAGCACCAACAATTTCCATACTTTAAGTTAGGATGGACACATACTAATTATCCTGGTCAGAGAATTGTCAACTGGGTTCACTAATTTAAATGCAATTGGCTGTATTTTAAGTGTTAGCTGCACACCAGTGGTTCACTATTATTCATATCCCGTTTTGTACAGTCAAAGAACGCATCAGAAATTTGATCAGTTTTCTAATTTCTAAAAAGGCTCTTTCGCCTAACGTAACCCCACCATAATAGGACAAAAAACAAGAGGTGTTGCTCTTCCAAGGCCGATGTCAAGGCACAAGCGAGCAGTGCTCAAGTTGCTCGGGAGATACTTGTGGACCAAATTGTACGAATTCTCTTAGCTCAGTGTGTCAGTTCATTGTCTTCTGTCACCTGTGAGTTTGCCAAACAGTTACATTGGTTGCCACATCCAAAGAAAAGGAGCAAGAACATTTAAATGAGGAGGTATAAAAATGATTTTGTTGCATTTTGGACCCTGGCAGTGTGAATGGTTTTATTTGTCAGTGTCCGATTTCTCTTGATGCCTAACGAGCAGTATAAGTAGAGCAGTGTTGTAAACTACTCCCAAGGTGCTTGTTGCCTGCTCTGTTTGCATCATGCTGTGTGTTCTGTGTCTTGCAGATTCGGGCTGTTCGACCTCAGGTTCTGATGAGGCTCTCCAAGACCAAGAAGCACGTCAGCAGGGCCTACGGAGGCTCCATGTGCGCCAAGTGTGTTCGTGACAGGTAAGAGAATCATTTTCTCTTCAATTTGTCACTTCCTTAGTTGGAAACTAGAACGATGTCTCACGTCCTACTTGTCTGTTTTGCTGTTATTCTCAGGATCAAGCGTGCTTTCCTGATCGAGGAGCAGAAGATCGTTGTCAAGGTGCTGAAGGCACAGGCACAGAGCCAGAAAGCTAAATAAAATGTGTATTTGTTTTGCCACAATAAAAAAAAAATGACATCCATTTTCTGTTGTGATTTGTATTTGACTTTGATACAGAGGAAACCTGGTGTTTCATCTGTGAAAGCACCTGATGCATCTTGATGTTATTACCAAGGTTCATTAACGCTAAAATTTTTTTTTTTTTTTTTTTTTTTTAATTGGAAAAAATGACTTCTACATTGCAATTTTTGTCCATGTAGTTTTACTTTAGTGTTTTACTAGGGGGTTGTCAAAGAAGTGACTGATTCAAAATCAATTTGTAGCCTAAAAAGATGTGGCTATTCAGCCACGTGTGAAACACACCTGGGCGGTTTGGGGGTGGGCTTTGGGCATGGCACGTGGGCTTTTAGATTATTCAAAAATTGAAGAGCAGAACGTTTCTTTAAATGTATGTAATAGTTGAGAAAGAAAAGTAATCAACATAGAGAAATTTGGAAGGGACATGGTCCAGAGAGGTACAGTTACAAACATGTAGCTATTATACTGGAAAGACTTGAATTTTGACAAACTGGGGGATAAAATATAATTATTACCCATTTCCATTTTACTTCTAAACGAAGTGGTAGAGGTCTCGCCGAAAATTATTGTGCAGTGTCCTGTTCAGTCAGTAACGGGTAATAAAACAAAAATCAGATCCAATTTGAAATTTAATTGATTTAGCAAATATAAGATGTTTGTACAGGCACGATGACGTAAACGCTCAAACACACCGGGATGAACACGCTATATAACCGCTGGAGACCATTGGCAACGCTGTTGTTTCCCCTTATGAATAAAGTCTAAAACTGATGAGGAAAAAAAAAGATTAATTTAATTTGCATAAACGTGTCACTTAAAGTAAATTAGGGGTTTTATACATTTCTTTAAAAATGAATAATTTAAATGGCACAATAAAATATAAATATAACATGTACTTCCGGGACACGTCAACAAACTCGCTGTACAGGCGGATCTCCACCAGCGGCACCAGCTGTACTGCAGTGATAGCATCAAAATTCACCAACCATGGAGACGTTATACAGTTTACCGTTTGCTCTGCTGGAATGTCCCAATGTAAAACTAAAGAAGCCGTCGTGGCTGCACATGCCGTCGGCCATGACTGTGTATGCGGTCGTTATTGTCTCCTACTTTCTCATCACCGGAGGTAAATGGAAAATGCTAAGCTAACAGTCGTATGAGACGGCCAACGTTGCGTGCGCTCAATTTGCATCGCTTGTTAAACTACTGTGTCCTTTAATGCCACTTGTCTTTTTATGTGAAAATAATGTCAGTTGTTGTTGCTTGGGATTGCGATTGTAAGCCAGCTTGCTAACATAAACGCTAGGCAGCGTTTGATGAGGGGCTAACTGTACAGCTAATATAGCCACTACTAGCTATGTTGTGTTGTTGAATAAGATCTAGTTCCTCTGCAATAACCTCTCAAGCAGCGCGCACGACCAAAAAAAAAAACAAAAAACTAGTCACATTAAACCAAATTAGGCAAGAATGATAAATAACCCGTGGTAAAGTATGCTTGCAATGAAAATAGGGGAGCACTGCGATAGAGGCATTAATGTAGTAGTGGGGGCGGGGGGGGCTTGGGTTTGGTAATGAGGCCAAGAGCAGTCATGAAGTATCTGTTTTTGAAGTTTGAGCTGTTGGTCTTGATGGAACACAGCTGCTTGCCAGCGAATTTTCCCTAAAACTAATTTTCCGTGCGGACTTCAGGGTCCTGGATGCATCCCACTTAGTTTTGCATCGCTGCTGCTTATAACACTAGTAACTTCTTCAGGAGCCTCCCCCTCGGCCCCACCTTTGTTGGCTTGGAGCTGATATTTTTGGTCCCGTTAGAGGTTGTGGGTGATTGGGCCAAGGAGGCACTGTTCACTGGGGATCCTGGTAGAGTGATGGTGGCAGGTGCTGCTGGGTTCTTCCTTAAATCAATAAGCATTGCCATTGCTTTTAGTGTTTTTTTCGAGCTCCAAGTTTCTTCAGCCAAACCAGATCAATCTCCCACCTATTTAAAGTTGTGTTGTGGTCTGTTTAATGCCTAATTAAAACTCTTTGTCCAACACTGTAGGTATAATCTACGATGTTATTGTAGAGCCACCGAGTGTGGGCTCCATGACTGATGAGCATGGACATCAGCGGCCAGTAGCCTTTCTGGCATACAGGTAAAAATATGTGGCAACAGCAGGAGGAGACTAAAGCTTAGAGGTGATATGTGTTGTATCAGTAAGGCATTGCTAATGTGGATTGCATGTGTTTTTAAGGGTCAACGGCCAGTACATTATGGAAGGACTGGCCTCCAGTTTCCTCTTCACGATGGGAGGTCTGGGCTTCATAATTCTGGACCGCTCCAATGCACCCAACATTCCCAAACTCAACCGCTTCCTGTTGCTCTTCATTGGCTTCGTCAGTGTCCTTCTCAGCTTCTTCATGGCCAGAGTATTTATGCGCATGAAGCTGCCGTAAGTGGGCTGACTCATTAGGAAATGGGGCTGCGTGATTTATACAGTGCAGCATTGTCAGTGTGACGTTCGCATGCACAATATTCATTCAGTATCATGTTGCATTACTGTCTTTGCATATTTGTCTTTTGTCTTTTCAGAGGATACTTGATGGGCTAAGGACGCAGCATGGGCCTAATGGGCCAAAGACTTCAGCAAACAGATTTGGATCGACCGAATTATTTCAGGGCCCAATGACAGTCCAACTAAAACTGACCCTTGACACAATCAACAACCAATGCAGACTAAAAGCACTGACCTTTGCTTTAGAAATTAGACCCTGGTGCGATGACAGTATCCCACTGGCTGTGTATCCTCAGTGTGCAGCAACTTCTCTTTCTACAGATTTCATGACAGTGGTCTGTTGCAATATGTCCTTTATTTTGCCACATGCACTTAGTGTAGTGGCACATTATCTCGTAGGTTAGTTAAAAGAAAGTTAGTTAAAACTGCGGGGTTGGAGCCATTGATTTACAATGAAGATTAGCACTGGGTGAAACGGGAGGGGAGTCTGCATAATTTTAGTTGTAAGTTTTTGTAAAGAAATTTTTGAACCTGTCAGTTTCATTTATGCACACGGTTGTGGAATAAATCTACCTTTTCAGAACTGATTGCAGTCCCTAGTGTTTGTGTGTGTGTTTACTTTAATTTACGTTCCAGAAGGTGGCGCCATTAATCCACTATTTTAAAGAATATGCTTGTGCGCTTTTCATACAGTTAAAAATGCTCATCATTCCCTTTCATAAGACGGCTGCACTTGTATCAAAATACTAAGGTTGTTAAAACATTAAATGAGTGACAAAGACTTGCAAATTTAGTTCCAAAAAAAATATTTAATGATTAAAACAAAGCATTTGGGTGCTTGACCGCCGTCAAAGAAAATGTTTGACAAAAGTAAATCCGAACGCTCGTGACGCCAAATAGAGCGAACTTGAACTTTGTCACATAAGTACACATAGGAGTTCATAGCTATAGTTCCCAAGGTCCAAATACTGTCCACTAGAAGTTCCACAGATAAATGTATAACAAGAAGTAATAAATGAATACAGACAGCAATAAATAATGCACTGTAATTCATGCCAGGTGTAATAAAAGCCAATCAGTAGTGCTTTATCTGCAAAACTCGAACACATCAGGTAAGTGAATTCATAGCAGACATTTCTTGTTGAAATCCACACTTAATTCCACAGACTGACAGGAGCTTACAGAAAGCTCCTTGAGTATTTGAGGTTTTCATCATTTTGGCTCTGTACCCCAACTGATGGTAAATCAAACCATCATGACATGCTTGAGTATTGAATGCCAACTAAAAGTTTATATATATATATACATTGTAAGAGCCATGTAGGAGTTACAATCCTTTTTATATGTGGTCCCTAGTTTCAGAGGCTGCATGCAGTATATTAAATAATGTCCAGTAAGTTTAGTTTGACAAACTGAGGTGTTTTGGGATCTTCTCTGCTTTGCTCCGCTGTCTGCTGGCACAGCTGTGGGCTCTTCCTCCCCACTGTATGTGCTGAGTGTCTGCTATCTTCACATTGTGGAACCAAGCCTGGGACTTTGGCCAACTCCCTACTCCTGAGACAGAGTATTTTAGTCTTCTGTCATATTTACAGCAGCAAAGGAAATGCCTCTTTATGAAAGAGAACTTGCATGTTCAAGTAAGAAATGTCATCCTTTTTTTTTTTGGAAAACACATCCAGACTCAGTTAATGAAGAACATGGGAATTTTGGTAAATAATTGCAGACTTGTCAAACAGTGTCCCTGTTTGTTTGGATGAAGCAGATACGCTGTAGGCCCATATCAGCACGGCTAGTTTTCTTTGTATGATCTACGTGTACTTCATTCAGGGTCAGAGTTTTCCTTGTGGATACATTAATTATCATATACGGTATTTCATTTAATGCACTGTGGTTGACTCGTCACTAAATGTGTAAACATCTGTGCGGATACTCAACGTTTTCATAAAGAGCGTGAACAACATTTATGTGATCAAAGGTGTTTATTTAATGCCCAAGCCACATTAGTACACCTTGTATTGCATGTTTAAAATAATGCACATTGGTTTATTCAAGATTTTGATTACCAGCGACATAAATGTTGTCATAGTCACATTATTTATAAAAGTGTCTACATTCCTTCATATAATTAAAAATAATACCTGAGAACCTTTACAGCTTATAGATGCACAGTACATTAATATTAATGTAAAAAGAGTTTCCATCAGGTTATATGCTAAGGCACTTTTCCCCACATCTTAGTGTCTGTCCTGTAGGTAACATAAAGGTTTAAGCTGACAAGCGTCTTTATATCTTGAGGTGTTTGCTTTGTTGAGGAACTCCTTGACTGCTTCCTCTGCCGTGCAATAAACTATTAGGCTGCTGGCGTCCGTTTTCATCAGTTGACCGCTTGGATTAAACCACACAGTTCTTTCAGATGCTTCAATTCAGGCCAAAACTTTTTTTATTTTTTTTTACAGAGTTCTGCTTACCTTTCGTTTTTTGCTTTCGTTCTCTACATTCACTGTGTCGGGCAACTTCAAGCCTAATGCTTCCTCCAGATCTGGAAAACAGACACAGTGAAAGACATGACAGAGAGCTCTTTCGGCCATCGCTTTCACACATCTTGATCCTTTTAAATGATGAATGAGCCAGAAAGATGACGGCGGTGTTCTCCATCATCTCCATCATCAGGCCACAAAGCTTTACATTAAGAGGGAATTGTACCTGTGAGAATCCGGTCAATTTTCTCCACCACCAGGTCAGCGTCCTCCCCAGTGAAGCACATCGGGGGCTTAAATTTGAGCACGTTGCGATGAGGTCCGTCAGCACTAAGAAGGATGTGCTCTTCTTTTAGCCTATGAGGAAACGTATTTGATCTCATATGAGACTGGAGTTAACTACCAAACTGCAAATTACTGCAAAATATGGACATTACAGTGCTTACACTTACTTATATATTACTTCTTGAGCTTCTGCTGTAGCAGGAGTTAGCTTCAACCTGTCCCTCACGAGCTCCACGCCAACAAAGAGGCCACAACCCCTGCAAGACATCAGGCCATTTGGTTTAGTCATATCTGATACGAGACGTTATGTCCTTAAAGTTATAGTTTCTGAGATATTCTTGTACATCCATTCCTTAAAATATTATAAAATACACACAAATGTTGGCCTTTTGAAGGTCACTTTAATAAGTAGCGTATATAAATATATAATAAAAGATGTAATAGTATAGATAAAGTCATTAGACAGTAGACAAACTGGACAAAACAAGATCTAAATGAGTAAACAATAAGTAGTTTTGCACACAATAAAACTCTTCTGTAAACTTGGAATCAGATAAGAGCATACTCTAGCAAATAACATATAACCAGGAAGCAGATAAGAGTAAAAGTAGATGGGGGATGGGGATGGGCTGTTGGGGATTCAGTGTCTTGCCCTGGGACACTTCGACATGTGGTTGGAAAGGGCAGGGTGCGAACCTCTGAAACCTCCTATGGTCGGTAGGCAGCCACTCCACCAACTGAGCCACTGCCGCCCTGTTTCTACTACTGCAACTGAAAGATTGGGGCTAAATAAACTACAGGGTGGTTTAAATCTTACCTACCAGACAGTGTTAATGATGAATCTTTAACGCACACAAACGTTCATTATCTGTGCTAAGACAGATCACTTTCACTTTACACATATCTGCTTTAGGCAACATTAATAATAAGCAGTCCATAAATTTCCATTGCTATGCAGATGACACCAAATGAGAAAATCAAGTAGTCAAATTTCAACCATAACTAAAATACATAAAGGCCTGGATGTCCTTTAATTTCATACTTCCATGTTTGGATAAAAGTTACCTAGAACAACTTCTCCCCCATTTATTCATTCATTCATTTAAAATAGTGTAGCCAGGACATTAGGAACCTAACATTTTTGTTGATCTTTACTATAGATCGCAATAATAAATATTTAGATTTAGTCATTTGGCCGATATATCCCAGGATCACTCGCAATGTGGAAGTAATTACCAGGAAGAGTGAATGAACCGTTAAAGACAACAAACGATTATGTGTCAGAGTCAGGTCAGTGAATATTCCGGTGTTACATACCTGACATCTCCGATCAGCGCGTGCTTCTCTTTCTGCTTTTCCAGCAGGTTGGCCAGGTACCGCCCCACGCGCATTGCGTTACCTTGAAGATCCTCTTTCACGATAACGTCCAGGACGGCCAGGCCAATGGCGCACGACACTGGGTTGCCGCCAAACTGGCAAATTCAAAATCAACCCACAAACACACACAGAGGAAAGATTACACCAAGGCTACATTTACACTTTCTGGGAAACTGCAGTATCACCAGCAGACTGTGATGTATTACATTTACTGGCACAGAGTCAGCGCAGCGCATTAAGTGCTGAACTATTCACAGGATAAATAATGTACTGCAACACACTGTAACTACTGTATTTTCAGTATGTGACAGGAAACAAACGGACTGCGAAAATACATTCAGTATGAACTGTAATCTGAGTCTGTCCATAAAAAAAAAAACAGCTGGTTTGAACGGAGCATGGTTTTTTTTTTTCATAACAAACAAATGTGTTGGCTGATACCCAAGAGGTTTATGTCAACGCTAAAGTTCAGCTCAGTGCCATTTCTGATCAACAGAAAAATCCTGTAAGGGGTCTGTAATCTGACTTAAAAGGCCCGTTCCTAAATAAATAAATAAATTTTTAAAACATTACTGTGTTGAAATAGTCCATTCCAGAGGACATGAAGGCCTCTGCCACCTCTTTGGTCGTCACAACACACGACATCGGGTGACCATTGCCTATAGGCTTTCCCATGGTGACTATGTCGGGCACAAAGTCCTCTCCCTGAAGCTGGAAGGCCCAGAAGTTGGTGCCAACTCGACCGAAGCCCACTTGGACCTCATCAGCGATGAAAACACCTCCTGCCTTGTGGACGTGTCTGTACAAGTGTGGGAAAAAATCCATAGGTGTAGAGGCAGACTCAGTTATTTAACCACACAAGCGCACAGAAATTACAACTGGCTCAGTTACAAGAGACAGAACAAGTTTGTCAGGTTAGTCAGTGCTGTGGCACCGGCAGGAGCCATCGTGGCCTTTTTAATGGCTGCTTCAAGCATTTAATGCATGTTAAGACTGTTCATGTCATGTCAGAACGACTTGCTCTGACTGTGAGGCGCTGAGAGGGAACATGCAACATCTTGGGCACATACTCTGCCACTTGTTGGAAGTAGCCTACGGGGGGAATGACCTGCCCGCCACAGCTCTGCAGTGACTCAGCAATGAAGGCAGCAATCTGCACAGGAGAAAGAGAAAGAAAACACACATCAGGTCTAATAATAGAAAGCCATGAGAGCTTGTTGTTGCTCCCTCTCTCTTAACTGTTCCACTTTTCAGTTGGCATTGCACAAAGCCAAGCACTGATATTTTTAGGTGGATCTTTTGAACGTGTAATTAAAGATGCCTGAATGCTTAGAGACCCCCCCCCAATACCAACAACCAAACCCTTGCTGTAGTCACCAGGCTCGAAGGAATCTGGGATTTAAAACGGTTTCATTAAGCACATTTTCAAGTCTACCTTTCCTCCTTTCTTGTGGACTTTGGCTATTATATCGCGGACTTCATCGGCGTAAGCTGTAGCAGGATCGGGTTGGTCTCTTCTGTATTTGCCTCTGTACACATCTGGGCTCGGGGCCTGATTGGGAGACAAGAAGTGGAGATGATTACTAAGGCGCATTCGCAAGGCGACCGAGGCCGGATGCCAACTCTCCAGCGTTGATTTAGATTTGAACATGCAAAACATAATGTTTAAAATATCAGTTTGTTGTGACTTATAGATATAACTGAACTCCCTTAGCTGATGATCTGTCTCATGGATTTACATTTAACATTCTGCTCCACAGTACTTGGAAACACTTGCCTATACTTGCCCATCTAGACATATGTGCAAGATGAATGTGAACATCTGGGATAAACACACAGCTGTTTGAGAGTTGCCAAGCAGCAGGGCTTTTTGTTAACTTTGTGAGCTACCAGCATCTGGAAAGCAGCTTGATTCCTTCATGATCATGAGTAAAACAATTGGCCCATCCCCGGCATGTAGCACTAGAGCTGCCGTGTCAAACTACCCCACTGCTGTAAAGGAACCCGGGCAGAATGCACAGAAACACGCAGCTTATGGGGATAAAAAATAGACAATAAAACAGTTTCATTAAATACATAGGGGGATTCCAGGTTTTTACTTGAGCAAGCGGCGAATCAGGAGCAAACATGTAGTTTCTAGTATGAGCCAAGCTTCAAAAACAGTCCAAACACACTCCAAATAACCCCCTAAGGACATCATTACGGAGGTAAAATTAAATATTTTAAGTGGTGAAATGCTTCATATGTGAAGTGAAATTGACAGGTATATAATAAGGCATTACTATTTATTGTAGAAAGACTTATTAATCAAACACCCAATAACAAAGCAGAAACTATTTCCCTAAACGCGAGGCAGGGATTTGGAAAAGGAGCTGCACATGTAGAACGAGAATCTGCTGACTCCCCATTTTCTGGCCTTTAACATAACCTTTTGTCTTGCATTGTAACATTTGCAGTACAAAAAACACAAACTTGCATTTTATACTCCTTTGCTGTCTTTCCTACACGTGCACACGTGTGTGCCTGTGCGTGCACAGGTGCGAGCGCTCGGCAGCCCGGCAAAGCAAGTTGAGTCATGGTGTTTTAATAGTGTGCAGGCAGGCAGACACGGGGAGGAAAAACACTCACCACATGCACAAATGGATTGAGCTGAGCACCTGACAGCTGGTGGAACTTATACGGACTGATGTCAATGAGCGAGGAGACGTGGCCGTGGTACGCACTGCAAACAGAGTACGGCATGGGTCACTGACCAAATCAGCCTCAGTATCACGTGGAGTGTGCAGCTATGAAGGCACAACCAGTGTCCCTTGCATCATAAAGAAGCACTGAATAAAAGGACTTTCACCACTGGTTATCATTCATATACTTTTGCTTTCAGGCACGGCGCCAGGTGTTTTCGAACTGCGGCTGCGGCACTTACTTTTCCAGCGTGATGACATCTCTGTGGCCCGTGTACTGTCGTGCCAGTCGCAGGGCCAGGTCATTGGCTTCGGAGCTGAAGTTCAAAGGAACAAGGGTTACTTTGAGCTCGGCGCCGCAAAACACACAGGTGAATCCACTGATACCACCTGAGGTTCAAAGCGCTTTGCAGCTCACAGTAACGTGGGCTCTACGTGTGTTATTACCGAACTCTCACGAGCTCCACTCATCTAAAACCCCGTTAAAGAAAAATAAAATAAAAAAAAAGATCATGCAGGTTATTGTTGTTGGTCGACAAGTGTGAGGAAAGGCAGACATACCCAGAGTTGACAAAATAGCACACTGACAGCTGCTCGGGCAGCGTGGCCTGCAGCCTCTGCGCGTACAGTACGAGATTGTCGTGCAGGAAGCGCGAGTTGGTGTTGAGGAGTCCCATCTGCTGAGCTCCCGCCTTCACCACATCTGGATGACAGTGGCCCACTGAGAACGAGAAGAACAACATCAGCCAGGATTACAAGAAAACGCGCCTTACTGAGCATCATCTCAATGCAGTTGAACGTGGGAAGGACCCACAGCGTGCACACTGTTATTACAGGGATGTAATTGGCGGCTATAAGCTGAAACCCCCCCAACCCCCTGTTTTTAAACCGAGCGCATCTTTTTGCAGAGCAGATCTGTCACCCTGCTCACGCACTCCGGTGAAAAACAATCTTCTGGCTTTGGTTCCAGACATTGAATGGCAGAGCCTTGCACACTTTGCCCGCGTGTTAAAACCCAACAAGTCCCCCGTGTCCCTATAAGTTTCGACTCTCGCCGGAGGTGATGACGCACGGGTGACAGCGTGGGGGAGATGCGGGGTGTTTCAGTGCATTGTGTTCGTGTGCGTGTTTACCATGAGCCACGTTGTTGATGCAGTCCAAGTACCGCTGGCCCTTTTCATCGTACATGTACTGGCCTTTGGCTTGCACGATCTTGATGGGGTCCTGGCTGAAGAAAATCTTACAGGACGGCCTGCGGAGAAGCTCGGGTTATTCTTGACATGTGTGCAAAGTGTGTCCCTCCCCCCACTGGTTTCACACCTGTGCTGTGGTAATAAAACAGGTATATTTGTAATATGAGGATAAACCATAAGCTTTAATACACTTTGTGTTTGCACTTCAGGGACACTGTGCATCAAATCAAAGGTAAATCCAGCTACACATCCAGGAACTGATCTGAATATGCTCCGACCCAATAACTGCCGTGTGTATTATAACTTTATCTCGTGCTATGAATCCAGTTTTCTTACCCAATGTGCTTCTTTCTCAGGTCTATCGTCGTCTTCTTCTCTAGTCTTTCCGCAGACATGCTGATGTTGTCCATCTGGAGGACGACGCTTCCTCCTCGTCGACTGCCAGTGAGATTGCACACAACGGCTCGCGCACCAATATATATAGCCCGGTTTCATTATACGCGCGCGCGCTCACACTCAAACTCAAACTCACACACACACGCGCGCGCAACGGCTCCAGACCTCGCCGCAGCTCTCTCGTGCTGCCACCTAGGCGGCGTTTCGCAGATGTGAGAACTCGCAGGTGCCTCGAGGACAGTGACGTAGTAAAGGTGTATTGCTTACACACCTGTCCCACAGCTGCAAAGAAAACTAAGAGCAACGAATAAAAAAATAAGGAGCCAAAGTTACAACTTGATGCGGAACAAAAAGCGGCAGAGCGAGAAATGTTGGAGCAGATTTTAACCACTTTATCTACAGACAGGTGGTTAATCCATTATAATGGTTCATCATTTATTAGGTAAATGCTTGGAGAACCTTCAAACAAAGTAACTAGTAAGTAAAACGGCAAAATAAATAGGATGAATTACAATATTTTCCTCCAAATTGTAGTTGAGTAAAATCCCCTTCATATGATAAGTACAAGTACCACAAAAATTGTACTTAAGTACAAGATTAGTAAACGTTCTTACCACCTCTGAGAGTAAAGGGCATGTTTTACTGTAGTATTAGTATACTGATACAATTACCTCCATAAAATATTTAAATTGAGCCTCCACCAGCTACAATATTAAGACTCTGCTCACATGTTGTAGAATAATCAATCCAAATTACATGTATACGATTTTAACTCATTTGTCAGCAGGTTTTGATACTGTTACCAGTTAAGATTTTGAATGATTGACTTTAAGTATAAGGATCAATCAGCTGTTGTTCTACTTTAGTTTATATTCCAGCTTTAAATTCCAATATTTTCTGAATCATTTCCTCTTCCCTATTTCCCAGCTGGGTTAAAAAATGAGACAAACCTTTAAGTACAAATACATTTGATGAGGTATCGCAGTAATTCCGCCAGGTTACCAAGACCAAATAGTTGGGTATTGGTGACCACCAGTAAAAGCAAATGTACACTTCTGTCTATTTGAAAGACTGTGTTTATTTGGCTCCAACAGTACAGTCTGAAATCTGTAACACACAATGGTGTTAACACAAGGGTCTTCAAAGAAAGTCCAATCAAAACAATACAAACGCACACAGTGAGCATACACCACAACCAAATAATGCTGTTGTAACTCAAATAAGTCAAAATGTGGATTTTGCTCTTTTACCAAGTCTGCATTTTATTTTGACGAGTATCTGGAAATGCACCTATTTAAGTAAGGCTGCAGTGAATTGTATGGTACAGAAGTGTAAATGTTTCCAAGTAGTAGTGATATTACAGTGTAAAGCAGAGTACTGTAGATGTTAGTTAGTAAATTATCCTTATCCAGCACTTTTTTACAGAAAGGTCTTGCTCATAGGTCAATGAGTGAGCGTCTCAGAGGAAAACCTGACTCAACATTTACTGTAACAATGACAAAAACACATATGTGGGATATTAGTGAGTCAATCAGGACAAATATTTTGGCACGTCTGCTAATAGCAGAATAAACAAAATTTTAAACTATAACAAGAAAATACAACCCCCCCCCCCCACCACCAAAGAAAAAGAAAATCACTTTAAAAAATTAGCTGCACATGCTAAAGATACAGCACCTTGTGATAACAAATACTGTAACAAAGGCTGGAAATTGAAACAAGATTAAAAAAAGAACATAGCAAAAAAAAAACAAAAAAAAAAACTGAAGTAAATATGTAATGGAAATAACACTTTAAACATTAGTGAAAGGACAGTTATGAAGCAAAAGGAAAACAAAAAGGTCCATGCTTAATATTTTTGTTCTCTGTCTCATGGTGAAGAAACCTTCCGTGTAGTGGTATACAGGGTAGCATGACTGAACAAACTGGAGCTACAGAAATGTCACGTACGTGAGATTTCCGCTGCATTTGATGCTACACGCATTAACCAAAGTATAAATTGCACTTCTTGTCAGATGAGCACACATTTTAACAGTACATTAATAATCCACTATACATATATCAAACTACATTCAAATGCAAAGAGACAAGAGTAAAACGCGTGAGGAAAAAGCCGCGATCTTTAACTGTATGATGTTGCATTGGCTGGGCCCGTCAACACTCGGGCCATCAGTACTTAGTTGGCATTGTTCACTATTTGACACAAAATGAAACAAAAGCAGAGGTCGTCCACGGTAAGGCCTGTACGCTGAAACGAATCCAGCACACACACTGATCTGTAATGCACGAACGACCGACTGCCTTCGCACTGTACCGGATACCGTTTGCCTAACGGTTTCATGACGTCTTAGCGTGATCCAAAAGTCTTTATACCATTCGAGACGCGGAGAAAAATTGACATCAGATGCCAAAACAACTGAAAGGAATGCTGTTCAGAACCAAAATGCCTTCATTTAAGAAAATATAGAAAAATAAATAATGTACCACTTAAAATACTGAGAACAATACACAAATCTATGCACAAAATCTTTAAAATGTTACATACATAAAACCCCAACAACAATAAAGAAACCTGTTGTGTAGTTCTTGCCACTGGTAGAGTGCATCAGCAGAGCTGTTGCTGACCAACTATCAGAGAGGCCCATTATAACCCTATACAGATGTGCATGCAGTCTTGATGATGATGAGATGAACTGTACAATCAGAGAGAAACCATACAGAACTAATCGTTTTTCACACCACCTGTGGTTGCAGCTACGTTACAACAGAGTGTTGGTTTTCCACATCTGTCCCATTACAGTAATCATCGATTACATGTTTCTAACGTTGAAGAAAAGAAGTAACATGGAGATCATCTTGCATATGTCAGACTGGTGAAAAATAAAGCTAGTGTTGATCTACTTCTGGATTTACTTTTTGCTCCATCTGAAATGGAATGTGACGTAACTGGCCACTAGCTAGTTTGTGGTTTATTAAAGGGTGACTTCACTGATTTTCAACTTGGTTCGACTTTGGGGAGTGCATCTACATAAATGGTATTAAAGTTCCCTTCTGCCTTTCAGATTATTTTCCATATGTGTATGTTTATAGCTGAAAACTCCTCCAAATGACACGATCAGGAGTTTGTTCAGTTCAGATGATTCGGGAGAAGCTGGTTCACCTACAACAATCACTGTGATCGGCAAACTAGAAAAACTCCTCCCGATTATATAATTTGCAGTTTTTAGCTACAATGTTAATCAGTCTCTCCGGGAAGTTGCGTTCGTGGGATCGCAGCAATTATTTCGACCAATCGCCCATGAATTCTGAATGACCATTCCATGTAAAAAATCATAAAAAAAAACAAAACATTGCAATATGCATCACAATTTTCTAAAGAAACCTTTTATGAAATCATGCATTTTAAGTCGCAAGAAAATAAAATAAAATAAACAAAATAAAACATAAAATTCACAAAATTTGAGATACTCTTTCATATAGGGTAGAAATGAATTATCATTAATACACAAGTACTCCCCAGACTACAACCGTAGGAAGCTGGTTGAAAATCAATGGAGTCCCCCCTCTACTGGAAACTGACTAGCTCTCTGCACACCCACTAAATGTTTTCTAAATGCTTAAGACAACACATGAGGTGTAACAGAACTATAATGCAACTGAACATATTCTACCTTAATCAGACGCATCTGAAATACGTGTTTTAAACAAAGTGTGAATGTTGCTTGGTTGGAGCTGAATATACAGCACGAAACGAAGCTGCACGTTTTGCCTATTCATGCTCCTTCAAAAGAATATATTTTTCAATATTTCAGAAATCCTCAAGTGAAAAACTGTGCGCATGCAGTGAAGTGACAACACTGTACAAAAACAATTGTTACAATGCTGGATGCGTTTTTTTGCATAAACAATGAGCTTATTTGAAACCACGAGTAAGATCAGAGGCTGCACGGTCAAAAGATGCACCCTCACTGTATCCTCAGGTGAAGCTATAACCTACATGTTTCATCCTCCTGTAAAAACAAATCCTCTGAAAAACAGTGCGCAAATGTGTCTTTTCCATACTCTCACGCCACTTTTTCCAAACAAAACATACCCTTCTTAAATAAAGACCATTCCAATAATTAAAGATATGATGTAAAGTTGTACATTTCTGATAAAGGAATGAATAAAAGCTTGAGGCACCAAAGGCTTTTAAACACAAACAATACACATTACAAACAATGTTTAAGAATGAGAGCAAAAAATTAAAAAAAAGAAAGAAAAGAAACATGATTTCATTCTGTGAATGCTCTCAGTAGACCCTAAAGCGTTGCTTGTCTGGAGAGGGGGGGGACTCACCACCTGACCTCTATGGAGATTGGCGAGACTCATGAGCAACTCTCCTGCAGAATCCATTTCCGTTCTCAGAGGGGGGGTTGGGGGGGGTGGAGGGTCTCTATAGCAGGCCTGTCCAATCTCAAATCCATGTGAGCCTGATCAGTGCAGTGAGCCTGCCAAGTTCTCCCCTCTTGTCCGGAGCTGCGTGGCTGCTGGTGGCAGCACGCTGATGCTGCTGAGCCACATGAGTGCAACAGTGAAAACCTTCTGATATCTCTGCACCTCTGTAGGCATCACCACAATAAAGAAAGAGTGACCTTTACTTTCTGGGGACTTTTAGGCTACCAGCCATGGCGTGACTCCCTTGGGAAGATTAAAGGAAAGTAAAAATTACCGCGTCAGAGCTTGGTTTTTCTTTCTTTCTTTCTTTTTTTTTCATTTTCTGCAGAAGCCATGACGCAACCACAAAACAGTGATATGTATGTACAATACATATACATATAGTTTCATTACACTACTCATGCTTTTGCAGGATCAGGGGTGCAATGTTCTGTTTGGCACAGTATTTATTTATTTATTTATTTATTTTTGTTACTCTTTTAGAAAATGGTGCTGCATGAATATGGTGGTGAGCTTGTTGAGATGGAACAACACAAAGCACCTAGCATTTGGTGTTAGAGAGCCAGTCCAGATCCCTGTCCTCTACTTCCCTCTCCTCCTCCCATGTCTCCTTTTAACCCCCGTGGATCTGGCCGGGCTGCGACGCTCCAGTCTGAGCCATGCAAAGACTAAAGAGACAAGTTCTGCCGCCAGCCAAGGATCTGAACTCCACCACGATGCGGATGTGAGAGAGCGAACACACACGTTTTTCCACACTGCGATGTGAGTAGAAGTAGCTTAGGGGGTGAGACTCAGGGCGGTTATCTCTTTTTTGTTTGTGTTATTGTACACATAGACGCCTTTCCTTGTAGACTTTTTTTTTCCCATTTAAAAAACTATAAATACCATAAAAGAAGCATTATTTACAAACTCCATGCGTTTCAGGTTAGAGGGATCACTGCAAGAAAGACACAGGAGAGAAGAACATAAGATGTTTTCATTTTGTTGGATGACTTGAGTTGCACTGAGTGAGAGTTTTAGTTATATTTTGTATGAACAACAACAACAAAAAAAAAAACATGCACACGCATTTTGTGCACTCTGTGAGTTACACATCTCCAATTTACATTGTGTTCATCTTACCTTCTGCCAGCACCCAGGCATTGGTAATCCATCTGGGCCCTGTTCAGAGAAGAGAAGCAGGGAAGAAATAAACTCTGAGGACTAAACCAAAAACGGAGGGTTTGCTGTTAAAACAGACATGCACAACGATTCACAGAATGTGATAATGAGTGGAACACTACAAATGTCAAATTTTACTATTGTTCTAATACTCTCAGAAAAATCTCTCATGTGGGGACCAAATCCAACAAAGTCCTATCATAGACTAGTTGCCGTATCTAAACAACATCTAGGCAGGAAAACTATTTGGGAACTGTGTTCAAAAGAGCCTTCAATCCTTCTCCGGTTCAAGAATTTAATTTGAGCTGAATGGACAAATGATCCAAGATAAATGAGGCTGTGCAGGGATGGAGCAGCAGATCCCATGGGAACACTGGCTACCAATCCAAGCTTTAGACCTGATGTCAGGAGGCAAGCTGGTCACAGTTAAAGACAGCGCAGGTTGGGGCTAAGCTCACGACCTCACCTATCCAGTCTGACAACTAGAATAGTCCTGAAGTTGACAATATGCTGAGCATTACACACTTATGGACTAGACAACAGTCTACCTTTTAAAGTAGCAATTGTCTTCAAATACAAGATGGTGAGCGTTAAAACAATGGACTTAGCGACTGGCTGCTAAAAATGCACCTCCTCTCCTGCATCAAGGCTTTAACGACATGGGATTTCTGGGTACTTACACCCTCATAACTGACAGTTGCATATTCCGCTGCTGCCTCGGAGCTTTGGCATTACCTAAACCGTTTACATCATCATGCTGACAGCGAATTTAATTGTTAAATTTAGCAGTTGTGCGAAGGAAATGGTAGAAACTGCTCTGATTCAGACCTATTGAACCAGATGTGAAATTAAGTTTTTCTAAAAATAACCTCCCATAGTCATTACATTGCACATACGACTATGCTGCCATTTTTTTGTCCACATGACTTAATGACGTTACTTTTCTTGCCTTGACAGTTCTTTTAAGTTTTACAATAAATGTAAGTAAAATGACATGTAATGACAACTCAGAGAGCATGTTCAGAATTCATGCACATAATCTCTGGCAAAATATATTTCATGCAGGTCAACATATGCTGATTCCACTCAGATTTTCTTGTAGTGGCTCCACAGTAGTTTTTGATAATAATGTAATGTAGAACAATAGAACATGACTCGGAGACACTAAAAGAAAAGCATTAATGAATTAATTTAATGACTTGATATGTTATATTTGAATGTTTTCTTACCTAAAATAACTCCACTTCATTGTTTACTCACAATATCAACTACACAACACAATACCATGCTATGCCCTTTTAGTCTCAGTATAGCCGCTCATAATCCTGACAATACTGTTAGAACTTTCATGCATTACACAGCATTGTTTCAGAAACAAATCATCATAAAAGACATCAAAAAAAATAAATAATTGTTTTCCTCAGTTTGAAAAGTTTCGCCACAAATCAGAACTTTGGTTTTCTCTTGTCATCATGGTCTGGCCCAATTGGTACAAACACAGCAAGGGAAGAGGGAAGTTAACAGAGCAAAGGAGGGGTCCATGCACCTGTGGCATGGGAAACTTATAAGTATAGGAGTCAATGTTAGCATCAGGTTAAAAAGTACCCGGTTCACGAGGGAATAATCTAGAAGAAACCAGATTTAAGCTTTTTTCCAGTTTTAATAAAGAAAACAAAGGGATTCAGTTAGAGGGATAGACATAATCAATAACCATGTATTGTTTTGCATATTTGACTTGTAAGGAGTTGCTATCTAAAAGAGGCTGCTTGCTGTCAGACAGTTAATACGTTATTTGTTGGTGAATGTTGTCATTGTCAACCATTCAATAATGGAAAATGTGACCAAAATAAAGTGTGTGCATGCTTGACAAGCTCTCAAGTCATGCATGTTTTTTTTTTCCAGTAATGACTGAAGGTGAGCAGCATGCATGGCTAGCAGGTGGAGGAAAAAGAGAAATACTGTACCAATTGGCATGGGGCATCCAGCCCGTCCAGACCTGGCTGCCCTGGTTCCCCCTTTTCACCCTTAAATCCCCGGAAACCCTGTTTGTAAAGATGACCTAGGAGTGTTACTGGGAGAGAGGTGGATAACCCTTAACCCCTGCATCCATCCACTATGAAGGACACAAGGGGGTAACAAAGAAGGAGCTGCCCTGTGAGCTTGCTGATACCCCAATCCAGCCCAGTTCGGCATCGAATACAATTACAGTTTTTGTGTTTTGCATGTCTGTGTTTCGGGTTGCTATCTTCTAGCTGGGTATCTGTGTAGCCACAGAGTGCTCCTCCTTGTTGGTGGGGGCTGCCTTACTAGGCTGGGAGCCAAATCCCAGCTTGCGGTTTGGACATACCAATGGGCAGGGTGCATCTAATCCAGGGGCACCCTGTTCTCCTTTCTCGCCCTTAGGCCCTTTTTTGCCTTTCTTTCCCTTCTCCCCCTGTGGATACAACGATTTGGTCAAGTTAAAATCATTTTTTGAACATTTGGGACAGCACTGCTATTAGGAGCGGAGTGATTAAAGTAGGAAGGCTGAGGCCCACAAGGGAGAATGAGACATGGTAAGTGTTAGAAAGGAGGGGACATCAGACAGTATTGGGAATTCTATAAACGTTCCTCAGGACAAGAAGAGGACATAAAAGGGAAAATAGTACTGGGGGAAGGAGAGGGAAACAGCTGATTGCTAAAAGGGGTGTCGAGGGCACAAAGGATGAGAAAGAGGCAGCAGGGACAAAACCTCCAGAAAGACAGAACTAAATTTACTAAGCACTGAAAATGTTTTAGTTGTATCCCTTCAGAATCAAACAAGGGTTTAAAATGTTAGTTGACACACATAAAGTAGCAAAAAAAAAAAAAAAACACAACCCGTTACCAGCCATCGTAAGGCGAGATGTGTCATGTTTGTAATTCGACTTTAATTTGAAGCTCAGTGTAGTATATTGTATTTTGTGCCAAAGTGATTTTAAAAAATGTTTATAAGCACTCAGATCTCAAAATGTCAAGTATCACTGTAGATTCTGTTAAGTATGTTGTAATTGCAAAAGTAGTGTTTTTGTCATCTACAATCTGTCAAATTCACGTTTGACAGTTTTTGCTGTAGAAGAGAAGCAGTGCTACAATCTGTTTTATGTCAGAAACTTGCAGGACAAGCCAAATACAAATTCTGTTTATGTTCCTTTGAATGGGAGGCAGTTTCTTCATGAAATAAAACATCTAAAAACATACTCTAAGCGTTAGTAAGTGTGCAGACATAAACACTGAGCACTAAAAGATATAAACACACGCAAGGGATGAGTTATCAACAGGCTCAAAAACTGAAGGAAGTGAAGTGTTTAAAATGTATGTTCATGCATGGAGACAACAGAAAATAAACAAATGTGAGTTTCTAAGAGCCTGTTGTCAATGGACTTGGTTTGGTTTAACATGTTGAAATCCTCAGAATGAGACTGGAACTTGTGATATTGAGAAATGAGATGGCAAATCATTCAAAGGTGGAGAACAAAAGCTGGTCTGAGAAGGCTGTGGATGATATTTTGTGCAAAGGCGAGTTTATGTTGTATTAGGCTCCAATTTGGTTTTCAACTGGGAAATTGAAGCTGACTTGTTCAAAACCATGTTCAAAATTTCTGCAAGAGTAAGAAGGTATTCATTAGAATGCAGACTAATATAATTAAACAGCATTCTACTGTCACCGTGTGTCTGAAACTACTGGGACAAGCAAGAGAAGTATCACAACTACATAAATACCTCTACATTCCCTGACACTGTCCATTGACATCAGTCCTCTGTAATTAAAAAGTCATTACAGTATATCTACATCTACCTTTTCTCCTCTTTCCCCAACGTCGCCTTTCTCTCCCCTTAAGCCTGGCAAACCCTGTAAAAGTACAACTCCACTTAATTACACTGGCTTTTCTGCACAGAGATGAAAGGTGTGTTTCTTTTCCTTATACAGCTGCAGAAAGACATGAGAACCAAACTTCTTTAAAAAAAAAAAAGCGAAAGAAAAAACAAAAAAACAACAAAAACCAAAAAAAATGAGAAGTTGAAAGAAGGAAGGTGAAAAATCAAAGCAAGTGAAGCTGTGTGCAACAAGAAATATTACAGGCCCGGTGCTATTTTATTATATAATTTTTAGAAGAAGAAAATTCCCCAGAACAAACTGCAACAACTTAGGCACAAAACACATTTACTAAGAGAAAAATCCTAAAACAAATTAATACACTATGTTTTTATTGAAATATCTGTCTAAAGCACGAGTGAATAGAAACATCTGCTCAGGAGTGTTTTTGATTGTTGCTGCATTTGATTCTGGGGATTTCTCCCCCCTTTTCTCCATTTTCCATTCAGGACAACTGACCAATAAAGTTAAACTGACTTACATCCAGGCCTGGTGTTCCAGCAGCTCCCTGCAAATAAAGAACAAAATATATATTATCCAACATCCAAGAGCCACAGTTTACCGTATTTAAACTTGATGGATTCACGATGGAGCTCTACCGAAAGTAAAAGGGCTCCACCGAGAGAAAATAAATCGCGATCACAAGCAACGATATTAGGTCAAACTAAGTATGATAAATTTACTCGCAAAGCTCAGACGGCACCTCTCCACTGGCCTACAATGGCGCAGTGTGACATCAACTTCACATTTTCTAAAATAGTTTTTAAAAATGCATGATGACCGCTTTAAGCAAATACAAAAGGTGTGATTGGGTGATGTCTTCATCCATCTATAGTAACAACATCCACAGCCACAGTCCATCTACATGTGTGACTGTTGCTTTTGGTCAACAAAGATATTACGTTGTCTCATTGGTGTAAATGCATAACCTCAGAAAAAGGGCATCTTTACTCTTCTGAATAAAGAAAGTTTCTTCAACGGAATCATATCCTCATCAAACTTACAGGTAGGCCGTAAGGTCCTCTTGGTCCGGGCTCACCTGGTGCTCCTCTCTCACCCTAAGACAAATTAATCAGTGTTGCAATTACAAAAGTCTGTCCTTTCTTCTCAGCCACTACTAAAAGCAGCTACAGTTAAAATGTGCATGTGTTCTATGCTCAGTGAGATGACAGTTTAAAAATAAATGTCGGTCTTACTATGTCACCCTTCGGCCCAGCTGGACCAGCTGGACCCGGAGGCCCATCCATGCCCTGCAGAAAGCAGTGTTGTCATGGTGAGTGCGTGTGTGTGTTTTAAAATGAAGCTGATTTTTCAAACAGATACTGCAGCAGCAAGAATCCTGTTTAGCATCCACATTATGTACAGTGTTCCCACCTGGTTCGACCTGAAACTAGCCCACTCACGCACACAACTGCTACTAGTACATGTGCATTGGCCACAAAGGACATTTACAACACTGCTGACACAGTTAATGTATGAGTGTGTGTTAATGCTGAGTTAATGCAACACAGGACAAACGAGAGCCTCAAAATGCCTGTTGTAACAGATTTGTTCGTGATCACTAGCCTGAGAACTAGCTCAACTCGACTTACTTTAGCTCAATCCACCAAAACCTTGTAAAACTTTCCTTTCAGTCACAATGAAATACAATACAATGAAGTGACATGGGTACACATCTGAGGAAAACAGAATTGTATGGAGGGTGAGAGGGAGAGAGAGAAAGACAGAAGTTGGGTGGCCACATGACACTCACCCTAATTCCAGGCTTGCCGTCCAAGCCGGAGGCTCCCTGTGTGGTTATGGAGGTATGAGTGACATGAACAAGGCGGGATTAGTACCAGATGAACACTGTTATTGGGACAGGTTGATGGCAGGGTTTACAACAACTAAATTACACTGTGTTACAGGGAGCTTGGCAAATTGTCAGCCCAGGAAAAATGAACATGAGGACAGAAAATGGAGAAGGCACACACACACACACACACACACACACACGCTCAGACACACACTCGCACACACACACAAAACAAACGCACACCACTAACACACAAGGAACCCGACAGGGCTAAAATAGAAATGGAAGGTTTCTATGGAAGTAATAAAGGAGAGGGCTTTGCGGTTGGAGATATCCCATGATGCTTGGCTGTACTTACGGGGAGGCCCAAAGGGCCACGGTCCCCTTTGTGTCCTGGTTCCCCGCGCATACCCTTCACACCGTGCAGCCCGGGTTCACCCTGGAAGAATGAATGAAGTAAACAGACTTGACACAGTTACACCTGTACACATCTCTTTTGTGTCTTCCAGGCTTGTGAGTGTGGCCAGTAATGTAATATACATGTAGGCATTGCCCTCTAAAGTCTTTTGTTTGTCTTAATCTGTTTAATGTGAATATCAATAATCCTTTTATTGTTCATTCTGCTTCACCAGTGAGAGCTGAAAGTCTGCTTTATCTTCATTTTAATATTCACTTCTTGTTCCCTGAGAAGGGAAAATCTAATAACTGGTCTAAAATTAAAAACAAAAAGCAAAACTGATTTTCAGTTGTAAACTGAGAACGTGGTTAAACAAAAGCAAAATTAAGTTTAATTATTGTTTTATGCCATGCTAGACTTACATTTTGTTAGTCGTCAATAGTTAAACGTGGCTTAATTATAAACATAATGACCTGAATGTACTTACCTTTGGTCCTGGGAAACCATGGGGTCCCTAAAACAGCATATGATGAAAACGTTTGTGTTAGTTTGTGAAGCATTTAGTTGGTACTTTAAATCTATCATCTTATGTTACTATCCAACAAGGATTAGTACCATGCATGAACATCTACAATGACTTGCTTTAATTCCAAACAATCAAAAGCTCCAAACCTGTAAATGGTTTTGTCTTGTTACAGAAACTCACTACAATACAATAGGTTGTAGATCTATTCGCTTTTATTTTGTGATGCAATGCCACAGTTAAATACAGTGTACTGTCTCTGATGGAAAACAAACCACTCACCATGGGTCCTGGTGGTCCATGGGGCCCTGGTGGCCCTGGAGGGCCAATAATCTGAAAATATATGCATGTTATTTCTAACTTATGCTTTAACAACTATGTTGTGAAAGGTTTTCACACTAACAATGCAAGTTTACCATGAATAACCTTGTTAGTAAGTAACTGAATATATTAATGGAAACTCTGGTCTTCAGTGTGACTTACTGAAGGCCCTTGAGGACCAGGCAGACCTGGATCACCCTTGTCCCCTTTTACACCATTGACACCCTAAAGAACAAAAGCTCCATGATACATCAGACATCTGAAAAGACTTCGTATTGGAAAAATAGAGTTTACACAATCCTTACAGGTAGCCCAGTTAAACCTGTTGCTCCTTTATCCCCGGATGCTCCGGGCATTCCCATGTCTCCTTTTGAGCCTTTGTAGCCCTACAAAAATGTATAAAGGCAATTACAACTATCATCTTGACTTAAATCTCAAGTTTAAGGACATTATGAGTGTCTTTCAAGTGCATAAGTAATATAAAGCAATATAGCTCAAGATCACAGTTTTACATAAACCAAACAAAACTGCATGTATCTAAACATCAGAAGATCAAATCATGTCAAGTGGACTTTTGGTTAGAAAGATTTCCCTACTTATCCAAGCAGCTTCTTTGGTCTGAATAAAGTGGTTAGGGAACCCGGTTATATCGTCCAACGCAGGCCTTTGTTCCACCCAGGACTGAATATGTTCGTTAAGGTGGGAGGTGGGAACAGGGTGGAGTCATTAGGATGTAATGATTACGACCATAACTCCCTAAAACCCTAAGAAGAGGTCGTCTTGGTGAATGTATGAAGTGGTCTTCATCTTCCTGGGGATGGATGAAAGGGCAGCATGAAAAGTGGGGCAAAGTCTGTATCTGAGGCCTCCTCCTCATTTGTAGGTTCACTGCTGATTCTGGTCTTGAGGTGTTGCTTCTCCTGTGCTGGGCCATCCTCTGTTGGTTTCTCCAATGTAGAGCTGAGCACTGGACTACACACGACACGTTGCTCTCCTTGCGTTTAGTTGCTTGGTCTTTCCAGTGGACGAGTCTTTGTCTCTGTGTGTTGGTGGGTTTAAAGTGAAGGTTTTGAAGTGAGGTACATGGTGGTTTCTGAAGATTCTTTTGAGCTTCTGACACTCCCACCATGTAATGAATCTCCAGGTATTTCCTTTGACTCGGAGTCTCTGCTCTGTCCATCGTCCTTCTGTTGGATCTGAAAGCCATTTTGTTTAAGCCCCACTTAGGATAACAGCAGGCCTTGAGAGATGTCCTCAGATGTCCATCCTCCTTCTTTTTGGCTTCAGAGGAGGTGGGGATGTTTTCTGCACTGTGGTGCAGGGTCCTGATGACTCCTAGTTTGTGTTGCTGTGGGTGGTGGGAGTCTAACCTTAGGTACTGGTCCGTGTGTCTGTGGGGATTTCTGTTTCCAGGTGGCCAAAACTCCCAACCTTAACTGAGCAGTCCAGTAAATGAGCAGTCCACTGGTGTCCTCCCTGGTGAACTTGATGTTGGCTGAAGAAGCTGCTTGGACAAGTATCGAAATGTTTCGAACCAAGAAGAAAGAAGTCCAGCTGACATGATTCAATGTTCTGATAACCAAACCTGGATGAATGAGAGTCTTCACCTATCTAAACATGTACTTGAGAAAATAATCAACTCACTCTCTCCCCATCAAGTCCAGGGAGACCAGGCATCCCACGATCACCCTGGGATGAAGGACAACTTTTTTACAAACACAATAATTGCAAAGCCTAACTGAATCAGCAGTGCTGCTATATGTTATTAGTTTGTAACTATAGGAAGAAGTGTGTGATATTTACAAGAAAATTTAAAAAAGCAATTAGGGGGAAGCCTTCCACCTTATAAGAACACGTAAACAAGCTTGCTCACCTTTATTCCTGGTGGTCCTATTGGACCAGGAGGCCCAGGAGGTCCCTTCACAGAAAGGGAGAGAGACAATTCGATTCAAAATATGAGCTTCAGTATTCTTCTGCATGATTAGTTCAGTATCATGATTGATTTGAATAAAGATAAAGTCTTTTTTTTTAAAGAGGAACTGCATTAACAGTGAACTGCATTTCATTAACAACAAAACTCACACCAAAATCATTTGTAACTAACACAAATTATTAGCAATCACTTATGAACGACAAACACGATGCTCAACTGAGAGACACAGGCAGAGGTCATAAACATGTGAGCTACAACATGTGGACAAATTGCCCGTGACAGATCATTAATTTGAAACAATGATGACGGGGGGACTCTGATTTGTTTCTAAACCAAATAATAAAGAGAGAAAGATTTCAAATGTACATAAAAAGAATGGCTGACATGCAAACTTTATACCACGCATAATATGCATAATACATAATTTTCCTATCATCACTGTGGAATAAAATGTGTCCGCATGTGGAATAAATACTAAGCTACACTGAGCTTTGGCAGCTTAAATCATTGAATTATGCTAAACATTATTTTCCAACTATGGTAATCAACTAATTTCAAATGTGTGCTGCCTTTTGATAAACTGAAAATATTGTATTTGTGCAGCTGCATGCAAAAGTGGAATTGCTGCCTCAAAGCTGCATGTCTGAACAAACCAGTTAAGCTGCAGTTCACATGCATGTCTGTCCAGACTCATATTGTAATCTATTCACTCAAGACTCCAAGTTATTAGGATGTCAAGTTCATCAGAACAGGATGGGCATGAGGTTCACTGTGACTTCAGCAACTAAACTTCAATCAGTTGATCTGCACATGCTGCAACCTACCACCTATTATTTCTAATGTGTGTCGTTTGTCAATTTCGGAACAACACTTTGATTTAGGAATGTGCAACAAACGGTGTAAGTGCCAAAATAAAAGATATTAACACCCTTTAACGGGACCTCAAGGTGGGGCGATAGTGATTGATGATATTCCAAAAGAGAAGATAAATTGAAACAAATAGGTTTGCCCACGGTAGCCAGGAAATGACTGGATTACAATCATGACCGCAGCGCCCTTAGTATGAATTTTGCCCGGGGTGAATGAGTTTTGGAAAATCCAATTTTCAAACACTTTCTTAATATATGGTTTACAGACACTGAAGAGGCAAACCAACAACTCCGAAAGCATGAAAGGTCAGTCACACAAGCAAAAATGAAGCTCTGAACACAGTTTAATTTGCTGTTAGGCAAACATTTTGTTGGGTGAGGTGGAACACACACAACAGGGCAACAGTGAAAATAATGGCTGCAGTTGAGTTGGGCCCATGCGATGACAAAGACGAATCACTTGTGGAGAAGACACAATACACAGAGCCTAATTACCGTTACTGTAATAGTGGTAATCTTCTGCAGTAGGAGCAGAAAAGGGAGGAGAGGAGACGTGAGTTTGCAGAGGTCACACAGGAAAGCAACCTTTGTGTCAGCACATTTCATATTGAAACACTTTCAAAATTACAGTGGTCCTTCAGTGAAGAACACATGTAGGCCTACTGTGTCTGCGGAGGACAGAACCTGAATCAAAAAAGTGAATATAACACTTCATCCGGCATAATGAACATAGAAAGTAGCAATTTTAGATTTAGTGAAAGATAATGACACATTTTTACTATGACACAGTAGAGGGTATATAATTATTAGCCAGGTGTGGCATTGCCTTAAAAAGTCTTTCTGAAGGAACAGAAATGTGGGTAATGAGCTGCATTAGGTGATAACATGTCTGACCTGTAAAGCCTCCTGAATGTTTCCATTGTAGTCAATTATTTCAGTGGCTCCTTGGTCTCCTTTCTGCCCTGGGGGGCCCTGCACATAGTTAATAGTAGGTAACAATTTTAACACATTCTTGATTTACACACTAAATTGGACAAATAAATTAAAAGACCCATGTCAGATCTGACTGCTGCCCCCTGGTGGTACTGTGTGTGTGTGTGTGTGTGTGTGTGTGTGTGTGTGTGTGTGTGTGTGTGTGTGTGTGTGTGTAGCTGTAGTGCTCAGACACAGTTCCAACTGACAGCAGTGCGACATCTCATAGGACATGAACATTTCGAATGTTGAATATTAATCAGAAATAAGCGTCACATAGTCATTTATCTTATTTAATATAGATGCCTACCTTCGGGCCGACAGATCCCAAGTCACCTTTATCTCCAGTCTCCCCCTAATGTGCGAAGACAAAGAAAAACGTTCAAAGCTCAAAGAAGTGGCATTTCTATCCATGCTAAACTTTGCATTGTGCTAATGGCTCAGTACTCGTATAAAATATCACCAATACATTAATTTATTTTATGAATTCATTTGTTTAACCAGGTGAGTTAATTGAGAACCGATTCTCATTTACATTTACAATGTATAAAGCAACATGTAATGCAACTACATTTACTATGATTGATAATAATTCCACTGCGATAACCGTCTGTTTGCAAGTCTGCAGTTAAACCTGTCTGCATCTGTTGTCTATTTGTATGCAGCGTTTTATTTTCTAACAAGATAATATGCTGACATTTATACAAGTGCATATGTTCTATACATTATCAGTGACTACGAAAACGAATCAGATAATATTTAAAGTCTAATGATCTGTCCCAGGATTCTTTACATATTAATTGCAAAGAAAACATATCTGCCATGCTCACCTTGGACCCTTTAAGACCAGGTAAACCAGCCTCTCCTTGTGAGCCCTGCCATGAATAGGAAAACACAATCAACAAAGCCTCAACTTTGAAGGGACGTGATAAAATAGAAAAGCAGTGAAACATCAAGCTGAGAAAAATAAAACAATCTGTCTTTATGGATTTAATCTAAATACGTCACGGCATTCAATGTATTTCACAAAGGAAATATCTTCAATCACTACCATTCCTCCCGAGAGAACGCCACAGACAGCTTCACTGTAATAAGCAGCTTTTAATATCCCATTACTGCCAAGGTATGGACAGTCTGTTTATTTGAATTCTGGCACTGATAAAAGACGGGTGTCACTTTTGGGGGTTCTCTTAGGATGTGAAACAGATCGGTGGGCCGTCAGAGTTTAGACTAGGGCTTAAACCACCTGCTGGGTCAGGTCTAGACATAAACAATAGTAAACTCATTTATATTTGGTTTACTTTAGAGGGACTCCAGGGAAAGCTTTGAACTTATTACAGGCTATAATGGTTTAGCCAGCTCTCTTTGTTAATATAACGGAATATTTGACGAACTGAACAAACCCTCTGCCTTGGGGATGCATGTTAATTTATCTTAGTCGTACATTTGGGGACTTTACTGTTTGTGCTTCTACCAGTAAAACTCTAGGTGGCAGCAGAAATCCATTAACCACACGGGTGAAGGGCCCATTATGAACAGGTTTCTAAACTCTCATGTGAGATGAATTACATGTATGTAAATGTGCACACAAATCGCTGACCTTTGGTCCAACAGGTCCAATTTCTCCTCGTTCACCTTTTCCCGGTGGCCCGTGGTCGCCTTTCTCACCCTAAACATACAAAAGAACAACAATAACCATAGTAAATGTAAGCACAACACTCAACATGTATTTAATAGAAGTTGGCTGAAGAGCTGTGGCTTCTGAACATCATCCATTTCTTTAATGCTACGCTGGACTGATTTGAGTGAAGAACTGACTTTAAGAGCACGATGCCTCTCCCCTGCATTTGCTTAGTCAACATATTTACATGTTATGTGGTAGATATTCATGCATCAGCAATATCCACTTCTTGTTGGACTGTGACATTTGACAAGGTTGAGTGTAGAAAACACCAAACACGCATCTGAAAAATAGCTTCTTTTTTTTTTCTCTTTTGTAGAAAATGCAGATTCTTTGTTGTCTAGCTCTGTGCATTTACTCTTAATTTGAAGTGGCTGCAGAAAGCCAATAGATGGGGATGTGGTATAAATCAGAGCCCATACTTTCCATTACATATTGCGGATACCAAGTGGGACACAACCATTATTCAGCACTGTGGAGTAAAAGAAACTTTTGTGTTTTTCCTCTCCAAATACCACTTACTAATAACAAACTTAAAGGCAGACAATTGGAAATAAGCTTACAGCATAATAGTGAAAAGGTCTTGGATTGTCTGCCTAAAGACAGTGCATCGATTATCACTGCACAGCAAACAGCATGATGTACACGGACAAAATAAACATTCATTGTGGTCTGGACAAACCCCCCTGGCTTCTCGGAGTAATAATGTCATGACTCAAAGTGAGCAGCAAAGGAGTAGTTCAGTCTGACCACTTCCAAGAGACATTATGATGAAACAGAGGCCTATAATCTTCGTGAGGTGAGTGACAATAATAGTAAGATCATAAACTGTGATAGAAATCTGTGAAAACTGTTGCATCTCATGGTCAGATAATATATATGAGAACATATCAGCTCATACTGTGAAAAGCAAGTTAACTTTAAGCTAAACAGTTTAAATCACCCACCTTAGTTCCTGGGAGCCCGGGGAGCCCTGGCTCTCCCTGGGGACCGAGGAATCCAGGCTCACCCTGGGGGAAGGGGGGGGGGGGGTGAGAGAAAAATATTTAAAAGTTTTCCACAGGCTATTTGTTATTGTTTTTGTTGTAGCACTACACTGACCCACTGCCAATGGCTCCCAAACAGACACACAAGATGCGTAGCCAAATTATTCTTCACCACAACAGCCATGCACTCTCATTTGCACATGCACACAAACGCACACTCAGGGGCACATGCATGAGTCACACACACATTCACTTACCCCCTGGTTTCACACACACAGGAAGGACTCCCTTTTTGCCACTTTTGAATAAGTTTTAACTTTATCTTTTCTTTTTCTTTTTTTTTTTTTTTGCATTTGCTCTTTCAATTTAAGGCGTGAGCTGCCATTATGAGGTGTGATGCTTGACTTGATCGACATTACGTTGGATTGTAAAATATATTACTAAAACATGTGCAGCCAGAGTTCCCACCTACAGTAGCCTAGGCACTCGGGGAGTCTTTGGAGAAGTAATGGACACATCTCAAACTTTTCAACTTTGAGTGGATAAACAGCCGAGAATGCAGGACAGAACAAAGTGCAAGCCAAGTACGCAGCTACAGTATATTAGCAAAATATTGTTAGAATCCATCAAGCATTGAAGAGCATAGAGTGGAAACAGGATTGTATAAAATATAAAATGAAAGAGGCATTTTTACAAGGCCAGCACATTACAAGCATACAAAAAGAAAAAGGAAAAACCAAAACCGAGATGGCAACAAACATCTCATCACGTGTACTTGAGCATTCCTTGCATTCGCATGGTGTGTTTTTAAACTAATCCTCCTGAAATACACCGAGGTGGTTGCCGTCCTTTATCCTTAAGATGGCAGTGAATTATTATGTGCTGATTGCACATTTAGTTTCTCCATGTGCTGCTGTTGTGTTTTCTTTTTATGATGTGGTTAAAAAAAATAAAAAAAATAAAAAGGCAAGCTCCTTAACTAAAACAATAAGAGCCTCATTTAAAACCAAAATAATCAAATAAAACTCAGACTTCCTCTCCTTAACAAGCAGTAGTTTTGACACATTTTGCATAAAATCTCTTGATGCCACATCTAGGACATAGTCTAAAGTGTTTGGCATACAAGCTTCCAATAATTAATTCATAGATTTTTTTTGCTTTTCATACACCTTAATGAGACAGCTTTCTTGCTGACTGTTTGATCCAGTCACTTTGCCTCAGCTCCTTTTTTCCCTGCACTGAATGTACACAGGTATTAATGTGCCTCTGCTGCAGATGTACAGTAAACTTGCAGGCGAGGCGCGAACCCAAGACAGCAGGAAAAGCAAGGTTGACTCCATAATGCATGACAATAGGTCAGCTGAGGTTTTTGCGCTGAACCCTGCAACAGACGGGCTGAAGCGGATGGACGGGGACAACACTGGGGGTAAAAACAGCGAAGCATTTACCTTTATCCCTGGGAGTCCAGGCAGCCCAGGAAGTCCTGGCTCTCCCTACACAGGAAAAGTGTGACATGTTACAGCCAAGCCAAGCTACCCTAAGTCAAGCCTCATTTGTGGGCCCTATGGGTTCTCTTACAGCCACTTTAATTTCAATTTCTCTGTTGTTTCTGGCTATCAAGCTGCAAAAAGAAAAAAAAGCCTGCTGTCCACACTGAACGTGAATGTTTGTCATTAGCAGAAGATACTGCACATGCACTTTCATACAGCCAAGTCATGCAGCCATGTCTTGACAGCGTGATTAGTCCTTGTTATTACACTCAACCTTTCAAAAAGTGCAACAGAGTTATATTCTTGTGATTTTATTGGTTCGGGCAGGTGTGAAAAGCTCTGGTTTCTGGAAGGAAAAGCTGTCAGAAACTTTGGATTGAAGTTGCTTGAGAGAGCCGCCGTGGCTTCGAGGTCGTTAGAGTTTGGCAGAATCGGCCTATTTGTCTGTTCCCGGGGTCAGCTCACTGTCAATTTGACAACGGAGACTAACGCAGTCTCCTGATTTAACTGTGGCAAAAACAGAGGTCAAGACCCATGTGAGGCTTTGTGAGACCTTCAAAACAAAATTTCTGACTTGGAATAATTTAACGCTCTATTAAAACCATTGTTTTTGTGGCAAATGAAAAGAAATGATTAGCGCCACTGCACACGAATGATTAACTGTAGAGGCCCTCCAGAGATCAGTGAGAGGGCTGTAAATTTCCATTGTGACTAATGAAAGCATTGTAAAACTAATGAATAAAAAGCTTTCTTGTGGATTATTGCTACTCCAACGCTTGCTGAACGCAATCCAATGGTAACATTTAATAGGGACAACAAGTCAATCTCATGATGGCTGTTTTTGATGAGAAATATATTCTTTAACTGTGTCAGCACAAGCGGAGCAGCTGTAAAATGAGAGATAAGATAGCAGTCAAAAAAATTAGTTGGGTGGTGAGCGTTTCCTTTGCAGCACAGCAATAAAAAAAAAAAAGGGGGGGGACATTTTCTAAAAGGCTGTCTCTGGAACCAGTTTGTCCAAACAGAAAAAAAAGAGAAGGGAAATTAATGGGGTGCAGCACTTGGGATTAAGAAGTGTAATTAAATGGGGCAGTGGTGCAATTTCAGCAGCAGCCTGGTCAAGAGACAAGTCCTGCCTTTTATTTTGCAGGGAAAAAAAGCTCCTCTTTTGCTGCATGCTTACTTTATTAGTATCTCATCCGCATCTGCCTCAGTAACGGGGCTCTCGTGAGTGCTTCGCTTACTTGGAAAGGTTGCCATGTACTGGAGTATAAAGCCATACTACAAGAGGGGTCATATTGCTTAACCAACAAAAACTTGTTTGGATTGATGCAAAGCTGGGATGAGCTGGGTCGACTCTGAAAAGTACAGGCCACATAGCTCACAGAGCAAAAACACCCAAAAGTACATCCAGAGGTATTAGTATACCCGATACCTTACACTGGCTCAGGACGATCATCAAGCCAAAGGAAATGGAAAGAGAGCCAGAGCACGGTGATATACATAAGTTCAAGTCGAAGTGTCAGGTTCTGATCAGCGAGGCCCCCCCATGTTCAATCATCCTCATTGCTCTCTAAAACCATGGGATTCCACTGAGTTTGGAATGCTCTTTGTCCAAACCTAAACAGTTTTATCTTTCGCAACAGACTAAAGACTTCCCGTTGACATTGGCACCATTCGTTTATGTGTGTGTTCAGAGATGTACTGGCTGTTTTTATCATTTTATACTTACAATTAGGTCATTTAGCTCATGCTTTTACTGTAGACAATGCATCTTTAAGCTAATGAGCACACGTCATGGGGTAACTTGTTCAATGTCTTGTACAAGGACAATTGACTAGGAAGTCTAACCGCTGACACTTCTAAGGGTCGAGGTATGCTCCGTGTTTACCAAGGCGGCCTCGTCTGCATCATAACTTCTTGACAACCTAACTTCTTGAGTAGTTTGTGTATGAGGAATTAAAAAAAGGTTCAGCCCACTGGGGCAGATTCGGGCCTAATCCTCCATAACATAAAACACCTGACGAGGGTAATTGTGAGATTACGGCAGCGAAAAGACAACGCAAAGGGTGGAAATGTAGATGTGTGTAGTGGTAGACATCACAACCCACTTTCCACCCTCATCGTTGGGACTCTGAGATCCCTTCGATTGCATCTTGTGCACAACTGTCGTGCCAAACACCAACTTGGTTAGGTGAGTATACCTCGACCCTAAGTGAACCACCAATATACCAACTTATCAATTTGGAAACTAACATTAAGATACACTGCAAATTAAATGTAATAAATCTGAAATACTTATAATTAAAACCGCACCATCAATACTGCACCTGCACGTCTCTTCTGGCTAGTTAGCTACCGCCTGCAAGTTGTAGAGCAACGCGTAGCCGGGTACAAATATTACCTTTTGTCCGCTTCTTCCAGGCTCTCCAGGTTCGCCCTGTAACACATACAAAAGTTTCATTTATGAATTTAGGAATTGGAAAGCACCATGTCACTCATTAATCCGTTTGTGTGTGAAATCCTTATTACTACTTTCCGCTGATGACTATGCTAATGTTAACTAGCATAACGGTTAGCAAGCTTAAACCTTCCGACAGCTAACTGCTAATAAAGACGTTTAGGGAAAATCTTTGGCATGAGCTTAGCTCTCACCTTGATGCCTGCTGCAGAGGAGCCAGCGTCTCCCTAGGAACAAAAGCAAAAGCCGAAATTAGAATCGTGCAACATGGAAAACCGTCCAAAAGTGACAAGTTCTGGAACGCAACGGAGATCCCAAAGTAAGCAGACATTACTTACAAAAATGTTATTCTAATGGACATAATTTCAAAGTGTTGCATTTCCTGAGTTTTTTTGGACAACGTGGTTACAATCCAATTAGAAAAAAAAATAGCCTGTTATCAGCGGAGTTCAGATTGAATGTACGGTTCCCACCAAAGCTGAAGACTGTACTACAGTGTACATTTCACTCTTTTTGCTCGGTCGGAGTACAGTTGCCCTGGGGATCGTTCCATTTTCTTCAGATATTGAACTAGAAGGAGACAGAGCTACTTATATATCATTATTCCTGCAAAGCCGTCCAGACATTTAGAATCCAGATCCTTTCCTATGTGCTGCATTACTACTGCAGTGTACAGTAAAAACAGACATAAAACAAGGGGCCAATAAGTGTAATTATGGGCGGCTGGTGGGAAAAGGCTGTGGGAAGGAGGAGACTGGGTCTTTAGGCTCTGGTGTGGTTTCACTACATCTACGCCTCACGCTCAGAAACTGCTGAAGGAATGACTCTCACCCTCGGCTTTTTATGGGAGTCATTACGATGCATTGCACACAAGGCATGTTTAATTGTGGCTTTTTTTTTTTTTTTTTTGCCGACAATAAACTGTGTTACTGTTTACAGCTGGGCTTTGCTGCATACTCAGGGGCACTTCGATATGTATCTTAAAACTCGTGATTTCACTTTTTTATTTGGGCATTTTCACAAGACTGTATATATTTTATTGACGGTGCAACACATCCAAGGGGATGATTTATTATTAGCTGCAAAAATAGGCTCTTCATATTACATTATAAACGGCGAATGAAGGATTTTCACATTTTTAAAAATGTTTATGGTGAAAGCACGATTGTAATGTTGTGGTTGACCTAAAGGAAACAGTTTACAGAAACCTATTACGGCGACTTTTCCGAGTATTGATGATTATTCCACGAAAACATCACAGTCAGAGCTGGTTTACACCTGTTGCTTTTTGGCAGTGGCAGGTATGTACCTCACCTCACTTTATGTCCTAGTCAAAACAAAGACAACAAAAGATCCTGCTCGTAATCAAGCTTTGAACTCTACGTGAGAGTAATTACCTTTTTTCCCCATTAATAATCCCAGCAGGGTGAAACCGTAAGAAGTGAACATTGTGTGGAAAAAACACTTATGACACAGTTAACACAATTGTAATCAAAAACATACCATGACCCATGTGAAGACACCCATCAGTGAATGCTACACATGAATGCTACAACGATTAACACTCGTATCTCCTGCTGCTGATAAAGGCCACGGATGTTTTAGCGTCACAAGGGATAGTAAGCTCAAAAACCAGGTGAGAGTTTAATCACTTTTCCCCACCTCATCCATACAAATAAATAAATAAAAAATAGGTGGTGGAGTTGAGGTGTGGCACTGAGTGCTGAAATGTCCCAATTGGTCCAATTACCCTGGTGAGGCTGCAGCCTGTGATTTAACCACAGGGCAGAGCAGGATGGAGAGCTGTCACCACAGCTCCACTTCATTACAGGCACCGCGAACTGTCGCTGCATGTTGGCATTTAAATATAATAGCATGAAGATCACATATTCGTGGCTTTTGAGATGGAGAAAGTTAAGAAGTGAGCAATGAAGCCGAGGCAGAAATTTGAAAATTGTGTAACCATTAAGTGCCACCACAGCCTTCATAACATTGCTGTTATGCCATATTATGGCCATTAGCGTCATTAGCAGAGATGTCAAAATTGAGCAGACTCAGCGCATGTGGACCTCAGACACTGAGCAAGGATAAATGTGAGGGAACACAGATTATGATTAGCTCCCAGAGCAGAAAAGCTCTGCCAATGGTTGAAATGTGGCCAGTGCACAAGAGTTTGGACCGGATCTTAGGATTCATAAATTAAACCTACCACTGTGCCACATCAGCCAGAACCGAATGCTCAAAGCCTGGAACTTCCCAAAATCAATTCAAGAGTTTACTTGTGTTTGTTTTTTTTTTTTACTAAAAAAAAAAAAAAAAAAGGCACAGCATTTTCAACAAGAAGAGTCACAGTTAATTTCACACCTAGTTAAATACTTAGGTAGAATTAATCAGGAGTAAATGGCTTAGAACTAAAGCTTTTAACTGTGGCAATGATTTGTTTTAAATGAGGCCAGGGATGGACATACAGAGGCTGATGGAAACACTTCTCCTCATAGTTAATGACGGCATATGAACACGACATGTAATGTTTTATAGGAATGTGTAAGAAAGTACCCAAGCACAATTATACGTGTTACTGGCCATTTATAATCCATTTTCATAATCTCTAATGTTAATAAGGATTAATAGGTGTTTAACTACATTTCCACTAAGAGCCCTTCCATCATCATAAGGTGGCCTGGTGGCTCAGTAGTCGAGCATTGGGTTGGGATGCATAAGGCTGCACCAAGCGTGGTCCCACCCAGCCACCAAGGTCCCGAGCCCAGACAAAATGGGAGGGTTCCGGCAGGAAGACTCACGCCCAATCAACGTGCTGAACGTGTTCTGCTGTGCTTGAATGGACAAGCCGAATACTGTTGACCTTTGCCCTTCCCCCATCTAAAGGCCATGACATACAGCAACCGGCAAGGCCTCAGTTGACGTTCTTGTTTTAGGTGGCACACATTGTTGTAGCATATATAAAACTTACTTGCATATCTTTCCTGTTTCTCCAAACTGTACAAAAACCGACAGTTGTTTTCTGGAGTGGTTAGGCCTATATGTGTTGGACTCATGGCCAGTGCCAGTTACCAGGCAACCAGTGGAGGACTCAAGGACATAATTGGTCCCAGCTAAGAAATAGTTGAGCACATATTCACCCATCAAAATGGTTTTGAATGTTTTTTTTAGATTAAATAAGAGACATAAATGAGCTGCTTGGAGGTGTGGTGGATATTGTTACATTCGAACAGCTTTCTTATTTCCCCTTTTCAGTCTAAGATAAGCTAACTAGTTGCTGCTGCAAGAACAACCAGCAGGAAAGCAAATGTCATATTATTATTATTTTTTAAACGATTTTGCAACTAGACAAACAATAATTAAGTAATTTAATGTGTATTAGCACATTTGACAATGGATCTTAATTAATGGTTAATTAGAAATCTGACTTAACACCTCACATTTTTGTCATTCATGATCCAGAGCATAACATCTTTGAGGATGCCAGGCAAAAAAAATAAAAAATGATTTTGCTGTGTGCGCGCGCGCGCGTCTGTCTTGTCATTTCGTCTCTTTCACACTCCACAGATCTCCCACCGACAAAACAATCTCCCTTTGTATGATGCAAAGTCTGGTCCCCCCCACTCTCCCCGAGGCCTCTCTGCTCCCCATACTAAAGCTTTCACTGGCTGACCTCTGATCCTGTGTTACCACATTTTCCCCGCAGTGCGTGCTGTGTATTGTTAACTTTGGCTTCTTCAGCATGTTAGGCCAAAGACTACAGATGCCATGTGTAGGGGCTGTGTGGTCGGGGCTGCTTTACTATACTGCAGCATGCAGAGAGATTTTTCTGTTATTTAGCTTAGCATCATTGATAAAAACGGCTGGAAAGAATAAGAGGATTTATTGCAGGGCTGCTGAATAAGACTGCACCAGTTTTACTGTAGCTCTTTGTGCATAAAAAACTGACTGAATGTAGGAGTCAGTATGAGCATGCACTTTTCCTTGCACTGAAAAATCCATCAGCCCTCAGTTCTAACATATGTTAAACTCATCCCAGTGCACATCTTAATTGAGATGCAATTATTTTGGCCATATGCTGCAAAAAACATTTACATCTTGGCATTAACAATCTGAGAAGATGGGCTATTCCTATTTTTACTAATACCAGAACATTCCCAATTTTCATGCACCTTCTCTCTCTCTCTCTCTCTCGCTCCTCCGCCTCTTTTTACACAAGTGTGCTCTCGAAAAGTAACGGACAGGTGACCAGCTACACAAGTTCACATTCCCATGGTACTCAATTCCACTTTTTCTTTTTTGTTTCTGTAGTGAAAATCCATAATTTCTTCCCGTTGGACTGCCCGAAGGTAGACCACATCAAAGCTCTGCTCGAGCCGCAAACTTTTATCACCCTCCGCTTTTCCTTTTTGTTCACTCATTTTCCACAGATGATATCCTGCATCTGTTTCCCTCCAATGGTGTCTTTCTTGGCAGCCGGGCTCGTCAGTCTCTTAAAAACCAGAGGACCCATAAAGTGAGAAGTTATCAAAGTTGTTCTCTGCTGAACAGCAATAAATCGGCAGTGACATTTTGAGTACACTGCTTCTGCTGCTGCTGGTCTATCAGTTATCAGTATTTCCTGCAATGTTTTCTAGAAGTGTTTTGTGTCTGCTGTCTGTTCTTTGCAAACTGTGTTACTGTTTTTTGGCAACCTTCGGGACCCATTTTCATCCTTTCCCAGAAGTATGAGAAGCTGAATCAACATTTTCAAAGAATAGTTTATTCCACTGCATAATTGTTGTGTTTCTGAAATGATTTATAACAATTTGTCACGAGGTCAACCAAAACAAAAACATGCTGTGACTTATTTTCATAAATGCTGCTTTAACATAATAATAATAACAGCTTAGAGAGTGTGGCATGTTCTGGATAGGATGCATAATCTGGCTCCTGATACACACACACACACACACACACAGACACACACACTGAGACACAACCTCCTCCCAAAAACAAAATGCTTTTTGGATAGAAACATGAATCTATTACTTCACTACACTCTGCCTTTGTTGGGAATAGATCCCAACCTGATAAGCTGTCTTCATGATAAATGGCCTCAAATTAATGCAGGAGCCATCTAACCAGAATGTGTAGCGTCAGCGCAGCATAGGAATTAAGTCCACATTAAGCACAAAGGATGCATCAAGTGCCAGGATGGCTGCTGTTGTGCAGCTTTGTCTACAGCTGAGGGTCAAGTGCCACTATTATGAGCTGATGGCACTTGACCCTCAGGTACATCTGCTGCTGCCGTCCACAGACGTCATCTCAGAATTCAAACACCAATTTTGTTTTCTGGCCACAGCTACACTTTTTGCTCCTTCTCTGTCCAGGTTCAAGACATAAACCAAAAATAAATAAATAAATAAATAAAGGTAAAGTGGAATTTACATACCTTCTCTCCTATTTCACCTTTCGGCCCGTCTTCACCCATATCACCCTGAGATAATAACACACAAAAAAAAATTGTCGATGCCGCAAAAACAGACAGATATGAAATCTAAAGGTACAGCTCCAGACACAGTAGGGCATTGACCATCATTCTCTTACCATTATGCACTATGTTGTAAAACGGCTTAATGGGTGCTTGGAGAAAAAGCAAAGTACCAGAGGCCACAGCAGCAATGATAAAGTGTCGAAATTCACTTTGGTCACCTTCTAACTCGTCACACATGATTCAAAGATATGATTTCAGGCGTTGTAATGCATCCTGTGAGGGATGGTGCTAATTCTGGCATAAACTGTGGAAAACCTCACTTCTAAACTCACAAATCCTCCATCTTTGCAGTATAAAATTGATTCGGGGCCTTTTTTAAGCTGCACCAGCACAGTGGGTTTGTGCACAGCAGTGAAATATCTCAACAAAACTTGGATCGACTGCCTGTCATTTTTTGTACAGATATGTACAGCTGACCCTGATTACACTGCCAATCTACCCCTGTAGTGACACCATGAGGTTGACACTGGCGGGCAAGATTTGTCCACCTGATAATAAACCAAATAACACCGGTGACATTTCCTCCAGTACCATCATAAGGTCACTTATGACAATCCCTTCAGCCTGAGCTCAACTTCCTGTTTGTTGCCAATTAGCAAATGACGTTCGCATGCACAGTAGCTCGATGCACTTCTGTGTTAAAGTGCAGACAGATCCCCAGACTGTCTCTTTGATCACTGCACTGCTATAAATCTAACTGATATGTTCCTAATTTGAAGGTGGCCAGTGAATCCAAATTAAACATAGCATTGTGTCAGTTTTTATTTGTCAGAGTATTGTTTTCTTACATTTGCCTGCTGGGTCTTTGGTTAACAACCACAGCCAAAAACAACTGTTCTGTTAACATGTCTGGCTGCTCTCGGAATAAAAGCTCATTGTACTTTGAAGGGAGTTTCAGCGCCGTCCTTGGCAGGCAGCTGCCCATTTCACATCTGATAAATCCACATGATTTTATATTAAGTCAATTGCAGCCTAATGAGTTGCAAATCACACAATAGATACCAGCTACATCCATTTGATTTTAAATCAAATGTTATGTCCTTGTAGAAAATATGAAAAATGGCTATATGCTTGGCTACAGGTGTTTATCAGAAGATGCACTGATGATTGTTTTTTTCGTCCTTTTTCCATTTATGTTAGACATTAAAATGAAACCTCTGGAGTCTGGTTTCAAAAAAAAAAAAAAAGTTCCTGCTGGCTCTTTAGTTAGCCAACAAAGCCAAACCCTGCAGTCTGTTGACAGAATTGGCCGGTCACAGAATAACTTGTCATAATTCTTCAGAGCAGTAAAGATCTCTAAGAAGTCACAAGATAAATCTCATAGGCTTCATTATTTGATAAAACATAATTGTTTATTTTCTTATTAAAAGTGCTGGATAGCTGACAAAGGGAGCTATGAAAGAGTTGCTCATATGCAACCTAAAATGTAGCTTTATTTTGAAGGGTTGTAAGACAAACATGTTGGGAGCCTCTGCTTTAGAGGGAAGCCTCAAAGACAAAAGCCAACAGTCGACACTACATCAGATCACTGAACTACTGGGAATTGTTAACAGTCTTGGATGGTATAACGTTATAGAAATTGCAGCTAACTCTCCACGGGACACCGATCTGTGAGCAATGGTTGCTAAGTGACCATATGGCCACATCATTACAGGTGTTCTAATGTTGGGGAGAGTTTGCAGGGATTGATGGGAAACTCAGAACAACAACGGCCTGAGGGCGATGTTTGAACCACACTCAGTCATCGCCTCCCTCCCCAGTCTGCATCACTCTCGACTGTGTCAGCATTCAAGCCTCCCACCCATTCAAAGACAGTAACAAGGGGCACCACTGGAAATGGAGAATGGAGAGAATACAGCTCCTTTTTTTTCCAGAGAGACTGTTGGATGGGTTCATTTTTCAGTCTCCTATAAGCTCTGGAGTTGGGTGTAGGTTTGTGACTGACTGATGGGAAAGTTGGACAGCCGTCCCCTTTGAAAAAAATGAGCCCAGTCATATGAAGCAAAGGCTGAGCTGCCGTCGTTTTGCCTTTATGGCTCTTCTAACACAGGCGGGATATCAAGACTGACGCTAACAAGAATGTTTGGGGGTCTGAAATCCTACTTTACCTTTTCACCTTGCTCGCCCATTTCACCCTGTTAAGAAAGACAGCAGAGTGTTAAATGGAGAAAAGCTCAAGAGAAGTTGGTATCAGTGAGGGAATTGTTGCAGCCACAAAGTGTCAGCTTGTATCTGAGGTATAATTCATGTTAGATTATTGACATTCTCATGTATTATGGCTGCTTTCTTACCACTTGTGCAATCATAACATCAAGTTGTCAAAATGAACAGACCAGAATCCTAATTGTAATAGTATGATGAAAGCCTATGGTGGGAACTACTATCACATTTAATTACACACATAGGTATATGTTACGAAGATGATTTGCCATGATATATCATGCATGTATATGATATTAAACATAAAATATACGTGTGCGCAATATAAGGTTAAAAATTTGTTTCAAAAGTAAATGATGTTTCTTTGACGGGAAAAGCTAAAAATACAACCAAAACAAAACCAAAAATACATGATTTTTGATTTCCACAAATATGAGAACACAGATTGTGCGTGGACCAGACCTTGGCTCCGGGGACACCGTCCAATCCTGGGATTCCAACGTCCCCCTATGAACACACAGTGGCTGTATTCAGTGTGTTGTTTAAGCACCAAAGTTTGGGTTGGACAGAGATAACCTTTAACCCTGACAGAGGTTAGGTTTGCGTTGTTGGTGCACAGCTGTTACACATTTGCCCGATAGCTGATAGCCACCTAGTCCACATAGAATAAATGCAATAGACTCGAAACATGTACTGCAGGGCTGAGAATTAAGTGAATAAAAGTTCAAAAGTATAAAATATTACGACCACAAACTAAATCTGAAAGTAGAGAGAATAAACAAGCTGATTAAAAGCTTAATTATGTCTGCTTTGGTTGAGAACATGAGGAAAAGCAGGAAGCCAAGTCCACGTGATGAATGCCAGTTTTGCTGTTCGTACAGGAGTTTTGAAACCCCGCTCTTTCTGCTCTCATCGGCTAACTAACTTCAGAGCATCTGTTGCCAAGGGCAATTAACCCCGCGATCTTTGCAAACCCACCACATCATTAGCCCTTTAGAAGAATAGCAGCTATTCCTCATCCCAGACAGACAACTTTAGATGGATGATTCTGATTAATGCAGGATGGAAAAGCACTTTACCCTTTGGATTATTTGGAGCAAAACACATGAAGGAGCTGCTTGACAGTGGCTATAGAATAAGGAAAACTGGCTCACTGTGAACATTATTCCTTTTGCCTTTTACCCAATTGGCATAATGATTGGAGACATTTGTCAATAAAACTTTGAGGGAATATTAGTGTGTGCAATCTATGTCTAGGGAGGAACCCCTCTACTAGTAGTGAAACCCTTCGTAAATGGTGGAATCATGTATCATCTATCAGCTCACATATGGGAGTCATTGACATAATGATGATAATCTATTGCCATAACGATGATGGAGTCTGATTAAAAACTCCTCAAGTGGGGCTGGTAAGGTTTGCATTAGCGATCATCCCCCTTTCAGTGGATATCAATGTCAGATCAATGCGATGTCTACCAGTCAATCTGCCACTGCAGGCAGAGCTGTTTTAATTGCTCCAGAGTTCAACTTTCTGCTTGAGTGACACTTGCATACCATAACAGATTCTGTTTTATCACTGCGTCGCACAGGATTGGAGTCCTATTTCATGGCTGCTGGCAAACCCGAGTCGCTGCACAAATATGGAGGTAGGCCTTCAGCGTTCAGAGTTAGTGCAGCTTCGACGCCAAAATCCAACTTCTTCACTCTGTTTCCCATTACAGCCATGCGTGCCTCTCCGCTCATATCTCCGCAAAAGTATGCTCAAGATTAGAGAGAGAGTCATCTCTGCACTCATTCACGTCATTTATGACATCGTTTGTTCTGAAATAAATACGCTTTTCCAATTTCCCCCCATTGTCAAACACCTGCACTGTGTCTACTTTATTCGCTATGGAAATTAAATGCAGGAACGAGCTGAGAGTGTGAGGAGATTCGCAGGCAGCTCAAAATTATACTTTGTGGTTAAGGCTTGAAGATGCAGCCCAGGGGATTTCTCCTGAATAGGATGGTGGTTTGAAATTGTCAGATTGCGTGGCAGAACTTTTCTAAAATGAAAAGGGCAACACATGGCGAAGAAGACTAATGAAAATTCTAAGTGTGTTAAATTGTCTGGGCCTTTTGAAGACAAAATACTTTCAGGTGTGGATGGAAATTAGCTTTCTGACCTTGTGTTATACTGGTTCAGACTAAATTTAGAATCAAATGAAAAAGATACTTAATCATAATTCTAACAGATGGATTTTAAATTTCCTTCACATATTCTTCAGTTTTTTTCTAAAAGATTTTCTATTTGTAATTATTATTTTTTGCACAATTGTGTAACAACATCACAACAGCGTGTCCTTACTGGAAACTAGCAAAGCACCAAAAGGAACGAGTAGACATTTATACCACAGTCATCATCAGTTGTTGAGTTGTTTGTATGAGCTCACCTTCTGTCCGTCAACACCTGGGATGCCAGGAGGCCCAAGTGAACCCTGGGAAATAAACAAAAAGGCCTTCAGAGGTCATTATATTAAATGATCACTGTATTTTGCTTTTAAGGCAACTCAACACCTCAGCTATAGTTATCAAAAAATGTGAAATAAATGTAAATATATGCACTTTTTCTTTCTACCTACTCAATCAAAGGCTTGAACCATCTCCCAGTGGACACCAACACCCAAAACAAAAATAAAGTCACATACTCCACAAAAACTGCTCTCATACAGAACTATATGACAAAACACACACACACACACACCAGACAGGCCGGTCCCCTGTTCCCATCGCCACTTGTGCACCCGGTGTGTGCTGATCTTATCAAACCAGGCCAGAATAAATACTGCATGTCATATTTTAGGGTCTGCTAAGTTATGGATGATACAGGCAGAAAGTACCAGCGGGAGCGGAGAAAAATTATGTTGAGCTTTAAGCTGAAAGAAGAAGATGTACTCATGTTGTACTGTAGCTCTTGTTTTTTACATGTACTGCTTTAACTCACATAAAGTTGATGATTAGGACCAAAAACCTTTTAACTGAACTCCCACTCTCCCGTCTAGTGGTGTGCTTATGTTGGCTATTTGTGCTCCTCCATAATAAAAATGATTTGCTGTTACCATGGTCACATTTATAGATCGGAGATGGGGGAACTAACAGACAAGGCAAACTAATAAAAACAATGATTTTGCATCTTTTCTAATATACGCCATAGAAACTCTGAAGGAAAACAGGTCTCGGTGGGGAGGGACAGTTCATAAAGTTTATTGTTTCAACTCAGATAATTTCAAATATATGATTCATCCTCTGTATAATCTCATGTCACTAAATCAGACACCAAGGTGGTGGTGAAACTTGAATAACTGCCCCTTTGCTAAACACAGTGCTCCACCAGCAGCAGAACTAATTGAGTAGCCCTGGGGCCTGGCTTATGAGTCATTAACACGGCAGTGTGTCATCACTGACCCCTCCACACACACACACACACACATGTGCGCACACACACGCCCTCCTACGCCGACGGGAGGCCTTGCCGACAGATGACAGCACAGACAGGAAGTGTCTGATTGGGTTACACTGAACAAACACTGGCAGCTACCTGATGGCTGGATATGGCTTACATCTGTTTCTCACATCAGCGCCGCCAGGGACCTGCAGCCTGTTTCACAGCACTTAGCTCCAGGTTCTCTGCTCTCTGTCTCTCCCCCTCTGTCACCCTTTTTCACCCCTTTCCCTCCTAATCCAAATTTGAGCTACAACTCCCATCTTTTCTATCCACTTTTCGAAAATCAGCCTGTGTACTGCTTAATCTTGCGGTACACGGATCCACCACTTAGTCACAAGTGCAACTTATCACAGCTGAAACATTGTTACTGCGAGAAAAATTCAAAAAAGAAACCGAAGATTGTAAGAAGTGGACAAAGACAGATCCTTATCGGCGTGAAATGCTTTTGATATCATTCAGCAGATAAAGTGAAGGGAATCGGATTTTATTTCATCTGAAAGAAAAGCGGGAACATGATTTTTCTTTTTAACATACCTTCAACCCTGGTGGCCCCCCAGGCCCCTGTGAATGAGAAAAGAGACATAGAGAGACAGAGTGAATGGAAGAGTAATAGAACAAGCAAAAAAAAAAAAAAAACCCTTCACATCTCATGAAGTAATATGATTTCCACAGCCAGCACGGTCACAGCACAGAGACTGGCAAAGTCTCTGGTAGGATTTCATACAGTGAGCACACACCCTTCAGGCAGAACAGAATCACAATCAATCCTTTGTTTTATTCCTCAACAAAGAAGGAAAACCAACTTACTCTGAGCTACACCATAAACACGATTCTCTAATGAGACCACGGATAGCAATATATCTTACGGTTTTATCTTTTGTACTGTTTGCTGATCTTTTTATTCGACTGTAAAAACCTGTCTTGTTTGGCTGCTCTACATTCTACAGTCCAACACGTACAGAGGTTCATTACCTAAATGGGCTCATAGTTGGAAAGCCTTACGAAGCTAATAAGTCAGGGCAAAAAAGGCGCCACGTTTCTGAGATTTAAGTCTGTGATAGATGCTTTTTGGAGGATGATTTCTACTTTTTTTTAAATCTGCTGTTAGTTTACCACAGAGGAACGTGGAGGCCATGTTGGATCCTCAGCCGCCTCCATCAGATACCTGCCTCAGAACAACAGGGCCGCTTTGTGACCTAGCTCCTTCCTCACAAGACTCATCATCGCCTTAACGCTTGGCTGTTACAACGCTTCGCCTTGGCCAACATTTTTCTCACTGTGCTCAGGGTCTACGGTAAATGGTGCCATTTGGCTCATCACTTGCAGTTGGGTTAAGGCCACGCAGCCCTTTTGCCCCACAAGCCTTCTACAACAACAACGTTCATAGCTTTAGTCATGTTGATGCAGTATATTTGGAAACACTAAATATTTCTGGGCCCTTGATGAGTTTATTAAAAAGTAGCCAACAAGGACATGCTCAAAATTTTCACTGTCGGTGCAGATATGTTGTGAAGAAGTGGCCAATTTTTGCCCTGCCGTCGAAGCACCAATGTGCACTTGGTTAAGCTAAAAACGCAAATATAATCACTAGTTTTTGGACCACTTTTGTGATCTATTCACATTTGTTTAGTTTCTGTTGCTCAAACATGACGATCGCTGAAGCTCCAAACGTTCCCGTTCTGCAAACCTAAATCCTGCAGCAACAGCTTCTCACATTTACAGAAATGGGCCACACAGTCGCAGCTCATTTATTGTGGATTCCATCTGCACTTACAGCAAAAACCTCAATGAACAAGTTTTATTAACTCAGGCAAACAAGAAAAAAGGTTTTGCTCCCGATTGCCTTTAAAAGCCTTTTGTTAGCTATGCTCGGTACGGTTTGGTAAACATCTTTATGACCCGCTAGGTATGTGAGAGCATGTGCCACTCGACTGAGCGCTAATTAGCTTGGCTACATCTGAGAGCACTCAGGAGCTACTGCCTCAAAAGCAGGTTTTTGTTTTTTTAGTCAAGTCAAGAGCCTTTGAGGAAGTCGGCATCCTGCTTCTTTTGTTCTCAGCTTTGGGCCTCGACATTGTTGGGTTAATTAAAAACAGCGACTATCCCAAACATCTTCATTCTAAAAGTTATTTCTACTGTAAGTATTCATCATGATAGCACGTGCGCTGCATATGGCACCTCGGCCGCCTCATTTTACATTCATAAAGGGGAAGAGTCCACGGATGTGCAACGTGGCGCCTATTGAAGCATTGAATGTTTGGTGCTTTCTTCATGAGTCGGAAATGACAAACAATGGGGCCCAGGTCAATTCCCACATTCAGTCTGCACTTCAGCAACTTCAAGAGGGCGCACGTCTGGCTCAGCATGTACAAGAAGAATACTTGGGACGACTGTGGCACAGAAGAGCTGAGCTACATGTTGGAGCTTCGAGCAGAGGTGGTTTGAAACTAGCTGTTTAGAAAATTAAGAAAAATTATATTTGGACAAAATGGGTCCTTTTGTCTTTCAACAGTATAATCAAAATGTCTGTCAATGAATAAAATCTAAATAATGTCAAATGTGAACATGTGTGAAGTGATTACAGTTTTAACCATATTACTCCTAATTAATGCGCATACATCTGTGCAATAACAAACTGCAGCCTCCTGATAAGTAAACATTGCCCCAAAAGTCTTTTGTTTATTCTGTATATGCAACTAGAATTAACCAGCTGCGGGAGACAAGATTGGAAACGTGTATACCAAAAGACAAGGAAGAAAAAACTGCATAAAGTAACTCTTATTGAGTTTAGTGGTTTGACAAAGAGGATCTGGTTGTTCTTCTAGTGGAATTATTAGTTACATTTACCTTCAATTTTCATTTCATTAACTTGTCAGGGACAAAATGAAGTTTTTGCATCTCACAAATTGCTACAATCTCTTCCCATTTTTGATTAATCTCTTAGTTTCTATAGTTCTAGATTATTCATCGGGCTTATTAAAGGTTGGGGAAAAGTAAAAAATGTGTAGAATGATTTCCCAGTAATGTGTGTGTCAGACCAACCGTCCTAAATCCAAAGCTAAAACTGGAGAAACTGACTACAGAAAATGGACGGGAGCTTTAAATGAAATACATTTTTTATTTATTGATGACTGAAAGATTAACTACTCAGTCATTTCAGCTGTACTGTCAAACACGTAGAACTGAGGATTTTGTACCAGATTTAGCCACTAGCTACTTTCCATCAGCCCTTTCTGGACAAAAAAAAACATGACCAAATGACCTCAGACTTTTTAAATTCCTCATTACGATCCTGCCTTTGGGTATCCTGCATAAATGTATGACACTAAGCCCCACATTGTGAAAAACAATCCTTTAAGAAAACACAGATTTGTTCCACACCAAAAGGCTTTTTCTCATTGACGTCGACTTTTGCCACAGCATTTCTGGAGTCAACAGAGCATGTCCTACTCACATCTTTGCCCCTCATGTTTGGCCTCACATTGAAAGGAAGCAACTTAGTCAAAGAACCAAAATATTATAGGTATAAAAATTAGATGCCTGCATCCTGACGTGTAATATAACTACATATAAGCAGGATGTAAACGACTAACTGGAAATACCACCAAACGACAGCTACGGATGGGACAGATGCAACACCACATACAGTAGAATACACAGTTTTCCACATTTAGTCCTTTTGAAGCAAAATCGAGTTCAAAATGAAAACTGTGTGCAAGGCTGCAAGCCACCTTTAGAAAGCTGAAGACCCCCTTAATTTACCCCAGAGAGACCTCATGGCGCTGATGATTCTGAATTCAGTCCTGAAAATATTTCCTTTTTCTTCTTCTTCCCACCTCCCCCCGCCTCCGTGTTGCTCCACAAGAACTTAATCCTCCTAACCAGCACCATATGTCCTGGAAGCCTGCTGGAAAACTCTGGCATCTACGTTTGCCTCTTAAAACAATAGCATCTACATAAAAAAAATAAGATAAATAACGCTGAGCTGTGTCAAGTGGACGCTAGCGAGCACCGTAAAGGCAGCAAAAGGTGCTCAAGGATCGACCTCAGCAACCCGACCTCAAGCTCGCAGCAAGTCTGAAAGTGGCCATCGCAGATCATCCTTTCAGCTTGCTGCACAAAGTGGAGCCTATTGGTCTGGTTGCCTCTGCAGATCTAATTCATATTGATGTTCAAAGGCCAATCAAGGGTGTGGACTGATGATGTGATGGAGAATTGCTTTTTATTCTGTCTCCAGAGGTTCAACAACCCAAATGATGATCTACAGAAACATTTCTTTCTAATCCATTATCTTTGCTCCAAAGAGTAGCAAACAAGCTGTTGGCTGGAAACTCAGAAACGACAACCACTCCGCTGTGTTTGAGCAGCCATGTCACATCTTTTTACAACCGCTTAGACGTGCTCATCTTACGGCGCTTTAGGGAGGGAAGGTTTGATGTCTAAATGATATTACTCCTTGTTAAAAGTACATTAGTGTCATCTAGTGTATATCCACATGAAATAGTACGCTTTATTTCAAGAATTACAGTGAATAGTGGATAGTTTTTACACAAAACTGAGCTCATTTTGAATGCGATTCACCATTAATCTCTTGCAGAAATACTCCAGCTGCTGTCATGAGCTGTTGTGTAAGCACTGGCAGCTTAGGGGAGCACACCTGGGTCCATCCATATTGATTTTTACATTCACAAAACTGTGCAGCTCACGCCGCCACGAGCACAAAGCAAATAATGGATGAAAACACAATCAAAGTCACCAAAATCCGAACACTGGAGCAACGTAAAGTAAAATGAAGTCACTTTAATGGAGCATAGCATCTTAAGCGATTCGCATCGTTAAACTCCTCTCACTGCATGTCTGTTTAAACACTGAAGCCTCACCATTCTTTATTTTCTCTGTCCATATTTTTCCAATTCACCAAACTTTTCCACACCATGGGAAAGGTCCAAGGAGATTAAATCAGAGATGGATGGTCTTGATATCGCCTCCTCTGTCAGTTTCACTTATTCTCGCCTGCACTTGTGAAAACTGACATCATTGAGCGTTTTGGCATTTCACGTTTTCCGACCTTGCTTTTCCCTGGAAATTGGTTCGACCTATTCGATGCAGCTTTTATGAGGAAATTTTAATCAAGTGCTTTATTTGCTGAACACCACAAGTGGTATCCAGTTGCTGTTAACTGGAACAGCTTGTCCCTACTGTAGAGTTTAAAGAGTTTTGTGAGAGAAAACAAACACTTTTGCAGGCTATCATAAAGTGTGTCATTAATAATCACCATAGCATTCATAAACCACCTTATGAATATCTCATAAACTAACATGCATTTAAAATTATCCTAAGTGGCAGCGTGCCTACATGATTGCTTTATTAATAAACTAAGCTGCAGCACATAACTAAAATCGAAGGGGAAAATTCCGCAGCAGTAGAAATATGTTTAAATGAAAACTAGACCCATTATTCTGCTGCTTATTAAACAGAACCCCCAGCCTGCAAATGGCGAGAGCCATTTTCAAAAGCACTAGCATCCTCGGATTGTTTGTGCATTGAAAACTGTTCTCAGCTGAGGACAATCATTACAAAAGAGGAGAAAAACAAACCTGTTCCACAAAGAAATGCACCGTCTTGTTTTTATTATTTATAGTTAATTAGGAGACTCATATCATACACAGAACAGTCTGTAAATATGTACATTGACCGGGGGGTATATTACCAAAACCCAATGAAATATAAATTGTTAATTAATAAGCCCTAGATGTGTTGGCAAGCAGATTATGTTACTTTTCGACAGCCGTTTTCAGTTTTGTTTTTCATAAACTTCTGCTAATCAAATACTCATATTTCCCAAAATGTCAAACTGTTTCTTCAAAAAAACAGTTAAAGCTAATTGTGTCTTTCTACAGCCTACATCCTAAGCTATACGCTGGTGCTAAATCAAACTGGTATCCAAGGTCAGCCACAGATCATGCGGAAAAAGTGCTTACCATGGGTCCAATTTCTCCAGGGTGCCCGGGATCACCCTATAGGAAACACAGAACAGATCATTAAAGAATGCAGCACAAGCTTGTTTGAAAAGTTGACAATGTGACAATGATTATGTGCAATTTTCTGGTTAAAAACAGCATTTTACACATTATGTTTGGATGCCAGGTAGTGCCAGCTCGGGCACTTGGCTGCGAGGCCTTTATCCTGCTGTGTCCTACCTGTACCCTTGAATCCCTGTCTCTGTTCTAGTATTTACTATTGCTACGGGCTCCTGTATGTTGGATTTTGCTGCAGTTCTTGGGTAAAAATAGGACTATGCCCAATTCAGATCCAGATCCCATGCTTGAACATTATCCCATTTTTGAATCTAGAGGACACTTTTTTGCCACCCTTCTTGAGAGATTCACGATAGGAGAAATAACTAATAAGAAATAATAACTCCCAAGCAGGAGAAGCTTATTTCTAAGAAAATCACAAAAATTGTCGCCACTGTAAGAAGAAGAGCTAATAACAATAACCATCCAGAACTTGGAGAGAATCAGATAAACAGCACTTAATTCCCTTTTTTTTTGCACTCTGACTGTGAGTCCTGCCAAGTCAATAAAGATCAGCTGGAGCCCTAAGAAGGTTTTATGACTGAACCTAATTGACAGGCCTTTTCTGTTTCTCCGTTCTCTCACAGGCCGAGCTCACACAAATTAGTGTGATGGCAGTAAAACACTTAAAGACAAGGAACATGTTATGGTATAATGAAAAACAGCCAAGTAAATGTAAATCCATACAATAAAGTATTCTTTTGGGAGCATGTTTTGCTAGCGACTTTATGAGCTATGGTGTAACTTCTCATCTTGATTTGAAAGGATTTCACTGAGAAAAACCATCTCAGCGCTAAATTGATTATAAATTAATTCATTATAGTTTCATCCTTACATGCAAGTCGGATTCTGGGCTCAAAATCCAACATGGCTGCTCCATGTATCAACTATGTAACAGCTGCCGATGTTCACTGCTTTGTAAATCAACGTTTTTAACCTGGCTAGAACTTCTGTTGTTATGGTAACCTGCAAGGATGGAACTAGAATTTTTTTTAATGGAGGTGGACAGACTATGGCACACACTCAGAACAGGATGGCAGACTTGGGAAATGATTTAAAAGTTTTGTGGTGGAAAAAAAATGGGATAATGTTCAAGCATGGGATCTGGATATGAATTTGACATAGTCCTATTTCTACCCAAGAACTGCAGCAACATCCAACATATAATAATAATAAAAATTATAATTATTACATTTAATCATAATAAAGTTTTTAAACAATTGGTCAGTGGCGTCAGGCGAAGCTCAAAACTCACTGGTAGACCAGGTACACCTCTTGGCCCATCTTTGCCAGTGTCCCCTGGTGGCCCCCTTGGCCCAGGAGGGCCCGGTGGACCCGGGGGCCCAGGTGGTCCTGCCTGCCCCTGATCTCCCTGTGTGGCAAAATAGCACATTTCAACATTATTATGCCGCGATATGGTTGGATCCATTGAGATTGGAGCCACTGCAGATAAATGATAATGAAGAAAAAGCAGTAGAATGATTTCAGGGGGTGGCTATGAGGTGCTTCCATTCATAACATGGAGGATTTTGGATATTATGGCTACGGCTTAGAATAGTACAATGAAGATAGAGCAGTAAATGTTCTGATTTATAGAAGAAATATTAATCCCTTAACATGCATGCATTCCTGAATGGACCTCATGAGTAGAAGAGGGATTGAACGTTGGGTGCTGGCTGAACAAAAAAGATCACAAAGCTACAATAATATGAGGAAAAATATACAAAAAATGTGTGGTCCATAGTTAGACTGGATTAAAGTAATTCTGAGAAAACATTCAGCAATCTAACTTCATTAATCAATGCGTACTGAAACTACTTTAACTAGTGCCAGGACTGTAATTCATTTTAGCTTAATAAAACCTTTTTTACAAAAAATAAGAGTGTTTATGACAGGTCTGCCTGTAGGCTTGCATGCAATCTGCAGGATGGCCAGACAGGAGTGATTCGGTGAGACTTGGCGAAGTGGACAGAGAGACAAGAGAGGACGCAGCCACTACCTTAATGAGCCGCCGTTTTATGAGCTGCTGGTCAGCGGAAAGAAAGCCATGATTGATCTTAGGGAAGACCATCTGAGCAGGTGTGTGAGGTCAAGAGGTCGTAGGTCAGAGGTGAGAGAAGGTTGAAGAAGCATGAGGTCCCAGAAGAAGGAGGAGGAGGAGGAGAAGGAAGGCAAATGCAAAAAGAAACAGATTTTGTTAGAAAGGCTTGTGTTCATGAACCCGGGTCCAGCGCCTTCACAGATGGAGGAGAAATCCACACATTTTCCAACTATGGAGGTGGCTTTGCTTCGGAAGTCTGGGCTTAATTTGTTTGGAGCCAGGGCCCATAATTACCACCTCAAGGGTGCGAGGGCGCCACAGTGGGCTCACAGTCCTCGGGAAAAAGGGAATTTCTCCTCGTCTGTGAACGTGCTGTCATCATCATCATCATCGCTGCGCCTGCCGCTAAGTCAGACCCCAGGAGCTGCACACTCTGACTCCAGCATGAGTTCAGGCTGAGTTCTAACCATGTTCCATTCAGTGCTCTGCTTGTGTCCTTTGCTGTTAGGTGGCTTCCTCCTATGCTTAAACAATCCTGAAGGCCAAATTGGTGGATTGAAGGATTTGTGGTGAACCATGGGCATGACTTGAAAAAAAAAACACTTTGCCACTTTGGTTTATCATCTAGTATTTCTCTTGGAGTTCCTTCCATTCAGTTTAGCATCAGTGGACACCAGCCAAACCAGTCTTGGTTTTAGGATGCTGATGGATTCTTGTTCCAGTCCACTGCATACTGCATATTACTGGCTTGTAAAAGGCCACCTTTGCTTTCAGTGGGAGGCCTGGCATGGAGCATGGAACAGAAACCTCTTGAATGAAAGACGGGTAGCTTCAATGGAGGAAGAGAACAACAACTGGCTAGCTGTGATTAATCAAAGTGGGTTTTTTCCCGTGCCCTACTCCATCCTCACGGCTTGACAAAACACAGCCGACAGCAATTCATTCACTCTCAGTGTGTGCTGCAGAGGGGTCGGACAGAGCGGCTAGGCGGCACCGCCACGACAAACCTTGACAGTCAGGATCTGATTGCTGTGCAAAGCAGCCAGCGTAGGGAGACCAGGCAATCCCTAAAGGGACAAACAGCAGAAAATGGCACAACACAAGCATGACATTCAAACACTGGGTGAACAAAAACAGTTGAAGGGGTAAGAAGATAAGCATTAAAGATCTTAATACTATTATAAATGTGTCAAATAAGCTGTATGAAAACAGTTAACCTTAACCAGTTGAAATGGCTCTGGCTCCATCCGGAGTAGACAGTATGCTACAGTTTCCTGTTGTTTTCTTCCACATGTCCAGACTGAACATTTGTTGAGATGATCACAGAACAGACATTTGAGCTGTAACATGCTGGTAAGCTGGGGAGCGGCATTGTTCGTGGACTTTTTGGGGGGGAAACACTGGGAAATTCAATCAAATGGTTTCAAATTCCCCTGTCAACAACCTTCATGACAGATGTGATCCACTCATGAAAACTGATTAAAGGAAGAGAGAATCGGGCTGTCTTCTGCCCTCTGAGGAGACGGTTTATAGCCAAATGGCAACTTTAATCTGAGTCCAGAAACACTGACAGCTAAACGTGGCTTTGAATGTTATACTCAAATAAAGGCACCCAATTATTCGTTTTGATGAAATATTGTCTATACACAGATACATTTTTATTTTACCGCTCGTTATTGCATTCCTGGCAAACATGACATTTCATAGTAAGTTTTACAGTCACGATGCCATTTAAATGTCCACTAAAACATGAATTGATTGTTTGCTAAATCCCTACCCGAAACTAAAGCAACTAGTCTTTCAAGTATTTAAGGAGTTTAGCAAAAGTGCAAAAGGGGGGGGTGAAGTGCGACTAAAGTAAGACGCAACTATTAGCATGTCCAACTCATAAGCTTTCAACTTACAGTAGTAATCGATAATATCATCAATAGATTAAATAACTTTTTTTTACAGAATGAGTTTAAAACATGGTAAAACATCTGGTTGGGAAATACTCAAGTTGCACAGCCAAATGGAATTACATTATAACAGAATAAGTGATCTTAAATGTTTCTTTGCCATAACTTGACTACCTAGTACAGGATCTACAGTGTTATACAAAGGATAGTTATTTATGCAGCAATGGCTAAAAGGTAGAAAAAACAGCGAACCTTACTCAACTTTTTAAAAGTAAATGTGAAGGCATCAACTAAATTACACGAGCTGTGTGATAACACACAACACAACAGGTGTAACACTAACAAAGGGGGTCAGGACTTAGCAAAACGTCACATGTGAATGTCTTTAGTGTTGGAGATTCTGGAGACATTGACATGTTGGCTGGATAGATGTTTTTGCTGCAGCCTTGCTTCACCATAAATAACCAACCTGAATAAACAGATCGAAAGACTGGCTCACTATAGTAACAACATCCTATATTCAAGCTTGAAATCCAATCTGGCCCATCCACACCCGACCCTGGTGCCATCCCTCTGGTTTTCCAAAGATAATTCGAAAAGCACGGCTCATTAAGAATATGGCTTTCAAGGAAGGCCGATTTAACTCAGCCCTGCAACAGAACGCAGCAGTGGATGTTATTAAACTGCAGAAAATACCCTTGTTGTGTGTAACTGGGATTGAAGCACAAATATTTCTCAAGTTATGTACAACCCCAAACATCTTTAGGACAGAGAAAGAAAACAATTATTTGATTATGTTGTGAGGGAAACGAACAAGCCATGACAATGTTGCATCTATAGGCTAATACATGTTCTGCTTTCCAGAAGCATTTTTTTAATAAATGTGCTCCAAAATATCTGGATATCATGTTTTCACCGCGTCATTACGGGTTATTCGGTGTGAACTGATGGAAGAAAATAGCAATTTTTAAGCAACAATACATTAAAAAAAGCCAGGGAGAGAATCTGTGGCCAGGTCGACAGCATGGTGACAACCTCGCTGACCAATGTGTGTTTAAATGTGGAAAAAAAAAAAAAAGTCAATGATTATCTGTGCAAAAACCAGAGATTTGATCTTTCTCTGCAGGAGAAAAGCTTGACTAGGTGCAGGCTTAGTGCTCTGTCTCTGTGTGAGAATGATAATGACACGACGGTTGACAGAATCTAAACCGTTTACAGATTGCTTTGTTTTGTTCTTCCAAAAAGGGATGTTGGTTATTTGGTGAGGAGCTCTGTTGCCTGCAGCTGTAGTAAACAAAAAGCCAGATATGAGGACAATCAGCGAAAGCCGCTACATGACGCTGGGCAGAGCCAGCATATCTCCGACCACACCAAACACAAAAATCATCCCAAGCAGCTACGGGTTGCGGCGTGTTTTTGAATTGTGATATGTGGTGTGGATTACAAGTTCTGCACACACATGGCTTTAATACGTTTAAGACTGGATTTATACATTCATTTGAAGCCTCAGGTCTGGCATCGAGCCGATTCATCAAATTTATCTCAAGTGAAATTCCATTTTCAGCGCTCTTTTGTTCATGGCTGAAAAGTCGGATCTTGGGAATTACATAACCATAAACTCTTTATTTTGGAAGAACATTGCAAAAATGGTCAAATCCCAAGACACAGGAAGTAAAGAACTGGACAAACAATGGTAGACTTTTTTGTGAATTCTCATGAATTTTTCCAGCAACTGTTCCAGGAACTTGACAATTTTTGCTTGACAGCTGCAGCTAGTGTCATCCCTCAAAAAGAGACCACACATGCCTCTCTTCCTCATGCATATAACCAGTAACTCTTTTTAATTATATCCCACCGGTGGAGCTCAAAAGGAGGCAAAACATTTGTTTGTTAAACCTGGCCAATTGATTATATGCTGCTTGGTTAACCTCTGACACTTGCATGTGACCATCTAACCTTAATGGTCGACAAATGGCTGACCCTGACATGTGGGGAACAGGCAGAGGGCATCTGTGAGGATGTTTTGCCAGCCATGTGTTGATTCTAACACTTTCACTGGACACAAAAGTTTTGCGCTGGCACCTTGATTTGACCCTGAACACATACACATGCTGTATATACACCAAGAGTCCATCCTTTAAATGGCTCCAAATTTAAATCTGCTGATTCAGATTCAGACTCGGCAGACTGTGACAAAGGACATGCAATATTACTGTTTACATGTACCATCATATGGGTGTTATAGACTGTCTAGAGCCAATCCTGGGCATGAAATGAGCTTCATATTGATCCACAAGGTCAGGCAACACTTGTTCTGCCTTCATTTATTACAGGAACCTTTCTAATACAGTTCCACAACATCTACCTTCTAATGTAATGTGCAAAGTCAATATGCCTTTCCGAGGAAATTATAGGATTTGGTGGTGACCTAGAATGCTTTCATGCCTCCGAAGTCATCCGTGTGATTGTGACTGTGTGTTAATTTGTACCCGCTAAATTATAATTTTTCCGTAATTGGAAGTTACATTACATTTTTTCTCGAAGTGGACACTTTATTTATTGAGTCCGTAAGACAAATAGGATCCGACTGGTCCTTGTTATAACCCAGCCAACCACACTCCTGTTTCCTAAGTATAAATATTTTAACTGATAGAGACAGATGACTATTTCCTAGGTTAAGAGGGTACAAATTATGGGCAAAAGCCAAGAAATTCTAACCAAATGGGGACAGTTTACTCTGGTCAATTTGTCTAAAGACTGAAGACATCACGTTCCTGTGTGTTTGTGACTGTCCTTTCCTTGCTGCTAAAATGCTTATCCAAACTTATTCTATTATTAGGCATTAAGACAGAGCTAACATCTTAGTAAGTCTTTTGAAAGCGTGAACCAACTCTAAGATCCGCAATTGGTGTGAAATTGTCATTTGAGGAGCACATTTGTGTAACATGTAATCACTCTGAGCCCACTAATCAAATTTCACAGGGGAAAGGCATCTACATTGACTTTCGAAACTATGAGGTGTGACGATTTAACGTGCAGCCCGGAGTATAGTCGACAATCTGCAAACTACTATCAGATCCACCGGGGAGATGTGTTCTGGAGACAAGAGGAAACCATAGGACGTTATCTCGTCCTTGTGCTCCGACATCGTACTCTCTAACCTTCACAAATCAACTACAGGCTTTTAAAAAGTGACTGACTCCATACAAGTGGCTCTAAGTGAAAAGTGTGTGCGTGCATGTGCACATTGACCCAGTTAATGCAATCCACTTTAAACAAACCTGTGCAGTCATGGTCTTTTTTTTTTTTTTTTTTTAAAGGACTCATTTTTTAACCATTATTTGAGGAAAAATGAAGGCCACGCTTGCTTCCACTGGAAGATAGGCTAATTAATTTCTGAGTCTGTCAAGCACAGAAAAGCATTCACATTATCATCATTTAGAGGCTGCACTTTTATTGAAATGTCAAACTACGAAGCTGGAAACAATTAAGACTCTGAATATGCCTTATCACGTCAAGGATTGAAGTGAATCACGAGTAATTATATAGACAGAGCCCTTGGCTTTTGATTACAGCTGAGATTAAACAGATACGTTCTGCTGGTGCGCGAAAGCTCGAATTCGTGTTCAATGTGGACACAAGAAGTATCTGCAAAGAGTGTACCACCCTGTGGCTTCCAGTATGTCTTGTCTGCTCATTCTTGATGTAGAAATAAGCAGTGCTCAAATGTTTGTTGTGTTTGGCCATTTGGGATCCCAGGAATTTCATGCATCTCAAACCTTTTTCCCACAATTCTGCTGGGGGGAGACGCACACAGTCACACTCATCAGCCAATCACAAAAAGTTGCAGTAAAGCACATACCCGTGGTCCCTGGTCGCCTTGATCCCCCTGTGGAAGGCAAGAACAAGAATTTCTCTTCAAATTCAAAAGACGAGCACACACTGAACACACACACACACATGTACTGTAGAGTGCTGCTAACAAGCTGAGACTCGCACTGTAATCACACAGGCCTAATTCAGAACACACTGATAAAGAAAAATAATACAGGAACCCTCAGCTATTCATTGTGGTTGAGAGTAAAATCACTTATGATAACACGGGCTGACATGAATTGGGTATGAGAGAAAGAAAGAGAGCAGTGGTGTGAGGTTTGGTGGGTTTGGTGGAGGGGGGCTGAACCACATAGCCAGGGCCAGATTTTATGCCCCAGAGATCTTTGGCTCTCTGCCTTTCTGGGGGTAGATCTGTGTGGAGGGAGCATGTTCAGGAAGGAGAAAAGTTTTGGTTTCAAATCAACCTGCATAGTCAAGATTGTGGGTTTAAAACATTAGAGTGGAACACTGCTTTTTGAAATAATTCGGGCAAAAACCAAATGTTGCGGAGTGAATTGTAATCTGTCTACAATCAGATGACTGAATATCCTTAAACCATCTCATTCGCACTCCTGTACAGCAGTGAATGTGCCAAACGGCTTATCACACATGGATGTGAATGTTTCGCCTGAGCAATTTCAAATAAAGCAGTTCTTGGAATTTTTGTTGTAATTTTTCAACAGCCACTCATTCCAAAGCTGGATTTAATGGGAAAATAGTTGTGTATGGCCACGCTGATAAACGCTTTAATCGTCTTGGGCGGGAGGAACGAACAGTTGGTTTTCATTTCAATAAACTGCCAAAAAAAGGAGTTCGCGGGAGCCACGGACACGCAGCCAATCAGGTGGACTCCACTATACCCCATTGTCAAAACGGACGCCATCAGTACTTATAACAAAAAAAAACTATTTGCTGCTGTTTTATGAAGGAATGCTCAGTGATGCTTCTGTTCATTTACGTGCTATGCTGTGGATTTGTGAACGATAGAGAGTTAAGGTTAGGATGGCTTGCAGCAGAATCTTCATAGAAAATTTTATAAGTAGTAATGATAATATCAGACTTCGCAATTTGGGAAATAAGAATATTTCTGATGGGGGTTAAATGCGTTGCCACTCTCACTTCTGTGTGGAGCTGCAGCCAACAGCCCAGCTGTTTCCCTTTGCTTCTAAGTCAAGACTTACAAGACTTTGTGCTAAACTAAATTATTATCGGTTGCGTGAGATACACATGACAAAAAGCTGAGGTCAGCAAGCACATCGTGGTCTCAACCTTTTTGCTAACTCACACCAACTCAAGTCCACTTGCATATTTCCCAAAGTGTCGAACTGTAAAAGAAATATTTGACTATAGCAACTTTATACCAATGAATATACAATAGAAAACATATAATTGACTCACCTTTTCACCCTTTGGACCTGGAGGGCCCTACACAGAGAAAAAAAGTTTTAGTTTTTTCAGTTTTAGACATTTAGTTTTTTTTGTTAAACAAATTACAAAGTAAGAAAAGGCCAATGATGTCATCATCATTCTGGTGCTATTGTAAATTTGGTTGATTTGGTTTGCATCTGTACCCGAGCATCATACGACGCCTGCAAATAACACAAACTAAAAATTGTAGGGTTTCCAATCACATTAGCCAAAAACACAACAACTTGGTTTGAACTGCATGAGCTTGGAGGGGAGACAGGGAAACGAATCAACGCTCAAGAGATTAGTTTTATGTTTTCACAAATTTGACTGTGTATAATTTAGACATTTGATTAAAATACTGGAACCAGTATCTTATGCATTGTAGACAGCAGAGCTTACGCAAACTTACGATTACAACCAAAAATGGGCCCAAATCAAGCCCATGTTTACTTAGGGGGTTCAAATCCAGCAATCTATTGGCAAAAGTATTGGCAAGTGCATTGTCAAAGTGTGCCCTGATCAAGAGGAACAGCAGTTTTTTTGGGAGGGGGTTGGGTTTGGTCCAGTGTCAGTCACAGGCGGAGGCTCCTGGGTGGGCTGTGTAAAAGATCATGGGTGAAGCAGAAAATGTGAGGTGTGCTTCTGTACGCCTGAGCTTGATGAGCCTGTGCTCAGAGATAGTATGGAGAGCATTTCAAGTGGAAGGATTAAGTCCAGTACGCTGGGCTCTAGTTCTTCCTCTGAGGTCAGACTTTTTGAAAGGACCAGCTTTGGAAAAATCAGTATTAGATCAGTGTCAATGGAGTGAATACTGACCACCCGCTCAGCCACAGTGTTTTCCCAGGCCTCTGGTAATCGGAGAAAAATTACGGTGTCAATGATGATCTATACTTTGCATGCAAAGTTACAGCTTTCTTTGGTCTCAGATGAAGTATTTGAGACCAAAACTGGATATTCCACAATTACTTAAATTTGGGAAACTGTGCATCTGTTCTTCAGATACTTGCACAGCTAGAAAGAACGAGTTGCTCTTGAGCTGCAGTAAATGCTGTGCAGTGGCTAATACTAGTCACTCATGATTTGTTTCCAAAGACATCGGATAGGTATCGTGACACTAATCCACAGACTGATGAGATTAGTACAAGACCTGTATTTGAATGATGCTCTCATGAGTGTGTGGTCCAGTAACCCAGAACACACACACACATACACACACACACTCACACCTTTCACTGGACGTGCAGCACAGTGTAAAGCTGAAATGCTCCAGAGGCAGTCCAGTAGATTTTGCCCAGTTTCTATGACATTGTTCAGGAAGAAGTAAGTCATAGCCAGGTTTCTGCCTGCATAACGCCTTCAGACATTATTTCTGATGCATAGTTAACTATCCGTAACTTTTGGTGTATGTATAGTAGTGCATGCATGGCCAACTGGATCTGCAGTAGGCTCAATTTGCATTTGGCCATGAGGTTGTGAACCTGTGCACAGAGCATGTGTAGTGCATCCTGGCATAAACGCAAGCTGAAGGGAGCTGCAGCCTTAATACACAGACACACACATACACACACACATCACGGGAGGTGGTCCTGCTGCTTACTTGACTGCCCATACAAAGAGCCACAACACACTTGTAAACACAAAATGCGCTTTTACGATAAACAAAGTTTCCGATCGCGGTTCCCTGGGGAGAAATAACAGAGGCAACATATTGGAATCAAATGTGACTTTTACTTTTTTTTTTTTTTGAACGATATTGCCAGAGTGTTCCTGAAAATGGAGGGCTTGTAAAGGAAATCAGTGCAGACTTTCTGTTGTGAAAATTGTCTTTGGACAATAGGAGCCTATTGACAAGCTGTTACTGCAAACATATGAACTGCTTCAACAAGGAAATACATAAATATTCCCACTGCTGCTTTTCTGCACAAGCCTGTGTAATGTCTTTCGCCTGGCACTGTAAAATACAAATAGTTGGCGCACACAATTACTAGGCTAAATGACTGGGCACCATACGTTTGTGGAAAATAAGGGAAACTCTGCTTTATGTTTATTTGGCATTTCAATAAATCATAATTGTTTCAAGATAAGTGCAGAAACATGGTGAAACTTAACCAAATCCACATTGAACCTCCATAACAGGGCTAATAGGTGGGTCTATATTTTGTTTGTGAGGGTATAAAAGGGGTCACATTTGTTTCAGGAACTAAATCAGTGGCTGTCAGACTTTTTGGTAACATACTCCCCTAACAGATGCCCCCTCTTTCCCAACACTTGACATGTATTCCGACCATTTCAGTCTAGTCGCCTCAGCTTCTTTAACCTCTCTGCACGCTTCCTAAACAGTTTTCACACAGTTAACTCAGTATCTATTCAACTTGTAATTCCCTTTGAAAATATTAGGAAATGTGCACCCAAAAGCAAATGAGGCAGTGCCCCCAGGGTTATATGTGCACTAGTTGGGAACCATTGAAGAAGGTAATGCCCTCGTGTGTCAGTCCAATAAAGGACTTGGTAACTGAGTTTCCCTCTCCTGCATTCACCGCAGTTGTACTTCACATTAAGTGAAGTGCCGCTTTTGACACGCCCAACCATACAGTAACCCCCCCCCCCAATCAAAATCCTAGTTCATTTTCATCTGCCATCTGGTTGCAAAGCATGTGGAAGTGATTTTGCTACACAGTCTGCACCTGCTCATTATACTACCCATCATTTGCACATCACTTGGTTAGACAGCATCCACTGGAGCTTTTCCAAAAGATTTAAATGAGTACACTGAGGGCCCTTTTATAGGAAGCTATTAAACAGCTCTCCTGCAAAGACAATTTCAAAGGGACGAGCTATGTTAGCAGAACTACAGTGGGTGTCTATTTGTCAAGGCGTCTCCGTAGCTTTGTGGTTTTAGTCTGCCCCAAGCAAGGTTTCTAATCAGCACCTGTGTATGCTTTTCACATCTCTCTACCGCTTCAGCTCCGGCTCTCTTTGAAAAGCGACCCTGCAGCGGGTGCTCCACGGCTCATCAGGCCGCGTCTGTTTGATCAAACCTGCTCACGGTGCATTAGCAAGATACTTTGTTGAACATGATTAACCCTCTGCACAGTGTTATCAGCACTTTTATATTGGGAATATAATGGATTCTCAAATGACCATGTGCATGGCTGAAAAACTGCTAACTTGTTTAAGGAATGGTTTAAAACCTTGGGAAAAAGTTGGTATTTCATTTTCTTGCTGAGTGTCTGATGATTGATACACCTTGCACATCTGTATGATAAAATTAACGCTACTGCCAACAGCCAGTTAGTTTAGCTTAACATGAAAACTAAAGATGGGAAGAAATTGACAGATTAGCTCTGTCGTCTCACAGTTGCAACCAGGCAGCCACCAGGCAGCAACCACATCCATCTAAGAAACAGACTGGATCATATCATAAGATTTGAAACTTGCAAAACCTTTCTATGGTTTTGTTACCTGTGCACAAAGATGAGGTAGCTGCACCCACATCCAACATTTTTATACTGGCTTTATAAGGCTGCAGCTCATCTCATCTACAGCCATTTCTTTGAAAAAGTCTTGTATGATCAATTCTGCACAAAATGTATTGCATTTAAATTTTCTTTCATGTGTGTTGTGATAAACATTATGCAGTTGTCCACATACTGAAAATGACACTTATCAGATTGATGGTAAACCTCACATCTTCTGTTGCTTAACCCTGGGAAAACTTGTATCAAGCTTCCATCATGAGATGATTTTTAAACAGAAAATCTTGTGTGCATGACATTGTGGACTTTATAATGGACCACTGGATCACGATTAAGCTTTTTCCTTTCTATCCAGATGCACACACAGCTTCTTATTTGAAGCCAAACCGTGACCACTGTCTCCTGCAATGGTCTGAATGAGCTGTTGGTATATTTAAAAAAAAGTCACCTTCAAAGAAGAGATTGGGGGAAATGTGGAAACGTCTACAAGAAATTATTTTTAAAAAAGCAAAGGGAACTGCAGCCGAACCCGCAAGCGACATGGAGAACATGGCCATTCAAATCTGACAATGCTTGACAATGCTGACAGTAAAATAACAGTAAAAATAAAATGATTGTAACACAACGGTAGATCGCAAATGTGGCCACTGCATTGTCAATTACTAACAATTAATTCAATTAGTCAATTAGTCAATTACTTTGGATAAAAGCGTCTGCTAAATGACTAAATGTAAATGTAAATGTAAATGTACTAAGAATTGAAAATACTGAAACATTTCAAAACTAGATTTTGTACGTTCTAAATTCCTCTACAGAACTGTATAGATGTGGGAGCTAAAGGAAGTTGTCCACCAACCCTAAGGTCAGTGGTTCAATCCACAGGTCCTCCAGCCAAACTGTCCTAAAGCAAGATGTTTATAACACTTTCATAACTGATCAGATTCAAATGTATTTTGCTTTTCAATTTTGCTAGGCATCACAAGGTTGCATTTTTGTAGATCTGTTATCAACAAACACAAATTGTTTTAGCGTCATAGTTATGAACTCCATGAAGATCCAGGCAGCACTCACGCTGACTCACAAGCTTCCGTGAGCCTAATTACAAATGGTTTCACACAGAACTCAAGCTACTGAATATCCATTCTTCGCATGCCTTTATAATTTTGTGGAAGCATGATTGATGAAAACTCGATGCCGCTCGTCTGACAGTGTAACACAGGCCAAAGCCTGGCTCATATCCACAGCTTTAGCTGTTGTTGACATGACAAAATAATACTTGTGGCTTTGGCTGAATGGTGCTGGTGCAACCCTGTCAAACAATCCACCTAATCCAGCAAGATGCAAAAAGGCAGCAATGAGGATTCTACATGTAACCTCTGACTGGACTTTGCTGTATTAGTTTTCATCACAGTGACCTGTTCAACCTATCGAGGTCCTGAAAATCAATCCATCAAACGGCGCTCATGTGCTCATGTGGAAGACGGGCCAACTGGGCTGGCAGCAGTCACTGCAGCTAGAACCGCTGGCCACATGGATCCAATCATCTCACCCTCGAGCACTGGCATCTGTGAGAGCGTAGACCGACGACTACCGCTTTTACAACCTCTTCTTTACGGGGCCTACGGTTTTTCTCGCACAGCTACATAATATTCATAAATGCATGTGTACACAGGAAGTTACGGAAAGCGATCCTCCAAGCACCAAGTGTTGACAGGGAATGAGTAAGTGAGCAGGGGGCAGGTGAGGAGGGCTGCTCCCCACAACAGTGGGGAGCAAGCCAAAGTGTGAAAGGACTAAACCCTGACTTACAAGAAAGTGTTTCACAAAAATATAGAACTCCGACTATAACAATCCAACTCTAAAACCTTTGAACTCGACAATCGGTTCTCACATTTCACATACAGTAAGTTCTCCATCCAACCACAGTGAAATGTCCCACCTGGTGACACTAATGTAATCAACTGCACGAATTCAAGAGTGGAAACACTGGTGAGGCAAGTGCAAACAGCACATTTAGCCCTTTGCAGATAAAAGCCTGCTGTGGACATCCCTGGAAGTGAAATCTACTCTATTTCAAACACCCGCAACCCTGGAACAGAGTAAAAGACATTCAGTGAAAAAAAAAAAAAAAAAAGCACATCTATATGAACTGTACACCTCCATCTGTTAGTTCTGTATGGGAACCCTCAATCATATTACTGTATGCCCCAGGGGAACCTTTTTTTTTCGTGGCGGGAAACTAATGGAGGACAGGGATGTGAGTAATCAGAGCAGAATGGGCAGGAACGGACGACCGCAAGTGGTTGGTGGTGCTCGTCGGGGAAATCTGGACGGAGAGGTTAGGCAGGGATAGAAAAACCGCACTGGAAAACTGACTTGGGAATGGCATCTGGTTCCCATATCCACAGTGTATCACAATTAGCCGGCAAAAAAATGATTTCAGTGTGTGTGTGTGTGTGTGTGTGTGTGTGTGTGTGTGTGTGTGTGTGTGTGTGTGTGTGTGTGTGTGTGTGAGCATGTATGTATGTATTTGTACAGTATGTCTCTGCTTGTTGTTATGTGTTGGATGTTCATGTAGGAGTGCGGATGCTGTGAAATGAAGAAAGTGAAAGTAATGGGGTGATTGGTCGTGTGTTTAAGACTTTTTTACTCTCGGTCTCAATCAGGGAAGCTCTCCGCATTCCTACGGAGGGGAGACACTTAAAAAGCTTTACCCAAATCGAAGGCATAAATTATTTTTTTTCCCCTGCATAATACCTAAGCACACTTCTGACCCACAAAATTCTTGTCGTGGATATGAAATGTTAAATAAAGGACAGTGCTCCAGTTGGAAAAGTACTTCTTCTGTTGATTCGATTAGAACCACATACTGGCTGCTCTACATTTCTCATCATTTGATGTTAGGAGCCCGAGGAAAATTGCTCTCAATCACAAATGCTGTCAGGTTTTCTCTTAAGCCGAGAGCGTCGCGTTCACACGGCGTTAACCGTGCTTCTTCCATCCAGCCTAGTGTTCAGCCTGCTCAGCCGGCCACTGCTACAAATCACTGAGAGTAAACCTCGCGGTTGGCCCGAGCTCTGCCTCTCGTCATTTGCTGACAGGCGGACGCTGCTGACGGGCACAGAGTAAGCAGAAGACTGACATCTAAAAAAGGTCAACCTCTTAATGTTGTCACATCCAGTGCCAGTGGGCCTCCTCAGACACCACGGCCCTTATGGGTTTAAGTAAACGCTGTCATGTCAGATAGATCCACTTGCAGCTCCTGGTGTTACTTTGCAGAGCTAAAGCCTGTGTGTTTCTATCACGGGAAACTTAGAACAGGACTTTTTGGTTTCAAAATCACAGCAAGCAACACAGAGAAACATGTAAATCCGAGCATCAGAGATTTGCAAGTGCTACTTCAACTCCGACTACACTCTCGCTTTTACGTAAACGTGGAATTTCTGCCTCTTCTGTAGAGCACAAGTGATCCAAGTTCAGCCAGAATATGTTTTATTAACATGCATGGGGCTGGGGTGCATAGCAGATGAAGGATGAAGGGTAGAGGGCGCCTGGAATCCTCTGCTTCACCCACGCCCCTCTAATCCCTGTGCCTCAGGTGCATAATTCATAGGTTGTGACAGGCCACCCTCAACCTGCACCTCTGGCATCTCAGTTGATCAACCAGAGGGGTGGAAGCTACTTGTCAAATATAGATAAGGCTGCAACCGACTGCCTCACTGCTAACATAAGTGAAGTCTGGTGTCGGACTGTGGCTGCATGGGTTGAGACTCCAGTGTGGTGCAGAGGCATGCTTAGAGGGGCTGACGCTGTATCATTTTCAAATATTTCTCCCCCTCCCTCTCAACAGATACCAAAGCTGCTACTTTCCTTCTACTGTATGTCTGTCTAATTTTAATTTACTATGGCATAAAGCCTGCGGTGTAAAAGTACGGTCGGCCGGTGCTAGCGGGTACTCGAGTGCAGCCTCTGGGATGGTGTTTTATGCTTGATTGATGCTAAATGGTGTGCACACACAGTTGTGGGTGCTTAGGCTTGATGTTTTGACACAGGCAGCCCTTGAAGAGCCACAGAAAGATGAGAATGAAGGCAAAAAAAATTGGATGTCAAGACATGGTCACACAACTTCCCGGCTCTTTATAGAATACAAATATTTTTAGTGGTAAGTACATGTGTAAGAATTGAAATTTACCTCAACTCATATCTGTTACCAGTCTCCTTTAGTTTGGTTCCAATACATCTGGAGGTCAAGAAGAAATATCTAAACTTCACTTGACAACAGGCCCTTTTGATCCCATTCAAGTATTGACACAAAGGCTCAAGCGGTGGAAAAATAAGGCGAATAAAAAAAACGAAGCAAATCTCTTTTCCATGTCCAAACGCTGATCGTGAAGCAGCAGTCGGGATCTTTTCCTGATGGGTTCTGATTGAGCAAAGCTATTCTCTTTCTGACTCTGCAACCACAGGTCCCCGTCCGTTCATCAGCGGCTGAGTAATGATTAAGTCACAGAGATCTGTGATGACTTCAGCAGTGGTTGGTTTGTTTGGCTCCGAAAGCTGTGTACAATTTACGCGCGGCGTTCCCAGAGTTGCAGGAGCAGCTGCTGAATATTCATAGAGACGTGTCCTGTGTCGTCCGCTGGGGTGGGCACACCACAAGACATCACTCTCTACTGGCTCCTTTTTATAAGAAACTGGCACTTTTCATTTCAGAAACAGATTAGGTGACTGAGTCATCTTCAGATCGTTGTAGATTATTTCAAACTGGCCTGTTTTCAGAAATTCCGCCGCCCAGACTTTACTTGTATCGTATTGTAATTTCTAGCCTGTTTTTGCCTGGTGCAGAATGGGTTCTGGCTACAATAGAAGCAAACGTGTGCACCACCTTCTGCTGTGTACCTATAACCAGAGAGAGATGTGGACAGCGTTTGCCAACTATTTACCAATGTCAGGCACTTTTGTTTTCTGTGCATCCCAGACATTTACTGGCAAACCCAACCTTGTTTCAGAGACGACATGTCGACTCTTGAGGCGTCTCACGGTACGATTTTATTTGTCAGATGTGAGGCCTGGCGAGAGAAGCTCAGAAGCAAGACCACCTGCACTTACTTACATTTAAGAACCCCAGGAGTGAGTGTCTGAGAAGGCGCAGAGGATTAACTTACAGCTTTTACAGCTCAGTCGGCACACGCTATTATACCTATTCAATCACATGTGGAGTGCACACATGCAACCGCACCGTACCCACTTGACCCGATGCGAGCTTTCATACACCCTGCTGCTTCTACTGTATAAGTATGCATGGGTTCGCCTTCATTTTTGGGGGAAAATCCTTAAGTTTTCCATCTGGTAAGAAGAGCAAATCTGTGATCACCCGGCACAGTAATGAGGTGTGATAATCTGTTCGGGTTCAGGGAGCTGGCAGGGATGCAGCCTGGTGGCAAGGATATTACAAACCAGGCAGTCCAGATGACAGGGAAAGGGGGCCATGTTGGGGGGAAGGCAGGGATCAAGAGATTATTTTAATAATACAGTAATACAGTGTGCGGTGCAACTGAGATTTCTGGAAGCAAATTTGTCATAATCAGATGTCTTTTACATCAATTGCAAAACAAAATTTCATACATTCATGTTTGCTTTACTACTTAACCTGTTCAGATATTAGGAAATAAACTTATTCACTTATCCAAAGGTTGAGTCGTGGACTCATCCAAACAGCTTCTTCAGTCTGAGGGAAAGTTGGCTAGAGGACACAGTTATATCCTCCAGAGTCTGTGGGATGTACTGATCATTAAATACCAATGATTCCGCCTTATTCTCATGTCCCCTATTGTCCAACACAAGCCCGTTCAAGCCAGGGGTGAAATAAGGTCCACTCCGGAAGAAAGAAGTCCTACAGCTACAGGCAGCAACCGATCATACATCTTTACACCAAGCTTGGCTAATCAGTAGAAAAACTGTGTTTAAAAAAAAAAAAAGTGTGATAATTTGGTTGTTTTAATTATAGAACGATTTCCTTTCCTGGCCACCGGTTGAGTGCACTTTTATAGTGTTTTTTTTTTAATGTAACTTATTTATTTACTTTAGTGCCACTAGATGTTTGTAACTTGCAGTGTCCTGCTGTTTTACTGTTACCAAGTTTTTTACCTTTACGTGGTAAACGCAGTTCGGGGGGAGGGGTAGGGAGGTGTGAAGCAGGTATACTTACAGGAGGTCCTGAAAGAAAAAGGAAAAAGTGCATGGTTAGTTTGTTTTCAGTCAATCAACGTCCCACTAAAACCACCACATATCTAAAAAGCTAAAGCTCTTGCTGAGAATTGCACATCTTCCACGATGAGTTCACCGACTGCCAAATAGTCGGTAAAACTCTAAACTCCCACTGGTATAGAACAATAATAACACCAAAAAAATCTAAATATAGTTTCCATGCAGTTGGGGTACCAGTGCCCACTAGGCCTGGCGATTCCATTTTCCATTTGTTAGTGACTCTAATTTCACTACTACAAGGGCTGGTGCGCTTGTTAAAAATTGCCCCCACGTTTTTGTGAGGTGACTACAGCTGCTGAAAGGTCTGTGTGCCAATGCAGTTCAGGGCTCCCCAGAAACCTGCAAAATCCGTTCAGGTCTTTAGGTTCTTAATAAAAAAAAAAGGTACCCAGCTGCTTCTATTATCATAAAAAAAAATTAATACCAAAATTCTCACAAGTCCTATGTCCTTGAACTGTTCTTCTTCGTGACCAGGGGAAACTGCAAATTGCTCTGGCAGCTGGGGGATTTAAAGAGCCATGTGTTTGAGGCTCACTGGGCTTCACTTCTGTAGCATTGTTTTATGGATCATTGAGTTACAGTAGAGCACTTAGCTTTTAATAAACCTGCTCCACTGTCGAGTTTTTTTTCTCTTATTTAGTTACATGTCCCACTTTGTTGAATTGCTCCGTACATCACTTTCAAACAGCGTCCACGAAAATGTAAATATTGCCATAAATACATAGAATATGCTGCCAAATAATGAAATAAGCACCATAAAAAAAAAATGTAATTTATACATGATTTAATTGGACCTATAATGTGGGCGTGTGACTACTTTCACTTTCTGTTCCCACACGGACACCTCTTGTCATTTCCTTCACAATTTGGCACCTCCTGCTGTTTCTAGCCGGAGGCAGCAGAGTCAAACGACTCCTGAACCCAGTGCTACAGTTGTCGTTTGGGGCGTGTAATTGCTCACCTCACGGTGAGAGTGTTTATACAGTAGTGCTCTAAAATAACACAAAGGTCACACAGCAGCTGCAATGTCACCGCAGGTCAAAGTCCCTTTTTAAAGTTGATTTATTGTGACGAAAAGGTATTTTGCTTGTCAAACTGCTCAATTTGAGCCAGAATTCCACTTTTACATGAGTGCAAGCATTGATTATTCATTCGGGGGAAACTACAGTATGTGAGGATACTTCTAACACTTTCCAGCTCTGACCACCATGCTAGAACAGTTTGAGAGGGTTGCATTCACTGCCTAAACTGTCACACTTTTCCTTTCCATATGTTAGCGGTAAACAAACAAGAAGCACTAATGAAGTATCCCATTCATTTTTAATCCACAGGTAAATATCACCGTGTCTTTTTCCCTATTTGTTCTCTCCGTCAGTTCCAGCCAAGTCTGGGGGAAAAGCCTCCTCTTGCCTTTGTAGATGAGTAAACTGTAAAACACCTCCACATGAATTTGTGGGGAACTTGCAGCGGCTTAGTTACTTTAAAGCAAATCCTGAATTAAATATGCTTCCCTTCAACATCCGCCAGCGTTTAGAATTTAAAAGAGGGAAATTGGATTTGCAAAAGGCTTACAGTGCAGAATGCAGCACACCTGTGCACATCAAGGATTGAATTTTTCTGTTGTATAAATAATGTTGTCTAAAAGTTTTTGTTCCTTCTTTTTCCAATACCGCAGCGCGGTGCCGTCGTAATTATTTGTTTCGACCACTTCTGTGTGAGTGAACACAGCGCACTGAATATTTCTGCTTTCTTTATGCTCTGAAAGACATCCACACAGTAAGTGTAGCAGTAATAATTCAGGGTTGTAATCCAACGCTGATGCGCAGAATGAAATGTAGAGCATTTAATGTGCCTTTGTGAAGGCGTTCAAAATGCTTTCGTACATGCAGATAACAGACTGGCGTTAACGCCGCTTAAATTCACCATTCACGACATGAATTTAACTGTGTCTCCTGCAGTTTTAAGTACACAAACTAGACATACTCCAGCCTAGTTCAGCATTGTAATTTGGACTGTTATACAAAGCGGTGAGGCCTGTCATCTGAATTGTTCCCTATTGTCTCCCCCTAATAGACCACTGTGTCATTCCAGTCCAGACATAGTGAGCGGGTATGATTGTTTGCTTGTTTCCAATTGATTTAGCAAGAGGAGGCCATTCACATTCCCCACATTGGCTCTGGCTGACCAGAGAATGAACAAACTGTCTTTGCATAATGGTGCCATTTGAAATACGCTGGCATGGTGGATGTTTATTGGAAAGTTAAGTGCTGCTTAAGCATAAACAAAGCTTGGCGGCATTTCAGAACTGCAGCCAAACAGAGCATTCAACTGTTGTCTCTGTTATTTGATTTCTCATTGTTTCCCCCCCCCCTTCCATCCTCCCTCGCTTTCAAATCAGACACTGGATCAGTATAGCATTATGTAAATGAGAAGAAAAGTAAAGGCAAATAGCCACACCACACTGATCCGTGCATTAAAAAGGCACAACATGGTCTCAAACAAGAAGCTGATTAAATATAAATACAAAACAAAAGTTCTAACACGACCTTTCCCACGAATTAAATCTGAGTCCTGTCACTGTATAAAGTCGTGACTGTTGTTTCTTCTCTGACAGACAGTGTTTGCTTCTCCAAACCTACACCTCACTCTCACTGGGACCTTGTTCTGCCCCGTCTCTCTTTAACTTTCTCTTTAAAAAGGGCAGCACTTTTGTTCCAAAACACTCTGCTCACTGTGCTACGAGCGCAGCAACACGGCCTCCAGAAACCATTATCACCTTCACTGTCAGGTGAGCGGAGTGTGTGTGTGTGGAGACAGCTCGCTGCCAAGTTGCGCGTCTCTCGCTGTGAATTCAATTTGCGGTGACACTTTTCCGTCTGTGGGAGCATCACCGCACGTCACTTTTCCTAGAAGCTCGAGGCCCCGGCTGGGCCAAGTTTGTCGAGTCAGCTCTGGAGAATGTGTGTGTGGGAGGAGGAGGGAGGGGAGACTGGAGACCCTGAATGCATTACAACAACTTGTTGCCGAGCTTGTGGAGGCCAACAAGCGTGGGTTATTATGGATGCTGAAGTACATCGTGTCTGGATTCAGCACCGTAGGGTCGGAGTGTATACAGATCTTTGACGGGGACGATTGGACATGCTGGAACTTTCTCAAACTGCACTGTCTCTGGGTTTTACTGTAAACATGTAGTGTTTCTATAGTGAAACTATAACTGAAACAATACAAGTGAACAGTCAAACCACCAAGCCACAAATTACACATCTATAACTTTTTCTGGCCTATGGAGATATACAGTGTACTTTCTCATGTCCTAAATATTTCTGGATTAAGACTAGAGCAACACACACACACAGACACACACACACACACACACACACACACACACACACAGACACAATGCACATACCAGCTTCTCCATCACGGCCTCTTCTTCCTCGCTTTCCTGGAGGTCCTGCATTAAAGAAGAATAGAATACTTTTTGAGCTGGTAATTTGATTGTCTTTTTATTTGTATAAGTTTTATACTCTTCCAATGTTCTCACAGTGAAACCACCCACCAGCAGGATACGACTGAGACACAAAAAAATATTATACTTGGACTACAAAACACCTCAGAAATCTCAAGGTTCATTAAATATTTAGGATCTAGGTAAACATAAGCTGATGTAAAAAAAAAAGCTTCACGCTGTCATCCCCGTTTCTCCTCTATGCTTTTCTTTCAGCGCGGATGCTCTGGCTTTTAATTTGTTTATCCAGGCCTTGTTCTCCTGTTTGCCATTTTCCTGTCTACACCATCAATATGCTAAAGCTCAGCTGGAGGAGTAAAACAATTACATGCTTTGTCAGGCTTTACATGTTGACTCTTGACTGGATTGTGCTGTATGCAGGTAGCTCTCATTTTGGAAGTTGGGACCATTTCTCCCAGAATGACCTCCTTCTCCCAGCAGTGCATGCAATCTTTTCCTAAGGTTGGCGGCTTGGAACTAATTTTTAAACAGTGGCATTTAGTGTCCTCTAAGCTCCAAATAACTGGGTGGATTTACAATGCATCCAAAGGGAGAGGCTACTGAGTGACTTGCAGGCCAAGCTTATTCTATACACATAGATTGGGGATGCTCCACCATTGAGGAGGACTTTCAATTGGTCCCCTGACGACTTCAGTCATGGCTGTTGTTCTTTTCGGATGTGCTAAGCTGAACCGACAAACATGCTGAACCAGCAACACCAGTTGTAACCTTATTGGTACGACTGGTACACAGACGAAAACAGAAAACTGGATCCATTTATAAGCAGCAACAATAATGTGAAGAGTAATTATGCAAATCAATTTGAAACCTCTTTTGTCTCTGGCAAAATATAGCATTTTGTTGTCATGTTAGAGGTTGATAATCAGTCCAGGGGTTAGAAGGGAGTTCTTCAACAGACATTAGTTGCCTGGGTGTCAAAAGCTACTCCAAGGCTCTCGCCCACAGCTAACCAAAACAACCATATTCATTGTTACTCCAAACAACTTTACAGGACCTTCCACCCCAAGACGTCTCTCTTTATATTTTAGCACGGTATTGGATCGCCATTCCTTCCTCTTTGTAAACTTTCCTAAGGCAGCTATAAGGACGGGGAAAACAAAGCAGCAGTAAAGAGTAAAATAACACGAACAATCCCTTTTACGCAGTGTTTAGGTGATTTATGACGCTCCAGGCGTGTTACTGGGGTGCAAGATGCAGGATTATGTTGCACAACGCTTTGTATGAAACGTAGTCCTCAATTGGATCCCACTGTTTGGCTCCGTCTCTGCTCCTTTTGGAGAGCTTCCAGGATAATGTCAGGCACTGCCAGCCAAAGGTCTAGGCAAAGTTTAAAGTATGTAACCACAGGTGGAGTCTGACTCTCACTTTACTATGGTTGACATCAACCCCGGTTGCTCTTTAGGTTTGTTTTTTAAGGTTTTAAAGGAAACAGAAGGGGGGTTACGGCGTTTGGCAGTCGCTACATTATTGCTCACTTTGAAAAGACACTTGACACCTCTGAGAGGAATATATTCGACACAGATACAACATCCTCCTGATTTTAGTGTTTGACAGCTGCTGTGAAAACACTCCCCACATGGGGGTTGGTGGTCCAGACAACATAGTCTGCATTACTTTCAGATATCATGATTCCCAATATTCATCACAGTATTTTTCATTCTGATTATAGCTTGTAAGGAGAGACTCCCATGCAACCCAACTACACCAGTAACACTGAAAGATTTTTATACCATATGCCAACAGAAATGCTATAACATTTCAGTTTATGAAGCAAAAATGAAAGAATGATTTAAAGCACAGTCCAAATCGGTTTTTAGATATTTTCTAATCAATTAAGGGTGTAAGTAATAAATGAAATGAATTGGACTCAACCTCAGTTCTGAGTTGCTGAGTGATCTTAAGCTGCCTGTCAGGACAAAACATTGTTCTTGTTCAAAAACTTTACGTTGGCCTGATGTTTTCTCACAGTATTCCAAGTTTAGTCATGGAACAGTGGTTTCACGAAAAGTTTTATGATGAGGGTAAACAGCCCTGAACAATCTGTTGAAACCCCTTCAACAGCTTTTGACACTGAAAGTGAAATAAATCAGAATGTACTCGATGTTCATTCAAATGTTTGGTCAGACAAAGATTTTAGTCAGATAAATGGACCCTGCTGTGTTGTGCATTGTGTTTTGAGCATTTGTTATTTAGTGGGTTTTCTGTTTTTGGTACGTAAGCAGCAGAAATGTGTGGTACCTGAAATTCCTATTAGATATTTAATGAGTGTGAGAATTCAGTTACTTCCGGTGTACTATGTAACCTAGCACTTTCATAAGACTCGAACTCAATCCCTGCTCCTCTATGCTCTGCTACACTCTGCTACACCCCAACAGGCTTTGTGAGGCCCTTAAGGTTTCACTCAGAGTGATGGCTGATGGGTTAGACGGGTGAGTCTCACTGAAAAAACATTTAGGACAGTATAGAAAGCTTATGAACGAAAGCCACCTATGATTTATGCAAAGACTTCCCGTCACAAAACTTCCCATTTTTACCCGTAAGACGAACGGCACCACGGCATTTGGTTGTAAGAGCAGCATGAGATCATTAGCACAAAGGCCTTAACTTTAATGTTTGATTCATTTTCCACTTTATCAGGTATAGTCCTACATGAGACTTTTACAGTCCCAAGAATTAGTTCCAAAACACTGATAGTAGTTATTTTAATGTTATTTGGCAGAAAGGAATCCCATGTAATTGGCAGCATTGTTAAACATTGTTATAAGCCATGGCTGTTTTGTTTTGAATGATTTTTGCTCATGTTCTTCGTTACAACATTATTTCAAATGTACGCATTACTTGACATAATAAACTTCTTGTTTACACTTCGTGCTTTTGAAACCTCTGCTTAATTTCTTGCTTTTTCTCAAAATTAGTGAACTAGCCGTGGCCAAAGTAATTTACAAAGCTAGCATTGTTCGAGAGCTCGATATACACAATCAGACCACTGAAAGACTCTGAGAGTAATCCAGCTATTCTTCAGGATCAAACTCAAAGTTGTGCCAAAAATAGCAATCTGGGTACCAGCTGTAACTTCAGCAAACTCAACTGCTTTGTGATTATGAATGTGAGATTCATAAACATAAAGTTTGCATTCTCCCATGTTAAAATGCCACCAGTTGAAACATTTAATGTAGAAATTTATTTGCACATTTGCTAAGTGAACGTTTCATTTGTGCACATGAAATCAAACCCTCAGAAGAGGCAACATGTACTTTTGTTAATTGTCGATTGATATGTTAATGGTGCAGAGACAGTTTAAATATCAGAGAAGCAAAACGTAATGCAAGAGGAGATCCACAATAATTTTCTGTTTAATTCGTTTTCTGTGGTCAACTTACAACTATTTTTTTCTTGAATTGTAAACAACCAGTCCGTTTCACATACACACACCCAAAGTCCTGCTTGCTGACCTTACTGTTTATATATATGAGTCATACAAATACAATGTCCAGCAGAATGTTTAGGGGAAATGTCATGGCTCCACAAAACTCCCAGTGCCAATGTTTTCACAAAGTGACATGAAATTGTTTTGCTGGTGTTTGGTTCAGTTATGGTAAATTTTACGCCAAGGATAGAAGGCGCCTCCGAGGCCAAAAAAACAACTTTGAATGATTTGGTTCTTAAAATGTTTTGCTCTGCAGTCAATTCAATGAGTAGTTTTCTTTTGTGAATTGACTTTGCTTTCATATGGCCAATTTGAAAAGTAGGGATGTACGACGGTGGTTTGGTCACGGCTCTCTGATTCCATCATGTTTTCAAATAATGTTTTCTAAAATATTGAGCTGGAGAGCCATTCTTCCAGCCTTTAAAAAAAAAAATCATTTTAAAAATTTCTAAAGTGGCTTCAACATCAGCAGTTTGTCAGTGTCAGTACACTGGGACATGTCAACCTTGCACCATTTACTTTCACAACTTTGAATAAAATGTTCAGAATATTTCAAACCTGAACCTGGTGATTGATGCTTTTCCAGACATTCCATAAACGTGGGACGATGTAGTCAAAACAGACTTTAATAGAGTGAATTAAATCCCAAATCACGGATGGATGAGCCTATTAAATCTGGCATCGCTTTGTATCCAGGTCAACGGAACTAATGCTGCACAAAACCTGGCTTGCTACTGCACAATCATTTCTTACTTTACAAGAACATTTTTGTGGAAATGTCTGGCACAGAGCACAGCCATTTTGATCCAAGATCCTTATTACTCCACATGACAATGAATAAATCAATACATTAAATTCAGATTCAGGGAACACTGCATCCTCTGTGCAATGGGGGAAATTCAACCGCAATTTTATAATCAGCCTCATCCGTGAATGTGACTGTTCACTCCTCATCTTCGGGGGGGAGGGGGGGGAGTGCATTGTTGTGAAAATACTGTATGAATGGGAAAATCCAACAGCTAACGCTCAAACTTTCCTGCAATTATACCTCCTTCCAAAAAAACTAGAGCCCATTGTAAAACCTAACAGAAAAGAATGAGGGTCATTTTTAAATGATAATAATTGAGGTTTCCTATACAGATGTTCGGGGGCTTCGCACGTTCTTTGTTGTACTAGAAACTATAGTAATGCACGTTTCATTTATTTTACCAGTTCTTTCAAGGAAATGCTTCCATTTATCCAATACTTTACCACATTTAAACCAACAAGTCCTGCATCCGTTTGTTGGTTACATTAATAAACAGTGAAGCATTTGGATTAGTCAGGGATAAATTAAACAGATTTGACTTGGTTGAAGTAAAAAAAAACAAAAAACTATATCGAAGCCCTTTATTGATCTTTTCCAAGCACCTGCTGACTTCTCTCTTCTTTTTAGCTACCATCATACTGACTAACGAGGTTGTCGCAAGATAACATTTAAACTCATTTTACAGTATAAGTCACTTAAGTAACGTTTTTATTTTCCAATTAACGCCAAAGTTTACTGAATGATTCCACTGCTATCTGAGGTTTTAACAGTAACCAAAGTTTACCTTTACAGATGAACTGCTACCAAACACTTGACAGATGGAGGTCTGCTCTGTGTCTCCAGCTTCAGATTCCTCCTGAAGTCATCCGTCATGGCTATAGACAAAGAAAAGTCCCCTTGCACTTGTGACTCACCCCACTGGCTCCAGAAGGGAAGTCCTTGTAGTCCTCCAGTCGACCTCCTTAACTCCTTTTACTAATCCCTTAACTTCCTATAACTTTCAATTTAAGAGGGACGACAACACAGAAAGGAAAGTTTTCTCTTTTCCGGCCCTCACAAGCCTCTAGGACATAGAATGCTGGTGCTCAAATTACCATAAAATGTCCTGAAACTGTCTGTGGCATGCTCGGTGGCCTCTGCCGGTGTAAAAGCCGTTCAGCTGACCGAATTAAGGTTCACAGTATGTTCTCCTGTACCGTAAGACAAGCACACAATCTGTTTACAGTAACTGCTGGCACAACCTTGGAAATCGTCGACTTCAGGTTGTCTGAAGTCTTTCTCGATCCCTCAGAGCCGCACTGACACACATCAAGAGGCAGAATGAGACATGGATGCAATTCACATACTGATTACGGGAAGTCCAAGTGAATGGAAGTTCAAATGAAATGGAAATGAAGTTTCCATCTTATTGCTGTCTGCTCCATGGTTAGCATGTGTTAACATTTCAACAACCCTATTCCTAACCTTGTTTAACCGACTGCAGTTTAATAGCCCTTAAATACTTGGAGCCACGATAAGCTGTGAAGGCACAGTGTTAAAGCCGGTTGTCTATTGTGGCACAAAGGGTTTTTTTGGCGACACAATATAAACACAACATTTTGCAGAACAATTCGGTGGCCTAATTTCCCCAAGACCCACATTTGAAACGCAGCCGACCTAGAAAAACAGTATTCTATGATGATTGTAGCCATTTCCTAAATAATTATTTGCAATTATATTTAATTTGTTGCCAAGAATAGAGACCATTGTGTCTGATTTTTACATTCACTCATTGTGCTTACGTGGCCCACCCATTTTGTCACCACATAAAATTTGAGTAGAGTCTTCTGCTGAGTGAACACACTGGCAAAATCCACAACTTTATAAAAGAAGACTTTTGATTCCTCTGTTATAAATGTATTGTTTTATCTAGTCAGACATGTTTGCATTGCTACTCAAGGCCAAATGATTAGTTAGCTGGAAATTTACAGTATGATTTATACAACAGCTGTAAATCAAGGCATCCCACTGATTAGGGGCAGAATTAAATCTAACGAACACTCATGAGGGGTAATGAACAGTGACGCCTGCTCCGCAAACTAATGAAATGCAGTTCTGCAGTTTTCAATTACAAGACATCATCAAAATGCAGAGTTCTGATACACTCAAGTCTCCATGCCCGCGCTGTTATCATTATGTTAAAGTTAAAACTAATTCACAGAACCAACAGGAACACTTGTTAATGCCAGACAGTCCCCAGACATCATCCAACAGGAGTCGGAAAGTAATTTCATGAAGCAAGATTCATTACAACACAGAAAGCAGCAACATCATGAAAATAAAATTAATGAGGCAAACTTTCTGAGAGCATCTCTGTGTGTGTGTGTACGCACCAAGTAGTGGTCAATGAATGTTGTTATCAACTCGAAATTAAATCATGTCCCCACCCATTCCTGATGAATATGGTGTGTGTGTGTGTGTGTGTGTGTTGCTGTGTTTGTCCAGATGCCAGTTATTAGTTCATTAAGCCACGAGTGCATTAGTGTGCGAGGTATATGTCTGTCGCTGCAGGCTCCATTAACACTGCGTCAGGGAGATTGAAACTGGTATTAAAAATGCATCTTTATCTCCTTGCACCACCAGAATAAAATGGACTTCGGTTCGGTGATGGGCTTGTAAATGCAGACAGAGATAGTGTGTTTCGCACTTGCAAGCCTCTGCACTGACTGACCACAATATTCACATGCACTTAACAGTTTTAAGGTCTAAGAATCATTACGGAACGAGCACCTTTTCCTTAGTTTTTTGTAAAACACACACGCAAAAGAGAAACGACGAAAATATGACTGTGGCCTGCAAGCATACGGATCATCTGCACTTTTGTTCTGCTTCTGCGTCGAGGCTTGAACGCTCCTGAGGAGGAGCGGGGCCTTTGAGAGAGCCCTTTCATCACCTTCTGAGATCAATGTGCTTTCCTTTGGCAACAAGCTGAGTGCCGGGATACTTGAGACCCAACTCCGTACACTGCACACTGCAATTATCCTTCCCGCAGTACTGACTGCGGTTGTGATGGAAGCAGAACACACTCCCTGATGAGGGGAGGTCAGTAATAAGCCGATCGATTGGCCGAGTCCCATCACTTTGTGCTGCGAGTTAAATTGGCACATGCGAGCATCCTGACGGCTCTATCAGAACGCTTTGCTGCAAATTGAAGACATCACTGAAAACATGATCTATCCCTGCATCTGTGGGAGTGTTACTTTTGGGAAACTTTATAATCAGTTTACTAGAAAACTGAACACAATCCAAAGATTCCCTGTCTTGTGAATGAAAAGGGGAAACACTATGATGAACCTAGCTTCGCTTGGCCAGGCTAAGATGAAATCCACAGTGTAAATTAATGGTCGCTTTCAAATGTTAACCAAGTTATATGTTGGCTCTTTGCATGCACGGCACGTGTTAGGAATCCATTGGATACGTAAAACTGGTAATCACATATAATAAAAGTCTAGTTGCATTGAACAACGTGGTCTCGCCCATTTGCATCAAGCTGTCAACTAAATAGTGTGATTTTTGCAAGCAAGAGTAATACATGCTATGCAAATGTTAAAACTGGTCGAGACTTAATTATATGCACACGTCCAGGGGAAAGCAACCTCAGCCTGACCTAGCACGCATTAAATAAATCAGCCAGTGACTGATTTAAGCTTCTGAGTAACCCAGTAGTCAATCAATACCCCTGATTACACCGTGAGATGCTGAGATGCCAGGAAAGAAACCTACAGTGTGCTGCAATCACTCATTACTACAGGATAAACCGGTTTGATCATTCAGTCCGTCAGAATCCTTCTGAAAAGAGACTCTGTGTCCTGATGAACTCTAAAAAAAGAGAGAATACATCCGCTTGTGGCAAAATGACTCCTTCCTGCAAATCAGCCAGAAGATGCTTTTGAAGTTCACTGTGTGTGTTTGTGTGGTGATTATTGTGCTGAACATAATGATGCCAACATGAGTGGTATCACGCAGATCTGCTTTCTTATCTCTCTCTCTCTCTCTTTCTCTCACTCTCTCTCTGTGTGTGTGTGTGTGTGTGTGTGTGTGTGTGTGTGTGTGTGTGTGTGTGTGTGTGTGTGTGTGTGTGTGTGTGTCTGTACACTTGAGTGCTAGAGTAGCTGAAATAGCTGCAGAAGAATTTCTGGTCAGAAGTTGTCCATCGAGATTCCAGAAGGCAAATGGGACATGCAGTGCATGATTAGCATCAAATGATCCCTCGCTTGTTCAAGTTCATATGAAGGACTTTATCTGCGTTTAAGACCTCTCTGGCTATTGGATGTCACATTGAGATCATGTGTAACTTTATACCTGCTGCTAACGGATGACATGTCTGCTGGCTGACCTTATCAACACCAGGGATGTGTGAGCCAGTATTATGTCAGTATTGTGTGTGTGTGTGTGTGTGTGTGTGTGTGTGTTGCTCAAGTTATGTTATTGAAACTATCAGCTATTTTAATAGACTGGCGCACAGAACTCTGAAAAAACACCTGAATATGGGCGAAAACAGTTAATTGAGCTTTAAATATTTGCATTGCAGTTACCACTATATTTGGTCTATGTTTTCATATAGTTTCTTCATGTTTAATTTACCTTTTTGCACATTTTACGTTGGTTACTAAATGGTACAATTCTTGGAAACATTTACACTTGCAAGTTTCCTTGAGATGCCAGTAATCCATAGGGTCCCCGTCACTGAGGCTTTTTCTCTCAAAAGAGCAACATGAAATACAGCAGTACTGTATTTGTACCTCCTTCGTGACAGTGAGACATGGTACATCAGCCTCTGTAGGTTAATCATTAATAATAAATTAATAATGATTTATATTTAGTTTTTCTTTTAATTTAGGACAAATGTAATTAAATTAGCTTAATTTACAGCTAATATGTGACTGAACTAATCAACTGTAGTAATTAATGAATGAACAAGGAATTTTGAATCTGACTAAACCCCCCCAACAGGCCCGATTAGGCACATTAACTAAAGTTTATGATGTTAAAACAGGTGAGAACATTTATGAGCTTTAAAGCTTTCTTAGTCAATAAAATGTAAGATTATTGAGGCTTTAAAGTTGTGCACAAACAAAATTCATGTCGCTAACTTTATATGAGGGCCGTCTCGAAGATAGATCTCGAAACCTAAACAAATGAATATCATATGCTTCATAAGGTACCAAAAAATGTGATGTGCGTGTGCTCATGGTCTTCAAACTTGCACTGATGCACTTTGCGTAGCTAAACTGCAATTTCTCTTAAGTTTCTATCACCTTTAATTTGTCTTTTATTGTTAGAAGAACGTTACTGCTTTACTCCCCTTTTATTGTTTTTAGTATTTTATCTCTGTACCTCCAAAGAGCTTAAACCTTCAGCATCTTTCAGATTACCCACGAGCCTCGGTGGTCTGAGGCTGGTGTTTCCTTGAGCGTTGCATGACCCAATCATTCCCGCAACAGCATGAGCACGCAACAGTGACGGGTACAGGCCCCTATGTCATAGATACCCTATGATAGACAGGATGTGATGTGAGGGAGAGGGGGACAACGAGCTGAGAAGGAGATCTTATATTAGAATGGAGGGATGAAAGATTTAAGAGCACAATGGAAAGTCGAGAGTCTAGAACAGACCGTTTCGAGTCTGTTGCGTGAAGTTGATGAATTCACTGCTCATATAAAACTACTCGGTAAAGGCAGATGTTATTATTATCACACGCCAGCTAGGCACACTGGACATTAAATGACAGCTGAGGGATCTTTTTACGACTTCAGATGAAAGTATGATGTAATTAAAGTCTGAATCTAGAATTTCATCAAAGTGGAAAGGCTCCACTGACCCCTCAAATCCACCCACACTAAAGATGATTGCCAATTTAGCCCTCTGCTGGGCACAGGCTACAAAAAAAAAAAACCAAAAAACAATTCAATTTTTCGATTCAACACTCTAGCAAATCATAAAATAATGGTGCAGTGTGGCAGACCAGCAGTAATATTATCTGCAAGTAAAAGGTCTAGCTTGCAGGGAGGCCTCACCACACCACGGCGTGAGGATGACAGGTAGGTGCACAGTTAGCCAAAGCAGCATCTCACAACTTGTTTATCATGTAAAAGTGGTGAAAGTTAAGTGTATGTCTGCACGCACAAGCCTAAACCACATCACGTGCACTGTCACGCCGGGCTTCCCTAGTCGACGTTACCAGAAAAGCAGTCACTAAAGACAACTTGACAATTGAAGTTTGTGGCTTTCCTGAAGAACTTATATACATTTAAAAAGGGTCCAGATGAGCTCTGGGAGAAAGCTGAATGCTGTGAGTGTCTCTGAGCCCTGCACGGGTCCTGAGTGGAAACAAAAATAAAGTGTCATCACTGGGCTGACAGGTCTAGACTCACTGAGTCAGCCAGCTCAGAGTTTATTTTCCCAGCACAGGAAGACTCTCTGCGAGCCTCTCTGAGATACTGTGGGCATCTTGCCTCTGGGTTTCAAAAGAAAACCCCCAAGAAAAAGCTAACCCAAACTGAAACTCTCACTGGAGAGTATTGAAGAGCACAATATGTGGTAATTTTGCTACTCCAGAGTTTGACAACGATGACTTGTAAGGAAAATCAGATTTACAAAGCATGCAGGTGAAAGGGAATTGTGAGTGGAAACACATTAGGACAGAAAGCCAAGATTCCTTGCAAATGAACAAGGCTCCCGTTTTTCTTACCTCTGTCAATCTTTCCTCTTAAAAAACACACACAAACCACTGCACCGTCAGTTACTTTTGTGAGCCATTAACTCCCCTTAATGAGGGCAATTTCTTCACAAAGCAATCACAGTTCCTAGCAGGACCTTCCTCCGGAGCTGAGTCATAACCGTCAACAACGTGCTTCAAGTACCACTTTTTTTTTTTCTTTTTTTTTTACTGCAGTGTGAAAGCAATTCCGCATTTAGTCAAATAAAACATTTATACAGCGGATTGTAACACGGAAATTGCTCAAAAATAAAAACCTACTGTAGGGGTTTTACACTCTTTGTGCAAGATTGTTGCTCTTAAATAAAAACACTTGTACATTTGGGGAAATGTGCTTTGAATTAGGTGTAAATGAAATATGAGGCTACAACCGTTTGCGTAGTTAAAATCTGAAAGTAGAGGGAAACTAGAAGTAGAAACTGAACAAAAAAACTGTCTCCATGGAAGATTTACACCTATTGATGATTCTTGGCCAAGCCCAGCAGCATCGTGGAGTCACGCCTCACCAAGCCTTAAGGTATTAGCGAAGATGAAATTAAAATAAATAAAGCTACAAAACTTTGATGAAACCAGTAATAGAAAAGTTACATAACGTTGCTTTAATCAGGTCACGTAGAAGCTACACTGTGGGTCTTCATTATTCCCTCTGAAGCAGACGCAACAATGAGCTTCCACCTAATATACCGTAAGATCCCCAGAGGACCAAAAGGCTCAAAGCTGCTGGAAGTGAAACTAATGACAAAAATTGGGGACCATAGTGTTTGCCGCTCTCATGCATGTAAAAAAAATATCAAACACAGAGCACACGCCACCAAACAAATACGATCAAAACATCTGAAAAGCTTAATGCAATATGATGAACGGCATTAGTGAAATTGTGTTAACTTAAGTATTTGGCTCTAAATGAGACTGTTGGATACCAAAGTGATGGCATCAAGCATGTGTAAAAACGCAAATCACATGTGATACCCAGGGGCTAGAGGACTTTTATATATGAAATATATACCAAAGAAACGCCACACGTGGTAACGTAATAAAACGTGGAAAGTAACTGCGGGAGATTTTTCATGATCCCTTCAAGTTCTACAGAAAAGACAACAAAGAGTGTTTTGAGGAAAAGTACCTCTGCATCATGTTTCCTTTCTGTGTGTCACTCAAACTGACCAAGTCAAAGGTCGACAGGAGGAGAAGGAAGGGGGGCCGTCCTCTTGGGATCATTTATAATCCTGACCTGTATTTTCAGGTGGTTCTAGGCCCATGGCTCTTCATCAGCACACATTGTTCCTATTACAGGTTTGATCCTGGAGGGTTTTTGAGCAAAGAAGCCGCAAATACCAGCTCGCTAACGAGTGGACAACTCCTCCGCTCTGAGGCACTGCATTGGCTGCTCTGGAATAAACAGTCCCCACCATTTAGATGTTACACAAGTCTACATTGATATATACATTTTATACTTGCTTGTCCGTGAGCAGTTTTTATAAATATTTAACTAAGCTTTCCTATGCTTTTACTGGAGATTTGGGGGGGGGGGGGAAGTGATAAAATGCAGCAGCCTATCAGTTTAAATCCCCAAACTGTGTGAAAATAAAGTATGTGCCAAGAACGCAAACGAGTAACACTCACCCCTCCCTCGCTAACTAATTTCAAAGTTCCCCTGAGCAAAGCACTTAACCCCCGACTGCTCAGGCGGAGCGTCTGCAGCCAGATAACGGACTATGGGTTTTACCGGGCAGTTTACAGGTGAGACTGCAAAGCAGACTGCTGCTGACAACGAGCGATAAGATGCATTTATATACTGTACGACACATAGCTCTCAGTGTCAGAGAAGACCAGCCACGTACCTCGATAAGAAAAAAAAGGATGTATCTTTGTGTACAAGATACAAGACCAGTACTACCCATGTCGTCTAGGAGGTTAATATGAAGCTGCCAGTTAATTTAGCTTGGCATAAAGACTCGAAATGATACAACCTGATGATTAAAGATCAAGCTATGAATCACCACAGCTCCACAGCACAGTATACTGTCAGATAACATGAAATGGGATTCCCAAATGTTAATGTTTGCAGAGAGTACTCTGTAACATGAGCAGTGAAGGCAAAGTGACCCATGGCAAACATGGGAAGTGACTCAGAAGTCCTGGAAATAAGCCTGAATGGTTATTGGGAGGAGTCCTTGCATCCTCGTATGATTTCTCTTCATGCTCAATTCAGTGGAAGGTGGACATGAACATTCATATGTCGCTTTCCCTTTGTTTCATGTTCTATATGTAAAGCAGGACATGGAAAATCGGCTAACATTAGAAAATCACATTATAAAATCTTCACATAATTTGATCTTCGCTAACTTGAACTTCTTTTCTTAAATTGGACTTTTAACAGGTTTCCCCTGTGCGGCTGCCACTTATGGTTAAGATTTACCCTTAAACAACCACTCTGCAAAAACCAAGGCATTTTAATGAGTTTGTGAATTAAACAGATTTTAAAGTTTGGCATTAACATCTATCTGGCAGCCATACATGCACGATTTGCTTTTTTCTTTGCAAATGAAAGCCAGTGCAGAATCAAAGAGGTTATGAGAAATTTGCAGACGTTTTAAATTAAGCCGGACAATAATCTCTGCTTGGATCTCCCGTAATGACAGAGATTGTAGACGATCAAGCCTCTGAATCTATTCTATTCCTTTATAAATCATCAAGAAGACATGCGAGATTCAATTAGTGCTGCTTGCTTAACCTTAGCAGCACGGAAATTGGACACCGAACTAAATGCCACGGGCTTTATATGAGAGGTATTTACAAAAGAGATTTGGAGAAGATTGCATGTGCCCATAAATGGCAAACAAACTAATAAGCATGGCCTAAAAGAAAGGAGTCAAGATTGTTATTAGATAAACAGTGAACAGAACCAGCAGTGCAACAGAGGAGCTTTTGGTTAAATGGCTTATGTGAGGAACCTGGATGCTATTTTCAGGCCACCCATTTGTTCCAGTCCAAGCCAAAGTAGAAATCCTTCAGCATACAATGCCGCTATTGAGTTCCTGGATGGGGCAGTGATAAAAATCTATTCTTATTTAGAGCTTGTGTGTGTCCACAAGGATCCAAGACTTCACTCTGTTATGGATTACCTTCATGGTGTAACAAGCCACCACACAAACGAAATATGAAGAAACAAGAAAGCTTTTTTTTTTTTTTCTTTCCTGGTTTAGCAGAACTCAAACTCTACATTTCTAAGACTCTGGTTCATGAGTTTTTTTTATCCAAATACAGTCTTTCATGTCTGCAAAGCGTTGAACATGTATGTTTGCTGTCACCTTTCACAAACTCTCTGTTTAATCAAACTACAAAGCCTTCATTAGGAGACAGAACTAGGCCAGAGATGACATTGGGAAACTTTTAAAAAGCCTTTTTGGGCAGAGATCACATTTGGTTTTCTGACCAAACAAAGTGACAAGTACAGGCACTGGCATCTCATTTCAGTCTCCTGCACTTCCAATTTCCATATGCTAATGAAAATGGGATCAGACAGTGGCATATGCATATTTTTTTTTGGTGGTTTTTTTTTTTTTTTTTTCACGGTGGGGGGACCAGTGGAACATCAGAGAGACCACACATGTGATGTGTATGAACTTTCCATTTACAGAATGCAAAAGACCGTTTGATATAAGCATTTTTATAAAGAGAGACACACCCTCAAAGATGCTGAGATAACACAGGACACTTGAAGATCTCTACTCTTTGAAGCAGAGCACACACATTTTCGTGTTGACTGCTTTAATTGTGTACTAGCTGAAAGTATACCACACTACCTTTACTGTAAGTAGAGTTTGCAGAGAAAAAGGAGCCAAATTCTAATACTCTACTCTAATATTTGACACTGTTACGGGAAAAGAGCGGACTTCACTTCTGCAAACAGGGCACTGATTGTAGGTCTGCTGAAGGCAATTACTCGTTCGAGTGGCAGCATACTGTTCGCATTACAATCGCCGTGTTCCGCTGTTTATTGCTGCGTATGTTCCATGAGAACTTGTCACTGCCTTTTACTTGTGGGAAGCAGATGAAAGGCGAGGAGACGTGTTGCTGTGCTCCTAAAGAGAGGTTCAATTATTCAAAGCCTCCATGCGGAGACGTTCTGGTCCAAATTCAGCACCAAGCCATCCTTGACAATTCTCTCTGAAATCGATCAGCCTCTGAAATCACGGGACGCTGCATCTATCTGCCTTCCAACATGCCCAGCTCTCACAGCTCTCCTCATGCGCAGCATTCTGCCTTGTGCACGAGCAGGGTTGTCATGTGTGGCTTGGTTAACTGCCTGTGATGTTTTACATATAACACCTACCCTGGCAGCACTTTCTACAAGCTCCACTTTATCAATCATTACTGGAAATACGCCCAAACGGAGGCCCTCAGCAGTAATTTGGGTGGATCATTTTGTTCCTGCTGTACTGAGGCAGTTGTGATTTACGTAAACACTGATCCCTTACAGATGGGCGTTATTACAAACAGGTGATGAAGATTTTAATCTAGTTGAACTTCAAGGTTTCTGCTAGGGAGAATGAACTAATCCAGATAAAATGTTCTTTTCCCTTTTTAAACAAATGCAGAAATGCACAAATTTGGGGTTGGAACAACACAAACCTGTTTTATCTTGCTTGACTAACTCTTTTGAGATTGGCATAAGAGTTGATCGGTTATTTAACTAAAACATAAAGTAGAATTACAGCATAACAGTTGTGCAGCAGTTTACATGTCTGGCCAGATTCACATTCTAATCAGTCCATCCATAGGTCAAAGATTCATAACATGCATTTCTGAGATATATCATATGACAAAAAAGAGATGGACGTGAGTTCAGTGACTGACATTTCACCACCAAAATCTAATCAGTTTATTGCGTGAAATTTCAAAGAAATTTCATGAAGGCAATAACAGTGACAATCACAAGCGTAGAAAGGATGTGAGGTCATAGTGACCTTGACATTTGACCTATGCCCACCTCCGCAGCTCATCAGTGAGTCCAAGGGTTTTAAAAACAAGCTTAGGAGGGTTAGAATTGGAGGGGTAAAGGGACAAACATGATGTCACTGGGACAGTGAAGGAGTCCCAGTGACATCCAGAATAAAAAGAGTTGTGGCCACAGTTATTTTGACCTTTGACCTCTGGCCGAAAAAATCAGTTCATTCTCGAGTGTAAGTGGCATATGTGCATATGGATATGTGACAAATTTGAAGAAATTGCCTCTAACCGCTCTGATATCCCGATCACAAGAATTGAACAGGCGTACAAACATATGGACAACCAAAAAACAAAATTAATTTGGCAATGGCCGCCGCCAGCATGGAGGTATAATTGTTACATCAGTTGTTGTCTTACAAATCTTAAAAATCATACGGTAGGCAAAGCTTCTTTTTCATAATGTATATATATGTAAGGATTGTGTGATAAAATTGTTGGATTAATATGGTTTTTTTAGAACCAAAGGAAGACAGACACTGCAATAACTTTAGCTTTATAAGTGCAGTAGTTCACCAAGTCAAACTGACGCCTATATTAAAGCTGCATTGACTCAGTCAGCCTGGATTACAACAAGGCTGGAAGAGAATCATAGCTGTGTCTCTGTAGTGGAAAAAACTTAATGATAGTCATGTGTTGTTCTTATCTTCCTGTGCAACTACAGTAAACCATTTACTGCAGGTTGTCAGCACGCTGCTTTGAAGTACTTGTTTTTGCCAGTGTTGTCAAGCATATGAATGTTTTTTGTCAGGGATCCTGGCCATTACAGCGCAAACACACACACACACAAACACACTCTCATCTCGGCTTCAAAAGTGTCTCTCTCATCAACTAATTAACACAACACATAGGTAGAAAAACACAAGTGAAGGTCCACGGGTCCTCTAACGGAGTTTGAAAATTCAGTTAGATTTTCAGATAGCAGCACTTACAGACCTCCTATTTTTCATCTGCAGCCGTGGTTGTAACAATGTATTACTGAGACCACTGCACACAAAATCATACAAGGACTGTTAATAAAAATCAGGCTAATATCCCGAGTGTCTGTATGTTATCACAAACAAATGTACACACCAGATTTCAGGATCCCTGTGAGGAATTGGTCTTGACTTCTCACTACTGCTGATGAACTCTACGCCTTGTTCTGCTCAGCTACGGTAGTTTAATTTCTCCCTGCAGCTTGATTCACCATATTCAAAGGTTTTACCGTTTCCAATAAAACTTGGGAAACTTTGTTAAGCTTTGGCCTTAGCCCAAAAGAAAAGTTCTCTGATGCATGTACATGGTGGAAGCACAAGTTTTTTTGTTTTTTTTTCTCCACCCCATACCCCAGTTACAAATGGTGGGACCCCAGCTTGTCGGCTCCCCTGTGCCAAAGCTCTGCCAGGGAGGCCCCTTTGATAATAAGCCTTACACACAAATTTACAGCCACAGTACAATAATCCTGCAACAATGGTTTCCACATAACTTTTGATTGAATGGCCTTTATGTGCAGGGCCAGGCTTGTACTGGGCTAATAAATGGCCCGTGGTGGGATTTGCCAAGGTTTACCTCACTACTCTGTGTGTGACTGGGTTTAGTTCATTTTCAAATGTATGCATATCACAAAACTTGACACTCTCAAGTAGACTCTCATTACATTTCCTGACATTTCTATGAATTTGAATTCCATGCTTTTAAATAGAATAGGTCGGGTAGGATAGGGAAAAGTGTTAGTGTATTTGCTTTTTGCTGAGCTATTTGCCGCTCTCTTATCCTTTTTGAATTTAAAAGTACTTCCAGGAGCTGGTTACTTCAGCAAACAAGGGAAACAGCTGGACTGGCTCTGTGTCCTCATTTTTGTATGGATAAAACAACCCAAATATGTGCTAATTGGGGTTTAAATTCTGTAATTACATCCCCATATTCTAGTTTTTATTGTTAGTGAGTCCACCATTCCCATATTGGTTCAAACTACAAAATTGTTGTAAAAGATAACTGACATTTGGGCAGAACTAGACTGGCTGGCTCAGTTTCCACTAATAGTTGCATGTAATTCTGGGAGGAAGTAAATAATTGCATTGCCCACATTTTGAACTATATTAGCGGTTAGTATTGACAGGATTCATATTGTTAGTAAATATGAGGTTACAATCTTCAGTTAGTTAGCTTAACTGCTGATGCAAGTTTGATGATTATCAGCTCATAGCTATGGTTTGGTTTACTATCTACTGGCATCATTGATTTGGTTGAGACGTGTAGAAAATTCGCAACATCTAGTGACTTTAGTTATTACAATTTATAGTTGACAAAGACTTTCCATGGAGGAGTTCAGGGCAGGTGCCTGCACCATAATCATCCCTTTTGGCTTTTTTTGGGCCAAAACCAAGCAATATTGGGGAACATTACATTACATGATAATGACCTGCTGAGCAGCTACCTACCTGCCTGTAGCTATGGTGATAACGAATAATTGCCATTAAATGGTCTGAGGCAGGTGGTGAAAATCATTAACCATTTGTTCAATCCATGCTACATAGAGTCAGGGTCTGTTTCCCAATTTCCAGTGTTTAGGCTAAGCTAAGCTAACCAGCTGTTGGCTGTATATTGATGAGGGGTTGGTAATCTCATCGTACTAGAAGCAAACATTTCACCAAATGTTGAACTTTTGCTTTGAATTAGTGGCTCTGTTCCCACAAACTCTGATGGATAACACAGACGTTAAGATGTTTAATGCAGTCAGCCCCTGAAGTTTCCTCTAACAAGGGGATAAATGTACCCAGAACTCCTCGGTGTCTGTCGATCTGCGCATGCTGTGTCAAAGCAAACAATAACGCAATTGTTCAGAGTTGCTGTACGATCAGTAAACAGCTCAGTTGTTATGCTGTCACATAACAAGATGTAGGACACAAGTGTGACGTTGCCAGAAGACATTACGCATGTGAAACTTTACCGCAGAGGGTAAGAGTACACCCCCGGCATGAAAAAGCCCCTTCACCCGCTGTTGTTGTGTGATTTGTGGAGCGGGTAGTTGGATGTACATCATGGGCCTCGCTTTAACTTGTGTTGGTGCCAGGCGCATGATGCAAAGGAAAAAGAAGACCGGGCAGGAGAAGGGTGTGGGAATTCAGAGCTCAAACATTTGTCTCCAACCTAAGCAACCTGTCTTTACTCAGAGTTCACCCCAATGACAGACAGCGAGGTTGTGGAGTCGGTGTCTAGAGACAGAGAAGGATGTAAGATGATCTGTCTTTTATCACTGCAGTGTGGCAACCCCCTGGGAAGGCTCTTCCTATTCTTTAAAGGACACGTTATCCGGCAAAGCAAGAATTATAACTTCCTAACATCTTTGACACAAACAGAAAATGATTTTACTGGAGGGATCCAACTATATATATATATATATATATATATATATATATATATATATATATATATATATATATATATATATATATATATATAAATAAAACTTTGTGTGTATATATACACACACACAATATTTTATAAAGAAATTACAGTTAAGAAATTACTTAATTTACCTCAACATATCTCTGAATAATGTCCCTTTTGAGCCAGCGAGCCCCTCTGATGACGCATTTATAAAAGCAGATGTCTGACAGTTGACATTTCCCATACCAGAGTCATTTCCTTTTACCTTTAAATTTTCCTCTCTGAAAATGCTTTGTTCCTGTCTTGTCCACTAATGTTTCAGCATATGCCAAATGGATAGACAGAAACCTCTCGGAACTTCCTGCCACTGAACTACTTTTAAAGACTCCTCAAAGGCTAAACTGAGCAGCCACGGATGATGTCCTGAGTGTATTTAGGGGAAGCTGCAGAGACAGGTGCTTCCCACGGTGCAAAGCGCAGAACACCAGAGACCTGGGGAGAGGTTAGACGCTTCAGACGAGGTCACAAGCTGTTTTGACTTCGCCACTCAGCATTTCTGAATTCTTTGGCAGGTGGTGACAGCTGCATGTAAGCAGAGGGAGTTTGTTTCAAGTCTCTGAGAAGCAGAGGGCAGATTCTGAACACAAACCTTTAGACAGAGCACTCACACATGTGATGATAATCTTCACTCTTGTTTGTTTTTTCACGTGAAAGCTACTGTTATAGACAAATTACTCTCATATATGGCTGATATCATCTTTTCATTTTGCTGTGTTTATGGTGGGTTTTATTTCTGGTACCTCACATTTTCTGTCCCCCAACAATCCACATCAAACTGATAAGTTGGCTTTTTTCTGACTTGCAGTTACTGAAGCGTAGTAAAATGTAATCAAATGGCTTGCTGCAGCTACCTAGGTAATTATAACTGCCCTAATAATTTAGAAAGAAAAGTGTTCAATTAAAACTAAAGTCCTTAGAAATGAGTAGATTACTGTTTAAGAGGCGTTTGAAATTTCACTAACAACATAGGTCATTTAACTTTCATCAGGTCACTTTCTGCTAACAAAGTTTCACACCGCATTTTCACTGGAGAACACCGACTTCCATATCTTACTTATTTCTTTATGTTTGGATGTGGAAAATCCAATTTCTATGGCTGCAAATGCTAAACCTGCCTTGACATTTCAATTCTCTGGAGTAATTGCTGTATTTTGTCTTAGCCTTTCGCAGAGATAAGGCATGATCTTTCCTGTAGCCAAGGTAATAACATGCCAAATCATCCATCCTTTCCAATGCAACAAAAGAGACTGAAACTTAAGATGACATTATACCAAGGTTGTACATTATACCTGTGACAGAAATGGATTTGGAAGTGAAGTGGCTCTGAATGTCCTCTCTGGAGCACAATAAAAATGAGGCCTTTCATTTTGCCTGTTTTCCAACAGAAGGACTCCAGTGTCTTCATCCAAACAGCGAACTAGGGCAAGGACATTAACAATAACTTTTTAGATGTGAATATTTCAGCTGGGGTGAATGCAATGTGTCTATATTTGCAAGCCTAGTAATTACCCCCTGTGAGCGTGGATCAAAAGTGCACGATAACTCGTGTCACATATAGTTATGCATTAGCCAGGTGATATTAAATGATATATATTCAAATGAATAAATATAGACTTTATTCTACCATCTCCAGCAGATAGATATCCACACATCCATGCCAAAAATTACAAATATCCATGGCTAGGACATGTTTTCTTTATAAAATACTGTGCGTTTGAGATTACCATTAGGTTTTAATGAATGTGGCTTAAGCTCTGCCCTGTGTAAACCACGTGAGCTCAGCCAAGTCGTAATGACACACCCTGAATAGTAAAGCAAGTTTCTCCTATTCCTTATACTTTAATGTTAATGACACTTTCTATTTCGTGTGTGCCAAAAGTTATGTTTCCCATGAAGCCAGTGTTATGGAAAACAATGTAATAGGACTGCTTACAAGGTTTATAAGATTTATGTTTACATCTATAAAGCCAATAAACAACATTACCATCAACAAGAGACCTGGTTACAGTCCTGCAATATGAAATCTCCACTCCAAAACGGCGACATGCCACAATAGGAAAAAATGCAAAAACCAAATCAGCCTGTAGCTAAGACACAAATGTCATATTTACCTACTATGCAAAGAAATATTATGAAAGATCTCACTGACCAAATAACTCCTACTGTAGCAGCCAGCAGACATATTCCATCACTGGGTTGTCAGTTCAATCTATTCAGCTCCTCTTGTGTATGTGTCCTTGAGCAAAAGCGCTGTGACTGTGCAAAATGTAAAGCACAATAAAAGTGCTACAAAAAGTTCAAATTGAAAATGAATGCACATAATTAATTATTTCTGGCTCTTGTTTATGCCTGTCAAAGCTAAAAAAACAACACGAGACGAGGTCATCAGAGCTGAAGAGCTATAGTAGAGTTAAGACCCTATTTATGCGTGTACTCCTCTAGGTAGAACCAAATTGAAATGTTTTCGAAATGACACACCATAATCCATCCGACCTACAGAACAGACAAGAGAACAGCATCCACTTCTATAGTACGGTGCATTTGTGGCCCAGCTGATTATGACAAACGGTGGCAATGTGAGATGCACATTAGTAGCAGCAGCTCAGAGCCTTGCAGACACAAAAATCCTTTTTATTGAGTCGTCTTAACTGCAGCAAGAACGCGCTTAGTTGCACAGTGTTTGCAGAGACACAGCAGCACTGCTTAAATAGACAACCTCATTGCAAAAAGGGGGATTTGATAGATTACACACTTCCACCTACAAAAATAATAAACACACAGATTACATTCATGACCACGCAGCGTAACTACTTTCCCTGTCAAATGCAACTAACTTCTACAGATTATCCGTCAGTAATCACATGCAAAAGATCTGACTGCCTCTTCACAAAACTGATGTAGTATTTAACATAAAAGAACCTGCATCCATCTTTCAGCAGTGCAAATTAAAAATCAAGTAAAGAAACCAGACAGCCACCTCAGTTAAATGTAACAGCAAATTAGCTCAGACATCACTTGAATCATGTCTGGCACAGTGTGATTGCCAACGAAGATTAAGGCTGCGCTCTCTACTGTACAGGAAGCCAATTAATGTTGCAGTGTTAACAGTGATATTGCACGCTTGATTAAATCCAGCCATGAGCGCGCGTATCGATTACAGTGAGGGAGAAACCACCAAAGACGTCCTCTCACATTTGGAGGAGCCTCCGCTGCTTTTCATCAAAATTACTAATACAGACAAATAGGAGGAAATGAGGCTCCATCTCTAACAGTGATGATTAGAAAGTCAGGGCAGTCGAAGAAAACACACAGCACAGTGGTTGTCTTTGTTCATAGCCGTGTGTATCCTTCAAAGTTCCTTTTTTTTGGGGGGGGGGGGGGGGGGGGATACATTTTATAAACCTAATTCAAAGGAACAGAACATACTTCCGAACAGCAACTATTCCAAAGATGGCAATTATCTTTGTGTAAATGGTCACTGGGGCCATAATTGATTGTTTACTATATGTGGCAGAGGAGCTTGAGTGCCCTCTGAGCCTGCCGCCCACAACCAACCTGAGATGAGGCATTTGAGAGGAGCAGCATTGAGAGGGCAACAACCATTACCAACTCGTATCAGGCTACAAGTAAACAAGAGGGTCAGAGGGGTTGAGGATAACTTGGGGCTGCTGCTCCAAGGGGGCTACTGATGAAGGTAGTGATGAAGATTTGAAAGACTGGTGAGTGGGGGGAATGAGGTTTTGTGAAGGGTTAAAGACAGAGGAGAGAAGCCCACAGTATTAGGCTATAAATCGGGACATAGCACTAAGAAGACGGTAAACAGAGGAAACAGGTCTGATAAAGCACCGCATTAATGACCGTTTCCCCTAGAAAAGCAAACTAATTTACTAATTACAACCTCCTGTTTCTTGTGTTTCCATTTCCTGAGGGGCTATTCAGACATTTCACTCTACCTGACCTTTAAATCTGCACCATGCAGCCTTGCGTGGCATATAGGTGGTAAAACAAAAAAAAGACACCAACGCATCCTTAGTAAACTACTGCTAAAGGGCAAAACCATTAAAAGAAGGGGAGACTAGTTTTCACATATACCATTTTATGTGTTGCCATTATTTTACAATTCAACAAAAACAAATCTCCAGCGTTATTCCTTGAATCCGTGTCAAGGAGCTTTTAAATCCACATTTTTTTCAGTTGAACTGGAACCTTGCTTTTACACGCTAAACAGCTTGTTCAATCACTTTAATGCCACAATAATAAAATGTGAAAACTCATCGGATGACTAAAAATGTTCACTTGAGGCAAGACTATAATTATTCCATCAAAAAATATATTAGAGTTTCTGCAAACATTTGGAATCTGACAGTTTAACCCAGACAAGGTTAATTGTCCTGTAATGTAAAGGGATCCTAATTTTCTCGCTGCCATAACGTGATAATTGTGCCTAGAAAAATGTTATTGTACTGCGAGGTTGCGAGTGCACACTCAAGTGTACTGACTAATTGCAGGCAGCCACTTACACACACACCAAAAACACAGCAGAACTGTAGTAGTTAATTGGAGGGCAGACGTGTGTTTACTTTGCAAAGTGAGAAGGGCATTGGGAAATTATCGACAGGCAGGTCTTCTGGAGTGCACAGCGCTTTTGGCCCAGGGACTGCATGTGTGTCTACGTTCAATTCAAGGTAGTTTTCAGGTCATTAAAGTAATAGTTTCAAGTAAGCATGCAGTGTATTAAAATGGTAAGTAGGACCAATCGAGCACTTGTGGAAAGCGCCGCATTCCTTATTTAAATTTGAGATTTCCGAATTCAGGGGTATTTAAGCATATTGCACCAGACGTGGGCTCATCAGCACAGAACAGGCTTTAGATATACCAACACATGTCGAAATCAGTCCACTCTGCTCCGCCCAACTCGCAATACATTAAAATGCTTTCTAATAAAGCAGAAACCGTTGAAGTTGATTGGCTAGAAGGGAAATCGTCGCTCAGAAACACAAAAACAAAGTGAATTCGTCCCTCACAGGAGGCGCTGACAGCACATCTACGATTGAAAATGAGTTTTGGAACATATTTATACTAAAAAAACTAAAAGCCAAAAGGTACATACTGTAATGTAGCGGACCAAAACTATGGTCCAAACATTTACAGTCAGTATAATTTAACCAAATACATTTTTTTTTTTATCCACACACACATCATTGCCACATTTGTTTTAGTTCACCAACTGTTTAACCTCTTAGTGCACCAAGCTGCCACTGGTACATTCCTACACAGTGGGCTTTGACCTCACCAAGTCTGCAGATGACATTTTCTACAATTCCCAAATAAGAGGGCTATTGTTGGTTCTGGGAGCAAGGAGCCAGGTACATTACCCTCAAATCCTTCTGAGGTCACCTCTGTGACACCTGTACAGGCCGCAACAATTATTCTCACATTCAGCAAATGGGACTCAGGTGCTATTAGACTATGAACAAAAATGAAATTAAAAGGAGGGCAACCTTCAGATACACGCCTAATGCCATGCCGCAATAAATCTAATAGGCTGCCCATACACCCTATGTGTTAAGCATTCTGTTGTGTATGTCATGTCTCTTCCATTCATAAGGAAGATGCTTTTGCGTTGTTTTCTCAAGGAAAAAAAACGCTGAGTTGAATGAAATGCATTTGACTTACTGTAGGAGGAAAGCAGGCATTGACCTGTTTTACATCAGATTGCCTATGTATAAAAAAACATAGAGGAGTTGGCACAAATCGAAAGACTCCAAAAGCACAGTTAATATAAACTCGGTGTTGGTGACTGCTTTGCTCGAGGAAGTGGTGGGAAAGAAGCATCCCCCTCATGTTCAAAATGTTTCAGCTTCAGCAGGGAATGTCAGTGATGCGGTAAAGCAAAAACTGATCGGCTTTGGGATTTCCACCATGCACTGGATGGAAAGATTGTTGAAAGATGGAGAAGAAACCAATAGGCAGAGGGTTTTTTTGGGGGGGGGGGAGGTCAGTGAAGTGTGTGACTCCACCTTCTCGATGTGCAAAGTGAGGAACAAGCCTGCCCCATCTGTGGGCACAACAAGGGAAAGAAGCTGTTTTTGTTGTTACCCAACAGTCACATCATTGCATGTTGGGTTCTACTATCACTAAAGATATTAGATATTCAATTTGTAAGAGATTAAGAGAGGCGGTGCCAGGTTTCGTTCCATAATTGACTTTATCAATAAAAGGAATTTGCTGAATCTAAATTGGTGCCTTCTGAAACTCCCTCTTACGGTAAGTTGGGACAGGTTTTCAAGCAGCTGAAGCCACATTTAAAACTTAGCACCATTACCATTTTATTTCCCCTGTCATGATGTATAATAATTAATTTTAAGATGTGTAATTGCTGCATGGTTGTTGACTCTGGACACGGAGGCAGTAATAATGGACGTGCACAACAGTGACTATATTTATTTGAGCAGAAGGGTGGCCAGCGCACCCTTTGCCAAGGCCAACCTCTGGCATTCCAGCACCAACATCTGGACTTGATTCATCAAGATATTTGCACCAAACTGCAACAGTGTGCAAACAGGCATAATGAACGCCGGAGAAAACGCTTTGCATGCTGCACAGCCTACATGAAATAAATAAACAACGCTAATGGGGATACAACAAGGCAATTTAGGGTCCTATTTTTAAACCCAGATGCTTGTGGCCTCAGAAAACCAAGCCTTTAACGAGACTTGATGACAAGAGATGGAACTGGGTCAATTTAAGCTTTTGATTTACCAAAGTTTTGGCTCTTTCTGTAGGTCGACACAGGAGGGGGAATGGATAAGGTGCCAATATATCAAACTTTTTGGAGCTTTTTTTAATTTTTTTTTTAATTATACACATTTAAGGCTTCATAGAAAGTCCTGTTCTCTACATCCTTTAACTGTGCTGACCAAAACCATCAAAGACAATTATCAGTGTCCACTGATAATTTAGGAGGCATAACTCTAAACTGTCACAGATACGTCCACATTATTAGATCATTACAAACACATACTCATTTTTACATACTCGTTTTTAGTCGCAGTCTGGGCCAAGCGCAAGCGGTTCATTATTTTTTCCGTCCTTTTCAGAAGGAGATGTTGAAGATTTCATGGACTGCTGCAGAGCTTACTGCCGTATTGATGGATAAAAGTCCGAAAAGGTTCAGAGTGAAACCATAACATACCCCAGACAGAAAATGTTAAATCATATTGTCACTTTTACGTAGTCACTAAAGACTACAAACAACTCATGTATCAACATCCATAGCTACATCTTCCAGACGCTGCACTTATCACATCACATTTTCACATCACAAATCAAAAATCCAATTTAGCATCCGGCTATTGAAGTGACTTTCACAAGCTACGACTGGGAGCTTATTTCCTGTATCTAAAATAAAATTTAAGAAAAAGATCCTCTTTTAAACCTGAACATCTGTTAAAAATAATAACCAGGGTGTCTTGGATGGCTCAGTCTTCCTGTCATTATCTCATTATGATGGGGATGAAGGTCTCTTCCTGAACCTGAACGCAGTGTAATTATTGCTGATGAAATGAAATGCTTTACCCATCACAAGCCCTTTTACATCTTTGACATGTTTTGGCATTTGGAGCTCGGGTGGAGTCTCTGGGGCGTTACAACGGGAGACCACACAGCGAAGTGTGAAAAACGAATTGATTAAACGCTGATTAGCAGGCAGATTTGGAAGCTTTATTAAAATAGATGCAAAGCTTCAGCATGTGACCTGAGAGCAACAGTGTCACATTGAAACTGGGCTCAGCAGCAACTAAACATTGAGAAGGTTATCCTAACTTCTTAAGGATCGAACAATTTTCAATGCTTCCTTAACAGATACCTTTTTAGGACGCAGCAGATGCTGTCTGCAGACTTGAGGACTGGGCCTCCAGGCTAATTGTATAGCTTGAGCAGAATGCACAAGGCTGTAGTGTCTGGCAGGGACACTTTGCACATGTGATACCAGCCATCAGCGCCAAGTGAAAGCTCTTGACTGCTGTAGGCAACGCAGTGCGACACAGGAATGAACAGGCAGCACCAGCGTCAAGCTGTTCACTGACAGACCAATGCTATTTGGCTGTTAACAGGTTCCCAGCTGGTGTCTGCTGTGTGCACTAGCCTGGTAGCACGCCACTGTTTTTGTCTGCGGATGTTCACGAGCATGTGTGCAGCATGGATGTTGGCACGAAAGCGCCAGAGATCCCCCACCACCCAACCCAACCCACCCCCCCCCCCCCCCCAACCCCCCCACCCCCCAAACACAAGCTGCCACCAGAATAAAGAGGCAACACGAGCATTTATTTGGACAGCTTGTGTCTGCGACAGGAGGAATGCAGACCGCAAGCTCCAGGGCTGAAGTGACTGAGAAGGTTCATTTGTACACAGAAAGCTGTGTGCAGGGATTGAGTTACAGCTAGATTAGAGTCTGGGACTGGTGGCAGCTTTGTACACTTTGTTAGTGGGTTTTTCCATGGTCTGATGTTGCATTTGCTTCTAAAGGTGGATGAAAAGCACAAACTGATCTCTGGATAATTTATTTTGCCTCTTATTAGAAGCATTTGACAGATTTCTGGCTTTTGATTTTTCTAGATCTATGTTTGAGGGGAGCTGTAACATTTTATAATGGATTTTAGGACAATTTTAGCACACAGGGAGAAAATGAAGTTGGGAAACTCACTGAAGCATATTTCCAAGATATGAAAAAAAATAAAAAAGGACTTTCTCATCTCCAAGCAGGATGGTGGGAATGCGTGGTGAGAATGCCTGCGGGTTTGGTTCCTTCTCAAAACCTCCTCGGGTCACCAATATCATTTAATGAATCACTTGGGGTAGCTTCAAATAGGAGCAGACGGGTCCTTGATGGCACCCCACTGAACTGGCTTCCCACCACTGATCATACACCACACCGCACTCATGAACTCCAAATGAGAGGCTGTCGATGATTCACAATTCTCCAAAGAGCCATTTTCCACCCTATATTTGTCCCGTTATCTCCTCTGTTATCAGCGTGATCACTGCAATAATCCGTATTAGCGCTGCTTTACCAACCTATTGGCTCAGATAAGCAAAGAATCCGTGAAGAGCCTCCACAAGATGGGCATGTCATGTTTTATTACATGGTTTTAGACTTTTAGGTGAACTGGAAGTTTTTGAACCACTTTTCACACGTCAAAAAAGTCAAAGTCTTGTAAAATGCTCTGACAAGTCGGATCAGCAAATGGTTCAGTTGGAATCAGAATGATTTCTGTGACTGAAAGACTATTGTTCGCGTAACCTGAACTAACGTTGACGCAGGTGAAAAGGGCTTCGTTTTAATGAAAGACATCCTTCATGTTTAGATGCTATGCTGCAGTCAGTCAGGCACTGGCTTCCTAAAGATGCTACAATACGCCCTCAAACCTCTCAGGATTAACACAAAAAAACTGCTGACAGGTCTGTGCTGGAAGCAAACAATTACCCTTTGTTGAAACCTTGTTTTTGCAAGCCTGCCACATACAGTAGGAATGATTTTTTTGAAAATATTGATGGGCGTTTTACTGGAAGTGGCCGATTAGCTGACAGTGAAAAATGAACTCTTCCGTGCACCGCTGTTTCTCCACGTTTTGAAGATGGTTGCAATTTTGGGCAGGTGAATATATTTCTGTGGATGGGAACAGTGTGTTCTTTTTGTGACACGAACAAAACTGTGCATACGCTTGACAGAGAGGGGGTTTATCAGTAGTAAACTCTTTTGTTTTAAAAGTATAGCAAAATATTACAGTTTGCAGTATAAAAGACAGCTACAATTTGGCTGATGGGCACTGATTTCCCCCACACGGTTCACCAGAGCACCAAACTATATAAAGGCATTATCTGCACTGAGGGCAGTGCCTGTCCAAAAAAGAGCTCATCTTTATTCTGTTACTGGGAATTCCCTCTAAAGTCCCGCTCATTAATCTAGTACTGGACCACAATTATTTTTCTGCCTCTGATGTTGTTGCTTGGCCAATTCATTGATGTTACACAATTGTTCTGGGAAGAAACATCGGTAACAACACAAAGGGAGAGTAAGCGCGACCGTCGGCAGTGGCTTTTCTCATCAAGATGAGCATTCCGACCATTAGGAATGTTGGACAGCAGGTTTTGGTCTAATCATCACTAGCAGGACAAACGCGAGGTGACAAAGCCCGTCAGGCTGAACCTTTGCGCGTCTGCATGACTGCCTCTGCCTGGCACACTGTGTTGCTGCTAATGAGTCAGGGCAGCAAAATAAAGGGAAAAACTCATCGCGAGCTCGGACGAAGCGTTATGAATAAAAGAAGTTTTCCTCGTGTTTATGTAAAGACACCTTCCCATCTGACTTGTGAGCTGACAAGCGTTATGAGAGTGCATTATGAGCTCCTGCTGCAAACACAAATTGGACAAACTGAATATGCAATATTTGCATATTTACAAATATAAAAATACAATGAAATGCCTAAATTACTACAAGGATGCAGCTATGGATATAAACTGCAAGTGCACTTCTGTCCAACAGTGAGACACACAAATACACAGTTGAAGAAGGGATTTAAATAGCAATAGAGCGACAGTTTCTTGTCCAAATGAAAACAGTGTGTGTGTTAACAGGTCATAACATTTAACATGTCTTTTAATTACCACAACTTATGCTCATCGGCAGAATCTCAGCTCTTTCAGATGCAATGAGTTTGTAACAAGGCTGACACAAGTTTCTTTTAACAACACTTCCCGCAGGAATAACGCTGCTTTTATTCTGTTATTTGGAAACGGTTTCATCAGAAGACCATCAGTACAGAAACTATATAATGATTAGAACTGGCTGGTGCTGTAGCTCCCAACTTTAGCGTTTTATGTGGCAGCTGACAATGCCAGAACTAATGACTCCAACTTCACCCATATTACCCTGTCATATGTCAGCTGTAAGTGGTTCCAGGCTTGGAGAAAACCCATATAGGAAATAAGGACATGCTGGGTGCTGGGAGTTTAGATGAGCTGAGGCACAGCCAGCTACAGTCTGAGTGTCTGCCACTGCAAGACAGAGAAGACGACGACAGTCCTCCAGTTCCTCCTTTTTGGACCTGTCGCTTGTGCCTGCTGTCAGGGCTTCTCTAATGCAGTGGGACAGCGGCACAACAGCCAGGGAGACACTGCATAATAGGATATGTGAATAGGGGGAAATACGACCAGCAGGAGTCCCCACCTAACCGTCACCTTTCTCAGGATCCAATTAAAAGATCACAAGGGGGGGCCATGGAGGGGGGGGGCATCCATCCAAATGATGGATTTGGATGGATTTGGATGGACAACCAGTCTTGAGTGCACCCCACCTCTCGCCCAGTGAAAGCTGGGATGGGCTCCAGGTTGAGTGGTTGAGAAAATTTTGCCAGCCCCCATGAATTTGGTGCAGCCTTGCATATTAAATCGTAACATCACAGTTCGCACGATCCTTTTTTTTTTTTTTTTTTTAAAGCTGTGTGTACATTTAGGTCACTTTAAAAAAAAAACATCCATGACATCCAGGAGGAACTGAATGGATTTAAAAAAAACAAGTAATTTATTAAACAAAAACAAGACAAGCTGGATTCATCTTCTACAAAGGGATGATCCTTTTGGATCTGGAAAATAAGATATTTTCTCGTACTTAATTTATGCACAGGCACCAATATGATATTAATCTTTTGCAAGAAAGCGAGTGCAGTATTTATGGTACTATTTAAAAAAAAAAGGGGGTTGCCAGCTAAAGAGGAGAAGTTATAATTGACCATCAAGTGCAATGAGAACAAAACACTGAGTTCGAGAAGCACTTAACCCCAGTGATGCTTTACTTCCCTAGAACTATATTCATTAAAAAATGAGGAAATACACCCTGTTTCCTCTGTTTGGGTCACACTGTTCTTCATCTCTACGTGAATTCATGTCAGTGTGAGAAAAACCTCTTGAAGACCAGAAAAACATAACGCTCCTCTCTTTGCGAGACCACGTCAAAAGCACATCTAGTTGGAATATGCACAATCGTCCAGTCTGACAACCTTTTCTCTGAATTCATAAGTGGCTCTGCGACATTGATTAAAACATTTCTTACTCCGATACAACACATCTGTGAGAGGACACACAGAATGCTGAGGACCACGGTTGCGTTTTTATTTACATTAACTAGCACAGGGCGCTGCTTTTATTTCAGGGAAGGGGAAAATGTGGCACTGGCAAGGGGGTAAAAAAAACTAATGAAACATTGATGGAGATAAAGGTTAACTGTTCTTCTCCAAGGGACTTTTGATGACTAATTGATTTGGCATACAGAGCAGGCTGACATGGTGTGTCCCTTTGAAGGAGAAAGGGAAGCACTTTTGCTCCTCGCAGACATATCAGACAGTAATTAGCAGACGAACAAAAGTGCCCTCAAGACGGATGTCATGAGAAAACTGTGGTTTTCGGTCCTCTGGCGCTGGGTGGCATTTTGTTCTTTATGGATGGGTAGAAGGATCTAATTAAACAGACACATGCAGTACTTTCCTTCGAGCTAGTAACTCACATCTGTTGCATTTACAGCCTGGCTCGTTTGCAGAAATCATCAAAGAATAAATGATATCCCTGCCTCTACTCCACTATTTGCTATTATTATTCTCCTTTATTTGCTGACTGTACATCAAATAGTGCATGCGATCATCGAATACGCTCCTAAATCCCTCCATCATCTTAAAAATAACCTCTCCCAGGAAGACACCTGACGCGACAACTGTGTCTGATGGCGACCTCTGGTATGCTGAAAGCTGGTCCAGCATGCGAGCAGCCAGCTTCGCCTCCCATTTCAAAGGCAAAGGGGCCGATGTCCCGTTGTACTCACCGCAGCTATTTGAGAGAGTTGACCTGCGACCCCCCCCATCGCCTTATCCTGATCGCATCCCACTGTGCATGCTTTCAAGTGCTCAACCCTGAAAACCCCTGCACTGTGCCCTCGGGTTTTGGAGTGTGAAGCATGTATCGATTACCCAATTCCTCAGCTGAATGTCACTGCTATTCTGACTTCTCGAAGAAGCACTATTGGATTGCAGTTTTTATCATACTTACAGCATACCACACGTACAGTATTTGCATTTTAGAAACGGTGAGATCATACTGGTTGCCGAAAAATAGAGGCAACTCAATCGCTCGAGTTTCTATCTCAATCTCAATCCCCTCAGAGAGAATCAAAGGTTGTTTTAACCTTGGCCTCATTACTCCGGTTCATCTGGCCTCACTAGCAAATGCATTAGTCAGTGAGTGCCGTGCATAGCTTTCTGTGCCAGTGGTATGACTTTTCCAGCCTGTGCAGGGCACCCTCATTGGCCCTCCTCGCTTATTTACGGTTATATGAGTGTAATGAAGGCCCGGGCCCAACAGGTGGCCTGATTTATAGTGAGCTGGATGAGGCCAGGAATAAAGCACTGAGAGGTCCTGATAGACCCAGGGAGGTAAGATATTCATTTAGCCAGTAGATAGATGGGATGCAGAGGGGTCAATTTTGTCGAAAGCTTACTGGTTTGAGGTTATGTGCCGTTGTTGGTGTCTGATTAATATGTGCAAAGCACTCGCTCGGTCGGCTCCAGCTTGTTGCCGACTTAATGCAAAGTGACAATAAAGCTAATTTTGACTCCCTGCTAACATCAGTTAGCTGCATTCTCATTTCTTGGCTGGTAATGAATTGAGGGATAAAATGTTGTGTCAAGGCATCACAATTAAATAAAGGGGGGTGATAGAAGTGCACTGGCTCAAAGGAGCTCGTTCAGTCCCATTGGTTACCTGTCAGCGCAGAACTGACTGGTGTGATAGCTCATGTTGCTTACACCTCAACCTAAGTAGAGATCAAATCAGGTCATACGTTGAAAAGAAACCGCTGCTTTTTCATCAGCAGCCATTCATTGCAAAATCCTGATGATACACCGTACTCTCCTCTGCAATGTACTGACCCTATCAAGAAGATTAATGAGATCATATTTTGATTGCCGTAGTTGGTGTTGTTGGCTGCCAGCGCCTGGCAATTAAGTTAGAAGTCTTTTGAATTGATCCTTTAGCCTCTCTCTTCAGGATTAAAGCAACCCCATTCCCAAATTTTGTCCAGTTACTCAACTCAATTTTGCAGCCAAGATTCTTTTTTATCCCCCAGTGCTACAACTACAAATGCAAAGTGAAACAATACGAAGCGAAATATGTGTAAGGTTTGAAAGGAATCCAATGTAACCAAGATTCTCTGCTTGCCATCCATGTTATTGTTGCATAAATTGGGTGGTGCCTTTAAGACATCATGCCTGCACTGCAGGGGGTGAAGGGGGTGCGGACAGTTCGGTTGAACACTACACTTCACCTCGTTTGTTCTCTGGTTTAAAAGTGAGGTGCAAATTGTCCGTTGCAGGAACTGCAGATACAGAGAAGCAAAAACTCAAGGACTTTTATCTCTAGTGAGGACAAAAAAGTCTGCAGCACTTTAAATACATTAAAGCCTCATTAAGGCCCCGCTTTCAGTAGGATCAACAATAAATGTATATGTTTATTTGCAATGCATATCATTTTTCATAGAGTAACAGCTATGCACTGCTAGCTCTCCTTTCACTTATGGTGCTAGACGGCAGTGTTTCCAAAACTAAACCACAACTTATGCACTCTGTCATGTATAATTTGTTGGTTCCTCGACCAAATATTGTTTTACATAAATATGCTTTGCTACCTTTTGAACCCTAGAAGCGTGGGAGAATCTTATGAGTTACTGTAGCAGAGGTTTAAAGTGAATTCACATACCTGGTGTCATTCGACGCGATCCAAGCAAGCAGGTGGTTTTCCAGACGAGGAGAATGGAGAGAAAAAGAAAAACAGAGTGAGGTTAGTGTCTTCAGAGCTCAGTAAACTTTTATTTCATATTTCACATCGCATTAAAAAGTCGTCTCCTTTCATTCGGAGCAGTGGGTGCGCATACACACAACATTATTCAGCTGTCAACAGGGCTCAAGTGTGTGTAGGAACACAGTGGCCTTCTTACAAGATGATATTTGAAGGGACAGCTCTAAAAACACCCCGAGACAAAGCCGTATCTCCTCAGATCCATTTCCGACGAGAGAAAGACGGGATTCACCCCAGCTAATGGAAAAACCTTGACCTCCCATTGTGCACCGCTTGTTTTACTTTGTTTCATTCAATTCATCACATTCTGACAGTTTCTAAACGTTGTCGCTGCAGATAAAAAAAAACTGCAAGTGTTTCCAAGTTAAATATCTGGTCCACTCGTTGCTACCACATGCATATGCAAACACTGAGGAGGCGGGGGGGGGGAATGGGGGGGGTTGTCGAGAGAAGGAAAGGGTGTTGACTCCAGGATATATTACCTGACTAAGAAAACTATCCAGATGGATTTGTTGACACTTTTTTTAAAAACTTGCTGGCGAGACCTTGTAGCTGTGCTGTTGACAGGATGCATAAATACATGGAATATTGACTAAACACAAACAATCCAACAAACCCATCTGATGAGCGCCACACATACATGTTGGAGGGACACAGGCAGTGTCTCCAAGACTTAGAATGTCTCTCTGTTCAGCTCTGGGCAGTTTACACAGTTTGCTCTTAGCTCAGTTTCTGCTCACCTGGCTCACACTGAGGGGACTGCTCTGTAAACTGGTCCTCGCTACAGTCCATAAGCATCACACTACCTTCGCCGTTCGCTCATTTTGTGCAACTGTGCCTAATTTGCTGCTTATCCTGCCCAGTTTATCTTTGCAAGTTTGTTCGCATAAGGCCAAAGCCTGCTTGCACCAAATGATTAGCTCAGTGCTTCTTCAAATCACTGCAGTTTTCCACCGGGCTGAGTGAGCTAATCGATCTTCATCCTTCATGAATCTGCAAAAGCCAGCTGTCTACACACTCATCTACAAGCTGTCGTGTAAACGCAGCACTTTGCAATGCTGCCAATAAGTGCTGCCCAAACTGATGCGCTGTGATCTTCTTCAGTAAAACTATAGGTCCTAAAATCTGAGAGAAGTTAGTCCAGAGATTTCCCCAAGTCACTAAGACTTGCTCAGAAGTAGTAGAAGTAGAAGTAGCTGTAATTAATGTGCCTCACCGTGTCAGCGTTTTGGAAGAAAATACATTTAAAAGCAACTTATAATGACAGTTAAGTCATTACAAGCCTAGTCAGTTCACCGGGGATGCAAAACTGCATGACCCTGCTTTTTTTTTTACTTCCTAGACCCCAAAAAAACAAACTGCGGAAGAAAACCTCAGATTTGTTCAAGATTCACGACTTAAAGCGCTTTATCATATTGAAATTGCTTTCATCTGTGCTAGCTGTTCTCTGCTCAAAAATTAAGTTCGGGAGAAAGATCCACAAGGAAAAGAAAAAAACGCACCAACAACCAAATATGAAAATAAAAAATAGTAAAAATTAATATTGAAATGGATGTACGATAACCAGCAATGGTGATGTAGTTCAGTTAAGGAAATACCACAGTGTATTTCCCAGTGCTACTCATTTATATTATTGTCACAGTCTTACAACTATCAATCTTTGCTCGTTAAAGGTTTGTTTACCCAAAATCTCAGATTGATTTGCAACTTTGTGACCACACTAGGCCAGTTTTTTTTTTCTGTTTAAAGCAAAATGTTTAATTACAGTTGATGGTTCTGCAAGTCAACCAAGTTGTGAGTTGGGGAAGCACCTCAATTTATACTCTCTCTGACATCATCACTGTCATCATTGGATTAGACCAAGTATGGGCGGAACTTGAGCATTTTTATTTATGCTGGTTTGTTAAAGTTGTATAGTATCTGGGTTGTGTTATATAATAACTAACAATCTTTACTAGTTCAGAAGAGAATGTGTGGGTATCTGTATCTGTACCAGACTGTATAGTCTGTGTACTGTAGACTGAAATTAAATATCATTAACTACTAACGATTATCTTTGTCACACTCCAAGTGAATAATTTTATTTTGCATTCAACAAGACAGACTGGACACTCCGCCAACCAGCGAGTGAGGTAATTCATAAAACATGATGCCATCGATAGGACTGAGGGCAGCCTCAGTCATTAGGAGCCCACTCAGTGCTTTGCTCTCTGCAGCTTTGTGAATGGGTTGTAAGAGGAACTCGAATGAACAGCCAGGCTGTAGGAACACTTCAGCACTATTGTGGGTGATTGTGGCTCAGGAGGTAAAGCAGTTGTTCACCAATCCCAGCGTTGTTGTTCCATTCCTGGCTCCTCCTGCCATATGGTTAAATAGAACTCCAAAATTAGTCGCTCCCAGTCAGTGCAGGCAACAACTCCCCTGTCGGTGTGTGTGGTTGAGGGTGAATGAGAAGCAGTGTAAAGAGCTCTGGGTACCGATAGGGTGGAAAAGTGCAGACCACTTGGAAAATCTTCTAGTGGTAAGATAAAATAGTTGGTGAATTGATCCCCAGGCTCCCTGAACTTGTATCCTTTTACTACCATTAATGGCTCCGAGCTTTTATGGTACATTTCAGTAAACCATGTTCATGCATTAAATGGTGGTTTGCACAAGGATGTAAGAACTCATTCCCGACACTTGCGGTCTTATACAGTCAAGAAAGAAATGCAGGTATTTTATCTAACTTTTCAAAGACGAAGATCACATTTCAGGTCTTTCCAAGCCTGTGTTTGAGTCTATGGTTTGGGGTTTGAGTTATGCTGCTGATGGGCAGATACAATAAAAGGAAAAACTTTGCACTTTCAAATTCAGCACTGCAACTACCTGCATAGGTCTAATGCTTTACAAGTGTTCACACATTTCACTTAAAGTTCAACTGGGCCAGATGCCTTGAAGAAGTACCATAAATGGCATGTTTGGATTGCTAATATTGCTTGTGTTTTCTAATATTGCTCTTTTCCTAAGCTCCAGGGTGCAAGTGGTTCTGCACCCCATCTCCATTTAGTTTAAAGCTGGTTTGTGGGGAGCTGCCAGGTTAAAGCCCAACATTGTTCTGATTCTTCTTCAGTCTTTTTTGTACTGTTATGCGGCAAAGCATCCAAGTAATGCAGATGATGCTGATTTAATTCAAATGTTAGGGTGTAAAGTTGTGTAACTTTAAACTTTGCCTTTTTTTTCTCTTTAATTTAATAGAGCACAATGTGAATCCTTAAATGTACAGACATCCAAATGAATGATCATGTTTTAAATATTAAAATCTATTCAGTTCATTCACAGAATTTCACACAGATGCAGTGCTCTCTCTGGAGTTAATTATGACACTTTTTCAGCTGATGACTACCACGCAGACAGGATTTGGTCTTGGCTGTCAGCCTTCTCCCCATCTGCTGGCACCGAGAAAGTGATAACATATTATAAAACTAATGAATGAAACTCCTGTTCTCTGTTTCAAATAAACTCACTGCCCCTTCTTGGGCCATGTTGTGACGCAGGTATTAAACTTTCTCATGTTCAGGAACTAGCTTCCCGCTAAGAGGACTTTCATCATGCTTTGGTGACAGAGCCAGTAATTGGAGTGGCCTCTGCCTTTAAGCACAAAGCCACATGCTGCTGCTACAGTATGCTGCTTTGATTTACACCCCTTCATTACGCACGGACCCGCCCACCGTGGGTTAAATTTGTGGGTGATGAAACGTCATTTGGCCCCGCTCAGTCAAGGGAACTTGTGACAGGAGTCCACTTAACCAGAATCCCAGTTATCCGAACTGGATGAAGTTTCTGCACAGCTAGTGACAGAGTAAACAGCAGGGAGGTTTTGGTGAAACATGTCCCCTGTCCTCTGTACTGCTTTGGTGGGTCCTTTCATTTTCATTGTGATATTTTCATAAATCAGCACCAACCCTGGAGGAAGGCGAAAAGAGAGAAACACGGGGGAAGATCAAGTCAGAGAGTTTGGGACACCCGGGAGGCGAACAGCTGTCTTTGAGATTGCTCCAATGTGTGAGCACGAGAGAAAGAATCCTTTTGTTTCCACGCAGTTTTGCCGCTTCACCGCGGACCTTTCATCTATACGGTGCAAACAAAGGCCCCATGCATCGCGGAGGAGACAGAAACCTCAGCAAGCCCGTGCAGGAAAAGCAATGTGTATGGAGAGAAAAAAACCATAAAGATGTTCCAGGAAGTGAAACTGCACATATGCCTCATCACATATTGGAGCATTTTATTTTTAAATTTTGTACATGCATGATACATTTTCATTTAGATAAAACTTGAAATAAAGATGAAAGGATGAATGTTGTGTACAGTGGTTTATAGAGGGCACCAGTGAATAGTTAAGCACTTACTAAATAATTAGTGTTGGATTAGCACATTTGGAAATTCATTTCTCTGCAGTGTCTTTAAAACTGTGTTTCCTGTAAGATTTTCCCTCTGACAAGTCTCGTCTCCAATCAAATTGAAATCACTTTTCAGTCAAGACCAGCTTTAGTATTGGGAAGTATCGAAGCCAAGAATAGGTTTTACCACTAAAAATAGATTGAATTACATATTGGAACTGCATTTTTTTTTAAAAACCACATTGTTGTTATTTCATACCAGAGCCCCAGCACTGCAGATAGTGTTACCCACTTCCCCATCATCAATGTTCTGGATGAGAAAATATACTATCCATTGTCTCTGTTTGACCACAAATGCTTAAGGGTACTTCAGGAATTTTTATGGCCTGTGCATTACAAGTACTTGAAAAATTTGCATTGGAGTCACATGGTTGCACCATGCATTCAATCCTGTCCCTTGGAAATTACATTCCTATGCAACTAAACAAACAAATGTGATTGTTTTTCCTAATCGGTGGATGACTAGGTTTAAATTTCAGGTATTTTTTTGAACACAAAAGTGATACATTTATTGACAAAAAGTGACTTGTGGTGGGGTGTTTAAAATGAATGGCTCTGAGTCATGAGGCCTATGTGTGGACAGGTTTAGGCAAATAATGCACTTTGGTTAAAGTTAGAGAAAGTTTGTGCTCTTGTTTAAAAGCAAGTAAACACATTGCATGTGACAAAATTGTTAGTTTGTCCTCAATCAAGAAAGACCACAATTTATCTCCATTCTTAGTGCTCTGGGAGTATATACAACCAAAAAAAAGACCTTTTATAATTTTGTAGTAAGATAAACTGGGTGCTGTGCTGCATAATCAATTATTTGGGCGAAAATAATAATAACAAAAATGTGAAATAAAATATATAAAATGCAAACGTTTTATTGATATGGTCACCATTAATGAATGCGCCACCTGCCCTTCTTGTCAAATGCGATTAGAGTACATTTCCAAAAGAAAGGTATGTGCAGTTTAGTTACAACGAAATGTAATTTTTAGAAGGCAGGGTGGCAAATTATACACTAAGTAACTTCGTGGTCTCCAAGTTTAAGCCAAAAAAGTGGTGGTTTAGCTGTAACTATTTCTACGTTTGGGATCAAAAGGTGATCGGCTTGCTGTTATTTCACCGTAATTTAGCCTAAAAGCATCCTACAGTATGACTCATCAGATATCTGCGTGTTTTATTTGGTGGCTTGCTACATGGATTACAAATTTACATAATTCCAATTTTAAGCCCTTTCTTTCTTCCAGCGGTTTTTATATGCATGTTTTGTCATGATAGTACATTGGAAGATGCTGGTTTCCCACACCAAATGACTAATAGTTGTTTATTCGTCAGTAGAGGGGGAGTGAGGCCACCAGATGTTGGCCGCTGTCTTGGTTGTCGAGGATGAGCCTTTTTAGTTAGAACGTCCTTGTGTCTTGTTGCTGAACGGAGGCGCAGAGTCCCACATATTTGCTTTCATACTGTACTTTGGCTTAAGGGAAACCAAATGGGATGGTGGGGAGAAAAAATTCCTGCTTTCAATCAGTTTGGTATTTCGGGGCATAAAACTGCACAAATGAGCATCAAATGGTCTTTTGTAATATAATTTCAGAATGTTCACAACTTAAAAACAAATGGTTTCCACCAAAGGTTCACAGTACAACGATATGGTCAACTATCTCGGCAGTGAGTGCTTCTGTAAGAAAATCCTCCAAGAATTACTGTTTATTATCTTTCTATAGCATTTGTGAAGCAACTACTTGTGTGGCCCTCTGGGTTCATCAAAATAATTAAATATTTTGTGTGTCTTTTTTTTTTTTTTTTTAATCTTCGACATAAAGAGAACTGCAGCATGTTGACATTTCATTTTAGTATTATAAAAAAACAATGTTTACGAGGAGCAATCCACATTTGTCTCATCCTCCTCCCAAATTAGCTCCCAGAAGAGCAGGGAATATGTTTTTGTTGCACACTATCATCTGGCAGGTGATACTTTTGAGGTGAGAATAAATTGTTTTCGCACTTGACTCGGGACGTTTGCAGTTCCTCACAACTTTATGGAGCTTTTTTTAGCCTCTTTTAGCTCAATGTTTTGTTTTTCCGACTCGATGTCACTCGATTTGTATGCAGTCAGAAGGTATTTTAAAAAAACACGTCCTACTGTGGCAAACACCAGCAGCAAACCCAGCTGTAGCATTTAGCAACTGAAGAGCTAGATGCTGACATCAGGCATGTTTGAAGAACAAACAAAGAGCTCAACCCACAGGTAACACTTTACTTGATGTGTCATAAAACTATAAATAGAAATTTAAATGAATGCCAATGTTATTGTGACTGCAACATATGCATTTGGAGTTGTTTGCAAGCACATTGACAAATGTAAGAGGCGACAATAAAGTATGTGCTTCCATCCATGAAGGGGCACACACCTGGGCAGGTATGTTTTCTTTACATGTTCTGCTGCTTTCAAATGAATTATCACAATAACAGTATAAAGCATTTTGTTTATTAGTTGTCTTACCTGGAGTTTGAAATTTTAGTACCAATGTCCAGGAAATGTGTTGCCTAATGTAGTTTAGCACACACCATATTGGAAAGCAGAAAAAAAAAAAAGACCAGCCTCCAGGAAAATGGAAAAATAGACCTTTAATAGTTCTAATGTGTTAATCTTGTTATCTAGCAAGCCAGGCCTCACCACCTATGAGTATAATGGTTTTGGTACAGTGTGATTATAGCCCGCAAACACACTGCAAGAGCAGGATTTATTTTTTTTTTTGGTACAGTTGCTGATGATTAAATAGCTCCAACGTGTGAGCGAACTGCTCATTAAAGCCCAATTTGCATTTCTACGTTAAACGATAAGATTTAAGGTGTCACTTTAGAGCTGTTCGAGTCATTGTGCTAAGCTAAGCCAAACTACCAGTGCGAGTGTGTAACACGATGTGGGTATATGCAGAATGTTATTGATGTGTGGACAGTATGAATCAAACTAACTTAATATAAATTAATGTGTCTTTCTTCTGAGGATATATCTAAGAAGAAGAAATCTGGCGGCGAAAAACAAAAGCAAGTGAGACATATCGTGTTGTGTTTTCAATTAAACCCAGACTCATTATGCAGTCCACAAGGAGCAATAGTCGCTGAAGATCTGGTATTCGCTAATAAATAGCATGAATTATTGTGGCTATAAACAAGGGAAATTCAAAAGAAAAAAGTCACAGGCCTGACAAGTTATTTCCACTCCTGATATATAAAGAAACTTGTCACCCAGCATTATCTGTTATTTCTGACATTTCAGTCTCTAAACAAAATGAAATCCAGTCACGCTGTGCTTTTTAATAAACACAGAGGAAATGGAATGGAGATACTGCGACCTCTATATGTACACCGGCTGAGGGAACTGGATGGTGTGCGTTTGTGGAGGGATTGCAAATGATTTCCCCTTTTTGATTTATCAGTATGTCAGGCCCACAAGGCAGCACTTAGGTCTCACGGGAGACATCAAAATGTCATAATGCAAACAGTTAACTTAAAAGTCATGTAGAGCGGATGCAATTTGGAAATTTAAAAGAAACTCTTAGGTGATTTAAACTTCAACTTTATTTCCGTGTATTAGAGGTGGCAGCTCAATAACGTCTAGAACACTTCCCAGTAATTTCTGTATCGCTGCAGTTGGCTGATGTTATTCTGGCATCGGCAGATAAGCAGGAATAAAACTACAGGGAGAGCTTGGCTACTTTGCTTCTCGCTGTACACAACAAGCCCATTATTAATTATTGTGAAGTATATTTTGATCGGTGCAAATTCAGTTTACACCACATTATAAGGGGTTACTTTGTTTAAATGTTAAAGCAGGCTGTTACAACATTTTACTATGAGGCAATTCACAGCTGAGGAAGTCGGTCAGTGAGCCAAAATGAACCAGATGAGACCTAAAAACAGAAATGCACCTAAATCATTTGGTGTCAACTCTTTAAAGTTTCTTATCACGGTGCACAAATATCACAAAGAACTAGCCAGTGACAAGCGGCATATGCACACAGCAATATCCACCTCAGGTGCTACTGGTGAGAATCTGTCTTTGTTTTGGTGATAACAACCTTCTGTCACCTACAGATATATGGCGGAAGCTGTCTGCGAACAAGAGGCAGTTGTTGGACCAGGCACGGTGCCTAAACTACACACTACGGCACATCCCCATGTCTGTCACTGAGATAATGATGTCTGGGTTGGCACATGGGAACCTTGTCCGTCATCTGTACTCGGTCTCACCATCTGTTCACTATATGTCAGAAGTGAAAGGCAATGCCAACGGCCACAATCGGGGAAATTAAAATACATACGTCCACCTAAATTGTTTAATAAGAAATGATGTTTGGAACCATCTTAAGAAGCCGAGGGGATTTTTGGGTGACCTAATTTACATGTATATGAAGATTGGCATTTGTCCTTCGAGCAAAAGGATCAACAAAGTATGCACAGATTTATTTTGGTATGTTGTATAATGATGGTACAGAGGATCAAGAATTTAAAATGGCATTAAATAACAGGTGTGAATACTGGCTGACTCATCATGAAGCATCATTTCTGATCTATTCCAATACTCCGGCCTCTGATGTAGATCCAGCAACAGCCCTTGAAGAGTAAATACATGCTGCAAACATAGTCCGTGTAACAGAATCACTTTGTCATAAATCAAACCAGGCAGTTCTCTTGACGACTCGCAGCCGGTAGTGTCAGCAGTGGTAGTGATGAAAAAGATCAGGGGCGCTGGTCTCCTGGTGCCAGGCGGAGTGTCATGCTCAGTTTACACACTGGGACTTGGGCTCAGTTGTAACTGCAATGAATCCTCGGGGAAGTGGTTGGTACAAAATGAGACAGTGGGGAGATGTTGTGTCTATCTGACAGCATTTCTTTTGTATTGGTGTACATCTGTGAAGAGTAGGGACTTTCTGGCAAAAAACTGCCTCTGTTTCAGATTTGAGACATTCTGGGAAGAGCCCCGCGAGCCCCAAATGTGCAGCGGTGTGGGCAATCAAAGGGGGTCAAAACAGCAAGGTAATGTTTGTGGTCTGACGAAGAAATGTGCCTATACTTATGAGCAGGACATATGGAAAGCAACTGGCAGTTGAGGCTTACTGCTGACAGCTTTTAGGGCTCTGAAACTGAAAACCTTGTCAGTCAATCCCACACTTGGCCTGAGGGGCGATGACGGGAAACGGCGATGGCCTGTTGCTGTATTTTCTTTTCAGAAAGGACCTTTTTCCTGAAAGTGTTCGGTGAACCAAGTGCGAAGAGACTCTGTATGTACTATACGTTCACGCATGTTGGGGGCATATTGCGCATTCTCATAGGATCGTGGGCCTCAAACTTCGCACCTCAACTCACAGGAGTGCACTCGCATAAGCCCAAATGAAACATGACGTATTGTATGATATAATTTGGCATTACTTTATAATCCTAACAGTCTGAGCCATGTAGGGTTTTGAGAAATACACTGAAAAGAGTGAACAGGTTTTCATTTGGGCACATTTCAAATGGACAAGTAATGTGGCTCTTTCATTAACTGCCTCATTTGCTGCGTGACAGAAGACAAACTAGTTAAAGGACTTCTGCGCTGCCCTGAGTCAATCAGACGTTTTCAGTGTACTCGGTCAAACAGGGGCTAATTTCCTCTCCATTAATCACAGCAGCCTTAGCACTGACATATGGGAAGACTCGCTGATCATGGAGATTAATGTGGCTGCCCGTGCATCTCCCAGGTTCAGGCCTCCTCTCCAGTGGATGCAGCCAGCTCAGACGATGATCTACTTTCTTTGGTTTTCTTTCACTCAAGCTTGCTGCATGGCACACAATACATCAAATAAAATGCTTTGTCTAACACCAATGCTAAATGAAGGAACCTATGTCCATCTGTCCAAAGTGACCCTTTAGAAAAGTAAGGAACAGTGTCCAGGATGTTTATGCCATGTCCAGAGATATGCAGGCTTGATATGGTGACTGAGGACTGAAAACTAATATTTTAAGTGCGTCTTAGGCGTCCAACTCCACTAGTCATTGATAATCTTAAAATGCAAACGCTGGAATATTTTCCTTGGTTTACAAATGCTTGTTAATATGCCCGAGGAAATCAAAACACACCTCAGATATTGCTAAATTACATTTAACTAGACCAAATAAAGAAAACTATATCACTCTTTTGAAACTGGTTTTGGGCGCCAATGAAAACCTCAGTTGAGAGCCAAATTTGGCTCACGGGCCTCTCTTTAGGCAGCTTTAGACTCAACACAAAATGCTCTGCTGCCAAACTAGACAGTCAAAACCTCTACAGGCCAAGACACTATAGTGGCCATGATGGCAGATATTTGACCTGACTGTGTTTGCCCATGCTGGGAATGAATAGCTGGACTCCCGACTTTACTTCAGCTTGAGCGCCAGACATTTCAAACGCAGAGTTAAAGGCTTCACCAAATTTCAACTTTCCCATCACACATACTCACACTCACACACACACACACGCACACACTTACACACTCACAACACTTGATACCACAAGCTCTAAATACAGTGGATCAGGGTAGACACAAATAACTCAATTCAGGCAGTCCACCAATTCCTCGGTGGCCACTTGTTCACCCTCAGCAGCACCTCCAGATGACAGGATTTGAGACAGACAACAGTTGTGATACCTCTTTAAGGGCTCGGTCTTCCTGACAGCGGCCTTGACAGCAACTTCTTCTCAGGGTCACAGTACAACGAGATTTTGTTACCTCTCGCTGTCAAAATCGGGACACGAGTTGTAAGGTGTTGGGCTGCTAACGTTTCCGATTAGCAATAAACAGAATGTACAGCTGAGGGTAATAAATGTCATTAAGATTGCCGCTGTTTAGTCATTAACCAAGTATTGGTTAAACTCTTTCTGACATGAATATGGCACCAAAAGAAAATCCGAAGATCATAATTTGATGGCAATCCATTAAGAATTTGTCAAAATACGTGGCAGAGAAGAATCATTAGGATACATCATCCAGGAACTATGAATGTATGTATAAATCTTCGTGCCAGTTTGTTCAACAGTTGTGAAAATGTGGTATTCTGGACCAAAGGTTTGGACTTGGGGATCATCGCAGCAGAGCCACGACAGTAGCACGGGGAAAAGAAAATGTTCACAGCTGCAATGGCTCATCAGTTGAACTGCACGGAGAAAGAAGAGCTGGCACTGGACTTAACAGCCATTTGTAGTGACAGGCTGTCACACGGGCGTCCCGTCGCGAGTCAACAAACATGCTGTCTCACGGAGATGACAAGGCCCCCCATCAAACATGTCCACACACAAAGAGATCTCTGGGATGCTGACAATGATGGCCTTTCATCAAACGGGCATGGGTGTTTCAGTCCACCCCAAAAAACCTCCCCCACCGTACCCCGAGCCTCGACCCGTTGTCATGGCCATAAAAATACAAACTGAAAAATGCCCAGCAACATCATAAGGTCATTGTCCAGAAATCTGAATCAAAATGTGGTTGATTTTTTTTCCTAATTAAGGATGAAGAAGAGAGGAAGAAGGAGCCAGCGTTATGGGGGAAATGCTCCATGGGAAGCGGGAGGCAATGAAAATAAGGACAACAGAAGAGGTAAAAGATCACAAAACAAGAAAACTGTTCGCTTGCAGTTTTGCGGTTTAATTTCAGGCTCTATTAACTACAGGCTAATGGAAGGCTCAACCTGAAATTCTAATATCACAAAAGGTTTGCTGCTTGGTCCACCAAGTTTATTTCCCACCAAAGTTATTACTTTTCACATATACAGGGTCAATATTCCTTGTGCACAAGCAGACTGGGTGTTTGCTTCGCAGCTCCATTACTCTCCACACATTCTTGTGTGAAAACAGCAGCTACTGCAATGTTTGGTAATGACCCAATGCAACAAGCACATACGCATGAGGACCACTGGGAGAGCCCCTTCAGCACGGAAACATGGCTCCACTGCATGTTCTCCAAAAGATCTCCTGTGTGTCTTCAAAGATGTATTTTATTCAAAACACTCTATCATGATTTATGTTTGATTTTGCGCACACACACACACACACACACTTTCCATCTTTTCATTGGGCATCTCTTTCCATGGGTGGAGTACCTTTGATTTGTGGCTTTCCTAACCTAGGCATGGTATACACGCTTAGTTTGCCTCTGTCTAGACTTGTGCTGCACCCGAACATTGGGCTGTGTCAAAGACACAATGCTCTTCTCAGACGTTGGGCTTGAGCTCACTGTTGGCTGGGATTTCTTTTTTGGACACTTTAACCTGCCAGCAAATCTGGGTGGGCAGCTGGTAGTAACCTGAGCTCCATCTGATCGACGCCAAGTTCTAACTCTGTGCTGTCCCTGGGGCAGTATTTCTAACCTTACAGCCTGGTGCCCAAGCTTACCACAACTGTCTACATGCTTTAAAATGCCGCACAAAGGCCGCTTTGAGTACCTAATGAAAATATGACACGAGAATGTGTTTCTTTTGTAATTAGAAAGGATTGGGGGGGTGGAGGGGGGGTGTATTTTTGGAGTTGCGTTGGATTAAAGACTTCAAAAGTCTTTGAGTGGTCAGGAAAAGATTTGATATCTACAGTAAGTGACAGTGCTCAAAAAGACAATCGTTTAGGTTTAGATTAAATTTCCCTTTGCACAAAACGCAGGTAATTTGATGCAGGTAAACGTGACCTGAGCTGCATTCACTTTGTCTCTCTCTGCGTAGCTCAACAAGCCCACAGACATTTGATTAACATTGATTTTGAATGATGAAACTCTGCATAACATTATTAACTTTTTCTTTCTGTCTCTGCCAATATGTGAAAGTAGATGGGGTAAAGCATCCTCGATCCAGCTTTTATGGTTTAGTCATTACCTGTCACAGTCTTGCCCACACACTTACGTTCTCTTTTAGGTGCAGAAAACACTAGCAGATGTGACACTGACGTAATAGTGAGATGCAATTTCTCAAACATTTTTCATTTCTTCAGTTAGAAGAACATGCAGGGTGTCAATACCTACCTGTAGTGACCAGTACACAGGGAGAAATAATCTTTGCTAATGGCCTTAGCAGATATGACAAAGACCGGTAAAGACCTCCATCAGTTAAAATTTGCCATAGCTTTCTTGTTAGCTTTCACATTGGCAAAAGTCCGAAGGACCTCTAAATTGTACTAAACATGGATGTCAACAGAGCTAAGAGAAGCTGGGTGTTCCCTAATGCTGAGATAAGATAAGCTAAACTAACCACCATCAAATGATGACGACCTTTTTAAAAACCGGACAGAACAGGCGGACAAATGCAAAACGTCAAACTATATGCATAACATCAATACATCCAAATTTCATTAATGCATTTTGGTGAGAGAATCCAAGAGGCTGCACAGTATCAGCATCGTCTGGCAGCAGTCTACAGTATGAGGTAGTAGTCTGAGTAAGGGTGGAGGTATTCCAGGGTGCAAAACAGTCATAAACAGCAGGCACTTTCTCTCAAGTTTTCTTTGGTATACAATTCTAAATCCAAGCACAACAGCAAGCTGGTTCAAGAGTCAAAGCATAGCTCTGCCTGGTCTCGGACCACTTGTGTTTACAGGCTTTACAGACTGTCTAATACCATCGGTGTCAATCTCATGTCATGATGGTGAGAGGCTGAGACTTTTATTTATAACTCACTGGCCAGACTAATCTAATCCTGTGTACAATATGATTAAAGCTCCCTTAGGAAAACATTTAAACCCTTTCTTGAAGTATCAATATTTGCATAACATGCCGATACTTAACATAGAGATTTGCTGGTGGGATTTACATGTTGGACCAGAATAGGGAGCCAAATTTCTCTGCGTTACAGCTGACATCATTCTCAAATGAAGTCATCACCTGGTGATAAATTGTAGGTTCGTTGTGTCGAGAGCAAAGTGGTAAACAGGCACATATCCGGTTTTATTTGGGAGATCAATCACATGTGTTTTGTCCCTTTAAAGCACAGGTCAAATACCTGCCAACCAACTGTCAACAGCTGCAGGTGTTATAACTGCCAGCAGATTGATTCTGGCAGTAGTGCAGTCATTAGCACACAATGTAGACAAAACTACTGCCAGAGTGGAGGGTGCAGCTGTTAAGTGCATTGAATAGGCATAAGTGACAATTCCATTGACACTTATACTACTGGATTCCTTGCAATTTAAATCGTAATAAAAACATTTTATTTTTATTTTTTTTTAGAAAAGCTATCATGAAATAAGGCATTATAGGCCACAAAAATAATTTAAAAAAAATTAGACACAATGTCAAAGCAGTTTTAATGGTGAGCTAAAACTGTGTTGGATCTTATATTCGCCTTTCCTGGAGTCATCCCACAGTTCTCTTGAGGTTGTGAGTTATATAAATCAGCAATTTGGCATCACAATCTAAACCTGAGGCCAGGAATACGTAATAAAAATTCCCAAGAATATAGAGTAGACTTGTGCCGTATTTCAGTGTAGTGCAAACATTCCTTAGTAAAAACCTATTTGCACCATTACATTGACATAATTGTCAGACTATAAAGGCCAATCACGTAGTCACGCCACAGTTTAACTTGGATGATGTGAAATCTTGTGAAATATTGGCTGCAATTCAAAAAGTAGCATCAAAAAGTCAATTTGCTAAAAAAGGAAACACGGCTACCGCTGTGGCTCTCGTGTTTACAGCTGTCCACGCCTAGTTGGCCGTCATCAACAAGCCTTCCCCCCTTTCTGCAGACCGCTCAAACTCATGCTTTAGTGACGTTAGCACTGCGAGACTTCGGTATTTAAGATTTTTTTTTTTTGACCTGGCATTCGCTTCCTTGACAGTGAATGAATGAGTACTGCTCTAACTAGGCAGGTAACCTTCCTGCAAAGGATAAACCAGTTACTACCTCATAAAACATAACCCTGTAACATAACTGTCTGAGTCACAAGCTTGGTCATGGCAGATGAAAAATAAAAACTGTTTGCTGAGGAATATGTGCAAGGGAAAGCAAAACTACAGGGGATCCAAAGGCAAACTGATCTCAGTTCAGCCCGGAAGATTCTGGATTTGAGCCCGGTTGTTGTGGACGTTGGAGGAAGCCAAAGTGGGAACAGGTGCATGGCAATTTATATCGTGGATGCCTGCTGCACTGTGTGAGCAAGCTTCAAGCAAAATACAACAAAGGTGCAGTACTTGAAATACTAATTTCAAGGAGGTGCGAGGTGATTCCTGAGATAAGCAGTTACTCCGCATGTGTTCAACTCATCAATCATTTCTGTGCATTGGGGATTTGGGGTGAAAAGGGGGAATCAGCTGCTAGAGTGTGTGTGAGAATGTTGATCCTTAAATTCCAATAGCGGGTGTTGCTGAATGAGCCAGTGCACTTAATTGTATCCAGGGTTTTACAGGTCTTACATGAATGTGTCCCCGCACGGAAATGAGCCTTTTGGACATACGCACAGCTGTTGCAAAGGAGGGTGGCTGCAGAAATATCAGTGCTCAACGTAGAGTTCAGTTGCATATAAGTTTCTCATTGATCTCCTATTAGCAGTTGTATTCCCTGCTGGGCAATGTTGGTTTCTGGAGATCATACTTTTAATCAGCCGTCTTATTCTTGGTGCTATTAACAAGAACCTGATTAGTACATTCCAACATCCATCATGTTCTCAGTGCTAAGCTAGACATCAATAGAGAGACTGTTAAAATTCTAGTATTGCACTGCAACAAATACACAAAGCAGCTGCAAAATTTAGCAAAGGCCATACAGTCAGGGAGATGAAGAGTCCGGGGTTAGAGTCTGTGGGTCTTGGAAACAAAAGAAGTATTGATTAAGTTGGGTTGTTGCTCCCCGAAGGTTGCTAATAGTTCCCACATTGTAAACATTTCACCACAGGCCTTCATTTGAGGAAATGTTTCCCAGAAGAAGTGGCAGCCACTAGCACCCATCAATCCCATGGTACAAGGAGTGTGTTTTGGCCTGACAGGCCTAGTAACGATAGAAGCGATAGAAGAAACTTTGGTGAGGAAACACTTGGACTGAAGAGAAGAAGGGAAAGTCCATCTCCTTGCAGCTTCGAAGCACAGTACATGGTTCAGACGAGATTTACAAGTTGTGATCTAGTCCAGGCTTTCTACCACGTACAATTGAAGACGGCAAACCTATTTTGGGTTTGGGGGAAAAAACTAAATAGCACTTCATTTTCTATATAACCAATTACGCTTATGTCTCTTGGCACTTCTTAACAGAGACATAAAACCGTGGCATGTTGCACCAGTTTGCTTATTTAAGGTCATTTGGAGAAACTATATATTGTGTGTACCAGCCTGAACAACTCAAGACTGAACGTAGAGAGAGCTAGTTTATTCAAAGCCGTCATAAAGGTAAAAATTTGACATTGGTGTTTATCACAATTACCTGGTGGGCAGAGTTGACCCCACATTGTTTTAGGGGATTTAAAGCCAGCTGGAGACTGATCTCCTCACACTGCCACCTCATCAACAATCCGTGAAATGTAAAGGTTGGATTGTTGGGCATGCATCTCATTCCATGAACCTTTTTAAAGCACTGGCCATAGCGTGCAGGCTCCTTCTAGTAATCTCAAGTAACTTCATTCCAACCATCTATTAACATGCACAAGAAATATAAATCATTCTTTGTTTTCTGCACTTTCTGATCAAAAGGATTTAAAGTGTGTTTACTGAAAACAAATTTCAAAGCAGACGCATCTTTATTACGGTACATTACAATGCAGATGCCGAAAATAGTATTGTTAAGATTTCTTTCAGCGCCACCTCGCTGAGACTTATGCATCACAACAGATGGGCAAAAATCTCATGTTTCCACCATGCTACTATTTTAGTCTCAAGTGTTGTTCTGCAGCCTGTTTCACGATTCTGACCAGAGCTCTCTAAGGTCAAAGGCCTCGTCCGCTCTGAGGGCACCAGACCATAAACAAACGAGAAGCGATTTCCCAACTTCCCTTTCTGTTTGTCAGTGCTGACGTCAGAGCAGTATCTGACGGTATCTGTGGCATCTCCAAAGAGCCTTGAGGTTTGAAAAAGGTGGCGATTGAAAGATGAGCCTTGGGAGTCATTGCAGTTGGCTCAGCTGTCTGTCTCTATGCCCTGCCAGTGCCAGGGAGAGCAGAGTCGGTCTGTCTGCCTGCCCATCCACACGCCTGCATGTTTAGACTTTGGCAAATCCAGCCAACACTCAGTGGCTGACATGATAGCCCAATGCTGTATACAACTGTGTGTGGTGACCTAAGGTCAGTGCAACTTATAGCTAAGGAAGTGTAAGCTATGATACATCGCTCTCCTTCAAATGTTACAACATTATTCACAAACGGAAAATACAAGAAATAGCTGTAATAAAACTCAAAAGCATGTCTAAAAAAAATAAAAAGGAAAATTTCCGTGTCCATAGATCCAGGTCACATGGAAGAAAGTTCTAAAGTCAGGAAGCCATAACTTCAGATGCACAATCACCTATTGTTTTGAGTCTCAAGTGACCAACAACAAAAACTATCAAATACTGATGAGAAGACCTACTAGTCTATTTAGTTAAGCATGCAGTGAATTACAAAATGCCTAGACTTTTATATTAAACCAATCCTGGAACAGTACTGCCTTTTGTGTCCAAATATACAGCCAAAACTCACAAGCCACTGGAAGAAGCGTGGGTATTAATCGCTCCATGGCGTTTCAGGCTGGTGAAAGGAAAACACCCCAACAGTATCTAGTTGCCACTGTAGTGCAACGATGTGGAGCTTAGGGTCTTGGCTCCAGGGTAAAAACATCGCCAAGCCTATAAAATCATTTGAAAAATCCTTAGAGAAAACATAACGCAATCCTGCAAGATTAGGGTAGCAGCCACGTTAGCCTGCGCAAAGTTGAGGTGGCACGGGAGGACTAATTAAGGCTGTCAGGCTTTGCCAAAGTCACTTTGATATGGACCACTGCACAGCTGCAAAGCAAGTGGACTGTCAAAATTTCATTGAGTGAGCACAGGGATGTTTATTTAGACAACACCACAGTTTCACCATGTGTAGAGATTTGGGGTTGGAAATCAGCGACTCCAGTATTAAAGGATTGAAAAACACAAAAGAAAAGAACAACTTCTCTCTGATATGTTGAGTCACTTTGAGAATGAGCCAAGGTTGGAGGTGAAAACGACGACCAGCAGTAAAATATAAAATAATTGATCATACTTACTGTAAGTTTCTTAAGCCAAGAATGTAGGATTAGGTGGGTTAGCAAAAGCAGGTCCAATGGACCAACTTAGAAACTTAGGACACATGCAAGGAATTTATGAAAGCTATACTACACAACCACTAGTTCAGAAGCGAGAGAATCTCGGTCTTTGCTCTTAGTAGTTGGGTCTCAGGTGGCCCAGCTCATTGGGCCAGAAGCGGCACAGACCAAGTCACGCCAACTAATCCACTCCTCCATCTTACATTTTCAGTTTGGGGGAAACAAAGGCAGCAACAGCAAATAGTGCAAGCACAAACGGCCCAGACGGATATGACAGGTTTGGGGGAAATGCAATAATTTAAATGCAAAGCTTAGTGTGTGTATCAACATGCATAAAACCTTCAACTATATGAAATTCAGCTCTTTGCGTACAAAATAGGTTTTCTGAAATCTCAGTGGGGTTGCGCAGGCTTTGGAGGCAAACCGAGTCTGATGTAATTGTTTTACGACTGAGGCCTGGAACCACGGAATGCTTTGAAGCACCAATGTTTAATGACAGGGGATCATCCAGAAAGACACTTGTGCGGGTTATCAGATGCCTTTCATTCACACACAACAACATCCGACGGGTCACTTTCAGCGTAGGGGAAGAGTGGCAGAGTTCAAGAGGTTAGAGTCCCCCCTGTGGGGTTGGGGGTAGGAAGGAGCGAGACATTTGCACCGCACAATGGACTAGAATGTATAGATGACAGACTGTGGACTAAAAATATGTGTTACATGGTTCAATCGGCAGTTTTGCAGATACACAAATTGCGCTGCACGAGATTTAAAGGGGGGTGCTTCCAAGAGGTGACGGGTCATTATCGGATTTTTCAGCACGTATTAGACGTGACCGACGAGACAATGAACAGCAAAGCAGAACAAATGGAGGAAGCACACTATGATGCAATATGGCTAATATCATGCACAATATGGTAGCCATATCCTATTGACACCCCTCCAGGGTAAACAGACATGGAACAGAAGGAAGACACAAGCCAGCCCTTCAGCTTCCCCCTCTCTCTCCCCCTGTCATCTGTTTTCTGTTTCGCTGGCGCTGCCTTGGCTAAGCAGCAGCAGCCGGAACGAGCCTTTGGTGCACAGCTCCAACACTCTCACCTTCTCTAATCCCCCCCATCCAGCACAGCCACCCTGGAAGTGCCACGGACAAGCACCTGCGAGTGGGGATTCATTCCACCTTGTCCATACACATCTTTCAAGTTCAAAAGCACACAGATAAAAAAATAGCTCGACAAACATTTTAATGAAACGTAGTCTTCCTTAATAATTGTGCCTCTAAATAGGGACTTTTTGCTTTGATAAATCCCCCAAATGTCTTTTCAAGTTTTCATTAAGTTTATAAATTAAGAAACTCTGTGCGATTCCTGCTACCATCACAGCATGCCTATATGAAACTAAAATATTAGCAGATAAGCAAAATTATGGGCGATTCATGCACACACCTTTACGAGTGAAGAAGAATTGGTGAACTAAAAAACACAATATCGCTGGTTCTTTGACTTAAAAAACATCAATTATAACTTTGTTGTAAGACTGTAATTTGCAGCATTATGAACTGTGCTCGATCTATTTTCTGACAGCAAACCCATAAAATAGGCCGAGTGTGATTAACTGAGCATGAGTGAGCTGAAACACTAATTCAAACAGTGCAGCCACTTGCAGTACTGGACCCCTGATAATTGCAGTATCCAATGTATATGTAAAGTTTCAAAGACGGCTTTTCACAGCTGGACTACATTCCGAGTATAAGTCTCGGGCTTGTGTCAGCTTAGTGGACGTCTATCCACAGCACCACCTAACTTTAAAGGAAAAGGTGCTAATCCCCCACCTTGGCAGCCATGTAGATCCACTGGACATGTGCCACGTTAATCCGCTCTAATGATCGCTAAGGTTTGTCCTGCTCTTCAGAGGGATCTACTATTCTTGTTCAAATATTTGCTGATACTTGACCCGATACACCAAAATTCAAATGGGACACTTAAATTAACCAAGCGCCTATGAAAATAGTCCAATTTGAGCGTCGGACAAACCACATCTGAGCTGAATCAGGAAATTACAAAATGGATTAAAAGCTTCAATAAAAAACACAAAGAAACACCAAAATGCAAATTTACTGCCTCTATGTTTAAGCTACTGAAGGGGTTTCCTTAAAAGGAAACAGGCCTTTTTCAACACTTTCCGCTTGCTAATATGAACTCAAAATCTGTGAACCACAGCTGGAGGCCTCACAGCCATCAAGCCTTCTTTAAAAAGGAAGCTTCTGGCTCAGTAATATTATTATTAGTGTCATTTCTTTCCTGAACAGAGCCTCTGTTGTTTTCAGTGACATGCTTGGTGTGCCGCATTCACTTAATGAAGCATGCTGACTTCCTCGCTCCCCAGTGTGCCTGCGCGGCCTCTCGGAAGAGTGTGGAGCTTGAGGAGGAAGGAAGGAGGCTATAAAAGGACACTAAAAATCACTGCAACACAGGCAGTGCCTTGCCTGGCTTGTTTACCACGAGAGCCCACTAATGTGGCTCAAGTGTGGCTGATACGCTTCGCATGCAAGAAAGTGTGCGACAACCAGTGCTCTGCGCACTTCAAATTTTAAACCGGACCTTGCAGAGTCAGATCGAGGGTTAACCAAAGCTTGTCTGCCAGTGACTGACTCATTTCACAATTGTATAATCGAGTAATAGCTTTCAAGAGCCTGTTTACATTTTTCAAGAAACTAATTTACTCTTCGTGTAAATCCGTCTTACTCTCCACAGGTGTGAACCAAACCATATCTGTGCCCCCACGGTAAATTCAATGCAACTGAGGTTGTGTAAACGTGGAAAAAAAACACTAAGATGGTCTCTGATAGAGTCAAGACACTGTCTTGTTCTTGAGCCCCGTGAGAGGATGGTTTCAATGAGCAGACAGGAGCAGGAGCAGGAGCAGCAGACCACATGAGAGGCGCTCTGATGGAAACCCCTCGGTACACACTGCAAATCAAAGCGAAACCTTGTAAGTGTTTTTCCACACACGTTCAAGAGACAGGGAGGGATGGACCCAGACGCCAGTTTAGTCTGGTCTCCTGTGAATGTCTTATAATTCACATGCATGCTCTGTGTACAAACGTGTACAAATGTGCGTTTTCTCATTGCAAAACGATCCAGGAAGAAGGTGCTGAGAAACGAGATAAGAGGGACTAACAGACTGACGTCGGTTGATGATATGCAGAAGGTTTTAGCCTGGAAGTCCATACTTCAGGGCCCATCCAGGTGTAGCAACTCCATTAGGATCACATTCGCTTGTAAATGCTAAACTCTGAAAATGTCCGACACAGCAGAAGATGAACTGTCTTAATCTAGTCATTGTGAACTGTGTACACTGGGCATAACTTCAGTTATAAGCCGAACTTTTGAAGTTCCAGAGTTCCAGAGTGTATTTGCTTAGCCCATGATCTTAAACAATGTGAATTACTGTAATTCAAATTTTAGTCACTTGGAAAGAACAAGAAGTGCACAGACCTACTTGCAAAGAACTTTACTAGTCGCTATAGACCTTCAGAGTAGAGCAGGTTTTGCTTTCTTCCCTTAGAAATAGACTGATGACAAATGTTGTCTGAAAACATTTGTCCTCGTGAAATTACTTCTCCACGACACATCATGAAAATGTGCCGCAATATTCCCATTACAGTGTGGAGGAAACTCGCAATTCCTAAGAGTTTATGCTAATTCAGGTAGAAGCTTGTTAACACTCTTGCATGTGGTTCCCCTGACATTTTCTGGATGCAGAGACGAGCGTGCTTCCGCACAGACTGGGTTTTGATGCAAACACAGGGCCAGCTTTGATGGGAGCACAAATATTGACTTCTCCAGGACAGATTCACTGTGGCCTGGGGTTGAAGGGCCATGGACCTCCCCTGCTCCCAGGGCTGCTCCCCACACCTGCTGTGGTTGGCAGTCTTATTTGCACCCACGCCAGTTGGTAGTCTGTGTAGTGCAATGGCAAGCTAGAGGTACACAAGGCTCATAGGGCTGTGCATACATTTTCCCTCCAACACACTTTGGTCTCTGTTTCATCTCCACCCCAGGATGTCAGGAGTCCGACAGGGGCTGCTTTCTTGGTGAGAACTAGGAGCCATGCCAATTGTCTGTCCAACCTGAGCAGACACACGCAGCCCGACCGAACGAGCCACAAGACCTCACTGACATATTCAATATTTTAAGGCATAAATATTGGACTCAGCCTGAGCAGCTTCATCTTCCCTGCACGTTTAGGGGTCTCACAGCGGTCTAATGGCTGGGGCGAGCACAGGTACAAAGCCAGATATCCGGGACAATACCGTGACATCCGAGAGTCAACACCAATCATTAATAGTCCCACTGTTGCGCTGCTGTGCTCACTGGAGCAAAAACACACTAACACAGGGAAACATACACAGGATGGGAAGTTTTCAGGACTGTAACATTTTGCCACAGCAGATAGAACAGTGTACCATTTACTATCATCAAAGCCCACTGCACACAGGAGTCACAGTAAACTCTCAGAGGGGCTGCTATTTTCATGAACCATTTAATGTGGCTTCCAAAGACATTTCTATAATTTATCATTCTGAAGCGTCACAGAAAACCCTTTTGAGGAGAGCATGCTAAAAACCTTGCTCCTGCCCCTTTAACTTTAAAGGATTAACAAAAAAAAAAATAATCCAAATAAATCTTTTTTCTGAGGCCTGTTTGAGGAGGGATTCTGTGACCTGAACCTTCTCATGGGGGATCCATATCAGCAGCGCACACACACGCTGCTTCACTTAAAACAAAATGGGTTTTTTTTTTTTCCCCTTTTCCTCTTTTCCACCCAGCAGTGTGTTTCCGTGTTTGTCATTGCCGCTTATTTTGGTCACTTTTTTGTGTCTTCGAGTCGATAAATCCAGTCAATAGCTGTAGACCCCAAACAGCTTGCTTCCCCAGTGCTGCCCTCATAGAAACCAGAGAAAGGCTTTGAGCAGAATAAAGAGGGGGCTGCACGGAGCAGAGGAGGGGCTGCGTCGGGAGAGGAAGGAATAAAGGTCTCTTGTGAGTCAAAGATGGCTTGTAAAAGACAGCTTTGCTCCTGGTCCACATAGCTAAACGTGTCTTTTATGTAGTGGCTGACGGGAGTAAAGGACAGCAAGAAGGATTTTGTGAGCAGATAACCTCTGTCAACTGGAGAATATTTTGTGCCATTTTTGTGCCAAAAATGCTGGCAGCTCGAGTGCAGACAGCAGCACAATGAGGCGATTTGACTGGTTTTTTTTTTCCTCTCTCTCTTCTGTGCACATGGGAAATTATTTAGCACAAGGCAATTAAACACGGGTGGGTTGGGAAGGGCCTGGAATATGACCCAATTTTGACATCAAGACATTGCAAGCTCGATGATGTTTTGGGCACTTTTGCATAACCTGTTTTTACAAGCAATTTGCCTCGTTTTCACACTTATTGCCCTTCTGTTTTGGACTCTGTAGAGTGGATGTGAAACATAACTACACAGAGTTGTAAATAGAGCACTTATAATACGCTCACAGCTACGGACAGATCACCTAAAATGGATTAATTAGTACTTTGTTTTCTCATATTTGTCAGGCTGAACGTTGCAGCACAAATTACACTCGTTAAATTCACTTGTCTGACACCAGATCTGTCAAAGCATTAGCAGTCCTGGTGCGAACGAGGGAAGTCGTTTCCCCACTTCCTCCCATGTTGACTTTGGCCTGCGCACGCTTATTCGAGATCAGGCCAGAGGGGAGCCGTCTACCTGGAGCGAAAATTCTGAAAACTATAAAGAAAAACGAAAAAGTAGGACAAATCAATTTTTCTTCTATTGCAACGTATCCCCCTCGTCCTACTCGTATTTTTGCATCTTACCACAAACAAAACCGTTTCAGGTAGAAAACTGTAAAATACTGAATAATTGGTCTCCGTCTAAATCCCTAATGACTTAATGTACAGCGGTTATCAAGCCTTTTTCCAAACTTATTCATCCATTAAACTGCTACTGCTTGAATAAACATTATGCCCAATGCACCAGGCCAGTTTTGCAACCTAAAACTTTGCAGCTCTGCCCTCTGTCAGCCTTGTGACTCGCCTCACGTGGCTTCTTTGAAAAGGTAGTTCCATATCCGGCCTCCTGATTTTGCACCCATACAAACTGTAGAGGCTATGACCACATGTAATATGGCATATCGAGGAGCAGACACTGCAAAACTCTTTTTCTTCATACATGTATTCACTGCAGCGTTGTTTTGAACTGCAACTGGATCTAGGGCTGGCAAAATGTAGATTTATGGTTATGACATTCACAAGCAAGAGTGCCGTAACTCCTATGGGATGGCGTCTTTCTTTGGTTTTAAATCTTGAGTTGCACTGAGTTATGTCGTGTTATTCCCTGTTCTCCATCAGACGAAACCTAAACCCTCACATTATTGAGAACTGACATTTGCGTTAAAGGCAGACTCTTTTCCAGCTCCCGCCAACTCACCTCCACCTCAAAAAGTGAGTCCAAGTTCATAGGTGGGATAGCCAATAGTGCATGAATAACTTTTTAAGAAAAACAACTACATAATCAAGTCTATATTACTCTAGGGATCTGACTGCAAACTCACACGTGTGCAAGACTTTCCCTCTCATTTATTTTACGGCATGAAAAGGAAAAAAGACCGCTGAAGCTGAAATCCAATAGTCAATTTGAGTGTCAGTATGTTTATAAAATGTGCTGTATTCCTTAAACTGATATTACACATTCATTTGGCAGCGCAGGGAAGATAAACTAAGCTGGTCACCATCTTACCCTGGGCACCAAAACTCCTGGCATGTCATGTCATATTTAATCAGCTGAAATGAACATGGTGTAAAGTCATGTCTCTTTCTCCATAATTTTTTCCTACGGCTACCAAAGAGCCCCTAATGGTAAAAGTGGCAGCGCAGGCAGGGAGAATGCTGGGAGTGTAATTTGCTTTGAAGGTCAAGGGCACGGCTGTGTGTTTAGAACTGAGAGGGAGATCATCTCTACCTGAAGCACTTTCAAATCAGTCATGCTGACACCCTGTATATCTGCAGAGTGGGAAAGATCACTTCTCATCTTTTGACAGACTCACAGTAGCGATAACCTTGACCACACACACTCCTCTACATTACGTCACAATCCCTCAGTGAGGAGGCGTCATTGCAAAAAACGCAGATAAAATTTCCCACCGACCACCACGATAGTCTGTCAGTTTTCAGTGACTCTGCTCTACCTTGTAAATCTGACCATAGATGCTGCCATTCATTGTACTGTACACAGACAGTAGGGAAGCAGAGAAAATACTTGGGGGCATACAGAACCTATGGGGACAGTTAACTCTATGGTGGGCTAAATATGTAAGGAGCAGGGACGGCCCCAATTAAGGAACTGATTTACTAAGACTTTCCTCGGCATGTGCACAGCTTTTTGTCCATCGACAGGTCCTTCGAGAGCACAATTTTAAACACCAACCGATGTATTTATGAGCATTAAAGCTTCAAACGAATAGACTAGCACTAGCACTGAGCTGACGTACTTCAGTGTGATATAACTGGACCCTGTGATACTGTGTATTTCAACACTTTCAATCAAGCACACGTGTTGAATTTCTCTGGTGCGAGCTCTATCCGAAGCTCCCTGCAACTGCTGCAGCAGGTGGCTAATGTTCGGTGTGAAATAAGCGGCACTTCCAGCTCCCGGTTCAAATACTGAAACAGTGGGTCTTGTTGAGAAGTAAACTTTGCACTGCAGTGACAAGTGTGAAAATGTCACGAGAAGGCAAACTGCTTGAGATGGCAGCAGGACTCACGGGAGGTGGCTCATTAACCTGGATCCAGACAACGCCTTCAGGATGTCATGTTGATTGGTAGAGAGTCAAAAAGGTTAGTAGATGTAGGACAACTGTTTGCAATGCGTCTGGTTCAGTGCATCAGTTAAAGAATAACATTTACTCGACGATAAACAAAGCACCAAAAAGCTCGGAAAGTAAAAACCGACAGAAACGCAAGTAATCTTCTCATTTTGTAAGAAATATATTAATAGAAATCAATGCATTTGACAACACAGAACTCTTTAAAGGCCACTTTTCTTTTTTTCTGTATCATTTTTGCGTCAAATTCGGCATAAATGAACACTAATACTTTTATGTTTGCAAGGAATATGAATAAAATATACATGAGGTATTCTGATTTACAATCTCATAACATTTCAGCTCAGGAGGGTTGATTCATTAAAAGCTCTCTCACACACACACACACACACACACACACACACACACACACACACACACACTACTCCATGAACAACCCATCAACCTCAGAGTGAGCAGCATGAATCCAGATTAATGGCATTATCAGCTTAAATTATCTTTTTTTCTTCAGTGAACACAGCAAAATGCCACATACCCTTCAGTAAAATATTTAAATTCTCTTTTTTTTTTAAATCAACATTCACATTTAAAATGCGCACGCATTTTAATGAATGCAAATTCAGCATTTGACTTGTTACTCATTCTACCAACATTAACAAACTGCTTTTATGTGTGCGTATCACAAATCTTGTGAAATTACTTTTATTCTAAAAATGTTTCTTGTGCGTGTGCAGAACGCCAACAGGAAGTCAGCTGGCTTAATGCGAGCATGCATCAGCAGAACCCGATTGCAGATAAAAATAAGTAAAAAAAATCTTGATCTTGAACAGCAATTAACTATGCAGATAAGCACAATTCACATGTGTATGCAACGATGCCCTAAACTAGCGCTTCAACAAGATATTGATATTGTTAGACATCATCACCGCCACACATCAAGCTCTGAAAAGCCGTCTGGCCTGTTTGGATGATATCAAATAGATGCCCGATAAAATAAAGGGCACAGGGTTGTCTGTCTCAAGTCTGGGTTTTTCCAGGCCTTAACTGTAGCTTACACAGCTGGTTCTACCCTCTTGTTTATCAAATACAAGGGGAGGGGACCCTGAAAGCAACGTATTCTGTGCTACAACCAGACCATCAGGCAACTCTCCGCATATCAATCTATCTTTGCTGGCACGGACACCGTAGATACAGTAGATACATTTACAGGTTGGTTAAAGTTGGCAGGTTGCCACTTCCCGGGGCACTGCATTGTTTGTTTGAGCCAAATTATTTCGTTGCATGGATTAGATTAATTGCATGCTAAAGGGAGGAAAACATACATAGATATCGAGGACAAATAGAGCTACATAAGCCTTAATTAGAGAACCGCATTCCACACCATTTTTAACATCACAGCCTGTTGAGAGAATTGAGATTCGTTTCATGCTTTCTCTCGCTCTTAATTTAGAATGTAAAATTGACCAAACCACAATAACTTCAAAAACCTTGCCACTGGTCAAGTTACAAAAGCTACAGTGAGGGACTACAGTGTCACGCATGGCTGCATGGCGCTGTCTCTGCATGTGTGTAAGCAGGGATCATCCGCTGTACATAGTTTGCGATCCGTTTGTGACCACGGGTGTGTGAGGCACCGTGTTTGTGAGTGCACATGGGCACAAGTGTTTGCTCGGTGTGTTTATTACACTCTCTCAGATCTACAGCGCGACTCATATTTCATGTCACATTTAGCTTCAAGAAGGAAGGGCCGGCTGGCAAAGTGCTAGTGGCCCGGTGAGTGTGTGTGTGTGTGGGTGGGGGGGGGGGACAAGCCAACAAGATCTCAAGTAAGACATTCTTGTACCATAAACTGGATATGAAAGGCAATGGTGGAAGGGGAAAACTGACACAGTGGACATCTAAAGGGTGCGAACCTAAGGACAATATGACCCAACTCTTTGGACCGTTTGGTTTCCTTTCAGTCCAACTTCTTGGTGGCGCCCCAGGGGAGTCTGGGAGCATACATCATCTGGCAAGCCACTGGGCAAACCCTGCTTGCCTCCATCACTTTTTCCACTTTGAGAAATCACTTGTATCCCTGCTGCCTTTGCATAGCTTGAAGCTATGCTTGGTTGTGTTTGCTGAGACTAAATGGTTTTGAACATTGAAAAGAGGGCACTCCAAAATGTTAGTTCTAATAGATGTTTTGCTTTTTAAAGAAATAAAGAAATGTATTACTGCCAATGCTGCTTTGCTTAAAAGCCTAGAAATTACCCCAAAAAAACAAGAAAAGATGTTTCATTCAAAGGAGTATCAATGCCAAACATGTGCAGTTGCAGTCAAAGGTTTGCATAGGGTCATATGTATGCTGCATCCACTGACCCTGGGATTGGTTGGACAACTACTCTTAATAACTACTGAGCCACAGCTACTCTGCAGTGCAACACTTTTTAAATGCAGATCAACAATTGTCATATAGTCCTATACAGGTTTAGAGCCACAATGAAAAATTACTCGAGGTGGGTTGTTTGAGAAATGAAAAATCTTCAGTGATTCCAGTGGCTGGTGACACAACCATGTTTTGCATGGCAGGTACGTGTTAGCGCTTCCTGCCTTGAGACGTCCATCTCTTTTTTTTTTTTTGCACACCACCCTTTTTTCATTTGCCTAGTTTTATTTGTAGTGCCTGATCTTATTAGGCTGATGGAGTACAGAGCAGCAACATCTGTGCCCCTCACCCCCCATCCTCCATCCCTGCAAGGACTGAGAGGCCTGGGGCGCAAAGCCCCAGGCACGGGGAGAGAAAGAGGGGTAAGAGGAGCATGTGGCAAGCACCTCAGGGGATCCTTGTTTCTCTTTGCTTGTCTGGAATCTAGAATGCCCATGACTTGGAGGAGCACTGGCATCATTGTGCTTCCTTTGTGACTGGAAATTGATGACACGGACACCTGAATGTCAGGCCTACAATCAAAACAAATGAAATAGAAAGTATTTCATGGACATAGTCGTTGGGGGATGTAAATGAGAGTTTGTGGCTGGTATTATTGATTGAGACAGAAATGTCTCAAACCAAATTAGATCATTACATTAGAGATTAAATACGCAGGAAATTCCTTCAGTGGCCACAGGAAAATCACCATATTGAACAGTAGACCAGCTGTTCCACGAGCAGAGAGGGTTTCTCTTGTCTGTTAAAGTCTGCTGGTGGGTCAGGGATGACTATGTGGGAGCATGAAGGGAGGTGAACTTAAGCCACCACAAAGAGGAAATTCAGAAGGATGACTGGAACTTCCAGATCAGTGTCAGAGGGCACCTCAGCGGATGACACAGAGTTTGTGAGCCATCTTTTGTGGTGGACTTACCACCCACTTCCAGGGGTGTATTGGGAAGCAGCATCAAGGGCGACCAACAGCAGTGATTCTGCTCCACTGCAGAAGGTTACAGGGCAATGGAGAAAGGGGTTACAGTATGTTGCATCACCTCAAGCAAAGAGCCCCCTGAATGTACAGACACCCACACAGATGTCATCCATACCTGTGATTAATCTTAATTCTTTTACCCACTATTTCCAGAATAAATGAGAAAAAAGCCTCGATATGAGCAAACAATAAAATGACAGAATGCTGTCTCAGACAAATGAATAGACCAAAAAGCGTTTCCAGCAGGGAAACCATTCAACTTTAATCAAAGGACTTACTGAAGCCCTGTCCACAGGGCATAAAACCACACTACAATAACATTGCTCCACCTTTAATATTTGGAATCTCATTGTCCAATTTTGTGCTTTGATGACACAGAAAGTGCAATCAACCCTAAAGGGGGAAAAAAAAAAATGGTATTCTTAGCTTGCCTTGCCCTGAGTATTTGGAGCAAATGCATGTCAAATAAGAAACCGAGTCAAGTCTTTGATTCATTTGTGGGGTGTGCCGTTACGTCGCGGTGATGGAACACCCTTCACATAACTCCAAGCAGTAACTGTAAGAGGAGCCAAGACAGGATTTCCAAGCTTCCTACTTCACCCCGCACCAAATAACAATTGAGGGTCGCCGCCAGGAAACATTCGAGCACACATGAGATAGAGCAACAGGCACGAGCATTTTGATTCTGCTCCATTCGTTTGGCCTCGTCCGCATTTTCCCAGCCTGAGGTACGTCGGTCTTTAGCAGGGTGCTGTTGTGGCATCGCTCGTGTAAAAATCATGTCATTTACTCTCCATTCACAGTCTCCCCCAAGGTAAAAGTGTAGTAAAAATTAAAACATAAAAGTGCTTTCAGCTGGAATCTCCTATCCAGCTCATCATCTCCTATAAAAAAATGCTGTGTCAAAGGTACAGAGAGACAATCTGTGCTATTTCCAGGACCCGGACCTTTATAATAAACCTTGTATGACGGCGAATGCATCAATTCTTCATTATCACATGTTAATTTATTGGAACTGTGAATAGGAGCCGAATGAGTCCAGCTATTCATGCATAACAGGATCCCAGCAAGATGTTCTCCACCATGTCGAGTACATTATGCTCGCGATTTACATGTAGATGCTCTCTTAAGCAATTGAGCAGCAATCAAGATCATAATTGCCCATTCGCAGTTGCCTCCAGGCGAGGCTTCCCAGGCGCCATCATTCATCTCCAGCCTCTCCCGCTCACAAACGCCAGAATAACCTGACTTAGCTAACCAGAAGCAGCTGGACGCAGTGGCTACCTGGAAGCCTGCTTAGCTTTACCTAGCACTCAGTAATTACATGGCCATTAGGGCACCTCCCCTACACCGAACCACACAGAGGGCTTAATTCAAAAGCTGTCAGTGATTAATTACCAGTTGCCTGCTGAGTTGAGGATATCTGAGGGGACTGACATAACTGTAACTGTAGCAGGCCACTGGGATTACACGCTTTGTGAGGTGGAAGGGAGGGGGGGGGGCAACTTGGCCACAAGGAGCTGAAATGGAGTGATTAGCTTGACAAAGTTGTGGGGCTTGTGTGTGTGTGTGTGTGTGTGTGTGTGTGTGTGTAGTTTTGCTTCTAGTCAAGCGATTCAAATCTTGATTTGACAAAGCTGCCAAATAGACCTGCGTCTGATTTTATTTTGAAATCTGACAACATAACATCCAGCTTAAATACACCACCCCCCTCCCGCTGCCCCTTTGCCCTCAACAACCAGTGATGGATGGGGGTTTAGTGGGGGGAAAAAACAACATCCAGCACATTACAAGCTGTATATTGCTGTTTTCTCAAGAGCACTTATGCTGGTGTTTAGCAGCCAGGGCTTTCTGAAGCGTCAACTTCAAGAAATGCTGCAGAGTCGGGAGTGGAGGTGAATCTGTGGGTAAACAAGGGGAAAGTGCAAAGCAGCAGCGCTTGCTGACTGCACATTTTATTAGGGTCCCATTAAACAACAGGCCCTACTTGGAATGCAGTTCCCCGGGGAGGAGAACGTACACAAACCAAACGTGAAAAAAATTAAAAAATAAAACAAGAAAACCAGAGCGCCAAGGCTGAAACTACAGAGAGACTGGCTTCACAGAGTGGCACACTGGGGGGTTGTGACTTCAGACATTTTCACACCAAGTTGGTTTGACTGGTTTTCAGTTCCCTTAGACTCAAGACGATTTGCACCAAATGCATGGTGTAATATTAGCTTTTCAAACCCAATGTGCAGCCCAGAAACCCTATCAGCTCTCTTTGAAGCTGTACTTACAGCTGAATGTTAATGCTTCTCCAATGTTCACTGTTTTAGCTTAATCACAGCATCCTAACATTGGATAATTAGCGTTAAAATAAATCTGCGGAAAAGCCGGGATTTTTTTTTTTGTAGTTCCATTTATGCTCGCTAACCAAATCACATTTTTTTTGACAGTGCAGTGCTATGCCCAGAGCCACGTCACTTGCGTGGCTGACAAAATTGTCAGGTTATCAGCCCGAGTGTGACAATGCTTATAACCGGATGCTAAAAACACAGTAGGAACCACGAATGGTGCCAGTAGAAACTCTACTTTCATTTACAAAGACTTACATCAACATGAAGACTGTATAACCTAAAGTGGCCCTTTAGACTGTGGCCACCAATTTTCAACTTGTTTCTATGGCTTTAGTTTAGGGAGGTCACACCCCGCAGACTTCCCTATATTAAAATAACCCTCTGCTTCAAACTGAAAAACTCCTCCAGATGACATCACACGGAGGAATTTTTCATCATTAGAAGTTCAGATGACATCAGTTCAGTCGACGGTGATCACATCCTCCACAGTGTGAGATAGATAGTTTGATATAGGGAAGTCAAAGGGACCTTTCGTGGCATTTATGTACAGGTACTACCCAAACTAGAACCAAAAGAAGTTCAGCATCAGTGAAGGCGTCCTTTAAGGTCACAACAGACTTCCTCAGAAAAAGATGGCACAAACTTCCTCTGATTCAGAGGCAACTTAGAAAATATCCCTAAGCTATGGACCATTGCGCTGTCTATGCAACCACTCCGTCTTCTTTGACAGCAATAAAGTGAAGACTGTGAAAAGCACATTATAGTCCACCCCTCAAAGAGAAAAAAAAAAAAAAGCCACATCTGAGCCACAGGCTGCCTCTTAGACAGAGGAGAGGATAAATATTGAGTGAACCCATTCAGCGTTCATAGAGTATGAAGATATTTGGCCTGAAAAAGCCCATTGCAGGGCATTATGGCACAAGATGCACGTGTGAGACACGGCACGAGCATTGCGATATTAAATACACTCCAGATTCTTCAAAGTAAACTGGTGATATATGGGGGTTTTTGTGTGTTGCCATAGTTCAAAAACAAATGCACAGGCACTGAACACGGAAAAGTGTAATCAAATTTTGAGGGCCCGACGTGTCTGCCAGTTTCCACGATCAAGCGCCGGGCCGCCGTAGTTTTTTAGCATCGTCTTGCTTCATTTGATGTGAAATGTTTTCATTGTTTTATTTCTGCCCCTTCACAGAAATGTGGTGGGAGAAAATAAATGGCAGACATGTGACGAGGATTGAGAACAGAGAGCACCGCGACTGTGAGAGTCTCATTATAGTTAATACTTCCAGTCCTTGTGGCTCATTAATTCAGGCCTTCCCACTCTACAGATGAGTCACTCACAACTGATAAACCACTTGTGAAAATGTAGGAATTTGGCTAAGTCATTCATGTTTTATCACTTTCGGAGTTGCTGCGTGTATATGAGTATATGTACCCTCACTCTCGTAGAGGTCAAAGGTCAGGGTCACCGACACATCCATCACACCCTATAGCCGGGATTCAGTGTCTTGCTCGAGGACACTCGAGTCCAGATGCTTGCCGACACCTGGATTGTCCATCTCAAGAGTCGGCCACAAGCACTGCTCTGGTCTGTTTCACGGCTACGGCTGATCCCGGGAGGTCACCTGCAGTATGTTTGCACTAACTGTATCACGTTCCCAGCTAGAGCTGACGGAGACGGTGATGCAGACGGATGCCTGTTCAGACTTTTTTTTTAAAAAACCTCAAATAAAACATTGTCAGTTTTCTTCAGCAGTTGCACAGACACAAGTCTGCCAGAGTGAGCATAAGGTTCACATGCGGCTCGTTAAGAGCACGTGGAGATGTTGCTGTGATGTACAGAAGACAGAAGGTGGTCACGCTTCCTTCTGGTTTCAAGGACTCGTTTTATCCAATTTGGAAGGTGTTTGACAAGCTTTCGATATTCTAGAAACGGAATTATCAGTGACCTTGTCATTTGAGGATTCCTCACAATTTTTCACCAGTGCCTCTTGAAAGAAAACGCACAGGGCTGCGAGCATGTCCCCGTGGCATCGCAAAGGCATTCGCACATCCATTCTCATGTTGCAACCGTGCAGGAGCTATGACAGCAGCCAGATTTCAGCTAATGCAATGGGTTTTAAAATAGTCTGTGTAGCTCATATTGTAGTTTACTCAACCCCTCAAGGAACACTTAATCCTTCACTTTATACAATAGGCTGTTTCTCCGACACCAGTATGAAAAACAAATCCTTCTAAAAACGAAAAAAGGTTTCTTACAGCCTCATAATAAAACTATCTTAATAGACTTCTGAATTTTTAATTGACTTAATTAACAACCTACTTGCTATAATTGGATGTGGTATTTCTTTTTTTTTTCCTGTCTGTTTTGAAATGTCCTTTTTTCACTGCATTCACACTGGAGACGTCAGTGAAGATCTCTGTCGACAGTGGACAACACTAAATGAAATGGTGAAATTTAAGAGTCTGATAAAATAAGAAGTCACAGCTGAAAGTCTGCAGCATTAACTCGGTATCCCACCATGATGTGCTAAATAACACATCCTTGACTCTGTCCCAGAATGATCAGAATGCTGACCCAACACAAATGTTTCCATCTACTGGTGGGAAATGTGAATTTCACGTGGCTTTTTCATCCGAAGAGACAGGCAACATCACAAGCCCAACAACCTCTCAGCACCTCTATGTATAGACTGCTGTTAAATGCCTTTTCTTTCGGTTAGGTGTAAATGCCAGTCAGCTGTCTGCATCCTTCACAGCAGACCTACCCAATCTATCTCTATTGCCAATCAATCCTGCCATGCGTCACCCTTTTTTTTATAAATTAATCTAAGGCCCCGATCAGAAAGTTCTCATGCACCCTTACATCTACTCTGCTCCGAGTCAAATAGGCATCAGATTGAGGGCCTGGCACAGCCACAGTGCACTGAGTAAAGTACTGTCTCTTACCTGGAGGGCAGTTGCACTCAGGTGATGCCTGCCGGGCTGTCCGAATCTTGACGTAATTTTCATAGGAGTGCTAGAATTGTAAAAACATATCCTGTTCATTCATATGCACATGATGTAATTGACTTTTTTTTTTTTTTTGCATAGTTCTTCACTGATGCAGAGACAACTCGTGGCCAATGAAGCGTCTGAAAGCAACTTGCAGAGAGCCAGCGCAGCCTTACCTGAGACAGCAGCTCGTCCACTCTTTGTTGAATCAGTGAATTAAATTCATCCATGGAGTAACCAGGGGCACGGATGTAGGTGTGCTCCCCGTTCACGCTCTCCAAATCCATAACCCGCTCCTTAATGTCAGCTGTGGAAAGGCTCAGATGGATGCAAAAGGCGATGGACGCCACTGAACATAAAGACGAGATTATGCTCAGCACAGTTGTGCGGCAACGTTGCCGCTTCTGAGGCGCCACTTCTTTCTCCATTTTTTCCGCGCACATAGATGCTCCTCTTGCCTCAGCGGTCTCCATTTAACTACAAGCGCACTCGGGAGCAAACTGCATCTGGCGCGGAGTCACGACTTTGTGGCACACACCGTTCTGTGTGCGCCCTGCGACGCGGCGTTCACGTACAGTGGCTTTGTGGTGACAGCGACGCCGCTTCAGCCAAAGCAAGTCAACCTGGGTGACGGCGTGCTGAGGCTCCCGCAAAAACTTGTTGCACCGAGTGAATTGCTGCAGACGAAATTGCTATTATGTACAATAAAGTAGCAGGAGACACGGGTGGTGCGGGTGGGGGTGGGGGGGTGTTGAAGGCAAGCGCGCATGTGGTGGAGACAGCATTACCACTCGCAGCTTTTCCACGGTGCACGCTCCCCCTCATTAAGGCAACAACACGCCTCCAATCTGTCCTGACTGATTAACATAATTTATTGACCCGCTCCTTTTTGCGCTCTCACGGTCGAGCACGATTGGCGTCAGTTGAAGTGAAGAGCGCCGTTACTGAATTGTCCTGAGATGTCCAGTTAGGACGCTGCGTAAAAAGGCAGTTTCTGGTCGCATTTTGTGAAATACTGGTTCTTAAGACAATAAATCATTCAAGGATTTGCCTTTTGGTTATAATTGAATCATTTCATTTTCTGTGGCCAATGAGTGACTTTAACTTGCTGTTTTTGGACGAGGCGCCGCGGGAAAAACGCACAACATTCTTTCAGTGCTATGGGTTGTGTATACGAAGACGCTTACTAAACGGTCCAAATGTGAGAAATATGATAATGACATTGACTGAATGTGCTCAGTAGACCTCATGTGGAGAGAAGAGAGCCACATAGTCCGGCAACGCTCAGCCAGAGATGCGCCTGTGGGGTCGATCGACTCCAAACTCCCGTCTGCCCTCTGAGCTGATTGATGCCTTGGATTCTGTTATGATCTATTTCGTGGATCTATTGTAATAGCAAGCAATGCACACAAATCACCAATGATTAATATAACAGAACTCGTCGAAAACTGAAAATGATCTTAAGAGCTGACAAGATGGGCAGAACTGTAAAAGGATTCCAAACATTTTTGAACCGAGTGTAATCCACATTACATTTAGAGCTGCCTGTGTCCACGGCACAATGATGATTTACTGGGATTTGGCGCCACCGTCCGGCTTACATACGCATTAATTCAAATTGTTCATAAGCACAGATGCCGCGCGTAAGAGCATATTGACAGAGAAGCCTTTTTTCCATGTGCAGACAAAAATACTTAATGAGAAAGGACTTTATATATCAGTAAACCTTCCCAGACTCCTTTTCCATTTTCTCTTATATTTTAATGCGTCTTTGTGAAAACATGCTTTAATGGAATAGGAAATATGAAATCACCAACACAGCGACAAAGTAACAACAACAACTACTACTACTGAATGTTTGACGTATGAACACAAACATTTAGAAGGATTATTGTATGTCCTGCAGTGTAAAGCACTAAAGAACTGACGCTATTCCTTTGTGGCATAGTCTGTAGACTTAGAGTGTAAAATCTACAACATACGAATGAGGGCAATTTCATAGATATTTCAAAAGTCTACACATGCCTGAACAGCTCAAAGATTGGCTCGACTTACATCCGTGAGACAGTATTTACCCTGAAATAGAAAAGTCTTTGGAGGCTCCTGGTTTTTCTACACTGTTTACTAGAGTAAAAAGAGCCAAATAGCAGCACACCAATTGTGAAATCTCAGACATGCTCTTCTTGTTGCTGTAATTTATGTAAATTCTTGCTAAATCGTGTCTTTATTCCTCATTACATTGTTTTACAGCTGTACTAGTTAATCTACATATTCAGTTTACATACAATTATTCATTATGATGTATTAGTAGGAAAAGTAAATGAAATCAACTCCACCGTTTCCAGCTGTAACATTAAGATGTACACTTGAAGCATCAATTGAAGTCCATAATTTATTCTGAAAATAGGTAATTTTTTACTTGTAAAGTTTCTACATTATGATATTGCGACTTTAACTCAAATGCATGATAGTTTACACCAGACAAATCACCACAGTCAAATTATTTTGCCTGTCTGTGTATTTGACTTTTCTAAAGCCTTGGGCGCCATCTAGTGGACAGATCCAGCTCAGGTCCTTCACAGTGGACTCAACAATCCATAATTTCCCAACTGTGTGAGACAAGATCCTCGTGAGTGCATCCCTTTTGACCTTTGGATAGGTCACACTTTCTTTTATTTCCCGTTTTGATAGCGCGTTTAGGCTTATATCCTTTCCGCCCCCCCTTTTATTTTGCACAGGACCACAAAGTGACAGCTGGAGACCTGCAACACAGTCACCAGACTGCACCTTGAATATGCAGCATGATTAAAAAAATAAATAAATAAAAAAAGTAGCCACTACTTAATGTAACATTACTGCCGAGAGCTCAGAATCCTCTTTACGCGCCAAAAAGACGCATCATAGCTGTGCAGCGTCCTCACCATGACAACGGGCTTTCATCCAGAATAATCCACTAGTTTATTTTTGGAATCTCTAGGGCCGCGGCCACTACCTTCATTCAACACATACACACACACAGACAAACACACTCACGTTAATCCCGTCAATAATTCATATGCCATAGGCCTGCAGCGAAAAGTCACGGACGCTGAAAGCCGCCGCACAACACAACACAACACAACGGCAACCGGCGACACACAGCCATGAGGTGAGGTCATCTGAGCCTGTGGGAGCTTCTTCTAGACGTAAACCCAAATGACTGTATGATAGAGATGTGCAGGCACTTTGCTCTGATTTCAAACGTTAAATTATCTTGATCCTTAAGTTGTGTTCAGGCTTCATGCTGTGAAAATATGCGTTCAGTTTTATTCCTGCAGGAGCTAGAAGTTCAGTGGCTCATTATTAAAACATACACACGTTTGTGCAAATTCAGGAAGCAAAAGAACGTGGACAGTTGTCATATTTAATCAGTTTTAGCTTTTTTGTGACTAGTTTTACTTTTGAAATTATTTAGCACAGCATAAAAATGTTACACTTATTCATACATGGATTATCGTGAAAAATCCGACACTTTCCTGAAAGCAGCATCACATATATGTAAAATAAACTATAATAAACTTTTCTAATATTCTATTTCAAACACCTCTTACCTCAATGTCCAGGAGCTACAACAGCTACCAATTGGGTCTGAATCAGATGTCCTCCATGACCACAGAGTACCGGGACAAGTTCCTCCCTCCACAATGCTACATGACCGTTGTCTCAACCACAGCACAGAAAAACCCTTATCATTCCCTGAAGGGGACGAGCACCGATGTAGGCACATTCAGGTGAGTTCTATGTTCTGCATGTCCATGATGTCTTTGTCCTCCTGAATGGAACGATCTGGTGATTGTCACTTTGAAAAGGCAGGAAACTGCTAAGTGGAGAAGAGCCGGACATGATATTACACCCACTGGGTGTCTGACAAATAACTGAATGTATCTAACGGGCGCATTTTTACTCTGCATGTGTTTTAGGTCAGAGTTCGTCAAAAAGAAAAGGTTACAAAGCCCAGTCAAAGCAGCAGAGCCACCTCTGTCCCCCGGACAGCTGGCCTCAAGGGTGGAGGCCTACACATCGGTGTACAAACGTGAGGGGACTTAGATCAGTAGAGACCTTTTTTAGAGAAATCAAACCAATTTCTGCGGCCAGACTCAAATCCACGCTCACTTTGTTTTATTCACAGATGATTTCCGACCGTGGAACTTTATCAAGCAGCAGCCACACAGGCCCGGCGACAGCCCCAAAGTCACCCACAGATTAGATTTACGTCCCCACAGGGATTCTGGTCCAGTGGAAAGGAACCATACGTCCAGTCCAGCAGCAGATCACGGCAGGTTCCTCTCCATAACACATGCACACTACATACCGCACAAGCGCCAGCGCACCAAGCCAATCCTGCCAGTGATGCACATCCTTGAGAGAAGCAACGAGCCGTTTATACTTTTTTCTATTATTTTTATAGTAATTGTTTATAATTGAATCATTTCGATTTCTGTGGCCAATGAGTGACTTTAACTTACTGTTTTTGGACGAGACGCTGCGGCAAAAACGCACAAAGTTCTTCAAATGCTCTGGGTTGTGTATACGAAGATGCTCACTAAAACTGTCCAAGTTTGAGAAATATAAAAATGATATTGACTGAATGTGCTCAGTAGACCTCGTGTGTGGAGAAGAGTCACAAAGCCCGGCAACGCTCAGCCAGTGGCGTCGACCGACTTCAAACTCTCGTCTCCCTTCTAAATAGATTGATGCCTTGAATTATGTTATGATCTATTTCGTGGATGTACTGTAATAGCAAGCAATGCGCACAAATCACCAATGATTCAATATAACAGAATTCATCGAAAACTGAAAATTATCTTAAGAGCTGACAAGCCACAATTATCATTTACTGGGATTTGGCGCCACCGTCTGGTTTACATAAGCATTAACACAGGTTGGTCATACGCGCAGATGCCGTTACGCATTGAGCGAGTGAACATATTGAGAGAGAGAGAAGCCTTTTTCATGTGCAGACACAAATTCTTGATAAGAAAGGACTTTATATATCCGTAAACCTTCCCGAACTCTAACTTCTTACTCCCATTTCGTTTTTTTCTTATATTTATTTGCCTCTTTGTGAATACACCCTTTGCTGCAATGGGTCATATTAGGCCTCTGCTTTACTTCTGTTATCTATTTTGTGCCGTGTTCACTTGTCAAAATTTAAAATAAACGTACTAGTATAAATACTTGTAAAACCTGCCAAGGACCAAACTGACACCACGTTAGAGGAACTGTTACAAATTCTGCACTAATAGAGGCTTAAAGCAGTGACTGAAGAAAACAACCCATATTTACTCAAAGTTTGTACTTCTGTAGATCTATGAGGTACTTGTACTTATGTATTTATCACTTAGTCTATAATTTATTCTGAAAATGGGTACTTTTTTTATTTGTAAATGATTTGTACGTTGTGATTTTGCGACTTTAACTCAAATACATGATAGTTTACACCACTGAGGTGAAGAAATATCGCCACAGTAAAAGTATTTTAATGTAGTAGGCCTGTCTGTCTATTTTACTTTTCTAAAAGCTTGGGCGCCATCTAGTGGACAGATCAAGCTCAGGTCCTTCACGGTGAAGTCAACAATCCATGATTTCCCGCCTGTGTGAGACAAGATCCTCGTGACTGCATCCCTTTTGACTTTAGAATAGGTCACACTTTCTTCTATTTCCCGTTTTGATAGTGCGTGTAGGTATATCCTTTCTGCCCCCCCTCCCCCCCTTTACTTTGCACAGGACTACAAAGTGACAGATGGGAGTCCTGCAGCACAGTCACGATGCAATATGCGCCACCAGACTGCACCTTGAATATCCAGCATGATTTTAAAAAAAAAAAAAAACTAAATTAAGCACAAAGCCACATAATCTCCTACTCGCTAAAAGCACATTATTCTACAACTGGTGTCTATTTCCAAAGTAGCCACTACTTAATGTAACATTACTGCCGAGAGCTCAGAATCCTCTTTACGCGCCAAAAAGACGCATCATAGCTGTGCAGCGTCCTCACCATGACAACGGGCTTTCATCCAGAATAATCCACTAGTTTATTTTTGGAATCTCTAGGGCCGCGGCCACTACCTTCATTCAACACATACACACACACAGACAAACACACTCACGTTAATCCCGTCAATAATTCATATGCCATAGGCCTGCAGCGAAAAGTCACGGACGCTGAAAGCCGCCGCACAACACAACACAACGGCAACCGGCGACACACAGCCATGAGGTGAGGTCATCTGAGCCTGTGGGAGCTTCTTCTAGACGTAAACCCAAATGACTGTATGATAGAGATGTGCAGGCACTTTGCTCTGATTTCAAACGTTAAATTATCTTGATCCTTAAGTTGTGTTCAGGCTTCATGCTGTGAAAATATGCGTTCAGTTTTATTCCTGCAGGAGCTAGAAGTTCAGTGGCTCATTATTAAAACATACACACGTTTGTGCAAATTCAGGAAGCAAAAGAACGTGGACAGTTGTCATATTTAGTCAGTTTGAGCTCATTTTTGACTAGTATTACTTTTGAAATAGGATTAATACAAAAACATGTTTACTACTTTTTTGTTTGTTTGTTTGCATATTTTGTCAACGGATTATTTAGCACAGCATAAAAATGTTACACTTATTCATACATGGATTATCGTGAAAAATCCGACATTTTCCTGAAAGCAGCATCACATATATGTAAAATAAACTATAATAAACTTTTCTAATATTCTATTTCAAACACCTCTTACCTCAATGTCCAGGAGCTACAACAGCTACCAATTGGGTCTGAATCAGATGTCCTCCATGACCACAGAGTACCGGGACAAGTTCCTCCCTCCACAATGCTACATGACCGTTGTCTCAACCACAGCACAGAAAAACCCTTATCATTCCCTGAAGGGGACGAGCACCGATGTAGGCACATTCAGGTGAGTTCTATGTTCTGCATGTCCATGATGTCTTTGCCCTCCTGAATGGAACGATCTGGTGATTGTCACTTTGAAAAGGCAGGAAACTGCTAAGTGGAGAAGAGCCGGACATGATATTACACCCACTGGGTGTCTGACAAATAACTGAATGTATCTAACGGGCGCATTTTTACTCTGCATGTGTTTTAGGTCAGAGTTCGTCAAAAAGAAAAGGTTACAAAGCCCAGTCAAAGCAGCAGAGCCACCTCTGTCCCCCGGACAGCTGGCCTCAAGGGTGGAGGCCTACACATCGGTGTACAAACGTGAGGGGACTTAGATCAGTAGAGACCTTTTTTAGAGAAATCAAACCAATTTCTGCGGCCAGACTCAAATCCACGCTCACTTTGTTTTATTCACAGATGATTTCCGACCCTGGAACTTTATCAAGCAGCAGCCACACAGGCCCGGCGACAGCCCCAAAGTCACCCACAGATTAGCCGCACGTCCCCACAGGGATTCTGCTCCAGTGGAAAGCAACCATAAACCCCAAACGTCTAGTCCACCAGAAGATTTCGACAGGTTCCTCTCCACAACACATGCAGACTACATACCGCACAAGTGCCAGCGCACCAAGCCAATCCTGCCCGTGATGCACATCATTGAGAGAAGCAAGGAGCCATTTCATACAATGACCACCATGAGGGCAGACTACAGACCTTGGAACACGCTGCAGTGCCTTCCTGTTGGTAAAGAAGACGCCGCCTGTAAGAAAAGCCTCACTTCGCCTGCTCAGGGCTGTACACCAAACTCAAAGCCTTGTAGCCGCCATCTAAATACAAATAAGGCTGCACTCTCTGATTCCAGCTTTCACATCACAGACCAACTTAACCATGCTGCCGAGAGCCAAGCTGTCTCTGAATGTCATTGAGTCTCCTCTGACAAAGACTCAGCATGTACTGGTCCATCTGCATGGACAGAGGAGTGACCAGGCCTAATAGCAACAACTATACCTCACTTGTAAGTCACTTTAGCCAAAAGTGACTAAATCTAAACTATGAAGAGCCACCAAAGGCTCATATAATAATCAGCTGCACAGTGTCCAGCAGGAGCTAAGGCCGCTCTGATGAGTTGTGGTCAAACATTACCTCAAGTAGTGTAACCTAAATGAAACTAGCATTATGTAATGGCAGCTATTTTTACACTGCTACTCTTCAGCATTTTGAATGTTATGTAATCTACACAATTGAAGCTTTTTCCTATTCTTGTTTGGGGAGAGAGGTTTGCTATCACAACATAACGACCTCCCGTCAATTAACAATTTTTCAACCGAGTCAGCTGCTAGACTCTTCTGAGGGAAAAACCCGCACACTCAGGGTAAGACTGGATGCATTAAAGCAGATGCCTGCCCACACCACCTATTTTTGCTGCTTGTAGAGCTCTTCGCTTCAACACAGCCGTGACGAGAAGTATCAGCGTACTACAAATATAGAAGAACAAAAATTTTAGTCATCAAAAAAAATGACATTTTATTAAAAAAAAAAAAACTAGGAGACTGAAATAATCCATACAGAAAATACCACGACTGGACCATATGTTGGCTGGGAGGTTTCAAATCAATTATATTTACATTATACACACACACACACACACACACACACACCTGTCTCTTTTAAAAAAAAAAGGCGCATTTAAAAATGTCTCTATGCATAGCAGCATTCTACAACATACTGGAGGCTCCAGTGCAAAGAAAAAAAAAAAAGGACATTTCAATTTATTCACACATACACAGAGTTATCTCCCAACCAAATACACATTAACACCAACTGTTCTCTTTAAATCCAATCACGTAATGTCTACATAGTTACAACAGGTTGAGTTGTTTAAAAAAAAAAAAAAAAAAAGGACGAGCAGTTAGTCTTCTTGGAAACGGATGTGCTTATTAGCCTCCTTAGCTCGGGCGATGATGATCTTTTCTGCTTTGGATATTAGCTGCAGTGTGACAAGAAGAAAATAACTTTACCTGTAGTGAAAACTACATGTATTTCAAGTATTAGTCCGTGTCAAAACATAAATTTTACGCTCAGAAGGCTGCTTATAAACAATGGTGTTTCTCATAAAGTCCAATCATAAATGTGTGTTTTCACTAAATAGTACTATGTGACAGTATACGTGAACATTATATTCCATGATTTTGCTAAGAACTTGAACAACTTATTTTAACAGTCTCTTGTTTACATACTGTGCACACTAACATGCATGTATAAGTATTTTTCTTATTCTAAAAAAATGCAGGTCTCACCTTCTCTGTACCTCGCTTCTTTTCCCTCGGACGATTCAGCTTGACTTGGCGGTCGACTAGGATCTTCTGCCAGTACCTTTGTTCACTGTCACCTGTAAAAGCAATTTACCAGATATAATAATGTTGTAATGCTGAAGAACTCATTCTTGAGAGTTTGCGTCGTGTAAACTCATCCGTGGAACCTTTTTGAAACCTCTGGCTCCTGTTTCCAATAAAAAAAAAATTTCACCATCACCAATTATGAAAACCAGCTGTCAACCACATCCTTTCCTCACTTAGACTCATTGTGGTGTTGTGCACACACAAAACACTCCTTCCTTCAAATAGTTCAAACACTCATACCTGAGATAATCTCGAGTTTCCAGCTGTGCTCTTTCTGCAGCTCTGCTCTTGCGTCACTCACAGCTTTAGCGTCCTCGGGGGTGTGAAATCGGATGTGACCCTCAGCGTCGCCTTCCAAGATGTCCGCGTACACCACTTGTGATATTTTGCCCAGAGCATCCTGGGCACACAGACACAAATCAAACACAAGAGCGGAGCAGCATTATATTTTTATGATCATGGTCTGTTTTCAAGTGACATTTTAAACATAACTCGGATGCAAAGTGTCAGTAAAGTTGATGCGAGTGCTCCGATGAATACTGTACTTTGATGATCTTCCTCCCTGGAAGTGGCTTGTTGTCCGTGATCTTCATGATGACACCACTGGTAAACTGGGGGCCCTGGTTTGGCGCCGTTTCCCTTTTATTACTCTTTTCAGCTAAAACACAAAATGAGTGAATCAAACAAACACTTTACATCATTACAAGCTGACTGTCAGTAACATCAAAACTGCCTGCAAACAAAGCAGGACTTGAATGTACAGAAATATTTTAATATAAAAAAAAATATATAGATTTCATTATGGTCTATTTCTTTTTGAACTGGACAAAGAAAAGAACTCACTCTCTTCATCTTGTGCTTCCATGTCTGTCTCTATTACATGTTTGGAAACTTTGTGATCAATCTTATTAATGCACTTCTTCAGGGACCCCATGCTGCACTTCTGCAAGGTCATGTACTCTTCCTTCAACTTGAGCCACTGCTTCCTTTACATGGATAAAAATAAATAAAAAGATGTCTAAACGCAAATTAAAGCTGTTTAAGTTCTGAAGGGATTTTCATGTAGGTTATTACTTTGATAGAACCCTGAGTGGGATGACTTCCTCCCCGATTTTCAGTTTCTCCTTGTGTTTCTTCTTCCTCTTCCTTTTTGGTTTAACAGCTGAATCATCTCTGTTTTCTTTCCCTTCCTCAACGCCTCCATCTGTGTCACCTATAATGGGCATATCTAAAGGGGAGAAAAGAAAATAATACAAAAAATAAACGATTTAACACAACAAACTCATGGTGTCATTGCTGCAGAAAAACGGAATAATTCTTCACGAAGTTTCTGATGATAGAAGCAATAAGAGTATAAGACATCAGGCTTATGAAGCCGCAGATACAGTGATCACTCACCAGTTTTTGCTGAATCTTTCTCCTTTTCTCCAGATTCACTTGTTTTTCTTTTTTTAGATTGCACCTCGCATTCTGATGCCTCCGCTGTCTGCGACCGCCGCCTTTTTTTCTCTGACAACTTGCCTGGTGTCTTCGGAGCACTAGCGACCTCTGGTTCAGATTCCCCAGCTAATGACTCTTTCCTCTTCTGTTCTGACGGCTCTGCATCCATAACCTGTTCTTTAGCTTCCTCTTCAGGTATTGGCACTGTGGTGCCTTCTTTCTTTTTCTTCTTCTTCCTCTTTTTCTTATCTTCTTCACCTACAGTACACAAACATCAAACAATTGGGAATCAAAGCAACTCATTACAAAGTAAACAATTTACCTGATGTTATGTCAGCATCAGAAATGTCAGGGAGATCAACTCTAAAACTGGTACAGGGAAGCAGACATGGAATACAAATGCAATATTTCTACCTGATGGTGGGTTGTCAGCTGGCAGAGTAATTGCCTTTCTACTTTTTGTCTTGGGAAAAATCCCTGGTTTCCTAGGGGCATCTTCAGGGGGGTTGTTCAGCATCTGTTTCAAACATCAAATCAAAGTTTGCTTCCAGTCCAATACAAACAATGGACTGACACGAGTCATTTCCTTGTATTTAAGGTAACGTTAAACTAAGTTTTACCTCTATGGCTTTTTGTGCTTGATCCTCCTTCTCAAACTCGACAAAGGCGAACCCCTTGGGGTCACCAGATGACTTGTACCTGGGGATGCTAATATAAACTACATTCCCACATTTTGCAAAAACTCGCTCTATCCAGCTGTGATTCACATCCTTGGGCAAAAGTTCCTAGTTTAAAAAGAAAAAGGCATTTTTACTAGTTTGTGGTATTTTTAAATCGGTAGGCAACATAACATTTAACAAAATAATCCACAAATGAGAATGTCCAGGTAGACATGACTTAAGCGTAAGGTACAGCTGCACTTAAATGTTTGTGAATCCTTTAAAAAGATTATTACTGCATAAAGAGGAGCTCAAATATTGCCAGGTTTTCGAAAAAGTCGTAAAACCAGACAAAGAGGAACCAATTAGACAAGAGAAAAAAGTGACACATTTATTGAGGAAAATTATCCAATGTCACATAATGACCCTAATGTGACCCTATAGGATTACGAAGCAATTTAAAAGGGAAATTGAAGTCAGGTGTTTTAATCAGTGGAATGACAATCGGGTTCGAGTCGGGTTTGAGCCTGTGCCTTATTTAAAGGAAGACAAATCTGGGTCTTTACTATCAAAGTTCGGTTCCCTTTACCTAGTTTTAGGACTGAATACAAAGATACAAGATACAAAAAAAATCAAACGTTATTTCACCACATAGACTGTGCGGCTGTCAACATCACTGGGAACATCTCCAATTGGAAGCTGACGCCGTACTTTAGTTCCTTTCAAATTAACCTGAAACACAAAAACAGGCACATCCTTTGTGTTGTTGTAATTTTAGTACAACCTCCCAAATTATGCAAACACTGAATGTAGTATAGTTATGAAGTAACTCATAAAAAGAGGATTCACTTTACGGTACCTCAACAACAGACGACGTCTTCAACGCCCTTGCAATCAGTTTGATGTCAGTTGTGAGCTTTTTCATTCGATTGAAGCTTGCCAGCACACAGATGTCAACATCTAAGACACAAACAGTCTGATGTCAGCACTTGCAGGGTCAAATTGTTCAATTATATTTTGTGTTTTTGTTTACTAAAAATATTCCCTCTGTCTATACGGGCTGCAAAGTAACACCTGAGTTGAACATAACTCTACGGACAAAAGGCTACAGCCAGAGTTATCCAAATCAAGTGGATATCTTAACTCTGGTATTTGCAGGTCGGTCTACTTCAGTCAACATCAGAGTATTAGAACGTATCCCTCTATAATGCATTTCAGCACTGAACAAGGACTGTGGACACTGTCCTAAACCTTTGATTGTCTAAATCACCTTACAGTCGGTATAAAAAAGAAAAAAAACGCTTTCATTATTTCTGCAACAAGCATCTTGTTTAATGTGCATATGACCCATCAGCACTGTAATAAGACAGTCTAGACAAATGTATAATCTAAGAATCAATGGCAGGCACTGATAGAAGCGTGTGTGGAGATTCAAAGCTGCTTACATCCATCGTCTGACTCATCGATGAGCTTCCTCAGAAAGCGGTCTTTGTGAAGGTTGACATCTCCGAACCAGAACTCCACCTGCTTCTTCACATCACCGAGCAGCTGTTTGACACGAGACCTTTTCTTCTTCTCTATGTCCTTGTTCTTGGCGACGGGTTCCGGGGCGCCGGCTTCACTAGCCTCTCTCTCCATTTCAGTTGCCCTTTGAGCGAGACAGTTCGGACACGCACGGGCAAACACACAAACACACACACACACACTGACCTCAGTACAGTTGGCATCTATTCATCTTTAACTTAGTCTGACTCTACATTGGCAAATCCTTCTGTGTGTATCTGAGAGAACAAGTCGTGATGCTACCGAGTTAACTTTATAGCTTAATTTAGTTACACAGCGTTAAACTTGCAACGGTGATCAGCAGTGTTAGCGATTCTAACGTTACATCCATTTAAAAATCAGTCAATGGTGAACACACCCCATTAATATGGTAACACAATCTAATTGTTGTTACTCAGTAAAAGGAGCGTCAGTCTCATATTTGTCATCACATGAAAGCGAACCGATCTCTCTGCCAGCAATCACGACTTGTCGAAGCTTTTAAGTTCGCGGGTGACATTTTAAAAGAAATGCCGCAGTCATTGCTAAGCGATTCCAAAAATCCGTCAGAACATCATCTAATATTCAAACAATATAATAACTTACAGCACTCAGCCTATCCGATATGAAGAAAGTGTCCAGCTTGATGGTCAACGGGCACAAAAATAACATTTAACAGCAGCTAGCTGGCTAACTTGGTCCGTGCAGTAGGACGTCGCAGAAGAAAATCGTCACGGTTACGCAGCTTCCGGGGAAATATTTCCAGATGGAACTCAGAGGTTACAATAAGTCAGATTTTAATAAATAAAAAACGGACACGTTACAAATAAAAAAAGGGCATAAGACAGTTTACTTCACAGAAAAGATTCATTCACATTCATAACGATTAAATAAATAAATAGTAAAATAAAAATAACGAAAGTAATGTGAAATAACATCATAACTGGTCTTTTTATGAGGAACATTGAGTAAAAGCGCAACTTGCAGAAAAGAAAAAAAACTCACACGGGAATTGGTATTTATGACCAGTTAAGACAAATATTAAGCAGCAATAATATGCAACAGAGCTAGCTACGCAAGTTGCAAAATGGCCGGTTAGCTCAGTTGGTTAGAGGGTGGTGCTAATAACGCCAAGGTCGCGGGTTCGATCCCCGTACGGGCCACATGCATTTTGTTAATTGTTTTTTAAGGAAATGGTGATGTTACTTTGGGGCATTACAAGTGAATAAAATTTTCTTCTGTATTTACCATTTTTAAAAACATTTAATGTGAAATAACTGGAGACTTCTGTGTCTCAGAGATTCAAAATGGTCTCAAACTTTTTGAGCTTCTTGCATATGTCATCATCAGTGCAGATCTCAATCCTGTGCTCGACGAGCTGCGATAGTTGCCCGTAGAAAGTCCTCGCCCACTGGGTTTCTAAGCAGTGGACTGATAGGTTGCACACTTTGTGGAGTACCATCAGTAGCTTCTCATTGCCGCTGGCCTCACACCTTTTGAAGACCCATTTCCCCCACTCCTCCCACATATCACCATCTGTGAAGTCCACTGTAATGCTTTCTTGGATGCACAAGGACTTTGGCTCTGTGTCAGTCACGTCATTCCATATGGCTCTGCACAGAGATTAGGAGAAACTTCAGAAAAACGTACCCTGGTAAAACCCATTATAGAGTTATTTGTTGGCAAAGGCGATTCACTCACACAACTTTTCTCAGAGGATTTGGGGTTAAGTCACTGAGTGACAGCAGACCTCTATAGCTCACTCGGTTAGCCTCCATCCTGTGAGAGCACACAAGAGTAAAACTATACAACCTGAAAGTTTTGTTTTTTTTTACATTAAAAAATATTTAATTACATAAAAACTATGTTATACATTCTACAATAATTGGCCACTTCATTAGTTACACCAATACTTCTATTGTATATTCCCTATCTATATTTCCTGTAATTATATATTTTCTAGAGTAATTCCCTGATCTGCATCTTAATTTCCTAATTGCCACTAAATCAGTGGCAAACTCATTTTAGGGGCAAATTTAAAAGAAGCCAACAACATAACTAATGATAAAAGTTGCCTCTGCAATAGAACTGTATTATTTACATCCATTTGTCCTTGTCAGCTTTTAAGTGACGATTGCAACCCTTCTGTTCTAACAGACAAAATGTTCTCATGAAGCGCTGCAGCTTTGCAACATCTCTCAAATGTCTCTTACCATAATTCTTTTAGCCTATTTTTAACTCGTATGGCACTAGAGATAGCCTCGAGTTCCTCATCACCAATGTCTGACCATCCAAGTCTGAAATGGGAAAAAAAAGTAAAGGTCTGGGTTCCTTTTATTTTTAGGACCAAGAATACCGCAGTGTTTCAAAGTATTTGTTTGTCACATACTATTATTTAGTATTTCCCCTCACAAATATCGAAGACAAATATTGATAATCATCTTACCCTAGGTGGATTATACTGTCTGACACTTCCAGCACATCAGCAATGACCCCAACTGCATTCATATCAAGTTTGTTTTCTCCAAGCCTTAAAATTTTAAACTGTGGTGTTACACAAGCCAATATATTTCATTTAACAATCATTTAATAAAAAGAGAAGAGGGATGCAAAGAAGGCAAACACAGGGCCGCTGTCCTCTTTAAAACACAAAGAGCAATAAATGTCACATACGCAAAGCATAGTCGTAGCTGCACATAATGCTAAATGAAGAAGAATTGTGAGATAGGTGAGATTAGGAGAAGAAGAAACACCACTTTTTCTTGATAAACTCACCAAAGACTTTCACATCTAAGTAGAAAGGGCTGAAAACCTCTTAGGGCCTCACATCTTATTCCAGTCCCTGTCAGATCCAGCTCTGATATTGTTCCCTTTGTGCTTTTCAGGAAGTACATTATGGCATTGTAATCCATTTGGGAGAGGATTTCATCACTAACATTGACCCGTAGTGTCGTTGGTTGCACAGCCATGGCTAATGAGGGGTCCTGTTGCTCAAACAGGCAGTGTAAGTGATTTAAGATGTGGGCCCCGTTCTCGCAGAGTGCCGTAAGTTCTTTGATGAGCCTCTGGCGATAGGTTACTACTTTTTCTTTGTGGCAACACAGTCCCACCTGCCTAGAGAGAAGAGCAGCATTGCGTTCAGAGAGGATTCCAGACAGGAAACGGTTGAAAAGGTCCAAATGTCCATCGTTTTCCCCCTCCCCGGGGCCTGCAGTATACCGAGGTGCATCGGGTAGAGACTGATCAGTCACTGCACAGTAAATTGCAGCAAAGAACTCCTGCACCGTGAGGTGCGCAAAGGAGTAAACATCTTCAGTGCAACCAGGTTCTTGTGCTACTGTCTTATCAAGGAAGGTACTAACAAGGCTGCATCCTTCCAGTGCTACAAAGACTTGGTCACTGCTATAAAATAGTGTTTGATGCTCCATTAGTTTTTGGAAAGCGAGCCGACCCAGCTTTAGGACTTTGTCAGACAGTGGCTGCGTAGGCCCTGCTCTTTGCTCCGGAACACATGTTTTGGATCTTTCTTGAGTGTGAGATCGAAGCAAAGCCACTAGATACTGCACATAAATGTCCGTCATAGTCTTAGGGCTTTCTCCACAGAGATCCTTTGTTTCTTTGAGGATGCAGCACACAATGTAGCAAAATGCAGGGATGTAGCACAGTGTAAGCATCAGTTCGTTTGCTGATACTACTGTGAACATTCGATCAGCAAGGCCACTATCTTGGAAATAACGTAAGAAGAAGTCCTGAACTTCAGCCAAGGAAAAGCCAGCGATGAGCACAAAGCGGTCGATGCAACATACGGGGATGTGATTGATAGCTGTGGGTCGACTTGTGAGCAGGATCGAAGCATTGGGTAGCATTTCACCCTGCATCAGACTCCCAAAGATCTCCACTAGCTCTGCATCTTCATCCGGCTCAGTCACAAATACGTCTACATCACAACTCCTGAAGTACCTAAACTCATCAAAGCCATCCAAAATAATCAGCAGTTTGTTGTCATTTGCTAAAATATTATCCAGCTCTTTAGCAAGGTGCCTGTTTTTGCGCAAGACCAACTCCCGGAAGTTTGTGGGTTTGTCAATTAGATTCAGGTCTCTGAAGGTCATGTGTATGATGAAGTCAAATGGTAAATTGTCCTTGTTTCGGCCGAAATCGAACAGCATTTTCTGCACCAGGATAGTTTTTCCGATACCTGCCACCCCTGTAACTACAACTTTCTTGACCGGCCGGTTTCCATTTGGGCTTGAAAAGAGTTCGGCTGGTGTGATTTTCTTATGTCCTGCCCGCTTCTGCTGCAAAGATAGTCGCTTTTGTCCAAACATCAGCACCTCATGTCTTTTCATCTCCAGGTCCTGGTGTCCGTCAAGCAAAAGAAGGTTGACATAATATTCAGAAAAAAGGATTTTCTCTCCATGGCGACTGTTGTAGAAGAGCATGCTCTCACTTCTGCGCCTGAGGATGTCTCTGTGCTTTTGTTTGACTCTGATGTACTCTGAAAAATCAAGAAGGTTATGATGTCTATTGGAGATTGCTACATGAACGCATGTTCACGTGAACACTGCAATGTCGAGTACACAACTACACAAACAAATTCAAAAAATGAATGTACCAATCAGATTTGCATACCTACGGATGGAGGCTGATTCGCGTCGCCTTCTTTAGGATGTGTCTGTGACTCTTGCTGATAATGGCTGCTGATGGAGAGAAAAATCTTGGCTGCTCCTTCACCTTTACACTCCAGGATATCCAGCACCTTTCTCACTCTTGCCCGGGGCCCAGGCCGACACAAGACATCCTCACGGTCATCCCGAGTGAACACTTCTCGACTTACTAGGACCTCTAGCATAGAGTCAATCTGTCCTTCCAGTTCGTCCACAAGGGAAACTCGCAAAACTCTAATTGCCGTGATGCAAGAATTACAACTATTCTTGTCCACCATAACTTAAATAACGCCAGCACTAATCATATGTCCTGTTATCATCAACTAACTTTGTCAATTTGAACTGGCCCGATGTCAAAAAATGCTGTCCTCTTGTACTTAACTGTGTGTGAATACATGTTCCTTTTCAAAAGACGAGAAGTAGAGTGTGAGCTGCATGTTGTAAATAAAGAATTGCTTTTGGTTCTTTCTGTTGTAGAACCTCCCATCACATTAGTATGCATCTTCATTTATATGATCAGTCAAAGGCTTTGGTGAAAGGAAAAGGTTGGTGCAATATTATGACTCACCACCAAGAAAAAAAAAAATCCGAGAAGTTTCTTTATAGTTTATTTATAAAGCCTAGAATTACAAATATGCATCATAGGGATTTTGCAAATTGTGCAACACCTACACCAACTGTTTTTTAATCATAGATTACCTACGTGATCCAAAACCAAAAACCCCTTCTATTAAATTGAGAAATATGTCCATGCATGTGTGTGTGTGTTGGGGGTGGGGGCTAAAAAAAAAAACAGAAATGTAGTAGTTTTCAAATAATGGCTGACTTCTTTTTAACTCTGGAAACAAACAGGCCTTTGAGGATTGTAAAGGTCAATATTAGCATCTTAAAATCATCTTAGGAGCCAAAGCAGTTATGCTATAGGACAACATTTATAAACTTTATTGAACCAGGCATAAGCGGAGCACATCACATCAATTCACCAGCAGAGGGTTCCCTTTGCATGCACATCAAACCCTGTCAGCTGTAGAGAAACTAATACTTTAATTCAAACTTCTAGTTATTTACAAAGGTATGCACAAGGGCACACATTAAAATAAATAGTTAAAAACAGGACCCAAAATATCTACATAAATTAAGAGTGTAAGTAATTCCTCTAAAAAAAAAAAAGAACAAGAAGAAGAAGAAGAAATAATCACACCTCAATGAAAGGATAAGTAGTCTCATGCTAAGGTATGTTACACTTGATAATGAAGCATTTTGAAACCCAGGACAAAATCTAAAAAGTGCAAAACCCATTACAAAAATGTAAATATGGTACATTATCATCTTTAAAAAGTACAGTTTTGATTAAAATCCAACAATGACACACAGTTCTTATTTACATTTTTTTTTTAAAGCTACAATATGCAACTTAAGCTTGGACTAGCATGTGTCCCTACTCTGCTATGCTCTTCTACCCTCTGCCACGCTCTGCACACCCCTTCAGGTACAATCCATTATCAAATTTCGATAAATAAAACTGATCAAGCAGCAATTGTTTGAATTCTCTGCACTGTTGCTCTTCATTGGAGGCAAGATAGCAATAGCAAGACTTATCTAAAAGATTTCTGAGACGATTTCTACTTAAAAATATTTGTGCCTTTAGGCAAAACTAATGCTGGAATCAGTTCTAGACACAGTCGCATAAGAATAGTGTAACAAGTGCAGTTTTGTCCTAAAATGTCAAAATAGAACTCGATGGACAGGATGAATTAGTAGGGGATGATTACACTCACCTCACATTTAAACACGGGTAACATCACAAAGTGGTTAGAAAGACAATTTTAACAAGCATCTTTCAATCAAAATCCAAGTCTGAAAACAAAATATATAAACAATGTAACTATACAAAGTAGATAAGTAAAAATAAAAAATAAAAAACTCTATAAGCCTGTGTTCTTAACAAAGACTTTGATGAGTTGAGTGCAAAATCTTTTCTAAAATTGACTTGCTTCAGTCAAATACCTCCCATTAGTGCAACCCATGCAGGATAAATCTTCATCGTGTCCTACTTTCCACAAATTCATGTAAAACGTCTGCGCTTTAATTCCATTCTACTTGACCAGTCGCTGCAGTCAGCACATGCTGAATGACCCAAGATTTTAGCACAGACCACGATCAACTGCTAATTATCAAAGATGAGGCTTTTAGTCACTTTAGCTAAGAGTATACTCACATTTTAACAAGAAGAAATTATTAAAATAATAATGCTGTTTTGGAGATGATTGTAACGCTGGGGTTTTTCAAAAAAAAATCCCCGGGTAATGTCAATAATTCTTTTAATTATATATTTGTGTAATGTATGATAAATGGTATGATACTGTGCTCCCCATTTTAGACATGGCCGTAGCAGCACTGTTTTTTTTTTTTTTTAAGGAAAACCCTGAAGCACCAGATTGCATTCATTCATCAACAGGTCTGATTCCTCTTTATGATACTATAAATTTCCTAATACTCAGAATGAAAACTTGCCACATTAGTTGCATGAAGTTTCACTTTACAAAAGGCAGACATTGGTTCCCCCTCTACCCAAAATGAAAAAAAAAAAAAAAAAGGAAGTAAAACTGAGCTTTCGTAAACATGTAAATCCTCTCATAACAACACTTTCCAATTCAAACCTACGCATGGCATTGAGGAAATTAGGTCACTCCATGTATGATCATTCAAACATCCCTCTTATACTAAGGTATCCCAATCCAAAACGGTTTATTTCAGACAGGTGTTGGCGTTAGACTGGGGCACAGAGGTTTTAAGTGTCTGCTGGCACCTTCCCTGACCCATCCAGGTCGTCCGCAACTCTCATCTTACGCGGCCGTTTCAGGTGTTCCTGCAGGAATAACAGCAGCGGCTCTTGAACTGGGGGAGCGGGCAGAGCTCCAGGTTTCGAACCTTCTCACAGTACCTGGTGCTGTCTCGGCAGTCTCCCTCTGGAATACACAGAATATACGGTTTACTACACATTGTCACTTAATTAGGGTTTTTTAAGAGTTTCAGTTTAGTGAGGGGGATAACTGCTGCTATAAATGAAAATGCAATTTCGGAATTCTAGTGGCAGTTCTTGGTTAAATGGTCAGCAAACCAAAATCATAAATATTTCCCTTTCACTTTCAAGTGAAGAGGATTCTAGAAAGGAACCTCTAAAAACGTCTGTCTGCCAACTAAAACTATGTGATTTGTGGAGCTTCTTGTATCTGTTTCAAACCACTGAAAGCGACATTTAAAAAACACCACACATCTTTTCATGAGGGCTCTTTTGTTTCTCACATTGAGGTCTGTGGTTTATTTGCTACTGAGCACAACAAGTGAATTCCCCTTCACCATTTTTTTAATTGGGGGGCGGATGAAATTTCAGAAACTGATACTTCCAAACCTCAGCACATGAAACTGATGTATGTGCACTTTAGGCCCATTAGGGAGATGTAATGTCCCACAACAGAGGTTTTACACAAATCCAAATGGCCGTTACAGTACAGAAAACAATTTGGCAAATTATTTCTGACTCACTGACATTGGCACAACTTAGTCTCACCTCTGCCACAGGACAAGATATTGCATCGCTGCCAGCTGGGAAGGCGAGGCCTCCACATGCAGTGATGCTCACGGGCGGTCTTGCCGGTTCGATGGTGGACACAGGTCACCTGACGTGACTGGAAACCGTGACGGCCACAGGTGGCCGTGCATGGTGTCCACGGACCTGCACGCCAATGAAGGGCACACGCTTCTGTGGAGCAATTCTTTAGGGAGCTGGGCCTAGGAATACAAACACATCCATGTCCGTAAGACAATACGGGTACATAGTGTTTTTGTTAAAACACGGGGCGTCACGTTAATTCCATTAGTGCATCACCATTAACATCAACAAATTATCTATAGTCCAGCAAACACATTCATATCGTAATGTCTAAAATTACCTGTGGAGTCCACTGCACATCCTGTAGGGAACTGCGGTTCCGTTTATGCCTTGGCAGTACACATGGCGATGCTGTGTGGCAATACTGGGACCTACACACTGACCATGACACTAAAAGTGGAAATTTGATAAAATAACATGGAATCCAGCTTTTAGTACAAAACTCTTTTGTCAGCCTACCCTTTCGTGAGTCTGAATGTGTGTCATTTTTTTTGTCTCTTTAGATAAAGAAGGATTAACCGTTTACTTCCCCTTTTTGAATCATGTGAAACCATGTGGGGGATTTGGCAAACAGCCTCTGGGGTAAAATGTCATTGTGTTTTGCACAAGTAAACACTCCTCAAACACTCTTAGCACAATATATGTACAGTTAGTATGAAATGTTTACATCCCCTTTATTTGAAATGAGAAACCATATTTAAGGCACTAGAACATTTTTTTTATCAACAGAAGTTAAAGTGCATTAAATATTATGTTAATAAAATACTTTTTTTTTTTTTTATCTTTTTGACATTTCACAATAAGAGCACTGCTCAGCAACGAGAGGTCTCACCAGCCCCCAGGAGGTGGTGACCCATCTGGCACAGGGCAGAACGTTGCACAGCCTGGTGTCAGAGGGTCTTCTGCCTGTGTTGTGACAGTGCTGGCTCTGTACCTCTCTCGAACTGCCCTCTGTACCCTTCATGCAGCGGACAGGTCTGGTCTGTGACCCACCGCCACAAGTAGCTGAACACGGCGACCATGGATCTGCTCGCCACCTAACCCAACAATAACGTATGACATTTATGAGCTCATGAGAAAGCTTTTCTTGTTTGGCCCCAAAAATAAGTATTCATTGACTCTTAGCAGTTAACAGACTGATACAGAATGTAATCTGATCTGATATAATCCCATACGGAAATATGAAATGGCATAAAAGAGGCAGAAGACACCAGTTTTTAAAATCCATCTTCAGCAAACATGTAGTAGCAGCACAGTACCTGAGGGGGCAGCCTTGTCCTTCACACGTTTCATTTGACTGGCTGCTGTTTATCTTCTCAGAGCAAATAAGGCCATTTGCTCCCATTCCACTACCTTGGCCACAGCTCCTTCCTTTGCTATCTGAAATGACAACAAGTAAAATACATAGATCTTTATCGTGTGCTGTGTGGTAATAGAGTGTTGCTGTCCACAGCAGATAGTGTCCTTGTTAATTTATGGGGATTTTTGATCACAATGAATACTCGACATGTGTCTTGTTGCACTGCGGTAATCGTATACATCTCAGTGAAGGGGTGAAGGAAAATCAGCACCTTTTTAATTTTCAAAAACCCCAGCTGAACAAAATACTCTAGTAAGTGAAATGTAATGCCTCATACACACTGACTAAAATGACTAAAGCTGTCTTTTAAGTCCATCTCCAGCTGCCAAGCCTTAAAAAAAAAAAATACTCTAAACCTTTTCTTTAACATTAACAAACTGATCTGGTGCTCTGGTTTGTATCATTGGATGTGGCAAGCTGTTCTTGTTCGGAAATGGCACTGCACCTTCCAAGAATTTGGGAATAAAAAGTATTTTTAACTCAATTTCCCTTGTTCAAAGTACTTAGGATTACATTCCTAGGATTTCTGAACTACACCCATCAGGCATGGCCTTTAAATTACTTTGAATTAAAAATAAAAGAAAACGCAGTGTGGACATTTTTTTTTTTTTTTTTTTTAGCATTTTAAGCCTCTTTATCCTTTCCAGTTGGATTAGGTGAATCCCCTTCTTCTTTAAAACATCGCCTTGAACCTCTAATTGCTGTCATGTGTGGAAGAAAAGTGCAGGAGTGTCAGGAAACCTGCAGTGGCAGCGCTTTGACGGGAACGCACAAAGGTTGCGTCTTATCTCGCTCAGAGAAGACGAAGGACAGTGCACTCGGCTCGAGAGTGATCCGGGCCGTGGCACGCTCCGGACATTCCCCATCACTGACTCAGCCAGATGAGCCACTAGGGTATGTAAAAGCTTACCGTGTATGTGTGTGTGTTTCTTAGTTCAAAAGAATGCTTTCCCAGAATCTCTAAGCCTGAACCACAGAAGAAAAACACAAATGACTATTAACTGGACTACATGAACATACTCTACAGTACATTAGGATAAACTTAAGTTGACATTGGATTATTACTGGCTACATCTTTTCTATGTCTGGCTGCAAAAACGGCTTTCAGACACATTTCCTGCTCATTACAGAATCTCACCGAAGCTTCTGAAGTGCAGCTTTAGCCACGTTTTAAAGACACGTCTTAAAGAGTGGTAATGATCTCCATCAGTCACCGTATTTCCCCAAATCGCGAACCGTTACCCGATTTTTTTTTAACCCTAACAGAATGTTCCGCAAGTACTGTGCTGCATTTTATTTTACATTTTATTACACCCTGGCAACGTGACTACACTCTAAACCATTATTCTGCAATTTTGTGGAATTAACTCTGTTTAGTATTTCTATAAATATATATATATATATACGTTTCTATTTTTTTAAGCTTGAATTAGGGTAAAATAAAGTTTGGAAGATCATTATTTATGCAGAATTACCTAATAGAAGCAAGCAGTTTATCCACAGATACTGTATTTAGAACACTTCACAGGTCTCTGTGTTCATGGACTTTACCTGTGACCTGCAGCCAAGATGAAAGAGATGTAGATCCAAATTGGTTGCTGGCAGTGCAGGTGTACAAACCCTCGTCCACTTTGCTTGGAGCCTGAATCTTGAGATAACCAGTGGGCAACTGGCCTACTCTGCCAACCCAAAGACAAAACAACCACTAAATCTCAGACAGGTCTTTCAAAAAAAACGAAAAAAAAAACAATAGTTTACACATAAGTCTCAATGACGTGTAGTTCTTACCTACTGGTGAAATGCAACTCTTTTCCATTCTTTGTCCATGTTAGGGATGGTTCCGGGTTCCCCAGTGCCTCACACCTCAGCTCCAAACTAGCAACTGGTTTTTGCACCAAAACTGGTGCTCCCACATGAATGACCATTTCAGATGATGGCACCGCTCCAACCGTCCTTGGCTGCTGGATTATTGCTGGGCTTCTTGGCCTGGATCCGTAAGATTTGATGTTTGGTTTAAAAAGAAGCGGCACTTCCGTGGAAGATTCTGCAATTCCCGGAGGATGAAGAGTGGACTCATTGGTTTCACCTTGCATCATAGTGAGCTCACTGAGCACCTGAGCAATGAGGCGTTCCCCTCTTGGTCCTCGGAGGCCTTCAGAGAGGCTGTGCATGACCTCATCTAGCCTGTGGGTATCAGCAACAAGTACGACCGGGCTGGAGAGTTCTTTGCTTGTTCTCTCGTCCTCCAGGTTCGACCCGTTCTTATCACTGGAGTGTGGTTTATCAGTAATGTCTTTTCCATCTTGGGCATAATCTTTGATTGCAAGCAAATGCTCAACTATTGCATCATAATAGTTGAGGGAGATGGGTAGCTCCTGAAATTCTTCTCCTGTTGCAGCCACACCTGGCTGCCCTAACATGCGTTGTCCATCTGTGAAGAGCCATGATTCTGGAATAGAGAGTTTCTGCTTACTGCCAATAATCTGCAGGACAAAATGTTCCCGTGCACGGCCTGCGACGCATGTGTATATCCCGGCATCAGATGCACGAACCTGCTGAATCTTCACATATCCAAGTGACGTTGTGAAGAGGTGTGGGAGGCTGATCAAGGGCTTCCCTTCCTTCAACCATCGGATGTGGCCCTTGCGGAAGTGGCGAGTTGGGCAGCGAAGGACCACAGTCGTCCAGGGCAGCAGGTAGGCGTAGCCTCCAACGACCAAGTGTAACTTTTTGCCCTTCCTCCACTGGATATAAACCTTTCTCTGGGCCAGTATGGTGGGATCTGACTTGATAGAGTCTGTGATGAACAGAACAGTTGAATGGCTTAATAAGTATCTTTACTTTTGTGCATTTGTAACTATCATAGCAGTACAAATTAAGTTTACAGGGGATCTCTTACTGTCACAGAGCCTGAGAGTGCATGGCCGGAGTCTGACGGGCCGCGCTGCTGAGGAACAGTTCTTGGGGTCTAGAGGCCAATCATCCCCTTGTTTTCTACAGATTGCCTGGAGTCTCTGAATGCCATTTCCACATGTCACCGAACACTAGAAAAAGAAATACATATGCACAATATGAAGCCTACCAAACCCCGCAACAATTTTGGACTATTTTAAATATACAGTAGCTTGAACACTAGTAGAAAATCTTACCGCAGACCAGTCAGTTGTGACCCATTGCGGAAGGCACTCCTGCATGGCACAGGGCTGCTGGTTTGCGGGGCTCTTGGAAGGGCAAAAGGTGTCTGGCAGCTCAAGGATGCTGCTATCTGCCAATCGCTGTTTGCACAGGACCTGCCTCTTTTGAACTCCACCACCACAGTTCTGGGAGCACTACAGTGACAAAAACAGAGAAGGTTTGCATTTCTTTATAAAAAGTAATAAAGTCCAGTGTCTCTTTTGGTGAACATTCTTTTACCTGTCCCCAGTCTTGTGTGTCCCACATGGGTGGGCAGTCAAACCGGTTGCAGGCTTGAACAGGACTGGGCTTAGGATTTTGGCAGTGTTCATCTGTCAAAACTTCAGTCCGGTTGCTATCCCGGGACGGCCGGTGAGTACAGGCAACACCGCGGGTCATCAGACCCACTCCACACGTTGCAGAGCATGAGCTCCATTCACCTGCTTCCCACCTGTCAACATAATATTTATCATTAAATAAAGAGCATGTCATGTGAAACAAACGACAGATGTACAGATAAAATATTACTTGAAGCACCAGATTTTAGTTTATTGCAATGTTGACCAGCTTTTTGTTGTTGACTACAAGTAACATTCTAGCTTCTGTGCTGGGTCATCGATTTTCAACCCTTAACCTTAACTTCCTCATTAATAATCGTTTTCTATCCTTTGGGTATACGTGTATATAGCGTATTTTCCAACCTATGAGGGAGTGCAGTCAGGAGAAGTTAAGTGAAAGGTTCTTGATGTTTTTTCTTGATCCCTCGAGAAGCCAGACACAGTTTTTATAAATGTGTAAATTCATGAAAGTGAATATGAATCAAAACGAAAAAAAGAGTGATTCACGGGGCTGGATCTTGGCAAAGATAAACTAAATATCTCACTGAATTAAATTATATTTAAGAAACCCCTATGGAATTACTTCTTGACCTACATGCACTAATATTCATGTTGCTGTACAATCCAATCTCCAGCATCTGAGTTACCTTGGCATTTTTAATCCAGTCTTGAACATGATGTGGCATATGTCTATTTAGTCACGATGCCTTTAGGCCTTGGCTTTGACCAAGTTGGCAGGACTTTGACTTTTGTCTTGACAGATTAGGTGATATTTCAAAACTATTCATAGTCCGGGCACTGAGAAGAATTGGGAATGAAGGTTGTTTCTGGACCGGTACTATACTGAGAGCCAAATCTTATGGCTGTTTCCCTTCAGAGGGAACAATATCCAAAGAGTGTAGCTTAATATGGGAAGGCGAGGAGGCCTCAGGGAGGGAGTAAATGGCCAAAGGAAACAAGTCCAATACAGCGTCTGTTGTGCCTAAAAACAAGGCTCGAGGCCTGGAAAAACAGGCCAGAGCAGGCTGCAAGCCTCTGGGTTTTCTGAGGGCGAGTGGTAGAACACTGACACTGTGCATGGTGTTAACTTGAAACGTGTGGCCTACCACGAAATCCACTCACTGTTCAGCCACAGGTCTGTTATATCAAACGACACGCCATTATGCTGTTTAACTATTCAGGTTTTCAATTTTTAAATTCCAACATTGCCCATTCACCAAATCCATCTTAAGGCCCACTAGATGATAGATGGATAAGCTTCTATAAAACCCTGCAAAGCTCTAACTAAAACTTTGATAGTGTGCAAGTGTTCTAAACAACCACCTACTCTTTAAAACACTCACATTATCATATTCAATAAAAAGTATTTAAAATTGAAAATGTAGCATAGATAGTCATGGTTAATAACATTATTTGAAGTATGTCATAACTGGGCAAACTTTACAGCACTTTTTGCCAACAGTATCCTGATTTCCATGAGATTTTATTGTTTCCAAAAGAAAAGTGCTACACAAGCTTTCAAACAAACAGTAACACTCAGTGGAAGTTGTTCGACTGGAGCTTAAAAAGATCTTCAACAGCAGTTACTTTTACTGCAAATACTGCAGGCTACAAAGGGCATTAAGGTTCATTAAGCTTCCATCCCAGGTATAAGTACTCTACCTTATTTTGTAGATAAAGATTTTAGATTCCCTGCTTTACTTTTAGAAACTTCATATTGAAGATATCCCGTCATTTGATGGGCAAGTTGACCTGCATCTAAGAATTATTAAATTCATGCTCTCAATAAAGCAACTTGAGCAACTCTCTAACAGTAGAAGTTCTCCGCAAAATTTGCATTGCGACACAACCAAAGAAAGAAACAAACACAATTTCATGTCTCAGCCTAACAGACTGGGCTGCCACTGAAATCTGATCCCTGTGTCTGATTCTGAGCAGGTTCCACAAGCTGTCCCACTGGCTTCATTTCCTGCTCTCAGTGATACGACCATATATCTCTGTCATCCCGCCTCAGTATCACTTGGACCCAAGTGGCCTAAATGGTGATTTAATTGGACCAACCGGTTTAAGCAGAGAGGGATAATGTAGAGGATTAGAAGGATTTAAATCTCTTTCATACACCACCAGTGATTAGTAGAGATTAATTGATTCAGCTGGTGTCATGTGCGTTTTTTTACTAGTCTGAGAGTTAAGTAGTTGCAGGTGTAGGAGAAGGTTGCATCAAGGAAATGGTGCACAAATGTCCCAGCTTCACATATTGCGTATTTTTCTGGGTTACAGTCTTGGCACACAAATAGAGAGCACAGCCAGATTATAGTTCTGTTTTTAATTAATACAAAACAGCCAAAGCCCTTTTTTCCAACAACCCATTTCCTCCTCGTTTTTACTGCCTCCATTAATCAAGTCTATTTTAATGTTCATGCACAAAGCATTTTAAACAATGTCTAAATGATAATGATGTCGTTTTGATTTGTGGGTTTTAAGCGTACCTGGGTGGGCAGGGCTGAGTTTTGCAGTCCTGTAGGAGTTGCGGGGGCCGACGGGAGCTCACACACAGGCTCTGATCTGCTGCCTCCCCGGTCTGCTTGTTCAGGCAGATCACTACAGCCTCTTTTACACCTGGGATTAGAAAGCACAAAAGCACTGACTAGGGATGACCAATGCAGAATTCACTCTTACTTTAGTTTAATTAAAAGGTTAAAGCTTCGACACTGGTAAATCGAGCTAGCTGCTGGATCGTTCTCAAAGTCAATCTACCCAGAAGCCCAAATACTGAGGCTGCGTCAAAGCTTGTGGCATCTTGCGTAGACGACCTCATCTGATTGGTGAGAAGAGGAAGCCTTGCTCCAAAACCTTTGCAACACCTCTCTACAAAAAGATAAGATATAACTATAGGGCTTTTAATTTAGATACCTCCTGTCTGGTCTTTTTTTAAAATAATTGCAAAAAAGCAAACACATCGTTTTTATTAAACATCTCTTGCTGACACATTATCACCCTCACATACACACGGGGAACAGAATATTGCAAACAGACGGAACAATCGAACAAACGCAAACACTAGCCCCCTTCACAGGAAGCAAGTCGGTGGTTGCATCTAATGCAGCAGAGTGAAAATGAAAACAGTGCTTCTGCCTGCTAAACCCTTGGCCTGAGCTGTGCGTAAACTTTAAGGGTGTGATGTCAGGTCACGTTAAAAGCAACATTAACATGAATCTCCGAGTCTGCTCCTAATGTTGGGGACAATAACAGAGAAGGAGGCACTTCAAAAACACACAGTGGTGTGATGGTCCACAGGAGCGCAGCCCTCAGGGTGTGCACAGGACACCCAATACCGGTCTGCAATCATCCCTGGATGGAAGTTTGTTGGCTTTGGGTGAGCACACACGCACACTCAGACACTGACAAAAGCCTACGCCCGTGTGCGCAAATTGAGTTACACGCACACTCGAGCACATTAAAGAGCAGACACACGCTGACGGCGTGCGGCCTTGAAAGTGGAGCCGAAAGAGGGAGATGAAAGTGGGCCTCAACAAATGTTGGCAAGATGTTTAGGAAAGTTATCTCTGTCTTTTGGAGCATTTACGGCTGCTGAGAGTGTGTGATGTATGACTATTAGGGTTAAACCTGGTATTGCATCCATTGTCGTCTAATATCTTATGTTACAGCTCTTTCCAAGCCCGTATGGCTTTAGTCACTTAGTGCTGTAAGTCTTCGCATTTATTTCGATACAACTGTTAAAATAAATGTTTGCGTCCAGAATTTACAATCTATTAAGCATAGGATTATCTGTTCATTAGAAAATGATTCTGGTGCTGATTGCAGTGGTAATACGCTCAACTAAGTTATTGTTCTGTACCTGCTAGTTATTCATTGGCTTATATTAGAGGGGTCACTAATGATCCATACCTCCCCCACAACTCTCTGAGCACTCCGTAAACCCCTCATACTCCCAGTCGTGCAGCTCCTCTCTTTCAGGTGTCTCCCCCTCCCTCTCTTCTTCCTCTCCTTCCTTTTCTCCTTCTTTTCCTTGGGCCAAAATCCCAGAGCAGGGAGTACGGTAGCAGGGCTGACGCGTAGCGGGTTTGACCCCCTCGCACTCGTCATCCGGCAGGTCAGCGACAGTCTGGGAGAAGGAAAGCAGCACCTGGCACTTGACGGTCCGTTGCTGGGCCCCGGCGCCACATGTCCTACTGCAGGTCTGCCAGGGCCCCGGGATGAAGCTGGAGATGAGAGCAAGGTCGTTTGAGAAATCAAACAGCAGACGATTCATCAGGGATATATTAATGTAAACAGCATGCTGCTCAGTCAGGAAATATTAATCGCATACCTATGCGAATAGGCTCAGAAATGTAGTTACACTTTGATTTCTCTCCAGCATTGCTGACTTAGTTTTATTTAGCATTTCCCCTGCACACAGATTTTATTCATTTGCTGCTCAGTTCATAAACTCACTAAGTATTTATGAAATTCAGCCCTGCTGTGGTTAATTGAACAGCTGTACATCATTAGAATCAGCCCTCCTTGAATAAATTGCTTTCATGCGCATCCTTCCTCATCTTTAAGAATGGATCAGGGGAGGAAATGCTTGTAGCTCATAAATGCTTCAAGGCCCGTCAAGGTCGGGCGAGAGTCAGAGCCCAGTGACTGAGCTGTCACTCCTTCATCACTTTTGAAAACGAACAAAAGAAAACAGCATGCGAGACGTGTGAATCTGAGCTGATCTTCAGATTTAATCGACACCCACAGTGGGAATCTAACCTTCTGAGGCCTTCGCATAAAAACCGATGGCTCAAATAAAAAGCTTAGTTCTTTGAAGGCTCGCGGAGGAGGAAATCTACATCACACCGTTTTCCAAAATTTTCATTTGGGTTCAATGACATTTAAAGCTGGTGATTTAGGACATCCCAGAGACTGTTTGATGCCCGTCTTGTGTTCATTAAATACTCATGCAATTATGGAAATGTAATGGCAAAACAGCATTTAGAGCACTATGTGTACCTGATACTCCCTTATGGGTTCCACAACATTCAGCTTTTATATAACCACAATAGCAGTTCTCACTCCAAATGGCTTGGACTAGATGGTTGCCCATTCAGTTATAGATCCATCAGCAGATTACAGTGGATATTGTGGTTTGAATGCAATAGAACATGTGGGGATGGGAATCTTTGTTGCTAGATCAGACCCTCTGACTTTTTCTTTTGCACCATTGTTCTCATTAGAGATGTGGCTGTTAAAAGCAGTTGTCCACGAAACACAGGTCAGTAGATTGCTTCCTGTTTTTTACGTGTCCACGTGACCTGTGTGTTGTGTGTGTGTGTGTCTTTTATAGAAAGTTTACATACAAAGTTTTAAGATCAAGCTTCATCATATCTCATAGTACCCAGTTACCTCAATTAAACACTTGGGGTCCCTAAAGTTTCAAAAAGTGGAATGACCCTTTAGTGATCAAACTCCTCTGCTGTGGAACCAGCTCCCAGTTCAGGTATGTGACAGGCAAGGCCCCTCTTTACTTGTACAATTAGTCTTAGGGCTGAAGAGTTAAATGGCAAGGCAGTTTCTTAGTGAGGCACTTTTAAATGGCGACGCTAGGGTGATTCTTTGAGACGAACTGAACAAAACAACGTGAATCAGCACAGTAAAGTGCACCTCACCAAGTCCCTCGGTATGGTGCGAAGCATAAAAACAGGCATTCTCTTTAGTAATAATAAAATGCTCATGTTTCCCCGAGTGGCTGCACTTACTGCAGAGCCGTTTTCTACAGCATGCTTTCACTTCAGTGCATGTGCATCATGAAGGCAGCACTAGCGTGTCAGCCTGAACCAACGTGCGGCCGTCTGACCACAACATAGGGGCACCCTGCTGTTTTATAAGAAGCCTCAATAAAGAGCTCACAATTACAGCAGCGTTAGCTCTTTATGAGATTTTGGACAAACAAAATGAATCACCAGCAGTTAAGGCTTTGGAACAGGAACAACAAATTCGACAAGCGCACCCACTGAAATGTTTATCTTCACGCTCAGTTAAAGTACATCTGTCGGTTTTAAAAACAATCTTGATTTCATTTGAGGACGGAAACAACACATTTTTGTAAGATCTGCCAAAGCCCCACTCTAATGATCTCAATTTAATTTCCATCAATTGAAATATTTTATTTACTCGTACTGGAGGTAGGGGCAAAACGTTCTGGCTTAGAAATGGAACATATACGGGTCTGACTTTCAGTTTCACAGCAGTGGCTTGGTACAGGAATAAGGCCTGGCAATGAAGGTCCAATAAGTCTAAGGCAGGAATTTCCTTCTAACATCTGCAATCTGGCCTCATATGGTAGGCAGATATTATTTTTGGCTTGTGAAGGACCGTACACAGATATGTATGGGTTCTTTTTTTAAATTTTTTTTCAACGATTAGTCAAAGTAACCGATGTTTTGAAGTGGCTAACATGGTGGCTAATACAAGTCATTCAAGACGCTTAGTGGAATCCAAACATTGTCTGTCTTGAGACGATGGCCTTTACTAACCAACTGCTATGTGAGACAAGAACATCTGGAACTGGGAGCCAGTGGCCGAACAATCTGTTGGTTCTCTTTCTCATTCAGCTTCCTTTTTGCCTTAAATAACCCCATGAAGAATTACCGTCGCTTAGATTCTGCTATCACATCAGACAACCATTTGGCAGGCACAGGTGTGAACAGTCACATGCACTAAAATTGGTGCGTGTTTCAAAGAGAGTCATATGAAAATGAGGGCTAGACAAAAATGGCCGCTGACATGCACACAACCACGATACAGTGTCGGTCTTCATGGCAGTAACAGGCCCTGTCTACTTCAATTTCAGTTTCACCTCTAGGTAAATCATAAATTCTGGGTTATGAAAACCTGTTAAAAATGTGGATCTGGGAACTGACGTTTGCTCCTCTACCGCAGAATTTCTTTTACGGCATAAATTTCCCCTTATATTCAGGCTACGAACTTTAAGAGCCTCATGTAGGTTTGTCAATTTTATTATCACTGCACTCTCTTGTAAAAGTTTCAACAGAACATTCACTTCTGACCGGAAAATGTATTTCCAAACAGGCTATGTGATCAGAGTGATGAGTGCATTAGGCAGTCGCTTCAGGAAATTGCAATGTCGTGACCACAACAATTAATTCAGCACGACCTTGCAATTAAAAAAAAAAAAAAGAACCCCAACAACAAAAACATTGTAACATGCCTGAAAATCTTTTAAGATAAGCTGTCTGGAAACCAGGCATTTTAGGCCACTTAAAAAAAGTCATCAAAATCCTGGACTGATTAGGTTCTATTGACTTAACCAGACAGCTTTCTTAACATAAAGCCTGCTCACAAAAGCAAATTACCAACTCCTTTACAAAGCTCCTTTACCAACAACGACAACAAAAAAAAAGAAGAATGAATTTTTTTAGGATACTTTAACAAGTTGTGGGCGTTGGGAAGTCACTACTAATATGTGGGAGACCCTGGGATGTCTTCAACATAAGGAAAAAACAAGTGAATGTTTTAGGTGAATGAATGAGATACTGTAGCTCGATTTGTGTGGTTGCCACTCACGTTGGCTCCTCGGTCACTGTGACTTCCTCCTCCAGCTCTATGGCCTGCTTGTGCCACACAGGTTTCGCCTCAACTGGGAGTGTGTCTAGAGCAAATCGTTAAAAAAAGAAAAAGAAGTGAAACACCACCTGAAAAAACGCGACTTAATTATCTAGACGCAAGTATACATTTGCGAACCGATGGACTTGTAGCAGGGCACAGTCACCAGACACTCCTCCTTGATGTGGGGTTTGGTGGTGGGGTTGCAGCCTCCAGCGTGGAGCCCCCTGTGATCCATGCATAACACCACCCTGTAGCGCAGTCCCTGTCCGCAGGTCACTGTGCACTGATTGAAACGGGAAAGCAATGATTAACAAGTCACTGATAACAGTTTGCACAGACACACACACAGACCAACACGTTCTTACTGTATAACCATGTCTCTTTCTTGTGCTTGACAGAATCAGACCTTTGCACAAATCTCTGCAGATCGCTGCGCAGGAGTGAACTTTGTCTATTCGCTGCCAAAACAAGCATTTACAGGCAAAGGAGGAATGTGCTAGCAAAACAGCATGCCAGATTTTTAGGAGGCTACAAATCTGACTCTCCCTGGGTCGTTGCTTGCGCCTGTATAGCTGGCGATGTTGAAAAATCCCCACGAGGAAGCTGTGGGGGGACATTTATGTACACATGCCAAAGAGGTACACTGACCAAATTGGTTAGATTGATGCAAACATACCACAGCCCAGAATAGATATATATATATATAAAAAAAAAAAACAGTAAGTACCATCGACTTTAGGTTTATAATTAATGCTTTGAATGTTTTGGTTGGTGTGTTGAAAGGCAGGGGCTAGTGAAGGAAACTCAAATTAATTAATCATATTTTGTTTTTTATGTCTTTTACCAACATGGGTTAATTAGGACCCTCTGCGGTGACCCGCAGGCTACAAGACAAATGAGCCGTTTGACTTCCCAGGTGGTAACAGCTACAGAACATGAAAAACACATATTTTCATTTGGTTTTTAGGCATTTCTAGCTCAACAAATCAAATTTCATGAAGATTTACAGCACTTCCCGAAAGAACAACTTTAATCGCTGGCCGTGAAGTTTTTTTTCATCTGGGCATATTAGTGGCTTTACACTATGTAGAAGTAATGACAGTATAAACAACGTTAAAAACAGACTTATAAAGTTGAAATGATAAAGCAACGTACTGGTGACCACTCCTGCGCCAGCCACGTGGGGCAGTCGAAGGTGTTGCAGGGCTGCAGAATAGCTGTCTTGGGAGAGTACAGGCACTTCCACTCTTCGGTGGGAGTGATGATACCCTGCATGTCCTCCTCCACACACGTCACTGAACGGCTTTGGATGCCCCCGCCGCAGGAGATGGAGCAGGCCGTCCAGGGGCTGCTCTCCCACCTGACATTGTGACAAGTTACACGAAGTGACTGGTGAACGTTAGAATGTGTTGCATGTCATCATTTAATATGACAGTAGTCGAGCACATACCGGGGCAGGGGGTGGTAGAGGTCATACGGCATAATTTGCTTGTAGCCATCACTAAAAGAAATTTGCAGTTATACAAAGTGCTGCAAACAGATGAATCACAAGCTGTTAAAAATAAGTGTTGGTTTTAGTTTAACCTCCCATCAGGTTCTGGCCTCCTACCTGGCCAGACACGGCTCCATGTTGCATTCCTGCAGTTTGGGTTTAGGTTTGACATTCTCTGGGTAATAATGACAATACTGATCCACAACCACCCGACCGCTCCTTAGGTCAAAGCACTCTGCTGAGGTCAGCTGGTAACCTACAGCCCAACGAATGTTAGGGAGAAAACATCAAAAATCATTAGTCATTCGGCTACTGTATGTTGCTGCGCGTTATCAGGATTTTAATCTATTTTTTGGTTTAGCTTTTTGCCTACCTCCACCACATGTGACAGAGCAAGGAAAGAAGTCGGTCTCTCTCCAGCGGTGGATGATGGGCTGGTAAAACATGTACTGCACCACACTGTCGGCTCCACTGGTGAACTGTACCTATAGGAACAGTGTTCAGGGTGTCACTATAAAAATTATCCCACATTAGGGGCTAAAAGCCAGACTACGTCCAAGTCAATATAACCAGTTATGTTCAAACCCAATTATTTTCCTGAACATGCCAAAACAGTAGAAGACTTTTCCCTCCCCCATCGTTTGTCTGTTACAACCCCTGCTGAAAGATATAACATCACTGCCTTGACAGATGTGAGATAAGAGTTAAAAGGATGACAAAATGTAAATTATCGGAAAATACGATGGCAACAGTTGACAGTAGAAAATATATTTGAAGTTCTGTATCGTCATACAGCTATTGGAGGAATTTGTCACTAACTTGAAATGTAAGCGTTCAACTTGTTTTGTTATAAATATTTCGGCAAACACATTTCTTTTCACCCTCAAAGCTACAGAAATGCCAAAGACTTGTTATACACAAAACACATTTAATAAACTCTACTGCCACTCACTCACATATTTACAGTGGAAAGGCTTTCTGGCAAACGTTTAATATGATTTTCCATTTGTCCCATCGTTTTCCAAACACCGCGATATGAACTGGCTTTGCGCCTTGTAACAGATTAGAGAATTCTGCATTCATAGTTTCTCATATTTCCATCTCTTCAATTTATTGTCCAATCCAAAGTTGACTTTTTGACAGGAGAAGTTTTCACAGGCGAGTCCTGGTTCATGACCTGCATAATTTTTTACGCTCAGTTACTGGCCCTAGTTTGAGAATGTGTGTGTATAACGAAGCAGAAAAAGACGCTTGTAAAAACAATTACATTTATTCACTGAATTTTTTCCATGAGATATTTTAATATAATAACCAGATAATTACAATAAAATATGCTGATTTATTATATTGAGTCATATCCAAACAATAGATTTAGTGCCATAGATATACTGTATGTGCTAATAATGTTATCAATGCATATGTCATGCTGCTCCAGGATCACATTGCAACTTAAAGAGGGCAAGTACACAAAAATTAGTTGTGTGCATTTACTATTGAAGTATCTTGAAAGTACAAAGATATCTCTAAAACTAAACATAGATAATCCAATCTGCTTTGATGTCTTTGTGATATGAAGAGTTCACCAGGAGTTCGCTGAAATAAGAACATTATCAGAGGCCGGTTTGGCAGAGGGTGCAGTATTTTCAGAGTTTTGCATTGCTAAAACCACAGGTTTTGAGTTAAACGGCAATGAAAAAAAAAAAAAGAAATGTTGCTGCAGTTGAGCGAAGGTGATTTGGACCATTTGTGAGCATAACCCCTCGGCTCACTGGTTTGAGCTACCCGACTTTAAAATGCTGCAGAGCTAACAGATTTTTCGGCCACCTGGGGGCAGCAGGCACATGATGTGAACACAATTTGTAATATGTTGTAATCGTTGGCCAATTGTTGCTTTTGTTTCTTGGTGATGGGCAGGTAGTGCATGGTGGGTTTGTCAGAGCTTTCTTGTGGAAAACAACAAGAAGTGACAGCGAAACAAAACTGGGGTTTGTGTGTGTGAAAAACTTACACATTTAACTTTTTTTGGGAAAATACTGATAAATACAGTCTACTATACAAGCTCTTACTTTGACAGTGAAATCAGCTCCAAGTGGGCCAGCGATTCTCAGGATCTGCTTATCGGAAAATTTTTGGTAGTCCAAGGTGGTGTTTTCCAGGTGGTACTGCCTTGACGTGTCCAAAAACAGTTCACTTTTCACCCCTTGTAGAGTTTTACTCTCCACATCTAAAAAGGGAACAGAATAAACAGCTACAGCAGATAGTCAGAATGATGAAGGTAAGTATGGCCATTAACTGTCACACTAGTGTCTCGTGGCACTACACTTAAAGGAAAACGAAACTCAATAAAATGTAATTACATTGCTGAAATACTCAAAAGATGACTTTTATTTTTCACAGGTCCACAAAGAAAGCAGGCCGGCTGTTTTTTGGAGGCACACACACTCACTTTGGCACTACCAGGAGCCTCATCATGCAGCGGGCCAGAGCTGCAGCGAGCGTTTCTACTCCTTGACCTGACTTCAACCTTGGACTAACAAGGTCTTGTCTGAGTCCAGCGTGAACACAGGAAACACAGGACACATGCAGCAACCAGCAGCATGGTTACAATACAAAATGCCCTCTGCTGAAAAGAGCAGGGGAATGAAAGGAAAATGCAAACACTGTCTATTTAAAAAAAAAAGGGAAAAAAAGAAGAGATTTTGGGGGATGGCTCGCAAACACAGGATAGGTGCAGAGATGGAGCATTTGGATCGTATTGATTCAGTGGGAGGTTCAATGCCATTGCTATTTGCTGGAAGCCTCGAGTCTTCTCAGAGCGAAAGCAAAGGGGAGAAATTAATACCTCTTCTGGGTTTTTCTGCCCCTAGCTACATGTGAAAAAACTGTCTTTGTGCCAGAGTCCAAATCGTACGACAGTATACTGGACTGTTATTATAAAATAGTTAGAAAGTAATTGAAAGCATAATATGTACATTAAAAAGCAATTTCGCACCACAAGTCATTATAGCATAACATTATCTGACACATAGAAAAACACTGCCAAAAATGAATATGACTTTAACAGTTTTGGATGGAAGGGCACCCTGGACCTACCAGGACTTACACAAGTGATCCGGGCCTTTCAGGACTAGACGTACGTGACGACTCTTGTAGGGGATGACGACAGCTGTGTCCTCGGCTTGAATGAGACGGACACAGACAGAGAGATAGCATCAAGTATCTAATCAGCACATGAAGAAGTAAGTGGAATTCAACAAACTCAACACAGTTACACCTGGCAAAACCAAAACCGTAAGACAGATTAGCACAGCACAAGGCAAAAGTCTGCACGGGTAAAGTCACGCTATTCAAAGTAAAGTAAACAGTGGAAAGTTGAATAAGCAAAAGGGCTCAAGTAGAGTTCTTTACTTTTCCCGGATGCGTGCTGGGATTTGAAGTGCCCTCGCACAAGTCGGCACGATGAGCCATCCCCGCTGCAGACGCCACAGCTGTCCTCTTTTGCCGTGCTGCCCAGCTCGTGATCACAACCCACAATCTGCAAATACAAGAAGAGCTGAGCAATAGAAAAACAAAAGCGGGGATTCAATTTTCCTGGTGTTTTTTTTAAAAGCAGACTGCAAATTACCTACTGTTTATTTAGAGTCTTCTGCAGAAATGTGGAAATAAGAAAGAAATACAAAAGAAAATGGCCCCAATAAAAGCATTTATGTGAGTTCCTTTATTGGTTTAAATATTAGAATGAAATGAGCCAAACAATCCTCTGGTTTCTTCCATGTTCATGCCACGTCTATTGTTTTTAATATTAAGGTAACATGAAACATCCTCTTTGAGCAGACTGTGAGCGTTTCTCGAAAAAATGTTCCCCACTGCTTCCTTATTAAACATTATCTGCAACCATCCATAGCTGATTGATGGAGCTTTTCGCGATTTCTGTCATTAGGTCAAAACCACAACCACAGTGTGATTCTAAGCATGGTAGGAGAGTATTAAAATCCTTGTGCATCTCTTCACACACAATGTCTTGGGACATAATTTGATTCATCTGGGAAACAAATGCATTGTAAAATATTTCCTGGACTGTCAGTCAAAAGACCAATCTCAAATATTATTCCCATTGGGTTTCATAAAGCAGCTGGAATGATGTTAAGATTTTAAGTATGCACGCAAATACACTGGAATATCACACCTAAGGAACCTGTAAATACACTGATGTGTTGACTAGACTTCCTAACTAAGTTGAAAATTGGTTGCTTAAGGAAGAATTTCCCTTTTATGGGCTTGTGTGGCCATGGATTCTCATGAACAGGTTCATGTCAAATTAGACGTTTTGGATCAGGACACAAATTTTACATTTTAAGGAAAAAACATGTTTCCATTTTGAATCTTCTGCTACTCCATCATTGTTAAAATGTGCTATTTTTAAGCTTATAATCCATCAAGCTGTAGAAGTACATATGGATTGCATGTTTGTCCTTAAATACCCCAAACCTGTCTCCAGTGTAAAGTAAACCTGTGCCAGAATACAACAGACTGGTATGAGAGTGCACTTGGGAAGATGCATTTTTCATATTTTCTTTTAAAAAACCTGATGTAAAACACGTGTTTTTAGTTGTAGAGAAATTTCTCTTGGGACCCAAAGCTTGTGCAAATGTCCAGAAAGTAAAGAGAGACTTAAAACATGTGTTGTCTTTCTGTTGTGAGTCTACAGTTGGTACACTTGACTTTTTGTTATTATGCTGATTTCAAAGATGTCGAAGGTTGATCTCAGTTCCAAATTTAACTTCTGACATCATCTGCTTAAAGCCAATGATACAATGATGTTATGATACTGAGATGCCTTCATATGGCTCTAGGAGAGTTATAAACGTCATGTATAAACTGTGTAGTGGCTTTCAAATCACGTATTAATCCTCATTATGTCGGAGTGACATTAATGCCAAATCACCAACCGTTTAAAACATAAAATAAAGTGAAAATCAAAACATGACTAAAGGTAACTGTGTGATTTTAGGAAGGTTTCCATTGCAAAATAATACTATGGAACGACTATGGTGCAACTGAGCCTTTTCCTCATGAGAACAGGGCCCTAAAGGTTTTTTTCCTACCTGGCACACTCCACTGATGCACATGTCCAAAGACTCAGTGTAACAGCGAGTCCCATCAAGCACCTTGGGCGCCAGCTCCACCACAAGACCTGAACCCTTCGCTTTGCATTTGAGTGCGCAGGGGTTCTCCGGGTCGTTGTACACAGGCAGCCACTCGTGGTACTGACCCTGGTATCGCACATCTGCATGAGCTGAACACTGCTGGGCGCGGAAATCCCCGACATCTGGAGGGCAGTCCTGAGTGTCCCGCAGAAATGTGCATTTTAGGTACATTTTTAATCAACGCAATAAAAAAGCAATCAGTTGATAATGTGGTAATAGGAAGTTGAAGGTTGGGTCACAAATCTGGGTGGTTGACACTGTCATTTCTGCTTGTACAGTGGATTAAATGAAAACAAATGAAGTTTGATGTTTTGCCTTCACACCTTCTCACTTTCTCTAAAACAACAGGCTCCTACATGGATCCCCAAATTACGCCTCTTAACCATAAACCCTGGTAATATGTTCACAGTTCCACCACACTGGATTCTAAATCACAATTTGTCTTTTCAGCCTGTTTCAAAAGAAAACCACTTGAAGGCTTTGCTAAACTTACCACATTACTGCATGTGCGATATTTGATATTCTGTCCTTCACAGGTTCTGGAGAGGAAAAGAAATGAAAATGTGGGTGAACTGGCTTTAGGGGATGGTTGATAAAATGCAGCACAATGCACACCACTGACCTGCACTGGAGGCAGCTGGTATTCAAACCACTGACTGTCATCATTTTTTTTGAACTGCTGAGCTGTGAATCGAACCCTACAGTGGTGATGTGGCAACCCACAAACACGGGATGTGTGGTGTGTTGCAAAGATTTAATTCATATAACGTGACCATGCATAAATATAAAGGCGGGTACTGAATGGCAGCGCCTTTATAGGATAGTTTAATTGCTTTTTACCGTCTTACTTAAGCCTATTCGTGTGCAACATCTGCAGTGGAAATGAAAATCTTCAATTTAAACTAGTAGCCTAATAGTAAAAATATTGGGGAAAAAAAAAAAAAACTGAGTAAGAAGAAACACTGGGAATGAACAGGTACTGAAAATGCTAAACCGCACTCTCATTTGTCGTAACAAACTTTTGCTTTATTGTCCCACCATGGAGTTTATGCCCCCTGAGCTGTGTCTGCTGAACAGATTGGAGCAGTTTGGATCCCGACTCTGTCCGTGACTGTCTGCAGTGTCTTTGCCCAGATTATAGAGCTAACCACTTATTAGAAATTAGGATTCCTTTGTGTTTGATTCCAAGTGATGATAAACCATTGATGGTGGTGGTGATTGGCCAATTATCTTAGACCCCAGTGGAAAGTAATCAAAGGATATTCTTTTGAGATTGGGAGCAGAGGAGGCATTCCAGTGTCACTGGCCCTTAGCTAATCCGGAACCATAATTGGAGGCAACATTGCAGAGTTCAGACTCATGGTTGAATGAGGGCTTAAGGAGTTTTACAGTATTCATACACAATACAGTGGGAGTGGATGTGGAGCTCATGGAATGGCAAGAACATTAGACCCTGTGACCATTCCAGACAGTCCCCTCTGCCAATCCAAACAGCAGCTCCTGGGGCCTGAACCCAAACAAGGGACTTCCAAAGACCAAGAATTAGGAGACAGGTAGCAAAGATTGGGATCAGTTGGGGAAAAAAAAAAATCACACCGGGACAAGCAATATATAATGTAGATGTTTAAAAAAGAAGACGCAAAGGGAATAAAATGAATTTTCCTTTTCATTTTCTCTTGACTTTGGAAGGGACAAAGTGGAGGATAAGCAGAAGTACGGCCGGGACTTGGGATTGATCATAGGTTAGCTAAAACCGACTTGGCTCACATATCAGAGCACACGGTGCACACACAGCACATAACTCAAAGACGATGACCCTGCTCTTTTCTGCCACACGACTACTCAGAGTTTTCTAATCAGCTAAATACACACACACAAGATTGTACAAGCAGTAAAACTACCATCTAGCATGCAAGTAACCTTGTCCTCGGGCAAGGAATGAACTGAAATCTGTAGCATGAAATGTTTACAGTAACAGCTTCTTGTAACACGGGAAACACAGTAAGGTCTGTCTGGCTCACAATGTCCATTTATGTGTCATCAATTCTTCTTGCTGGATTGAGAGTAACTGTCAGATAGGCTCCATAACCTCTGTCAAAATATTGATACACATGAGAATGTGGTCAATTTTGTAATGCCTCAAATATGCTCTTGCTGCGAGCTCTGCTATTGATCCGTTTGGGAAAGTGGAGACCACTCAGGGCCATCCATGAACGGTCACCCCCACTGCCCAGCAGCCCACATTATTATTCATTTGGTATAAATATTCATGGTCCCTTATGGATGATTCATTATGATTTCGGTGATCCAATTTCTTTAAATCTTGTGAGGTTCAAATTTCTCAGGGTTGATCCATTAGATATAAACACGTCTTTAAAGGTGTTGAATTTCGGGTGTTGCACACAAAGGTCCGCTGTGCGGTTTACGGAGCCCTTCATGCTGATATACAATGATATCAATGGCTACTCCCGCAAATTAGTGACCTATAGCACCTCACAAATATCGTAACCATATTTGTGACATGCTTCTAGGTATGTCAGTGTCTGTCACTAGACTTTTTGTGAGTTCTGTCTCTTATTATTCGGAGAGTGTACACAGATTGTTGTTGTTTGTGGTACAACATGGACTCAAATAGAGGTGTTTTTAGGCACTGCACAGCCCACACAGAGGGTGGTCCCCTATATATTTAAGTACATAATCATGGTGCCAGGCCCACTTTAATTAGACAATTCACTGCCTTGGAGAAAATTCACTTTTAACTACTTTAAATATAGCTGAAGCATGTCTATGGTGAAATGCCCAAATGCCACAGCCATTTATTGTAATTTAACTTCTGCAAATCAGTGGCCAAATGAAGCATGAAAACATCTTTATCTGCAACATCTGAACTTTTCTGATGAAGGTTACCAGTGGGGTGCATGAGTGTCTTTCCTCCAAAAGTGTCTGCCAACTAAAATCCTCAGAAACAAAGTCTCTTGCCACGACACCCAATCTATGTGTCCACACTTGCTTCGAACTGGCTGCTTTCGTTAATAATTTTCTGATAAAGTGACGTGTGTTGTGCCCGTGGAACTAATGAGGGCCAGGCTATCTGTGTTTAGTCTGCACATGTGGCTTTTTGTGAGGTTTTTGCAGTAGCAGTGAGTTTTATGTGTGTGTGTGTTTGTGTCTCAAAGTCAGACAGTTTGAGTGGTATTGGTTGGAGGGTGTTGCAGGCCCGTTTCCAGGCCGTCTTTCCAAAGAGTTGCACACACACACACACACGCACACACAGACACACACACAAGGGGCCTTGTGCTGTGCCTTTTTAATGATCTGCCACCTGGGGCCTGGCTGCTGCTCCCTTATTCCCACGCCACAGCGGGCTGAGGTGGGATTAGGTGAGACGGAGGCTCCTACCATTTTCTCAAGAACCCCATTTATTACTGCCACCGCCAAAGGACGCACAAGTTTGTAAACATACCCGTGTGAACTGTTATACATACACGTACTGCGTACATCCCACATGGAGCTCAAACCCCAGACACCTCTTAACACGTCAATTGCTTTTTGCTGGGGTTTACCTGACCAAAAAAATCTGGGCAAGCAAAGAGAAATGCTGATATTATGAAATGAACTCCCCAAAAAGCCATTGGCCTCAGTTTTTAAAGAGCTGCACAGATCGGGGGTGGGGTGGTGGGGGGGTCTGGTACTTTGAGTTTGAGCTTTGATTCTCTGTCTGGTTCCCTAGTGCCAGTGAAGACAAACTCATGGTTATGAAGAGATGGAAGTACAGTGGTGAGAATGGATCTCGGTACATTTATATTGTTTTATGATCTAAAGCCCCCAACAGTGAAACAGAGGTGACTCCAACAGCAAAGCTCACTGGCTACCTTAAGTAAGTGAGCAATACATTCTGGGAACTGTAAAATAAAGGAATGCAGTGAAGTCACCCTGCCGCTATTTCCCAGTCTATAAATGTGACATTTCAATGGAAAAACATACCCTCTTGCTCCTTCTGTCTCATTTTTCCTCTCTTATTCCTCAAATCCATTTGTAATTGGCCATTTTGTCCTCAACACTTGGCCTTGAGCTTTAATCCCGAAGCCCACTGGGTCGACTTGAAGTCTGACCAACCGGTTGACTTTGGCACGAGGTCAAAGGCGCAAGTACCAATTGGGGCTATGACTTAACCCAACCAGCGTCCGCTCAATGCAGATCTGCAGCTTGCAGATGACTCAAGTATAGAAAACAGGTATTAAGAGTGACATGCACTTTGGCAAACGACACTGAATGTTATGCTCTGATTTGTGATGAAACATGTCTGGCTGTTATTGAAAATCAGATCCCAATCCTCACTGATTAATTTAAGATTTTATACTCATATTGCTTTCAAGGTCTTCGGCAAGTGGTCTCAGTTGACCCCTCAGGGCTATTCAACCGTCACAAAATAGTCATAGGCATTTTGCTCCCTTCCATTACAGCCCATAGATATGGAGTGATTGCTGAGATTTACTCCCACTATTAGGGACACAGTCTGGATGGATTTGGCTGATCGGCCATGAGCAGCAGAAAAAGACCCACCTTCCTCATTCCCTTTCAGGAATCCTAAAACTATGATATGGCACTTTAATGGAAACCAGTCCAACCTCAGTTTGTTCTTTCAAAGAGGGGATTGCATGGGTTAGTGTATGAGCACACGCTTCCACTTATCTGAAGGTCAATCAGGTTATAGTTTGAAATTATTCACATTCGGTTCACTGTGTATCTTCTCCTCCTGTGATCTAAGCGTCTCTGAATGATTGAGACTTACAGGACAGTGCCCCCATTGTACTCTTTGTCTTGGAAGCGTGCTTGAGTTAGCATGCTAGCATTCCACCGCTAAGCAGGTAAACAGTGTTGCCATCTTAAATTAGTGTGTCGTGGTAAAACTTAAGCTTAGCAGCACTAAACACAAAGTGCAGCTGTGATTGCTGTGTTGGACAAATTGAAATTCTAATCAAACAGTTCTTTTACATTTTTTTGGTTTTTGTTTGGTTTTTCTGATTGTGCAAAATTTCATGGCGATCCACAGAAGGTATTTGTCGGCATCATTTGTGACTGGAAAAGCAAAAAATGCTGTGAAAGGGTTTGACATCAGTGGTTTTTCTTAAAAACAGCCCATAAAGCATTAAATTGAATTGAAAATTGTGTATGGCATGTGCAAGCATTCTGCTTATTCGCTTCACATTTAGCAATATTTTCCATGTGTTAACCCAGCTTCAAATATGGGAACTTTCTGTTTGCATTAGAATACAAACTTTGCACTTTGCAGAAACACAGGGGAACATATTTAGTGTTTCATGGCACGTACAGTTCATAGACAAATTGTTTTCAAGCGGAAAGCCTTACCTGGAACTGAGGCACCGCCGAAGTGAGTAAGAGGCGCCTCCTCCACAGGTACGGGAGCATTCGCTCCATGAGCCCCAAGCACCCCACAGCGTGTCTCTGTCCTCTTCGGATCGGGCTGTCCGCGAGCTCTACGCAGCAGGGGAAGAGACATGAGGTGAGGAATCGAAGAATCGAGCAAAGGTTATTTGACGGCCCTGAGCAGGTTCCAGTTCCCTTTTTCACTCATTGACTTCAAGGGGAACATTGCGCATTGACCCGTGTGCCAGAGGGTCTGTGGAATTGCGCCAGGATACAATCAAGCATTTAACATGTTAAAAGAGAATAAATTAACTCATCTCCTGTCTGTAGTGGAGATTCCTTTACTGCTTAAAGAAGCAGGAGTGCTGGTAAAGAGATGGGACTTAATTCCAGGAGCTGATGAAAACTAAACTGTAGTGCATATGACAGGATGAGAGAAACGGTAAGGGGAAGTAATCAAAAGCTCTCGAATTTTGCCCCTTTTGCGTATTTTCATACGTCTGATTCATCTTTTAGATTATGAAATATTAGTGTGCTTAAGCTCCTGGCCTCACTTGTGTGCCTCTCTCTGTTAATTGCATTGTGCTGTATTTGGCAGTGGAAGCAGGGATATTACTGCGACGTCCAACATCAATATTATGAGCAGATGAATTCTGCAAGTGCAGGGACAATGTGGATCTCAGATGTAGAGTGACAGCCAAAAAATTAAGATCCTCTGCACCCCTCTATGTTTTAACTCCTCTTTACCTTTCAAATCCTTATATATTTTCTAAGTAGACTTGACTGCGCTGACTCACTTTGCTCTTAAAAGTAAATTATTGTGAGACTGGCACCGTCATTTGATGTGGATTATCTGTGGCTGCTCGAGTTAAGTTTCCTTCTCTTGGATTTACTCAGCAGCCTCGCTGTATTCAATGCCCTTTATTTAGCTTTGATTGCCTAAAGTTAGAGAGACATGTTGTCTGAATACCAGACTCGGATGAAATTAAATGAAAAATAGATTGCTTTTGGCTCCTTAGAATAAGGGCAGCTTAGCTTGATGGACGTGGTATTTCATTCACAGGGTGCCAGTGTGAATGAGATGAGGGAAAAATCGCTTCTATACCTGCTGAATGGAGGAAAACCTGGAAAATGAAAAGAAAAAATAAAAGACTTGGGACTTGGAGCTAACACTGGGGACAAATCATCCACCTCCTATGGCAGCAGGACTGTGGCTGAAGAGAGGTGCAAACATATTCAATAAAATAGTCTGCCAGTCACATGTTTTTAACCCCATGAATAGGAACAGATGGGTATAAGAGAAAATTATTATTTTCCAGAAACCTCGACACTTTTTGGTGCCGACGAACCATAAAAGAACGTTTGAGGTTGCTGTATTGCAGCTTTTGTCGACAGCATCCCACCATGAGATCATGAGTTTTTGACAGTGACCTCAAAATCCCAAGTCTTGCGGGATTAGCAGTGAAACGAGGGGCTCAGCGGCCTGAATGCACTACAAGAAGCGAAGGAGCACGAGAACTGTATGTGTAACACCTGCTCTTAAAAAGATTGATGCCCACTGAGCTGACAAATCGTTTATAATGAAGGTCCGGCCTTGCATTTCGAAAACACAGCCTTAGGATTTAAGGGGAAAAAGTCAGGTTACGCCAAGTTATTCTGACCTCTTTGGAGCCTTTTTTAAACACCATGGCATTGGCCGTCATCTATAGGCGATGAATGGATCCTGCAGACGAAAGCAGATATAAGGTAGTAATACGGCTCTGATTGTTTTCTTTGGGTCACAGTAGCAAAAATCCCAATGCTGTCGCTGCAGAGCACGGCGGTGACTTCACATATTAAACATGCACGGGGACTGATATAAATGGCTGTCAGTGCTGCTGACGCCTGAGGAACAGCAGAGGGGAACGGCGAGACCTAAACACGCCAATCCGTCGAATGGCGCTGCTTTCTGCATGGGCCAACTCTTTCGATGTCTGGATCCACGGTAAATAAACACAAGCTGTGCTCCGGGCAGCCATTTAGCACACCACCCTCACTCTCCTTCGAGAAGCAATCGGTGATTTTTGCACTCAATTAGGCCTGGGAGCTGTGTGTTGCAAGAGAGCGCCAGAGGCATGACAAAGCTGGTGGAGAAAGAGGAGGGGAAGGCCGATGGAGGGATGGAGGGATGAGGATGAAGACGTTGTTTGGCTGACTGCGCTGCTATTGTTCTCAGTGAAGGCGGAGGAACACAAGGCTCCGCCAGTCGGACAGCGGCCCCGCTGGGATTTGGATCCAATAATCAAAGGGCTCAGATATCTGCTTGGAAACTTCGTATAACCCTCCAACTCCCCACATCCCACCCTCTCCTGCTCTGATCGCCTTCAGGGTTTTATTTGCACTGGAAGTCTTCATGGAGGAAGCAGGCACACTTCACAGCAAGCTTCCCCTCCACAGATGACTCACATTGCGTGTCATTTACACAACCAAGCATGTGTAGTTTTTTTTTTTTTTTTTTTTTTTGCTATGAGAGAAGTGGAGCAAACTTTTGACCACAAAGGCCTCCTTGCTGTCACCCATGCTATATTTTCACATCTAGTGGAAATGAGCACATGATAAAAGACCACTCGCGTCCACGTTATAAGTTATTCTGATGGACAGATTCTATTTAAGTCACCTGTCAGCAACTGAGACCAAGGACATTTTCCTCGAAGGTGGAAAACTCTTTGACAGGGGGAGGAAACCTGACTCTGATGCTTTTCATTGCAGGCTGTGTCAATACACACACGACGGCCTATTCAGTTGGCAAGACATAGGATATTTGCACATCTGTTAAATCCCTTGTCGTCTGCTCTGCCCTGCACAGCACTGTACTCGCGGTCATGCCTGCAACGTTAGCGTAACAGGGAGCCCACTGATCCTCAAACAAACCTGCTGTTTGAGTTGCACATGCGTTGGACGTGTCTGACTTGGACTGAAAACACAAAGGAGGCACGGTGACGTTTCAGGAGTGACATGCAGTAAATAAGACACTGGCACACAGGACTCCAGGATGTGGAGAGTCCCGTAATCATATAGTACTTACAAAAAATTGGCATGCATAGATACATGTGCACAGTAAAAAAACATAAGAGCATTAATGAGAAAACTATCACTTGACAAAGTGACGGTTTACAGAATTCAGATTATATAAAATGACTGTACCAGCATCAGAAGAGCTGTCACCAGGAGCTTGCAAGAAGGAAACACTTGCTCCATGCCTTTTCCAAGCGTGCGAGCTGATCCCTTCCAGTTCCGCCTGTGTGTTTTATGTTTGTAGGTGGGTGAGTGTGTGATGCCCTCCTCCCTGGGTCACTCGGTGCGTCCTGCCTGCCTGCCGTCTCCTCTCTGACTGCCTCCCGTTCTTCCTCAGGAATGACTCGGAGAAGTGGAGGAAGGGAGGGAAGAGGAGGACTGGGACTGTGTGTGTGTGTGTGTGTGTGTGTGTGTGTGTGTGTGAACGTGGAGGGGAGTGTTAGGGTAGAGGGAGAAGGGGGAGGGGAGGGGGGGGCTGACTATCCAATCAATCAATAAAGGAGCCTCGGTCAAGGCTTGTGTGTAAACCAATTGTCTCCCGCTAACGATTCTCTTTCTAAAGTTTAGACACACTCTCCTTTTTCCATCCTGCGTGCCGATCTCTCATTTTCATGCCACTGTTTCTCATTTCTCTGCATATTTATCACTGGACCTCTTTTGTCTGCCTTTTGCCAGCGCTCTCTGTTTTGAAAATGTCAAAATGTCTCAGTCATACTACAAACTTTAGAAGTCAAATGAAACAAAAAGTCTAAACGTGCACAGAAACGCTGAGCACAAATACACATCTGAGTCAAAGTGAGTCCTATTTGGGATTACGTGACTTCATGTCCGGTTCCAGACTGTGTTTTGCTTTACGAGGAGTTACATGCGAGAGCCCCGTGTAAATCAGATGACATAGTCTGGTCAACGAAAGCTATCAGGATAGACTTCTCAGCTGTGGTAACTTTTTTCTAGGTCTTTATGAGCTGTAGGTCGACTTCAATAGGGCCTTTCATAACATCTGGCAGTTTAAGCCACAGACCATTTGCACTGTGGAGGTGGGGAACAAGCCAGGTGTCCCCTGGAGGGACAATTCCTCTGGTTATAGCTACAGAAAAACAACCAGCAAGATGAACAGCTCTCTGCACACAGGGGATACACTATGCACTGAATGGCTTTACACATTTCACTTTTTTAACAGTAAGATACAGTAGAGGAAGTTACGGAAAGAAAAAGGCCGGTCAAAGAAAGCGCCGACCCACTGGTGCCCCTTGACGTGACTTAGCAGGCTAGCGTTCAGGCATTCAACTCTGAGGTTCCAAAGACAATACAAAGTCTGTGTGCCCTTCAAAATCAGGACTTCACATCCACCTCCCAATCAAACACAAATCAAAAACCACATAATTGCTATCAATTAAGGCTGCTAGGAATGTGCTGCACTCCAGAGCAAATAGTCAGCAACTCTAATCACAACATTGGAGCGGATGCCTCGACACTTAACCAGTGGGCGCACACACACACACACACACACACACACACACACACTTTCACTCGAGTTCAACACGGCGAAAGCCCACGTTGAATTCTGAACTTGCTGCACACAGTGTGAGACTTGCCTCGTTTGATTTTCCCCTTGAACACCAGTGTGTTCACGAAGTGCCAGCGAGGAGAGGACATGGACGTGTTTCCAGGCAGACACGGAAAAGATACCTCCAAGCACCGTTAATCCATAACCTTCTGATATTTGCTTTCAGAAGAAAGCCTTCTTATATTTGCAAATGTATGACTACAGAAAATAAACTGCGGCACTGATGGTGTGGCCAGAGTTTAAAACTAAACACCTGAGGAGGAAATTAATGTGTTTGACTGACACTCACTTGGAGCCGGTTCTCTATACCACAGTGTTGCTGGAGGAGTCTCCGCACAGTTTAAACAATAATCCATGAAAACGATGAAGTGAGAAAAAAAAGAAAAACTAAACGATATAGAGCAATGTTATTTTACACAAGGGCAGGCTTGGATATTAAGTTGCATCCAAGTGGTTGAAAGAACTAGACCATTTGTCTGTGGACAAATAGACAAATGGTATATTTTTTTAAACAGATAGTTCAGCTTTATCACAACTCCCATCATATTGTTGCACTTTAAGGCCATCATTCCTATCGGTTATGGCAACAATGAACACCCTGAAGTAATCAATGACATCTGGAAATAAGGTGGAAGCATTACAAATCCACTTCAGGCTGTAAACAAGCCATGAGTTTACTGTAACTAGATTATTTAAACAACTTTATCTGAAGCACATCCAAATGTTTATAAAATGTCTATGTTGAAGCAGGTATACGATTTCTAAATCCTATGTTTTCTCCTCAAAGACGGCTCGGGCTGACTTGGGGGTTTGTCATCTGTCTTGTCATGTTAAGGATTAAAAGAAAATGGGCCCCGGGGCCACGGACACAGGACGGCCCCACTACCCATCCTGACCACGATTCTGGCCATTTGATGTCTGTCTTTATTCATTTAAAGGTAATTGGTTTTTGGTTGTATTGTCTCTAGTTTTAATTGTTTGCGTCCGGTTGTGGACATTTAGTTTCGGTTTCTGGTCATTTTGTGCCCAGTTTTAGTTGTTGTGTGTCTGTTTCTTGTCAATTTCGGTCTGTTTTCAATCAATAAATCTGTTTTCGGTCATCATTGTTTCTAGTCGTCTGTTTTTCGTCAATAATGTCGTATTGTCTCTAGTTTTTATTTGTGTCATTTGTGTGTTTAGTTTTAGTTGTTTTGTTGTCTGTATTTAGTTATATTTTCTCTAGTTAAAATTTTTTTGAGTCATTTTGTGTCTTTTTCCCATCAATTAATGTCCTTTTTTGGTCAATAAAATTACGTTTGTGGTCATATTGTTGCTAGTTTTGTTTTGTGTCTGTTTTTGGTCATACTGTTTATCTTGTCTGTTAGAATCAATTAATGTGGGGGGTTTTTTTTGGTCATATTTTTTTGTCTAGCTTTAGTGTTTCTGATCAATTAGTGTGTGTTTTTTTGTCATTTAGAGTCAACTTTTTAAGTCATTGGGATTCATTTTTAAATCATCCTGCTTCCACAGCGGAACATGTGCTGCAGGTTGATTTAGTATGCGTTTCCTGCCGCAACCCTGCCATTTCTTTTCTTACTCGAGCTTGGCACCGGCAACAAGGTTGACCTGGGTGGGTGGGCGGGGCCACACCTGGTGGGGTGGGATTCGAACCGGCGGCCCACTGAGTTCTACCACTGGGGCACCAGGCCCACCTTTAAATCGTTCTGCATCGATTTGCAGTTATTGTACATATTTTTGTGGTCATTTTATGCGTTTTAGCTGAATTTTGCATTTATTCATTTGTCCTTCCAGCTTATCCTGAGTTCATGGTCACCAAAGCGTATCATTTTGTCCGCATGTTTATTTGGCACAGTTTTTACGCCGCATGCCCTTTCTGACGCAACCCTCCCCGATTTTTACCGGGCTTGGGATCGACACTGCACAGCTGGGGAGGGGAATGGGCCGCTGGGAGTTTTGCATATAGGAAACAATAATAACTTTGGAAGCTTGGGCCCTTGGCCCTGTGCCCAGCTTTATTTTTCTCAGAGCTTTTACATTTTCCCCAAATTACACATTCAAATAAATAACCGGTAAAACAATGACATTTGTACATGTTTATAGTATAACTACAGAATTATATGTACAGCAATATCTGTATATAAATATAATGATGAAAAAAACAACCCACAAATATCCCTGCAAGTCTGAAAATGTGCCAGCATTGCATTTCCAACATTGCTCACTGTTGACGCTAGTGAAGATTTTAGGCAAAACATCAGAAAAACATAAACTGATTTTATTATCTGGTTCATTTTTTCTTAATCTTGTAAAGGGTTTATTAACATTTTTTTGTCCTCCTCTTTGGCAAGGGTCAAATTAAAAGCTTGTCGTATTACGAGGTGAAGACCTGCGTTAACAGGGCCTGGGTTCTCAGAAAGAGAGACAAATAAAGCTAGGTTACCGGGGACTGACATTAAGTTACACTTAAGAGCTCATACCTTCGGCTCCCACAACGAGACAAAGAGTAAATGGTTCGGGCAGGATAAATGGTAGCCTCCCACCACCCCCACAAACCATGTATATGCTCCAGGCATGATTTATACCAAAGCCATTGTTTAAAAAGCTTTCTGGGGCCACAGTATAAAATGTTTTACCAGGACAGGGATTTTACGACCTGCAGCTGAAAATCAACCACACCCCAGTCCCCCCAAAACCAGAGGTTTAAAATAAAGATGTAATTCCCAAACAATCAGCTAAATCCAATTTAAGCCAGATGGGAGTTGAACTGCACATCAGCAACTCAGAGTAAGCACTATAACAGCTAAACCCTGCTTTAAAATACTACCCAAACATTTTCTTTATTCACTAGCGATAACATTTTCTACCTTTGATCCTCCACATCCAACTCTTCCTTTTATTAACTACTTGATCGAGGTTATTTACTTTTGTTTAAGACTTGATATAAAGGGGTGGTCAATAATAGTGTTGAGTCTTGTAAGTGAAAGCAATATTTGGTTTCAGTATTTGGTGGTAATGTGAAGATGACAGATTTACAGAGCCATAAACACACCTTGTGAAGATACGGTGTCACGGTTGAGGTGGGAGGAAGAAGAGGGCTGCATGCATGTGCTCAAGGGAAAGACAAACGCCAGCTCGGCCTTTTATGGACCCATCTCAGCTGGCATCGAGTTGAGGAGGCCTTCAGGCTGTACCTCCCTGCAGCTGTGCAGGGGAAGACATTTGTTCTGCCTGGATTTGGGTCCCAGACATTTTTACAGCATGATTGAAAAGAAAATGATTTGTTTCTCAGAAAAGAAGGTGCATTAAAGGTCTTGTCAGCTTGCATAACCCAGGAACAATGAGGGCGTGTTGGATGGCTTCACGGTGGCAGTTTTAAGCTGAAATTATTTCACGGCACAGTATCTACAACCGCACACTTCAAGTTAAATGCAAAGAGCATGTTAACATTCTAATACCCAGGTGAAAATCAACCAAACGTCGCTGTGCATGAAGTGTACTTTAATGTGAGCAAGTACACTTTAAGCACATTAAAAATAGAAAAAAGGGCAAAAAAAAATTATGTGTAAAAAGTACATTAATAAGCAGTAATACCTTCATTTATTGTATTCACATATAGTATAGTGTATAGTGTAGTATACAATAAGATATACTACACAAAACTATAAATAAATATTTTTTTTTACACTGCTCAATAAAAATCCATGAAATTGTTTTAGAAACATTTTTTAAAAATCTACCTTGTGATTGTGCTACAGGAAAATTAAAGCATCACAAAAGTCAGTGCATATGACACTGACAATGTGACAGGATAATAAGGGACTAAAGGACTAAAATGGAAAAAAAGCTACGAGCAAAGACTTTTTTTATTAAGCAACCAACAATATTAGCAAAGACAAATATTTTCTTTCAGCAATTCACTCTTTATAGTGACATTTTGGAAAAGCCAATAACCACTATGTGATCCTGCCTGAGGAAGCCTCTAAAACTCCACATGCAGCCCCCAGCGCAGACGTGGAATCGAGCACGTAATTAAGAATCGGGAGTGACATTTACTGCTTCCTGAGACCACGTTCATACGTTCTCAGCGCCAAGCTTTTCCCATTAGCACATTCGGGAGAGCTCGTATGTTTTAGCAGCTTTCAGAGGAACGCACAGGCTAACTCTATCAGGGTCCCACATGCGCCCCTCTTTAACCCAACCATGACCACTGCGGTGCTTTAAAGAGGGTATGACAGGAGGGGATGGGCATAAATTAGCTCCGCAACACCACTGGAGTCGGCTAAACTGACACCTTGGCTCACCAAGGTGAGCTGGAAGGAAACAGGGAGCGTGGGACCTGCATCCAGATCTGGGATGGCTCTAAGCACCTCAGCTTTGCTATCGACTCCTAGACAGCATCAAGCTTGACTGATCCCTTGCGCCTCAACATAGAGCCCTTTTTGACATATCATCTGGATCTCTCTTCTATTCCGAAAACTAAAACACAAATCTACATAACTAGCTGACTTTATTGCACTCTATGCAGCATTTAGTGACTTTCAGCTCATTTGTTTTGGAGGATTTCTCCACACCACTTCACCATTGTGCTTCAGTCTCACATCTGTCATTCAGCAGTGTTGTTTTCAGCGAAAGTCCAAAATTCCCACTGCTAGAGTGCAGCATGTATAGCAACTGAACATTTAACATCTATAGATCCAGCTATTTTTACATCAGTGTTTTAAGATTACAAGAAAGATAACTTCAAACCAATAGTGTGCTGTACGTTTAAATAGGCAACCAGCAGAACTACTTAATAAGCCAGTGACCAATTTCCAAAGTCATTTTTGTGAACAGGAATGATGGGATCTTACTCTGATTTAAATTATTTTAGCAGTGAACTATAGACTGTAAAAGTGACAAATTCAAATGAAACACCAACACTTTATGTGCATTTTCAAAGATGCAGCAAAGGTTTAAGTGCATCATAAAAGGTCAAATTGACTTCACTGTAAGTACAAACTCAGTCATTAAATGGCCCATGTTGTGTTTAAATAACAGTCATTAAAACATGCACTTTGTCATTAAAATTCAATTTTAAGTTAAGAGGGTGATTTCAAATTAAATTGTGCAAAACTTCCAAGACTGAGGCTGCAGCTTAGCACAGATGTGACAAATAAAACGCACTGAATTTCTCATAAACGGACCGTGGCAAAACCATTGCCTTTGTACTTTCAGGCCTGAACTCCCCTGCTTTGTTTTGCAGGTTGTGCATGTAGCTTTATAGAACAAAAACATTGTCCAAAAAGTACAATATTATTGTTTATAATATTATTGAAGGTGTATATTTCCATAATTAAAACATCCTCATACAGTTTCCAATCTCGCTGATGTTGAACGAGCTGCCAAAACTAAACAAATCATTAAGTTTAGGAGGATCACTGGACCGCTTGGTCTGATTTATGTGCCATCTAAATGTAAATCTAAATGTAGTTTGGTTTGATTATATTTGGTATTTGAGTCAGTGTGAATGAGTGGTGTCAGTATTAGCCGTAACCACACGTTGAATTTTCCATTGCAATAAGAATAAGATATGTAACAGTACATAATCCATCCGTCCATCTGTTATCCCAACTGCTCATCCTGTTCAGGGTTGCGGGAGGCTGGAGACGATCCCAGCTGTCAATGGTTGAGATGCATAATCAAATAATAGTAAAAATGTTTGTTTTCTTCCATAGTTAACTTTGGGGCATGTACAACATGTCATGACTGACTGTTTTGGTGAAAACTAAACAGAAGACATCGCTGCTCCTTCTGGGGCTGTGCACAGTCAAAATGCAGCTTGGACTTGTCATCTGTTTTCCCCCTAAACTGCTTTCTGTCTAAGTGACTAATTTGTTTTGGTTTCCTCTTGTATTTCTAAATAAATTACTCTAAAGTTGCATGCATCTGTGTTGAGCTGCTCTGGCTGAAGAGGGAACACTTAAATCGCCTCTATCTGGGGACATAATGCAGCACACCAGTTGCAGCAGCAGTTATAATACAACATGTGGGAACTGTAATCACTGAAAAGATTAAACAGGAGTATCAGTAATTAAGTGTTTACTCTGCTTTATCTGAGGCTACCAAATGTGCTCAGAGTGATTAATTTACGGCTGTTCTTTCTAGATTATATACACTTGTCTGGGGAGTAATACTTTTCGGCTATAATAGAAGTGCAGACAAATAAATGGGACATGCACAGCTGTGCAAAATCTAGAGCAACTTATAGATCAGGCGAAAACGAATTACATGGAAAAATACAAAAAAAAAGAAATTTAAAAGGTGTATGTAAAAAGCTTTGAAGTACAAATGACACAGTGCCATGAGACACTGCACTCATGACATGAGAGTTCAAAGCAGTTCTTCTTGTTGTGCAGACGTGAAGCAGGAAGTCGTTAACCTTGTTCATAACTGCAAAACGAGACAGTTTAGCACAAAATCTTCAATCAGAAACCAACCGGCACCAATATGAAATTGAAAAAACAAACAAAAAACAGGCTCCTGGTTTGTCTCAGCGGCCATGCGGAGTATTTAATCCCAAAGCGAACTGAAGCCTTTCTAGCAACACAAAGACATGTTCGGTCTCCTGTACACTACATGCTACACGCAGCTAAGGTTCCAGCTTTTAACCTCCAACCTAAGTCACATCGGTAACATGTGTTTCCCATTGTTGAAAACGTATTGTGTGTTGTCTTTGGCTCTGAGACGATCAGAGAAAGTGATATTTATATGATGAAGGTGGCCAAAGGAGGCTTTAACCTTCGGAGCATCCTCTGAAATATGATGATGATGCAATAACAACAAAAGCAGCAAGAGTGTGTATGTGTGTGTGTGTGTGTGTGTGTTTCGGGTTCCTTGTTATGACCTGCACCTGACCTACAAATATGGAAACGATTAAAGAGAAAACGGATGACACCTCAAGCACATTGTTCCAAATCCCTCTGAGAAACAAAGAAATTCACCTAATCTTTTGTACGCATACAATTAGATTTACGCCTTGTCTGTGGCTAAAACATTTTGACTTTTATTATTACTATTATTATTATTATTATTATTATTATTACTAAAATATGAACTAGCCAGTGTAAAATATGAGAGAACTGCACAATTTCTTATGATCACTGCCTGCATAATGAAGGCTTCAAACAAAGACAAAGAAATCCAAGTTTAACCAAATATTATTAGTTCTCTAAAAGATAAAATGGGCTGAGATAATCATGAATAACATTGGAGGAGTTATTAGGCTTAGGACTAAGTGGGGAAGCAGGAGGAGCGATGCGATGACGTTCCCTCTAAAGTGCCCTCACAACATGCACAAGAAAACTGTGACAAATGACAGAAAATAATAATCCTACGCATAAATTCACAAGCTCAACATCTTATTGTTCCTTATTTGAGTCTTTATAGGAGATTTGGCGTGAGCTCTAATACAGTGCAACTCTTTGACCAGTCCAAAACTTGCAGAGGTGCTGTTAGTGCTGACAGCTCTTTAAGGCAAGTCGCACGTCAACACATCGCCTGCGCTTTGTCCTGCAGCACCCACATTTAGAGAGCAAGTAATCCATCAGTCGGCCACAGTGCAGCACAGGGAAGTACTCCCCATCCAAGTGCCCCTGGAATCATCTGAAAAACACATGGAAGATGCAACCGTGCTGCAGAAACTCACAGGAGACATGATAATGATGCAGAGAGAAATCTACAGCATCACAAATCGATCATCGTTTCATTTAACATGACAGACTTTGGAACTTTTCGTTAGTATGATATAAAAAGAAAAGACAAGGAGGTGACAGACACAACGAGACAGAGACAGATGCTGAAAGACACCCCGAAGAACACCAGAGTGGAAAAACAGTGACTCAGTTCAACCACGCACACATTTCTCTCTCTCTCTCTTTTTCAGATCGTCACTCCATCAAGCCTCCTTTTCTCTTTCCATCCCCCTCGTACAACATTTCCTGGATAGTGTTTCAGCTCGGCCTGTCTAAACCTATTGAGCAGATCCCAGATCTACATGGAAAAGAGCACTCACGCGCCTGCCGCCCTGCCCCTCTTTTCCAAAACCACTGGCATATCAGATACAGAGGCCTCGCTAGTGGGTCTACAAGAAAATAGGGCCCTTGGGACACATATTAGGGGTTTTCACCAGCCTCAAGAACAACACGACGAAAAAAATGCCAATCTCTCCCTTGTCGGACAGTGAAGAGGAGCGTTCAGGCTCCTCCGGGGGGAAAAAACAAGGGGAGAGGAGGCTGTTTTGGCAAAGCAATGCCAGATTTCGGGAAGCCGACACTCCAAACACCAAATAATGACAAACGCAAACAGGTGACATCCGTGCTCAGAGATGAAACCTGGAGAGAGGCTGTCCTCCTGTGAATGACAGCACTGATTTGTTTTATTTTCTGCAAGGCATCTGAAATGACACAAACCCGTTTGACAAACTCTTCCAGCTTTATGAGAGAAGCAAAGGACGGAGATAGATGACATGATTACAATGAGACAAAGTGAAAAATAAACACTGGAGGCTATTGTTTGATTTCTGTTTCCAACAGAAAGTTGTTTTGTAAAAGCATGACCTCAATCATTCCCCGACCTTCACCGCGGGGATATTATTGTATCCATGACAACGCAGATCCCCTCATTTTAAAACTATTTTAATCCAAAACCATAATGCTTCCCTAAACCTAAGCAAGTCCTTTATGTTTCTGTGTTTGGCATAATTTGGGTGAAAATCCGAACTTAAAACTATATTATGGAACTTAAGCTAAAGCAGTAGTATTAGTTTGACACTTAAAATCAATTAACACTGCTCTGCACAAGCCTCCCTCTGCAGGCTCCCCTGAAAATATCACAGCACAGCTATTAAGCTTTGCTTTGAGTTTCAATAATAGCGGCAATATTATATATATATATATATATATATATATATATATATCTCGAAATTAAAAGCAAGCCAACACTGCAGAAGTGAATCTAATTTTGAAAATCTTTTCGGGAAATAATTAACTGTATTACTGTTAATAGTGTGTACGTGTTTGTTTAGTGGCAGACATGTCAAATATGTAAATCATAAACAAAGAACAATACACAGTTTGGGAAAAGGATAATCTACCTGACTGAAACCACGACACTTTTTTACTGTAACATAATATAGGAAACCACCTTAAACGTACAGAATGATAAAAAATAAAAGAAATTCCACCTTGTCGCTCTGGCACGGGGTGGCACTTGAGGTTGCCTACCTGATTTGGGGGGGTTTCCAGTGCCACCCCAGGGCCACCCCCTCTGGCATTCACACAGAACCACTGTAATAAACAAGGCGTAAATGTGCTCAAAGAAACTTCCAACTCCCCGTTTACAATACAAACAGAATCGAATTTGTCGTTTAGTTTTTTGCTAGAACATCACGTTCGGCCCCAGTGATACTGTTAAGATAGAGTGACCCACCACCCACTTGTGCTGCTCGAAACAAATGCACCCTGTAAAAAGACAGGGTTCGATACAACACAAATTTTTTGTGGAAAAAACCTCAAGAGAGAATTTGGAGCTGCAACAGAATGAGAAGTTGGGAGGGGGGCTATAAGCAGATGGACCCCTCCACCTCCAGTCAGCGACAAAAGTTCACTGCCATTGTCACTGCAGAGGTGATATTTATATATTACTAATATCTACACTACATTTAAAAGTACAACATTTGCCAAATAGTTTCATCTAGAAATCCATATAAAATAATCCATGTAACAGAAATCAGTTCCTAAATAAATAAATTACGTCGAAACCATATAGTAATTGGCCCCTTCAAACCTCTATTAACTTAATTTAATTCCTTTCCTTTTTGGCTGTCACAGGATTCCTGTGTGAGCCTCAATTGGCAGATACCTTAGCCCTATTATTTTGTTATTTCACAGATGATTCCCCAAGAGCTCCGGCTATAACAAGAAACCTAGCAGAACTTATTGTAAAGGACCAAGTTGGAGATGAGGGTTGATGAGGGGAGTTTTGCACCCTGACCTACACTAAAAGATTCCAAGTAGGAAAGGTTTAATGGAAGGGAAAATTGCAGCAATGCTGTGAGGAATGCATCGTAAAAGTCGAAAAAAAAAAAAAGCTCAAGATGGTTGGGACAATGTGGACATCGAAAGCTATGGAAATACATTTAACATGTGGATGAGAACTGGCAAATGCAAGTTTTGGGGTAAACTGTCACAAATCAGGTGACAGATAACGGTGCCAGCGTGGTAGCTGCAGTGCCAAAAGAAGGTTGGATACACAGTCCATGGTAACAAGCAGTTCAGACAAGATGTTTTATATGCTTGAGAAATTACGCTCACTGTGATTAAGTGAGAAAGGCTGGTCAATGCTGAATCGTCCCATTGATGCCCTGATGCTCTCTGCTAACAAGATAGATCTGAAACTCTACTTGCGACATCTACATCTTCTGAGTGAAAAGGTAGCCAGGTAGCTAAAAAGTCAACATCATTTCAGGGGGACTGAAACCTTTTCTTGGTCTTGCTGTCTTTGACCAGGCAAATGTTAACCTAAGGAAAGGATGGTTTATCGCTGGCATGCAAGCAAAGACCCAGACCTCATCAGTGTCTGTCTGTTCTGTCTCAACAACGGATGTTGAGACTACATCACTCTTTATTCCAGGGGCTCCTTCATCCTTAACTCTGGGAAGAGTTTGATGCTTGCATCTCAGCAGCATCATACAGGGGGCATTGATATTTTAATTTCCATGTGCCAGTTCTAAGAGGATCAAGGCCAACTCCTTTGCGTGGCAAAAAAGCTGGAGTGGAGACTCAACGAAAAGAGAGATGCGTTCAGGGACAGTACGGAGTCATGTGTTTCGGGTATGGAAATGCTGTTGTACATCAGAAAAAAAAGTGAATACTAAAATTCAAAAGCCAATACCTTTAGGATCAACTGTCTTAACTTTGCTCATCCCTTGATGCCTTATCTCTTCACTCTGCAGTGTGTTGTGTCTTACAAACCAGTGATTTCACTGCTTTGGTTCAATCTTAAAACTTTCTCTGCACTGTTTTTCTAGCCACAGTACGCAGCAGTTTGCAGAAGCTGATGACAGACGTAGAGTTAAAAGAAGAGTGAAAATTGAATTTACAGTCATCAGGTGACCAGCAACACAAATGCTAAATGATAAATTTTGGATGTGTTTTCCATTTAAAACATGACAACGTGTTAATGTTGTGTTCAGAGCTCTAAAAAAAAAAGAGCAGTTTTACAATGTACAGTACGTAAAAGTCATGTACACTCTTTTTCCATGTTGTGGAGTCTGTGGGTAGTGGTTGCACAGGGAAATGTCAAATTTTCTTTGATGGGGAGTTACTGGATCCATGCATAATGATAGGTTTCTGCTGAGGAAGTCTGTATCTTTGGGTGTTTTGCGGACGTTAGAGTGGGAGTTAAGAGACAGACAGAGAAAAATACAAGATAGAGATGGAGACCTGTGCAAGTCTATATGTGTGTAACATTCACAAGCCAAGTAAGACGTCATTCCCTTAAAATACACTGAGAAAATCCAGTTTATATTGCAAAACTCACCCCCGAGGCCATGTTCTTTAATAGCGATGGTGAAATGTGGAAATTACATCGAGTTTCTCATTCACAGTTTACAAAACAAAATCACCAAGCACACGCTCGTGAAACGAAACCCCGTGTGCTCCCCTTTAAGGTTCGCGTCAAGTCAAAGCCTGTCCAGGTGACGGAGAGGGAGAGGAAACATTCGGATGCCTGACTGAGGAGTAACCTGCAATGGATCAGGTCACCGTCACCCCCATCCCGCTCCCACATAAAACCCCCTCTCTACCCTGTTTTCCCCGGTGCTCTTTGGCTTACAGCTGTCTAAATATGCTACTGGTAGTGAACTTCCAACCCCTGAGGTGTTTGTGCCGTTATACAGGCAGCAGCTCGGACAGTAAATGTGAACAGCAGGAGAGGAAAGAACAGCAGAAGAAGAATATGCAGCATTCTATTTTTACCCCCAACTGGAAGCTTTTTTTTTCCCCCTCAAGAAGCTGAACTCTTTCTCTGAACCATGTCCAGTGCAGGTTCAACCAAAGGGAAGAGCAGCAAACACAGATGAGTAAGACACATGTGCTGGAGGCAGACAAGTGCTGGTCTACTGACATAATGTTTTCTCCCTGAGTCAAACAGTAAGTTTGAAGTTGCTGGTGTTGTGAAGCTCAAAAGTTAAGGTTTAAAGCTTAATTTTAGGGTGAAGGTACCGTGGGTCCCCACATGTGTAGGCTCCCAAACGAAGGTAATGAAAGTGTGTAATTCAGACGAGAACACTGTGATTCTCAACACCGGAAATCGAAGCGCAAGAGCAACATCTTGTGTCTGCAAAACAAAACTGCACGTCCTTCTGGAGGAAGACTTCTTCTCGAAATCTATGTAAAGACAGTCCGACTGTCAAAATTGTGTATTTATTCGTTACAAAACAGCTGCAAAAGTGTCAGTGAGCAATAGGCTCAGATCTCTGAACAACAGACATTTCCTAGTGTGAAAGACCAATAAACTCTTTATTACCAATACATTGCATGCGATCACAGTTGTCTCAGCTCTAAATATCAGCTTCAGTCCCACATCACTCATGGACACACACATACACACATGCACACCCGCGCGAGAGATGACGGGCACTGATGAGACTTGTCCGCAGTGTTTGGGATCGTCTAAGCGCTCTCATGTGTGCTAGAAGGTTTACACAAACCCCAAAGCTTCTGGCATCAGACACAAAATAAGAGGGTGTTAAAATAAATCCTCGCTCCCATCCATTGACCGAGCAGACATGCCCATATATCACACACACATGTGAATGCATTTTAAATCGTTAGCAGCTATAGACAAAGAAAAATAATAATAAATCACTTTCTCGTCCATCACCGTCACATTCCTGCAAACGTAGGTTCACAGTTACAATGACACACGCAAACACAATGGGAAAAAAGAGCAAGCGGCTCGTGGGGCCCCAGTGTGAGCACTGGTGTGTCAGACAGGAGCCTCAGGCTGAGCTCATCCAGAAGGGCCTCACTCCTCGCCTCACTCTAATTGGTGTCTTTTGCCTCGTGCCACCAGGCAATTGAGGGCGAAACAGCGCCAGACTTTAAAACGTCTCCCGCCCCCACCTCCCATCCTATCACTCCATCATCTGTGGCATCCCAGTGCAGGATGGAGCAGTCTTCATCCCCTATCATTAGCTCAGTGAGGTCATTCAGAAAAAGTGATTGCGAGAAATGCCGCGCATTTGCCTGTGGTTCAACAAGGCGCCACAAATCATAACCCAACGGTATACGCCACATTCTTAAACTTTAAGGAAATGCAAGTGTGCTCCGATGGCAGTGGTCAGTATGGTTATGCTGAAAAAGACATTTCTCTTCTTTTCTTAGTGCCATTGCAATATTTTGTTTTCATTTCTGAGTGGAGATGAGCGCTCGCTTGTTTTCTGCACATTATTAATGACTTCATCAGTGATCAAATGATTGATGGCTTTATATTGTTACCACAAATATTCACGCTTGGCTCCAAAGCAATGTGAAGATTAATACCATAAATCACAGGCAGAATATCTTCATAGTCACGTCGTATAACAACACAATGCAGCCGTCTCATCCCGGGGACCAAATAACACCAATAGTTGTCTACAGTCAGCTAACACCCTGGCTCCTGGCCTGAGGCCTCCAGGCAATGTTTTCATCAAAAGACCTTCATCATCGTGCTCTACGGGCCCATAAATCTTGGAGCCTCAATACTCCACTGGGTCACCTTTCATTGGGATTTGCGTCGGGATTGAAGAAACAAAGCTGGGGAATCCTGGAAGTTTGCGAGTATGTTGTGGGAGGATGCACATCCACTAAGGCACCAGATGCTGTTCTGACACAGATCTATTTCTTTCTACATATGACTTCCGAAGAGATCTCAAAGTTCTACTGTTTGAAATAAGTATTATTGTAAGTGCAAATCTCTGATTAAACTTATCTTAAGTCCCTGAGTTTTACCACTTTGGCCTCACATTTGAGTTTGACTGCTTTTGCTGTGTGCAACGCATCAGATTCTCCTAATACAACGTCTGACACAGTACATGCATCTGGGAAACATCACTGGAATAAATACCACGCCAAATAAAAAGAAAAGGCCCAGTTTCTTGAAGCCTTTGTGGTTTGAATCACAGAGCGGGGCCGTGCTCGCAATCACCTGAGACCATTTTGTAAAACCTCATGAATCAGAGCTCAGATGCGGGAACAATCAGGGGCGACTTGTTGTGCAGTCAAGAGGGTAGCATGCACAGGGGAGGCCCACAGAGCCATGCCAGATCTGCCTGTTATACTAAGAGATGTTTCTGTTGGTTATTATAAACAAAAAGTTTACAGTAACGGCATGCTGCTGACCGAACATCCTTCAAACACATCATGTGTCTCACTCATCATTCATTATATATACAGTTTATATAAACAGTTTGTCCTGGACCTTCCCCTTGGATGCTGAATTGATTTGGCAGAAATAAAGCACTAAATTATATTTTTTAAACCTTTTTTTTACTCGTGTAGTGAAGGAGAGAAGATAAGAAGAGGCAGGAACAGCTTCGCTGATTCTGAACTTGCGTCTCATGTACAGAAATGACATTATACTTGACCTACATATATCAAAATATCGCTCTGCTTCTAGCTGAAAAATGCCTCCAGATGACATCTCTTGGAGGGACCTTCCGTTCAGTTTATGTTTTCTTGTTGCTCACACTATGGAGTATGTAATTATGGTCAACCTGCTTTTCCAGAGCTCCTCCAGATGACATCATCTGAACTCCTAATGATGAAAACCTCCTGTGGGTGATGTCACCCGGAGGAGTTTTTTCAGCTAGAATTGGAGAAATATTTCAACATCGGGAGGTCAGAGGGATGTACGTTTACGCCCTAAAAGTAATGCAGAAGAGAGCAAGTTGATATTCGGTGAAGTCGCCCAATGAGATGCATCTCATGCATCAGATGCAGCTGTAACATTACTGCGATTAGTTTATCTTTTAATAACCTCTGAGCTTTTTAAATGGGAGGAGAATGAAAAAAAAGTCCTAATCCATTCACGTTCGGTAAACATGAATACTGTCCTCCTGGTTTCCTTTTGCTTATAAACATATATAAATATAGCTTTTCTATGTTTAGAGGTGGGCAGCATGGCGGTGGGGTGGTTAGTGCTGCCACCGCACAGCAACTGCAGAAGGTCTACGGAGTTTTCATGTGCTCCATGTGCCTGTGTGGGTTTCCTCCGGGTTCCTGCATGTTAGGTGAACTGGTGACTCAAGTGGCCTAGTGTATATGTAGGGGAATGTATTTGTTAACAGTGTATGAACATTCTTATTAACATTAATAGATAAAAATTTACATTATGAGTAGTTTATCATACGTAAGTATTTAAGTACATCAGTTGCATAATTTGCAAATGATAAAACTCTTAACAACAAACCATTGTTGACCAGAGCCATTTGTTGACGCTTGCTTAAAGCTTCTTATAGCATAACTTAACTCTCATTAATGCTTGTTAGTATATTAAGTAATGTCTTTGTCATAAAAAAAGGAATTAAATGCATTAATAACCATAAGATACCTGTTAGTTAATGGTTATTGCTACTTTAATGAATATTAAGGAATGTGTCTTTATTGTGCACATGTTTTAGCCTAAGACCTTTGTTGCAGGTTATGTTTGCTATTTGGTTATATTAAGGCCATTTAAGCACCAGACTGTAAAGACCTTCCTCGAAAACGCACACTAAGCTCCAATTTATACCCTGCATGGGATTAAAGTGTGTATCCAGTATGTAAGCATGAGAGAATTTGAGGGGGCGAGAGAGGCTCGTAGGGTAAACTATAACCCAAAGAAATCCTTAAATGATGCTCAGCCGAAGTCGAAGCATACCTACGCATCACAGAAAGATTTGGTCTAAGTACGCCTTCTTAGGTTGCAACCATTGTTCACTTTTCAGCCTGGAAGAGTGTTACGGTTATTTTTCAATTTTGTGGTTTGTGAACAGATTACCTTCTCTCCCAGGGCTGAGAGCAAAAAATATCTCTGAGTCCAGGAGTGTGTGTGTGTGTGTGTGTGTGTGTGTTCCTGTTGTCTCCCTACACACATGCACTTCACGGTTTTGACTTTCTCATGTTTAAGCTCAGAGTATTTACAGCAGTTTTGCAATGACGGGCTTCTCAGTATGCAGCAGAGGAAGACCACCATGTTCAAACCAAATGCTTTGTTCAAATGCTCTAAGTCATGTGCAACCAGATACGTTGCATTAAGCACGAGCCTAGAAAAACTTTAAACTCCCCCAAGAATATTCAATTTACAGACAGACATGCTCTACTGCTTTATGGAAGAAATCTAAATTACATTTAGGAAACGTAGCTGTTGCTGTCATCTTAAATTACTTAGTGGGAGAGATGAAGATGTTGTCGTTGATAATGCTGCAAAATCCAAAAAAATTGAATATGTCTGAAGGGCAAATGCAGAAGCTTTTTAAAAATCGCTGCAGGATACAGGCCACAAAAAGCACTTACGCAAATGGATTTTACATATTTCAAAAACCTGAAATAGATCTTATATGAAGGAGTGTATCACAGAAATAATTATATTGCACAAATCTTTGCTGTGGCAGGAGGGATGATTAAGTAATCATTGCTGCATCTGAGTGTTACCGATGTACTGTGTATGCTGATTACCGTCACTTTGACTTTACTAACGTCAAAGTTAGTTCAGTTCAACATATTCAAGATAGTAACTTATATATATGAAAAAGAAATAAATCCTAGATTTGCGAAGATAGAACTAGCTAATTTTTGGGCATTTTTGCTACAGAAAAAGATAATTTGCAATTTACTTTTCGAGTAATCAAATTATTGAAACATGTCATCTTTTATGTCGTCTTTTGAGCTACGGTGTGTTTGATTGAAAGGGCAGAAAATCACTACAAAAGCTCACAGGGTCCCGGTCGTTGCTCTGACACAATTTCAGGGATCCAATCTGTGAACATTAATCACAGCCCCTCCTTGCAGTAAACCACCCAGCTGCTACGTTTGCTCTGCTACTGTACTGTACATGCCCAACCACCGCCGCAGCAGAGCCAGGAGAGGCCACATTAAAGGCCACATAAAGATTCGTTTTGGGTTCCACCTTGCCCACCGCTTGACCTAAACTCCACAGAGCATGGGTGGCAGGCATCCTTCAGCAGCTAGTAATTACTGCTGTAACTCAGGATAGCGCTCTTGCTTAGTTCACTGGATATTTGCTACTTAAGGCGAGCTGCCCGAGCCAAGGCTGCAGAAGTTTAAACTGGAGGGCTACTGAAAATCTACTTGCTGGGTGCTACCACCCAGCAACTAGTCTGTTTATTTCAAGTGAGGATCCACAAGATGGAACACACTTTGTCCTAGTTTATTTTTAGGCAACTTCTCTCTTGAATTTATTTAAAACAGCTCCGAGTGTTTGGTTTTGCCATCCACAAAGAGATCTTGTTAGATTGAGATGTTATTGTTTGGCTGCGATACTGATCGATTTAAAAACTGTGGCACAACTTCAATTTGCTTATTACACACTAGTTTAACCATACTGCAACCACATTCATCACGGAGGCCATGAATGATCTCGCCCACGTGCCCAAACACACATCCAGGACCAGAAAATAAGCGGCCTATTAGTAACAGCCGCCTCCACTTGGAAGCAATTAGCACATACGGTGCCAAAACCCAGAGCGAAGACATCCAAAAATTCCTGGATGAAACATTCTGGCATCAACGGATCCCTATTGTATGACTGTGCCTCTGTTTGTCTGTGCATGCCTGCTGAATGCACAGCAGAATACAAACATCTGCAACCGAGGGTGCAACCTGAAATGTAAACAATTAGAAAATCAATCAGTCGCCCACGAAATGTGTGCGTGCCTTCACACGCCGATGAGGTGAGGATGATGGGGGAGGACCGAGAGGCATTATAGCTCATAGAGCAAGAGGTTTTACCCATTAATCATAGACATAGTTTTGGATGCTGTTCTTATACATTATGAGGTGACATGTGATAGTGTTGAATGCTAAAGGCGCAGAAATCACAAACACATGGATGCCTTTTTTGCACAGCGCAGTCCGTGCACATCTCAGCATCCACATACAAACAGACAGAAGATTGCATGAGGGAGATGAAGGGTGCACGTGCAGCGGTAGCCAGCAACGCAAACACTGCCGCATGCGCTCAGATACACACGCCCACATTTGTTGTGTGGGTGTTGTGGCGGGGTCTCGTCCCCGATGGTATTACTTCAGCAGCACCACTCCGGTGCCCGCAGTGCACTGCTGTGAGACCACATCAAAGCCGAAGGGAGCTATTCGCCGCGGCACTGTGAGGGCCAAGGCTTCACTGAACACATATGTTGACGGAACAGACACACGGGCGAGTAAAAGATCCCCAGCGCTAAGCAACGTGGCTTTACACCACATTCACCAGCACTCAGCACTTTCCTCAAGAACACTGAGGCCGAGCCCCCGAACAGCCCTCGCCTGTGCCAAACACCAGTCGGAGAGCCAAAGTGAACAAGTCAAGAAGGCAAAAGCCTCCTGATTCATGTTTGGCTGTTCGGGCCTTTTCTTTCTCTTGCTCTAAATGCGCACCATTTCATCATTTGGCTTGTCTCGCAAACAAATTTCAACAGTCAGGGAATTTTTCAGACTGCTGGCTATGCAAAAGCAAACACTGGCATTCGTGGCGAACTGGTGTCACGAAATCAGTTATTAACTCGCTGCTTGGAATCGGGGTTTTCCAATCCATCTACAGCATGAGCAGCATCACATGGAAGAAGTGTTTCTAATAAATAAGTTGTTGTGTGCATTATGAATGGATCCAGCGAGATCAATTTCTCCTAAAGAAAATCGCTCAGACAATAAATATTATGATCAAAGGCAATGATGTCACAACTGAACAAAATATGCACTTTATTAAGTCTGGCTAGGGATAGACACATTTTATTTTATTTTTTTGGTATGGTACTATCCCAGTGAAACAAATAATACACTGGTTAGACCTTTGGACAATGCTTTGGTTTCTCTTTGTGCCAAGCCAACTGTCCAGACACCATACTTGTTTGCTCGCTAATAAATCCACGTATTTATTGCTTTGTATGCACATTACCATATTTGTGAGCATGTTAAAGCCACAAACTGTCGAATCGATGCATTAGTGTGAAACCAAGACATATTAGCAGAACTGGGACCGACTCTCAGGACTTAGCACGACTACTGGTTGAAAAGTCCTCAGGTTGGAAGCTAAAACTTTAACTTGAAGTGGCATTAACACCAGGAGACACAGAACATAATGGGGGAAAAAAAAAACCTGGGTCTAAGCATTCTCTCTGACTGCCAAAACCAACATGCCCATCCTTTTAATGAAGACAAATGAAGTGTTCAATTGTGCAAGAACCACTGCCCTTTCCACCTGGCACAACTTGCAAAACACAGCTGCCAAGACGGTGCGCAGCTGAGCTACGGGCCCCTCTCTCTCTGCGAGCTCCTGCTGCCTCATCCACTGAGGGCTCGCCCTACTTGCCACCCTGACCGGCCCTTGGCCCCGCTCACCAACTCCAATTACTCCGAACCCTGACACCTTGCCAAAAGGCAGAAGCGTTTCGGCGCTTGTTTGACGCAAAGGGTTTTAATAAACGAAAAAAATATTCCCCCGACTGTTGCTGCCTGTGGTGCAATTGAGCATGTAAAAACATTAAGGCCCCGTCTGCTTGGCACGTGATGCAGTGAGAGAGAGAGAGAGACGCACAGGGCCAAAAAAAACACGAGGCATCTAACAAAACATGGGGCTAAAAGATGTGAGGGAGAGGGAAAACGTGAGAAAACAATGCAAAAAGACGAAACCTCAAAACCACGAAATGTGTGAAGACACTGGATCTAAAGTTGTTAGTACAGAGTCGGGCTCTAATGATGCCATTACCACCACTTAACTGTCACAGCCCATAATATCCCCCAGTGCAGCGTACGGTGATTTACACGGCAAAGAACTAATTACAAGCAGTGTGTAGCTGCACTTTGTGTATCCACTTCCTATACTTTACTGTAAGCATTTAGCTTTTTAGTGATGATTAGAGACCAAGAAAAGGACTCTGTTATTTAAAGCTGCACAAACAATATGTTTACATTCAAACAAATCAAATGAGGACGCGTAATCTGTGTGGATTTGCCCACAGTCACCTACTCTAGCTGCAGTTTTCCTTTAGCAGCTTCTTTTGTTTTTCTTTTCCAACCTCATCAGCATAGAACAAAGCAGATCTTCTAAGAATAAAAGCTCAGATGAACTCACCTGTGTAAAGCACTCTTTGGCCTGCCTCTATCCTCCTTCCATTCTGAAACTCCGGTTTCATTTATTTCAGTTTCAATCTTATAGAGATAAACAATCACAGTTTAGTTCTCTGCCTGCAGTTAAATCAATCTACCACTTGAACAAAACCTGGCAAAGTGTTTGTCGTCATTTTAAAACACAGTTTGCAGGTTTTGAATAAGTTACAGCTCTTAAACTGCAACAGATCAAATTAAAAAGCTGGAAATTTGAAGGCCAAACAATGAGTGAGAATCATCATAGCTAGATTTATGAGGAGCTTTTCTCTTTATCTTCATAGCCATTTAGTCATGTTAGAGATTTTTTCCCTCAGAAGCCAACAGTTGCACCATCAGACCCCCCACACATGTTGATTCAGTAACTTCTCCAGCTAATAAATGTATTTAATATTTGTTTAGAAATGCTGACACTGTTGCGGCACTACAGCACATTGTTACCATCACCCAATAAATATGGGTTCATTTAAAAAAGTACGTTAGGCCTTAGCTGTTTGAGACAGCTCTATTCCATCAAAGCAGCTCAGGCTGTGGCTGCCAGGAAAAACACTTTCCCTCAGAGAGAACAATTCATCTGTGGCCCTCTTGAGGGAATAGGGTAAAGGTGCCGGGGAGGTCAGTCTTATTGCCCATCAACCGACCCTGGCACATTCTCATGTAAGTTAAACAAGAGAAAACGAATACACTTTGGAGTAAGATCCGTCTCCTGGGTCGCTTACTAATTAAGCTGCGCTTGTCTTGGCTTTGATTCAAGCTTAACATTGAGCCAAGATCCAACATAGAGCTGAAAGAAATCACAAGTTTGGCTCCTGGGAGTCTGTAGGCTCCTCATATGAAGACATGTTAGTCTATACGTGTAGGAAAGGACGACCTTTTAAACAGTGGCTGTTAATGCTGCGGCTCCTGTTGTTGCCCAACTACGCATTACTGTTTACCGGCATCAGGTGTTTTCAGTCGATCAGAAGCTGGATGATACCATTTCAGATGAAGACGAAGCAGGGGAAGACAGGGTGAATTTGTATCTTCCAGCGTCTGATAGATTGAACACACCTGATCCCGGTGATCAGCATAGGTTAGTGCAGGGTTAGTCGGAAGAGAAACTCTTGCTTTGTAACACTATTAAATCTTAGGCAGTGACAAAGATGGGAGCAAGCGGCAAAGGCTTTGGAGGAGTTTTAGTTTTAGTTCTTTGTTTGTTTCTGTTTTTAGTTGGACATTTACAGTAGTTTAAAGGATGCCTGGCAGTGGTGAAGGCAGGCTGCCAAAGTGACGGGGGGGGGGTGCTTATGCTGTTCTCATTTCCCTCTTGGAAAGACGTGAATTTCCTATATTGTCTAACTGTTTATAAGAGTATTTGCACCTGTGAGTAGATGGCAAAAATAATGCAACCAGAGCATGAATGAAACCCATAAAGAGAGGCAGAGGCTTTGAAGGCATTAGCGCAATATCAGGGAGTTGATATAAATACCTTTTCTGCAATGTTTGGTTTGAACGTCACTCAAAAACCAGCTGATGCAAATTCAAATATTTACTTGAGGTCAGAGCATCATAAATCACACTGCTCCTTGGTTTCAACATGAAATCCAAATTCGGTAAAGGTAGCTATTTGTGGTTTATCACTACATTACTGAACACTCGTCCCACAACATTTAAATTCTAATGAAGGTTTTTCCATTATGTCTGCTTTGGGATATTAAAGAGCCTGTACGGTAAAAAAGTAAACTGTCAAATATATGTTAGCTAAATATACCAGGTAGGGCAAAGTTAACGTGGACATTAGAGAATGAAAATGATCTTGCTCTGTCATTTCAAAAGGCTGCTCGATATATTATATTTGTCAAGGTCAAAAGGTCAATTATTCAAGTGTAAATGTTGTGAAATATGTATGGGGATAGGGCTTTTCACCTTTTAGCTTACTAAGGAGGTCTACAGTATTTGGGTATGTGCCTTTAAATGTGGCTACACTCGGGTCAATTGCATGACGTCCTCACAACAAATAGAAAAGTGCTTTGACATTTCCTGTTAGCGATAACTTAATACCTCTTCAGAACCCTTTGATCACTTCTAACAGATTCTTCTAAAACTGCTCCAGGACCAGTCCCATCAGAAACAGCTCAGCCCATCCTCCCACCCAATTAGATAAAACATCTGGGTGAGATATGGGCTTAAAGAAAGTGCTATGACCGGGACTCATGTATCATCAAAGGTGACGACAGAGTGGGAGAAATGTGATGCAAAAGAGCCATCCCTCCCCAGAATGTGCAAAGTGTGTGTGTTTCTTTAAGGGGTCAGTGTGTGCGCATGTTTGCATGTGCTGCCCTGTTTCACGTCAAGCTCGAGCGGCCTGCAGTCAGATTACACCTCCACTCCCAATGTCCCATGATCATCATTCACTTGAATTCATTACTGGGGTGTAATATGGATGCTTTTTCACTCCTCTGGTGTGGTGTGTTATGCAAACACACTGCAATAGATTTATTGGCTGATTTAGTTTTATATGACATTTCAATTTATTTTATATGTAAGTTATACAAGAAAGAAAGCCGGACCGACTGGGGGAATTCACCATTGTGCAAATACAGTAAGTGCCGTGTTCTTTCGATCGGGCACTTACCGGGTCTTCTGGCTTTTGGCTGCTGTCTTGGAGAGGCTCTTCGGGGAGGTGGTCTCGTCGAATCAGAGTGAACTCTCTGATGAACACTGCATCCTCATTATTGGCCCACACAGCAACCTGGAAAATCAAGATAGAGTCAGCACACAAGCTATATGCATAGCCTAACCAAACCATATGTGGTGGTTGGCCCGGAACGATCCCATGTGTGAAACGTGTGTTTTAACCATAACTGGTCAGCAACTTTAACAACTGTTTATTTTTGTAACTATGACAATATTGGTCCTGTAACATTAAGGAAGTGCTTTTTTTTTAAGACCAAATCCACAATATTTTATTTTCAAAGCCTAACCTTCTAGTTTTTGTGCTCAGTTCCAACAAAAACAGTGAAAGTTCCACAGTAATTAGCCTGTGTTTTTGATACATTTCATCCAAAGGAAGATCCAGGACATCAGCTGCTATTGTGGTGCAATACCAAAAGATGCCTGCTTAATGGGCATTAAGGTTGGAGGATTTGCTGCCCATAGGACAGGTTCACACTGGAACATTAAAATATGTGTAAAAAAAAAACAAAAAACCCCGGGATTCTTGGACGAAGATCATGAAGGCAGTGCAATGCATGAAGAGAAGGCAATGACAGCAAAATGGGTATAAACACATTAGCCTCTAGATGTGGTTGGAAAGCGTTAAGCAATAACTAATAAAGCTGATATTTAATATATTATATAATATTTAATATAAATCTAAAAGTTTGTACCCCTTTTCTTTTTTTACCTTGGAGATATTTTGTGGAACATTATGCTGAAAGCTTTGGATTTTCAAATGGGAGCAGGTTTTGTTGCAGAGCATGGCCCAGTAGTTTAGTCCTTTAGCATATTACACGTTTTCAGTGAAAGAGGTATTTTGTGCATTTCATATTATACCTGCATCAGATCAGCATGAAAAAAAGTGGGAACAGCTTAGCTTTCATGGCAACCAACATAGAGTATGTGATATTACTAATACTATTACTACAGCAACATCCTACATCAGAAATCACTCAGTAAGAACATTTACATACACTGCATTAGTTAAGGAAACGCATAACAGAGGAAGGGCAGTCTTCCTGTTTATTGATTGATTATGGATCCTTTGAATATACGAAAGCAGATATGAAGGCTCAGTCCACAATAGGCCGAACTATCGCACCACTCTGCTCTGAAGCAATGGTGAAAATGGGAAATCGAAGTAAATTGTAGAAAAGCTTGTGTTTCTCTTTGCAGTCTTTTAGTATTGGGCATTCTTTCTCCTGGATTTGGCTCTCAACCGCAAATCCCTCTTGATGAGGGGAATCATTACATGCCCTGGAGGAATTCAGAGCACAAGAGATCTGATATCAGAAGGCGTAGTAACCCACCCCTTGAGGGGAATCATGGATATGGCCCATTAGCAGCGCAGCAGGACCCGCATTCTCGAGGACAAACAAAATCCGAACGGGGGCCTTCAGCTGCTCTCTGCGGGACATAAACACACTGTAACTGGCTGCCTCCCGGGCCTGAGCCAAGGCAGAGTGAAGCAGAGCACTGGATGTGGGTTGGGGGTACTGAAGGTTTTTCACATTGTGGGGGGCTGCAGGTTTTTTAGTTGATGGGTGGAAAAAAAAAAAAAACTGCTGCTGAGCAACTGCAGCAAAACGTACACCAGCTTTCTGTGGGAAAGAGCCACAGAGTGAAGTCTTAAATAAGACAAATCAAATCTGGTCTAAAGCCCCACACTCAGCACTGCTTAGCTGCAGTCACTTATGCTGTGGAGGCATCTGTAACAACACATAAGTCACTGCAGTAAAATGTGGTTAAAAATCCTCCTTGGATGACCTACAATGAATTTGTTGGGTGTGGATCAGCAGATGTGGCAGCTGTTAGGCCAGATTTAACATTTCGATTTGTCCATTCCTAAAAGATACATGTAAAATTTAAGTTTTTCTTTTACTACTAATATTTGTTTAACCCCTAAGTGTGTGTGTGTGTGTGTGTGTGTGTGTGTGTGTGTGTGTGTGTGTGTGCAAGTCAGGATGAATGAATGTAAAATCTTACACACGGTAAAATACACAGTTGGTCATTTATTACAATATGTTTCTCGGGTTGTTATAACAGTTTAAACACTGCAGAGCTGAAAAAGGACATTAATTCGTTTAGCACGGGAAACCAAATAATTTATTACAAAAAATATATATATTTGCCATATATATGACAAACACTGCACCGAGACATGTCCTCTTTGAAACCGATGCTTCAAAGTATAATATTGCAAGTCAGGGGTAAAGCAAACACACAGTAGGTCGAATATACGAGCATTAAGAGAAGTTCTGCTGAACTTCTGTGTGTGTGTGTGTGTGTGTGTGTGTGTGTGTGTGTGTGTGTGTGTGTGTGCGTGTGTGTGCGTGCGTGCGTGCATTCTAAGATGTACCGAAAACCACTTAAGTGACCAGATGTCCTTGCTCAAGGCTAAATGAAGGCCAGGCTGAAATGAACATGCCAGCAGTGTCTTTCTGAACAGATTTTCTTCCTCTGGAACTCAGAAATTATTTTCTCACACACTTGTGTGCGTCTGAAAACCAGACAAAACTGACAACCGTTTCCTTGTCTTTTTAAAGTTTGCATCAACTCTCTTTAAATACACAGGATGTGCTGGAACCAGGCTGAGGTACAGGCTAATGGTGCATGACAGCTAAGCTCTCCCTCGCAGGAGTCTTAAAATTAGGATCTATCAAACTCATTTCCTGGGAAAACAAATTGGCTGTTCAGTGCCAATGTCAAGCATCCTGCATACCCCCACTGGATTAAACCATTAAAAACTGGCAGAGTATTTCCAAATAGGGCCAAAGTACTCAGTTTAATTGCGCTCGTGTAATGAAAAGGCTTGGTGGACACTGAGAATGTCCTTTACTTACAATGCTTTTTCCAAGAAAGTGTGTTTACATACTACAAATCTGCTTTGCCGAGTATGTTTAACATATTTTGTGCTTGAGTTACACACACTCATTTTCCCCCAGTACATAAAGTGAGACATTCCTGTCTTCCAGGGAAAGAGTATAGAAGATGCAGTATAGAAGCAGACGAACATCTCCCAGTTTCAAAGCTGCTGTCATTTGCCGTCTAACAATTTGTTATATTACAAATTCATTAAATGACATGAAAAATGGTTGCTTACCGTAGTGCAGAGAATTGTGTGGCGCTGCTGAAAATGATGTGCACTAACTTTCCAGCACTGAAGAGCAGGTGACATCGTAGGTAATAACTAAACAAAGCTGATCATTTAAAGTGGCTAAAATTCCATATGTCCCATCTATATATGATTGGTGGAGAACAAAATAAAGGCAAAAAAGACGGCGCATATTTCACTTCAGATCAGATGAATGCTGATGTTGCCCAGTGTCCCTCACATGTCTAAACACTGTACTTCCCTCAAAAGGCCAAATTCTGCAGGTTTAACCAAGTGCTTTGAGTAAACATCATAATGAGGGTTCAGTTGCCCAAAGCAATGAAATACATTACTTTTAACTGTTTCCAGATAACCGTTGGCACAAAAATTGGACATTATGTAACTTCTACTCATTAAAATGTATTTTTTGATGCTTATAAGTTAAAGATGGGGGCAACATAAAGTCCTTTTTCTGTACTAAATAGAATCAGCACTAGATGTTGTAAAAGCATGTAATAACGCAGGTGAAGTTTGGGTTTATTTAAATTAAAGCTTTGAGAAGGTTAAGGAAACAAGTGCTCCTGGTTCGTAGGGGCACCTGTGACTGAAACACCCAAGTGCTACTGGCATCCCAGGCCCCAGATTTACACATACGAGGTTCAAATCCAGTGTGGGTGAGTGTGTATGTGTGTCGATGCGACAAGGGGCAAGGGTGAAAGTAAAACCAGGCTGGTGATTTGTTAACCTCCGAGGCGAGTTGGATTTCAAAGAGCCTGTCTCCACCAGAGAAGAGGGGAGGAAGTGAACTCGGGGGCAAGTCGGGTCTTCAAAAGCGCGTAATCAACAGTAATAACATCCAACCGATATTATAATTGAGCTTTCCTGTAACACGGTGCCAGCCTCCACTGTTTAGGTGGAACTTTTAGCATGGTACACTAGGCCCAAACACAGACTTCTGTTTCTGTTCCGTGCCCTGCTGTTGTTTATTAAGATTTTATCCAATATTTAGTTAAGGACAGTTCTTTTTCAAGTCTGGCTTCTGTCTGAACGAAGCCTAATAGAAAAAGATATTTTTTTTGCTAATCCGCTTTCAAAGGGTTTCACATAACACTGCCTTCTCTTCCTCCCCCTTCTCTGTTCTTTTCGCATAAGCTGGGAAAAACCTTTTTTATCTCCTGAGGATTTTTTTTCTCCATCCATCCTCTGCCCCCTCCACATTGATTTCTTCCCTGGGATTATGACGAACTCAATTTAATATGTGCTCATTACCGACCCACGATTTCTTCAAGATTGTGGGACTGATAATAAAAAGAATCATAAAGGCAATGACAGAGTCTTGGCTCACCTCAGGAAACAAGACACCCTTCAGTGTAAAAGAGGGAAAGAAATACTACTGGTTGCAATTTTCAGTTTTACCTGCGAGGCAACAGGTTGTGACTAAGCTCTGTGGGAAATGAAATAAAACTGAAACAGCACTTTCATCACATTCTTTGATTCCTGCTGGATTATTTTGTTATCCTAATAATCTTTTGCAGACAGTCTTTGAATATATACTGTACTTTTACTTTGCTTTCCGGGCCAAATTTCTCACACTATGATTCACTGATCTTTCTCCCAAGTTTGTCCTGCAACATCAGGGGAACAGTGGCACGGAGCTCAACTTGTCTCCATTGCTGCCCTCTTCAACCCCTACCACTATTCATCTTAAGCAGCACAAGGAATGAAAAGCATGACAAGATAGAAGAATCCAACTTTGATAGATGGAAATTCTTCTTGGCACTGTCATCACGTCCCTTTGCATTTACGCTCCGTTACTCCCATGTTTTAATGCCTCATAATGATCCGTGACACCGTCCTAACGATGCATGAGCAGTTCTTTGACACGGCCTTTCAAAGTCCTCATGCAACCGCATGTTACCTGTCTCGTTTCACATATGTCCCGTTGAAACAGGATATGGGTGCAGAACATTATACAGATGAGTTAAACCGGTAAATCAGATGAAAGAAGGGGGTTGAACTAATGGGAGTGGGTGCATGCTGTCGAAAATGTTTATGGGATTATTGAGTGGAATTTTCAAATACAGGTATATGGGGAATATAAAGTGGTGCATGCTCACACTGACTTATATCCAGCCTTTGACAAAGAATCTACAGCTAATTTAGCAGGTTTGTCAGCATAGTTTTCCTGCCAATTCTTCCCCAGTTGCCACTGCCGACTCCCTGCGGCCCAGACAAACAGGGTCTGTTTTTCTCAATTATAAACCTTTTTCCCATGGTGTATTTCCATCTATCCATTATCTGTAACTACTTCTCCTGTTCAGGGGCGGTGGAGGGCTGGAGCCTATCAGCCCAAGCTGCCACTGGGCGAGATGCAGCATGCACCCTGGACAGGTCACCGGTCAATCTCAAGGTCAACACAGAGAGGCAGACACTGACAGACAACCATTCACACTCTTCAATTTAGATTCACGAATTCACCTGACGTGCACGTCTCTGGATTGTGGGAGGAAAACCACGCGAGCACGGAGACAACATGCAATCTCCACACTGACAGGCTGCAGCGAACTAGGGATTCAAATCTTGTAACTGTAAGACAGCAGCATTAAGCAGTTATGTATTCAGTAAAAAAGTGAAGAGCCCGGAACTTTTAACCCCCAAAATCTCTTCATGTTCTAGTTTATTGCTCTTCAAATAGATACATAGATATAATATATACTGTGAAGTCCACAAGTTACTGTAAGTAAGTCATATTTCGTACTTTAGAAGTCACTAACTGTGTGCCATGGTTTCTCTGCAAGGCAACGGGATAACTCATCTCAAGAGGTCATCATCAATCATTTTGGTCCATAGTTGTCACCGGCTATTTTTCTTCAACTGCTTCTTGCGAGAATCCCCTCAGGCCACAGGATATCAGCATGCAGTACAAACAGACACCAAATACTGTGCGGTGTCAGGTGTCTGTGTGGCTGCGGCCCTTACAATAAATCACATTTCTTCACTCCAGAGATGACCACGGGCTGACTGCAACTTGAGCGCTTGACCAGTGTGAGGGCGCAATATTAGCAAATAGCATATTTCCTGCTAAGTAGACAGGTTAGTCCACCTGCTGACCATGTGTGAGGCCACAGCATCTCATCAAGGACTTTCTGCTTTAGTGGGGGGAGCCAATTCTGCGGTGTGACACTGATGCAGAATAAACAGATGGAGCACTGAACGCCACTGAAAAATTAACTAGAGGAGAGACATCCTAATGATGAAAAAGCTTTACAGTAATCGCTGCACCAGATGTTGTGTGGTTTTCCAGCTCAGGTAACGACTGCTATTATATTTAATGTGGGGGTTTTTAATGAGGCATCAAAAAGAGTTCTGACAGCTCATCAAAGCACGTGGAGAGAGCTTGGATTTAACCAGTACCCGGACCAAAAATGCATTGTCTTAACATAATACTCATACCGTCGCAAGTATTCCAATAAATGTGCGAGATTCTCTCATTTTAAATAGAGAGTCAATAGGGACCCTTTGTAGGAACGATGCGGTGAAGGTGTTGATTTGATCCAGAAAATCCGCAGTCTGCCAACCTCCTCACAAATCTCTGTTGTGGTGGTAAAAGAAAACACAATGGGTACACAGCTGGGTACCCACTATTAGTCTGTTAAACTTGAGGCGTAACAGCAAAAGTATCGCTTTTTGTAGGCATATTAAATGACAGTAATATGACCCTTATTTATAACAAATATGTGCAAGTATGACTAATATTTTGTATTACTAATGCGTCACATATCTATGTGTAATGTAGAATGTGTTACTCATAGCTAAGAATTATCACCTACTGGAACCTAGATTCATTTAGTCCCAACACTGAGGCCATATGGCAATAATATGTCAAGAATGTGACTGATGTTAGTTATCTTCTGCAGTTCTGCCCCTTAGTGGCCAGGAAATCACTAATGCGGCTTTAAAATGCAACTATGAATTTTAGCTGCTGTTAAGATGAGAAATACTGTAACTTCTGGATGTCCCCTCTCCAAACAAGCAAGCCTACTAAAAGATAACATGGCTGAGCACAATGACAAGACTGAGCAAGGGCCTGACTCTGCTGACCTCTTCAGTCTTACAGTGCCAGCTGCAGGAAACACGGACAGGCCCACATGGCTTCCCACAGTGACAGGCTGAGTGACCGAGCAGGGGAGGGAAGACCACACCCGGACATATGTCCTCTAATTTCCTGAGACATGCTGGTTCTTCCTGCAGAAGACTACAGAACAACTTCACAACTGTAGCGTGTGAGGAAGGAATGTTGAAATGTTGAACTAAAATCTAGTGATTTGCTGTTAATCACTTCAGAGTGGAAAGTCAAAAATAAGTTTTAAAAACTATGATATACATGTAGTGGTTCATTCACATTACATAAAAGGACTGAGAAGCAGCAACTTGGATTTAAGTTCTGAATTATCCATTGTTTTCATTAGTTCCCTGTGGCCTGACTGTTGGGCCAAGCTCTCTCTCCGATGACTGAAAGAAAACGAAGCAGCTGAGAGGCCTCACCTTTGACACTTCTCCACTTTAAGACATCCACCCAGTTTGCATCTTTCATTACACCCACTTAAAGACAAAAAAGCCACTTGTTTTCCCAACTACTGCTCTGCCCATGAGGGATGGCCTTGGCCCTTTGTTACGGCCGACTCCAGCATGTCATGCAGACGGAACGGTTATGTAAGAGTTTTAACCTGGTGGGTAATTATGATCAAATCATGTTTATGCAGGATGAGACATCATCCGTTTCCTGAAATCATCCCGTAAGGTGACAGAGATGGATGGTTTCGAGAAAGCAATGGAAGTACGACCTTAATTGTGAAGGTCAGAGAAAAGATGAATTGATGAGGAACATATTAAACATGAATGTTATCTCTGTGGGAAACAGTTTAAACCAGTATCATGTGTGATAAATGCAAATCATGTCATTTTAGGGCTCAGATATTATTCAGGGAAGTCATCAGCAAATTCATATTCCAGTCATTACGACCATGTCACTGACCACATGTCTGGTGGTTCAGTGGTAGAGCATTGGTTGGGATGCAGAAGGCCGCGGGTTGGAATTCCACCCCACAGACTGCGGCCCTGCCCAGCCGCTGGTCCGAAGCCCGGATAGAATGCGAGGGTTGCGGCAGGAAGGGCCTTCCATGTGCTGCAAGAGTCTACATCACTTCTGACAGTGCCCAAGACGTTAGCAGCAGATTAAAGCATGAAAGGACCGAGACACAACAAACCAATGTCAAAGAACGAGGGGCGATGAAGAGCAATCGCTGTGTTGCCACACTGCACCTTTGACTGGGTGGACACAGACCGTTTGAGGGCAGAAGACCTTCGGTCTATGCATATACAGTACAAACTGTAAACAAAGCACCACTCTGGTTCACTGCAGACACAGTTTATAGCTTGACAGTGGCTGACAGCCAACCATCAGCTTGGTGCGTCACAGCCTAAGGTTGCGAGGTGGAACTAGTGCAGATTGGACCCGTTATAGCACGTACACATAATTACAATCCAGCAGATAATTACAATTGAATGGATTAGTCCCTGTAAAGCACACGTTTCACGCTCTAATGTGTGGCATTTGGTTAAATCGGTAATTAAATGTGAAACACCTGCATTCAGTCCAGTATTCAGCCAATGCATCCACATGCTGTAACCAGCTATGAGAGAATCGCCGAAAAACCATCCCTACGCAACACTGGCACCAGTCCAGCCGTCAGACACAGACAGAGAGACGACCGCGGCAGCTGTGTGACAGCTCTCCCCTGTCCGCTCGTCATTAGCCCGATCGATTCAGTGGAGCGTTTGCGCCTTCGTCCCTGTGGCGTTAAGCAGCCGTTGCCGCCGTTAATCAGTAATGAAGCTTTGTGTGAACACAAGACCGCACACCCCGACCAAAGCAGAGATTAGTGGCTTAGTTCGGTGTTCAAGGGGGCCATTACTGAGCAGTGGATATCAATTCATAGTTTAATTCCTAACTGCATAGTACACACACAGACACACAAACACATGTCCTCTCTCATCATATAAACTCACAGAGGGATTACAATTGACAGCTGGGTGGCACAGTCAATACACAATGTTCTGCACAGACTGCGCCAACAAGTTCACTGCTGAGTACGTGTGTGCTCCTGCACAACCCGTTCAATACACCGGGGTCATTTCACACATGAAGGTGACTGTCACAGGAAGATTGATGACAACACTTTATATGGGTTTCTGAAGCGGTTTTCCATTTTTAAGATTTAAGTCTTATGTTGGCTCACAGAGTGAATTCATTTAAGAGCTAAAGATAAACATTTTTCACATCTTTTTTAAGAAATTAAAAGCATACTGCCTTCATACTGAATCGTTTTACAGCAATGCTATATTTGCATAGACCGTAATATATACAAGCCTTGACTTCATGGGGATCAGTAAAATTGTTGTGAAGCAAACTGTACATTTCAGATGAAACTATGCACAAGAACAAACATCTTGTGAAAAAATGAGTGGGAGTAGCAGCTTTAGATGATTTGACCAAGGTTGCACTGACCCAGGAGGTAAGATTTACCTTCTCGCTCTATCAGTCCTGGAAAAGAAACAGAATGTTTTTGGGCTCTCGCTTCCTTTATCTTTATAGGACACTGCTAAAACATATTTGGGAATTTTTTCATGTGAAAAAAACTTTTAAAAAGTACTTTGAAAATACTATTTAAAAAAAAAAAAAAAGCACACACTGAAAGAAGGCCTTTATGGGATTCCTCGGTCAGTACGTGGCTGCTCGATATGATTGATTTCTGAATGTTGAGTTGTGAGCCGAGTGATTTCTGGTCGGTTTTCAGTGGCCAAAAACCAATTAGCACACTGAGATCTGGTAATTTTCCCAGTACATAAATTTAAGCAACATAAGAGTCCATTATGAACCTCTGCAGAATTGACAGTGGCAATGCCCCAAACGTGGATCCGTCCATGAAATGCAAGCTAACCGTCCATGCCAGACCTCCCAGAAGACCAATCCAGTAATCCGCTGTTTTCTTTCGAATGGACAAAGAGCCAATCTGGCAAGCCGTTGGCCTGATCACACAACCCTGAACGCCAAACAAATTAAACCTCGGCGGTGTTCGGCAAGCCTCTGCAAAGGATGTCATTATTAGCATCCAAGAGCGTGGGGGGAGACTGCAATCTGTGAAGAAGCCATTCTCACACCACAGGCATGGCCAAGCGATCTGTTCCGCTGAGTTTCCTGACCTGTTTTTTCGCCCACATCAATATGAGCAATGAAAACGTTGCCCTTTTCTACAGAGCACAGTCTGTGGTTACCAACATTCCCGCACTCAAATTAAGCCCCTCATTTGCAGAGTTGCCTAACCATTGAACAATCTTAATTTCCGTAATCTGTGGCATTCTCAAGCCCTGATCTCATCGGGCTGGCAGCAGGGCAAATAATGAAATGTCGCCCTGTATGTGGCATGCCATCTTTAGTTGTCCAGCACTCCACTCAATGATCCCATAATTGGGTTCTGCATTACTGTGAGCCAGCTGCACACTGGGCACAAAGTGGAAAGAATTTTGGATGTTTACCAGTAAAGCAAAGTTTTCTGCCTGACACTTAAACTTAGACCTAAACTTGCAATTCAACGGCTTTTTCTTCACAGCACAGCCACATCCCTCAACATTCATAAGTTGTAGCCATGTGTGTGTTCTATTAACTGATTAAAATGAATGTTGCAGACTTAGCTCTGAAGCACGTCTATAAATTATGGAACCCAAATCATCAATTTATGGACCAGAGGGATTTTCTTTAAGAATCTGTTTGGTCTCTTAAAGCCTTCATACCATGACCACTGCATTTCCACTGGTACACCTACAATTATGTTTATTGGATAAAGTCTTTGCCTCCCTCACTTTTGTTGGGCCATACACACACACTAATGATGCGTCTTAGATATGTTGTCTGTAAACTTACAGAACTAGTCAGTTGTTTGGACAACTGTTCTCATTCAATGGGTGTCTTTGTTTCCATTGTTTCCTACCTTGTGGGTTGCGACTGAAGACATCAACGCTTGTATCCTAGTGGTGCATGCCACGTACAGATGCACTCAAAACTATTCAACCCCCGTCGTTAGGTGTATTGGCAAAACTTTCAATCTTTCAGCAGCCTTCCTGAGTAATTTTTAGCCCAATACCTATGGGCAATGGCCTCCAATCATATCATATTCTTGGGTTTACGTCCTTCTTCAAATCGCACCTCATGGACTTTGAAGTGTGCTTAAGATGATTGTCCTGTTTGAAGGTCCAATGATGCCAGAGCTTCCTCACAGATAGCATGATGTTTTCACTTAGGATGAACTTATACTTGAATAAATCAATCTTTCCTTTTACATACTGCAGGTTTCCTGGAAACCTTTAGAGTTTAGTGTGTGTCTTTTGAGGGCTTGACTTTTTTTGACACTTTCACCCTTTTTCTAACATCCAAATAAACACTCAACAAACCCTGAGCCAGTTCAGGTAATGATGTGTTCTATGTCAAGCCCACCTGGTTCAACTAATGAAGCCCTTGATTAGGTGCATGAGGTTTGCTTGAGACAGTGCTTGATTTGCAAATGTTTGCTCTTATGAGGGATTCTATCCAGGGGTTTGAATAATTTTGCGACTGCAATAGTCATTAAAAGTTGCATTTTTTTGTTGATTTTGGAGGGACCACTTGTAACATTAGCTGCGTGGAGCTATTTAAATTGTTCTTGTTTGATTTGTTCATTGCAAACAGCTGAACGTTATATTTTGCCAATACACCTAATTTGCAATGTGGGCTGTGGGCAGCAATTGTAACATCCACGGTTTGGTTTGAGCTGAGAACCTTTGATGCATTTCATACCCCTGTTTTCTTCCCGTGCTTCGCCCGTTGTTTGGCATTGTGTCGATCAGCTTCCTGAAGCAGTCACCTGGAATAAGTTTCCAACTGTGTTGAATGATTCCCCACATAAGCTGGTTGGTCCCTACTGGGTTTAAGTCTGTGTGACTGTGGAGGCCAGGTTATCTGCAGCACGCCATCACTCTTTTTCTTAGGCTGGAGTTAAGTTTGAAGGCATTTTCCTATTGAGAAACAAATGATGGCTAAATGATAAGTGTTATGTTTGTGCAGTTACCTTTTAAAGCAATAACATATAAAAAGTACTATCATTTCTCTTTACTTAGTTGAGCAGTTCTTGTGGCATTACAGATTACTGCAGAAGTCAAATTGAATAGCTGGGCTCTATCTGCTGTATACCACCTGTGAACCACACTAGGTGACTCCCTCAAAGAGTTGAAAAAATATATAATATCTATTTTGCTTCAAATCCTCTTACATCATAGCGATGTGTGCAGTTTCATAGTTTGAAGTCTTTAGTACTGTAAATATGGACAATGTACAAAAAAATAGAAACAGAGCTGACAATAAGAACAACACCACACACTTATTGTTAGTGTGGGGGAACATGCAGAAATACTGATTATTTCTACAATTATTAATGAATTATGAAAGAAAAAATAATAATAAAAAGCCATGTTAACAACTATTTAAGTTCTGACAGATTTAGACATTTTCTAAGGTTCTTGACCACGAACAGGAAAAAACACTTATCTAAGAATAAGAAAACTAAGTTTCAGTTTGCTAAAAATACAATTATACAGGATACAAGATATCTGGCATAAAGCAATTTCATTGTTATTATTGTTAAAACTAAGTTTTAATTATGTAGTGAGGCATCACAATGCAGTTAACACTGGCTAAGACAATGCTATGTCTCTGCTATGTTGCTATGTTGCTCTTAGGGCCGTTAGGATTGTCTCACAGTACCAGGATAAATGTTGACAATGACCACATTTACTTTTAAAAGGGCCCTGGTCTCTGTCTGGCAGCCTCTTCCAGACATTTCCACTTGACTTGACATACTCCTGCAGCCAAACAAACCACAACATCATCATCCCTCTGACACACAAGCTGGGGAAACCCAGCGATTTGTCTCGGGTCCTCTAAATACAACAATCACCCTGTGGGGAACCGTATCTGAGACACGCACACAAGATCAGAGACAACATTGTATCCATGTATTCAAGACCGGTCTATAATGACACAATGTGACAGCTTAATATTGCCCTGTCCTTGTCTTGCTGAGATTCCAGAGGGTACAATTATCTCAGACGATTGACAGACACCAGCCAAAAGAGCAGAAAATGATCTCCCGGAAAAGCTAAATATGCTATAAAAAAATACCCAAGATGCACAAGACTAACAGAAAGCACTGTGCCATGATAGACACACAGAAAACATGTTGACACTTATAATGAAGGGCAATTGCCAGGACTTGTGACAGTGATAAGCCTGTCAAAAAAAATAAATAAAAAAGGTCTCCAAATTGTCCAAACCTGTCCTACATGTGTAATTTCGGAAAAATTGAGCCATTTGATGAATGATGTCCCTGAAATTTGGGACACAGCAAAAGTGGCATTTGACAGAAGGGAAGATGGTTGGATGGGAAGGAGAATGGGCACATATTTTGTTCTCCCCATTCCCTTTATATTAACGGGTCAAACTCGAGTTACCTGACTCTACCAGCCCATCAGAGGGCAACCTGGTTCCCTGAGCGTGTGTCCCAGTGTGAGCCTCATGCGTTTAATCGTATTCCTCTTTTCTGGTTCGACGTGGATTAGTGCAAACTCGGGGAACTCCCGCTTGCTCCCGAGGTTTGAATCGTGGTAGGGTCTCTATCTCGGGAAAATCATTTCGCTCTGAAGCAACAGCAGAGACAAAAATAAAGCGAGGTCATTTCAGTCCATCGAAAATGGAAAGATTCAGTCGTCAGGGTGTTAACTGTGCTGATCCCACTCAGAACTATTGAAGAAATTCTTTTCCAAGGAAGCTGTCAGCTAAGATAACACTTAACGTGTTTCAACAGTGGTGCACACGAAGTGACAGTTTCCAAATATGCGGGAAGAGTTATTCAGCAGTCTCCAAGTGAGCGCTGTTCCTCTGTGGCTACAACTTGCATTCAGTCAAACACACAGACTAAGTACCTGGCCTGGAATTTAGAATGACCCCCGTCTGCTTTTTGCACGACATGAAAAATCTGTTGCTGTCTTAAAATAAGGGCATTTTGTTTGATAGTCTGCAATCAAATAACACACTGCACCCAACATTTCAGAGAACAGAAAGAAAGAACGTTAGATTGCAACCATTAAGATGTCAGCTCGCAACGTGATGCTTACGTTTCTCCTTCTGCCGCCTTCAGATCAGATCGGCACATGTTGGTTTTACATCAGTTACGTGTGGACATTCGTTGCTGTGCTGCTTTGGATACTTACTTATTACCGGACAGCACATTCTAGCGCAGCGGCACAGGATTCAAAAGTAAGAAATTCAGGGAAAAATAATAGATTTTTAATACTTTTTTAAATTTTTCATTTAGCCATTGTTTCTATCAGCACTGTCTGTGCCAAAGTAATTACTGGGATTTTGGAACATTCGGCTTATGCTGTTGCAATATTGTTACAAGGAAGCCTGGCAGACCAAGAAAAACAAGAAGTTAAAACAATTCATTTAGCCAGCAGTTTATGAAGACTTTTTAAACCCCTTTATTTAGATATCAATGCACCTGAAATGTTATTATGCAGACACACTGGTGGGATGACAGTGGTAAATAAGGACCAACCCCTCCACACCTCCTTTTAATTCCTGTTGCTATAACTGTGTTCCATTCTCATACAGTACGAATACAGTCCACAGCCATAGCCTGGCAGAATAACCACTTGAAAGAGTGTGTTCTTGATGTCAGACAGGAACAAAGGGAGACATGTGGGCTATGACGTCCTCCTTGGCTTCCAGAGTACTGAGTTTGGTTATGACTGCAGGCATAAGCGTATTGCTCTTCAGACACATGCACACCACTTCAGCATTTCGAGAAGCAAAAGGCTTGACACGCCTGCCATGCTATGAAAGGATTTTGCTTATGTTCACATGGGCAGGAGCCTCCTGACGAAAACATTTTATTTCCTGCTGTCTGTGCCGACTGGCAGATGATTTATCTTGCATCCTCTCGCTGTTGACTTTGGTGGTTCTCCTCCGAGTAAGTTTAGGACGAAAAATGAGCAGAATAACTGAGAATCGACTGAGAAGCGGGGGTTTGCTCACACAGCAGAAGAAAAAGAAACAACAGTGGTGCATTTGTTAGGCCTTGTTCAGGCCGACAGGGCGGCTCGTATGTACTGAAGAAGGTACCCGAATGTGTGCTTCTGAAATGAATCACAGAAAGGGCCTCAAAGCAAAGAAATAATTGGATTTCCTTTGGCCTGAACACGAGTGTGTGTTCAGAAATGTGGCTGTGTTTGCACAGCTGGAGCGTGTGGCCAGGGTCATCTTAGCAGGGAGCAGGGTTTGGCGCTGCCGGGGCACAAGTTAAAGTACATGCCAGCTGAAGAATCAATGGATGCCTCCCTTTTCCTGTCGTTCCCTTTTCAGAAAAAAGGCACACGGGGATCACTCAGTAGTCCACTGACTGAACACAATTTCAGCTAGAGGAAGGCATTTCTATTTTCTACCAATGCAATTGTTTATCCTAAGCTGTGTTGGCTTCATCCATCAGGCCACAATGAACCTATGTTTGAAGGGAGAGAGCATTAACATGGAGCTGTTTGTGATAAGAACTCGGTCATTTATTCCTCGCATGCAATTACGTCTATATTGCTATGAAATGTACTGAAAGGCATTATTGATGCATTTCATTTGACCTGTTAGCAAAGACAGAAACTGCCTTGATGGTATTGCAGTATTGTTGCCTTCCCCAAAGAGCAACTAGGGTTCCACTCTAAATAGGACAAACTTGACAGGTCCGCTGGCGAAGGCAGGTAAGTTTCACCCTATGAGACGTGGGATCGGTCTTTTAAAACTTGCTGGCTGTGGCTTTGGTTTGTGTAAGAAATGTTATTCTTTCAGAGTGAAGAGCAATCCCCTGGTGGCGTGAAACCCAAGAACAGCAAAGTGGTTGGAAGCTGCCTCTCAGCAGCGCTAGAATCCGCACATGCTGGGGAGCTGAATCAAGGTTTAGTGTCGGGGCGGAACAGGTTTGTCATGCGCACGTTTGCACCGCTCCGTCTCGCAAGCAGTTTTGGAGAAATAAATCCTGCTCCACTTACAGCGCCAGCACCCAGAGACGAGAGGACATCACACCTTAACATATCCTCTAGCTCCTTTACAAAGCTTATCAGGTCACCTAAATACCTGAGTAGCTTCAACTCCATTGTGATAGAGATTTCCTGGCCATGAAAAGCTTTTTTTTTTTTTTTAATCGTACATTTAAAAAAAAAAAAAAAAGTTGCTTTAAAAGAGCACACACCCCTCTCAGAAATTCCTGACAGAATTGTCTCGCTCTGGCCTCTTGAGTTTCAATCTGATAGCCTCGAAATTGCTTCTGCAACCAAAACCTTCCAAATGTGGTCAGGGCGGCCCTTCCATTGTTGCTGGTGTGTGTAACAGAGATGGCTTCACATTCTGCAGGTTTCACGTTTGCTACAGATATCCGGGCGGCTCTGGAGTCATAGGGGAAAGATGAAGCCAACGGAGACTTCGTGTACGGCGTTAGAATAACGCGGTGGCATGACCACCAGCCCCCCGTGGGCTCCGGAAAGAGCGTGAATGCTATAACAAAACCTTCAATGCCATAAATCGGTGCAAAAGCCAGCTTTGTGTTTGTGTCCAAGACACAATCAAAGTAAAACCATATTAGCAAAGCCGAGTAAAAACACAAATAAATCCCCTTTGGCACAGTAAATTCAGGTGATGCAGGTGGCCTCCCAAGCTGAACAATAGCGGTTCCAATAACAGATCCCTTGGAAATTGAACAGCCTGTCCTTAGCCTGGCTTTCTGTTTCTCTTTCAAAGGATTAGAAAACTAACTGGACCCACGAGATTACCCTGGTGTCCTTTAAACGTGATGCCTCCGGCAGGTGGACAGGTAGCGATCACTCCGTTAATCTTCAAGTGTAGCAGGAAGAAGGGAATTATGGGTCACGGAGGGGACAGAGCAGTGAAGCCATGCTGCAGGCCGGTGAAGGCACCGTCACACACTACACTGAGGATGGAGGGTCAATGGGTTTCAGTGCCGTTGTTCGTTGACTCTCTCACTTACGGATTTCTGACACTATCACAAAACAACTGCCGCTAGAGCCCCAATATCTCAAAGTTAACTTGAGATATTGATTTTCGATTTATTATTTCTCCTGTAAAATTAACAGATAACTTATACTAATAAATGCTAATAATGAAAGAAATTAAAGTCGTGGTAACAATAATCACACGACTCAACTGCAACTATAACTGTCTTTACCAAACAGGACACAGTAAATTGAGTGAGGACCTTTCAGCATCTGTTCTTAGTTTGCACATTTTGCGTCTGCAGAAACACAAGTACAACACTGCTGGGAGATGAATGAAAGTTCAAATTTACAAATCCTGAATTTTGTACATTTTCAAAATGTCTTTGTGAGGTGTTTTGGTACAACTCTTTCCATTTCTTTCAACAACAGTAATGTTAATACATCATTTATGGTGACAAAACTGCTTTAAAACTCATACTCAGTGGTAATGCTGTCATGGGCTAAGAGCTATATAAATGCGAATGTAATATTATATTTTGTAACAGGTGAAAAAAAACACACTAATAAAGTGTGGAGTGAGTTTGGAAGCACACACTGTTATGTTTTCTGGTTCTGGTTTCTGATTTTTAAACTATTATTACTCTGGGGGACCGGTTATTATTTCAAGACTGTACTATGCTCTATACACAGTAACTTTACTAAATTAAGATTTTGCTTAACACTGTGTTTGAATCAGTTTCAGATGTTTTATGTTTTTATTCTCTCTTGTAGCCTGAACTTTGGCTCTAGGAGGACGGGGTGAGCGGAGCAGCACTACAACAACAGCGGGGTGTGTCTGATATTAATGAGACCCAAGCGGTGGATCTGCCCTGATAACCTGGGCATGCAAGTTCACCGACAGTCCAGGAGCCACGCTGGCTTTTTATGCACAATTATAGGCCTTGACTTGCAAAAGCTCTGACCGATGCAGCCTTCGACTTGTCAGACACTGACCGTCAGCCATAAAGTCCTACCTAGAGGAGAGGGTTTGCTGTTTTGCCGTGCATGTGTGCGTGTGATTAGTGGGTTAAATCTGGGAACTAACTGGCTGGATGAGCGCGGCGAAAAGAAAGAAGAACAATCCATCTTTTGCTGTGGATCGTCACATAAATGCAGGCAAATGCCTTTTCAAATTCATTGCAACAGTTGGAAAGTTTGTCAGCAGCCAGTTCAATGCACGGAGGAGGTATGGCTTCAATCAGATTCAGGACAAATATAGAAAGCTGTAAAGTTTGTGGAAGTGCACAGAAACTATTGCACAACCACACACACACACACTCACACACTAAGAATAGATCAAAAGTCCGGTGTAAAATCCACGATAGCCTACACTAAATTCCACACCCTCTTTATCTCTGAGGCAGAGATGTACCACCAGCAGGGCCCCACAGAAAAACACTAAAAGGGGCCCCCTTCGAGGGTATGTACGACATGTCAAGGGGGTGGGTTTGAGGTGCTTCGATGGTCCCCTTTTCCCCGGAGCCCTGCAAAGTCTAGGATTGCCACTGTTTTAGGCTAATTGCTACCATAAATCTACAAGCACCTTTCTCTTCCTGTGGTGAAGGAAATCCTCTTGGCCTCAGTGGCCCTGCTCCACACCTTCACTCCGCACTGTACTGCAGAGGAAAAGACGGTCCGGCGTATCCAGCGGGGATCTGTCACCATCTTTCTCACTAACTCCCTCTCTCCAAGTTTGACCGGCCGGGAGCAGGAAGCCTGAGATGTGAAGTAGGTTAGAGCCAGGAAAAGGGAGAGGCTGTGGATGAACCCCAGACCTCTGAGCAGGGCTCAGCGGGAGCTAAGTGAGTCAGCCAGTGGGCATGCAAGGCAACACTGTGGTGCTAAGCCTGAGCTGTTATGAGTGTAGAAAGACTAACAAGAGGAAATTAAACAGGGATTTACGATTTAAATATACCCTTACCCTGCTTGCCGGGTTCTTAATAACCTCAAACAAAGGGAGACCTAAATCCAATACAATATGTCAAGTAGATAAAAATATTGACATTAAAATTCAAACACGTAAGCTCATACTTGTGCATTTACTTTCAGAGCTTCCCAAAACATAGGAGCATGTCAGAGCAGGAATCACCCAGGGCTGCATTACTGAAACGCATGGCTGTGCAGACAAAAAAGAAAATAAAAAAAATTAAAATGTTAGAGACAAGTGAGACAGTTTTGGCACACATTGTTAAATATGAACCCACATCCTCCAGTGTGTGTCTGTGTGTGTGACACCTGCATGCAGCTGAAGCAGCTCTGGTTACTTAATAGCTTGTGCCACATGCAAACGATAACTTCATCTATATTCCATAAATGCTCTAATTCATTCCACTTTTTACTTTTTAAAATCACTAAAACACTATAAAGAGCGGTTCCAACGCAGCGCGGCATTGGCCAATTGCACATGTGCTGTATAAATTAGCGGTCGGCAAGCGGAGTCTGGTTTTAAGGAAAATATTCCCCCGCAAAAATATTTGTTGTCAGCACAGATTAAGCCACGGCAATTACAAGGACAGATTGTAATATTAACAGCGAGCATCATTCAATACGAGGTGAGAGACTGGCATTTTGTTAGCTTTGGGCAAACGCATTGCATTCCAAGCCTGTTGTGTAAAAAGATTAATGGCCAGTTACATTTAGGTGGGACTCTAATGTGCTCAGACAAAATGTTGAGTTGATTGATCGACCAACTGTCGCGAAGCTGACTTCTGATGAACATGTGCTCTACACATTTTCCCAGTTACATAATCTAGTTTATATTATGAGAGTCTTACGCCGCCAGTTTTTGGAAGCGTGGTTTCTCTTCACGGGGCAGCTTAAGTACAACACTAAGGGATTCAGACGTACAATCGACCTCATTTTAATTTACTTTTATTATGTGAAACCTTTAATTTCAGTCGTCACATCTCGAACGGCTAATGGAGACTTTTTATTTATGAGGGACACAGACCAGTGAGCCATGAACTAGGTTCACCAGAGGACAACTTTGTTCCTTTCTCTTCATTTCTATGAGGATTGCAGATAAGAAGATAAGATCACATCCTGTGTGGTGAATTATGAATTCCTCAGGTACCACGTGCACCAACATACACTACGTTAACTGCACCACACCTTCACGTTTGACCATACGTAGTGGTGGTAATTCACTACATAAACATGGGGGATTCACATCAAACAATGCCTGCGTAAAAATTACGTGTTAGTTTACAACTTTATGAGCCTGGCTGTTCACTCTGTTTCCACCGTATTAGTAATGCTGAATTTTTCTCACTGTTCCCTACGCCGCATTGAAAGCAACGCCCTGGTGAAGCACTGGGTCGCCTTTGTTGCGGAAAGGTCAGTGCATTTGTCGCCCAAGGTTCGCACCACCCTAAACGATGGCAGATCCAAATCCAGATGCCTGGAAAAATCGAAGCAAATATTTCAAATTGATCGCACCACGATTGATTCCCTCCAGTATATAATTGGATCAATGATTCTTATGTGTCCGCGTTAAAAAAGGGTACCGTCCCACCTCCTGCTAAACCAATAGGTTGAGTAACAATCGACAGTGGGCTCACAATGCTTCACACAAAAAGTCGAACCCAGGTCTCCTGTGGTAAAGTCCTGTGCCTTTTTGTACCATTGATTCACTAATATGGTTTTACTCTGCTCTACTGAAAGCTCAGAGAGTTGATCACCGATGCAAACAGGTACCTTGAGCACCAGCATGTAATGGCGAAGGGACTGCGCTGGCTGTGTGCATCATGCATTCTTTCTCTTTGTTCATGGTCCATTGTTCTCTTCCACTTACTGACATCCTCCTCAACAGAAAATTCTCCCGGACTGTGCATACTTGGAGACTAATGGCTATGATTTGCCCATAGCCATTAGTCTCTCATGCGAAGACTGAGCCGTTTGTACCTGTGTTACAGAGGCCACATTCCTGCTGCGCCCTCGTGCCACTCAACAACGGCGAACATGCTCGACTCACACACACTGACACGTCTTTCACCAGCTGATGCACTAAGAAAACACACAGAAATGCTTCTTGTTCACTCCCTGTACTAACACACACACACACACACACAGCCTGGTGAAAACATTGCTCCCTGTGTCTGCGAGAATTCGGCGAGCCTCTCCTAATTCCACCTTCCTCCTGTGTTAACCGCACAACGTTTGCCTTTTACTGACATGATTTCCCCGTGTTTGATGAAAATCTATTTGGTAGTGTGATGCTAACATGATGTAATGTGCACCTGGAATAAATGTTGCATGACATATCGAGTGTGACAGATGTATGCGGTAACTTAAAATGTCCGCAAGTTTATCAAATGCGCTTAGTTATTGGAGTTAGGAGAGTATGAATCACTGATTTCACTTATCTTACACTAAAGATGGTTCCAGACAATGAACCCCAGAAGAGTTTCCAGATAGAAAAACTAAGACCATAAAGACATGTGAGAAATAAGAAAGGAGTGAAAAATCAAAGCATGTAAAAAGGGCACATTTAGAAAATCACTTGTTATATTGCTTAGGGAAGACATTTGAGGCTCTTGGGTTTTTTGGCTCACTAATGTTTTTTTTTCTATATATGTCTATGTATATATATATATATCTACTTAAACTGGAACTACTGTTTCACAGATGTGTGGCTCCACCAAACAGGCACATTGACTCCTAAAACAGACTCCGAATCCATTCATCCTTGAGCAGATGTACTGAAATTAGCCTCCAATGAGTCGCTGATATATTGCATTGATGAGAATGGGACAAATGTGGCCAAAGTGACCTTAGTCTTTAACTACCAAAATCTAATCAGTTCATGTGCCAAATTCGAAGGGCTCCTTTCAAGGGGAACACATTAGTCCTCAACCAAGAAATGAGGAGCCATTCAAAGGAATTGCTAAAATCAATCAGAGGGATCACAAGATTGCAGAGGAAATAACATGCTTCCCATAAAGTCATACTCACAGCACTGGCAGCAGTGCAGAGGGAGGCTCGCTCTCCTAACCAATCAGAGAGCTCCAAACCCAAATGTGTCACACGCAGATGCGAAGGCCTTTGCACATGTCCATGAGATGCCATTGACTTTGACATAGTGTCATATTTGACACTCTGGGTGGATTCATTTCAAGTCTCATGCAACAGCCAGCGTGATTCCCAAAAGTGGCGTGTTGTAGCTTTAAATGCTCCTCTTTTTTTTTCCTGGTAACTTGTTAAAGGTGAAAATCATTCCGAACAAATAATATGCAGGTTGTAACAAGAGATTGGAAGCTGACACTGCTTCAAATGTTCAAAAATATTTTCAGCACCATTACCCAGAAATGTCTGACAGTCCCATAGCATAGAAATGAAAATAATTACAATGCAATCGTATTTTTTAAACCCAATACCTTTAGTGGTTGCCAAAATTGGAGGCCGCTGGAAAGGTAACTGTTTTCTTTTGAGAGAGAGAGATATTTATCAGTTTTCCACAATCCCTTTTGTGCATCATGATTTGACAGATGTCGTACATCATGCTGCTCGTAGATTTCAATGCGCAGTGTGTCGAGAGACCCTGTCAATATCCACTGTGCATAAAGAACAGTCAGCAAGTTGCTTTTCCCCTGTACCTTACTCTCAGCTACTTTACAGTGTGTCTGCCATCCCCTCTTTTAGTCTGTCAGTCCACATGCCTCTCAGCACTGAGCTTAAATGATTTTGCGATGACACAAACAACTTGATTTGAGAAAGGTGAAGCGCTGGGTGGCTTTTATTGTGAAGTGATCGATGCACTTTGTCACCCAAAGCTCGCCCCTAAAACCTTTCTTTGTTTACGCTGAGTCGTTCCTTTGCGCTTATTAACATCGTCCCTCTGCACAAAACTCCCCGGGACTGTGCATACTTGGCAAATGCGTAGCTACCTCTGATGATCGTGTAATGATTTGCCCATAGCCATTAGCCTCTCATGCGAAAACGGAGAGGTTTGTACCTGTCCCACAGTGAGCTGCAGCGAGCCGCATTCCTTACTCTTCCAGCTGCATACCTGTCATCGAGGAGACGGCAGGGGAGGAGTACTGGGAGGATTCAAATGGAGGACAACAGATTCAAACAAGCTGGATGCAAGAAGCCAGTGTGGATGATGTCACTGTACAGAGGCATGCTGGGACCGCATTCCTCAGTGGCACTTCAAATGCAACACCACGGTGAGACAAAGGCCATCAGTGAGCGATGACTGAAGACAACAGTGACCCGTGGGGGCTTTTTTTTTCCCCTCATAGGGGTAATTATTTTCCGAGGTTACACATACCAACAACAAGACTGTGCAAGAGATGTGAAAAAACTTAAATAAAATGATTTTCACTCACTGCTGTTCAGACCTGCTGCGACACTTTACATAAATTTCCCAAACAGAGGCCTTTTCAAGTTGGAGTCCCCGGGCTCTTGCTGAGGGCCAGTAAATCTGTTCTGCAGCCACCACATTTGTGCTGTGTCACTGCTCGCCCCAGTGTGTGTGTGTGTGTGTGTGTGCAATTCAAAAGGCAGTGTGGCCAAGGTAATCCCTGTGAGCAGTGTGGGAATGAGGAAGGAAGATGAACCTTCGGCTCCAGTGTTCACAACACAAACGGACGCTCATACACACACACACACACACACAGACACAGAAGTCTTAAGACCACAGACACATGCTAACACGCAGGTTTGCACTCGTGAAAAGAAAGTATGTGTATTTACACAAGTACTCTCCTACTTAAAGCTCGGGGGCCTGGTGGATCAGTGGTGGCATTTGGTTGGGATGCAGGCCGCGGATTTGAATCCCACGCCACCAGGTGCGGCCACGCCCAGACACCAAGGGCCACCTTGGTGCCAGCCCCGAGCCTAGATAAAATGGGAGGGTTGCGGCAGGAAGGGCGTCCGGTGTAAAAACTCGTGCCAACTCGTGGGCAAAGTAATCTAAATGAAGTCGAATCTAAATGTGAAAAAAGTCCTATTCACCCCCTCACTGCTCACACAGTGCGTGAAATGGAGATCATCCGAGTGCAGTGAGTGTGTTTAAAGGTTGCAGTTCAGGGTCCAGTTACTGGTGAATAAGTATCCTGACCAAAAACAACACCATAAAGACAAGAGAACTTTGTAAAATGATGATTGAAGAGCAGAAGTCGGGGGATGGATACAAGAAGCCAATAAATATCTCTTAGACCACAGTACGCTCATCTTTAAGCAACGGAAAGAAAATGGCCATTGTGTAAATTTGCCTAGAGCAGGTCATCCTCAAACCATGACCATGCAGTAAAGGGGCCCCATGAGCCTCCAGCTCCTTCAGAGGGATCATAAATGTCTTGTGAGTCATACTGTTATGACTTAATATAAGTAACACAATAAGTTACACACTGATACATAGTGTAGCCTTAAAATTTAAGCTACCGCACGGGCTGCAGTCAGTTAGCTCAGCTCAACATGAAAACTACAGACAGCTCTGTCCAAAATGTCTTGCAGTTTTTTTAGGACTTTGTGCAAAGACTCTTTCTTGGCCAACTTCCCGGAGTCCCATCCCAACTGCAAGGTTTCCCATCTTTACGTTTAGCCAAACTAACTGACTGTTGGCTGTAGCTTCCTTATTTTCACAGACTGTGATATTACTCTTGTCGTCGAACCCTGACACCTGTCACCAACAATGTAGCACTAACATTATGTTAATATTCGAATGCTATTTGGGAGGGAGATTGCATCAGTAAGACTGAAGATCGGGAGGTGAATGCGGAATATTGATGGATCGAGTTCATTTGCGCGATACATTCCACTTTTACTCGTGTCACTTTTACACGAGTTACTTCTTCCACCAATGCGCCGCTGCAGAAACTAGAAGAAAGAGTCTATAGGAACTGAAGCATGCACATTTGCAAAGCGATTAAGGGACGTGCACACACACTTTGTGAGCACGCATGATTACTGTAAATGCTCATCAATCTGCTTCCGTATGCATAGTAATCCTAATAGCACATCATTTGTAACAGGGTCTCCAGTGTTTAGTCATGGCAGCCCAGCGTTTACTCAAAGCACATGTGGCCACGGGGGAAGGCAGATGTGGAAACCTCAGGAAGCATCATTAGCCTCACAAACATTCGCCGCAGCCAGCCATGGAGACCCTGTCAGCCACCAGCACTGCAGACCCTCAGTCAATCATGTTTCCAGTGGATTTAACTGTCCGTCCTTTCTTTCCCCTTACGCCAAACCTTACTCACATGCAACCTCTGTTCCCCCCTTCCCTGAAGGAGTGACGTCAGGGGCTAAGATAGCTGGGTATTTGTTTTTCATGCCTGACAACCAGTTAGAGAGACTGGAATTACTGCATCTCTGTTTTCTCAGAGCAGATACAGTTCAGTTGCTGTCCAACTTTATGCTGGTGGTGTTGTTCGGCATTAGTCTTGTTTGGCCTTTTGCTCTTTGTGCATGCAACTCTTTTCCTCCGTCATTCCCCCCAGCCCCACCTCTGCAGACATTCTTGTGTTTGCACAAGGATTTCTTCTCTTTAATCCTTTGATATCACTCCATAAATATTCCACTTATCCTTTGTATCCTCTAATGTGGCTCCTCGCTTCAGTGTTTGCGTCTCCAAGTGACGGTTTCTATTTAACCGTGTTCGTTGACAAAGATGTTATTCACTTTTAATCTATTTCACCTGCTACCTCTACATGTGCGATCTATGTGCCTCCCTACCAGCCCTGACCTTTCGCCTCAATTGTTCTCGTTTCTTGCCTCTCTTCCTTTTTCTCGGCAGAGTCCAATCTGGCTTCTTCTTCCCTCTTGACGATCCTCCCCAGTGCTGTCTCAAAACACAGACAAACACACATACACACCTCCTACCTGCCCTCCCCTCTAATTAGGCATCACGAGAGGGGCCCAAGTGCTGCTTCTCCCCTCTCGTTAGCATAACTCCCCGGCACTCCCGCTGCAGCCTCGCCCCGGGACAGATCTGAGGTCAAGGCTGGGGCAGAATAGAACAGACAGAAGTAGACGCGCATGCTCAAGGCAAGGCAGAGTCTCTCGACTGCAAGCTTCTGCTGCTTATGAGATGGGCTGTGTGGGAAAAATGTGCAGGCCAGATGATGCATGCAGAGCCCACTGGTGCTGCTGCTGCCGGTGATGCTGCTGTTGCTGCTGCTGCAAATGAGCTTCGCGCTGGCGTCCAGGAACTCACAACAGGATAAAACAACAACACTCAATCACACTGATGGGAGGGGACGTGGGCTCACTGCAGATGGAGCCCAAGATGTTTCATCAGCGGAAAAGGATGCCAGAGGCTCGGCTTTCAAGCTCTGCAATGACAAATAAACCTCATGATGAAGGAACAAATGCGTTCACAAGGGGATCCAGAGGAAACAGAGAGTGGACGGAGGGCAGCCACCTGCAAAATCACAATAGAGTTGAGTATCTGTGATGGGCGTGGGATCCACAGAGGCCACGGCTGCTGAAGAACACACAAAAAGGTCCCTCTGCTGTGATGTTGCCATCTGCTGGCAGCTGTGTATTAATGCATGACAGCAGTCTGAAGTATATGATCTGAACATTTAGCAGTGTATGTGGCACAACAAGACATATTCCATTTCCTAAAACCACAAGAAGCCGTTTTGCTTTTTGATATTCAAACCTGAACAACATGCCCGCCCCTGCCAAGCCCTGACATTCACTCTGGCACAGCAATGCAACGTGATTCCAGTGAGTTATGCCATTTACTGGCACAGAAGGCTTTGGGCAGTCAGTCATAGCATGTTACTAGAACTCAGCAACAAGTGATTGAAACGCAAACAACGCTATCGAGTTCCACCAGATTTTAGAGGGGGAATAGCAAAAAGCCATATTATTTTTTCCACATCTTTTCAGTTTTTTTTTTTTTTTTTAAAGGCCTGGTTTGGTCATCATGCTCTGATGTTAAATGTGTGTGATGCTTAGAGAAGCATTTTTTTGTACAGATTAAACAAATAAGCCGCAGTCGACCGGCCCCCGCCATGGATTCTGTCACCATTAGACACAGCACTACTGTTTTCCTGTTTGCTTTGTTTACAGACCATTTGATTTAACTTCAAAAGGTATATGCCCCAAAATCTTAAACTGTCCCTTTAAGTAAGAATTAGATTTCAGAGTTACAGACAACAGGAGTATGCTCAATTCATGCACTTCCTCATTAGGATTATGTGGAAAGCATCAGTAGGAATGTCAAAAAGGGGAAATTGGTCTCATAAATTCTGATGCCAAAGATAAGCACATACCCTGGAGCTGCTAGGCATTTCCCATTTTATATTTTCTCTGAGAATGTGTTTTTCGTGAAATTTCAGATTAAGGATTTCTTATTTCGACAGTGGCTCTTTTGAACGGCAGTGTCAGGAGTTAAAAGGAAAGAAAAAACACAAACTGGAAATGAATCCTAGACCCACACTTAACTGTCAATTTTTTATTTTTTTATTTTTTGCAAATATTGAAACTGATATTCCTTCTGGACTCAACATGCAAAAGAAGCTGCCATCTCTTGTTCTGTTCTATAGAAGCTTTCCTTCATTGGCCCGCTGAGAATGGTGTGAAGCTACTTCCTTTTGGCCCGACTTTATAGGGATGAATGCCTGCACTCTGGATTTATATGGTTGGAAGATCTTACAGCCCGGCACACCTGAGTACGATGCACGGGAAACATTGCTACTGTGCCAGGAACACTCAAAGTGCTGCATGAAAAGTCTTCTTGGGTACCTTGGCAATTTGTGCAAACATAAGTACCAGTAAATTTTGGCCTTGGACTATGAGTAACATTACAGACACACACACACACACACACTTTGTCTCACTCCACAGATTAAGGCCAGATGGGAACAATGAGATGAGTATGAAGGCTTTGCAGCATAACTGAAAACACTCTGTCTTGTTAACACTCTCCAAAAACTTGCTCCATCCATCCATCACCAGCCAGATGTGCTGTGAAGCCTTTTCCTTTACTCCTCAAGTGGGACCAAAGCCTCTCAAAATTAATTCACTTCCTATTGCATTTGTGTCCACAACAAAGGCGCTCATGAAAGCTAATCTGAGAGTTTGTGGTCTTTGCGATCAAGAGATCAAACCAAGGAGCATGTTTCAGAGAACAAGAGATGTTGCTGACGGACGCTCACTTGGGAGCATTTGCCCTCCGTGACCCCACTTAATCCTGTCATTATAGACCCCAAAGCTTCCCCATCCTGAGGACTTCAGTTCTCTTTGCTCAGTGCATTAGGACACGGAGAGGGACCATTTCCTTGAATAAACATCAAGATCTGCAGCATATTTTGCCAATCATTATTTATAATCCAGCTAATTAGAAGAAATGCATGTAGTGCAATGGGCAAGGCAGCCAAACATTGTGATTAAGTCTGGCAGTTGACTTGTATTCATCAAGAGCTAAAACATGTCTCTCCAGCAATCTCCCAAAAGGAGAGTAATTTTTATAAACTTCAATTGAGATATCATTGTCAAAGCCAGTTTTCTTGCTGGGTTTTATTTGCACCAATGATAATAAGAGACTGACCTGGGTCTGTGTTGGAAAAAAAAAAAGAATTAGACCCAGTTTGTTTTGGGCTCACTTTAATTTTGAGCATTAATTTCGTCAAACCACATTAAATGGGATGTTTTCCATGTTTATTTTTATTGCTAAGCAGTGTATCCCATAGCAGTGTGGGATGATGGATGGATGGATGGGATGAACGGACAAACAGATGGGATGAATTGATGAATGAACAGATGGATGGATAAATAAATAGATGGATGCTAATTTAGCATGAATAGATGGATGTATGAATGGATTGATAGATGGAATAAATAGATGGACGGATGGTGAGCTACTGTAACATGCATAATGCTTCTTCTGATATTTTTCTTTCCGCTTTGGCATCTAAATAAATGACATTTAATATGACAGCAATAATAAGCATCTACCATAAAATGAGCTAATAACATTAGCTAGCTAAGCTAACAGATTGTAAGCTAATTTTACTAGCTTTACTAGATTTAGTCTTAAACATTTTAAAATGTGTTTTACCACATTTCACAAGAGCATCATACATGTGAAAGGCAACTGAGCCACATTTTACTAACAACCTCTCACATGCATGGAGATCAAAACTTGATTTGCTGTTTTGTTTGTTTTGCATATAACATTTAAATGGACATATTTTAAGTTGTTGCACATAGATGTTGGATTCTCCTCTGTAAACAGCACTGGCAGTTGGAGAAAAGGAGAAAAGCTCCAGAAGCACTCACCTTTCAGCAACTGGATTTAAAAGGTTGTGAACCACGTCAGCTCACACGTTACACACAAATGTGACAAATACTCAACACTTTTGAAATATTTCACTTTAACTAATAAAAAAAAAAAGCCACAAATCTACCGAAGCAGTGGCCAAAAGAACAAACATTAAAACAAAAAAACAAAAAAAAAACACAAGAAAAAGGGATTTACTTTGCTCTATCGCCCTTGGCAGTCGCCAAATCATTATTTAGGGCACTAGACTTAGTGATCACAGAGATGCTTGAGTGTCTTTTAAGCCTCCTGCACACACAGCCAGCTTTAAATCCTCGTCCAGGAAAACAAAACGTTCTGTAAAGTTCCACTTTGCTGCACAAATCAAGTGAATGGAGTGAGAACAACAAGAACCACTTGAGCCATGTCATTATGTCACACACATAGGAGGGTTGGTCCGTTCAGTTTAGAGTCAGAGCCGCAGGCCATTTGGCCCACACACACAAATCACACAACTTCCCACAGTGCTACACACAAATACAGAGGCTCATTCTTTTGTTAAATGGTAATGCGGAGAGTTTGACCTAAGTCCTCGGATGAAAAGAAAAGGCCCGTGCATGACAGAAAGCCCAGGAGGGAGCACTTGTTGTGCCCTGGGTCACTCTGGTGTGTGTGTGTGTGTGTGTGTGTGCGTGTGCAAACAGATAGTTGTCCGGTGCTCACTCACGCTGCACAGTCCCTCCTTGCACAGATGGAAGAGCTTGTCATGTGCTAGAATCCCTTGGTGTGTGATTATTGAGTCATGCTATGTGGCAGAGACACTAAATAACCAAACCACCACCACTTGTTATAACAAAGAAGTCAGCGTGAGGGTGTGTCGCCACAGACATTCTGCATCAAGTACAATTACTCACAATGCACCTTCATCTGTCAGTGCAGCACAATTAACACACACCCTTGTGAGCACCGAAACATGCTGAAAACATACAGCAACATTTTTATCGCGCATATCCCTGCTGTTTTCTCCAAGAGCCACTCTGTGGGAACTTCAAAGGTCCCCGCTTCGGACCCTCAGCAGTCTTACACCTATGCCCGTGCCCACACAAAGATGATTAATGTGCCACTTCATGATTTTCCTCCCAATATTTAAACTGTAATATAATCAGACCAAAGCTGGACAGAGGCCTGGAAAGAGTTGCAAAGCCTCAAAAGTGCTTCACCGCCACTGACGTTTATTGATTACAGTGTGGACATGCTCAGCTGGACTGTGTGGCAGCCAGGGCGTCTAAACCCCAAATCACCTTGAAGTGTTGTTAGCACCTGTCGTGGTCATTTACACATGCTGACAGTGGCATCGCGCCCCCCTCTGTTTTTGAGCCCTAAACTGCGTCTACAGGCCAGACAACTGCTTTGTGCTCCACTCAAAACGCAGCCCTTGCGGTGGCTGTTACGCAGCATGTGTCAGTTTTTACACAGCTCTGCCCACATTAATGAGCCATGCGCACGAGGAGCCTGTGGGAGGTAACATGTAAAAGCTTTCTACAGTGAGCCCACTGCTTTTCTTTAAGGCTGTTCAGTGCAGAACAGGATGTGAAGAGAGGATGAGTCTTATTTCTCTATTACTCTATTAAATTACACAAATGAGAGCGAGAGCTGAATCAAGTTTGCCTCCCAGCTGTGGAGACTGTTGTACAGTTGCTGCACGACTGTGTCTAAATGCACCACAGATTATCAAAGTAACCCCTGGTTTTTCTGCAGCACAACTTGCAAACAACGGGACACTCCTCATCTCATCCACTGCACAGCAGCTTTGGACCTGTTCCAGCATCACTGGGGGATAATTAGGACCAGAGATCATCCATTAAACATTGCTTTATGCATAATGTGTGCAGAAGAAGATAAGTAAATCTTTAGTTGAAGGCATACTTTCTGATTCAGTGAGTTTAGTGCCATGCTCATGTTTAGGTCATATCTATAGTATTAGAGCAATTCTGTAAAATAAATCCATATGGATATAATGAAAAATATCGCAATTTTCTACAGTGGTCATAGGACAAGTCAAATTAAAAGCAGCAGGCATCTGTTCTTTCTAGAGAAACTGAGTACGAGTTTAAAAAATGACATCGTATGCACGTAAGTGAATACCGAGTTCGCCGTGCGTCAAGGCGCAAATTGCTGCCGCTTACCTTCACGTAAACAGCGAGAACAAGCAGTCCAGACGCCCACAGACAGGCCCGTGTCATCTCTACGTCTGAGAATCAAAAAGTTGATTTCAAACTGTTGGTGGATCGCCCGCTCTCGGTCTGCCCGTGTGTCCACTGTCTCAGGCAAAAAATAAAAAATAAAAAAAAGTTCCGCTGTTCTATCCGCGCAATGCGCTCCGAGCTCCAGTTCTAACACGCACACTGAGAGAGAGACAGAGAGAGACAGAGGGAGAAAGGTAGAGGTCAGCCGGGAATTGCTGGAGACGACATGACACTTGTTCCCCCAGCAAACACGTTGCTACTAAATTTATGTTTGCACAGCAGGCGTGCGTCAGGAAAAGGGGGCTCTCCCACCTTACATTCTTAAAGAAACACACGCGTTCGGCGCTGAGGGTCTGCAGAGTTGAGCGTGCTGGTGGGTGTGGGAGCGTTGCGTTTCACTTAAATGAGCTTCATTATTAGCGTGCGTTTAGACGGAGGATGTTCACCTGTAGGACCCGCAGCATGATGGTTGTGCTTTCTATGGTTTTACAGTTTGCTTTCATTTGGACCCAGTCTGGCTTAACTCTGGCCAATAGAGGCTCCAGACCTCTGTGCATTCTGCAGCTACTTGTTTCTGGTGTTCAAAGACCTGTTAAAGTATTGGAGCTCACCTTTTGTGGGGGCTTTAAGCATAAAACAGTGGGCGCTTTTGTTTCATTGTTTGTCGGTGCGATTTCAGCTACAGCAGACTTTTAGAAACCTCGCTGGGACTCGAGGTGTCAGGACACACAATCACATCGATCCTATTCCAACAAACGTCTGAAATGTGAAACTTTGACGGAACAGTTTTCAGATATACACCCATCGCTCAGTACGTCCACACTGGTGGGCTTACTAATGTGATGGAGCACCAGGGTCAGCATGGCCACTGTGATGAGCCAATATCAGGTCACTGTAAGAAGAAAGGCTTTTGCAGAACAGTTATAAAGCGATAAATCAAACTACAAGTGGTGCAGTAGTTTTCTTATGGCCTAACATCAGATTTGCACTTGATAAATCATAAAACTGTGGTCATCTGTGAGGATTGAGCGTGTAAATATCATAAACTTAATATCTGTTTGTCCCGGAGCTTATTTTATGTAATAATCCAAATCCTGAGGGGGGAAAAAAAACCCTCCTCATTGGCTTTTTGTTAGGGGAACAAAGAAGATACTAAGTTCTGGCCTGGACCAAAACGTGCTCCCTTACAGCACCTCACAGGCTGCACGCCTGAAGGTACAACAGGACATGAAGCTTCCAGTTCTCGTCTTTATTTTCTTCTTCGTACTAACTTCATTGTGAATTTAGTCAGTATGAAATCTATTAGCCTTTCAAGTTAGGTGGCCCGCGCTGGCAGCCATGTGCCATTTAAGGCCGGGAAGAGTTTATCTGCGTTAAGCTCTGACTGCTTATGAATTGAGACGGTGTGAGTGGAATGAAACGCTCGTAGCACTTTGGCCGTCGCTGGCACCTATGATTGAAATCCGCTGTTGTTTCCGATTTACCTTGATGAGACCCATGTCCTTCCTTTCCGGCTCCAATGAAAACAACAGTCCTTCAGTTCCCACTCCTTTTGGGATGCTCATACCTTTCGTGCAACTTCATGAAGGTCTGCACTGTATCTTTGGATATGTGAGTGACTCCCTCAGATCCTAAAATTAGCTCCGAATTAGGGTCAAATGCGGGTGTTGTTTTTAATTTCCAAGTACAGTAAATAAACTGCATTTGCAAAAAAAAAAAACTTATTTCACGGTCATTAGATTCTCAAAACGAATCACACCCTGTTCGAGTGTCGCTGCATGATAATTGATTCCTTTTGATCGCAGGCCTTCGCTCAGCAGAGGGACGTTGTCCTTTGAAGCCTTAGCCCACTGTGGTGGGGCATTAGCGCTTGCACGTCGCATTTGAAGCCGCGCAGCGCCACTGTAATAACTACATTCTTAGAAAATGTCATCTATCCTCAGCCGAACTCAAAGGGGGAGATGCTCTCAGCGAGCCACACAATGGGGCAGGTATGTTTGGTATGAGCTACCTGAATTGCTGCCTGACACGAAGCCCTGAACTCAGCTTAAATCTCCATTAATACGCCGAACACAGGAATGTAAATGTAATATCTCTGCCTCAACACTGCCCGGGGTGTTGAGATCGTTCCCGTCATTTTAGTCATTACCAGCCCCTTGTGAAATCCAAAGCGAAGGAGACTCTTAATGAACTTTGGCCGCCGCACACGCAGACGCCTCACGGGGGCTGTGCGCGCGTGCTGCACAAATAGAAGTGACACGCGCCGTTGCTTTTATTGATGGACACGTTCAATGGGTTCAGTCGCTCCAAATCGCCGCCCCGGGGCCACGGACGTCTTTTCAGGGACTAATCAGGTTTAAGTAGCACCTGTCAGGTGCTTGCGCAACCGATCTCACGAGGAGTGTGACAAATAAGAGGTTGAGGTAGCAGCTAATGACCGTCTTTTAGCTGAGGTCTTTTGTTTGAATGCGACGATGGGCTGGATTCTCAGGGACGCGCCCACCACGTTCTTACTCTGCAGTTTGGATGCACGCGCACACAAACACACAGAAGAACTAAACAGGGCCACAGTATGTGCGGCGCACGTGTTGGTTTCCCAGCCAAAGACACTCGGAGCCGCATGAGTAACCTAGTTGTCTCCGTTTTAGCTGACACCAAACATAGCTGTTTGATCAGGGATATTTGGCCCGAGAGTCAAAGTGCCGCTTGTCGCATGTGTTCAAAGAGAAGGCAGGAATTTGCCAAATACCAGCAAGAGAAAATGCCCTTCACGGGATCCCATCCTGCTTGTTTTTCCTCTGAAGACGCAGCTACTGAAACAGACTTTGAAAGTCTGTTTCCTCTACTCTCCAAAAGCAAAACATCCCCAGACCTGAATTTTACGATTAAACAGATAATTCTCCATTTCGGGAAATCTGCTTTAAGTATTTCTTCTTGCCAAGAGTTTTTTTTGGTGTTTTTTTTAAAGAGGCTGATACTATGCTGTAAACTTGCTGCTTCGACTTGGAACCTAAACTTTACATCAAGTTAAAGGTGCAATTCATACTAAATACTATGCTGATCAAATGTTGCACGATGTGTAAACTGATGTCTCACTTTGGTTGATTTAGGTTTGTGAGTTTATTTAACAAGTTAGCTGCTTGTTTGAAGCTAAAAATCTACGTCAGCTTCGTGTTCTGTAAACATCAGCCGTGTTTGATTTAGCCCGTTTATTTATTGAACTTTTTTTTTTTGGCAGTTCCGTGAACTTAAGCAGTCTTTACACGGAGAAGCAAAACCATACTTCTGCATTTTACACGTTGAACCTGCTCCCGTTGGAGCCACATTATACCAGAGTCAGTGAAAAACCACCATGTAGCACCAGTGTGAAGCTGCTCCCACCGACTGTTAATTATTAAAAACAAAATTAAACAAAAACAAATTGTTTAACATGTATTATATAATAATAATGATGATGATAGCTTTATTTATCAAACAATGGATGTTGGGAGTTCTTCTAATATGCTACTGTAGATTTGTTTATTAATATCAAGCTAATTTAATGAGTTGAGTGAAGTTATTAACTAACTCATTTAACTCATGATTTGAGGTTTAACATTATATAATATAGATTATATAACATTTTATTATCAGTTCAGATAATGGAAACTAGTAAAATGTACTAAAAAGTTCAATTAGATTGAAAACATAAAACTGAAAAAAGGAGCCGATTCTAAAAAATTCCCTGAATGCGAATTCACAGTGTTCTGCCAAAACCGAGAGTTGTACAAAGTAAATAAACATAACGTCCCAAAATGTCAAATTGTTCTTTTAACATCAAAGAGTGTTGTTGTGGCACCTTGTTGTAGCTGCCAGTTCCTCAGCATGCAGTGTACCACCACTTGGTTGCCTTCCTCATCTGTCCCTGATTGCCTTTTCTGCTTTGTGGAATTTGGCACATGTCCGTGTGTGTGTGTGTGTGTGTGTGTGTGTGAGTGTGTACGTGTGTCTGCTCATGCTTAAGACTCCAGAAGGAAAGGAAAGCACTTGGGTCACACTGTCCTGGGAATGCCAGCCTTGCTAAGGGTACAGCAACCTGCCTGTCTGTCTGTCTGTCTGTCTGTGGGTGAAGATCCATTTCAGACATATCATATCCCCTGCAGGCTGTCTGAGGGGCATCATGCCACAAACCAGCAGTTGAATATGCAGACAGTGGGCACAGCCCAATGATCAGTCAGCCTGAGAACCCATTGGTATAATTATTTCTCTTTATTCAAGCATGTATTTATACACAAATATGAGCCTATGGCTATAACTATATACAGGGATACATAAAAATTTGTGATCAAAAATCCAGCACTGTGGATTTGTGTGCCCAAACTATTTGGCTTTGAGTAACTGTGGCATCAGGTTCCACACAATAAGTTTAATCAATTCAGGATTTTTGTGTCATCTAATCGCAAAGTCAATCTGACAGGCTGCAACCAAGCAGCTGTAAAGATGGAAGCAGAAAAGCACAGAGGAGTGCGTCTACTGTTTCAGTAAATGTGCTGCAGGCTGGTTACTGACTGCAAATCTTAGGGCATAGAAAACAAACGTCCTCCGGGCTCAGTTTCATCAGCGAGGATTGGGCAGATAAGTGCCAAGGCGTGTTTGTAACATGCCTCTCGTCTTCTTGCTTTTTAAATGTCCGGTTTTACTCTGCCCTGCCGAGCAGCGGAATTGATTAGGTATTATGTGTTTATATAGTGGATAGGTACAAGGTGAAAACACATCTGGATTACTGTAAAAAATGTTACTTCTTTTTACTTTTGTCCAGAGGGATTAGACATATCTCTGTGTGGGTGTTATATGTGCCATCTATATCGAGGTAAATTATGCACCCATACATTATTTTTACAATTTATCTTCTTAGGCAGGGACGGAGACGGACAACCACTGACAATCACATTTACAGCATCGAGTGTACCTGTATGTCTTTGGACCATGCCAGACACAGTAGCCTGGAAGATCCGAACCCATGCAGTCTTGATGTGAGGTGACAGGAAATTCATTTACATTTTGCATTTAAACGCGTAACTGCAAATAATACACAAAAACAGCCGAACTACAGCAAATGACATTCGTACATCTGCCGACAGCAGTCCCACTGAAGTTGAGCTGTTTTGTTTCTCGTTTTTACCCACACCCTGCCTGGATTTAATCTCAGTTATTTATGTGGCATTACAAGCAGAATCAGAAAGATTTCAAATAAGCACAAGATTACACCCAGAGGAAAGTCAGTAAGAAAGAAATGAATAGAGCCACACTGTGAGGCTAACAGCAGACATTTCCGTATCTAGCTGTAGCTCACAAAATTATACATGGATGACTTAATCATTTCATTTTAATATCTTGCATTATCTAAATGGATTGTATGAATTATTGAATAAATATGTAAGAGCATTGGTATCTTCCTTCACTCGGCTCAGTACATCAGGTATAAGGCTTTATATTCGGGTGCCCTGATATTGTGTAAGTACATCGCAATTCACATTACTCATCTCCTTTATTTCCTGGCAGAAGAAAAAAATAATTGCTGAAGGCAGATGGTGATCATTTGCTCAAGCTGAGCAACATTTATGCAACACTCATGCATCACAGCCCCCAGGCCTCGCTGCCAGTGCATCTTGTGTTGCGCTGCCGACCACGAGCTGCCCATAGGGACCACCTGGGTCGGGTGCACGTCTTCTCCTGATGACATATGTGTGTGAGTGAAGGACAAAGACGGAGAAACAGAGGGTAATGACAGACAGCTTGGCCCGGCTGTCAGCTGCCACTCGGTTCTCATTACTGCTTCTCTCGCGTCCAAGCCTCGTTGCTCTGGTTTCCCCAAGCTTCTGCACGTCTCAGGTACTGTTTGGGAGGCCAGCTGAATGTCTGTCTGACAGGGAGACGGCAAAGGAAAGGCTCAGAGAGAAAGCAGAAGTGAAGCAAAGGCTCGTTTCCCACGTTGTTCTTGGCTCCTGTCCGCCCCCTAAGACTTAAGCAAAAACTTCCAAAACAAAGAGATTGTCTGTGTAGGTGCCCAAATAGCCAACCCACGCATACATTCTCACTTGCACGCAGACAGAGACACACTCACACACTGGGACATGAAAAAAATGTTATTCTAATTCCTTCTAAGAGCCTATAAAGCAGCTGTTTTCTGTAAACACTGGATCGGACAGCAGAGTTTTAGATCACTCGCAGTCATATTATAATTAGCAGGCCTCGGTTTGATCGTTAGCAACAACAACCAGAAAATATAGCTGTGAATTGCTGCCCCTTTGCCAGCGCAAACAGCCGGCCTGCTAATCCCAGCACAGGCTCAGTGGGATGGGATATTGTCGAAACACAGCAGGGTCACGAGGGGGGAATCCGTCCTGGGTCATCATCCCACCTCCTGACAATTATATCCATGCCTCACAGGTCAGCAGCCGGAACGACACCTCTCCAACAACACGCCGTGAGAGTATCTGCTCTTCCAGAGACAATCATCATCATCATCATCCTCATCAAGGTGCACACAGGACACATTCTGACCTTTTTTAGTGACAATTTTTAACCCTGTACAGTTGTTGACTCGCTGTCTGACTTGATCCTCCCACTGGGAAACATTAACTTGATCCTTCAGCATCTTGGCTAATGAGCCGCAGTCATTATTTGTGGATTACATCCGACAGGTGCACAGAGCCCTCCTTAACAAGACCCCCGTCTGCATTGTTGCTCTAAATCTGCACTTACAAACACAAAGTGTCTGTGTGGATCCCGTATTTATTAGAGGCTGAAGTAATAGTTATTTCAAGAGGGGCAGTCATCATCTTGTTAAGACGTAATTTATCTCTGCATGCACGACCTCTCCGGCTCCAAAGTTGGGTTGAAGCTGGGAAGGATAACAGTGCCAAATTTAGCAGCAGGGCCGTAAAACTTTTTGTAGCTATTTTGGGTCCAGATGTTGAAATCCCGGCGTAAATTGACTATGACAACAAGGATACGGCCAACAGTTAGTTCACCACTTGATCAAAATGACAGCCAGACCTTTCGTGATGATGGCAGAAATGTTCACTTTATGTCCTGTTGTTTCTACTATATGTACAATAATTACACTGTATTATATTACTAAGTACTTTGCTGGTGCCAATGTAATAAAAAACTGGTAAATCCTAAACAGAGCAAATGAAGGGTACGTTTTAAGTGGAGGATAATAGTGGCTTTCAGCAAACAGCTGCAGTCATGAATATCTGCAAAGGGCTCAGTGACACGACTTAAGATTTACAAAACACAGACAAATGTTGAGATTTAGACCAGATTTACCTTCAGCCTTTTATGTTGGATTTCTTGCCTTGTCATTTAAATTAAACACACATCAAAACTAAACATTTTTGCACATAAACGTCTGTGTGCCCCTAAAGATAAAAGCCATCCGCGGGAGGGGAGAGTGCTGCTGACTGAGTGTTATCGTCAGCACCGCACTCTTTTGACTAGGGTCCATGTTAACTTTGCACACCTCCATTGTAGAGATTGGAAAGTGCAGACTCCGGCAAACGCAACACGTATCAAGTGTGAGCTCCTTCGAGTCCTCTAAATATACTCATGGGACATTTGTGCACCGTTTGGACTTGTTATGATCTAAAGTTGCAGTGTTGTTGTTGTTGCAACTGTAGGTAAATAAGAAATTATAAAAAGTCATAAAGCTGAAGTTGATTGCAAAGGTTTTTGAGCTGCATTGGTCACATGGCCCAGGCTGAAAAATGCTTGATATCGCATTCTCTAATTTTCGAGTTCACATTTAGGAGCTTGTATATGGCAGGTTTTTATGCCTTCGGTTCGGTTCGGTTCTTCACGATCACACTGTGTTAAGTGGACCCCCAGTAGCATGTCACAGGTCTGACAGCACGTGCATTTAAGGCAGCAGTGTAGGGTTCACCAAAGCATACCACTCCACCAAAGACATGTCGCTTTCTTTCTCTGCCCCAGTCCCTCTCCACCTAAAGAGCATGACAGGACAGCCAGACCCCCCCCCCCCCCCCCCACCCCCACCTCTCTTTATTCACGCAGAGCCCTCTGACTGTGTGTGATCCGGAGGTGTGACACTTTCCCAGTAGCCCACAGGTATCCGTTACCCAGCCCGGGAGCCTTGGCCCACTGCCCACAAACCCACACCTGTCTGATGTGGCACAATAGAGGGACGCCGTGTGAGGATCCCCTCTTCTGTCTTGCCAGACCCTTACAGACCCGCTGTCACCTGCACACCGGCTGACCCCGCGGGAGGAAGGAGGGCAGAGCTTCTATGGCTGCTCTTTCTTTTTATCTCGGCTGTGGCTCAGATCCTTATGGCCTCTGTCCCGTTCAGAGCTGTCTGTTAAATTTGTCTTTCCAGGATAGATTTACAGCCCCCTCTCGTCTCATCGTACACAAATTCCCTTTTATATAAAATCCCTTTCTCCTTTCAGGGGTTTAATTAGGCATGGTCATTCTTACTGAATTTAAATCAGTTTCGTCATATTCTGCACATGATTGTGCACAACACGACATACACTGCTGGTGATCTGCCAACAGTGGAAATAATCCTGCAACAAAAACAACTAGAGTGGCTCCAGTTCATCACCTGATCTGTTGGTGAAGGCACAGGTTGAGGCTCATGTTGGTGAAGAACTTTACTTTGGTGCCACCTAACGGACAAAAGCTGCATGATGACTGGTTTCACCATTAAGTAACAGTGATACTGTCATAACATATTCAGTGTTATTCTGCGTATTTAATTTGTCTCAATTATTCATAAGAATCACTTTATTGGTGCTTGAGGCCAGTTACATTTGTGAAACCAGGTTCTTGAATGACAGATTCGAGTTATATCGCGGCCATTTGGCGCTCAGCATGTACCAAATGGTCTGTAAGAACAACATCTAGTGCTTCCATTGTGAAACCATCAACCATGTTTGACTGAAATGCTTGTCGCCAGGGGATGTTGAACTTTGCTCTTGATCTGAAACTGAGCAAGATTTTTAAAGTGGTGAAACAAGTCAAGTTAGGACACTGAACCAAAATGACCCTGACTGTGTCTGAGGGTATTTCCACAAAGTGGGTAATTAGAGCTCTGCACAGGCGTGTGCATGGATATTAATAAACTGTAGCAGTTTCATTTAGCTGTGTTCTTCAGAAAGTATACAATAAGATAAGCGTTGAAGATTAGATGAAGTTTTGAACGTGGTACAGGCCGCCCGCTGCTCGTTAGTTCCTCATCGACCACATATGAACTTACAACTAATCATCCATGTTTATCCAGTCGAGTCTGTCTCAGGGCCAAAACAGAGAGACATACACAGGCAGCCATTCACACCTACAGGCGATTTAGATTCACCTGGGTCTATTTGAAACGTTCTCATTAGGCTTTAACATCTTGCTCTTGCAGTAAACATTAAATAACCCCAAACAGCCCACCTGAAGACTTTGACAGTGATATTCTAATAGGATATACAGTATATGCATTTAGCATGTCTTTACAGAAAGGTGATTTTTACAATAATTTACTCACGATATTTCTGTTTCAAAGATGTTCGTCAAGCCTGTTCACTTTAGCCGTGTCACTATCACATGAAAACTGTACGTCAGGCTGTAGACCTCGAAAAGGGAAACAAATAGAGACACAAATGATTTCATTGTATCATCCTAATGAGTCACACTGGCTGCACTTTGATTGTACATCAGACGAGAGGTGATCAAGGCAATTAAAGCTCTATGACGTGGACAGTAAAATATGATCAGTTCAATGTCCACTACAACGTGGAATGTGAGTGCACAGGTAGGCCGACACAGGGTATGTGGCAATGGGTTGTCAATCAGGTGTATTTAGTTAGAAAAGCAAACTTTTATCTTTAAAATAAAAAGAATCTGTGAGGCTGTGATTTATTAAGCCAATATTTTCATATGGGCTCTATTTGGGAAACTCAAGGGCTGATTAATTGGCCCCAAGCAGTTTATCTACAGACTCCAGATCCCCGGTGCGTTAGCCAAGTGAAGGATCTGAACTAAGCCCACGTTTCCTCATATGGCCTCCAAATGTGTGGCACCCACCGAACCTGCTTTAACACTTAGTTCGCATCCTCAATAACAAATTCAAAAGAGAAATCCTCACACAAATGAGCACTGACACGGAGAGAAAATAGTGAGGAGCTCCCAAATTAGAAACAGGGCCGTGCATCTGGCTCTGACGAGGCGCTGGCAAACACGGACCTGCTCCTCTGTGAGTATGGGACCACTCAGGCCATTAATTAAGGAATCAGGGCAGTATTAGGGGAGGTGTTACCCTGGTCACAATTTCTACATTAATGTATTAAATCACACAATATTTCTCATTAATAGCACGAGAGGGAACTAGGCTGCTACACTGGAGAGGTTTGACAGTGAAGGTGATAAAAAGATGAATGAACAAACGTATGAAACATACAACAGCAGATCAACTTCTTAATGGTTATTGACTGGCTTAACACTGGCTGTTTTATTAAAGGAAAATACCTATCCCCATAAATTCCCATCCCCCGCTGTGCAGTGCCGGTCCAAGCCCGGTAGAAATTGGGGAGGGTCACGTCAGGAAGGGCATCCGGCGTAAAAACTGTGCCAAATCAACATGCCCTGAACTCACGGGATACGACGAAAGGACAAGAGAACTGAAGAACTGAAGTACACTTACACTTCCAAAACCATCAATGTCGTGTTGCCCTTTTTCTCCACTGGAACATGCAGAAAATAAATAACGTGTCGTTAAATTCCTTTTTTTAATGCTTTGGTGGATAATGTAGCTCCTTTTTGAACCTTTGGCCTGTATGTTTGCATCACCCTGATAAGAAAGTCACAGGTGGGCCACAGTGCTTAATAGGTGCAGAGGTGCACAGGAAAAAAAAAACAAAAAAACTTTTGCACCTCAAGAGCCACAAAACAGACAAATGACATGACAACAGACCCCTCCTCACTCTGGACACAGCTCCTTCCAGCTCCTCCCCTCTGGTAGACACAGGCAATCACTCTCACTTACTACTGACCTCATACAATTAGTTAACCCCTGCATCCCAACACGGAACATTGCTTTGCCTCATTCCTGTATTGTCACTCTGCATGGATCCCGGACTTTAAAAGCCAGGTCCCGGGGCGTCTTAATGTCTGGGGGCCCGTCTACTGACTCATTCAGGCTCCCCCCATAAAATCCAGCAATCTAAAACAAACACGGTTATTGATAATGTTCAGTTTTTGCTCACCTTGTCTGCTCTTTATCAGGTCATGCAACTCTCTAGAACAGTGTGAACAAAAGTGAAACTGCAGCATTATTATGAGCAGCCTTAAATAATGAAAAACATATATATTCAAGGGAGCAGAAAACACGCCACCGGTTATGAAACACTATGAAATCAGACTGCTGTGTCACTGTTAGTCCATGTGACCGCTGACTTCAGAGGAATTTCCCCGACTTCGTTTTCCCTTTTTACCTTTGCCCTACAAACGCCAGCGACAGTACGTCAGAGCGGCCCTGTCACGTGGTCTCGCGATAATTGTCCTGTATAAATAGAGCTGGCGTCGCTTCTCGCGTAGTTATCGATCAGCTTCCTACTGTGTAGTTTACGGTCAGAGCACTCGGTGAGTCTTTGCTTTATTCCTCAAAGAGCGAAAGAGTAACATCAATTCCGATTAAACCAGTATAACACGGAAGTAGCTTAATAGTCCTCTATTTGCTCCCAAGCCATTTGTGAGTTTTCTTGTTTTGTTTTTTTTTCAAAGGTTAAACTTTTATTTCCTCTGCAGGTTTTCTTTCAGCAGACATGGCAGCAGCTGCAGTTCTCTCTAACCAGGTGAGTTTATAACCAGTTTATTATTGACTACAAACCTACTTTTTTTTAAATAAAAGTGAAACAATTTGTCTTTACCTTTTAGTAAAATATTAAAAGAAAACTTCAATACTGAACCATAGCATAACAGGCAGACTTTCTCTACTTTATTGCTTTTTTTAATATAAAAGTGCACTATTTTAAAACGAATGCCAGTTTTAGATACGTTTTAATGCCAAACCATTTAATGTTCAAATAGGAGGAAAAGAAAAGGCACCTTTGTAACCGTACTCTTTTCTGTGCACATCCCCGCAGAACGTGGTGGAGAGGGTGACTAGCCTCCCACTGGTGAGCTCCACCTACGACCTGGTGTTCAGCATGTACTCCACCACCAAGGACAACCACCCTTACATCAAGACCATGTGTGAGGCCGCCGAGCAAGGGGTTCGCACCATCACCTCCGTGGCCCTCACCACGGCTTCACCCATCATGGGCAAGCTGGAACCTCAGAGTGAGTTCCTTCAGGGTCAAAACAAACCCAGTGAGCAGAAACGTCGAGGACCATTATGTGCTGACCAGCTGTCACACAGGCAGAGCTCAAAACAGGAAGTTCAGGCTCTGAATCACGTTGATCCTTCACCCAGTTTACTCATAAGTGCCATAAAATGAATCACATGTTCAGTAATGCAGGGAAAAAATGTATTAGTCTTTGACCTGAAAGAAAATTTATTCCAGTTGTTCTCATTCTCAAGGTTATTATTTGCTTCACTGTTTTATTTGTCCACAGTTGCTGTTGCCAACAACCTGGCCTGTAAAGGTTTGGACAAGATTGAGAAATCCTTGCCAATTCTTCACCAGCCCTCTGAGCAGGTACGTACTGGATTGCCACTGGACTGGCAGCAAGCCAAATGTCAAAATGTCTTATCTCACATTTGATGTTGGCTCATCTCTCAAGGGCCGAGCTGCGTCCTGTCTTTCACAACCACCATCTCCTCGCTTACCTCACTCATCCTTTGTTGAAGTCATTCTGAGCTTGTGTCCATGTCTCGGTCCCTGCACAGGTTGTGTCTAATGCCAAGGATGCGGTAAACACAGCAAAGGGCGTGGTGACGGGCACAGTCTCAGAAACTCTGACCTGGAGTCTGGAGAAGACTCGGGGCGCCGTGCAAGACGGCGTGGAGAAGACCAAGGCTGTTGTCAGCGGGGGTGTGAGCACAGTGCTGGAGAGCAGAGTGGGCCGGCTGGTCAGCAGTGGAATGGACACGGCGCTCACTACGTCCGAGAGCCTGGTGGAGCAGTACCTGCCTCAGACAGAGGACGAGCAGGGTGAGTGGGCCAACAGCAGCACCGGTTAAACCCGCTCGAGCCTAGTTTGGCTAATATAACCCTCTTAAAATCCACTCATGACCCCATTTCCTAATTTGTGTTATTAGTGGCCTGGCTGTCGGAATGTTTTTCATTACTTCAGATGGAACGAGGGACAGAAATCGGAATTTAATGGGAAAATATGTAGCAATATTATGAATAATTATATAAAGTTGTATTTTATAAACAAGTAAAATTTGAATTTGCGGAAAGCAAATGGCAAGATTAGGTCATTAGGAGGCAGCTGGAGTTTCCTAATGACAGTTTCCAGGAAAACAGGATTTTATCAGACTGCATTTCTGAGAATCTCAAGTTTGCACAAGTTAGTGGTGTGTTTTTCTCCGTCGTTAAAAGGGACCGTTGTCTCGAGAGAAGTGGGGCAGCTGCTCACAGACAAACAATCCCGCGCACTGTGTCCATCTGAAATGATGGCATTCTTAACATAAGTACATTCTTAACGGCGTTACAGCCTCTAGCTACAACCCGAGTGTTGAAACTGGGGTCTCCACAGTGAGTTGACAGAAATAATCACTTCTGCTTTCCCCGTCAAATATTGATTTCATTGTATTCCCCCCCCCCCCCCCCCCCCCCCCCCCCCCCCCCCCCCCCCCCCCCCCCGCTAAACTGCCCTCATTTTAATTGAACATTTCATTATTTGCTCCCTTGTGACAGAGCTGGAGGCAAAAACTGTCAAAGGCTTTAATAAGGAGCCAAACTACTATGTCCGCCTGGGCTCCCTCTCCACTAAGCTGAGAAAGCGAGCGTACATAAAGACTGTGGCCAAAATCCAGGATGGAAAGCAGCGCAGCATGGAGTTCATTTCTGAGCTCAACTCCACTGTGGACAAGGTGGGTCTCCTCATATTTAATCATTAAAAACTGTAGCACTGTGAGACAAAATCCTAAGACGAGAGTCAGTATTTTTTTTATTTTATTTTTTATTTTTTTTTTTAGATTCAGCATGGCAGGAAGAATATTGACGGGACGAACCAGACTGTAAACAAGTCGTGGAAGTCCAATAGTCCACACCAGGACGACGGTCAAAGGGCAGAGGTAAGAGCTGGACAACTTTAATTGGCTGTGAGAGAACACACAGCGATTTCAGGTTTGCTTGTGATTGCAGCGTTTTTGACATCCATCTCTCCACCCCCCTCCTCCCAGGTGATAGAGTCCCGCACTCTGGCCCTGGCTCGTTCCCTCACGCAGCAGCTCCAGACCACTTGCCTGGTCCTCGTCTCCAGCCTGCAGGGCCTACCCAGCCACGTCCAGCAGGAGGCGCTCTCCCTCACCCGCTCCGCCACGCACGTCTACTCCAGCTTCAGCAAGGCCAAAGTGCTGGGAGACCTGCCGGACAGCGTGCTGACCAGCTGTAAGGTCCAGCTGGGCAAAATGAAAGATTCCCTCGACAACGTCATGGATTATCTGGTCAACAATACGCCCCTCAACTGGCTGGTCGGTCCCTTCTACCCACGGATGTCTCACGAGCAGACTCACCAGACGGCTTCTGGCGCCAGCAGCACAGAATCTACGTCCTCCAGCTGTGCCTACATACAGCCAATCAGAGAGGAGCCTATGGAAGTTGAGATGGAGTCACTACATCCCCAGCAGCATTAGTAATCCATAGCTTTGTGTTGAGCTTTAACATCTGTAGAAACACCTGTAAAGCTTTGTAGGCAAACCCACCAACACATTAAGATGTGATTCTCTGATGTAGATTCATTTTGACCACACTGCTATTTTATATTTTTTTAATTATAAATTTGCTGTGATTGTTACTTGTCTCATTTGTCACTTCTGTCAGTAACCAGTCTGTCACAATGTACTACCAAGCTTATTTCTACATAAACCTTCCTGTAATAAGTCATTTGTAGTCACCGGGTCTTTGTTTTCCACATGAAAAGCTACTTTTGCTTGAATTCTGTGAGATTTGTAAGTGCTGGTTACAGCTTTACAAATGGGGACAATAAAATATCCCTGTGCTTCTAGAAGAAGAAACACACACACACACACACACACACAAGATGATGGTATCTGGAGGTTTTAGCTAGAAGCAGAGAGATATTTCAGTTAAGGGAAAAGGAGATTGAAGGGTCATAGATCATACATTTACTCTCCAAAATAGAACCTTAAGGGTTACAAATCTGAAGTCACCCTTTAAGATTCACACGCTATTTAGGAATCATTAAAAAAAAAATTACGTACAAATTAGTTAAAAAGGGTCATGTAGGACGACACAAAGAAGCTTTATTATTTTTAAAAAACAAACGAAACGAAACATTGAACTGTGCATCAGATAAATATTTAGGCAACCATTACCCAATCAATAAATCATTAACCAGCAAACATTTTTAAAATGTAGAACATGTGGACAGACATCCTGGTCACTGAGCTCATCTCTGGCAGCGACTTTGTCTGGACAGATACTCCATCAGGCTCTGAAAGATTACCAGTGTGCACAGACGTACGTTTGAAAGCTTTAAGTGTACATTTCATAAACCTTGTCTCCTGAATCCCATTAAAAACAAACAAACAGAGCACCGATTACCGTGAGCTTCTGAATCTGGCACCACGCCACGTCATCCAGCAAGTCCAAGTTTATTGCATCCTTGGTCTCTTCAGAAAAACTGACAGACTGTGAGGAACAAGCACACATAAGACATGCAGTAGTTTCAAAAAAAATTATTATTATTTTTTTTAAATCTGAAGTACTGTACCTGTCCCCGTGCAGTGGTCACAGTGATGTGTGCAGCAGAGCCGGCCAGTGAACAGTGCAGGTCCCCCGCAGAGACAACCGACCTGGGGCGGCACAAGATTCCCTGATCATTGAAGCTTTTTTTTTTTTTTTTTTTTTTTTTTAAAAAACGAAAACATCAAACCACATTTTCATCCACTGAAGGAACCAACACACCTCAGTTTAGGTTTGGTCTGTATAGTCTGGTCACTGGTCTTGGTCAAGCGGTTCTGAGTTCTTTTGGTGGTGACTGAGGACCCCCTGTAGAAACCACAGCTTTATCTAAAGGTCTGTCTGAAGCACAGCACGACACACAAGACATTTAAAACAATTTATTCCGAATCTCATACCTGAGGTTCCCAGTGCTGTTACTACCAGCTAGTGTTCTGGTTCTTTTTGTCCCGGTTCCTCCCTAAGAACAGAGGGGAAGAGATGCAGTGAAACCCCCAAATAAGTGTGCAATAATCCAAGACTCCCTCATTCACCTTAGTGGCCTTGGATGAAGACTTGTGTGCAGGGGTGGACTGAACGGGTGGAGAATCAGTGGACTTTCCTACAAAAAAAACAGGCGGTGATTTAATTTGGGACAATGAGATTTGGTACAGAATTTTCAAACTTTTTTTTTTTTATATATAAGAACACTTTTAATTGACCTCTTTTACTGGACGCCCTCTTGAGGGGCTGGTGCATTATGAGGGACTCTTTCTGCAAAACAAGCCAATTATGGCAGTTTTAAAGAACTCATTTAAAAACAAACAAACAAACTAAATGCGCCACAAACCCGTCATTCAACTCACCTTCATGGCAATGGACACATCACTTGCTGAGAGTTCCTCTTCTAACACAACACAGTTTGACATGTGAGTGAGACAGAAAAGTGACTAGTCGGTAAATTAAATTAAATAACTTAAATTAAAAGCCTCACCACTAATTAAATCCCCTATGAGCGTGCTCTGAAGAGACAGAGGCATCTTCATCAGCTCCACCTTAAACACCTTGTCCACCGTGGCCAGCATGTTCTCCATTTTACCCTCCAGCTCGTTCATGCGCTCTTGCGCTGGAAGGGAAGAAATTAAAAAGTGAAGCATTTTTTTTAAATAAATGTTTTGCAGAAATGTGTGTGTGGGGGGGGGGGGGGCTTGAATCGACCAAACCTTCTTTGTCAAACTGCTGTATGAAGAGAGCCAGCCTGCTGTGTCTCATCTCTCGGCTCATTTGCGCATTCCCCGCATTTCTCGTGCGTTTCAGCGACATGTTTTGTCCCTGCGCGCTCCCACACATCAGTCCGACGCTACACACAGCAGGGATCCTAAAAACACACACCTGGCTCCGCACTTTATTGATGAGATATCCATGCGCTTCCACTCAGTTATACGGTTCTTGTAGAGCTATGTTGCTTGGCGGAAGGTTACCTGCTTGGGCATTTGGTTCAACTCTACATATAAATCATCATATAGCAAACAATAATTAGGTGTTAAAGGGATTATTGCTTAAAGAAAATAACAGTTCTCCTATTCTTCGGAGTTGGCAGTGCACTAATTAAATAAGTACACGCTGCTATTTGCCTTAAAAAGTATTTTTCAGTATAGATTTTGCTGACATATGTGCAAACGTTTCACGTCATTAAAGTTAATTAAAAAAGGTGTAAAACCAAAAGAAGCTGAACCTAAATTAACAGATGGTTAATGTGTAATGATAAAATGATAATCTTTAAACTGATCACATCTTATGTCAAGAAAGGTTCTGCATTTCATGAGAGATTTAAATGATTTTAAATTGTTTGTATTTATATGTTACATTATTGGGGTTTTGAACATTGCATGCTAAAGGTATGTACGTTGGTTTTTCACTGAGGATATCACAGCTTGGCAATGCTGCAAACAACCCCACAACATTTTGTGAGCAAGTTGTGTAATTACACTGTACAAAGTGACATTTCCTCCACCATTTCTCTTACCACTTGAAAGTTTTCTTTTGTTTAAACAAGACAAAAGCTGATCTCATAACACGAGAATAAATGTGAACTTGCTTCAAGGATATTCTGTATATTCTAAGCTGAAAGTTCTTAGCGGTCAGTCCAACGGTGATTTTAAATTAAATCTAAGGTGAACGCTGGCAGGCACGACCCAGGTGAGATGGTAATGGGATACAGCTAATAGAATTATGATAGAAATTTTAGAGAAAAGAAAAAGGACAGTTAACTTGCAATCGGACATGATGGCCCAAAAAAAAATCACTAAGAGTATTCAAAGGCTTTATAGAGTGAAAGACTGACGGATGAGCAATGGATTCAAAAGCACGAATAATGTGACAGAGACGTGCAAAACAGCTACTAGATAATACAAAGGTCAATAGAGACAGAAAATGGACACGTTTTGTTTTCAATCAGTTCACAAACTCGTTTATTGCAGCACACTTAAGTGTAGACATTCAATTCCTTTCCACAGGACGGTAAGAGATCACTTTTATTGTCTATTGTTAAAGAAAAGTCTCTTCTGTACATCTGCTGTCAAATTTACAATGTCAGGGGGTGTGTAAATGAGGGGGGGGGGGGATTAGTCATTACACAGGCTAAAGTTACTACACTGTCTCTGCAATGCAAAGGTCAATAATATAAAAATAAATAACTGAGATTGTATTTGTTGTTTTGGAAGGAAAACAAAAAGTAATGTATGATATTAATATTCTGAGGGGGTCTCATCTCATACTCACCCCAGATCAGGTTTTAATCTATGCAGTGCAAATTAAATATTTTACAACCTTATCTTATTTGTACAAGTCAGCATTGCTCACTGAGTCTACGGCAGAACCCTCTACACCTAATTCCCCAATCACAGCACTCCTGTCGTTTTCAGCATTTAGTGGAATGTCTTTCTTCTTTTAACGCCAGCAGTACTGAAGAAGCCCTTCGCTGTAAAAAAAGTCCTAAATGCTACCGATAGTATTCAAAGCTACTGTGAGTAAACCATAAAAGCCGTCCTGTCGGCGAATTTTAAATTTCCCATTTTAAAAAACACCTTACGTGTTCATTCTATGATGTAGTAAGGAGTAGCCCAAGAACATATAAGTTACAGTTCTTATTTGAGAACAATAAGGCATATTAGCTGAACAAATACAGTATGCTACTGTTAAAAAAAAAAAAAAAGTAGATATATAAAAAAAAAAAACAACAACAAACAAACAGAAACACATACAGCTTAGGCTGGTTTCTGTGACAATGCTGCTTATTCCCTGCAAGAGGACGCAAGTCTCGTTTTAAGTGTGTGTGAATAAGTAGTGCCTTTTCACTTCTGATTTTTCTCTGGTTGATTTTGAAGCTCTGGAGTCGAGTGTTTTTTGTGTGTGTGTAGTCTGTGTGTCTGTTTGAGACCTGTTTGACTTGCAGGGCATGTGGAATGTTAGCGGTTGATAATTAGTGATTGTCTTCTCCCATTTACATGTCCTGCTGCTAAGATGTATATACACAGACAGAGGGTCTCACTCTGCACCTGTACACGTAAAATGAAACATTCATTAAGACTCGCAAACGGCCAGGTCAAACCCTGATTTCATACCCTCCCCCCCCAGTAAAAAATATGTACAAAAAGACAGGTGGACTTGAGTTACTGTTTGTTTTCTTAGAAAGTGCAGAAAGGAGCAGTCAGGGACTGTACATGGCCTCAATCTGGGGACACTTACGGACAGATTTAAGCAAAGTAGGCAAAACGCTACGAGATTGCATGAGCATACACACACACATTCACATATATTTGTCTACACCATACTGACAGTCAATACACCTTGTACAGTGACTATACTATACACTGTCTCTAATGGAACAGACCTCGACAAGACCTGAAAGATTCAGTGTAGCTCTCCAAGCAGATAACAGAATTAGTCTCTAAGGCAGCTGCTTGTAAGGCAGAAGCATTAGGTGATGAGGAAGCAAGACCACGTGTTTATTCCAGGGCAGGTTGGAAGAATAAGTACCATATGTGCACAATCGGCGGTGTTTAATGACATTTTTTGCTCACGCCCCGGGCTACTAATCGATCCTTCGCTCTTTCTGCGGCACGTGTCCTAGTCGGACATCTTTGATGCGGTCGCTGATGGTTATATGAAGGGGGCTCCGAAACATTTAAGGCACCACTGGACGCTGGGAGTGGGCGGTCGATCGAGGTTCTCCAAAGACTTGAGCTGCTCCGCGCTGAGTTGGTTGTAAGCTGTGTGGTACTCCCTGTCGAAGGCCTCTGCAGACATGGAAGGAGCGAGGGAAGGGAAAATATTTCACATTTGATAAAGTGAAAAGGACATTGGATCAATTTATTATTATTTTTTTTGCTAATGAAAATGCTCAAGTCAAAACGCTTGGATACGTTTCAGGAACACGATGGCCTTTACTGGATTTACTCACCTACATCGATGTTTTCGCGTCCCAAGGCCACCAGTGAAAGAAACAGTATTTCTCTGTAAATGCTCCTGAGAGATGTTCGCAACAGACCAATGAGAGATGATGAGACATTTTCATTGAAAAGCAGAAATGTGCAAAAACGCCACAGGAAGCAATATAGGAAAGTAAAGAGTGAAATTAGAAGGAAGAACAGCGCGCACCTCTGTCTTTTGACCCCCTCTGGGAGCCGTTTGATCTCACGAATCAACAAGTTAATTGGTCCGTACACGTCATTGGTCTGGATGTTGCGAACGATGGTGTTGAGGAGAGTACGAAGCTCCTGGTGGTCTGTGGGCGCCAGAGTCCCTTTCTTCTCCACTAGGAAACAATCAAACACACACACACACCATCAGAATGCCTCCTTTATAATAGTAATATAAGAGCCGTAGCTCTGACCTCTTGTGGCCAATAATTTTATTGCAACAAAAGAGGTGCTCTGAAACATTTACATAGAGTACACACAAAGTAAACAGACACGGAGTAAAGATGCTGTGATTACTATGCTGCAATACTACATATAGTGTTAAAGAAGTCACTGGGGCTTATATGTGATCTGTATGTGAGGGAACTCACATAGGGACCTCCACAGCAGGTAAAGAGGTTCTCTAGGCTCCTGGTGTAGGTTGATGTTGTCCCACAGGAGCTGGACGTAAACCTGTTTGCTGTCCTGGGACAGGGATGTCAGGGGCAGCTGCAAAAATAATCCTTCTGGTTAATCTCAACAAAAATAAACTCAAAGAAGAGGACAATGTGCGGGAAAGCTCACTCAATTTGGCCTGTTTAATACCACATGCAGCAACAGGGGAAATAAAACGGACGACATGTTACGTGTCCAACCTGCACTCCGTTGTTGCAGTGCTCAGAGTTGAGAATGAGACCGGGTAGGTGAGTGAGCAGGTCCAAGCGGCGGAAATACCACACCAGGTTCCAGAAGATGATGGGGTGCTGGCTAAGGAACTTGTGGGTGTAGATGACCTGGACAGAAAAAGACAAAGGTTTGATTTAAAACAACAAAAAACAACAACAACAACAAAACACAGGATTCAAACTCCATTTTCACAAGATGTCTGCATTGTTGAGAACTTCACCTGATCCCCCTCATTCTCCAGCAGGGTCTCCAGCTCCTTGCGCAGCACCAAAGGGCTGAGGTATGGAACAGACACAGGTTTGGGGTTTGGTCGTTTGGTCCCCATACCATCCTGACAAATACATGAGCAACAAATTCCACCAGTTAGTTCACCAACACTGATGTGTGTTACCCTGCAATATTGAGCAGACTGACAAACTCATTAGAAAACTGACCGACGCCTCTTGTAAGCTGCAGGGCAGGCTTGTGGTGGACACTCCATGTCCAGGTCTCTGGGAGTAGTCCAGGCTCTGTAGTGGACCTCCAACACTGTTGCTGCGTGTCAGCGATGTCCCACCGCATCTCGGCTGCTTCTCCGGTGCTTGGTGGCCTAGGAGGCCCAGTGGGTCCTTTTGCACCGGCTCTGGAACCAGACTAGAAACACAAAAGGCAAATATGGCTCATGAAAAGCCTGTGCTTTTCAGAGTTGATACAGAGGACAGAGGGGGCTGTTCAAGGTTTACCTCTTGTATGTTCCAGCACGGTTATCTGGGTTCTCCCTTGGTTCCTCTTCAGCAAAAGTGATAAGGTTCGCCGTCTTAGCGTCAGCTGAACTGCTGACTGTCACCTGGGTACTGCTGCTGTGGATACTGTCTCCGGAAGCACTGGGATTCATATAGAACCTGAGAAGAGTTTGTCATTCAACTTAATATCGCTTTAAAATAATAAACACAGGCAAAATGCCAACACATGTTTTGCTAAAAATGATTCCTACCCAGTGACTGTGCGCAAGTCATGAAACTCCACGTGCAATAAGGGAAGGAAGGCCATGCAGCAGAAAGGACAGTTGGTGTTGAGGTTGGAGTCGTCGGCTGTCCAGCCTGCCATGATCTCCTCGTCATACACCAGAGCTTCACAGTAGCGGCACTGGGAGCAGCTCGACATCAGCACCTGTTAACAGGAAACACAATCTTCCAGTTAAGGATGTGACTTGTTCAGCAGCGCAAGCACAGCAGCAGCACCACAGTGGTTGGTTGGATATGTTATGTCTGACCTCCAGCGCACAGGTCTGGAAGATGCTCGAGGTGGAAGCATGACGTGAGGAGCTTTGCTCAGAGTCCAGGCCCCTGCCCCCTCGTCCTGTTGTTGGATCTGCAGATGGAGACACAATCAGACGATGCCATAAGTACCACTGGGTCCCACTACCCGCATATATTCACTCGCAGCGTGCTTACGTGTCTGGTGGGTCCCCCGGCCCGTGTCACTGCTACCACTGCTGCTGCCCAGACTGGTGCAGCTCTGGTTCAGACCATTGGACACTAAACCTGGGATGGCCCTTCGCTCAGGGCTGTCATCCGAGTCATGTGCAGTCAGCATGTTTTCATCCAGACAAACTGGGAAGCCACCACCCCGCTGAGCTTGTTCATCCTGGAGAGAAAAGTTAAACAGAGCCATAGTTATCAGCTTAAATGAGGAAAATGCCCTTTTGAGTCCTACAAAAACAAAAGAAAAAGAAAAAAGTTTTACAAATATCTCAAGTTATTCTGGATCCTCACCTCATCATCTGAGTAAGAGTAAGCTGATGCTACAGCACCCCAAACTTTGCTGGCCACATTTGCCGCCTGCTTCATGCCAGACTTTAGCACATCCATTTTCGGGCCTGACAACAAAGTATCCATCTTGATTCCTGAAATGGAGTTAATGACTGAGCCCAGAGACCCTCCCTGTGAGGACTTGACCAATGCTGTCAGGGAGGATGATCTAGGACCAGGGCTAGCTGTGGCTTTGGTAGGGCTTTTTGTCTTTGCTGCAAACGTCTTAGAGCGAGTAACTGGAGTGCTGGGGCTTCTTTTGGGCGTGTCATTCGGGGAGCCGGCTGAAGTCTTGACAGGCGGCACAGGAAGGCTGGACCTCCGTTCCATGGACTTTTTGGGCTGTGCGGCATCGGTGGAGTCTCCCTGCGACTGCTCGAGCTCCATGCTGGAAGACTTGACGCCTAGGGGGCTTCGTAGGCTCATGTACATTTCAATCTCCTCGGCCAGGTTACGTGACACCACAACGGGTACAGAGCGTGGTGGCTCCTGACTGTTAACAGAGGCCGACTCGTCGCTTTCTGATGCCAAGAGAGAAAGGGGATCAGCACCCACCTCCACGTCAGCCCTCTCCAGGATTGATCCTCGCACGCTAGACTCATCCTCTTGTGTTTCAGTTTGTCTTCTCTCTCGCGTCTCCTTTTTTACCTTAGTTCCCTCCTTATCTTCTCCCTTACCTCCTTCTGGGGCTCCTGGCCACTCTTCCTCTGCCAGCTTACCAAGTATCATTCCCTTATCTTTTTCAGGTTCTTCCTCCAGACCTATAAAAAGTGCTTTGGAACCACTGCTAGGTGGTGGACTTTGGCCAGCAGAGAGCGCTGCAGCCAGGATACGTGCATCTGCTCCCATCTGGCTGGCCATGTGGTCCACCCCTTTCTCCAGGAGCATCCCAGCACGGGTTTCAGCAGTAAAGCTACAGCTGCGCTCAGCAAAGGTCTTCTGCCGCTGCTGTTGAGTCTGGTTGGCCACATCCCCGGAAGCCAGCGAGGCATCATCGTCATTTTTGCTGTGTCTCCTGAACAGCTTCCCAGTACCTGAAGTAAATAACATGCACATGTATGAGAACGTGGACTGCAATTTATCTTATACTTAAATAAGTGAGTTTAAATGAAAATTAAAAAAAACAAAAAAAACAATCCTAAAATCTGATGGCACTTTGAAATATTTTTTTCAGTTAAACCGAGGACTTTTTTTTTTCCTCACCTGTTTCACCGTCGAAGCTTCCTGTGGAGAGCTTCACAATACTTGGGACATTTGAGGGCAAACCTAAAGGACTGGGGGGTTCTGCTACTGCAACTGCACTGTCCACTGATCCAGCAATGTCACCTCCTGTTTATACATAGGCGAACATGGTCACATCAACATGGATGCACACAGAGGCAATGGAGTTTTCATACTTGAAGCACACAAGAATGGAAGTAGTTCCTCTTACCTTTATGCTGTGATTTGACTTTGCTCTTCTCTTCAGCAGACAGGACAGCTGTGTGCGAAGCCTCTGCCAGCTCCTGGTGTAACTCATCCTTTGAGCCATAGCCTTGATCAGACTGCCTCCCTGTGAATCACAAATACATACAATTCATGCTGTATTCATGCACGTGTCTTAGGAGGATGTGACAAAATATGACTGGATCTTGACAGACTGACGTCAGGGCTAAGATATGGAAATTCACAGATTGGCCTTGTAAGACAGAATTTAGAACAGTCCTGATTATTTGCTTAAACTGGGACGGGTCACAGTTAAATGGGTTTTCAGCTGGTAGCAAACCATCTCCAGATCTCAGCAATGTCCTGAGCTCTGATTCCAAACTTTAGATCTGCAGTTTTAGTGAAGCAGTACCTGTGCTACAGTGGTTGTCTGTTGTGTCTTCCATGCTTTGAGTGTCAACAAACACATCGTGTTCCTCCCCGTTGACCTCACTCGTGCTGTCAGCACTTCCGTGACTCAAGCGGTCAGTGTCGGAGACAGCTGACCCCCCTACTGATGCAGCTTTAGAAGGACACAGAGTTAACAGTGAGTTAAAAAAAGAAAATTTACAGAGAGACTAGCAGCTCTCACGTACTGTGTATTTAGTACTGCTACCTGTGGCACTTTGTGTGGGTCTTTTCTTGGAAGACCTGTGGTGCAGAGCCTGCTTGAACTGGGCTACTCCTCGAAGGACATTACGAAGCTTGGTCCACATAAACTGACCGCTCCGGTTTTGGCTTGGCCATGGGCTCTCTAACACAGCCTGCAGGGAAAAACAGATTGAGGATGAAGAACAGACAGCCACCTTTGGAAGTGTTGATTGGAATTTAAAACAAATGCTTAGCCCTTTCTCTCCTTTTAATTGTTAATAACAAAATATGTTGCTACATCTTTGCAAGCAAAGGTTTCATCAAAACATATGTTAGTGTATAAGCCATGAATTACCTTGTTGTAGTATCCATATGTTATGGCATTTGGATGTACTCCAGCTTTCCTTATCTCCATCCAGACTCGCACAGCCATAACAGGAAGCCCCCACACACCACAGAGCTGCATCACCACTCTGTAACACACCTAGAGGTAAAGAAACACAACAGAGGTGAAGAATCGCAACACGAGACAACAAAATCCACGCCTTCATGACACAAAGTGTAAGTGACCGTACCTCATCCAGCACCTCCACCTCAGTGGTTCTCATATTCTGGAGGACATTGTATGCCTGCTGCATGGCACGGCTCTTGGACTTGGCCAGGCGCACGGCCGCTGGCAGGCAGATGAACCACAGGCTGTAGCAGTGGCTGAACAAACAGCGGGCCCACAGCTGTGGGTTGGAGTAGAAACGCTTCGCCATCTTGTAGGCCAGCTTGACTTCCTGTCAGAGGAAGCAGACATTTAAAGTTTGTCTACTACGACACTCAGCACAGCAGTGTAAGTGTGCCATGGTATTCCTACTCTTGCTGCTGATGTGACGGTCCAAGTGTTTACACACCTGTTTGGTCCTCTTAGCCACTAGTGCAGGGCTGCTGGACAGACTACACCCGGCTGGTCTGCTGCAAAGAGCAGGTTGCAACTCTCTTGGACGATCGAACAGATCTATCCTCAGTCTTGGGAAACTTTTATACCTGGAGGAGGAGAAATGCTCCAAGTACATAAAAATATATGGATTTCCCCACCAAGGAACACCCGTCTTCAAAGGCAAACACGAGTTCATTAAAAACACCACAGTTTCAATAGGCTACGATATTAAAATGCTTACATGTATTGAGGAGAGGGGTCAGTTCCATCTTCAGCTGGGGGTTCAGGGGGCATGACAAAGACGGTGTGCTCACTCTTCTGAGACTCGTCCAGCTCCAACAATCTGGTATCCTCAGATGAATCTCCTTCAACCTGCAGTGAGGGTCACATCCAGAGCATTAGTGATACGGAAAACTGTGTCTTGAGTTTTACAGAGAGACAAACTCTGCAGACCAAAAAACTACAGGCCCATTACAGTCTATTTACTTTACCACGTGGGGAGTAAAACATGTTTATTTGATTGCGGTTATGAGGATAGAAGAAACGAAGGAAGTTTCCAATCCCCCCTTGAGAATATATTTATCTTACTTGGCTGTATGCTAGTTGAAACCATAAAGAAGTTGTGAGGAAATCTGATTGCATTATAAGTGGTTACCTTAGTGCCCTTGTCGGTGATTTTATCAGAGGGAAAAAGCTGCAAGAAGAGGAAAAAAGAGCAAGAGGAAAAGAATGAATCAGAGGAAATTTAGACTTCCCAAGTCTCCCAGTGGACAAATGGTGTTTTGCCAATAAACCAATACAAAACAAAGACCTGCTCATGGAAATAAATCTCAAAATCTCAAAGCACAAATCGTGAGCTGAGACCAGACAATCACCTTCTCGACGCAATCGTCAAAAAAGGCCAAACCGGTGTCTTTGTCGCTGACGAAAGTGCACTCCTCAATGAAGCGGATAAAAATCTGGGTCTTGGTGAGTTGGGAGTAGAACTTCTGGTGGGCACGATCTCGGCTTTTGAGAAACCCTGGGGCAAAATATGAGATGTGTGAGTCATCATTTCTGCGGTTTAACTGAAACTCAGAGTCGCTCCTGGTTTTAGAGTTTACTAATGTACAGGATTAAGGAGCATTTGCGTTTCTTTGAAGGACTTTTATCGATGTGCTGTGTGTGGAGGTGTGTTGAAACATGCGGGAGCATCTTTTTTCACTCTCTATACTGAAAACTGATCTGTAACAGTGAAGCCAAATAGAAGTGTAACCAATTTCCAGTAACAAGCATTAGTGAACTCTGTGTAAAGCCTAAGTGAACGGTGATTGATCTCTAAAAACACTTAAGTCATAAAAGAAATGCTTCTTGAAATAGAGATGCCAATCAAATTGAGCATTATGTGAAGCTGCAGTATCTGTAATAAGGTTATCAATTATGCATTGGGTACAAAGCCATTAAGCAATCACCGAATAAGGTTCTGTAGTATTAGCCTGTCAATAATGCTTACGGAGATGTCAGTCCTTACATCATCCACATGACTTTTCTTAACTTAATTGTGTTAACCTTGCAGGTCGTAGAGGGAGTTTGCGGCTGTGGCCTTTTCAGAAGGCGCCTGAGTGATGGGTGTGAGGTAGGAGCGGTAGCCCTTCAGGATGGAGGCCATGAAGCGAAGAAAGGCCTCCTGGATTTCCATCTCCAGGGACTTCTTCTTCTTGTGCCAGGTGAAGTCTGCCTCGATGGGGGTCATGTCCACCGCTGAGCCTTCCTGTGCTGGTTGACGCATTCCAACTAAAAACCCAAGCCAAGAGACTTTTTTAAATGGTTTCATCAAACAATATGGAATATATTAGAAATATTAATATATATAACACATTACATCAATAAAAAGGATTATTTTCATTTAAAAACAAAAATAAAGCAGACTTTTTATCTAACCTCATTAAAGATATGCTATTTTAAATAAATAAATTAATTAATTTTATATATATATATATATATATATATATATATATATATATATATATATATATATATATATATATATATATATATATATATATATATATATATATATATATATATATATATATATATATTTTAAGATATCTAAAGGTTTAAGGCATTTAATCACCTGAATAGCTGCAGGAAAACCTAACAAAAATGTTTGCATTGAATTTTTCTACCCAAATGGTGGGAAACAAGAGGTGAAGCTTCATATTAAATCTACATGTTTACCCTCTGTTTACATAAGACAAATTATTGTTAATCACTTAATTCAGTACTCTTAATTTTAAGATTAACAATATTATTTGTAGTGTACTTATATGTTTTTTTACTTTTTTTGGGGGGGGGGGGTCATTTTTTTTCTAATTCTCATTAAAAATATTTTGCTAAAAAGAGAACATAAGGTGCAGTTCGTACCAGTGGCCAGCTGGTGGTACAAGTTGCTCAGCGAGTTAATCAGACTTTTGCAGGGCTTCTTTGGAAGGTTCTTCCAGTTGCCGTGTCTCTTCTCGTCAGACCTGTAAAGCACAATTCAACTGGAGTCATTTAACTGGAAATAAGAGAAGACAAAAAAAGACACCAGTGTGTTGCTGCACCAAATAGGCAGGCAGTAACATGATTTCATTATTGGAGCACAGCGTACAGGTAGATAGTGTTGGTGTCCAGGTCCACGCAGACAACATCTGGTGGCGGGTCGTAAAGGTCAAAGTAGCGAGAGTCCACCCCCACTATGAATGGTAAAGGAGCATTGAGGACACCTGCTAGAGAGAGTGGGCACAGGGGGATGTAGGGACACTGCCACTGGAAGGGGAAGATCATCTGAGGAGAGACAAGACAGCACGATAACTACAACCAGGTAATGATTTATGTCCTCATACTAAAAAAGGAACCAAAAATATATAGAGACTATTTAGTTCTCCAGATTGGCAAAAAGAGGTACCGGTGTACAGTTGAATCTCAAGAGAATAAGAACATATAGTTAACTAAACTACGTAAATACCACAACCAGCTCAAATTAAACAGAGTTTGATAAGATATAAAGCCCTAGTGCATAGTGAACTAACTTATTTTGACAGTACAAATGCATTTGGAGCCTTGAACATCCTGTGTATTCAAGGAGACACAGTCGGCAAAGTTCAATTATGTTTATGGAGCTGGAGAATCAACAACTGATCTGGTCCAAGTCTGGTTCAATACCTAGTGTTTACCTAGTATGTGGCTGTTGATGTTTTAGGATTGAATTTTAACCAGGGTTTTGGCTTTGAGACATAATGACAGAGTAGATGTAATAGTGCACCGAAGGATATAATTACTACTATGTCAACTATAATGACAGAAAGTGTATTATTACCGATATCTGCATCCCATATGGACATTACACGACTGTAGCCTGCACCATCTTTAGTAGACCTAAAGGATTTCAGTGCTGACATTTCAGACAATATACAGTATATTTTTGTTTGCAAGACAGTAATACCTTTGTTTTTGTGATTTCACTGTTCCTACCCCCTCTGTTTTTTTATCATTTACTGTGCTGTACATTTAATTTTAAAAACACACATTTGCATGCAATAGCCTATAAACTGTATTTATTTAGTATTTTATTTTATCTTTTTTGGTAGCCTCCAATACATTTACAATACCAAAACATGCATCGCAGAGTAACAATCCAGTAAAATGTACAAAAAGCGAAATGTCTGTTGTACCCTACAGTTTTAAACAAAGTTTCTATTTATAATCTGGCTGACATACACGTGAATATTTCTGAAGCCTGCGTTGAGAAAACATCTCTGCTCAGACGAGGCTTAAGAGTTAAACGTGTTTAAAGTGAAACTGTGGGACAGTGCACAGTAACACTTGGAATGGGGTCAGATCTGCAAATGATAGTCAGGTCCCCTGCACCATCTAATTTTAATGGTGTAAGTGGCAGGGAGGAAATTGTTATGAAGCATTACCATCACTTGCTTCTGCGCAAGTAAAAGGTTGATGGTGTCAAGTTCACCGAGCGCATAATGATGATTCAGCTTAGATGACATAATACACGTGGAACTGATCACATTACTGCTAAACATGTAAAGCTTCCTCACTGCTTGTTTAATGTGTTTGTAGTTCGTGGCAATGTTATAAACGTTGTTTTCAGTTATGATTGAGGCATCTGTTTGATCCTGCAATCACAGTAAGCAGGTTACAAGAGTTTGTGCTGTCGGTGACAGGGCAAGACAATGAGTTACTCCATTTCCACTTTCATTTAAATTGACTAGGAAGCTTGGTTGGTATGAAACAGGCTGTGTTTTAAGTTAGTTAATAGTTTTATTTATGTGCACAAAGGATTTGGTTGTTGTTTTTTTCCTGATCCAAAAGTGAACTGAAATGAAATTTTAAGCAGATGTTCCCGAACGTTTGAGAATTATTTCGTAACACAACAGTACGAGGCTTGTCCGGCTGGAAGCGTACTCACAGCCACCACAGCCTCGGCCACTCCAGTGAGCACAGCGGGTCGAAGCGAGTGCAGCAGGATCTTGTTCTCCAGCAGGACAAAGTGCAGCAGTGTGGCGCAGTTCTCTGAGCCCAGATTCATCAGCAGAGTGCCGTAGTCCGCCCCACTGAGAGGGAGGGAGACGGGGGAGACGATGAGTTCAGGCAGAGAATAGAAAAACAACAAAGACAGCAAAGCCCTGTGAAATGTGTGATTTGATGGATTGAGTGTATTATTAAAAGGATCAAGTTTAGAGCAAGAAGAAAATACTTTTATTTACATAATTTTAATTCTATCATCTTACAGGATAGTTTATTTCAGTAAAGCTACAAGTAATAACTGTGCAAATAAGACTGTAAAGTTGCTTCAATCTTCCATTTCTAAGGATAGTCCGTAATTTCTAATCTTGTTACTAAACATCCCATTAAGTGTTTGTTTGATCAGTGTTGCCAGGAGTCTTCTTTATCCACTGTTTCTATTTGCTAATGGAGTTTTCCAGTGTTTGCATATGCTGTGATGTCTAGGGGGGGGGGGGGGTTGGGGTGGGCTCACAATTAGCTGAATAGTAATTATACTGATACTGAAGGCTTTAAGACAGACTGACAAATCACAGTTTCTGTGTGTGTTCAGAGTTGACACAATGAGGCCTACCTGAACAAAAAACGGCCAGAAAGCCAATGTATGAATTGCTTATATCATTTGCCAAATGACAAAATTATTAGATGGAAAAGGTTTAAAAAAAAAACTATGAGGCACAAGGCTGCTTTTAGTGAATAAGCTACTGTGAATGAAGGCATTTGATTTCTTCTGGTATTTTTCTTTCAGCCCACTCAGCTGCTTTGCTTTTAAACAGATCTTTTGCTGAGGTACAAACGCTACATTAAGCTTGAAAGGGAAACAACAGCCACAAAAAAAGAACTGCCATCCCGAGTTTGAAAAGGTGTTTGGACAAAAGAATTGTGCATATGCTTTGTGGAGGATGCTAAACATTGCAAATCCTATTGTACCTGAGAGGTAAAGGTGTAGACACGGGCTGGGAGAGGGTCAAGGTGTCATGTACTGAGAGCTGATGAAGGAAAAGTTTGTTAATGTCAATAATAGCAAAGCATAAAAAAATAAAACAATTATTTAAGTATTTAAGGTGTAAGTGAAAAAAAAAAAAATCTCACCTGGACCAAGATTCGGGGTCTTTGAGGGGAAGGGAAAGACACATTGTGCATGAAGTGTGAGATGTGCCTGTCGAAAGAAGCGAGCAAACAAAACTCATTACAGCCGTTGTTCAAGCTGTGGTTTTACCCTCCCAAATTATTTTTCACTTTTAGCGCAAGTGGATTCTTACTTTTCAATTGGCAGTGGGTGGGGACCTGAGACAGAGAGCTTGTAGAGGAACATCAGGAACTTGCGGAAAGACTCAAAGAAAGGCCAGCGAGAAAGAAGACAGATGCACTTATTGGTGTTAACAGGCCGGTTGGAGATCACCTTCTTCTCCACGGTGGTGAGCAAGCCCAGCTGGATCTTCTGTTTCTCACTCAACAGATCCACTGGATATGGCTCGTAGAACTGGATGGCTGATCCATACACCTGGAACCACAGACGAACAAATGCACTGAATGGGCCTTTATGTTGACTGACTGACTGTCATTTCAGTTGTAGTTGGACCCATAGGAGTTTGAAAAGCTATATAATGCATATCAACTTTTGAGACTGTTTTCATTTCATTAGTGGAAGCTGCTAGAAGTCACAGCTCACCTTTTCATTAGACGAGCTGGTTAAGACAAACGTGGAGAAGATAGGCAGGGGATCACGTGTGTCGGGTGCCCAACACTCGATCTTGGCGCCCATGGGCAAGCAAAAAAGAGGGACAGATTCTGACAGGGGAAAAGACTCATAGTCCTCTTCTGGGTAACGAAAGATCAGACCTGGAGAGAGAGAACAAACATGAATTCTCCCAGAAAGGCTACAATTCAGGTTTTATGTATCCACTGAAATAAACAAAAGAAGCTCTAAGAAAGTACTTTCCAGTCACGTGAAAAAGCAGGTTGATTATCAGAAAACAACCGCTATTTCCCTAAGTGTAAGTTGCTGTCTGCGGAGATGCGGTTCTGACAGGACACGCACATTCTTCTGTGAACTTTGTGCATACACAAACACACTTACAGACACACAAATACTGGGCATGGCAGGAAGCGCTGTTGTCTAAGATGAATAAACAGCTGTCTCACAGGAAAAACGCAGGGCAAAAAGATAAAGCCAGCATGTGTCACTGCATGGGTGTGTGTGTCTGTGTGTGTGTACATATGGGGCTGTTTATACATTTGTTACACAATGAATTGTTCCAAAGGCCAAACTACTAGTGAGGCATTCAGCCACATGACAGTTTAGAAATGCCAGCTGTAATAAACAATTGCCGGGAACAAAAATTATTATTGCAAAATAACAGTTATCATGTACAGAAGCACATGTGGCCGAACAAATAGAGGAATTTAATAAAATCGACAGTTGCACAGGTGTACCTAATAAAGTGGCCAGTGAGTGTGTATTTTGAATTTAACTTCTCACTTGCATCATTGGTACACAAGCTGGAAAATGGTTCCGTATCCACCATGACCAGCAGTTAAAAAAAATAAAAATAGAAATTGATAAAATCTGATTTACCACTAGCAGAATGTTTAAGCTGTGTCTGTGTCTACACGTAATTTTACTTGCATGTGTGTTGTAACAAACATAAATATGTAGCTTCCACAGTACTGACCTAATGTAGCTAAATTGCCATGTTGGGTAAATTAAGATACTTCAGAAGCAGCATCAGCACAACATCAACAAAGCAGATGTTCACCATGTTTGAATACTCTGTGAATACTCCTGAGTTGTTTCCATGGGAACTATTCACATCCCTACATCCATTCTGCTGACATGACATCACTGGTGCATTAAGCAACTTCTCTCAAATTCCAAGTAATATTTACTCTGATTTTTTAATGTGCATTAACAGTAAAAATCAAAGAATCGTAGGACTTCTGTGAATTTCTAATCCTTTTCAATTGCAATTTCAGCTGTGTTTTAATTCAAACACTAGTCTGTTTGGTAATGAAAGTCATAAAGGAGGTTGAAGTATAAATTCATTAATGGAAGTGTTCTTATCAGGAAGTCTGGCACCAGGTGGGCTGATCGTAGGCAGCGAGCCATTGAATGTGATTCATCTCAAAGGCAGCAGAGGTACAAGCTCATGAATTAAGTCACGCACTGGTAATGGCAAAGAGTAAAGTAAACATAATGTTAATGGGGATAAAAAGGGGACAAATAACTAAAGACTAAACACTGCCTAGTTGGCACAGACGATAAATGACAGCTGAATATGTGATATCATGAGCAACTTTTACTCACCCGCATTGAAACTGATGGAATTGGACGCAGATACGGACTTCTTATAGCACAGGAACACGCTGGAGCCCCACTGAAAAGTTCAACACAATGTTACACGCACATCACAACTTTGTTCTTTAGGAAATGGTGAGGTCCAATTGCTGACTGAGGACTGAAAATGAGGCGTTACCATGCCACAGTTGAGGTTCTTGTCCACTTTGCAAAAGGTGTGAGGTGGCGTCTCGCCCTTGCTGGTGACGATGACGCAGATGTCTGTCACTGCCAGGGAATTCTGAGGCTGGACGGGTTGCGCTCGGCGAAAAGTGATGAAGATGCGCTGCGAGGTGGCGGAGCTGTTGTTAACATTGGCGCAGCGTCCGTACGGCGTGGCCAGGATGACCTCACAGCCCTGGATCAGACGCTCTTTGCCTTCATAGAGAACCCTAATAATCAAAACCCGCAGGAGGTAGGAATGTTAACTTGGCACTTCCTCAAGAACGAAGAGGAGCTTATAGGCAAAGTGAACAACAGAGAGAAATGAGATAAAACTTATCACTGCCTTTTGGTCTGAATTCAGAATGCTGAAGTGGTTAAACTAATGAGGAAATAAAAATGGCAGATAGTGGATCGGTGCTGACATTGTGGCCACACAAAGCTCTTAAAGGCGATTAAGTGGCTCAGAAAAAGTGCTGTCCTGGAATCACTTTTCGCTCTCAGGCACGGTTCTCATTTTTAAAACAAAGTCTGTTGCCAAAAGACAAATAACTCACATTGTAATGACGCAGATTCACTCAATAAAAAAAAAAAAAAAAAAAAAAGCACACACATTTAAAAACAGCAGCAAATCATGAGTTTGAAGCATCACGGAAGAAAGTGTGCACTGCTGTACTGCTCTTATGTCAATTCGTGCACAAGACTGCTGTGGGAATAAAGTGCATTCCTAAGAGACAATAATGAAGAGACTAAGCTGCAAGACGAGGATAATCTTTAGCTCTCCTGCTTTACAGGAAGGATCTGTGTGTGGTCACCACCGCTGCTTTCCCTTTGAGCCCTTAGAGAGATCAGTCGACAAAGACTGATGTGATTCAGACATTATTACCAGCTGACTCATTTAAATCCCAGACAGTAAAGGCAGACTTTCATATCAAGATTCAAACTTAGCACTAGTAAAACAAAAATAATGCGGATTACTGCCAAAATGTGTGGGCTTTATCGGGCCGCTTCCTCATCACTCCTGCTGTATAGTATCAAACAAGTGAAAGATGCAGAAAACCAATCAATGCACTGTAGACTTCTCGCATGACTGCAGGGCTTCTATAGCAGTGTGCTTTCCATGTCCTCCCTTTCCATCTGGACAAAGCCATGTGGGAGGCCAGAAGCTTTTGATTCTTGCCCTCTTTTAACTAAGTCAAACCCAAAAATGATTATTATTATTATTTTTTTAAACTTGTGCAGGCCACAGGGCACCCAGCACAGTTACAATAGTCCTGAAACACTCCATTTGTTCTGAATAGAGTACAAACCTAAAGAGGACAGGAGGACAGTTGCCAGACAAAAACGCCCTAATGGGCACAGTGAGTCGTGTCGCTGTGGAGCCCTGGGCTCTGAATGCTGCCTTCACCGACAGCAGGAGTGGCAGGAGGAAGAATGAATGATTTACACGTTATTGGTCACCAGTAAGTAAGAAATCTAGTGTTGCATTGTTGCTAAATATATCAATCTGTGTCTCATAACTTAAACCACAACAAGATCAGTACTAGGGGAACAGATGCTAGAAAGTACACAGCCATCCTGATTGACAAAAACTTTTCTGGTATAATGTAAATATTGGCATTAATGTGATAGAGTTTAGCAACATGAATTATAGTCTTCAGGCACAGCTGGTCTATTGGCCACTAAGTGTATATAACTCGGGTGCCGACCATTCAAATTAGTCTTAAAGGCGTAGTAATTGTAACGTAATTAAGCATTTGTTCTATCTGGTCATTTGTTGCTTGTCTTAAGGCACTTTTGCTGATTTTTCAATGTCAAGCCATCTCCAGAGTGAGAAAGATCCATTTTTAATTTTGCCCACTCACTGCACACACAGAGCAGTGTATCTTACTAAGCTACTGTATCCATCATCTGTAACTGCTTATCCTGTATAGGGTTGTGTAGGGCTGAAGCCCACCGCAGCTGCCGTTGGGCAAGAGTACACGCTGGACAACTCTCCAACACTAGTCACCTGATTTGTCAGAATTGCACAATTGCTTAAAAAAAAAAAATGACTTGACATACGAGATCTGATAGGGCTGCAGGTTTCACAAAGATCTAAAGTGTTAAACTACATTTAGCAGAAGACAAGCATCAGTAATGCAGTAACGTTAACTCTTAAGAATACAGTGCGATGAGCCGCCCTCTTTTCATAGCAACAACAGTGTGAAGTAAGTCATACACTTCCGACTTTTCAGAATGAAGTTGAATCACAGAGTGAGCGTTAACTAGAAACTCCAGTTTGTTTGTGTGAGACACATGTATACTCTAGACAAAGACTAAGGTGTGTGGGGAAGTGAAACACCACAGGCCAGTTGCGTCATTGTTCTCAACAAAGAATTACGACATGTGACACCGCGGGTGTTTATTGGGGACCAACACGTTAACAGGCACAGCAGGTAGGCTCCTCTACAGTCAAACCCGTCTGGATAATGCTAATCAAACTGGTGCTCCCTTATATGATAACAGAAGGAAGGAGAAAAATTCCTATTGATGGATGGGAGCCATTGGTCTGGCTGAGCAGGATTACTCTGTGACAAAATGTTGTTAAGTGATAGAAAAGGTCAACACAGCGCCCTTCTTTCACTTTTGAATAAGTAGTCACGCCTTCAAAGTGTCAACATGACAAACTGGCAGCGTTTTCTGAAATAAAGACAATCCCGGGTGATGCTTTTCTAACCAGCAGAGACCACGTTATTGATTAGCAACTTTCATCTCAGTCATATCATGCCAACAATTTTGAGCAAACAGTTGCTGGGAAAAATCTCGATGAGCTGTAAAATCCTGCCTGTGAGCATCACAACATACTGTGGTGCAATTTGAAGTCTAATAACCTTTAAAACAATCCGCTTTAGCAACTTGCATTCTGGTATCAGCATTTTGCCCTAGTGTCGTTGAAGAGCAGGGAAAATATCTGTGTGAATTTTCCAAAACTGTCTGCCTGCAGGACACGCCAACAACATTTCTACATCCCAGACACTTCCTGACCGCAACAGACGGTTGGTGACTAATGAGTGCGGCTCACACACTCAATGGCTGAAAGAAAAATCAAAGAAAAGATGGCTTAAGAGGCTTAAAAGTTTTTTTTTGTTGCACATAAAATTCTAAAAGAGAGGCTACAAACAAAAGGAAGTCAGAGGTTGATTCAGGGATTCAGGAGGATGATATAAAAAGAGATGGAGCCAGGACTAAAACACAGGGGCATAAACAAACGGTTGCCTCACCCGATGTCAATGAGCGGAGGCTTCTCTCGAGCCCTCTTGTAGCACAAAAACAGCTCCGGACTCTTAAGGCTGCCATGATTCAGGTTGGCTGGCTGGCCGCTGTAGGTGCTGTCGATACATGTGAAGCCCTCGGGGACAGTTTCTCCTGCAGACTTGTTGATGATGGCTAAGTCTGTGATGGGCGCTTTGGGCCCAGTAGACTTGGTTTCCGATAGGTCCTGCTCTAGTGGTGTGGACTTCTCCGTCAGCCCGGCTACCACAAAGTAGTCGGTCACACGGTGACCCTTGTCCTCAATCATGGCTGGATGTACCTGGAGGTAAGCAAATAGAGGTTAGTTATACATTACAAGTATATACAAGTATTCTTTTCTCTGCTGTGATGATGAGAAGCACAGTCCATTTCTGAAAACGCTATTGATGCTGTATTGAGCAATGCAAAGCTCTTACATCTCACTTTAGGGATGGGATGGACACCACATACACAGAATGCTAAACAATGCTGTGGCCAAGACAATAACGGGTCCTTTAAGACTGATGCACCACAGTGAAGCAAACAAACTGAGGAAGCACACAACGGGCAGTGAAGGGACTGGATCTGCTGACATTCACAAACAATCTTGTCACTGTATATCACCGCACTGCTCCAAACCCTCCGAGAGAGTTAAAGCTCTGGTGGCAAGTGAGAGCCAAGGCAGAGCGGCCGGGCCTGGAGGAATGCTCAGAAATGCCACTGAGAGCATAAAACCAGGCAGACACCCAAAGTCTATACGACACTAGAAATGTGGTTGCAAAAAAGGGGATGGTTTGGATTGTTGCAGGCTAGTCAGTTTCTACGAATGTTTCTTATTAGAAGTTGGTGTCATAACACCAAATTTAGTTTCCTAAACAGGCAGTGACTCAGTAATCAGTTAGCAAGTGCAGACACATGCACTAAAGCTGGAAACTAATACAGTTCACATACAGTAATGGAAATCACATAGTTCTTATGATCTATCAAAAGCTATGTATCCCCAGAATTGTTAAGCACCAAAGTACAATTCAGGGGAGAGACGGTAGTGATGGCTAAGCTAAATGAAAAACTTAAAGTGAACACGTCCGTGCTGCATTCAAAGAGCTGTTGGAACCTACACAGGAAGTTCAGTTTTTCCAGTGGTGACTCAGATGTGGCAAAAAAAAAAAAGAAGCCTCATGTGAGGCCAAAGTGAGCCCAGACAGCCTTGGACTTGTGATGTAGAATAATACTTGCCATCGTGCGCCTTTCATTCAATCTGAACTTCAAATTTAACCAGTCAATACAAACAAAACATGCTGCAGACATTTTAATCGCATGATTGTGAAGCCACGGTGCAGCGTGTATTACAGAGAGAATCTGTTTCTACGTGACACTTTCTCAGCAGTGCATGGCGGCGTCTGTCTGCAGAGCAGTGCCTCTCAACAGTAAGCTTGTGCTATGTGCATTCAGGCTTTGATCATATATACACAGCATGCATTCTGTAACGGCAATGAATCTTCAAATTAATGTTTCATTCGGAGAGCGCACCTTATCTTATAGAAGGAAACACACACACACACACACACACAGCACTTGAGTTTTGATCTCACACTTGGCATTTTGACCAATGCGCGCTTGTCAGAATCGATCGGCTTCCCGTGCATTGCCAACCTTTACAGTCCAGGTTAGCTTTGAAGAATTACAGCTGGATGTGTGCCCAGAGTATGGCCCACTTCTTCATGACTCTTTAAAACAATGTCGGGAAAACACTCAAATCTCTGTGCTGCCTCAAGTAGTTTTATGACACAGCCAATCAAAGGCTCAATGACTTCAACTTTCCACAAACACAAACGGCAGTAAGAGTACATCAGAAGATGGGAGGGATTACGAGAGGACTCCCACAAACCTTTCATGAGGCTCTGCTTCTGCGGTAACTGTACATAAGCTCGACAGGGATAAACTAAGTCTTACAGGTAAAGAAAAGAAATATTTAACAGGATCAGGAGTGCGTTTCGCTCTGTCGGTGGGTGTACTGAGGGCTACATCTTATACTCAGACCATGCTGTTATCCCTCAATGGAGAGCAACTACTTATTCTGAAAAATGTCTATAATTGTAGTTTTTATTTGTTTATGTAAATAATATTACCACAAAGCCAGATTATTCCAGATGGGGCCTGTCTCAACACAATGGATAACGTCTGCCCTGCTCCTTTGTTAAACCACTGTGCTTTCGACTGGATCCAGCTTTTATTTTATGATGAAGCACAGCAGCCATAGAGAGACGCAGAGCCACGTGAATACTACTCCTCTGAAGAGATTCACTGCACTGCATCCATAGTTACGTCTCACCCGATTTAACTCTACTCAAAAGCAAAACTCTGTTTTCAAACTATATATGCTTTATAATTAAACTGCTTTATGTTAAACGTGTTTTCACAAAAAGCTGGTCGGAAAATGCAAACGACTGAACAGTCTGCCATCTTTTAAACAGCAAAATGAATGAGGCAGATCCTTACTCAAAATCATTACTTACATTGGATTCATGTAGATGGGTCATTATCAAAAGGTGGTTGTTTAAGTGCAGAAGTCCGTGCAAACAATACAGTTACATCACGACAAACAGGAGCCACGGAACTATGTGAGCTCCACCTAACTGTGGGGGATGTTCCAGCTGTTAATATACTCTACCTCTTCCACTACAAACCTGTATTCAGTGTTTACACATGACCTGCAACATCCCTCTGTCATCATAATGTGGGGATCGACCAGTCACAAACGTGCAGTCACCTGTTTTTTTAGGCCCGCACACCAATACTCTGCGATTTCAGTGTCGGTCTGACACACACACACACACACACACACCTTTGTGAACCTTTGGTCAGTAATAAAATATATTCTATCAATATTAAAAGTTGAACTTAGTAAACACTGCCAACCATTTGTATTGTGTTGGATGTGTTTCTGGTCACATGTTAATGGAAGTAATATTTACTCATGCTTACTGTGTTTAAACGGCATCTTCAGTAATTGTCAAGATGCATCCTATGGTTCTAGGTTGGTTGTATGTGTAAGGTATTAAACATCCCTCTGCCAACCATCTATCAAAATATGGCTCTGCCTCTTACTGGAATACTCCTCCAGGTAAAGTCATCTGTAGGCTCATTCGGACACTACACAGATTTTGTACTAAGGGGCTCACAGAATAACGTCCAAGTAATGTCCGAATTATCTGACAAAAGTCTACCGAAGTTCAGTGCATTAGTAAAAGGAGTCATCCTGTCCCTAGTTTATATAAAAATTATTTATTATAGCAAACTTAAAAAAATAATGGGCGTGGGAGTGCTAGAGTAGAACAGAGTCGTTTTAAAATTCAGTTTACATAAATTAAAACAGATTTTTTCTAAAGCAACTGCATAGTGTTTGTGCAGCTGTAACATATAAGAACCAACAGATCTGGCTAAGTATTCAATGCTAAATGCCTTGTGCCTCGATTCTTCTGGCTTAGCGGGTCACAAGTCAGCAGGAAAGGATTGTATCTGGGCCCAGTGCCTCGCTTTCTCACTCAACGAAACCAATTTCTTTTTAAACAGTCTTCTGCTGAGTAACAACCACTATTTAACCAGTGTCACGAACATTAGCCTCTACATTTGTAACCTCCTTTGAAACGGTAATGTTGGCATGAAAAACATAAAGGCTGTGAGTCATGCCACTTCCTGACAATGACCGTACGTCTCCACAAAGTGTCAAAGCAGGGAACAAAGCAAAGTTAAAGGGGAATAAAAAAGGGAAAACACACACACACACACACACACACAGAAGATCTGTTTGGTCCTGATTGGGCACTGAATTTTGCCCTATGATTGTTGACCAAGCAAAGAATCAACACGTAGTTCAAAGAGAACATTAAACACACCATTGAGCTCCCAAAGACCCGACACAAAATATTTATATTACTCAGCATTTTTTAAGATTAGATCATGTCACTTTTTTTTTTCAAAAATGGCTCAACACTGAGCCAGAAAGTACATCACCATTTAAAGGTCACAAATAAAGAATCGCTGGTACCTGTTTTCATGAAAAAACCCAACCTACACACAATGCTACATTAATACCTGAGAAGGACCTGCACCCAAGGGAGAGCTGATATACCAAAAAAAAAAATGCATTTTCCCATTCACCATTTTACGATCAAACATCGTGAAATGAGTAATCATGTTTCCCTTTGATGTTGTGTGTTCCCCCAAGCTACGGCGGTTTCACTCTTTACGGTTGGAAACCACGTGCGATTCTCCCTCAGCCTCCACCACACAATCCGCAACTATACAAACGTCTCTTTGTGACACCCCATGATGAACAACATTGCCTGCTGCCGTGGCAACCGAGCCCAAACAATGCCAGGCTGCACGACCCTGAGCCACAACTAGTGTTACTCTGGGGGAGGAAACTGATCTGCAAGGCTTTCAAGGGTACTCTTGGTAAAATGCGGCACGTTCTCTGTAGCCTGCTGTCAAACTCCACTATAACATACAAAGTAAATCGACAGAAAAGGCTACTTTTGCTGTTCTCACCATTCACAGAGCATTGGAATGAAAACTTTACAACTATTGTAAACAGAGGGGAATGTAAGAGAAAGGATTTGCATGTGTAATAGTATACACTGGGGACTTACATATGCAGGAACGTGTTGGGTTAGGGCCTCGACAGAGACACTAGTCGATTCAATTACCATTTTGCGAAGTATTGAGTTGTAACATGAGCCCCCGTCTCTAAAGGTTGTGCTCTGCCCCACCCTTCCGTGTGAAAACCTGTTTCTGTGTGATATACTACTGAGCCCCCACGATCGAGTGTCGCGCTCTTTGTCTGAGTTACACTGAACCACAGCAGGAAAATACTGTGAATGTGTAGCAGCCAGACGTTCTGGCTTCCTGGCAGCTTTAGTTCTCAAATGTAAAGAGGGTATAGAGCATTTGGAGTCTTTACGTGTGACACAGTAAACTGTTTGTGTTGTGTTAACTGTTTATTCAGCACTAAAACCAGCTCTGACTAGAGTAACGACACATACGACTTTTTTCCCCAGGCTGAGTGCAAGTGCTTACATATACTCGCCGATACTTAGCACATTTACAAGTACTAGACTGTTTTGCTTCTAGATTGAGTCCTGGCCAAGAAAATCCTCATCAATCCATTGCAGAAAAGCACATCCTGCAAGTATGAAAATCCTTGCCAAAAATGAAAGTACTTCTGCCGAAATACATACAGCGATGACAAACAAAGCACAGACTTAGGGATCCAGGATGGAGAAGTGTGGACAACATGGCGTCTAGACTTAACATACGAAAATGACTGCAAGATAACTTTGGTAAGGTAACGTAGTTGCACAATATAACCCCCGTTGTGTTAGGACTGTTAGTAACTAGATCTTAAAATTTTGGCACAGCAGAGCTGGGTATTCAGCTTTACGTTTGCCGTCGTGCAATTCCTTTCAAATGGCTCAAAACCACAGACAATTTTGCACCTCCACCTACCTGCACAGGCTAACGTGGTATCGGGTGCAGAATCCGAGTACAAATCACAAAGGCAGGATCTGGCATCAGCAATATAAACCAATTTTGACATGCTGCTTTTATAAGGGTATTTACTCTAGGTCTACAACTATTTCTAGCAACTATTTCTAGCAAAAATATTTTTAAAAAATTGATGATCCAAGGCTCTCACATTAGAGCTCACTCAATATTTTCTCACGTCATGGACTGTTGGAGAGACTGACAAATAAGTTTAACGTGCTTTAATCCTACTCATGTCCGTGTCCGAGTTTACGTTTTAGTTGTGTGCTTCTGTTAAACTGAATAAACATTAGAAACACCCACCGGAGCCGGCACGATGCCAAGCAGAGAAGATCAGAGAAGTGGCGTGACAGAAGGTATGGTGCTTACAGTGATGTTAGTTACAGCTCGTTATCTGGTTATGTTAGGGCATTTTGGCCAACTTTGCTAATAATGTGCAGGATATTTCAATGCTTTACTCTATAATGTATTTCATTTGTTGGACTCAATTGTCTATTTTTTATTATATTGATGAAGTTGGAGTGATTTTAATCCCTCCAACTTTCGCCTCAACCACTTAAACGTATGCAGTCATTCATTACCTTAACCGGTTATGCAGCTCAGGGTCATCGGGGTACTGGATTTAATCCCAACCTTCATTGAGCAAAAAGCCCTTAACACCATTAACCTGTGTATCACGAGGCCACACAGTCACAGAAAAACCACACACACGCGCAATTCAGAGTCACAGATTAACCTAACTACACATCTTTGGACTGTGAGAAGAAACCGTGCAGGAAACTTACACAAGAACAGTGAGAACAGACTAAGCCATTACATGTTATTTCTTTTAAAGCACATCATGCTCTTCATATAGCCATATCTCCAGCCAAGTGAAACACACACAGATCATTATAATACACACATTAGTTATTGGTATGACTTCTTTTTCCATTGAGATAAGTTTAGCTGATGCAGGCATCATAGCTTAATGTCCTTTAAATAACTGGAACAATCCATGTTCAAGAGCATTTAAGGTAACTTTGACATGACTTGTGATATAGTTTCTATTATAAGAAACCATATAACACCTTAACATGAACTGGTTAACGCAAAATAAGTTGCAGTGAGCTGCCTTACGTGACTTCCCACTTAGATTCTACGTCATTTCAAATTACTTGATTTTTTTGCAATCAAATTAATCAGTTTATTAAAATAAATAAAACACCATTTAATTCGTGCTTCCCTACGCATTTGAATTATTCAAAAGAAACAAAGACAGACATTTGAAAGCCAAATGTCATATTGGCTCTTATAAAAGCAGTTTAAATCAAGCAGATGTGGAAAAAAAGAGCCTGTAATATTTTCTGGGCGTTGAAACTGTCCTGTTGTAATTTAGGCATGGGAATGCAGGGAAGGGAAAGGTGGCCAGATTTCTTTTAAAGATAAGACGTGCTTTGGGAGGTGTAATGGAATACAACACAATGTAATGAATCAGTGCCTCCAGCACAATAGCTTATTCTTTTTCAAATCAGCAACAAGCACTACAGACGAATTTATTAGCAATTCAGAGTGATTCCAACTGTGAACGGTGCACTTTTGTGACATATCAGTTTTAAAGGGCCTTTATGTGTGAGCCATTCTAAATGTTGGGAATTAAATCTGACAATTCTAAAAACGAATATCCTAAGTGGACCATCTGGAATGCCTTCAGCTCTGGAAGGTCTTGTCTTCTTGGGTGGCACAGGTCTTAACTTGCTTGCAAATGTTCCAGAGGTTTGCTGTGCAGCCCAGCAAGCCCCGTGGCCAGAGGGAAACTCGTCTTCTGCCCTAAATACAACTGGTGGGGTCCAATCCAACACACATGCCTGTGTTGTAAAACTCCATATTTGTTCACTTTTAGCACCTGTGTAGTTTTACAGCATTCGCCTGCCAGGCCCCCGATTTCCAGTGTGGCAAAGTCAATTTAAGCAAAGCAAAGATGGACAGAGAGAAAGAGACAAACTTCGAATATAACAGAGAATTCTCCATTTAAGAGAGCGAGACCCCTACTCCAACTCCATAGCCCCCCCCCTCCCCCCGCGGTCTGCCCCACAATGAGCTCACCCCTTTACACAAAAGAGCCTGGAGGCTGGTTCCTCATGGGGTGAAAGAGCCTGCATGCATCTATCTAAGAGAGAGAGAGAGACAGAGACAGAGATACTGGGCAACAAACTGTGCTGTGTCTGTCTCAGTTATTTCAGCAGGAGCTAAACCATGAAGATGCACTCGCAGCTGGACTGAAACAACAGCTGAGCATGACACAAAACTGTCATCCACTGCTAATGGGAACACAAAGCAACGTTGTACAGATGCAAAATGTATACAAAGGAGTGGAATGTAAATAGCAGCTCAGGTTGATCGTCACTGTGCCAAATACACATGTATGTGGGCTTCTGTGTGAATGCTACGCAGTCACCATCATGCAATGGGGCTGCTGAAGAGCACTTAAGATCATTACTGAAAGGTCAGCTTTGCCTACTGACACAAAAAAGTAATTAAAGCAAAAAACTGCAACGGAGAATGCCACTTCAGCTGTAACAGCCTCCGTCACCCTTTTAGCTTCAGTGCATGCTGTGTCAGCGTCTGCCTCAAGTGCTACTCTGTAACTCTGGGCTTTGAAGGGTCTTAAAAGCAAAGTGGTCCTCTCTGCCACCTGTCATCACAGTGTGCCACCAGTGGTGGGGGCCAGGCTACGGAGAAGGTGCCAATGAGGTGATGAAACCGCCATTTTACAAGGCTGCGGCCACAGAAAAACCAACGCTGGAACTCTCTGAGGTGGAGCAGGGTTTCAGGGAAGATAAATAAATGAAAAAGCCAGCTGACTATGATTGAAATCATATGGTGCAGGCTTTATAAGTGCAGCAGTGGTCTGTAAATCCCTCGCCCTGCTAACTAGTCTCAAATCTGTGCGTTGTGACGAGACAAACAGTCTTACTTGGTGGAAGGAGCCATACAACCCTTCAGTTCTTTCACGTTTGCCCTGACAAAATCATCGCCAAATGCAGTCGATTAGAAAAAAAAAAAGCAGGAAATATATTTAAGTGTTCAATATTTACTGTTCAGAGCATGTGAGGGTGGAGCATTCACAGTCTATCTGCTTTTTGGCTAGAGAGATAAGCCAGTGTGATAGCCTTTCATTATCATATCTATATGCCAACAACGCCTCCCTCGCTCTGCACGGCCTCAACAAAGCAAAAGCCCAGCACTGAACTCTGCTCCTCGGTTCTGTTTATTTAATCCGGCCACATTCATTTCTTTTACACAAAGGCCATACGCAAAATACAATTTCAGTGAAGACAGCCACGATCAGGCCTCTTAGAATAGACATCAGTCTGCCAAATCTCACAGATAATATTCCGAACAGATGATGTTTGTTGTCATTTTGTTGAAGCGGAGCTGGTCTGTTTAAAATTGTACTGAAACACTGCTGCGCAAGGTGCAAAACGGAACATCTTTGCATGCAATGGGAATTAAAACATTATGAATATTTACAGTTTTAACAGATGCATTATTAATTCTATAATTAGACTGAAAGTAAGGAGATATTCATATTTACTTAGGTAAAAAACAATTAAGCCAGTCAAAACAGAAAAGCTGAAACATAAAACTATGTCATTTTTTTCCATTTAGAAGGTGTAACCTGCAAATGTGTGCCATTTTACTCTATTAATAATTCTCATTTTCTAACTGACTAACCACTGTAACAAACACCCACACTGCCTCTTCCCCTTTTGTGTTTCTAACACCAATCTAAATGCACTGGATCTTTAGTTTAATATTTTGTGGCGATAACATCAAAGCGGCTGGTAGTGACCAGTGTCTATGAGCAATCAAGGGAGAGGTGGCATGAATCCAGACCAATGAAGCCGAAAATGTTTCTACACAGACCTTTCAACAGCTGATAATAGCAGGAGCAGGGTCATGTTCCAAAATCATGACAACAAGAAAAGGACATCTAGGGAAATTCAAAGTTTGTATGAGTTTGTACCAATAAACCCAGGAGGCAGCTCACAGCAGTGAAGTTCAGCTTAGCAGAAACGTCACAAGACTGCCTCCTTCCTGGAGCGTGACAGCCGGCGGACAGAAAGCATTCTTTCCACTCGGAGGAGAGCGGAGAGAGGGCAGACTCGTTGCCCTTCCTAACTAGCTGGGCCTACACCAGCTCACATCCAGGCCTGCTGAAAGACGACGACTAAAACACAACTGGCACGTCCCAGCAAAGTACAAGGGTCGGAGAAAGGAAATGGGTTATGTTAAAGGAGGTTTTTGGCTGGATTAAAAGAGTGTTCTTCTTACTGCTTTGACTAGAAATGACTTTCGGAAGTTAATGTGTCTTAAGACATGAAAACAGACAGCTAAGCAAAATTGACTGAGGTGTTTTAGGTATCAATCTGTAGTTACTCCTGGTTAATTAAAGAGCAACTTCACCAAATTTCAACTTGCTTCCCATTGCTCTAGTTTGAGGTTTTTCTGTAATTAAGTGGTGTTAAACTTCCCTCTGCAATTCATGTGTTAAAATATCCAGTTCTTGCTAAAATAAAAGTCCTCTGGATGATGTCAACTGCAGATGATGTCACCCGGAGGAGTTTTTTCACTGAGACAGAGGGATATTCTGACACAGTAAAGATATTTATATCTACAGATATATATGCACTCTTCGAAACTAGAACTTCAGGATGCTGTAAAATTAGTCAATTCCACACACCAAGTCAAAACATGCAGCAGTGACAGCAATGGTGCAAAGGAAGATCAAGGTGGCTGAAGTGTCCTTGGGCCGGACAATGGCTGCCTACGAGCTCTGGGGGTGCTTTTGTGTTGCTGACAATGACCTCAGACCTCCCTGTAAAAGAAGACTTCCTTCACAGAAGCAACAAAAATACACAGTTACAACTACTAACTACAACAGGTAAATCTTCATCTTCAATCAAAGGAAATGGACATATGTGAATATTCACGGTTAAAATTGTAAAGGGCTAAAATGGAGAAGCAATCGTGGTTGAAGGGTCAGCTGAAATGGAAATTTCAAGAGACGTTAAAGTGCTGAAAAGAGTTAAAAGTTGAAGTGTTAGGTGATACATTGACTGGGAACAGTCAGTTATAGTCAAAGGTGACAAATGACGGCAGCAGACGTAAGCAGAAGCAGCTGAACTGGTAATTGACTGCATTTAACATGAGTAGATCTGCACCAATCACAGCACACATTTCAGTCACATCTGCTGCTCTTTGAGGAATCCTCCTCTCACTGTGCCACAGATTCAATTACTTGCTTTGCTCGCAAGAAGAAATCCTTTTTGACTTTTGGCAATATAACCACCAAATCCTTTTACAGCCCGTTGCAGCTCTCTTGACCAATCTACTTCCTTTCCTTGGACACCTGACAAGTGCCTTTGGATGACCAGCGGCGGTGACAAAGTGCAAGTTCAATGTGCACAGCAACGGTGCAGCAATGAACCACTTTATACCTGCAGCCGCCGGTTAGTAGGAGGCAACATTCAGTCCACTCCCCTTTTTCCAGTGGCTGTCAGGCTAAGCCAAGGTCAGGAGACAGATTTTTCTGCTCTGTTTCCACGTGTCAGCTGCTCAGCTCTGCAAAAGCAATTTCCACTATTTTATCCTTCCTCAAGCCTTAATTATTGCGTTACGCCGTGACATTCCTGCTGCCATGTCAGCTGGTAAAACGCCCAAAGTGAAAATACAAATGCCAAGAGGAAGTGCCATCCTCGGCTCTGCTGGGACTTGAGCCACTGTTGTCATAACAGGAACATCACATGGATGCCATGAATCACCATGGGAAGTTGGAGCAGGTAGTACACTGGTGCCCTTAGGGATAAAACACTCCTGCTGGCTGGCTAATAGTAAAGTGCTGAGCAATAGATATGTGAGCACCTTGGCAATGCATTGAATGGCATTTTTGCTCACTGAGCCACTAAACCAGCTTTAGGCAAACAGAGACACACATGGCACATTCAAAGAGAAGCCCTCTGCATAAAAGCGAGCCACATGCCCAAGAGGAAGACGGGTTAACAGTTCCTTATCACACGGACTGTGTTTAACTGCGAAACTCCCCTGCTGCGATCTGCTTGAGCCAAGAAATCTCTTTGATTTCAAGCAGGAAGTGTGGCTTAGAGCAGACACCTGCAAGGCTCGACGCATGCTCCAGGAGAGCACAGTGTGATTATCTGGCGTCAGAGGAAGGGCCCATGGAGGAGGAGGAGGAGAGGAGCGGTGTTCCATTCCCAACTGTTGCATCTGACCCATAAGTAGGTCATGCAGGAAATACACGTTACCGCGGGTATAACAAAAGAAAGTGCCTCCTGTGATCAGCCAGTGCAATTAAACGTGGCTTGTAACGCGGGAGGGTAACACTCCACAAAAAGTGTAGAAGCAGCCAAGAAAAGGAAAAAGCGCGACCTTAAACACACACACACACACACGGAGCTAAAGTAACATTAAACCAGACAAACTACCATTACTGATTCTTACACCCAACTCGGCTTAATCACAAATGTTTCCACACGCGTAAAAACATGCACTTACCAGCTGTTTACACTGCGGCGGGAGACAATGTTGACATGTAGGCAACTTGCTGTTTGAACCCGCTTGATATAGTCCTTGTTATTTTTATTTTGTGCAAACCGATACAGGGTTAAACCAGGATGGCGCGCAATCGAAAACAAACCCCCCCACCCTCCCCCAAAAAAGCCACTCAGAAATAGGCCTTGGAAACTTCTTCGTCACACTTTCATCTGAAGTTGTCGGCGGAGGCGGGCGCCATGTTTGTGTCTGCGCTGATAGTTCTGTCGGTGAGCTTTCTTCCTAAACGTCTCTTTCGTACTGGAACCGCCCAGAGAAGAAGAGGAGGAGGAGGAGGAGGAGACGCTACAGTCCGCGCTGAAACCGACACAGGCTGGCCTCCAGGAACCAAGGTGGCGCACGTAAAACTAGCACCATCCGGTGTGTCTTCAAATTAAAAGCTCCTTATGGCTAATGCGCGCTGCTTTTCACAATAAAGCTATGGATGTAGTGTTTACGTCACAGTGTGTGATAATAGTGATATACTTCAACAACTAAAATGTCATACATCACATAAATACTTGAATTATTTAGATTTAGTGGTGAGAAGTTGGTAAAATTTTAAACTCAATTACAATTTTGAACGCAAGAATTCTACTTGTATTTCTAATATTTTTTCAAAGGAATTCTTTAAATCCATGTCTCTATGGATGGATTACTGTGTGCAAACCAATCAAAACCAGCACGGTGGTATAAAATGTCAAAGAATAACTATAAAGAGACAAAGGAAACGGGGCCGTTTAGGGGCACTTTTTCCTTCAACTTACATGAATTTGTTTCAATGTAGTTTGTTAAAAATGTAATAAATTGTCCCTTTTAATTTTAGTATATCAAGATATACTGGATGGACAACAGAAAAAAAAGAAAAAGCTTCAGCTGTTTTCCATAAATCCTCTTCCTGGTACTACCATTTTATTTTAACCAATGTCAAATTTTCTCTTGCACAAGTCAAATTTTGCATTTTGTGAAGGTGAAAATGTTCGTGTGTTTTTATTGCTGCCTTATATTAAATACATAGGAGTTTTGTGAAGTTTATTTGGCACTTCCTCATAAAAACACTAAGTTGTTTTCAAATATGAGAAGCTAGTTGTACTGTTGCGCAAACTTCCACGTTCATTTAAATAGAGTCAAGTCGGACACAGCTGCTATCCAACATTTTATTTGACAGGCAGATCTTGCAAATGACTCAAACCATTTGTTTGAAAGTAGGGTCAGGAGTTTCATGTCCCACACTATAAAGTTAGCAAACATTACATTCAAATTAGAAAAGCCTTATTTTACAATTTTATTTACGAGTTAATTTCAACATTTTAAATTAAAATCCATTTAGTAGGAGACAGGTTATTTCACAGCTATGTACAAATATTTGTGTCAGGTCTATGAATGAAAGTAAGTCAGACAGAGACTGAAAAGTGGTTTCTATACAAATGTGGTTAACATTTCATGTCATCAATAGGGGAGAATGTGATCAGTTTTGGAAGACTGTACTCCTGCTTCTTTGAGGGTGATGGTGTCCTCAGTGTATCTAGGTCTAATGAGAAGACCTTGTCTGAGGATTCTGTTGGCGTTGCAGTCTCTATTAGCCAGTCTTTGTCCAGACCAGACACTGTGTTCCCTGACAAAAGGCACACTGGCATTCCCCTCTCGTTTTCCATAAATGAGCCTTTATCACACGCTTGCTCCTTCGGACTGACACAATGACTTATGGCTAATGGAGACTGTTTCGCCTCAGTCTTAAGGAAGGGCATGAGGAACTCCTCATCTTCTTCCATCCTCATATCCACTGCATCGTCGAGGCTCAGCAGACTGTCGCAGCTTGACAATTCAGGAAGAGTTTCATGCTCAAGGCTGAACTGGACCGCACTGCTTCCTGTGCCACTGGGGCTGTCAGGGGCCTCGTTAAAGGTGTCCCATAAAAGCATGGATTTGAGTAAGACCCCCTGGTGGCAGACAGGAGGGCTTCTTTGGCTTGGAGGACTGCAAGAGATGCTCTGGGAGGGAGCATCAGGACACGGCACTCGAGGTTCCTCGAGGGGTGTGCGCCTCCCTTTTATGCTGTCATTTAACTTGGCTGACTGTCGAATTTTTTCTGCCTTGTCTTCCTCAATTGCCTTCCGCCAGGAGCTTTTCACATCCATGACTTGGAGAAAACAAGGGATCAAATCAAGATTTCAACACATCAGTTTTTCTACAAATGTCTTTTATGAAATTCTTCAGAAGCACATCAAAAGTTAACATCTGCGGACATAGTATACTTGCACATGGCTTACTCAAGCTCTCAGGTGTACGTGGCAGTTGCTTCCTAGCAGAGAAGGGATCTGCATGAAGAGTGCTGAGGAGACCCTCTAAGTCCATATTTTTTACCCTGCCTTCAGTGGGACTGGCCGTAGTTACAGCATCTGCAAACTAACACACACACACCTTAAATTGGGATTGAAAAGCTTCCCTAGTTTTGTTACATGTAGTCGTTTTCCACCCACATTCTTAAGCTTCAGTACTTTAACCCCTTGACCTTTTACCTGGTCAGCAAGGTTGTCACACTCCATGTCCAATATCTGCATCTTGGACCTCATGGGAGCTACCTTGGGGTGAACACGGGCAGTCTTCCTCACAATAGACTAAAAACAAAATAGATTCATTTATAAATTTGGTGGAATCACGGAACTGGTAAACACAAACTCAAGGTGGAGTATATTTCATATATACAGACATCAGCTAAAATACAACACTAACCTGAGGTGGCAGGACAGGTGGGGTCCTCAGGGAAGGGGATGGAGGTGTATCAAAAAGCCAGTCGAGAGAGGTGTTTGCTTGTGATGAGTGAGAGGTAAGCGCAGGATTTTCAGTTCTCTCAGCTGCTGCAGGGCAAGAGCTGTTTTAAAGAGACAAGCGTTTTGTTGTTCAAATACAGTATTTTGCACAGTTGCATATGTAGTACAGCACAGGAACAGTGCAACACTGAGCACATTACTGTAATGTAGCTATTAACAGATTTGCAACCTTTATTATTTGGTGCTAGTCCTGAGCCAAGTCGGCCTGTTGTCCTGCACTTGTTTTTAGACCCATAGTTATACAGATGAGTGCAGGGTCAGATAGCTTTAAGTGTCTGCTCCGTATCTGTCCGTGGTGATTTCCCTCAGTTCACCGCGGTCATCAGAGAGCACGGATGCTATAGGGAGGACTAGTGTCGGACAGAGCACTGCTTAGGACTGTCCAGGTATCTGCCTCCCAACAGAACTAAACACCACACCTATTAAGTGATAAACTATAAATTGTAAATACCATTAAACTTTCTGTTCAAATATCACAGTACCTTTTCAATTCAAAGTAATGTGCACTGGTTCCTTCCTGTGATTTACTCTCATTCAGCTTCTCATCTGAAACATCCAAAGTGGGATCAAAAAACAAGACAAAAAATAAACAAAAGGAAACAAAAATGTCATTACACAACCTAATACAAAGCTAGTAATATAGTCTGATTCTGCTCACCAAGAAGTTTAGCTGGGTACCGGCTGAAGACGCTACTTTCATAACTAGATTCAGCTGCTGGCTCAAATGACAGTGGAGCCATTGGTGAAAGGAAGCTAAGAGCCTACAGGGAACAGGGAGGAAAAACAAAAACAAACATTGAATCTACAGTAAAAAAAAAAAAGCTTCAGTTTAAACAATCTCTCTACCAACACGTGTCTGCATAATATCACATTTTAGCAGTTTTATTTTTATTTATCTAATTGTGATTAAAAACAACGCAGGGATTGAATGTTGTTCAAAAACACTTACTGGATCTTCACTTAGAAAAGAGACTAAGGGTGTATCTTTAAGGGTATTCATCCACTTCCTGTCCCACTCAGCCTCCAACTCTCTGATGGTACTCCTAACCTCAGGAATTTCTTCCTTAGAAACTTTCTGTCTGGGGAGGGGAGAAAAAAAAAAAAAGTGGTTAGGACACTGGTGGTTAAGGAAACAAATACTCTTACGGTAAATTAAAAATGTTCCATTTACCATCACCAATTCCAAACCACAAATTCGGGGTTTTGCAAGTGTAGCATATTCTCTACAATCTAAAATTTAAGCTGCACATTTGAGAAAATTTAAAATGAAAATCTGTAATAAAGCTTTCAAGTAATGTCACATTAAGTTACATCACAACACAGGTTTGAATTTCCCTGAAGTGCATGTGACTTGACATACCTGATAAGATGAAGGTCCTGCAGCACACGTGCCATCTGCCGACTGTTGTCTTGCAGGTGCTGAGGACTGAGCTGGGGCTTGGGGACGTGAGAGACCAGACAACGCTCACCCTTCAGAAGCTGTAGTGCATGTTTCATCAGCTCTAGTACACACAGGAGGTTTAGCTGGCCGTCCTCATAAACATTCCCTGAACTCAACTGGAAAACAGGCATAAACACTGGTTGTGATGTGTGTTAGAAGTGTTGATTTTGGAATCAGTGTCCTCCAATTCAATACAATACATTTAAACCCATGTCTGCACCCTTAATAAAAGTTAGTAAAATGAAAGGTGACACCAAGTACAGACTCAAGAATCCAACTGAGAAAACTTGGAAAAAGCAATGAAATATGCACTCACCTGATGTGGGAGCTGTTCAATCCTCTCCTGAAGACTCCGGGGAATCTTGAGTACTCGATCTGTCCCATCCAGGGTATACTGGTCTACGTCCCCTTTCAAAACACTTTCCACTGCATTCTGGTTGTCTTTTGTGGTTGATAGCATTTCATCAATGGCTGACCACAGGGATCGCACCTTAGAACAAACACATAGTTTTATGAGGTCATTAAACAAAAACAAAACCCATGTTTAAATCATTTTAATTTTAGAATTTATTGAGCTCCTAAAATCCCTGTGGCAAATTGGCAATAGTATGAACCAACTTAAAAAAAGACAAGAAGCACTGAACCACAATGTTACCTTCTTGGTCTTCTCAGCTGAAGAAATTCCCTCCTGTGTAGAATCATCACCGTGTTTCCTGAAGAAGGAGCACAGATTAAACAAAGTGGACAGAAGATTTGTCAGACATATTCAGGAGAAGTTATACGCACCTGAGAAGCTCATCATACTTGGCACTCTCTGCTCTGATGTCCCTCATGGATTTCACCAGAAGCCTTCACAAGGAGAACAACAACAAAAAGTGTAGTTTATACAATGAAAAACCTACAAAATGGCCAAAATATGTTAACACCTAAAGATGCAAACCTTCAGAATATTCAACGTAATGTGGATGTTTGCCCATGCTATTTAATGACACTGATCACAAACACCTTCTGGAAGCTCCCAATTGGCCTTGTTAAGCAAGGGTTTACTAATTAGCACCCACAAGCAGGTGGGAGTGAAATAAACAGCCAATCCCAAACAGTGCCAAGAACAATGTCTTTAGACAGAGGATTAAAGTGCAATACCCCCAAAAAACTAGGGGCACTGGAGAACTGATAACTGACTTTTCAGAAACCACAGTTTTACCAACGATTTTAAATCACTCTCTCGACAGTTGCATTACTGGTGAACTAGTCTGGTGACTGAAGCCGTGTAGTTAAAAAACACAACCTTAGTTTGAATCTAAAAGGAAGAACATCTATAAGAGTGGCTCTTGTTGCATAATTGTGATGACCTCTAATTAAAAAGAAATCAGTTGATAATAGGCAGGAGCTGTGATCTGTACAATGGGAACAACTGCTGTACCCAAAAAGGTGGCACCACAGTCAAAGTGCCGTTGCACTAAACAAGATAATCATCCAAGAATGACACAATAAGAAAATAATATAATAAACTACAATACTATCAACAAAGACATGTTTTTTATTGACATTTTTACAAAAGCTGTTATAGTATAAATAACACACACTCCATATGCAAACAATTTCCTTCTTATACACTCAAAGCATCTATCAGATCGTCAGGAGTTTACATTTTGCAAGTAAAGTCAATTATAAATAGAGTATCACAAAACATAATGTTGCAACACTCAGTATCTTTTCACACACCTATTATAAAAGCAAGGGAAACTGGATTTGACTCCCATAAGGTTTTCTGATACAAGTATGAATTAATAAAACTACAAAACACTTACTGGGCACGTCTCTGGTACTCATGGAGAAAGCGATCCTGATCCACTGCAGCCTTCAAAAACCTGGCAGTAATCAGGTTGAGTCTCTTCACTGCCATGTCCACGGAAGACGCAGGCATTGCTGCCGCCTCTGGAACCCAGCTGTCATCTGACAATGAGAACATTTTTTCAAAGATTACTGGCTAAAGCTGTGTCATTTTACACTTTGCGGTTGCAAGCAGACAGTGAATATGGACCACTACTAATAAAAAAACAAAAAACAAAAACAAAACAAGCATGATTTTTGTATCTAGACATACAGCACCTGTGTTGAATGTCTTCATTTCCTGCAGCATGACATAGCTGGCCAAATGAAGCATCAAGCTGATAAACTTGGGGCCTCCAGGGGAAAGGAACAAGGATGCCACCACTTTGGACCCAGCATTTGCAGTTTCATCCTACGCACAGTTAAAACAGGTGACTAAATGATGTGGTATGCTAAAAGAGTCAAACCTGCGGAGGGAGAATAGAACCTAAGGCCCTGGGTCAGTTCAAACCAGTGTCTTTGAGTTTATGTCATTTGCATGTTTTGCGCTTGTCCATCATTACAATCCCTGTGAATCTTTCTTTATGCTTAGATTAATGATCATGCTACAGTACTGTAGATAAACTGTACACAAAGCCATTGAGGACAACGTACTAGATGGAAGAAAGTACTGATGAACGTAAAAGGAAATTAAATTAAGCAGCAAGGATATAAAATATTCACCCACCACCCATTTGGGGTGACAGAACAGGAGTATGTAATCCGTGAAAGGTAGTCAATCTGTACAGACAGAGAATATGAACATAATGGTCAAACTCTTACCATTATTTCTCGTAGCCAAGCGCAAGTAACTTTGCGGAACTCAGCATCCGCTTTGTGATTGAAAACGGGCCAGCAATGCCTGAAGCCAAAAACAAACGCACATGTGAATCGTATACACGTTTTCAATAAGAATGGCAAAAGCTGCTCAGTCTTCATTTACCTGTATGATTCGTGAAATCGTGTCGGGTTGAGTTTCTCCAATAGGAAATGAATTACAATGTAAAAAGCATCTTTGTTTGGTTTTTCGAACATATTCCTATTGACGGAAAAAAAAAGTAGATACAGACAGTATAACATTAACTACTTCCTATAATATTTTGGACAACAAGTGACGTTAACGTTGAATGGTTGTCTCCAGCTGATTTTGTCTTAATATGTTTACGTTAAGCACAATGAAGAAAAGAACTCACGGTCCCAGGTTGATGTGTTTAACATTTATATTGGCTTTCCCCGCGATCGTCGTCTTGGCAATATCCGGTTGAAATCCCAACCCCAGAAGAGCAAACCACAGATGTTTTCCATTCTCTTTCTGCAACAATACCGGGTTCGCCATTTTGACTAGATTCCAGAAGGTGTGAGAACCTCCTCACTATTATACAGCTAGCCAACTAGCTTTAGCCTAGCTGCTTGCTACAAATTTAACTGTTAGCCGTTAGCCACTTTAGCTTCCGAAGTTGTGTTTGTTAATACGCGTCTAACAAGACATTATCAACAAGATACCAAACAGCTACGTGTGTTAAGGCATCTACTTCAGTTGTAGAAACGTCTGAATCCTCATTTGTTAAACCTCGTTTCACAAATTCTAGAGTCTAAAACGAAAGAGAAAAACACCAAAAGGAACACCAGGAACCGCCAATTTTTCCAATAGTCCACCCGGATGTTGTTAACAAGTACTTCCGGTGTGCAGAAGAGGGCGTGAACAACGTTACGTGCTATTTTCTTGTAGGGGACAATTGGCTCCTGGGTGACACAACAACCGGCCAGTTATCAATACATGATCTGAAGAAAAATAGTCAAAAGCGAAGACGTGTTCGTGAAAGGTTTACATTTCATTGACGATGGCTGCCAGGCAAAGTTGCACTCTATATAGCTGATGCATTACATGTTGAATTGAATTGAAATTTCCATCAGTGTAATACGTTTACATTTGTAAATATTGCATTTGAACTATTTATTTCATTGGAAATAAATGTTCGATGCAATGTTACAAAAATAAAAACCTAATCTGTTTCCTAATCTGAGTCTCGCATTGAGACTCTGTTATAACAAACACGATTTTAAAAAAAGCATATACTTTATATAGCGACTACTATTATGAGTTACACATAGTGGCATTCAAATGATTTAGTCTCTAAACACTATGGAAAGTCCGGTCATAAGGTCAGGTCTATGACATCTCAGAAGTAATTTCCTCTTTCAAGTACCATATTATACCTTTACTTCCTCAAGATAATGCATAACAAAATAACAGATGTTAAAGATATTTAACATGTAAAAGGCTACACTTAGATTTGACTTTGTACAATGTAATGTTAATATCGCATTCACTTTATAGCAATACATGGCTCCAGTCTACATTTACCTAGCAATAAGTCTGGGGCATTGGGTAAAGGAAAACAGACACGGGCTACACAGAAACAGGTTTGTATTTTTTTTTTTTAATAGCAGAACATACGATTATTTGTTTCCACCACAGTTAAGCAGAACAGAGGAATAGTGTGAAACAAGTATTTTTTTTTTTTTTCCCTAATAATTCACATTCATTGTAGTTCTTTTAAAACCAGCTGGCAACACTCCCCAACCTTAGATGGATCAGACACTGATGAGTACTTGGAAATCTGAGCGCTGACCCCCAAAGAGCGAGCCAGGTCCTGGGCTGTCTGGTCTGATGCCACAGTAGTTCCCAAGGCTACCAGCAGCCTAAACACAGCCTCTTTGTCTTGTACGGTCTCCAGAGCTCTACTGGCCACAGAGAGGCATTGAGCCTTGGCCTCAAGGTCAGGTTGGCTGTGCAGGCAGACAGTGTAGTTAAGCACCAGAGTGGCCAGGGCAATGTGGATGTTCTTATTGCAGATGGTGGTCAGGTCAGCAGCACGTGATAGCACCATTTCACGCTGAGACATGAGGAGGGCTTGGCCATGCCTGCCACTGAAGCAGTTACACAGAGTCCGCAATGCCAGCATCTGGTTAGCAGGACGCCCCTCAGGCCTCATCAGGTTCAGCAGGTGGTTGCACAGCTGGATGCCCTCTGCTTCTCCACAGAGGACCTGGTTAACCTGCGGGTGGCGAACTGCCAGCCTCATAATATCCACGACAGGAAACACAATGTCTACAATCCAGAGGGACAAAAGACAAATTTGATTAAATCGGTAATAAACTGATAAACATTTAAAATCATGTACTTACTAAGAGTTGCTTACTGGAAAACACAAAGCCAAAAAATAGAGGATGATACAAAAAGAAAAATCTGGAATGTTAGACAGATGTACCTTCAGGCCAGTGCGAGGCCTTCCATAGCAAGTTGATCTGCTGGAGAGTCGGTGGGGGCTCGTTGGAGTTTGGCCCACTGAGGGACAACAACAGCCCCTCAAGGCCTTCTAGAACCTCCTCAGAGAGCTTGTGCTCCTCTGGAGCACCTCCATTCAGCTCCTTTAACTTAGCTGTAAGGAAAAGATCATATCACTGACTCCTCACACAGAAGGAGAAGTTTAATGAACCAAGTGAAAAGGCGTTTCAGTAAAATATCTACAACAAGGTTTATTACCTTTGCTCTTGGTTTTGGATAAACCATGATTTAAAACGAAAATCTTGCTTTATGTTGTTTCATTATGCAAATAATTCTTCATGAGCATCACCATTTGCTTATATTATTGTACATTACATAGCTGAAATAAAATCTTGCACATGAAGAACATAGCTTGTTGAATCTTCTAGTGACACATTATCAAACCCATATGTGTAATGCTCACCAATGATTTGCGGAGTATTTGCTTGTTCAAAGGTTACACCATCTGTCTTGGGGAAGTAAATGTTGGTTGTTTTCTGTCTGAGAGCTGCTGAGGAGTAGGCACCTCCTCCTGTTGAGCAGGAAGGATTGAGAATCAATGGATCCAGCAAAACACAACCGCTTCATCCCACATTCATGTAGACACATGCAACTAAGGTAGTTTTCAAACTTTTTGTTTTTTTTGTCTGGTCCGAGTCAGTGGACCAGTTTGTAAACTGGAAGAATGAAGCAAATGCATCAACTAAGACATGTGAGAATTGTCTTGTCTGCTCATTGGTTAAATCAATCTGGGGTGGGAACACAAAACTAAATACAAGACATGGAACCTGTTTTGTTCCATAGAAAATTTGCTTCAAAACAGGACGCAATTAGTACAATTAGCATTTGTTCATAACCGTGGTGATTATCTAGGCAATAAACAACCAAAAAACAAAAAACGCTTCGGCACTTTGTAGAGAAGACAAGCACTTAACTAGGTTTTGTTAGCTAAAACATGTTGTTTTGGGCCTTATTAGGATCAAATCATGCTCATACCACAAACTAACTGCTCTACGGTTAATTTGTTTCTCAAACACTACAAGGTGTCAGAGAAGCTCTTTGGTCTGCAATGACACCCATGTGTGCCTAAGGGAACTACACCATGGTGGAAAACAAAACCAGAGATAAATTTGACAGATGAGGTAGAACTGAAAACACCCCAAGTTATAATTTAGTTCAGTCATGACTCAAAGCACAATAATTTTAACCCTTATTATGTCAATTGTTCAAAGAACAATTGTTTTTCTTTGACTTAGTTCTACACTGAGCTGTCTGAAATGCAGTGCTTCTTACAGTAAGTGGCTCACCTGTGAAGGGATCTACCACCCCTACAGGAGCAATGAGGTTTGGAGCAGACCCTGGGATGTAACGACCAGAGCCTGTGGAAACAATACAAATTTGAAAACATCTGGTGAGCCTAAGTTTGGGAAAAAAGCTTGCAGTAAAGAGATTGCACCTGTAAAGGGGTCAGCTCCAAAGCCTGGACGATTATCAGAAGAACCAGGGATATACCGAGCTGCTCCTGTCAGATGAAGCGAAAGAACATCTTTAGGAAAAATGTGCCCAATTTAAATAAATGACTGTAATAAAAATATAACTACAGTAGATAAGCACATGTCACTGAATGTTTCAGAAAAAAGTAGAAAAATAAGCTCTCCGGTGTCTTTTGGCCTCACCAGTAAATGGGTCGCCACCAGCTGGCTGGGCCTGTCCCAAGACATGACCTTTGGTGTTTTCTATGATAAAATTGGCAACCTGGTCAAGGAACATTGGGCTGAGGTCATTCTTTTGCAAGAAGTTGTGGGCTGTCAGCCAGGGGTCATCTGCCACGTTGTAGGGCAGCTTCATAGATGGCCCTCCTTCATTCACATCAATGGTGAAGACGTAGTCGTATTCCTGAAAGAGGTCAGCTCGTTCATGACTTTTCTCATGCATGCATGCTTTCTTCGGTCTTGTTAGTAACGAGGGGTTCTTACCTTTCCTTCATACATCACACTCTTGGAGGTCTGTTGATTTGAACCTCCAACCACATCGCCAATTTTCATCCAGCGACCATCGCTGACATTCCACTGATATGCCTCCACTTTTTCTCCATCTTTGATCAGCCGTGTCTGTCCATCACGATTCCCTGGAGGTAACAAGTAAACAAAAACCCTCTCAATGTAGAAATAGCCTGGCACGTTTTCATTATTTAACTGAACTGTAAGGTCACCAGACATTTTAATTTGATTTATGATAAAATACACACTGATCAGTTTTTACCAGGCTCATTAAGGTGTTCCCTTCCTGGAAGATCCTCCACTTGGATGTCTCCAAGATCGCCCGTCTTGGGATCAATGGTGGCTTTGGAGAGTTCATCCTCGAAGGCCTGTAGGTCTTCTGCACTGGCCATGCGGTCCTCGGCTTCCGTAAACACACGGATGATGCCATCACTATGGGCAGAGGAACAACATAAACAGCCAATTACCATTCTCTGTTCACCTAAGAATAACTTTCATATGAGGGCAACTAAAAAGAAAAAGACCAAGGTTAGAAATAGACATGGAAAAGAGTAGAGAGGATGAGTATTTCAAGAATAACTTTGGTCATTTTGTAAATTAATAGTATTGTCCACCATCAAAATACCTCAGCTCTTGTTCAAAAACTCTTCCAAACACATCAGCCAAACACACCATTTCACTGAATGATCTCTGTCTTCATAACGCAGTTTTGTGATGGCTTTAGTATCTGTATGGTTATTGTGTACAACATTTATAGTGTGGCAAATAAAGAAATTATATCATCAGTGGCATGATGGCAGATTGTGCATAGCAAATCCAAATCCAGCTCATTCACCTGGCTCCAACAGCTATGTCTCCATTAGGTAGAATACAGCAGCACCAGACAGACTGGGCCGGCAGGCGGATGGTCTGAGCACATTCACCCTTCCTCCATATCCTTAAGGTCCTGTCCTCTCCTGTGCTAACAAAATCTGATAGAAAAAAGTATTGGTCTATGGTCAGAGAGAACTGGAAAGGTTCAACAGGGGTGTCACTAATATATTTCATTGAATTGTCTCAAATACATTTCATTGCTCTTTATTAATGAACAAACCTTGGCTATTGGGGAAGACAGCTAAGCTGTAAATGTAGTTGGTGTGGCTGTAATACACTTGTACACATTCGCCTGTCACCAGCCACCTTCTGATACTGGTGTCATTGCTGCAGGAGAAGAACTCAGTGTTGCTAATGACTGTCAGTCCCCGCACACAGTCCTCGTGACCTAGCATGGAAGGAGAAGAAGAAAAAAAAAAACACTTTTACCTAATGAACATACAGCCTCTGGATAATCTTATAATTGTTTGCAATTATAATGGCTGAGCAAAAGTAATCCTTATCCCACAAATGTTCCAGTTACCAGCAAGACCTTAGAAACATAAGCAAACTTCACTGCACCACTTGACCAGCCGCTGATAATTTTTACTATTAGATTGAATTAAACCAAATTACGCGTCAAACAACTATCATGAGCCAGTGATGTTGTGTGTATACACTGCTCTATGCCAAACCAAAATTGAAAACTTTTTAAGATTTAGTTGCTTTAACTGAATACACTCACCTGTAAATGTTTTCTCACATCGGCCAGCTTTCCAAAGTTTGATGGTCTTATCTGCTGATCCAGATAACATAAGGCCTTGCTCAGGTAGTATTACCACTGCCCATACTGCTGCAGAGTGGCCCTGAACAAACAAACTCTGTCATACTCCCAAATCATATTTTGGCCTATTGACTGCATGGATAAAATCACGTTAAAGCATATAAAAATGGAAACAAACCAGAATTAATTATGCAATCGACTCTTAATTGAAACGAAATCATCCTAAACGGTCATTGGTGAGCAGGTTTGGGAGGCAGAAATAATTTCAGCGTCTCATGCGAGAAATACACAATGGTAAGAAAGGAAGACTGTAAAAGATTATGTGTAAACATTAACCCCAGTTGGTATCAGAGGAGGCAAACTGCCTCCGGTGTACCATCACAGATGCACCTGCATACCTGCAAGGTCATCATGCATTTCTCATTGAGCCAGACTTTGGCCGTGGTGTCCCAGGAGCCACTTAGAAGTGTCCCAAACTTTCCCGATGACAGCGAGCAAACTGTGAATGTTGGAAAATTGGAAGCAAATACTTGGGTGTAATAACAACTAATAGCAAAGCAAACGAGATCTTTTTATTGCATTTATATACGTACGCACGGTGGAGCATAACTCACCTGTATTTTTGTGACCCTCAAGAGTGAATAGGGGCTGTGGTCGGTCCAGTGAGAAAACACAGACGTTATTATCATTTCCACCTGTGGCAATAAGTCCGCGGGGATATGTTTCACTGGGCGCGATGATGCATACACAGGATACAAAATTTGAGTGGCCAGACATACAGTGCATCTCAGTGAAGCCTCTGTCGGGGCTGTCAACAGAGGAAAAGGAGAGGAAAAAGCTCTTAGGGGAAAATCATTAGGATTTAATATTCTAATACACACAGAGTGCACAAATCCTCTCTAACTCTGGTGAATTTTGGCCACTACTTTGAACACCTGTGTTACATCGAGAGTGGCTACCGAACGAATGACAAAGCTAATTTGAGTGCACGTTAGCATTGCGCTTACTAGCCAACCTAGGCATAAACATTAGCACGGCATTCTAATTAGCAGCTGAGATGCGAGGATGTTTTCAATTGACTTGCGTCTTTTCGCTTGCTAAGAAGTTACTTGAAAACTGAAACTAATAGTAGCCAACCATCGTAATAACGTAGTAACAGGGCTAATGCTAGCTACCTTGAGTTCGGTACCCATACTCTTCCGGTCCGGTCTCTAGAAACAGACACGAAAGCTCCCTGTGGAAAAAGTGCAGTTGCGAGTCCCCTAACGTCCATTTCGTGGCCCGGAATGGAGCACCTGAGTCTGTAGGAATTAGATGATGCCATTTCGCCCGGAAAACACAACGAAACCACCACTATATTGTAATGCCAAGCGGCGTTGCTGTCAACAAACACCGGCCGCTAACGCTAGCGGAAAACGAATTACGTCACTTCCCATTACCTTTAACATTACTTAAGTGGAGCATGAGTGGCGATGGCTTCGAAACATATTCTTTGTGTGTATATTTACACACACACACGTGTGTGTATATATATATATATATATATATATATATATATATATATATATATATATATATATATATATATATACTTCTTTTTTTTTTAAATCACACAGGGTAACAAAAAAAGGCATGCACACATGCATTAGTCATGTTTGTCCACGGTGCGGTAGCAGACAGTTTTCTCTGAAACCGGTGGTGCACGGCGCACCCTCATCAAGCCACGTTAAACAGCAAGGATCCAACGGGAAACTGGGGGTGTTGGCCTCAAAATAAAAGATTAACGTTCGACATTGGAAAAAGTACCGGTTCCTGCATCAGTCATTACCACGACTTTCTCAAAATAAATACATAAATAAAAGCTAGAGGGCTAGATAGCAAATAAATAATTGACACACACAGACTCATTTTTCCTTTATCAAACGTCTTTACACTGAACAGTAATATAGCAAACTGTTATTTAAGAACTTGAGGTTTTTAGTTACACATTGTATAGTCAATCTGTTTGCATCATATTTCTATATTTCCATGTTAATTTTATGATTCTGTAATTTTCTCAGCATTTTATTTTATTTTATTTATTGGTAAGCCGATTTTAATTTTTACCTTTAAGAGCCATCCACTCATTATCCAATCGAAAAGCGTTTTATCCTCAAAGACGGAAATAGACCGGAAATGTAGTTTGCCAAAGCAGGTAAGAACCCGTTGGTCCTGTCCAGCGGCAGAGGCATCGGGATGAGGAAGTAGCTTCGCTGAGACGTTGCGCTGATTAGGACGGCTCCCCCTCCCCTCCAAAAAAAAAAAAAAAAACAGGTATCTTTTTATTCTACGGCATCAAATCATGAATGAAGCGGTTTATTATGTAATATGTGAATAAATTGAATGTTAGCCCGGTGGTTTTGTTCAAGACGGTGAGGCTAATAGAGCCAAGCCCATGTCACGGCTGTCAGTGTTATCAGTAGTATGAATGATGGAGCAGGCGAGGTTCTACAATAACAACGTTTGCACTGCTCACTAGAAGCTATGGGGGGGCTGTTTTGACTCTGTGAGGTCTGTAGACAATACTAATGTTAAAATCTGTTTGTGCTGTGAGGTAATTAATGCTAGGCTTGTCTACAGACACCTGCTTTATAACACAGTTAGGCCTGTGTAGGGGTTAAATGTCAAGGGAATTTTCAGGAAAACGTTACCTGATCTCCCCTGTTCACTGTTCACGTCAGATAATCGTTTGTATCTCATTTGCCGTTAATACATGGAAGTTTTTCAGTGTCACGTTTAAACATCTCACCCCTTTGTCCTGGATAACTCATTTGCGCCGCACTTCAAACACCGGCAAACTGTTGGCACCCACTGATAACAGTGGGAACAAGCGTGATAACAGCTAATATAAATGTCAAGTGTTTTAAACACACGCGCGAGTGTGTGTGTGTGAACCAGAGAGAGAGAGAGAGAGAGAGAGAGAGAGAGAGCCAGGATTTAAGCAAACTGCTCAGTTCAGTTAGCAGTTTCCTGTCTGCTACCTGAAAACCTGCTTAAACAAACATCACCTGGAGATTTACAGTATTTGTGTGTGTTTGATACAATGCAGGTTTCCTTGGAGTCCCAGCAACCATGAAGCTTCGACTACACTTTGTGGTGGACCCTATGGGCTGGCTTTGTATCAGTTTAGTGTTTGGAATTTGGCTCTACAACTCCTTTTTTATTCCAAAACTGGTTCTGCTTCCACACTACAATGAAGGGCACATCCCCTGGGCCATAGTTGTTTGTGAGTGTCTCTGTTTGCAATCTAAATTGTGTTTTGTATATTAAAATGGCAGAGTCATTGAAAGGTTGCATTGCTTTGGTTACACAGCGTGTGGTAAACATACTTATTCTTTCAGGTTATTACATAGCGTCAGCACTCTGCATAGCAGCCCTCTTCAGAGCTTCCACAGCAGATCCTGGCCGCCTTCCGGTAGACCCTCATATACCTCACTCCGGTATGGATACACAAAATCCCAACTCACGATTCTGATTCCTTCACCTGTCGTGGCTTCTTTGTTCATTCATAAAGTAGATGTGCTAAATGTGTTATGATTTTGTCACTTTGTGCATCCATTGCCAGGTCTACTGGTAATAAAATACTGATTCTTATTCTTGTCACAGAACGGGAACACTGGGAGTTGTGCAATAAATGCAACCTAATGAGACCTAAAAGGTCCCACCACTGCAGTCGTTGCGGTCACTGTGTACGCAGGATGGACCACCATTGTCCTTGGTAAGGAGTCAAACACTCTCAGGAGCTACTCATCCTACATGTCAGATGTCCACTTCATAGCTTAACTATTGAGAACTTTGTTGAAAAATAAAAATAATCAGAACAACCTGCAAATTAAAATTTAAAAATGACTAAATTTGACTTGTGGGTGGGGGATGCTCAGCAGACGGAAAGCTTGTTTTGAATAGCAGTTATAATGTCGATGAAGACTCTTAGTCATCTAGATGAGAATATTTCCAAGCTGTAATGTGACAGCTTGACATTTATTAACTTGAAACATTTCACTAGCTTGGAATGAGTTGACCGCCTTCCGGTTCACCAGCCAGGTTACCATAAATACGCAGGAATCAAAAAAATGGGTCTAACCCTAACCCCAACTTTCAGATGACTTGTAAAATAATATTACTAATTTAGACCACTGTGTAGACCAGTGTGTGCGTGTGTGTGTGTGTGTGTGTGTGTGTGGGTGTGTGGAAACATTGATTGTTTCTTCTCTCAAACAGACAAAATAAAAGCACGGGATATCCCTATTGCAACTTACATGCAGGCCATTTCATATCAGATTATGCACCCATAAAACTGAGATAAACACAAATTATATGTGATCCTTTGCTAAATTCAGTTTATTTTCTTTCCAGGATCAATAACTGTGTAGGAGAAGACAACCACTGGCTCTTCCTCCAGCTCTGTTTCTACACTCAGGTCCTCAGCTTGTTCACCTTGGTCTTGGACTTTTGCCAATACTATTACTTCCAGCCACTCACAGGACTAGACCAGGTACCATTTCCTCCTCAGTAGATAATGTGATGTTTTCCACAGCGTAGCGTCTGCATTTCAGAGTGTGTGGAATATAAGTATTCACTGTTTTTACTTACTTATCTTAAACCTTATGTTCCAATTTGGCCCAGTAGTTACAGCAAACGCTTTGTTACCTCCACTAAGAGCCTACACAATCGTGTACTACTGAAGTGCATTTAAAAAGTAAATTTTTTACTGAGAAAATTCCTCATGTAGAGCTTGAAGGCTTTAAGATAATAACAGGCTTGCTGTTCTGTATCTCTCTGTCAGGAAATGTTTACAACACGCCATGAGCTGGCTCTCCTGCGGATCTCAGCGCTCATGGGTGTCATCATGTTTGGTGGAATGAGTAGCTTATTTTACACCCAGGTGACGGGAATCCTATCTGTGAGTACGGAGTAATCGCTTGAGTTATCCACTGTAATTATATAAATGTGGTTATGTCTTTGTCTTTGGTGTCACTTTGTAGGGTCTGGTGCTACATGTTTACGTTATCATTTATCTTGATAGAGGCAAGTTCTGTCTCCAGCAAGTGAAACAGGAGCCCACCAAGTTTTACACAGGGCAACACGTCACTGTACACAAAAATAAAACGATCAATGGCAGCTATTCTGTGTTTTAGAGAAGAAATGTGAGGAGGTCTGCAGTCAGGCTGCATATGTGTGAGCGTGCAAGTGTGCTTGTGCGTCCCCCAGTCAACATTTACCTGCAAGGCTGAATAGCAAAATAATTTTTTCTACATTGCAAAGTCATTTAATTCCTTAATAGGAACTGTGACAAAGATGTATTGTTAGAATCATTAAAACCCATCCCGAATGAGGATGAAGGGGAACAGCAATTTTTAGATAGAGAAATGTTGTCCGTTTGATGGAGCTGTCGAGAGGTAACTTACAACACAGATAAACACAACCATTGGCTGAGCGTGTGACACATGTATCAAGGTCCGAAATCATCATTGTCGAGCTTTGTTTCTAAAATGATCCTTATTTCCCCGTGCAGGACACTACCACCATTGAGAAAATGTCTCACTTCTCAAATGAAACGTGAGTCTGCTTAACTCAGTCTGTTCTAAAATGGTTTGCTGTTGCATTACATATACAGTTTGTCTAAGTACACTTGTTGAGATTAAGCTGAAATAATGCAAATGCAATTTAAATATGTGGCCATTAACTGTGAAGCTGGAACTAGCTGCTGTTTAACAGCTTGCCTGAATTTGTTCAAAGCTAACAGTACACACCCTAAAGTAAATGGGTATATTTCTAATAAATGTTAAACAGTCCTTTTGAAGTGATCTTGTTATACACGTTTTAACTGGGAATTTGTTTGTGTCCTCTTCAGATATGGCTCAAAGAGATCCTGGCAGTGGGCGCTAGCTGAAGTTTGCGGCACTCGCTGGAAACTCCTGTGGTTCATCCCGCTCCGAAGCCGGCAGCCGCTCCATGCCAGCCAGCACTTCCGAACCCCCGTGTAGGCGGGTAACACTCCAGTGCCTCCTGCCTTCACAGATGGTAGGGGCTGGCGGGATGAAGCACGGCACACACACTTAAAGAATCCATCTGCTCGCCCTCACCGTCCTCTTTTGTGCTAAGGGAGCTGTGCAGCACTCTTGGTTTGTCAGAGGATACGTAAACCTTTTTTTTTATCCTTCGAGGACCAGACTGACAGTAAACAGGGTTAAGAAACAACTTTGGGAGTGACAGAAAAATGTTGCTATTTTTACTCACTGTGACTGCTACTTTGGAAATGCATTTGGAAACCACTTCCAATGACTAATTGCATCAGAAGGATGAAAATCAGCGTACGAAAGAGACCCCTCTCAGGTTACTCTAATAAAGAACCTTTACTACTGACATTTAATCAACTACACCGACAGAATTAGCATAACTCCAGTGTGTCAGTGTGCGTAGAGAGGCAGTGTTTTTGTATAACGTTTGTGCCTTGTTTCTTTTAACGGTGTCCTTTTTTTATTTGTCATGCATGAGCAGCCTTGTTTACGTTATGTCTTGTCGTGAAAAGTGAAGGGATCATACGTCAACTGCATCCGCGCTTCAACCGCTGAGCGTCTGACGTTTCATGAATGTTTTCTTGCAATGTTTCACCTATGTTGCAATGTTTTATGAAGCATGGCCACACGTTGATAACTTGAATACTGATATGTGATGCGTTTACGACACTTAGCCACCCATGAATGAAGACGTGTGATTCCAAACAAAAGTTAACATCCTATTAAGGTAAAAATCCCGGAATTAGAAATAAGCGTTCAGAGTCAACTTCAGACTGGTAAATGTCATAGTTAAACCTGCTGTATTTATCTTCACTTTTATAGCTTCAGCCGTCATAGCGAGGTCTTAAATGTGTGATCGAGTGGCTTAATAAGTGCTTATCTTTATTAGTATATGAAATATGAAGTCTAGCAGATTACAGCTAGTTAACACTTGACACACAACACTGAAAACTTTTTTTATGGTGTTTTTTTTTGTAAATATTGTACTGGTTAGAGATTATATTGAATTATTTAACGGCATACTTAACGAGAAGGGGATTCAGTGCATAGCAATATTAGGGTAACACGGCTGTCATTGACTGTAATACCTGGTCATCTAATAGCTAAACCTGTATGTAGACAAAGCTTGTCACGTATGGGAAATATTACAACATTCATGTAGTTTAAAGTGCCTGTCTAGGTTTTTTTGTTTCACTCTCACTGCACATCGTCGCCTCACATATTAGTCTCCTTGCAAGCCAAAGACCAGGAGAAATGTTGCAATAGTCAGCAAGCATTCATCAAATGCATGTTTTACCAAATTTCTGCAGGCAGCGGCTCAATGTAATGCACTGACTTTCACAATAACATTCAGTCGGTTTTACTGCAACAAACTTTGAAGTACGTTTTTATTTTAAGTTTGTTTTGTGACCTGTGTTTTATTCATATCTTTTTATTCATTCATATCAATTTTTGTGCATTTGCAAGAGTGTGTGTTTTTAGAACTGGGCTTCGGGGGTTTTGTTCTTTGGATACGGGCAAAATGGGAGAAATAAAGGGGTTCTGATAAATCACACTCACACTTTTCTTTACATATCATTGTTTTGAAGCAATAAGCATTGTGTATCTGTAAAGTTATCCGTTTGGTTCTAGCAGCAGTGAAAATCTGTATTGTGACCGGGTGCATGGGTTCCCCTCATTACTCACTAGACGTCTGACAGAACGTCAGTAACCTCAGCCAAGATTATCACTACTGTAGCTGCTCTGTGAAGTCTTACAGCATATCTTCAGGTAACAACATGTCGGCTTCATCACACTGTGTCGTTCGTAACATCATAATAAAAATGCACGAGTTCATTTGTTTTGAATAGAGCGTGTGAACATTTCAGAGGATGTGCTGACTTACTTCCTTTCACTGCTGTTATCTGGTGTCTCCCAGGGCTCTTAGATTGGGTCTGTGCTGTTTTGTGTACTGCTTTTTTTTAAAAAAGAAAATGTGTTTTAAAGCTTTATTTAGACCTCACACTTGAACAGTAAAGTTTTATGAATTAAATAATACATCATGAATATGTTATCCATTTCTTTATGTCTAGAAACCTTGTCACTTAATCCTGCTAAAAATCTGTATTACTTGTGACTATAGACAAATATAAGTATTCATATTCTAATAAATTAGATTCTGAGTAAGTTTGAGCTGATTGAGCAGAGTCTCTTCTTGTTTTGGGTTGGAGTTGAGGCTTTATTGTTTCCGTCTTGTGGGAATAAAAATTAGGTAAATATTTATATATTAAAAGCATTTATGAAAAAGGAGATCTTGGCTTTGAGATTCCCTGGGAAGGACCGAACCTTTAATGGTTTGTGAGATTGGCCATTAAATACTTCTGGGCCAAAGAAGTGAGATATGCTGGATTATAATGTCGAAGGATCAGAGTAGATGTCACGTGCAGTTACATTTTGAAAACAGTTAAAACTATATTTACAGATATTTCAAAAAAGGCTGAAAAAAGAGAAATTGCTAATACGAAATTCACTGGAATGGACTGTGTGTACTAATATGTTTTTTAAAAAGAAGACTAAATAAATTGAATTAAAGCAAATGCTCTGTGGCACTAAACTTGTTAGTTTCTCTCAGAACATCTATTATGTGTCACCATTAGAGCCCAAGCAGCAGTTCAGTGGTCTTACAGCAAATGGCCATTGCCCTGGAAAGTTCTTAAGTCTCAGCGAGGCGTGTGTAATGTGTGCACGATCCGTGAACATAATCTATGTGTGTTGTCTAAAATGGTTATATTGTTTGAAGAAACACACCCTCACGTCGCATTGCCCTCAGCAACCCAAAACAACTGTGGCCCCACTGACCAAAACCTTGCATTGTCTAAAGGCGACATCAAAAATAATAGGTTTAACAAACTGATTCACTGAAGTTTAAAACCTGTCAAAGACTTGCTTTTGGTAAGTGCTTAGTTCGTGTTTGCTTCGTGTTGTGGTTGGGTTCGGGGTTTTTGGCAAACAGATGAACATGCTCCTCGAATAAACACGCGGCTGTTCTGCTTTTTGACACTTGCTCGCCAGGCTGTGGCTTTTAAATTAACCGCTTCATCACATCGGTCTCTGCTGCTTCATTACAAAAAAGATAAAATGTCCACTAAAACGCCGGTGTGCTTTAATGAGCCTGTCTGTAATTTATTTTGTCAGTTTGAGCTTTTTGATGATAAAATGTAAGGAGTCTGTAGCAGCCTGGGTTAAACGTGCCTTTAATCTCTGGTAATGGTTGGTCAACTGGACTAATTAAATAAGTGACCACCTGCTAGTTTTACAGTCTATGACATCTGGCTGAACAAAAGAAATAATTAGCCGCATGCCTGATAAACATAAACTGTGTTCAGAACAGCTATCTCTGAATTACAAGACTGTTTACCTGTCTAGGCCTGGAGTTAGTGGCTTGGCGTGTTCGGCATTTTGCCAAGCTCAGACAAGGATTAAGTCCACGCAATGGACGGAGACTTTATTATCGGATCACTAATTGTGAATAGCATGAACATTTTCCGATTTCTTTCCATATGGGCCGTATTTCTGTGAATTATTTGACGATTAGGGACATCTCCAGGTCCCCAAGGCTTGATGCTTTTTTTTTCAAGGTAATGCTCCTTAATAAAGATCCCACATATCGCACAGTTCTTGTCGTTCACGTTTCACGTGGGAATTTCCAGTTTTCTACAATCATGAAAGCAAGTCAAACAATTTGAGCTTTCCTCAAATTTAAAGTTCTTGCAAAATGTCTAGTTCCATTTTGTCATCCAAACATTTTTCTTGTATTTCTTCCCCTTATTGATAAAGGCATATTATTGGCCTGTTGGCAGGTGTTTGCTATACTTTCAGACGTTTTCAGCTCCCACAGCTGAACTTCCTGAACATGGAGGTATTGATTTGCCTATTGATTTTCAAAGAAGCTCTCGTTGTAGAAAGTAGAAATCCAATTAGAAGTTGAACTTGGAACAGTTAATCCAATCAAGACGATGAAAATGTATCGATTTTATGCTCAAAATCAATAAGGTCATGTGTGAGCTGGAACGTTTTTCCTTTCTCCAAAATTCTCCACAAGGCCCATTCAGTTTTTTTCCAAGTGATAAAATTCTACATTAACCCTTCGTTTTAGTAGATTGCATTTTATTTCTCAGTGTATTGGAGTCACATTCCTTACTGCTGCATTTGAAAAAAAACCCACCATTCTTCCAGATACTTATTCTTCGACTTATTCCAAAGTAAATGTGGACTGAATCATACACGGTGAGGCAATACTGTCTGTTAGACACAACTGATAAAAGTCCAAAATCAACAACAGAAAAACACTCTGGGCTTCCGACAGAAAAAAGGACCTTCATATATCAAATGTGTGCATCTAAACCAGTTATGTTTGGGTTTGATATGTGAAAATACAGAACGAAAGAAAACTATTGTGCAGACTTACTAAAGCGCACAATTCCTGCAGTTATACTTAATTTTACATGTTTTTAAAAGCTGTTATGATAGTATAAACCAGAGTTCTAAATGCGATCTGACATTTGTAGTCTTTGGTCCCTCAGATTAATATTCATTTACTTTCTCTCTCTCTGACATTTGCCTTCCATGATGGCTGCTGGGTGTTTTATTGTTCTCTGTGTTTAGGGGCTAATTAAACTGGCCAGCTCGCAATTAAGCTCCTAATTATACTTTAATAAAGTCAGGTACACTCAGAAGGTCAACACTGAACAGATACTTATTAAAGGCAGCAATCGCTTGTAAGACAAACACGCAGCACTTTGTCTTTACTGCAGGTTCTCAGTTAGACCGATTAAGTCCTGCTTGGTTTCCATCACATTTTAGTCAGTTTACTGCAAAAAAAAAATACAATAAGTAATATTGTGTGAGACTTAATCCCAAATTCTAAATGCAGTGCATTCAGAAAGTATTCACCCTTAACTTTTTCCACATTATGTTCTGTTACAGCCTTATTCCAAAATGGATCGAATTCATTATAGTCCTCGAAATTCTACACATATCCATATAAGAGATTTGTTTGAAATCTTTGCAAATGTATTAAAAAGAAAAAAAAAGAAAAAAAATCACATGTATACAAGTATTCACCGCCTTTACTTAATACTTTGTTGTAGCACCTTTAGCTTCAATTACAGCCTCAAGTCTTTATGAGTATGATGTTACAACCTTGGCACACCTAGGCAGTTTCTCCCATTCTTCAGTAACTCCATCAGGTTGGGTGGGGATTATCGATGCACAGTCATTTTCCGATCTCTCCAGAGGTGTTCAATTGGGTTCTGGGCTCTGGGCTCTGGCTGGGCCACTCAAGGACATTCACAAAGTTGTCCCGTAGCCACTGTGTTATCTTAGCTGTGTGCTTGGGGTTGTTGTCCCGTCGAAAGATGAACCGTCACCCCAGTCTGAGGTCCAGAGGGCTCTGGAACAGGTTTCCATCAAGGATGTCTCTGTGCATTGCTACATCCATCTTACCCTAGTCTCCTAGTTCCTGCCGCTGAAAAACATCTCCACAGCATGATGCTGCCACCACCATGCTTTACTGTAGGGATGGTATTGGCCGGGTGGTGAGCGGTGCCTGGTTTCCTCCAACATGACACGTGGCATTCAGGCTGAAGAGTTCTATCTTTGAGAGTGATGGTTGTTCATCTGGAAGAACAAGTTGTTCTTCTTCGCTCCACAGAGAAATGCTGGACCTCTTTCAGAGTGACCATTAGGTTCTTGGTCATCTCCCTGACAAAGGGAGACTTGGACTTGGACTTCATGGCATGGCATGGCGTGGTTTGGGGACATGTCCTGTTAACTGTTTGACCTTATATAGACAGGTGTATGCTTTTCCAAATCATGTCCAATCAACTAAATTTCCCAGAGGTGGACTCCAATCAAGTTGAAGCAGGATGCACCAGAGCTTAATTTTTTAGTGTCATGGCAAAGGTCAGGGATACTTATTACATGTTATTTGATTTTGAGTAAAAAATAAATAAAAATTGAAACCATTTTGAAATAAGGCTGTAACGAAACAAAATGTGGGAAAATTTTCCGGTCGCACTGTATATAGCATTCAAAACGACTACTGCTGAAATCGTGTCTTCATGTCCCCTGTTTTATTTTTCTTCTGTTTGTTGTAACTAATGCTAAGTAACTGTTGCTAAGTCCACCCACCGTCCCTGTGGGGAAATCCAGCTGCTGTCGAGCAGCCTCAGTGAGGAGGACTGGAATGTGGCAGGAGAGAAAAGGTCTTTTCAGTTGGCATTCAGATAACATTTACATGGACATGACAAAACGTCTTAATTGTTGGATCAAAATACAGTGAGATCCAATAAAGCCCTGCCACTCAGGGGAAATTTAATGCAACAGGTTGTTTGATGACTGCTTGACGCCTGGTTTACTGGCAAATAGATTGGGGCACCACCAAAAAATCCTCACATTGCTGCATTTTTTTTGTGCTGAATTGGAAGGAATTTCAGTATTTTGAATTTTGACTACTTTAAATGACGTTTAATTCCGTGGCGCCCGAAGTGTTATCGAGCTGCCCTCACTCTTTTAATGGGTTATTCCCAGCACTGGCAGCCATTTTCCCACACAAAAAAACGAGGTTGAAACACAGAGATAATTACAGGCCAACCGCTTTTACTCTGTCTGAGCTATACCCAAAAATGATCCTCCCGTGCACCTGGGGACCTTTTACAGTCTATGAAAATAACAGAATTTTTTTTTTTTTAAATACCATGATTAGTGCAGTATTTGCAATACGGTTTGTCTCCATCTTGTTGGAATTCATCCCTGAGTAACTTCCAGCACTTTGTAGAAGAAGTGTAAGACAGGGGAGGGGTGGGGGAAAGAGCAGGGGGGAGGGGGTTGTTGTAGGAGGGGGATGGTGAGGGTTGCAGGGTCATGGCTCTTGTAATTACCACAGTCAGGTTCAAGTCACTGGTCAAGCTGTTGCTGATTTTTTTTTTTTTTTTTAATTTTCCCATAATGCACTGTTGTCAGGGACTGGCCTACATGTGGCACAGCATGCCTCCACTGATGCCCCTTTGATTAGGTGTCTCATCGTCCACCGGGCAGCGTCGGACGAGAGCCGGGAGCACAATGATGGCAGGGAAACTGACAGAGAGGTCCATTAAATGGCAGCTTTGTTATGATATGTCAGCCAGGACGTGGTGGATGGTAAGTGGTGTTCTTTTGCCTTCCTCTTAAGTCATCATTAACCAAAATAAACTTGAAAAGAAAAAACTTTTTTGAAAGTTTGTCTAAACTAATTGTGGCACCATTGTGGTAGACTTTTAAATGTAAGATGATAAACCACGTCCAACCGTGTGTAATTCACCTAGACATCACACACTTCTGACCACTCTGCTCAAAACTGGATTGGCTATCATTTTGTGCTGCTTTTGATGTCTGTGCTCACATCAAGCGCATTTGAAGTAGCACAGGATGGTGTGGAAAAGCAGCATTAATAAACATGCTGTGCTGAGAGCCTGCATTTGGTTTTACTGGCTGTATTTGTCAGGCTTTTATTTTAGGAATATCTGTGGAGAATCTTTAGCATTAATTACTGTATTTATTAGATTATTTTAATGCTTGTTTTTTTTTTTTTTTTTGCACATAACATCGATTTGTTTTTACGGTGGACTTTTTCTTTCACACCAAGAAGAACAACTAAAGGAAGTTCAGCCTTGCCTTCAGTATAAGAGCGTTCCACAAGTGCACCTCTCTGTGCACCCTCTGCAGTGTCGATTTGACAAAGAGCCCTTGTCCAGCCCGCGCCTTTCCCATGCTGAAGAGGCTACGCAGGCTGACATTTCTTTCTGAATATTTATTTACTTGTGGTACTACAGGCAGGCCTTTATTATGCTCCGGAGTTGATCTGTTTGTCCGTCTCAGTGCATATGGGCTGAGAGAAATGAGGCTTTCTGTTCAGGCCTCGGTGCTAGTGTCACCTGCTCTTCTACTGAGTTTGGTTTTATTCGTTTTCTTTGTCCTTATGTGCTGCACATGGCAACGATGTGCAAATTGATTGGTCGCATTTTTTTCAACTCACGCAATTAATTAGGAGCTTGCATTTGCCAGTTGTTTTGACGCTTTTAACAGGTGCTGTTATAAAGCAAGACTTAGAGCAAAATAGAATAGAATAGAATCAGCCAGTAACTTGGGCAGGAAATGATGTAAAGTCCACAATTTGTCAGAAATAGCAAATAAATAAAAGCTGATATCAAAGTTAAGTATTTGTCAGAGAGGAGCTGATCTGCTGCTTTGTCATGAAAAGGCACTTTCAGTCATTATGAAAGGCTCACAGGAAATGTTGCAATGGTGGGAGTTGCACCACACACTGAAGCACATTATACAGTGCGTATATGCTCTTAAATTACTAACTGTAAACTGTAAAGGAGAAAGGTTTATTTTCAACAAACCCTTCTCGAATATTTTGCCTATAAAGGTAATAGCATGCTTGTATGTCTTTATATTGCAGCTTATTTGAATACTAAATCAAAATATGAATCCCTGACCATTATCTGATTCATTATCTTAAACGTCAGAAATGGTAAAATATAACGCATAGCGTTAAATTATGACCTGATGTCACAGGAGCTGACCACAGCACAGCACTGGCTTGATGCCCCCTGTGGATGACTGGGTTTCCTGCTGGTTCACTATAACACTGGTACGTTTATTTCCACCTTTTGGGCTGATACCTTTTTGTTAGACTTTCCTCGTTTAAAAAAAGAAAAACTACACACAGGATATAAAAATAAACATATAAACGAGCAATGAAATAATAGCATGCACCTGGTTTTGGAAATGTCCACGGACGGTATTTAATTCTGCACAAATATAGGCACGGATTTAGAGCATATTTCACATCATATGAATGAAGCTGAAGCTGTAAAATGATAACAACTCTTTTATTATAAAGGCTGATTTGCCACTATTCTGGCAGTTATCGTGGACTGAAGGATGTTAGACCTTTTTTTAAATTTGGCTCATACAATGATTGCCTTACAGAGAAACATAGAGGAGCTACACTTTGTGTCTCTCTTTTAAGCTTGTGTATAGCTTATGTCATATATTTAAAGCCACTTAAGCGGTTCCATTTTTTAAGGTTATGAGTGCAATACACATAAAGCATGACCTCAGTTTTATTGCTCCAGCACTTGTGGTTGTGAACACATGGGGGCGGTAGGTCCACATTTAGTTAGCATTGTGTGAGGGCTGGCACAGCTACTTGTATGATATGCACTAAATTTTGTACACGTAACTATCCTATTGCAGTTAGAATTAACAGCAATATTCTGGCAGGTGTTTCTAATATTTTGCCAACTCCCTTTATACCAATAAGGCTGGGCTTACATACTCACAAAATACCCTGTAAAACTGTGAAATGCATTACATCTGACAACCCCTCCCCATCCAACACCCTAAATGAGCTGTGCACATCATAGAGTATTTCAAAATTGAGCATATTTCAAAGTGAGCATGAAATTACAATGTAGATAGAGTTTAAATGAGTGTTTTACTGGCTTTAATAGGCCGACAGACAAGATCTATTCAGCTTTGCTTCTAGGCTGCCACAGTTTGAACTGACACACAAGCAGTTTTGGATCCAACGCCTCCTTCAAACGATCACTGATCAGCAGTTTATGGCCGTTTACACTGAATGCTCTCGGCTTAATTATTTTGGGAAGTCACCGCGTGTGTTTGATGCAGATACCAGACCCACGTGACAACAATGACATTTTTAGATACTGGGGATAGTGGGTTAATGTCAAGATAACAGTGATGAAAGAGCAGTAAAATCATTTGTCACACTACAATCACACAATGTGTTGTTGTATCTGTGCCAGATACAACTATGGGCGCCAGTGATGGATTATTCAGTGCTCGTTTACCATATTCACTACCACAACTGTGAACTGCAGCTTTTTCCAGCATTAATCGCAAAATATTGATTCATTGAGAAAATGTAATTGCTATAGTCAGGATACTATTGAGACCTTAAAAATCACATTAATCACTTATAATAATAATAATGATGATAATAATAATAATAATAATCATAATAATAATAACAACAACAACAATTTAACCGTGATGTCCCTCATCAATCACCGGCTCTCGTCAAGCACCAAGAAGCGCGTCAGAGGAGCGGAAGTGAGGGGCCCAGGGTTCAGAGTCCCGGGGCCACTGGCGTTGGCCAATGAGAGGCAGGAGTGAGAACACTATAATTACAAAACCGAGCTGTGTGTAGCTCCGGAGACACAATGAGAAGATACCCGCGGAAATAGAATTCTTCCCTTTCACAATAAGAGAAGCATTTCTTAGGTTTGACGGTTGAGGTGTTTTAATTTACAGACAGTCTACATGGTGTACGGACTGTAGCCACTGCGTTAAAAAAAAACAAAAAACATAATGTTTCTATTTTTATTTTGAGGATCTCGATAATGCTTCAATGTTTTGGACTAAAAAAAAAACCCAACAGTTTATTGATTATAAGAGGATGGGTCTTTTTGGTGGTTTCGTGTCTAATTCTGTGCTTCTATGGTAATGTTGTGATTTATGCCCATTCAATTATTTATCTATGCTACAACAACAACAACAAAAAAGCTATTTTATTTTTATGAAAATGTTTATTTCAGGCTGTGTCGGCGAACGGGCTCCTTAGGTATTTTATGGAGAAAAGTCAAAGCGGAAGTGAAGTCGTTTGAATAACGTCCAACTCGACAGCTTCTGCCGGGAGCCGGTGGGTGGCAGTCCCTCAGACAGTGAAAGTGAAGGCGGAGACCAACCCAGTGCGGAAAAGTCAGCCTCTTCTGGATCGCGTTCAACTTCACTGAACAACTCCAAAAAACGATCCAACAAACGTGAGATCTGAAGAGGAAGGAAGACTAGAAAAAAAAAAAAAAAAAAAAAAAAAAAAAAAAAAAAAACTGCGAGGTGCTCCTAACTTATTTTCACCGCCATCTGCCAAGATTTGTCTTCCGGTGTTCACTTTTTTTTTTTTTTTTTGCGAGCTCTTCCAGAGAAAAACCCTCCAAAGCACTAAGTTGAACGTGAGAAATGTGAAGCTACCGGCTTGTGTGTTTCCAACCAGGCGCCAGGATTCCCCATTAATCCATGCAGTACAGTGCAATGGTACGTGAACGTGGATTGTTGTTGTTTGCAAATGTTGTGATAACCGTGTTTGTGACCAAAGTTTTCCTTTTTTTTTTTTTTTTTTTTCTTTTTGTAACACTACCCTGTCCTCGCGCCGTCTGAGAAATGTGGAGAAGCGGGTTTAACACGGGTTAACCCGCACCACAACACTGGCACGATCGGAACTTGGCACAGATTCTCCAGCAGCCTATGTTAACATCCCATTCCCTTTAATTTGGCAAATGACCTCTATGCGGACTGTTGACAGCTCTGTAGGACGGACACACACACACACAACGCGCACACGCGGCAGCAACAAATGTTTAACTTCCAGCTCTTTCAGCACCAGCGCTACAATGTTGCGATAGACACCTTGTGTAGTCACACCGAGTGTGAGCGGATTGCAACTTTCCAGAAAAGTTATTCAGGTGTTCAGGTAGAGTGGAGCTAGTCCGACCGGTGACATAACATGGCGCGTAAAAACACCAGTCTAAAACCATTTGCAGATTACTCCAGGTGAATTTTGCAGCTTCCAACAAAATAGTTTGCACGGCCGTGTTCTGTTTTTTTTTAATCCTCTAATTAAACCCTCTGCTTGAAACCCTGTTTAATTTATCTAGAGACACGTCAGGAAGAGTTTCAGCCAATTTAAAGTCGAATAAATTAAGCTCGTGTTGACAATCGAGAAAGACCGAAAGTTTTTTTCCACTGTGAACCACACACACTGTGTTCAATTATCCAAAGTGGAAAGGCGCATGTTGTTGACACGGAGATTGGGGGTAAAAGGTGCCAAGATCTGCGCAGGGAATTTTCCTTTTCCGTTTCTATGTGACCGAGGCTGTGGTCCAAAGTCCCCGAAAGTCATAAAATAATTCTGCTCGAGTGAAGGGGGCAAATAAAGTGTATGCTGTGTTTTCAGATAGCCGAGAAGGAGAAGAAGGTGCTGCCTGGTGGATAGGGGTTGTGTGTTTGGAGGAGGAGGAGGAGAAGGAGGAGTGTGACTGTGTAATTACGTGGGTGAAAAAAAAAAGAAAAAAGTTGGGTCTGATTTGCTGGAATCGCGCAGGACTGAAGGTGCACGGATAGATTCCATATCGAGTTTGGTCAAAGCAGGGGTGAACATCACACACTCGGCGCCCTCTGAAGCTCCACACAAAGCTTTTAGGGACGAGAAAGCCGCGCCGTGACGCGCACAGAGCCCACGTAGTGGAGGAGTGCGCAGCAGCCGCGCTTGCACCGGCTCTGCGAGGACAGTCTGCGAGTGCTCGCTGTGCCTGTCAACTTTAAGAAACAAATCGGCATCAAATCTCCAGTTTTCTCTGCGGAAACGACAATCTTTGGATAGCAAAAATTCGTGGATGTCCTTGGATAATCTGCTTTTCTTTTCCCTTTTTTTTGGTTTGTTTTACGCGGATAGCTGCTCCACAGTCTTGCATGGTGCACATCGGTCAAGGAATGGCGAGATAAAGTGATCAGAGGAATCAGTCCAAGTACATTCACTTTCTGTGTAGGCGACTCGTCATGTATTCTCCAATTTGTCTGTCGCAGGTATTTGTGTCTATTTTTTTTTTAAATACACATTTAATTTTTTATGATTTGCTTATTTGTAAAACATCACCAGCAGTTGTCAGGTAATCGAACATTTTGCGTATTTCTGAGTGCGACATACTTTCACATTTCATACTAACGATACAGTTCCTCCATGTACGTAAAAACAATCAGCGGTAAACCAATTCAAATTTCAACCTGTTTGTGCCATAATTATGGCGATTTCACTGGAGAGATCAACGACAAATTATTAATGGCTCTGTGTGCACTTAGAAAGTGCCAATCTTTCTGCGTCCTTTGTGTGCGTAAAAGTTGCTGCGTAAAGATGATTTTCTACAAATAATAGAGCAAAGCTGGAGTCTTCATAATTTTTAGAATTAGTACAAGCATCTCACGGGTTTAATTGTCGTTTTTTGCTTCCTACAATAACACCATACACATGTCCCGGACTTGGGAATATTTGTTATTCATTTTTTCCCCACTTGTATATTTTTATGTAGAGTAAAAACCCCCATACTTGGCGGAAGTGAGGTTGGAAGAAGATAAAGCCACTTTTTATGTAGGAAGATCAAATGCACGATAAGGTTGATTCAGCGGTTGGACAGAGTAGCTCACTGTTTTGGCTGACTCAGTTTTACTGTTTATATTTTACTTGGCATAAGTAAGTGATTGACTGAGATGTGGTTTAGTTTCTACTTAAGTGGATTGTGCTTTTATGGCCTCAGCTGAAGTGCACTGCATAGGCCCTGGCCAAGTAATTTATCGTTACAGAATTTGGCTTAAGCCTGGTTGAAAAAACAAAAACCCCCCCAAAAACACAATATTCAACATGTTTTTGAACAGGAAACCAGAAGTGAAAAGGATTTGACAAACAGTTGCTGCCGAGCACATTTACTGGCATTTACTGCTTACTTTTGTCAGTTTAATTGGCAACTTTATAGTGAGGAGATGACATTAAAAGGAGTTCTGAAGTATTTCGGTTCCTCTCTAAATGGCTATGGATTGGTATAGCATCTGTAGTAAATGTGAGGCATTAGAAAACTGGAATCTGCTGACAATTTGCAGTTTATCCGCTTTGTATAATAAACTATTGTAATTTGACAGTAGTATACTGGAGCAGAGTTTTATGGGCCCGAAAAAAGCAGACCAGAAATGTGGCTCCCTCAGAGCAGCACCAGCCGGCAGGCACAGATAGGGAGTGGATTCTGTGGTTTCCTATAACCTGCCTGCATGGCTGCGTCCACAAAAAGAACAATATGTGGTCTGACTCTTTTAAAAGAACTTGCTCGGAAAGAGGCTGCCTACCTTTTGTTAAATTTGACATTTTTTTTTACAATCTAAAACAAATGCAAGCTAAAACTTCCCTGTCTCACTCATTCATTTCTGAGGACTCCTAAAATTCTGCACACCATCTTGTGCATTCCTACACCTAAACAAGCACGAGGAGCTTATATATAATTTGTTTAAGAATTACTATGCTATTATTAATGGAAATGCCTGTAGGCAAGTGAAATGCCGAGTTGGCGTAGAAATGTCAGTACGTAGCTTTTTTTTTTTCGTTGTTGTAATTATCCAGAGAGATTTTTTTGTCAGATGCAGATTGTAATAATTATCAGCATTATCTCTTCACCTGAGAATTAAAGATAATGTGGTATAAAGTGCGGGATGCAAAATCCACTGAAAACTGACACAAATTTCCCCATGAAAAAGTGCTGGAAAATATTTTCACCACCAAAAGAAAAAAAAAATAATAAAAAGGTAATAAGAGCTTTTTTTCTTTTAAATGAAACGTGAATTAAAGGCTTTAACAAACGTGCGCCAGGATTTAAATAAGACTGGTTTACCTCAGGTGTTTTTATGGAATGAGATCAGGCAAGTGTCATTACGTGTGTTAACCTCAACACTTGAAATAATTTGGCATGAGCTTCTAATTCAACCTGTGCAAATACTTTTCACGTACAGTAGATGTGCCGCCTCTTTCTCTCTGCTTATGGTTTGAGTTGTGTTTGCATTCTATACTCAGTGTGTATATGAGACTGCTTATTCCCACTGGAGGGTGGGAATCTCCTTCACGTTCAGTCTATTGACTGAACCCCATTGCTGCCCTCCACTACTGCTCCGTCCTTCGTGGACATGCTAGACGTTGGATTGTGGCTAGTTTGGTCAGATTAATGCTACTGTGAGGGGCGCATGCTCTCTGTAGCAGTGGCAGCAGCAGCTGAGGAGTCCTGCTCAGAGCATGCTCGGGACATGAGAGCAGAGATGCGAGTGCCTTCAGTCCCTGGGCTTGGTGCTGTTCTAGTGCTGGCGGTATATACATATATATAAACAGTGGAATTTCCTTGTCATACCTGCAGCACCCTTGACACATGGTAAACCCAGTGTTGCTATATAAAGGGAAACTACTTGATTTAAAGCTCTTGAAACTGCCAATAAGCTTTTAGTGAAAGATTCTGTTTGTTGTCTGACTTCCCTTCTGCCTCAGTTTGGTTTTCTGACTAAATAGTTATTTCTTTTCCGTGTTTGATGCCACAAGTCGCTAATTTCTCTCCTTCTCTTTTCCCCTTCTTCTCACTGTGTCCCTCGGACGCTCCAGGATGAGTTTCATCCCTTCATCGAGGCACTTCTTCCTCACGTCCGTGCCATTGCCTACACATGGTTCAACCTCCAGGCCAGAAAACGCAAGTACTTTAAGAAGCACGAGAAACGAATGTCCAAGGACGAGGAGCGTGCGGTGAAGGACGAACTTCTGAGCGAGAAAGCCGAGGTTAAGCAGAAATGGGCATCCAGGCTGCTGGCCAAGCTGCGTAAGGACATTCGGCAGGAGTACCGGGAGGACTTTGTCCTCAGCGTGACGGGTAAGAAGCACCCTTGCTGTGTGCTGTCCAACCCGGACCAGAAGGGCAAGATCCGCCGGATCGACTGTTTGCGGCAGGCCGACAAAGTTTGGCGTCTGGACCTGGTGATGGTCATCCTCTTCAAAGGCATCCCTCTGGAAAGTACAGATGGCGAGCGCCTCGTCAAGTCTCCACATTGCACCAACCCAGCACTTTGTGTCCAGCCACACCACATAACAGTATCAGTCAAGGAGCTGGACTTGTTTCTAGCATACTATGTCCAGGACCAAGGTAGGTGCAAGCTCATACTGTGTGTGTGTGTGTGTGTGTGTGTGTGTGTGTGTGTGTTTGTGTGTGTGTGTGTGGCATGTTTGAATGGTGGCTTGGCAAGGTCAAGGGTCACATGTGTTGATTTTTGGAAGCCTTGTGAGACTGGCTGAAGTCACCGCTACATTTACCAGACAAATAAACACCAGAAACGTGATAGTCAGCACTGTATATATGCAGCACACATGTTTATACGGCTCAAGTATGGCTCATTAAACAAAAACTCAATCTGTGATTAATATTAAATGTGGAAAATGTTTTAAATGTGTCTTTGCTCTGCTGTACTCCAGCAGCAGCTTCGACTCATGTTCAGTAATTATTCATTTACTGTATTTTATCTTGCGCACACACACACACACACACACACACACACACACACACACACGAAGCCACACAGGCCTGTACACCCTATTCTATTTATCCTGAAATTAGGAGGTGGCATTTATGGAAAGTTGCAGAATTTGGCAGTAAATTAAAACAAACTTACCAGTTGTGTATTTTTCTATTATGGAGTTTATGTACTAGCAACAAAGGATTGTATTAAATCTCCTATTTTACATCTGGGGTTTATTAACAGCATATATTTAAATAATTGCATTTTTTTTTACTATGTAAAAAAAAAAAAAAACCTTTGCCTCATCATATATCATTATGTAATTTAAAAACGTAGTGTGTTATTCAAAAATCACATATTAATGAGATTTTTACCTACATACAGTGAAGTTACTGGTGACTTCACAGTCACCTCAGACCTGACCATTGAATATGGGAGAAAATGTTGGGCCTTGTTAATATTTTCACTTGCTAGTTTGTAAGATATGCACAAGATGTGGGATTGTGTTTGTGCTGAAATCAAAACCTGTCACTTTTCTCAAGTTCTGAAAAACTGGTTTATTTGAGATGAACCCCTTTTGCTCGACGTGCAGACTGAATCAGTTTTTTTTTTCCACCCCCCAGCACACTAAATAAATAAGAGTTTGAAAAAATGTGCTGCCGGGCTGTGGAATCGGTTTTGACATGCAAGTTTTAGGAACACGTTAAAACTCTGTAATGAATTTTTTTGCATTGAAAGCAGCCAAAACAAAACATAATGAAAAAAGTGCAGCACATTAACCACTGAATGACTTTTACTTTACACTTTGTCAGTGTTCAGTATCTTCAGTTTAAGCAAAACGTATCAGTGGGAATTCTTTGTTGAAAAGCTGCTTCTCAGGGTTTGAATTTCCACCCACAAGAAACAAATGAAAGTCATCTTTCCTATTTAGTTGAAGGAGAATAGGAACAGTAATTAAACATAGACAATGCACACGTTCTGCAGAAAACATTTTGATTTTTTGATTTCTTATTCACTGCCATTTATTCTTATTTGGACATCGCATCAATAGATTTTTTTTTTTTCTTGTGCAAAATTTAAGGTTAACATCTCTTTCAAAATCAAACTTTGTGCCTCAGGCAAAATACAACTGTTACAGTTTGTGATTAAATTTAAATGATTCATGTCTTTCACAGCTTCAAACTTGTTTTATTTGACTCTCATCTATTGCATTCCAGTTGATATTCCCCCTGTGTTACCGTAAATCTACTGCAACAACACAGAATAGCCACCAAGACTTTGCTGCTGAGGGAGCAGTGGTGGTATAGCTAGCTCATTATGATCAAACCATGAGCGCCATTTTGTGTTTGATAAGTGCCAGGGAAAGCAGAAGGCACAGCACTGAGACAATAATGGTTGCCACTGGCACCGGGGTTGGCATCAGACTCTCCTTTGTGTCTTTTGTAGGATGCCACCGCTCCTCTAGTTTGCATCTGCTGCGTTTTTAACTGTTCGGCACCAACTCGAGAACGGCCCTTTGGTGACATTTTTTTTTCCACAATATAGAAGAAGATGGTGCTTTTATATTATGGACAGCTTTTATTTTAGGACAATATGTCTTCTATGGAGGAAGAGCAAATTATTGGCAGGAAGGTTGGTTTAGGTATTTGAACTAAATGAACAATGTTCTCTTTCGCCGATGAATATATTCAGTCTGATCCAGCATCGCATTGCGATTCAGGGCGATTGTGTGCTGTTGTTTCTACCGTTGGTTGAAACTTTGGCAATTCCAAAATAACATTCTTTCACCGGGATCACAGAGACGGCAATTCTTTTTTTTTTTTTTTTTTCCCCTTCTTCGTTTTTTGCAAGCTAAAGCGTCTTCTCCTTTTCTTCAGGTTAGCAAGCAGTGCCCATCTCCAGACAATGCAGCCATATTGTGGCAGCGCGCGGCGCGGCGCCATTTTGTTTTGCACTGTGCCAGGGAGGCAGGCAAATCACCAGTAATGGTTGTTAGAGGTTTGGAGGTTGGCATCAAACCCTCTTTGTCTGCTTGCAGCATGCCTTTGATTCGTTGGTTGGCATCCGCAATGCAGTGGGCACGTTGGAAAGTTTTTTGACAGTGGCAGAATGGAAGCCGCTGCCTTTGTTCTGCTGCAACTGCACGAAACAAACAAACACACAATCAAACACAAAGAAACTAGCAAATGGGCTTAGTTATTTGTTCGAACGGCTAGAAAAAATGTATCCGTCCTGGGCTTTTAACACTGTTCCCTTCGTTCTACTATCTGGCAGGGCCTCGGTGGATAATTTAAAATATGTTGCTGCTGTTATTTGCTCAACGGTATTTTTCCTTGTTATTTTTAATGGCAGAAATCACTGAGTAGCCTGTATTTGGTTGTGATTCTGGCGGGTGACTGCCTGAGAAAGGTCGGCGGGTTGGCAGTGAGTGTGCTGTGTGAATTTAGAGAGGGCACTCAGCTCCCTTGTTCTGGGGCACAGATGTGTTTAGCCAGGCAGGGCTGTAGCACCCATGTGCATGCCCAGATGAATGCCCGCTGGGAAGTAGCCTGGGGCTACGAGTGGGGGTTGTGGCGTCCATTGTGCCAACTGGCCGGCCGTGTTCAATACAAGGCCCAGGCTTCTCCCTCACACACACACACACACACACACTGCCGTTGTACTCCAATTCACTCTATCTGATAGAAGTGTATATCTTTTTTTGTTCTCTGAATCATCGCCTCTCCCCACCTGGATTCATATTTTGCATATCCAGTTTGACAGCTTGACGGAATAGTTGTAACAAGGCATGTGGATAATGGCCATGTTCTGACATGTCGGAATACTGTAGGCCTCATCTGTATCGGGTTAATCTGCATCGCTGTTTCCTCAACAAATGTAGGAATGCGGTCATTGTGTTGGCTGAAAGTTCTCTGCTTTTCACATTGAAATGGTTGCTCTTGTTGCATGTATGGAATCAATAAATGTAAAAGAAGATAATTTGAAAAGATATAAAGATGCAGAGTTATCAACATTTCTGGCGTATGTTGGAAAATGTCATGGAAATGATCCGCTGAATTCTTTCCTAAACGAGCATCAATACGAGTACATTTGACAAGAGGTGGCTTAAGTAGAGTAGTAATGGTAGTAGAAATTAGGAATTACTACTAGAACATATTGAAAGTTGTCGGTAAATTTCCTCTCAGTCACAGACAGAACATTATTGCTGAGGTAGTCCAGCAGGAGACGAAAGAGGTCAAGGTCAAGCAGCTCTCCCATTACTCTGGTGCTGAAAGTTAACATGGTCATAAAACATCATTACCTTGACTTCCCCCTCCCCTTCAGTCACCTAACTTTTTTCACACCGTCATAATAGTTTGTGGAAATGGATGGATTACCTCTCTGTACATGCTGCCATGTTAATGGAAACCTTGTTTTACGAGCGCCAGACTTAACCTCTGGCCCCGGGGTTGCGACCTTTGCAAAGAGATGTGGCAGGGTGTCTTCTGAAGTTTAATTGAGCAAAACAGATCAGTGAAAATGTGCTGTTGCAGGCCCAGGGGCACGTGGGAGAGGCTGACTTTTCCGCCTAAGGGGTGTTGGTCAGGGGAGGAGGTGGGGGAGCTGCTTGTAAGCCCTCCCTTGTTGACCTCCTCAATCGGGGTCAAACCGTGGCAGTCGCAGGATCACCGGTGGTCTCTTGGCAACTGTTTTTCCTAACCGCCCCCCCCACTGATCCTTCTGGTCTGGCTGGTGGTCCTTTGGTTAAGTGGTCTAAATGAGGAGGAGTAGTCACCACTGACTCCCCAACAACTCCTCACCCCCCCTCTCCAATCCCTCAGGCTGAGTAGCCTCACTGGTCCCTATCTTCAAGCCTGGCCATCGCCGGCTTACATCTCTGCGTGGGGTAGCTGTTTGCATCTTGTTTTCCGCCCTGCTGCTTCAGAGGCTTTGGTCAGGCGGCCAGAGCGGAGGCCTGACCTCCTGGGTCACAGTGGAGGTCTGTGACTAAGCACAACATCTATCCCTCCCTCCCTGCATCTCCTTATCCTCCTCTGCCATCAAGAATCACCCCTGCGGCACGCTGCCCGGCCAAACGACTCACTCCTTCTCTTTCTCGGTCTCTTTTCTTTTCTCACTCCCTGGCTTTCCTTCAAGCCCGCGACTCCAACCATGACAGCTGTCCCAGGCCCAGGCGCTTGGCCAGGGAAAGAGTGGCTGGGTTCGTGCCAGAAGTGTGAAACAAAACTTGTTGTAAGCAGACAGTGTTAAGGACACTACTATTTGTCTTCCTTTTTGGGGGGTTATCTCAAGTTATTTAGCGTCCTTTAATTCTTAAATTGTGACGCTAATGGCAACGTCCCAGGAATTTAAGTTGAGAGGAAATTTTATTTGTGGACATGAATTTTAACATCCACAGCAAGATCAGCAAGGCCATAAAATACAAATCCTGGGGAAAGAAAAAACTTAAATGATGACTCCAGAGCCATATAGAAACCTCTTCACAGTGAACTGCACAATCCTCCACAATCCTTCCTTATTAGTATGCAATAGAGCCTGCGGTGTCTGGCTACCTCTCTCTCAAAGCCATAACCTATCGAACACATTCTCTCAATCTAATCCACTTAGAACTCCCTCCCAGCTTCACCGTTTGCCTTATTGATTTCCGCTTCCCTCTAAATGTCTTCCCGATCCTTTTTCTCTTAACCCAGGAGCTATTTATGTTTTGCAGTGTTCTTTCTTTCCTGCTTCTTGCTTTCCTCCTTTATTCTTTCTTCCTTTTCTTGCCCACATTAATGTCTTCACTCCTTCTCTGGGACCTTTGCTCGTATGTGATCCCTCATCTGACTTTCCTCTGCCGTCTTTTCCCTCCTGCTCTTTCTCAAACACAAACCTGGGTGCAGTGCAGCCAGGTTGCCTGGCTCAGTATGAAGCTTGTGTTATTAGCAGCAGGGCTTTGCTCAAGCAAATACCTCAAGGCTTAAACAGGCCGTGTTACCTCCTTAGCCCTCTTTTGTGTGCCATGTGTACATAAATCTCCATGGAAACAAGGCAACTCAGAGCAGAGGCCACTGAGAAATGTGGATGCCTTCTCTCTCAACAAAATTTACAACCCTCTCTTTTGCTTTGCTACAGTGTGTTTAATTTGCTGGTCACAGTTTGCGCTGTTTCATGTGTCAAAAAAAGGGACAAGGTCTTTCTTCCACATTCTAAGGCACGGGCATTGTGCTGAAAAGGCTTTTCTTTTGTATTTCAGCAGGAGACTCGGTTTTGCGTCTGTGGCTACACTTGGTTAAAGACTTTTTTTTTTTTTTTTTTTTTTTTTTTTTAAGTTTGTGTCATTAGTCTATGGTTAAGATCTCAGCTCCACCACACTTTCCCAGGCTTTTGGGGAGGACCCCAAATGCATTTCAAATCCCCCCCGAGGCCACTTGACTGGAGGACCGGCACCTCCCACTCTTCTAGGACAGATTCCCCACCCCCCACACTGTCTGCCGGTCCTCCCAAATGAAGACAAATGGGTACATTCACCCCTGTCCCAGACACTAAGCTGTACCTCACTGTCCTGCTTTACAAAGCAGGCACTTCCTGCTGCTTAAGTTTCTCCATCAAGTTGCTGCTCTCTATTTTTTTGCCATCATTGAGGTAACTGCTTAAAACAACTTGCTGCTGCAACAGTGGTCATGTTAGACAGCATCATCTCTGGTAGAAGGGACGGATAACAAAACAGTTCTGAAAGACGAAACAGAAGTTTTGTTAAGAGTTTGTTTTTTGTTTTTTTGTTTGTTTTTTTTTTACCTCACCCACGTTTTTCTAGTAAGCCAAGTGAAAAGCAGTCTCAAGTACCAGACTGAGATGTACATGCAAAAGCCAGTCCCCTTTACCCGGGGAGGAGGCTTATGAACAACCAGTGAAGAGAAGAGAAAATGGGAAGGGGTAGTAGGTGGGGTGTGATGGGGAACTTTGGGCAAGAACAGACAATCAGGGTGGTTGCCCAGGAGACACTAACTTCTGTGTGCAGCACCCCCTACCCTGCTTTGCCCCATCAAAGTCTTTTCAGTCCAGACAGGGCCGATCAGTGGCCCAGAGTGATGGTTGTCTCTTCTTTTGTCTGGTGGTACAGTACGGCCCATCACTGTGACGGCTCGACAAGACCTGAACCGGACAGAGAAATAAAGGGCCGCCATCGCAGCGCTGTGCAAAATTTAGTTTTGGGTGGGCATGTTGATGTTTGGGGTGAGGGTGTGGAAAGGGGGGGGGGAATCCCTGGAGGATTTCATTCTAATGTCAGTGCAATGGGTCAAAGAGGGGATATGGTGTCTGGGGCTTGGGAAAGGCCTGCTCGGGACGGATTCATCAGCGCCCCATTGAGTTGTCAAGGCAAAGCCAAAGAGCTTCCACTCCTCCCTCGCATATGTCAGGTTCACCTCTCAAAAAGCCCCCGAATTTAGAAAGCATCTCCCAACCAACAGGAAGCAACAGCGGAAAAAGCCAAGTAGAGGAGCACAAGCAGCAATTTACATTTGTAGCCCCTAAAAAGACATTTCCTTTTATTTCAACCTTTATTTAACCAAGTATAAATCTCACTGAGATTAAGAATCCATATTTCCAAGGGCAACGCGGCCAAGACAGCAGAGTTAGTTTCATTAGTTCGATTACATTAAACACACATGTATAAAGTCTCACATGAGCAGATGGCAAAGATTTTGTGCAGAGGTATGTCCTCCGTTGTGAAAGATAGATCAGGTTTTCACATGGTCTCTTTATGTCAACACACTGAAACTGCAAAATGATACAGTGACTAAAGATAAAATCCAGAGGCTGTTCTGTAGAGAGTTCCAGGTAAATATGTGAGAATTCAGTTTCTCAACACGCACATACAGGACTGTAAATCAAACTGAGCCACTAACAGCTCCTGGCAAGAAAAGCTGAAGACTTTGACTCGGTTTAATCTAAATGTAATGCTACCATTTTATGTTTTGCTAAATTTCATTAAATGTGAATTTAGGTACTTGGATCACTTTATAAGAAAGTCTTTAGCCGAGGTTTATTAATGATGAAATTGTTGGCCACTGTGCTGCTATGTTCATGTGTTAGGAACAAGTTAGTCGAGCGCTGTCTGGACCCTGTGATTAAAGCCAGTGCAGCTCTAACAGGATGGTTAATGAAGCCCGTTATTTTTACAGGGGAAGAACAGGGTTTGTTGCACACAGTTCCTTCTGAAAGCCTTCTATGATCTGATTCTAGATAGCTTGAATGCTTCTCAAACTTGCCCTCTGGCCGCCCCCTCAGGGCTCCAGCTGATACATTATCCCCCACCGACCTTTTTTTGAATGCTCTTATACCTGTGCTCACTTCCACTTTAGCTCAAAAAACTGCATTTGGATTAGGCTCCACAAAAACAACTTAAAGTTAGGTACGTTGACCTACATCATGTACACAAGTCAACAACCTGCAATTACACTGTGGAGTCTTAACAACAAATAACTGCACTCCATCTTCTTTTTCTTAGACGCCATTGCGAATTTTGGGCCATCATTTTTCCCTTTGTATAACCTAAAGAAGGCTGACTGCCGTCACATCAGTCTTGTCTGGTCACTTGCTTGCTAAATTGCTTTTCTGCAAAGCCCACTAATGCTATTGAGATGGTCCACACATTTGGCAAAATACAACATATATATTTATACATAAAATATAATATATACGTTTTTCCTGAAAATTTGAGAAAAACAGGGGTCAGCTTCTATTCATGCCAGGCTGGAGTTTTGAAGTCTGCTCACAGGTGTCTTTTGGAGTCAGTCAGCCCTAAAAGTGTTTTGTAAATTATGTTTAACCTGCAGGAGTTTCTGACAGCTGGTGTGATGTGTTTTGCCGCCGTGGAAATAGTATATTCTTGATGAGCGAAAAGTCCTGATGTTGTTATTGAACAAATGAACCAGGGAGAAAATCTGTCCAACAGCCAAGAATTACAGCTGTACCAGATGATTTGCACTGAAGATATTACACCAGTAGTTTGTCTCCAACGTTTAAAGCGGAGACGAAGTACACTTTCAGAATTAGCCACCTTAGCTTATGTCTGGCCTCCATGTTTCAAAACAGCTGGCGGCTAGAGCTGGTCATATTAGAGGGATTATTAGACCTGTGAAATCACTCTAGAAGTAAATGGACTTGCTCCTGCTAGTTAAGGCTGCAGTGGTTTTAAATGGTTGCGTAAGTGGTGCTTTTGGACACCAAAACTCAAACAAAACGAAGGAAAGTTAAAAAAAAAAAAAAAAAAAAAAACATTGAAAAAATTTGAATAATTGAAACAATTTTAGCTTTAAACATTCTGTTGGTTGGCTCAAACAGTCACTAGCCCTCTTGTTATCCCTGTAACTTCCTTTAGTTGTCTATCTAATCAAATACAGAGCCTGTCCAATTTGAACTTTGTCCAATAGGGCCATGAAGGAATAGCTGATATTCCATCATTGTTTTCACAGAATTGTTTGCAACCTGAGAGATTAGGTGATAGTGTTAGAAGTATGAGCAGAGCTTTTTGAGCAGTTATGACAATGACCCAAGTTGACCTACAGGTGCGTGAATGCACAGACTCATGGTTTCACATGGGATTCCAACTGAGTGTGCAAAGTGTTGCCCAAGAACATCTTCATCTGCTTATGCAGGTCTGTTTCACAAACTATTAGAAGCTCACCAGACATTTTTCCCTGTTTTTCCTGTTAAACCTATGGCTGTAACTTGGGTTGCCATGTGTGTCTTGTTAAGGGCAGTTATGACAAATGGCAGCAGCTGTACAAACTAATCTCTCTGTAGCTTTCACACATGGCGCCCAATTAACAATGGACCACTGTGGGGCCCTAATGCATGGTACAGCCATCTTCTGGTCCCGCTTGGTGAGCCAGCTGCCCCAGGAGACTCTTCTCCTCTGCACTCCTAGCTAGCCAGCTTCTAACTCCATTCAGATGGCAGCCGACGAACACCTCAAGGCCTGCTTGAGTCGGAGGCACTGTGGCCGTCTTATTTGTTTCCATGTTCAGAACGCTGCTTCTTGACGCTAAAGAGCCTGTGTTTTATTTGCCACTTTGGAGTTCCCTGGGGTTGGGTTACAGCCCCGAGAGAACAAACTGCATCTGCAGGCTATGTGTACAGTACATTGGGGCATTTAGACATGAACTCACATGCATTCTGCTGCTGTGCATGCATTAAAACACATGCGCACAGCTGTGCTTGGTGCTGAACGGCTAGGTGGGAGTGGTGTGTTTGAGCGTGTGTGTGTGCATGTGTGATATAGCCTTCCTGTCAGTGGGCACATTTCCAGTAGTTGTATGATGATAAACTGTTGTTTCTTGAGGCTTCAGATAGCTAAATGCAGTGTGTAATGCACTTAAAATGTGGGGGAGAGTGTTTTCCACTAGTCTATCTACCAGCTCCACAGTCTTATTGGACAAATATACTGTAGGAACTTAATGGTTCTTTGCAACTCTGGATTAATCCCAACACTGCTACATGCAAACACAAACAATATTCTTCCACTTTCTCAGAAAATGTTTTAATGTGTGAAGTCCCCTTTTCAGGCCAAGAGTATGTCAGCAGTGCTCTACATGGCCTTGCTAAAAGTATCTTCCGTTCAGTCATAGATTACAAATAATAGTTGCAAAACTCAAACACTGTAATTTTAGGCATGACATCACTTGGATGTGAACGAGTCTGAATTGTTGCTTCCATATTTTCCTCACTCTGATGCTAAACAAAGCCACAAATGGGAGTTTGGGGCTCAAAAGAAGGGTGCTGAAGAGTTGACGGCCATCAGGAAAACAGTGCCGGTCCCTGCCAAATCTATGACATGAATGAAACAAATGGATGAAGGAAAGTGAAAATGGTCGGGGTGTGATCTCTGGCAGGCAACGCAAAACCAGTGCCAACTGTTATGAATGGGAAGCCACTGCTGAGCTAATATATAGTAAAGAAAAAAGAAAGAACTCCCTTTTTTTTCATCCGGCATCCAGGAATAATTACCCGCGCACAGGCCACACAGCCACAAGACACTTGACTAAGATCACACCGCAGAGGAGGGGGAGAAGAGCTTTTGTTAGGGAATGGAGTACAGTTTGTAGTTACTGTTTGCTATCAAAAAAGGCAAATAAAATTAAAGCCAGGGTTGAAAAGAAAAATGTTGAGGCAAGAAGACCTAAAAAATAAAACCCTAATAAAGTAAAAAACTTTTTATTTATTCATCATACAAAAATCAGTTATGCTGATGCCTCTCACACACATTCACATTCCAGATAGGAACACACTCTGAAGACTAAGCTTAATCCATGCTCATGGTGTTTGGTGACAAGGCTCCAGGAATCTCCAAGGATCAAGTCCCGAACTGTAGCGCTGATGTGATTAGTCGATCGACAGAAGGTCAGTTAAGAAGCAGAAACGTCACGTTTGATCTCTTTCAGCGGGGTGCTTGGCTTCAAGCCCGTTGGTCAGATGAAACGCCGAAATTGAAGACGTCTTCAAGGGGTCTGAGAAATTCTCATAGTAGATTTTCACAAGTTATTAATACCTCCCAATAAATCCAATCCACAATGGAAATAATAACAAACTTTCTCCCACACTGTACTGTCTGTCTCTGTTACAGTAGGCAGGATGACATGATGGAAAGAGCGGCACGGAGACCAGATGTATGTTTATATATAGGACGTGACAAGGGCAGAGACCAGAACACCAGGCAGATATGCTTATGGATATACATGTACACCACATGCCATATTGATAGGGACTTCACTGTACATAAAGCAAATAACAGCTATCACTGATGCAAGAAGGCCCAACGGTGGATCCTTGATACCAGAGGGTTTATTGCTGTAAGAGGCTTAATTAAAGCAGTTAGGCGAACACAAACTGTAGCCTCTTTATTTTTTTTAAGTGGATGCAGGGTCAAAATTGCAGTGTTCAGGGCACAGTGAGGGGTCTGTGGGCACAGACTTCATTTTATTCCATTATCAACTGGCCCAGTCACCAAGAACAACATTGTTTTTATTTTTCCATTAAACCGCTCTTTTTTTTTTCTCTTTTGACCAGCATTTTGTCTGCCACAAACATCACCCAGGGGTGACAAAGCGCGCACTGTTTAGAGGCAAATGCTCCAGACAAAAAAAAGTGGTTTTCCCATTACGGCAATCAAAGCAATGTTATCAGCGATCAACATATTCTCACCCAGAGACGGAGAGGAGAAGAATGCCCCATTGACTGATACTGCCTGCTAGGCCAGTTGCACTGATCTCCTGAAGAAAAGACCAGTGTCGCTAGTGGAGCCCCCGCCACCCCCACCCTATGACTGCCTCCCCTCTCTTTGCCTTCTTCCTTCTATATATGTCTCAATACATGGGGGATCTTAGACGAGAGGGCGGGGGGGGGGGGGGCTCGAGAGGGCATGTGTGTATTGTTGAGGTGCTGCCGGTCGACTCTATCCCATGCTGGTGGTGTAGGGGGGCTGAAAAGACGGAGCTGTCACCTGCCAGACTGCTGGAATGTTAATGCCGTGGCTCTGATAATTGGATTTTGTACACACCGTCTGTGAGGAACTCCCAGCAACTTTCCCCCTCTTATTGTTCCACCCAGCCCCAGACCCTCAATAGGGCTTGTCTATGTTTATACAAGCACTCACGTCTCAATAAAGACTGTTTACAGTGTGTGTGCGTGTGTGTGTGTGTGCCTGTGCATGCGTATGTGTATCATGGTGCAGACGTATGTGACCAAAAATCAAAACAGGAGTGTGTCACATTATTAAAATGTGGCAAACATTAAACCTATTAGAAGTGTTGGGGCTTAAAAAAAAAAGTTTTTTCCAGATGTTACCAGAGTGGGACTAAGTTATTTTACTTACAATTGAAAGAATTTTTGCCAGCAATTATTTCTATCATGCCTTCCAACCTTATGAAAAGGCAATGCTTGGCACACCCACCTACAGGTCAAAGGTGAGGAGGAAGCGCTTCCTATTGGTGGAATGTGTGCGAAGCGTGCATGAACTGGGATCATTAGGGAAGTTATGATTCATTTGTGTTAGGGGGGGGGCTGGGGCTGGGGTCAGGAGCTGTGACGCACTGCTTTCCCTCTCCCTGGCCTCTCTTGCTATTTCCACCCAGGCTGCAGCGGCTTGAGCTGGTTGAACGTCTCGACTGCACTGACCTAAATTCCTCATATTCACCTCAGAAGACCCTTGACTGAGCCAGGGAACGTTTTTCTTCCCCCTTATTCCCTATAGTCTTCCTATCCATTAAACATACGCTTTGTTTGCGTATGAAAGGTCCTTCTTGTACATAAAGAAGCTGCGTTTGAAAGAAGTCATCCTATTCCCAGCTGTAATGCTCCTGTACAGCACTGCTGGAAACAATGACAGAGGGTTTTTTTTTTGTTTTGTTTTTTTGTATTTTTTTTTTTTTTTTTTTTTGGCAGAGAGACTTGTTGTGGTTAAATAAACAGCCTCTAATTACATTTAATCTGCGTTAAAGTAAGGCATTTGGAACAATTACTTTGGTATGTTTACCAAACAGCTGTTGTGTGGATGCTTTTTTTTTTTTTAAACCTCTCTCTAAGATATTATGGATTTGGTTCACCTCACTGGTTTAGCGAGAAAATGTGATAGACGCTAAATTAATTTATGCATGGGTTTGTGTTCAGGCTTCAACTGTTACAAAAATAACAGCCTACAAATCTCTTTAGTTTGGGTAAGATTTCATTAAAGTTGAATGGCTTTGGTTGAGGTGCCAGACTTCCATTTTGCATCACTGCAACATAATGTAACTTTGTTTCCAAGACAAACACAACTTGCGATCATAGGTCATTGCCTGCAATATAATCTTCGTTAGTAGCTTTAATCTTATGTAGCAGATACACTGTAATCTGCTGTCATTTGTAAGTTGATTAAAACTTTAATAAATGCAAGACAAAAGATGTTTATTGTAGATAGGAGCTCAGCATATTTATTCACTGTCTTGCTCTTTTCCCTTTAAACTTGCAGTAGTGTGCTGTTGCATAAACAAGGGTCTGTGAAGCCACCTTTGGGCTGTTGCAGCCTTCAACAGAGCTGAACTCTGGCCAAGTGGATGTTGTTGCAGGAGACGGCCCACAGCCAAACACGCGAGCCAACCAGAGGCCTCCGTTCCAGGAGGCGAGCACTCACTGGACAATACCCGAGGACAGTAGTGTTTGACAGCTCTTGGGTTGCGTGGAGAAAAAAAAAAAAAAAAGGAAAAGTTTTGGCCTCGGCCGACAAAATGATGCATTGTGTGCAAATGTCACAACTAAAACAAAAGTCAAGCCACACGTTGGACCGCAGATAAAGTGCTTGTTTAAATGTGTTATAGTATTCATAATGAGGTGTTGCAAAATGCATGCTCGCTGCATATCTTGCTCGACTCACCCACCACCTGTATAAACAACGTAGCTATTGCGAAACGGTTCCAGAGAAAGGCTCTTCCCAGGCTTGTTGTCAGAATGAGGTCAGCGAACACTACTCTTTTGCTCTCACTCCCTCGTTTTTCCCTCTTTCTCACTTGTAGTTGTACTTTGTCCTTGCAGAGCTCCGGAGGAATAAAGCCACAAATGCACATATTTGTCTTAGTATGCAAAGGTGTGTTATTGTACTTTTGTATCGGGCCGACACTCATAATTCATGTTTTGATTTGGGATTATTTTCTACCCAGCAAACTTGCATAAAAAAAAATCACCTATATCAGGCTGAAGGTGTTTAAGCAGTAATTGACTTATTAGAGCAATCAGAATATGGGCACTGGGGCCCCTGAAGCCCGGTTGGATCCACTTGTATGAATTTGTTTTAGATTTTAACAAGCATGGGAGGGTTTGATCTAAATTCTCACAGCATGACATCATTTGACGCCCCCACCCTCGACGATCATTTTACCCCGTCACAGCACAAAAGCTCGCTCAGAGACGTAAGATGAGTGCACATGTATCATATGCTTGAAGTTGAGGAAGCAGCTAATCACGCCACCCCGCCAAGCGCTGCACTCCCAGAGGCACCCGTGGTGGAACGCGTTGTGTCTGGAGCGCTGTAACAGGATCTCGAGAGAGGAGCACAAAATGGGCGCTTTGTGTCCAAGATTTGTCCAGACAAACCCAGATAAGGAAACCTAACAAGGGCGAGCCAAAGGAGCTGCCTCTGTGACTTGAGCAAATAACCTTTAATCTAGGTCATGCAGCCAGACAGGGGCAGTAGCAGTCACAGCGTTACAACCTGCAGCGGTGTCAGACGTGATAAAGAAAAGGTTAATTTGGGAATCACTGAGGGCTGTAAGGGTATTAATGAGCTTTTCGCTTTTGGTCAAAGGTCGGGGGTTCCACTCTCATATGGCGAAACCAGCTAAAGTACCCTTGGGATGGAAGCCTTTTCACAGTGCATCCAGGCCCAAACCATGCTAAGTACTATTTGGTTGAGTCCTCACTCTGTGGCAACACACTGATTCCAGTGGCGGCCCGAGGGAGCCCGGTTCTCATGGCAGCAAGATTGAAACCCATACACGCCCACCCTCTAAAACTGTGGCCAGCCCCTGGGGCTGTTTGTGTCTGCCCACATGTCCCAAAGCGATCGATGGTGGGGACGAGACCGGATCGCTACACAGACCATATGTGTCGGCAGACCACAAAATGCTGAAGCCATTACTTGGCCTACTCTGGTGAAATTGAAAGCAGGAGCCAGTAACAGCAGCAGCAACAGCTAGTTTTGGCTGAGAGCATGGGGGCAGTGTCAGGAAAGCCCAGTCAGATGGTAGTGCTCACGCTGACTTGTTGACGGCAGCAGGCTGCAGACGGCTGATGTTGTCATAGGGCCAGGTCCTCCCTATCATGACCTCCCAGTGATGACGCTTCTTTCTGTTTCAAGCTTGAGAATGTGTCTACATGAGTGTGTGCTTATTTAATGCCTCATTTGAGCGTGAGCTCATATGGCCCTTTGGATGCAGTGAATCAGCCATCAGCCACAACATTAATAACGGGTACCTTTTTCTACATTCATAGTATTTTCCACAATCGCCATGCAACACAAACATTGAATCCTCTCCACACGTGTCAGTGTGCAGTCTAAGGTTTGTTAAAGAATGTCTCCACCACATATTTTGGAAAGGAAAACAAACGTCGTCCATTGGAGTAGTATAACTGACTGATGTGTTTTTAATTGTTTTTGGCCAACAATGGAGATACAGACAAACAAGATAATCCAGGCTTGCAGTCTGACAAACAACCAAACACGAGTAGAGAAGATTGGTTCTTAGCATGTGCATGGTCCTCATGGAAAGTGTGAATAATTTCGAAAATGCCCCACGTTATTCCGTAGATTTGGACACGGGTTAGCAGGGGGACAAATCACGTGAGCAGCCCAAATTAAGCGTCATTACATCACACTCGTATCGGGAAGGTGGCGAACGGATTTGGAGCATCAGATACACTTCTCATTCTGCTCATTCCTAGTTGCAGCGGTTATTTACAAGATGTAAGATTGCAATACATGTGTTTAAAAGGTGTGTGTGGCCAACACTGTCTTGGTCTTATATGATATTAACAGTCCAGCCTTCGTGCCATTTTAAGCTTCAACACTACTTTTGCTCATGGCGCTGGATGAACAGTATCCTGTGTTGTGTTTAGTAGCAACACCGAGTATCCAGCTTTCGTTAAAACTACATGCTGCCGTACATCTCCACACGCCTTCGGGGTATTTATCCATGTAAAATGCAGCATACCTGGGATGCTGTGAGTGTTGATAATTTGTTTGCGGGACATGGATTTTTTTTTTGCAGGAAAATTAAAAGTTCTCCTTCGTGAAAGGATCCTTTGTCATGTGAAGGATACTGAACTTCAGATGGACGTGTGATTTTGCTGGTGATTTACTGTTGGAAGTTCATGTTTGTACAGTACAGTCTGTCGTGTGTGTTCTGCGCTTGCCTTAATTCCCAGCTTAAATAATTTTAAGCTGGTGGCTCATGTCCTCAGGAGCCACGTCCCAGTTGATGCCTTGAAGGTGGGAATCCCATTCGGCTGTATTTGGTGTTTTGTAATCTTTTTATTTACGTCTTTATTTGGTCAGACGGCGGGTGCTCGCTGGATAAGGGCTCATGGAGAAGACTTATCTTCAAGCGTGCGGCTGTCATCTGCTGCTGGAGACAGAGTGCTCTTTCATTCGCTCCGCTGAAAGAGGGTTCACAAAGATTTAAGGGCCAGCATTGTTTGTGCTCTGCGACGCTTAATCACTTTTGATTGGACACCATATTAAAACTCGGGCTTTGGATGGGAGAGAGGCTCTTTATCTAAAACGAGTACCAGTCCTCCACAAAAAAGAAGCGGGCGCTGCCTCGCGGGGTGGATGGCAGGGGGACAAAGACACGCTGACAGGAGTTAAGCCAAGAGACTGAGGAGGTGAGGACAGATGAGAATGAACGTCTTCCGCAAAGTGAAAGTTAACACCTAAGTTGAGACTTGCTGATTTTATCCAACATCTGTAGAAGCACACATTGTCTCCTGCAAAAAGCTCACGCTGCCGTGAGATTTTGGTAGCTTTGCTTCCAATGTCTTATCTTTTCTTGAGCTCAAGAAGTAAGATGGCGGCTTATTCCTAAAGCACTTCACTTTCCCACACCCCCCTTGCACTCCATTTAACTCCAGCACTGATTACACATAGTGTTTACATATTCCATAGAGGACTGTGACAGAGATAAACCTCTCCTGATGCTTATCCCCCAGCCACAATGTGGAAACCACTAAGATATAATGTAAACCAAACGTCGCAGCTGCCCTTTCATGTCTCAAGTGCCAGTTCTGCGGGCTGAGGGAGAATTCTTGAGAGCTCTGCTCTAAGTGGCATTGGTTAAATTGTAGTTAAAACCACCGTAGCTTTTGCTTTTACCAACATTGGCGAACTGCTTCCTAAGTTTGTTTTGAGGCGCGTCACATGGCAACACACAAAACGCTAGTGTGGAGGGTGTACTTCAGCTAGAAAGTATTAAACTCTCTCTAGACTAGGGTGTTTTTCAAAAATAAACATTTTATTCCCTTTAACCAGTACTTCTCGCTTAATAATTGATTATGGAAAGTTTGAGTAGTTTGCCCTTGTGAGGAGGCGTATTTGACACACATAGCTTTGAGTTTTGGGAAAACGAATATTTGTAGCAAGGGATAGACATTTGATATGAAATGTGATTAATGATCCTCACATTAGCCAAAGAGGGGAGTGTTCCCCATAAAGTAGGTTGTGGGATTATCCAGAAGGTTGCACTCGGAGGAGTTCTTGGCATTAATTGGCCTCTCTCTCTTGTGGCTCCAGGCATTGCCGTCACTCTCCTCATACGTGCGGCGGCTTGTGCGTGTTATCACCCTTTGGGTTCTTTTGCAGTAAATGTGTCACAGGGAAATTGCGCTGACCTAAAAATACCCCGGCATGTGCATTTCCCATCGCCTCACATTTGGGTTGCTGCAGGGCCCACTCTGGACCTGGTGTCGTATTAGTCCCCGCAGACAGGGATGAATTTCAAGTGCTGATATCATCACAGCGTTGACAAGTTTGGAGGACTCTTCCCATCTACTCGGATGATGAATTGTTTCTTGTGGACATGGAACAATTCGTCCCCCCAAATGGCTTTTAAAGTTGCAGTCTGGTCGATGGGTTCCTCCGCGCTCCCTGTGGAGCACCTGCACCACACCCTCGCTTTTACTAAGTTCAGATGAGAGTCAGGTCTTGCCGCAGGGCTCCTGCTTGGTATCTATAGCTGTCGGGGCAGACGATACAAACACACATATTATCACATTCTTACACTTCTTAACAGAACTCATTATACTGCTGTTGCCAAGGTTAACAGAGCACATAAGAACGCAAGCTTCATTAATCCGAAGCAGTCAGGTTTGTGATGTGCCTCACTCCACAGCCACATAACACTACTATGGTGTCACATGTTACACTAGTACAACCCTAGTAATTTATCAGTAAATGTAAGGAGGTGCTTTGGTCGCACTAACTCCGTGGACGTCCTCACAGTAACTTTGACAGCCTTGTTTGCGCTCTGTTTGGCGTTGGGCTCCGAGTTGCCTCCATGAATCTAAAACTAATCCACCAAGTGCGAGCTCATCCTTCTTAATTTGTTTTGCCCGCTTTACATCCATGAAGATGTTCTCCAGTGACATCTAAGCCATCACGTTGACAACCCCAAGTGGCTTCTAATACTTAGACTGATTCTCTTCTATATCTGCTTTGATGCTCCCTTTATTATGTTCGACTGGGCTATTCCCCCCCCCCCTTCTTCTTGTTTGCCAAAGAGCCTCGATAAGGCCTTCAGTGTGCAAAGCTGAACTTGCAGTCTGCTGGTGGCCGCTTGGGCAAAGCTGAGGCCTACTTTAATCAAGACATGAGAATGACCCACTTCATGTTATGCTAATTTGTTTTTTTAGTTAAAAAAAATTAGCAGGGATTGAATGCGAAGAAATGTTTTTTTATTTTTTTTTTTATAAGCTTATATCAAAGTGATATCTGTGCATTGAAGGAGGCCGTGTAGACATAATTCCTCTGTGGCATTTTTGCGTTTACATACACTATGTGATAGCATTGAATCACTTAGCCTGGCTGTTTGCATGAAAGCAGCCCTAATCTGTTGTAAAGCAGAGAAGTGGCCCTTTTACGAGGTGCTAATGGTCTGCTAATTCTTGAGGAAAGGCAAAGTGACCAAAACATTCAGCTAAGTGTTTACTACCATTTGACCTTTCACCCTGTTTCTGTCAGGAAGCAGTCAAATGCAAGTTGTTGTTCCAGTACAAGCGTTGTGTTTACATAGTTTGCTGACATGTTCATTTTACAGTCCTACGTGAATCCTGTATAGGAATAACAATATTATCATATCATAGAGATAAGTGGTACACCTCCAGCCATGAGTTGCTGCTTCTGTCCGTGACGGAGAAAGTTGTACTTATTATTGTTGTGTATCGCGACAAACTATGAGCCCAGAAGTTTTGCGGATGTATCAGCTCGTCTTAACCTCGGTCTAAGGACACTGCATAGTAAAAGTGTTTAAAGTGAAATAATCTATCACAACAAAAGGTAAAAGGGTGAATATTTTTGTCATGGACAGAATCAGATAGTGTCACCTGTTAAGGACCCCAGTTGTTTTTAAATGCAGGAGTCCTAAAAACTCACCTATATTTTCACATATTAAGTCATTTATTAAATATATTATACAGTACTGTGCTGGTGTTGTGAATGTACTATATCTTTTACTTAAGCGTTGTGCACAGATGTGTCACATCACAAGTTTATATTTGCACAGTCCATGTCATTCAGTTAGCGAAGAACTTTTCTGGCCTTCTTTGCAGCAGGCATCTTCAGATGTGTTTACTGGACCTTCTCGTCTTTCTGGTTTCCTCTGCCAAAGTGTGCGTAAATAGCAGTGGATAAAACAAGAGGTGATTTAATGGCCTCGTCACAATGCGTCCCTTTCTCCGGCGGCCGCTTCCTACCTTTGTGTGGTCGAGGGCTCAGGGGTGCGGCAGCGGATACGTGGCCGGGGTCCCGGCAGGCTCCGAGGAGGGAAGGAAACCTGGTGTCAAAGGCGATCGCTTGCTGCTTCTGTTATCTGTGCAGCAGGCACTCAAAGACACTAAAAACATGTGGCTGAGATAGTTTCAACTTTGTTTTACACGTGGTGTCTACACATTACACACATTACACACGCTTTAGCATTAGTGGTACATGTGAAATAGAGGTGTTCTTGAAATGAAAGCAGCAAAACAAACCACTGGAGGCCTTGTTGCGTGTGGACTGCTGCTGCATGGTTTCTTTCTCCTGCTCCTCTCCACACAGGCCTCTCCTGTAACCTTGAGAGAAGCCTGTGCAGGCCCCAAGTTCAACGAGTGCATGAGGCATATTTTCGCTGAGCATGCTTGGACCGCCCCACTAAAGCCCTCGATCCCCCACCCACCCCCCCAACCCCCCTCCCTCCTTACCATACATACAGTCTTTCCCCCCCCCTCCTCTCCTCCTAAAGAGGACTCCCTGCAGGCCTCGCCTTTCACAGTGCCTGCAAAGGAAATACATTATGTGTAAAAAGAATTCCATATGGTGACATATGATCTCTGTAATTCTCTCTCAATTGATAAAAAGTCACCTTGTATGCACAGTTCTATTCTTTGTCAAAGGTACTGTATGTACTTCCCCATGATATTCACAAGACTTTTTTCCAGCCAGTTACAAATGGGTTTTCTAACAATTACGGTGCGTTTAACTTCAAATAACATTTAGAGCTTTTGCCTATTTTTTTCCTTAAGTGCGATTTTATGTTAAATAATCACTGAAAACAAACAGTTGAACCAGCTAAACAAGGGAAATTTGACAGAAACTGATCACTTCCTTCTTCCTTGATAAGTACCTGGAAAATAATTGTAGCCATTTTTCTGGAAGTGTGGCAGACATCAGCTGTGTACAGTGAGGCCTCCTATCTTGGCTGAGGACGAGTGTCTGTGGCAGTCCTAAGGGTACGGCTGTTCCAGGTAAGCCCTGCCAAGTTCAAGTGGCTTGGACCAAGCCTCCGCACCACAAATGGGAAGTGTTTCTGCAGAGCTGCCAACCTTGTGAGAGTTGTTACTGCAACAAGCTTGTTGTGTTGTCAGTTTCTAGAATACATGTGAAGTTGTAGAAGAGCCCCCATCAGATGCAAACAGGACCCACTTTTTCTATAAAGACAACCCCGTGAAAAATGGCCAGGACTGGAACCATTTCTCTTCTTCATCCTGTAGCATTTTCTATAACCCTGATTGACCTCCCTGAACACCCCTGATCTCAGGGAACCAACTTTCGGAATCTCACATGAAGTAAAAACAATATGCTTGAACGAGTGGAGAGCCAGGGCTGTGGGAGGTGCCTGCGAGGCAGGCGTGAAGGACCCCGTGGTGTGGCCCTGAGCGGACAAATCCTAGCCGGCTGAGGAAGTGGAGGAAGGAGTGCTGGGAGGCTTTTACGGGTTTGTGGGAGGCGTGCAGGCGGGTGGGATACAGAGAAAAGCGGCAAAAGGGGAATTCCTGTTCCTGAGCTGAAAAGTGATGGAAAAAGTGACTGCTCATGCCGCTCCATGTCAAAACAGCCCGAGTGCTGCCGTCATCTGTGCAAATATTTCAAGAGATTATGGTTTGGGAGCCTCGTGGGAAAGGCTGAAGCAGCGCTGCAACGACAGCTCTTATACTCGCCTTAACCGAAAGGCTTCCCTTCATCGCTTTTTCAAGAGCTAGAATGTAATCAGAAAGCCACAATATTGAAATGAGCTGCAGGAAAAAAAAAAAAAAAAAAAAAAAAACCTGCCAGGTGAGGTCTGAAGAGGTATGTGTTTGTTCTGCGCATCATCCTTGGATTTTGGCAACGACCCAGAAACAGCAACTCCCTGGTCTTGTTTGGACACATGCATGCCTTCCACACACCTTTGTTCTACACGACATTCAGCGTAACCACAGTTTGCTATGTAAATTCCATTTGTAATATCCCCATATTCAAAGTGATAATGATATCTTCCCCGAACTCCGAGAAGCCACTGATGTAACGTCATGCAACCACGCGGCCGCCTCTCTGGATGCCACACTCTACTCTAAAATTGTTTATGACTCTCCAACAACAGAATCTGAAATTAATTTAGCGCCTCTTCTCTTCCCACTGTAAACTGGCGCTGTGCAGCCAAACCACATGTTGTTATTGCTGCAGTGGCAGAGGAGGCTGCCCCAGCAGGCCTTAGTAGCACAGAACAGATTTGTTCTGTGTTTTTTTGCCAGGAATGTGGAATCAACTTCTCTCTCTCTCCCTCTGTCTCCCTCCTTCACTGGCTGTGAATATCTCGCTTAGCATGCACTTAAGTATGATTTATAAATCATACACTTGTGGTGTGGCAAAGGGAATACTCTGTTGAACCTGAGAGATTAGATTTGCATGTTGATCTCCTGTAAGACCAAGATGTTTTGTCATGATTAGACGGTGCTTTGTTGTGGTAAGTGACGGGCTGTTGACTGCATTGAGTCTCTGGTTGGTTATGTTTGAATTGTGCATCTGGGACCCACAACCACAAAGAGCAAAGATGGTTTGCACCTTAACTGCTGTTGGCTGGGCATCTCCAGACGGTTAGAGGGTCTACGAGGAGTGAAGGAGCTTCGCTGTCTTTGGACGACTGCCAACACTCTGACCTTGCGGCAGGCACAGCCGCTGTCACTCCTTCTTAAGTTATGTGAGAACCTGTTTTATGATAGTGTTTTATTTTTTTTTTTAAAGTGATGCATCTGTGGCTCACCAAATGAGCACTTACCTGGTGCAGCCATTCCACAGGAACCAACGCTTTCTTTAAAGAGAGCCGTGGATGTTGTGAAATTAATCCTATAATTTTCCACGTTGCCCGTCAAAGCTTCACTCTCTGCTTTGTGCCAACCCCAGTCCCTCACCAACCCTTTTGCCCCCGAGTCTCAATCCGCATGGACGCTTTGATTCGGGCCAGTTCTAACTGGGGGCCTCTGTAAGCCTTGTCTCCAGACTCATTAAATGGAAAGGAGTGGTTTTACTGGCCATGCAGCAGGCAGTTGGCTTTTAAACCTCCAGCAAGCAACTCTCTCAGCCTGCTTGCATCTGAACGACCCTAAAGAATTAAAACATCTTTCCATCATTATTGTACTATTGGGAATAGGGACTTCAGAAGGGTGGGCGTTATTTAAAGAAAGGCTGTTGAAAATGTAGCTGTTTTTAGACTCCAACCCTGAACCTGTCTAGACATTACCTGGAGGGGCTGCACGTGATAACACAAATGTCGAACGCAGTTGGCCCAGGCATTAAACGGCCTTGCAAGCCTCCTAATATGGTAGACACACTGAATTTGCACACAGCGTGACATGTTTCTATCATGTGACTGGTGCTGCTGTGATTTCTGCAGAGTATTGTTTGTGTTATCTTCTGCATGCTCTGACCAGGCATCACCCCCTCACCTAAACAAAGTAGGATAATTCCAGTTGGTGAGAACACGATTGACATGAGGCTCTTACACATATGGACCAAGGAGAATATATAGACAATCAAGTTGGGTTAATCCCCGGAGTTGCTCTTTAATGCCTGTTGCATGAACATTAGAACATTGCACACATTAGACCCATTAGAACGTAGTCCATGTAAGACACGTACTCATTTGTGAGGAAATATTCCAATTTAATCTGGACAAGGGCTGATGCCTGGGTAGAGCATGAGTGTTCTTCACCATCAGGCAGATGCCGGATATAGACATCATTAACGCACCCACTCACTCGTGGTGAATTCTCCAACTAATTACCTGCTGCATTCACACAAGTGCTCAATCTGATATCCTGAATATGTACTGTGGAGCTGGCTGGGTAAAAATCAGCAAGATGCCCGGGACAACTGAGTCAGACGTTTGTGTTCTCATCTGCAGCCCCTCTGGTTAATATCCGAGTAAACTCGGGATTCTAGTGCGTGTCTGAAAGGGGCTACGGACAATCTGTTTTTGTGTGCTACACGTGTTTAACGAGCAACTTCAACCAATGTTTGGACCTGAGTCTCTAGACATTATCCAGAATTTGTATGATTAATTGTTTTTTGGCCAAGTTGTACCCTCTGCACCCATGTGGTACAGGGGTCATATATAATCCACCTGTTGGGCTGGGCATCATTTACAGCACCTACAGTAGAGCACCACAGGTATGGTTTCTGTGACACAAGGGATTTTTATTTGACTAAGAATGATTTGATCAAAGAATAAGAAAACAACATTACAGATTGTACCAGACAGGTTTCACTACTCTGCTACAGTCAGTGCAACAAAGTGATGATGGTGCGTGACTGAATAACCAATGAGAAGAAATGATGATCCAGCAGCTCAGCAGCCTGGACAGAAAAGAAGAAACTTACAAGAATGCGTTCATTTGCACCTGCCGCTTCATTCCCTACTGGAGTTTTAATGGAAAAAAAGAAACTGGCTCAACATCTGTTGGCAATGTCAGTAGTCTGTTTTTATGCTTGTAATGACACATTAAACTCTGTGGTTGATTTGCCCCCCTTCTCCGCCCTATGTCCCGTTCCAAGGGAGCATTGCCAGCAAAATCGTCTGAATGAGTGCACGCTTTGTTTTCTTTGTCTGTTTTGAGCCAAGATTTGGTCTTAGATGTGGTGGCATTCTATGATCGCATAATTCCTTTCACGTCCCCCAGTTTAAGGTGTGTGTGTGTGTGTGTGTGAGTGGGTTTGTGTGCGTTTTACCATTGCTTGCTTGGCAGAGCTCAGGGAGTGCAAACAGTGGCAATGGGTGGCAGGGATCCTCAGTGGCCTCTCGCCCAGCTGGAGTAGAGCCATCTTGCCCTGTGAGGGAGCACCCAGTTGCCCTGGCTTGGCCTGCTGCTCTCTCTAGTGGGAACTCCTCTTGGCTGAGGCCTGATGCCATCGTAAGTGCTGACAATCACTGACACATCACTGGCAGAGGCCTCACACACACACATTACACAAGCATGAGTCAAAATTAAGTGGCTTTAGTTCTGAAATTGTCATTACAAGAAAAGATGATTTAAAGTAATTGGCGTTTGCACATTTTTAAAACTGAAAACTTCTGTGCTGGAAAGAGTGACTATTTAAATGACATCACATTTAAAAATCCCTTGTTTTTCACTTGAATTTGTAGTTGAATACAATTGGGCTGGAAAGCTCGTTTGCTTCAGGGTTAAGCCTTTCAGGGTATACTGCATGTGTGGGTGGTGCGAGATAAAGATGTAGGTACCACTGCAGTTTTTAACTGTGCACTCTTATCAGTGCAGACCAGAACACCACGAAATACACCAATGAAACAACATGTGGTGAACTGGTTCTGATGATGACGTCAGAAATTTTGAAGCGTATTTCAGATGATTATTGGAAAAAAAAAAAAGTTGAAAGGAAGCTGGTTGAGCCGCTCTAGTATCACAACCAGTCTGTTCCTGAACTGTGATCTATGGGCCAACTTGTTTCTCTTGGGAGAGTGGGGAATTTCCCAGACCCCTAAACAGCCCCACCATCTCTCAGCCCCCCACCCCCCCGGACCAGTCGAGACGTACAGGTTTGAACCCTCTCTCTGTGTTTCTGGCCTCCCATGCCCATTGCCACTCAAGCAGCAGGGGTCCGGTGCATTTGTCTCATAATTATCCAACTGGGTGGGGGGTGAAGAGGGGTGTTCTGAAGATGAAAGAGGCGAATCACAGAGCTCCTCTGTCAAAGGTCTGTCTGCTTGACTGGGGGGTTTTGGATCTATCTCCCTTGTCCTCTCTCTTTCGTGGCATCCACCGCCTGGCCTGCCACCTCCACGCACACACAGACACACACAGTTTTTACTTTTCCTCAAGAGCTGCCTCCACAGAGCATAATCGCCGACGGTGAACGCTCGTGCATAGACCCTCACCCCCACACCCCACCTTCTCTACCAGCCACCCCACTGGTTCATTCACAACTACAAAACTGCAGAAATACCCCCCACCCTCACATCCTGAAAGACTTCAGACTCTCTTCTTTTTTTTTCTCCCCCCCCCCCATGCTCCGCCCACCAACCCATCGGCTAGCCACCCACCTCACCCGCTTGCCCCCACCCTTCCTTATCCGCCTCCTTTTTTCTCCTCTCCACCCTCCCCACCACCACCTTTCTCCTTCTTCTCCTCTTAACTACTGGCTAGGAGTTAATGGACTGTTTTGGCTAGTCTCCAGACGGTGAGTGTCACCTCATTAGCCTATAGCGGCTCGCTCCCAGACTGCTCCGTGTGTGTGTGTGTGTGTGTGTGTGTGTGTTAGAGGAGGACTACAATGACGGAATGTCATTGGTCTGTCTCCCCCAACCCTCCCACCAAACACCCCTTACCCTCTCCCTTCTTCTTCCCTTCCCACCACTACAATGAATGAGAAAACACGCATGCATAATTAAATCTATAGTCTTGTCCTCACTCCACCCTCCTTCCACAGCTGTGCATTTAAAAAAAAAAAAAAAAAAAAAAAAAAGGCTCCTGCTTGGAAGTTTGCCACCATGGAGAAAAAAAAAAGTTGTGGCTTCGAAGCACAGAGATGTGACCAACCTTCCACCCTCGTATGGACCTGTTCTCTTATACCCCAGCCTACCGAATGGCAGGGTGGCAACAGCGGGCGAATGGAAATGCCACCCGGTCCTGCCAGTCAATTAAACCGCGACAAAGCTAATTGTTTGTTTGGTGCATACCAAAAACGATGCCAAGGTTGACCATTGATGGGCCCATTGTTTCAACGCAGATGCTAAGTTCTTTTTTCTCACAGGCCAGACTTGAAGCTGATTACACTTGTGAATGATGAGACAACCCTTCTGGAAAGTCAGGTGCTTTGTGTGCAAATTATAAGTGTAAACAATTGGGAATTATTTTGAATATCCCTATGTATCCTTATAATATATGTTTCTGTTACTAGATTTGTTAGATATTAAATAGATATAAAATTTCTAAGTGCGAAACGTAGACATTTTTAACACAAACCTTCGGAAATGCATAATAAAACCTGTCGATGCACTAATAGATAAAATGACAGCACGATTAATTTTGATATTCATGGTGTATATCTGCAACACTTAACAACCGATGGTGCCAGGTGCAGTCAAGGAGATAAAAAGTTTGGGGAGAAAGCTGAGAGGAACGTGACGGGAATGGGAAGAAGAGAGATACAGTAAAAGGAAAAGAAAAAAGAAATGTAATAAAAAAAAAAAAGTGAAAGGAAAGGCCACTTTGTGAGAAAAGGACAAACAGAGAGAGAGTGGGAGGAGGTGGAAACATTAAGTGGGGCGCAGTGTGCTGACTCGAGGCCAGTCTGCTCATTTTTCATGGGACAGATGAGCCTCTGTGTAGCGTTGCATTGTGTAGTTTGTCTGCAGCTCGGGCGCTGACTGCATCGCACATGTACAGCACATATCAGCTCACTGCGGGGCGCTGGGTGTGTGCCCCTGTTCGTGTCTGAATGTATGTCAGCGTGTGTGAATTCAGTGTGCGCATGTAGCACCAAATGCGTGGCTACTGTTCAGTGTTTGTCTGCGCACGTGAAGCGTGCGTCCGTGCCAAGGTGGGCAAACTTTATTTCACAAATTAAAAGGTGGGAAGTTGAATTCAGATGAGTTAACCCTCATCTGCATCCATGGTTTTGTGGATGTGTATCTCTTTGTGCCTGCCAGGTTTTTCCTTCTCCTCTCCCGGGCCGGTGTGGCTAATGATCCGTCAGGCCATTCAGTCCCTTGTTCAAGGCCCACTCGCCACTGAATGCGCTCCCTCCCCATGCACACTGTTTGGTGACCTCAATGAGGAGCCTGTTGTCCTCCCGGCTCGGATAAAATGCTCCTCTCTTTTCACTGCCGTGAGAGTTTACAGAGGAGAAGCCACAGAGGCTCCGCAAGGAGGAAGGCGGCTGTTCTTCACCGGCATTAGTTCGCACCGGTTGGAAACAAACACAAACTGGTGATCCGCACACGCTTAGCCGTACACAACAAGGCAGCAGCTAGAGATGCACACGGTGATATATGAGTGAACTGGGTCACACATGGACAGACACACACACACACACACACACACACACACACACACACACACACACTATGCCTTCTCATTGTTCCTGACTGGGCTGGGATCACACTTGATTCCATAAGTCTCAAAATCCTGACAGTCCCACTGTGTGTGTGTGTGTGTGTGTGTGTGTGTGTGTGTCCCCTCCTGCTCTTTTGAACAAGTCTGTGTTGTCTGTCTTAGAGAAAAGAAGCAAAATGTCATTGTTCTCACAGACGTTTCAACTTTGCCCCTCTCACTTTCTCGCTGCCTTTCGTCTGTTTTCGTGTGTGTATGTGTGGGTGTCTGTGTGCGTGTGTGTGTGTGTAACAGTTACTACTGTACCTGCATTCAGCAGTCATACGATAGGGTATCTATCCGGATTACCAGGTGCTCCTTTAAGCCAATAAGAAATACTTGCTGTGTTCCAATTATGAGATAATCATTACACTGTCACACAGTGTAAAGCCACCATCAGGGGAACATAGTAATAGTTTGTCAAAGGGAACACAATACTAACCATTTATGTGTGTTCAGAGGTGTCACTCTTAAGTAGGTCCAACAAATAACAGATAACGCAGCTGAACCAGTGAGGTATTACCACTCGGGTATTACTGTTAAGCCAAAGCTCATATTCCTTGTGAGACCATGCCATCCCAAGATGGCGTCCCGTTTGGCTGCAGTGTTTGTCTTCCCTTCTCCCTCGGCATCACTATCACTCTGCTCTCAACCAGGTCAGGTGCCAGCCCTTTACAGAATGCCATGCATGAGTCCGGGTGCAAGAGGGGGAGGGTTGCTGAGAACCAGAATTTGGTGTTTGTGTGTGTGTGTCTGTGTGTGTATAGAGGGGATGGTGGTGGTGGTGGTGGTTTAGAGGGGGGGGGCATCGCCAGTTGGCAGGCTGGCACACAATGGCTGGCATGATAAGATCCTCCCTCTTCTGTGGGCAGATTTCCTCGCCCGTATCTTTTGTTTGCCGTGTTTGGGTTGCGGCTCATCCTGATAAAGGCCACTTTGTTTAGACAACAAAGCGTGAGGGGGGAGAGAAGAGAGAGATAGAGAGACAAAGAGGTGGAAAGAGGTAGAGAGAGGGGGCACTAAAAGGAAAAGGTGGCAAATTGGGGGAGAGCGGCAGGGCAGATGGAAACATTGAAAGAAAGGGAAAAGTTATTTAAAAAAAAAAAAAAAGGAGACACGAAAATTCGACAATGTGATATCACAGATGCACACTGAAAGGAAGATATGTCGGGTACGAAAAGATACAATAGAGGACGGATACTGTTGCAGGCACAGGGACAGCGATAGACAGATAGCGAGGAGAAGAAAGAAAAAGATTTGGAGAGGAGAGCAGGTTCTGCCGGCTGCTGGAAGCCAGCCCGAGTAGTGTGAGGTCATCGAGAAAGCTGCGAGTGATGGAAACCAGGAGCAGAGGAGGACACGGACAAACTGCGCGCACCAACACACACACGTACACATTACATATCAGCACATGTACAGTCATTTATGCATACTGTCAGGGCTTACATGACTCACACACACACACACACACACACACACACACACATAGTTCAGCTGTGCATTTCCAAGGAAGGACAAACTTGAGTCTGCTGCAGCAGAACAGGAAAGAAAAGCACGAGGACACTGAGCAGAAAGTCTGCTCGGCCACATCAAATATTTACTCAGGAGCAGCTGTATTGTCGAAACATTACGCATCGGAGCTGCTCCGTAATTAGGTTGATATTTTCTGCCCCTCTCCCTCTCTCTGCTTCCCCTACTTCTGTGGGAGTCCACCCCTCGCCACCTCTCCTCCACACTCCCCTCCCCTCGCCTCCCCAGGCTGCTGAAATGCGTCTTGGCTCAGGACCCATGCCTCTGGCAGCCAGAGTGCTATACATGTGCACAGAACCCCGCTCGGCATAAAATGGCTGCCAGACAGGCTTCTCCTCCTGAAATGTCGACAGCGGTATGCATCTGCAGGGTGTGCGTGTTGCGCGTGCATGCTTCCTTTTTTTTTTTTTTTTTTTTTTTTTTGTTTAGAGAATATCTGTACGTGTCTGTAAGTGTTTGCGGGTTAAGAGCGTGCACCGCCGCTGTACAAAAAAAAAAAAAGTTTCCCAAACTATGTGGCTAATTTAATCCACACTGTGCGTGTATGTGCATGTGTGTTCGGCAATTTAGTGGGAACAGAATGGGTATCATGCCAAAATATGAGAGGGTGGGTTAGGGAAAGTGTATGTGTGTGTTTTAGTGATTATAAAAACCAGGCGAGTAACACACTTGGGTGTGGAGAAACCTCACAAGCACTGAGAAACTTTCTTGCAGAGCCAGATTTCTGTTGCCATTACCCTTAATTACCCCAATCATTACAGTGGTATGATAAGTATCCCAACGGGCAAGAAGGTGTAAGAACTCGTGGACACATCCAAAATACCCACAAGCCTCCTCTGCTGCTTTTGTTTTTTTTTTGTGTGTGTTTTATTTTGTTTTGTTTTTTGCTGAGTAACAGTATATGTTCTTATTCATATGTGGTGCTTTTTTTTTTTTTTTGTTGTTACTTCCTTCATGAACCGTTTTGTTTATTTAAACAAATGGCAGAGGGATGGATGTTGTTTTTGGAAAAGGCCCGTGTGTGTGTGTGTGTCTCTGGGAGAAAGAGAGAGAGAGAGAGAGGACGCGTGTGTGTGTGCATGTGGTGTCTACTGTAGCACAGCGATCGAGTCCTGCCAAGCTCCCAGGGCAAAGCTTGGCCTCCTCGACCGCAACTGTTTATTTACAGGTTACACTACCGTTTATTTGAAGACGTCGAGTTTGGCCGGGCTTGTGCACAGAACACCTTTTAGATACAGATACCAGGCTCCCCAAATCCAGCTCCTGCACTTTATTTTAGCCACTTTCTGCAATTCCTTATATATCTCAATGTATTTTGTATGTAGAGCCGACTTTTTATAATCCAGAATAGTGTGTTTTTACTTGCCCACAATTTAAAAACATGGCTCTGTGTGAATACCTGTTGAGGATTTCGGATGACGTCTTGAATAGATAAAATGAGCAAACCTACAGCCGGACAAAATGGCACTGAACAGTGAAAGAAGGAGCATGAAGCTCCCCTTCTTGGGTCAAAGGTAAAATGTAATGCAATAGGGGAGGTGTTCCCAGCTCCTGTGCAGGCCTGGCAGATGCGCCATATGCTTGCATCGCACCTTGAGTCATCCAGGTGGTCTCTCCTGGTGCTACAGTGGCGCCTCATGCTGGAAGATGCTGCCTGGGATCTCTAATTGCCACGACCATCTGCTCTTTTTGTCATGGTTGCCTGTTCAGCCCTGGAAGAAGAAGAAGAAAGGAAAAAACATGAAGCTCTACTCCGCTCACCACCTTTTTACTGTTTACCTCTTCTCTGCTCTCCTGTGCTCTTTTCACCCCCCCACCCCACCCCCTCCACAGACACACACACAGTTTCTTTCCCTCTCAGCAGTTCTCAGGGAGTGAGCGTGGAGTTGGCAGTCGTAACTAGACTGATGGATGACTCTAAAAGTGGCATGGGGGGGGTGTAGGGGGTGGGAGAAAACAGAGAGACAAGGCCACTGAGCTCGTTGCAATCACTTTATAGACCTGTGCGATGCCAAATCCACACAAATCTCTGCTCACACACAAAAGCGGCTTCGCTCACTGTGTGTATGCGTGCAGGGGACAGCTAAGGCCTTGCTGGTGCAATGGGAAGGAGGTTTCGATTTTTACTGGGGCCTGACAATGATTTGTCCATGTTTAAGAGCGTACAACTGGCAATAAAATACAGATTGTAGTTTTTAAATTATGAACAGAAACAATTGCGACAACGTGAAAACTGCTCAGACACAATTGGCAATCGTTTCCTTCTCAAATTGGAAAAATCTCTGATATCGTAAAAAGATTTCTTTTGGGTTTTAGCTGATAAGACAAAATGAGCAAATTGAAGACGATGCTTTGGGCTGAGTATAGACGTCAGAGATTTAGCAGAAATCCCCTAAACCTGCATCACCACCAGATGATAAAGTGTGTTGTTTTTTTTTTGTTTTTTTGTTTTTTTACATTTTTAGGAAGCAGAACAGCCCATAATGTGAATATCTTGTACATTTTTAGGGGTAAGCCTACAGAAAAGAGTTTTTTTTTTTTTCTTCTTAACGTATGGTCCTGTTCCCTCCCTACTTTGTCATTGTTGAGCTTCAGCCAAGAACATTCTGTTTTTGCAGCACTGTTTAATAGTCAAATTTAGGAGAAGGGGAACAAGAGAGAGCGGGAGAGAGACACAGCAAGAGAACAAGAAAGGGATAAATCTTTCAACTTCTTTTCTCCCCCCCTTACCCCTCCTTTCTCTCTTTCCTCTTCTCCATAACACAGCTTATGGGAGCTGCAGCAGGAAAAGGGGTGTTGTTGCAAGGCGAGGGTATCTGAGTTCACTGTCTCTAGCTCCTTGTGTCGGCTCTCTCATGTGAAAGACGTAGATGATAATCTCCCTGCTGGTTCTCATTGGGCATGTGTGGGCTCGGGCCAGCCCGAGTCATTATGGGGGTCCGCGATTGCGCTGCATCGCTAGGTTGAGTCAGTTGGGTTTCTTTCAAACATAGTTCCCCTATCAACGCTGTCTCCTCACTGTTCCTATGCGTAAACTGAAAACTTGATTTTCATGACGCTCAAACAAAAAAAGATTTGACTCGAGTTGAGGTTTGGTTTAGGCAACAGAAGCAGAAGGTTGGTTAAGGTTAGAGAAAGACTGTGGTTTTGTTTTCTTGATGTAGTAAACATCGTCACAACAGACCACGATCTTCAACCTTTAAGTGCTGCAAGTTTATTAATGCTGTAGTCGAGACAAACTGGATGTTTTACCGCAACATTTCAGAATTCGGCTGCTGTCTGGGAGCATTTTTACCGTGTTTGCCATCGTGTGTGTCATTATGTTAGGGAGGCCATATTATGCACAATTATTTTTATTTTGAGGCTCTACTAAATAGGTTTATGTTCTAAAAAGAAAAAAAAACCTGCTAATTTGTCTCATAATGGCCGTCATGGTGCAGTTCTCCTTTAGCTCTGTGTGAAACCCTGATTCACCATCTTGTAGAAGCCTGCTGGTGTGCCGAGCAGAGCGCTGAGCCATGGTTGTGGTGTACAAGCACGCGGGTTGCGAATGGCGTTTTTGGCGTGCGGACCTAAAACAGAGGTCTGGCTGTGGACTGACGCAGTTTTAAATAGGGTTGCTGAGAATCTTTTTGCCTGGACGTACGTGTGTTTGCAGTTTAGCCGTAAGTAAGTGCAATTTTCAGGAGACAGACTTGTCCTGTACCTGTATGTGCGGACTGAAAGTTGAAGATGATTTATTGTGTACATTTTGATGTTTCAACACTTTTGCTGTTGCATCATGTAAAAGGAAAAAGGCCCCTGAGCAGGAACTTGTGAGGAATGATAGATTCCCCTCCCAGTGAGGCTTGGCGCTCAAAGACGTCATAACACAGCCTGCACACCAGTGGAAAGAATTTCACTCATGTTTCCTTGTATTTCCCCGCCCCTCCTGTTCACCCTCCGCATTTTGTTCTGTGCCCGTACCTTGCACAGCAGGGCCGAAACACATTTTGTGCACCCCTCCACACACACACAGACGTCCACCATCACTCCCCCAGCCCCTTTGAAAAATTACCCAGAGCTTTTTTCTTCGGTTTTCCCTCCCATTAACTATAATACTGTTCAAACAAAGCTGTCTTGTTTAATGTAGAGTAGGTGTGCTCTCCTTGCCCGGTCGATAAGGAAAAACATTTATGCGCCAAGCAAGGAAGCATTTCAGTGTCGAATTCCACTTTGTCTTGACAGAAGTTATTTATTTATTGCAACAGTGACCACAGCGAGAGACAAACTGTAAAAGGAGTTTTGATAAGTAAAGTAAAAGATGTTTTACTTAGTCTATTGTGTTATCAGATACCGTGTTGTTACCCGGCCGTGAGGTTATCTGTGCTTTCAATAATCAATGCTGACATGAAGATTTATTGTTGTCCTTATGCAACCCCCTCCCTCTCTCTTTCCCTCTGTGTTTGCAGACTCGCAGCAGTCAGGAAGTCCCAGTAACAATGAGCAAGACAAGAACCCTCTTCCAGGTACGTACAGTTACAGTAACCACCCTCCTCCCTCCTGTCATCGCTGTATTGTTCCTATGCAGCGGCCTATGTTCACCATATGCTACCTGCTTTAAATGGCGTTGATCTGCTGTGAACTCTGTGACTTGCCGGCTAAATAGTGAAGCTTTACTGTAAAAATCACAGCTGTATTTCAGCAGTGCGGCAGTGTAAGGTGCATACGTCATTATCCACTATCTTTGCAACAACAAAAGCTAAAAAATGGAACCATCAGTACAAGGAAAAAAAGAAATCGACACACGTAGTGTAAATTGTTGACTTATCCGTGAGCTGAGTTGGACTCGGGCGAAGGAGGAGGAAGGGGCTCAGATGTGAAAACATTGCAGGAGGGGCAGAGTGAGTCAAGGTGAGCTGTGCAGGGTATTCTCTGACAGCACTGCTGTTCCCCTGGACTGACCTGCGCTGTGTCGTCACAGCGTTGGAATGAAAACAGTTTGAAAAGTATAATTAGTTTTCTACCTCAAGAGCAGGTTCTGCTTATATGAGTGCCAAAGAAAACACGCTGGCGAGCCAATGACTCAGGCCTGGGAGGCCCTGGGCTGTGGCACAGTTCCCCGCAAACGCTGTTGGCTCACTGGAGGCATCGGGCGTTTGTAGGTGGCAATCGAGTCGCAGCACCTATCTTTCTGGCACGGCCCGAGTGCCCTTGGCACTGCATCAAAGGCGAGCCGGAGTCATTTGAGTGTCAGTAACTTATTTGACTGACGGGCTCTGATTAGTTTTCAGAATCTCGGGCAGGTCATACACTGCTCACCAAATGCTTCAACGCTGCAATGGAGAAGAAAGGCTATTTAGGCTGTATGAAAAATTCTGAAACGGGAAAAAAAAATTCTGGACACTGTAAAGTGTGATGCTCTTTAAGGTGGAGATTTCACGCTGTGATAACTGTGTCAATAAGTGTGTATTGATCAACTAGGCCGCGCCTGCCATTCAGCACGGGCTCATTTGTTTCCCACAGCTGCACTTCGTAGCTGATGCTCCATCGGCCTCCTCCTCACACACCTGTCCTGTCAGTTTTTCTTAAAGCGCCGCTTTGCTGCTTTTAGTTTAAACGCAAACACGGCTGCAGTGTTTTGTTTTTTTTTTTAAGGGTGCTTCTGTGTGCTCAGTAATATTATCATGAAGAAATCAATATTTAGAAATAATTACATAAAAGAAACGTGACAAAGAATTCTGCATTTTGTCTTGTCAGCTAAAGTATGAATAAAGTTTTTTTTTTTAAGTGTGATTTAAATAGCATCTGAAAAACGCCTTTTGTTTTCTGGCTCAATCCATGTTGAGTCAGAAATGTTGAGATTATTGGTCATTTCACACCCAAATAACTGCATGATTCAACTGCAAATCAGATTTAATTCACTGCCTTTTTTTTGTTATATTCCTGTGTCTACAGTTTACTTGGAAGACAGTTTCATCAAATCAGGAGTCTTCAGTGTTGCAGAACTTGTGCGGGTGTCCAGAAGTGAGTACAGAGCTGTCACATTCATAATGTTTTAACACTTGCTGTCACCGTGCACACCCACACTTTTCCAGCCAGTGTCTTGCTTATCAGTGATTAGACCTTGGCTCGGGTTGAAGGTGGGTGGAGCTACGAGGGGGAATCACATGAGGACACCAAAGTCCACGCACGCAGAAAAGTGCTTAAGGTTTAACTTTGCCTGGGCCAGCAGGTGCAGCCGAGTTAATATATGAGAGTCAGGGAGGTATCGTTCAATCACAGCGTGGATACCTCTGTGCACACACACACACACACACACACACGCACGCACACAGTCACAAGAACAGACTTAATCAGAAAAACTGCACCAGATGCAGATTGCTGTGTTTAGGTGTTTTTATATAAGCAGTAATAGTTGATCCTGATGCACTTTTTGTCAGTGGATTAGAGAATAAAAGGCATCTGTAACTTTGCAGCTTTGCCACAAATATCAGCTTGTGGATATTTACCGACACCCACCAACTGTAGTGCAGTGAATCCAGTTTGACCAGTGTGCTTTGCAATAACACAACGCCCGAGTGCACAGGCATCTGTATGAACCTGCGTGCATCTGTATGGACATGTTTGCCCTTTGCAAAGCCGTTGACGGTTGCTCTTCCAGGAGCGCTCATGTTTCTGAAAGCTCGGCGCCCTGAGGCGACGTTTTTGAATATATGGCATATGGATCCATAGCAAAACAGTCTCATTTCCTTTGGAACAATGTCTCCTGCAATTATATAAAAGTGAGAAGGACAAATCCAAACATGGCATCTCAATTTATAGAGCTATCAATCAGTTTACTAATTCAACTCCACGAAGCCTTTTAATGATTTGATTTTTATGAATAACCTGTTAATAAATTCACCCATCTTTGGACATTTGAGTGAAAGCTGAAAGTTTTGAATAATTCCCTGACAACTTTATCCCTGAGAAATAAACACACTCTGACCGACTGAATTTTGTTGCTGCCGCCATTAGTTTATTTATCAATTAATCGTTGAAGTCATTAAAAAAATAAATAAATAAATGCCCCAAAATTTCAGGTTTTAGCTTTTCAAATATAAGTATTTGCTGCTTTCCTTCGTCTTTTACGAGTTTAAATCAAGTAACTTTTGATTTTTCAAATGTCAGTTGGACAAAACCCCCAAATCTAAGTGCTGAATAAAGAAAATAATCATCACTTGCTGTGCTTGTGCAGTGTAGAACTGTGTGAGTTTAAGTTAAGATCAAGGACATGAATCCGTTAAATTAGGAGCTAAACAACAAGGCATGATCGAGTTTCTTAGAGTGGAGCTTTGGCCTTATTTAGATGCTAATAAGCAGCCATCCACATGTATGGGTAGGATTTCTGATGTAGGAACATGGGCTAGGTTGTCTTCGCCAGCCTGAACACTGACTCCTGCTTGTTTTGCCGGTCAGACGCCTTTGAAAGACTGTGTTTTTGTTTAGTGTTTAATTTCCCCCACGGCCAGATGGCCGCCGCGCTGCCGTGTTTGCTCTCATGTGACCGAGCCCCGTTTGACTCAAGCCGACCACTGTAGTCGAGCTGGAATTTTATAAAGGTCGACGGGCGCACAGGAATTGTCACTCACTCAGCCGGTCACTCCCTGGGAAGACATCTAAGCGGCCGCTCGTCCGTCATCGCGCTTCTCTCCCAGCTCTCCAGCCTGTTGAGACATTCTTTGAAGTCCATCAAAGGGAGCTGTGGAGTTCAAGGCTGAGTTGCGATGCAGCATGTCGACGAGGACGCTCATTAATGCAACAGGAGCCTCCACAGCAAGTTGTCAACAGAAAATGTGTCCAGGCACAAGCAAATGAAACTTTGTGAGGATACTTTATGCTCTCATCCGCTTACACAGTGCGATGAGGTAATCTGCTGGAAGAAGCTCTGTGTCTGTTCCTTGCAGCATCATTGTTTCATTCCCTGTTTGTGTTTTAAGCTTAAAAGCCTGCATTATTACATGAGATGATTGGCAGGGCAGCCAAGTGGCATCGCAAATGTTGTGCGGAGCCAATAACAGAGAAAAGAGCGATAGAGAGAAGCCAGGAGAGAGGGAGATGGCTGGGGGTATCCTCAGCCATGAATGAAAAAAAAAAACAATGGTCTTGTATTCAGTGTCCTCAGGCCGGATGCATTCCTCTACAGACAGCTTGGTATGGGTAGCAGCGGGTAGGGGCCTTTGCCAGGGCTACAGTGGGCTGCCAGGGCGGAGGCTGGCGGAGGGATCGTGCCAGTGGTGAACCTCAGACCACAACAGACTGCGCCACACACTCCATTCTCTCATCAACTCCAAACCAACCAACCGCTCGGGCTGCAGGCTGCCTCGCAGGCCACACACTGACGAGAGAAAAGACAGCGAGAGACAGACGGGAAGCAAAAAAGAAAGAGAGAGAGAGAGAGAGAGAGAGGGGGAGACTGACGATGGGTGGCGAACTCCTTTTGTTCTGTAAACACAGGCCTGGCCTCTTTTGAAACAATACTCCTCACCTTGACCGCAGTGAGAAAAACAACACCTTTTCCACTGTAAATCACTGTGTGAGGAAGCTGCCGCGTGTCACAATGGACTGTGGAGAAGTGAAGGAAATTCAGTTGCTATGAGATTGTAGATATGAAAAATATCTTCAATCTCATAGCAACTGCATTTCACACATTATTCTATCACGCACCAAAAGGCAATACATTATCTTTAAATAATAACAGCATACAGTATATTATGTACAACGATAAAACCACATAAAAATATCCGTTTCTATGTGGAAAATACAGTGACAACCACAAGCAGTGAGAGTGGTTAATCAGAGTACTCAGCAGAAATGCCTGCAATGGTCAGACAGTTAACCTGTGAATAGGGAGCGCTTAATTTGATGCACAGGGCCTCTAAACACAAAGCATCAATATCAGTCAGTCGAGCTACTTTGCAATTAATTGTGCGTCTCTAGATGCGAGAATAAGGGGGAAGGAGTAGTCTGACAGCACTGCTGACATTGAACTCTCTTCTTAGCAGCGATTACAGCACAGCTCAACCACCTCTCTTTTGTTTTCTCTGTGTCCTCTACAGTGCCCATCACCCACGGCGCGGCGGTGAACTTCTCCATGGCCGACATGCCCAGCCAACCCTACTATCACGACCTGAACTCCAGCATGGGGCTGCATCGCTCCCTGTCCTCCCCGCCCGGCAGGTCAGCGGAAATTTAGGGCAACATAATGAGCTTTTGGGGCAAAGTTTGGGGGGAAAAGAAGCAAACATTACAGTGCTAGCAGTAGTAGTTGAGTAAAATAACCTCAGTGGGGATTCAGTCAAGGGCATGTGTCGAAGTGAACGTGTGTCGGTGCCGTCTTGCTGTCTTAAAAAATGAAGCCGAAACTTCTTAATGTGTGCAGCAAAAGGCCCAAAACTGCCAACATGGAGGAGAACATGGACACCAGCCCGACGGGACCCGACTTCTACTCGTCACCCAGCTCACCGGCCAGCAGTCGGGCAAACTGGCACGACAGAGACGGAGGTGATTGCACTGTTGTTGTTTTGAACCACCCTTCTGTTTGTCAGGCCTGGATTCTCCTTTTCGTGAGTTACACCCTGCGCCACATTCGTACAGTTTAATCGAGGGACCGGAGAGTTCTTCCATCCATTTTATCAGAGTAAACGCCACGCGTCCTTTTTTTTTTTAGCAGCCGCCGTGGCTCAGCATAAACCTCTAGTTTCTCCACACACGAACCTGTTCAACACTCATATACAAAAGCGTGACAGCTTTAGCTCCAGGCACCACCGCTCATGTAAATGTTACAACCGGCTTGCGTTTGAGTCACCTGACGCTACACCTGCACAAAAGACACTGGACCCCTTGATGCACAGCGTCCAGCATGACCACAAACTGTTCTTCTCTAATACAACTTAACCGTCATTTTCCCCCCTGAAACACTTTATGGAAAAACAATAAAACTCACGTGGAGCTGTTAGAGCTGCAGGACAAACGCATCGCACGATCCCTCATCGGGAAGTGATATACATCTTGGCCGAACTTTAGAGAAATTCCTCATGTGCATGAGTTTGGATGCGCCATCAATATTTAAACAGGACAAGTTGGGACGGCATTAAGTGTTTTCTGTATGTATGGTTTAGTGGATGTGGAGACTAGAAAAGGTAGAGATGTGTGCACCAGAAAAACAAACGTGCTAAATCGTGTGCACTGTATGTTTCAGCGCGACGGGGAAAGCGAGATCCTCACGGGGGCAGCTTGCATGTCTCATTATGATGTCTCCTGGTGCAGAGCAGAGCCCGTCGCCCTTTTAATTAAGGCCTCACTGTCCCATGTTTTGAGATCATTCTCGCTCTCTGCTGACTTCTTTTCACACTCTGCTAACCACACTGCCTCTGGATTTAACCCGTAGAGGTTGTGGGAAACGTTTTGTCTGACAAAACAAAAAAAAAAAAAGAAAAAGAAAAAAAGTCCCAACTTATCCTCAGTGCGCAAAACACTGGTTTCATCTTCTGTTCCAACTTTGGACGTCTCTCTTTTTCTCCACTTTTGTTGTGAAATTTGAATGTAATAAGTAAGAATGCTGAGAGAGGAAAACACCAAATGACACACAAGAGACGGGGCACTAGTGGGATTCAACCACAGCCCACTGTGGGTACAAGAACTTTCAGCGTGTCCCTCTGCACAAGGCCGTCAAGCATCGCTCTGCGTAAACTCAGACACTTGGGGCAAGGAGAAAGGGAAAGCAGTGGGTAGGAAACGCTCCAAAGACAGCCATTATTCTGTCAGGAGAGAATAAATGAGAAGTGGGGTGATATTAAACCCATATGAGGCCTCCCAAGTGCCAAGCTCTCAATTCTCGCACATGGTTGTCGTTCGACAAAACCTCACCGAGTAGTGGAGGACATAGTTTCTCTCTTATATCTTGCTCTGGGAAAGTGCTGTCCATTTAAAAAAAAAAAAGAAAAAAAAAAAGTCTTTTATTCTTTAGTTATATTTATTTCTTGTTTCGGTGCACATTCGCCCATTTGCCACCACATTGTGTTCAAGCTTTCAAAAGTGTTTAACTCCTGTTAATTAATTGTCCAGTTTAATTTCCCGAGGCAGTCCAGTCGCTTCTCATAAAGAATTTAATTAAGAGAGGAAAAAGCTGAAAGCGCCTCTGCAGAAAAATATTTCCTATATCCTATTTTCACATGGAAACATTAGGCAGTGATATCAATCTTTTCCAAGGTATTTTTCTCTGTCTGACACAAAACTGAAAGCACTTAAGCCTGTATCCTCTTGCAACCTCAGACTGGGAAATCCCCCTGAATTCCAGCCACCTTTTGTCGTGCTCTCTGAGCGATTCTTCCCGTCACTCGGGTGGATCCCGCACCGTTGTGGGAAAGGGGAAGGAAGGACGGTTAATTCTATAGAAATGCCCGAGCAACAGGGCTTGTGTTGCGCAAGTTGGCAGGGAAAAATATGGGTGATTGGAAAGTTATACACCCTACGAATATGTGACAGACCAGAAAAGCACTTGATGAGTGTTCATAGAGGGAACACCAGCAGACATAGACTGTTGCCTCTCGCATCCTTTTGTTATCACGTTCTCTTTAGACACTGTCTTACCATGGAAAATTGAAAAGCCGCACAGCCGTGACAGGAGAACAGTGCTCATGAAAGTGTGGAGCCGCAATAATGAGCAACATGTAAGAGTTGGTGCACATACTTTTAGTTCAGAGAAATCTCCTAAACAAATTTCCTATCTTCGTCTGAGCCTCCGGGATTATTCATGGGGAATTACAGTAGCTTGCCAGGCAACGTGTAAGGCCGAGGCGAGCAGATGTTACAGTGTAATATTCTATTTAAGATTACGCCGGGGTCTTGAAATTCCGAAATCCTATTTGAGCGACCGGCTGCTTTTCAACTGTGCGTCACTTCGCCGGATTTAATTGTCTGCTCAGACATGACAGAAGCCACATTTTCACAGGACTCATATTTCTTAGGGGATGTCCAGCGATTTGTAATAATTCCCCAGATTATATTTGATTTTGACCTTTTGCAGTGTCTGTATGTTTTTCCTCGTCGGCTGCGTTTGTTGAAGGAATGGGTCCCCTGATAATATTAATCCCACACAGATCAAATCCTGCCTAATTTCAACCATAAATCATTTTTGGCGCTTAACTCACGAGAAGTGGAAGCATTAGCAGTGAAGTGTTGTGATCTAGTCTTGTGGAAGCCTTACACTTTTAAGAATTATGAATATTTGCTGAGTATGTTAAGACATGTTCTGGCCGTGCTCCTGCATCTGTGTATTTTGGGTGTTTTGTATTACTAGCAGACATGTCCTCTCCTACCATGAAGAAGCCGGAGAAGCCACTGTTCAGCCCCACCTCTCCACAGGACTCCTCACCTCGACTCAGCACTTTCCCTCAGCCTCATCACCCAGGCCTAACAGGTGTAGGACACAGTGGTGAGTTACCGGTGACTCGACCTGCAGCTTGCAGCGCCGATCGATGTTTGCTTCTTAAACGCAGTTGAAAAATCTGTGTCGATACTTAATTTAGCCCCCCGAAGATCAATGATGATCTCTTCATGTGAACTCCCTCCCACGCTTACTCTGTATTTACCTCCTCTTCTGTCTGTTTGCAGTTATATCAACGAGGAGCCCCCCTCCGCATTCACCGCTGCAGTTCTCGGCCTCGGCCATCTTGCCTCCGGCGCCGTCGCCCTACTTCTCGCACACCACCATCCGCTACCCGCCCCACCTCAACCCTGCTGATCCCCTCAAGAGCTACGTGCCGTCGTACGACCCGTCCAGCCCACAGAGCAGCCAGGTCTGTCCTCTTTTTTTCATTAGTGTGTGTATTTGTGTGATTCTTTGAAGTAGCCAGACAGAAAGTCAGAGGTCTGAGGCTGATTGGGCAGGACTTTCATGGCCTCGAGTAGCTCTTTATCTCGTTTGGGGTTTCTCCGATCTGACCTTAAGAGATTAAAGATAAGACGAACTGTAGCATGCACTGTTTTCTTGGACTTTTCCTGGTGGTTTTCTTTACTGATGAGGAAGGTGAGAATGATGAGTACTGAAATTTCACTTTTGATTGAAAAAGTGCGTGCAAAGCATAAATTAGACACTATAAAGTCGCAGGATGGCCACAGTTTGAGAAGACTTTGTCCTGCGAATGGACACATGCATCAGTTTCAGTGCTGGACTTGTGAGACAAACCCTTGGATGGATTATTAAAGGGGCTTACTGAGTACTCCCACGGGCCTTGAGAGAGCCTTGGGCCTGGACCTTTTACAGTACTGTTCTTTGTTACTGTTGCTTATAGACATGGTCCTTAAACACAAGCAAAAGTCCAAAAATGGACCTCGAATGAAAAATATCAAAAACGGACTCAAAACTGGGAGGATATCTCATCCGGGGCCCATCTTCTAATAATCATCAAAATTACACAGTAGTCATTGTGAATTGAAGAATAATAATCAGAATAATTTAGTCAAGAATAATAACACAATAATTTAGTGAATTAAATTATAGCAAAATAACACAACTTTTAAATTTGAAAGCCACACCAGACCAGACTTTGTGCACCACGTCTTGTGCAAAAAAAGTGTATATTTCTTTGTTTAATATTAGCATATAGTTCCATATTAGCCTTAAACCTGTTGCAAATAAAAACAACTTGATGACTCCATTAATAGAAGTCAGCTAAACTACTGCAGTTGCAGTGATATGTGACGTATAAAATGGTATGAAGACATTGCACTAAATCAAGTAGCTTAGGGCTTTTATACATTCTCGCTACACACTGTGGCCAGCGTGTTGGAGAGAGAGCCGCCGTCTCTATAGATGAGAGAGCTGTGTGATATTTATGTGAGTTTTATATCCCCGCTGTTCTCATTGTAAACAAAGGCCTCGTAGACGGCTCCATCTCCAGAGCAGGAGGAGCGGGTTGGACGGGGGGGGGTTGACTGTTACTCTAGAGAAAAACCGCGGGGAATGATAAAGGTTGTAAATATTTGCCGTTGCCGGGGCCTGGCTGTTGTGCAGAATTAACTGGCCCTCTGCTGGGGTGCTGGAGAAAGGAGTGAGGAGGTTGGCGGTGGGCTAGCGAGGTGGGGTCCGGTAGGGAAGAGAGAGAGCGCTACAAGTCTAGTCTGGGGAGGAGGGGAGAGGCTCAGCAAATAACACAGCGCTTATAATCCCATGGACGAGTGCCAGAATGTTTTTATGCTTGCTTTAACGCAGATTATATTACATTCTAATTAAACATTCTATTCACATCGGAGGGAACCCTGTGGATACAATTCTTTTCCAAAAAGGCCTGTTTGAGTTTTGAACTCGGGGCGGCCCTGAAATGAACGCCCCAGACAGTCTCCAGCCGTCTGAAAGAGTAGCTCCCACTAGCTTCCTTTATTTCTTTCTCCATATATATAGTCTGTGTGCCTCGCTCTCTATACTCGCACATTCACACCATTGTAACAGGTCACTCTGCAGCTCTCTGTGTCTTTTCATGCCCCGGTCCTCCTAAATTCCATTTATGGGCGCCATTAAAATCATTGTTTAAAATCATGTAGGAAATCCAACGCCACTGACTGAGGATCTATTGTTGCTCGTGCCCCCCAGAGTTCTAGTAATAACTGTGACAACACAGCGACTGAAAGTAGTAAAAACCTTTTCTTCAGGCAGAAGCATTAAGTGTAAGAGCGAGCGAGCCGGTCGTCTTTTGTTGCTGATTTTCTGTTTTTGAGGCCAAACAGAGCAGTTTGCCAGCGGTTCTGGTGTGTGCACCTTAAGGAAAACATTAATGTCCCGGCTATTTTTTTGAAGCAGAATTCACTGTCGTACGTTAATATTTGTCAAGTTGTATTCATTCAAATTTATATTTATATTTTTAATGCAGTCTAGACTTTGTTTTTACCTTTACTATTTTGAATTTTGTGACACATTTGACACAGAAACCAATTAAACTTAGAAAAATAAATAATGAATGAATTGTGTTTTTACTGTTTGTCTGTGCCCCCCCCCCCCCCCCCCCCCCCCCCCCCCCCCCCCCCCCGCAGCCTAACAGCAGTGGTCAAGTGGTGGGAAAAGTCCCGGGCCACTTCGCCCCGGTCCTGGCTCCCTCCCCGCATCACAGCGCTGTGCGAACCGTCTCGCTCTCCATGCCGGACACTAAGCCCATCACTACATCCACAGAAGGTGAGTCTTATCACCCAGTAATGAAACTCACTCAACTCCATCCACTTTACATCACAGCGTGGTTTTATTCTGCTTGTTACCGTTGCAAATTCAGATTTAGAATATTCGTGCTCTTAAAATATTCCACACACACACACACACACCTACAGTTCATGCCTGCAGCAAGATAACATAAGTTGAAGTGAGTATTTTGAAATTAAACACACAGTCAACATTAGCAAAATGTTGTTTTTAAAAAAATATGCTTTAAAACAATAGAAGTGGGCCCAGTTCAAAACCATGTAGGACTCCACTTGCAATATTTACCTGAGATTATATATGATTCTATGTAATTGTGACGAGTGACTTTGTATTTATTATGCACATCCTGCAACTTTTAAATTCCTGAAATGCCAGTTCTAATGCAAGCATGTCCTTCTGTTTTTGTGATGGCATGTGTCACCCAGGCTACTCAGCCCCTGGCACCCCAACGGCTAATCGTTTTGTAGGCCTGAGCCCTAGAGATCCCGCCTTCCTCCACCAGCAACAGGTGAGATCTACCCCCCCCCCTCCAGCAGCACACAGCTCACCTGCTCCTTTTATCTTTTCATTTCTGCCACCCCTCACCCCAACGTCTCCCCACACATCAGATGTGAAATCCCTGCCTTCTGCAAGAGCCAGTTGCACTCTAAATTCAATTGGTAGGAAGCATTAAGTGTCTCGTTAGATCAGTGCAGGAGGCCAAAGGTAGCACTTCTTTTTTTTTTCAGACCTCGATTAGACTGAGGTTTACCACAGTTAAAGTTAGTAAGTCATGCCCATCATAAAACATTTTTTTTTCTCTCAGTTGTACCATGCTGTTCTTACTTAAGTGCTAACTTTTGCAAACGTTTTAGTTTTCATCACACTACACGAGTGTGAGTAGATTTCATTTATTCTGAGCAGCAAGAAAAGTTTTCAAAGATGCCTTTTGTAAGCAGTGCAGAATTAACCGTAAAGATAAAATAAATGTGTGCGTCTCAAAGCGACAGTGGAAATTTTTTGTATTATTAAAAATGTAAGTGTTTGAATTCAAATCCCACAGTCTGCAGCAGAAACAGGCCTCAGTGTCCTGAGGTCACTTTAAGGAAGGAATTTAAGGTGTCAGGAAATTCACTGTCACTGTGTGGCCACTACTTAGAAGATGGATGGCACATGTGAGTGTCTTTGAGAGTGTAATGTGCTCAGCTGTATTTCCTTCACACATTATTTATAAATTCTCTCTCTTTCATACACACACACACACACACACACACGTACCACATGTAATACGTACACTCCCTCGTTCACAGTATTCAAGCCAAATATTTAGCGGTGGCGTCACGCGGTTGCCCCCTCGGACAGATGTGGTGACTTTTGGTGTGTGTGTGTGTGCGCGAGTGTGGGCGTGTTTGTGTTTGTGCGGCCAGGAGTGTTGCGGTGTTGTCGGATGGGAGAGAGTGCTCTCCCCCACCCCGTCTCATTGAAAGTGCTGGTCTGAGGCCAAGGCTTTTCCAACCACAACTAATTGAATGCATCTGCACGCGGCTACATAATGATGGCTGGGTTTCTCCTCAGCTCGCCTTTTTTTTTTTTTTTTAAATGTTTAGTAAAAATGACAAAGCTGGCCTCTGTTTCCTCGCCCCTCTTTCCTGTCTTTCTTTCTCCCTCTCTCTGCCATTTGTTTCCCCCATTTTTCCTCAAATCAGAGTCAGTGTTTGTCAGCAGTCGTGAGACACTTTTATTCCGCTCGGGGGAGAGAAGGAGGATTCACTTGGCTGAAGTCGCACAGTTTGTCTTAGACATTTTCTAGTAGCCCTGCTACTTCTTTCATTGGGGCACAAAGTAGCTACACAAGACAGCGGCAGTCTGAGCATAGCTGCATGAATTTTGTCCAAAACGTTTCCCTCCAGAGGCTGTAAGGCCTGTTTTGGGCCACATTTCAAAATGTAAATCGGCTAAATATAAAAATAAACTTCAATGAAATGCAGTATGAAAATATACTGAAATCTATTTGCTGCAATCTTTGCTGGATACGTTGTAATTATCCAAAATTGAATGATCTCAAAATATACTTTTGTGATCCTGTTGCAGTAACAACACATAAATTACTGTGGGGCTGGCAAAGACAAACATGTCAGCTCAGATAACTTTGGACTTCGGACTTTGGACTCGGGCAGAGTTTTCTCAAAAAGACGGAGGCTTTAAACGTGACATTAGGAACAAACAATCTTTAAGCACAATAGTGACACCTGCGTAGAAGATGCATTACATTGACTATCACATGCCACATCCGGATGAATAAAGGTTCTTAAGGAACTCGAAACAGTCTCTGCGTTGATTCATCGTGCTTCTGCTTGTCACGGTTGTTTTTGTTTTGTGCAAGCATGATTTAACGGCCTGGGATCTGGCCTCGCCGAACGAGACCGACACTGAGCCAAGTCCCTCAGGACTAAACACTTTCACTCAAATACTCAGTCATTGTCCTCAGCTGGCGTTGGGATGTGTATTGTGTGGGATCCTTGAGGCTTTACCGACAGTTCCAGTTGTTTAGTTGCAGCCGTGTGTCGCCTGTCGGGGTGGAGAGAGGACGCGTCACAGGAGGAGTAGCATGAGATTCATCGAGGCTGAGGACTTTTAACTGTCTGTGTGATGGATAGAGCCCATGACTGTCAAAGCTATACTTCATATATACAGCATATTTTATATGCACAGATGTCCCAGATCCATGTTCAAACTGCTACTACAGTGTTAATTTCGATCTATCAATGATAACAATATCATTTCCATACTATATAATAACCTACTAGGACTCATTTTGTGAAGACCCTTTTTTAGAATGTGGCACCACAAAAATAGAAGTCCCTAGGAACCCCCCCATACACACACACACACACACACACACATTCACACACACGGTAGTCTTCAAAAATGGAACTAACAAAACAACACCACCACACGCTCCCACATCTGCTCTACGATTCCCAGGCAGCGTATCTGTGAAAACCCTCCATTCATCCCTCGCCTTGGTTAACCCCTCGAGGGAATGCCAGCATCGAGCATTCCGCTGGGAAAGATCCGTGATCAGATGTCATTTGGTATTATCTAAGGAAGGATCCTAATCCACAATCTGCCCGCATCTGTTTGCTAACGTTCCCGGCTCCGTCCCCAGCCCCCGCCTCTCCCCACTCCCTGTGCCACTCTGATGTGCCGGTGCCAGCGGACAGATGGCGAGCCCCTCGAGGAGCGGTGGCACCGAGCGTCTGGCCCAACCCGCACATTCTCTCCAAGCTTTTGTCAGGTTGGCGAGCGCGGGAGCTGTGCGGGGGTTTAGTCTCCCAACCTTTGATAAACAGTGAGAAAACACACACTGGATGGGGCGCGATGCATTGTTCTGCATTCAGTTTTGTTTAGCATCTATAGAGAGCAATTGATCAAGTAAAGAATTGTAACACAATGGAAGGTTACTGTACATCATCGTGGAGCCTTTGAGATTCAGATTCTCTGTGGTAGTTACTTCCAGAACAGAAAGGAAAAAAATCAAGGCGCATAACAAACTCACATCCGTGAATTTAAGTGCGGCTTAAGTGGGAAACCATCATCGTCTCCCGATGTGTCCGTCCAGGTGCTCGGAGGAGAAAAAAGAACACATTTCTTGACCCCAGCAAATGGCTCTGAATATTCAGTGTGCGCGTATATCTGATTAAATCCCTCTTAAGAGCCTCAGCAAAACGTCTGCCACTGCACGCAGAGTGCTAACAGTGCAGTTTTATCCCAATGCATTACTAAATGAATGTGTTGACCACAGGGCAAGGTTAGGTTGGTATTGGCAGAGATAGCTCTCAGCTGGATTGCAAACACGTGCACTCGCATATTGATGCATGCAAAGGAGACACAGTTTGTGTGTGACTCTTTTTTTTTTTTTTTTTTTTTTTTTGCAGTAATTTGTAATCTGTATGTAAGGTTAGCATGTCTTAAGAGCGGGTGGAGGAACAGGGTTGGTGTGTGTGTGTGTGTGTGTGTGTGTAAGAGAGAGTGTGTGTGTGTGTGCTTTGTTTAACTGCACTGTAATTTTGACCCCTAATCAATAAAAACAATTAGCTAATGAAAAAAAAAAACCCAAAAAAACGCCTGCATGCTTTAGGGCGTGCATCCTGAATGTAAAAGTGCACTTACAGGGAAGCATTGGGTATCGATCATGGCGCATGCATCCAGCGGATTGCATGGCTCCACTTGTGAGTAGCTCACTCACAGATGAACTACAACAACATGATGCCACTCACATTTTGTAACAAACTAACTCAGTTCATTTTTTTATTTTTTTATTTTTTTTACTTCCAGGTTAGCAGTCGCCACTAATTGTGATTGCATGCTTTTTCTTTTTCTTTATGTGTTTGATTCCACTGTTCTTGTTTCCCCCACCCCCACCCCCCAAAACATACTGATCCTCTATTGTCATATTATCAGTTATTATCGTTAGGACTCATTCTTTTGGGAGTCATTGTTATTTGTGCTGCTCCTGCTCTAGGCTCTTCTGCATGCATTTATTAAGTTGTAGTGTAATCTGAAGTGGACGTTGTCTTGGCCCAGTGATCTGACTGCTAGGTTTCAATTGACAGCTGAGGAAGTGTGACTGGAGCGTGACTCAAAACGGCAGGCATTATGGCCCCAGTGCCACTGACGACACTTTGGGGATTACTTGGCAAAGGTAACCTTTTCATTCTTTCAAGCCATCTCTGTTTCTCCTGCACTCACACGCACACACGCAAACTCTCTAAGAATCAATAATGTCCATATAATGTGTAATCTTCTTCCTTTTCTGCTCCTCACGTTTCAGGAATGATGGTATTTTCCATATAATTGCATATAACGTATCACACAGAAGTTACGGACTTTTGAGATGAGGCCACGCAGTTCCTTGATAGATCATTAACACATTTCCTTGTTTCTCGCTTTGTTTAAACTGTAACCGCCGTTTCTATTTAATTTTCTTTTTGAAAAGTGTTTTGCACCTTTTTTTTTGTGTCTCTTTTCTCGCCACAAAAGAGGATTTCAGTGAGAGTTGCATTTGTTTTTAAATGCACTAATCAAATAAACAGAATCACAGGCTTTAGAAAAACAGAAACATAGTATTTCTGGTCATAGATTGTCAAAGCAACAAATATTTAAACTTCCTGCACATCAAATTTGTCATGACTGTATTCTGTTGCTCTCACCCCACCAAAACAAAACCTCCACTCAAGACAGCGCAAACTTCTGTGAAGCTAGTTAATACTAAAGAAGTCACAGTTTGCAGAGTAGAAGTCGTATCAGGTGAGATTAGCAGCCATGTAAAGATCTACTGCTTTGTTTGACTTCATGCTGAATTCATGTTTTATTCTCTTTAATTTAAAGTTACATAAAGCCCCCCCCCCCTCCTCTCCTCTCCTCCTGTCTCCATACCTCATCTCCCTCTCTGGGGGAAAAACCTGAACCACTTCACCATGGCAGAGGGAGCAAGCTGAGCTAAGCCTTTTCCTGCTACGTCTCCCTTTTTCCCCTTTTTCCTGGAAGCGTGGAGCATCAGTGTGTTTGTGTGTGTGCGCGCGTGTGTGTGTTTGTATAGCTCATTGTTGCACCCACTGAAGTTGCAAAGTTTTTTACAAACACACATGCACATAGCAGACCCCCCCCCCCCCCCCCCCCCAATCCCCTTTCAGCAGGCCTCCTAATAGGCCAGTGGGGGTAGCACAGAAAAATGTCCCCTGCAACAGCTCGAGGTCTCTTATTCCACTCACACAGCAGCTACAGTAACTCCTCCTCCTCTCTCCATGTGAGGGTACAGTAATGAGCACAGATAAAAACCAACCCCAACTGAATTTCGTTGATTTTGTTACAAGGGCCGGATGGTAATTCAATTATATTTTGTTCCTCTTAGATGGAATATTCACAGAAAACCATTCAACATATAGATGGAATCACTTGTATTCCTCTTTTATCTCGCTTGCCCTTTAAACGACGCGCTCCACTACTCCTCTTCAGTACTATCCCCCAAATTAAAACGCTGCCAGACTCGCATGTTGCCATTGTGCAGGAAATGGGTCAGCAATCCATTAAGATGCCATTAGATAATCTAATTTAGGGAGCTAATCCTTAAACGAAGCACGCTGTATGCCCGGGCTTTGCTTGCAGGGAGCAGAATTAGTGAGGTTTGGGAGCTGGACAGGGCAGAGAGAGGCCATCTTGAAGGTTAACTAAGGAGATGCAGCGATGGGGGTTAAGTTTTTGGCATCTCCAGAGCTGCTTCAAGAGCAGAGAGTAAAGTAGTTGTATGAGAAGGAAACGTGTAGAATTAGACATATCTCAACTACGTTAAGCAGAATTCCTGTAATGTAGCATCAAGAAACTGCATTTCTAACAATTGACAGGAACCAAAGCATCAACTTTGTACAGCTGTGTGTGATATGAGTTTGCAGGGATGCTGTTTGATTCAGCTTCATAGCAGCAGTATGATGCACCGAATGCTTTACGTTGTGGGACGCAGATACGAACTGGCAGCCTTCGATTTTAACGAGATTAAAACCGATCTGCAAGTTTAGCGAGCACAAAAAGCCTGCAAGTTGGCTTTCGTAGCTGTGTGGTCTCCCTAATGTAAGCCATTACCTGAGAGGAGTTTCATAAGGAGAAAGCAAGAGATGGAAGGAGTGAGGCAGGAAGAAGGAAAGAAAGGGAGCGAACGAAGGCAGCAGCCCTCGGCCGCTCTGTGCGCTCTTTGTTCAGCAAGGTAGGAAAAACTTAATCCCTCATTTCCTGTCCGATGATTTTTGGCAGGGTGAAAGAGAGAAGGAGGGAGGGGAAGAGAGCATGAGGACGGGTTGGACGGGGGGGGGGGGAGTGCTAGAGAAGATTAGCCTGGAGGTTGTTTTTAACTCTGTGCACGCTGGAATCGAAAAACCAGGGGGGTGTTTGTTTTCATTTTGAATACAACTTCTCCTCTGTGTGTTTCTTTCTTTTGCTCTTTATCGGGGAGTCTGGTTCTTTTAGGACGCGAGGTGAATTGAATTTGCACTCCCTTTGTTTTAAGTTAAAGAGCAGTGACTAGTGATTTGTATAAAATGCAGACTGCTTGATGAGTCGCTTTCATGGGCACAGACAGTGTTGTCTGTTGTTGTGAAGCTTCACAAAGAATCAAGTCTGGGCTCCACCTCTGCAAACCATCTTCAGGCTCCGGCCTCGTCACACGTCAGTGTTTCCCCGTCCTCCCAGTTTTCCTCATCCTCATCTTTCTCCACACTTGTTCGTGTGTCCAGGCTTTAGCCGCACGTTTGCAAAAGTTTGCGATCGTGGTGAATCTGGTGGCAAGCGTGTGACACAGGTACTCTCTCAGTGAGTCGGGGGGGGGGGGTGAGAGGTGGGAGGGTGTCAGATGAGTGCACACTGGGGGTCTGTGAAGGAAGAAAAGGGGATTTTGGGGTGGGTGGGGGGGTGGGGTGGCTAATTATCTGACATCTACGTAGAGCGCAGCACCCCTCGGGAACAACATGCTGTTTGTTCCCACTTGGCGTTTTCAGTTAGCACCGTTGCTCCCCAGGAACAATCACTGTGTTGTTTTGCCATTAGCGTGAGATGAATAGGGATGGGACCGCTTTGTGTAGGGACCCCCACCACCACCTCCGCTTTTTACCCACAACCCTCTCCCCCTACTGCACCACCAGCAGCAGCAGCAATCACACTCTCCCCTCTCATGAGTTTTCTACTGTGCCATCAGCACAGAGCACGGCCCTCGCACACGATGTCCTTTACTGGAAATCAAGTGGAGTCACCTCAGCTTAGATTAACAAGCTGCCGTTTACCGTTTCGTTTGTCGCCCGTCGTCTGAACGCGACAAAAGTGGGAACTTGAAGCCTGATTCCCGTCAGCAGAGCAGCGGCGCTGGTCATTATCGAAGCAGTGTTCGTGGATAATGGAAAGAAAGAGTCTGACGTTGACTGTTTGCTGCACAAAAAAGCTGACGACATGTATCTAATCTGTGCATCTCGCTGTGTTTTTTCTCTCTCTCTCTCTCTCTCTCTGTCCACAGTCCTGGTACCTGGGCGAGCTTAGTTCCATTCCAAGTGTCGAACGGGACTCCGATTCTGCCAACAAATGTCCACCAGAACTACAGCATAAACATCATTGGTGAGCCCCTGGTCCCCACGGAGACAGGGAACTGAACCTACACAGGCCGGATGATGACCCCCGAGGTGGATGGGTGGGTGGGGGTGTTTGGCGGTGCAGAGCTAGCACTACAGGTGTCTGCAGCCATGGATGAAACCAGCAAAGCAGCAGGAGCTGCACAATCCTCCCCCTCGCAAAAAAAAAAAAAAAAAAACCCCACAAAAAAAAAACAACAAAACAATAAAAAAAAAAAAGAAACAAGCCCACCCCGCCTTTTTGATGTCCCTCCCCTCTCCTGTCCCCCTTCACGATGGACCCCGGCCGTGAAGAAGTGAAGACGAGGGTTGGGTTCAGAGGAAAGAGGAAAAAACGCTTCAGGTTCTGCTGTCTCCTCGCCCGGCACACACACATACCACCCGCCAGTCAGTTGCTGTGTTTGCAGAACTTTTCAATCCATTCAAATACTGTGATGTATAGATGCCTTAATGTTTTATTGCATGACACTCTAGTCTCTTAGCGGCAATTCCTACTATTTTTCCATGTTGGGGGAAGATGTAAAATCCTAATTTTCACACACACACGCACACACACACACACAGACACACACACAGGTGCAGGGGTCTGCCTATCAGCGACCTGTGCCTGGTGTATGGCGCTCAGACCTCTTAAAAAGAGGCTTTCCCACGTCAAACGATTCACTGTGTACACCATAGGAACAAAACGAAAAGAAAATGGTGAGTTCAGAGTGTTTTCTTCCTCCGTTTGATTTCAGTTTACTGTGATATGAATCTTTGTTCTGAAATTGTGTTGACTTTGTTTCTTCTTTACTGCTACTTAGTTCAAGAATTAACGGAAACACTTAACAGGAAGAGTTGAGAACTCAAACTTGACGCAGTTTTTAAAAAAAAAACACTAAAAGTTTGACAACCTGACATTGGACCCCTCAATAAAGAATTTGCAACTCCTTTAGAAAAGGATAAAAAAAAAAAAAGACGAAGAGTAATAAAAAAAAAAACTCAATAGAGGCAAGTGCAATTGAATATTTGAAGGGAAGCTATCAGTCTGTCAGCCCTAAGACTCTAAAGGAAGGGGGATAAATAATAAATAGTTTTATGGGTAAAAAGTTTAAAGAAACAATTTGATTTCCGTCTACTCAGATGAGAAAAACATCAAGCATGAAAGGCAGTCGAAAGCAAGCACTAAGCTACCTGTGCAGCGTTGAGCAAAACCAGCACTTCTTTTGAGCCCCTCCCATCGTTACGGGGAGTTTAATTTTATTTATTTTGGTTTAAAAAACAGAAAAGAAAAAGATCTCAGACATAGAGTGTCAAACTCTTAAATGATCGCATTAAGCTCAAGAGCGTATGCATTTGGCCATGGGCTTCGAAAGCTTATGTTTACAGGAAAAGAAATATGGCAAAAGTGTTAATTCATGGAAATATGCACCGATCGGCCGCAAGCATTAACACCACCGGGTGGTTCGGATCGTCGTGGCTGGTGTTTCTGTGTGCGTGTACAATTCATGCAAATGTACAGTCGCTTATGTGTAAAGCTACAGTTTGTGCAAGGTTAACTCTGCAGTGGAAGAGGTTCGAAAACTGAAATTGTAAATCTAGGTGGTGGCAAAAAAAAAAAAAGAAAAAAGGAAAAAAAAAAACAATCCCTGAAAACTAGAATTGTGCATGGCCTGCATTCGCAGCCGTTGCCTCTCCAGTCCAGACGTATTTCTACAAGGAAAATCTCTCTAATACTCTTAATTTGCACGATGACATATAGTCCACATTACGTGCCTTGCCTTTGAATATAGAGACATCACTACACTTTTTTTTTTTTTTTGCTGCATTTATCATTATAGAAACAAAAAAAATTAACATTTTTATGATAAGAATTGTTTTGTACTCTGAATGAAATTGTTGATTTTTAACTTCATGTACTACTCTCTCTCACAGTTACATTGCATATCAAGGCTGTGTATAGTTGCCGTTTTAAAGTTTGTAATCAACCAGCATTTTTTTTTTTTTTTTCAGTATTTTGGTGGTTTTTCTAATAGCTTGTCATCTTTTGTTTTTGTTTGTTTTCATTATTTTGGAATGCTCTTTTGTTTTTGTTTTTTGTTTTTTTTTTTCATCTTCCAGTTACTTTTGTGGAGGGTGGAATTCAGAATTATGAAAATTATGCAATACCAAGTTTTGCCTATGTAGGTAGTGCTTAATAGATGCGTCAATTATTAGAGGCTAGTTTGGAGCTAGACAATATTGTAATGCATTTATTTTGTTGATATTGTCGTTTGTCGTTGTTGCTGTTGTTGTTGTTGTTGTTGTTGTTGTTGTTAATGATGATGTTGTTGTTGTTGTTGTTGTGGGTGTTTTCCTTTTTTTTTTATTGACCAAAGTGGGGACTGCTTTCTATGCAGTGTATGACAAGGTCTTTTTTTTTTTCTTTTTTTTTTTTTTTTAATCTTGTTTTTCTTTCTTTAGCACATAGGCACCGATGAGACGGCGTGTTTTGAATTTGGGCGTTTTAGGGGGAGGGGGTGGTATTTTCTTTAGAAGTACCTATTAAAAAAAAAGTGCACCCTCGGGCTTTCTATGGCTGCAAAGTCACTGATTAGTCTACTGTGACTCTTACTTTTAACTTTCCACCTGGGGTGCTAGCTTGTGACCTTAAAGGAGCTCTTTGGTTTTTGTTTAGTTTTTTCCCACAGGAGAGACGGCTTGACTTGAGTATGACAATCATTTTAGGAAATCATTTTGTGTAGAATCCCATTCTGTCGCAGATCCCTTAAAAGCTGCAACTCCGGGACGGACACAGTCGCGCGCTTTGGTAGACTCCTACGCCGTGCTAATCTAGACATCACTGAATGCAATTCCCAAGTAGATGCCTTAAACATGTCAGTGAAGTGGCCTGTGACCTGCGCAACAATCACACACCGACTTATGCTAGTGAGACCTGTCCAAATCAGTTCCAGACAGGCTCAAGCAAGCCTTTAGAAAGTATTTTATAAGTACTAGACTTGTAAAGATGTATATATGATATGCACATATGTCGATTCCTGAGAGACTTCCCCTGCAGAGAGTAAACACTGGACCACACGAGCATTGTGTTTTCTTACTTCAAGTCCAGTGGCTTATAGAAGCTTAAGTAGAATCCACTAGAAGAAAAAAAAATATATAGCACTTAAATAGCACATAGGCAATCGTCTTCTCCCCCCTTCGTGCAGTGTTTTGACCCTAGTCTCAAACTGAATCTCTCAGGCGTACTACAGGGCATTATTTATATCAATCATTATCTTGCCATTTTTGATGTAAAAGAAAAAAAAAAAAGTCAACTTTTCTCACCGAGAGAGCGGCGCCGCCGATGCTGCTACGACACCTTTTGCACTCTTTCCTTACAATCGTGAAAGAAACACTTCTGTCGGAGAGATGGTACTAATGAGAGCTCTCCGACGCACGCAGAGGGCTTCGAAAGCAGAAAAAGTTTTTTTTTTTTTTATAATAATAATAATAATGATAATAATAATAATAATCCTCAAGTCAAGCTCAATCTCTCCATCTTCACCCGAATTTCTTATGCAGGATATAATAGAAAAAGTCACCCCGTACTATGTGCACTGTTTTTTTGGGGGGTCAGTTTTTCACTGTTTTTGTTTCTTTTAAAAGAAAAACTACAAGTGCTTTGCAGCCTTTGGCCATTGGAGAACCCACTGAAGTGCATTGTCCCCAATGTTGTGTGTGTGTGTGTGTGTGTGTGTGTATGAGTGATACAACATGTGTCAGGGTCACTGTGCTGTTGGTGTTTTATTGAATAGGAGACTGTACATAAAGGTAAATATCCTGATTACGTCGATAGCAGTAGTCTGTCGGGTTGAACTCTGCTTTGGCAGCTTGAGTGTGTGTGTGTGTTTGTGTGTGTGTGAATTAGTGAGCTGGATGTGAGATGGAGTGCCTCTGAAACTACACAATGAGAGAAGATGAGGGTCTTTTATTGGAAAAAAAAAAAAAAGAAGCCTGCCATAGGACAGGAGTTTGTACACTGTAAACTTTTTCGAGAGTTCTTCTCTGAAGTCCTTATTTGTAAATCTTCAATTCTGGGGGGGGAAAGAAACGAGTCAATTCCATTTTAGGAAAAACAAATTCAATTTGGTTTTGTTTGTTTGTTTCAGAGGATTTGAGGATTTGAGTTAGAGCTCTCCAGGTTTCCCCCGATTAGTAGAATCTAAAGTGTTTTTATCAGTTGTTTTATTCCTGTATGTAAAGTCAGAAAATGGGGAAAATGTCTATACAGATTGGTAAATATAAAAAAACAACCACAATGAAGGCCTTTTTTTAAATTATTAACATTATTATGTCTGAGCTTGGTTAGTGCTTAGATATTTCCATTTGGGAAACACGTCATGAATATTTGAACTGTTGTTCTTTCATTAGTGTGGCCATAGCGAGCGTGATGTGATTTATCTAATGTTTTTGTTTTGTTTTGTTTTTTTTAATTTCTTTTTTGGAAATGGGTGTGAATTCTTGTCCAACAAGATCAGGGTGTGAGAGTGTTTGTTTTTTTTTGGGTTTTTTTAGTAGCAGCTGGGAGGTGATGTCACACGTAACCAGTAGAAAAGGCCCCAGATTGCACCTGACCCTTAAAAGAGTGAGCGGGGGGGCGAAAATCTGCAGTGACAAACGTCCTGAATCAGTCGATCTGATAGAGAGGTTTTTTTGTTATGGCTTAGTTGTTCTCCAGAGGAACTGTTGCAAGCTGTTTGGTGCTACACCTCCCCATATTTCTGCTTGTTCAGCTTGTTGAAGATCATTGAAAAAGTCCCATAAAAGCATCGAGGCATCGCTCATTTTGCACTTTCCACACGCTGTCTATGCCCGATGCAACATAGGAAATCACACTACAAAACAAAACACAACACATGAATCACGTTAATTGCAGGTGCTTCAGAACAGGGTTCTCTCCCTTCCAGCTCATGTTTTTATTGCTATACGCGGGGTGTGAATGTAGCTCATCAGAACCTTCTTTTTGGAAATTTGAATCAGTGTTCGACCCATCAGCAGCAACAGGAGCCTTATTCACAGGCAGATTATGACACATTATTTTAGAAAGTATTATGTCACTGATCACTGCGATCGTCAAGAACAACGTTATGCAAGGAGGGACGTGTGGCACTCATGCAATATGTGTGATTTATTCTTTTCTTTTTTTTTTCCCGTTTTTTGAACTGAATGTCACACATTCACTGGGGACAGGGAGGGCGTCTACACGCAGACTTCGAGGAAACATTCACTTTGATCCTACATGAGCAATACACACCTTCCATACTTTTGGCTAGCTGCTAGTCACTTGGCATCAGGTTGTTAATGACACATGAAAAACCAGCATTTTTACAGGATGTAACATTCACCAAAAGAAGACAAAAAAGATAGCAATGCAGTGCCTGTTCAAGCTGTCCAAGTGTCTGTTGTATATAATTGTAAAATGTGATAGACTTACTTTCATATGTGACGAGAAAAACGCAGCATCACGCAGAACAGAATGTGGCAAACTCATCGGGAAATATGCTCTTTGTTACTTCTACTCTTTTTTTTTGTGCGTGTGTGTGTGTGTGATTTATGAATTTTCAAATGATGTTAGCACACGATGCCCACTTCTAGCTTGTTCAAAATTTCAGAGGAACTGTTGATTCCTTTTATTTTACTTTTTTCGGGGGTTGGGGGGGGGGGATTCAGTGCTACATTAAGTGCAGTGAAAAAAATGAAATGATGTGTTTTGTTAAGATTAGTCACCAGTTTTCTCTGCAGGGCTGATTTTTATGTTTTTTTTTTTATTATTATTATTATTATTTTTCCCGGGGGAGGGGGGGGTGGGGTCTTGTGGCACTTTTACTTCCCTCTGCGCACACATTTATACTTCATGAATCACGGTGGAATTATATAAAAAATATATATATACAAATATATATATATATACATGAAATGAACAACAACAACAACACCACCAAAACAATATGTAAACAGTCTCCAGTAGTGATCGTAGTTACACTGCAAGTGTGTGCAAAGGTCTATGTATGTATCTGAATGTACGTTTTAGAGGACTTTTTTGGAAACTGTTTTGTTTTGTTTCGTTTTCTATCTTTTACTTTACAGTTTAGGAGTCACAGGTGTCCATTGTGAACTGTATAGCGAAGGCCTTGATATCCCTTCTTTTATTGATTTTTAGAAACGCCGAGCATTAGGCGATGCCTTCAAGCTGGTTACATTTGGTGCAGGGGCTAAAATTGCCACAAGATTAAAATCAGTGTAAATAAAGGCTCAACTTTTTGTGATTGTTACTGTTATATCCAGCCTATATTGCTAGCGGCTGTTTTTACTGCAGTCAATTACTGGAAGTGGATATATTTCCTATGCAAAACTGTTTAAACAATAAAATGAGCTATGCTACAAAAAGGACTTGTGCGTTGTGTCTCTTTCTTGTCTTTCTTTTGTCTTTTTGATTGTGAGAAAACGGCTCCTGTTTGAGTCCTGTCTCTTTACTAACTGGCGAATATGCACAAGGCCACGTCTGACCGATTTCCTGTCATCACACCGGGGATGTATAGAAAGTTGTTTGTAATTTAGGGACTGAATGGAGGTCATCAGAGGGGACAGGGGGCCCAGCAAATGCATTTATTTAAATATTTCCCCATCTATGTGCTATTTAAGTGCTTGATATTTACCACTGAACTCTTTGGGAGCTGGAAGTCTGGTTTCCAACCCGCCAAGCCAATAGAATTTACTAAGTCAGGCTGCGGCATCATTTGATCTGAAGCATACATTGGTTCATTTATTTAATTAAGTGTAATCTGTAGGTTGAAGGAATTGGAGGCCGTTGCAAATGCTTGTTGAACTGACTGTGTGGCTGTAATAGCCGTTCACTGAGCAGCCTGACTGCACTATGAATCTGGAAGGCTCCACAGAAAATGCTAAAAACACTTGGAGGAGGTGTTGGCTTTTTCCTACACTAAAATATATGACTCAACTCTCTTTTCCCTCCGAGTTGCCTTATATAGACGAAGGAAACTGTATAATGCAAAACAGCTGTCGCAGTGCTGAACCTCGCCTCGGTCTGAAACCAGGTTGGGAGAGGAAAACAAGGTACGTAATCGCCGCGGGGGTGCAATAAGGACAGTGTCAGATCAGAGCAAAGACGACTTTTTGACTTTTGAGAATTAAAGTAATTGGATTTCGCTAATTCTCAGAAGTGTGTCTGTGACAGTTTCCCCTGAAAGCAAACATTAGTTTTCATGTCCCGCAGCGATCCCATGACCCCACATACCCGCGCTCCATCCCTGTATTGCTCCAGCTAATCTACTGTAATGCCCCGACCCCTGAGGAATGGGAGACAAGACTAGAGTGTTTGGACCACAGCACAGTCAGTCTGCTGGGACCTGGGAGGGTCACGCAGGGTAACATCCATCTGGGTCAATGTGTCAAGCACAAGAAGCTCTGATCTAGTAAGCCTTTCTAATGGGATTGAGGACACTTGAAGGCAGCAAAAGTCAGGCTAAAGCGCCAATTAGGTCTCATTATGGACCTGTGCGATGGGCTCAGCTGGACACTTGATGACAACAACAGGCAACGTCAGTTGGAGCCCACAGGGCCCTGGCGCTCCGTCCACAGCAGGGGCGCCCTCCAAGTGGCCTTTTTGTGGCACTGCATGCCGCACACCGAGCGCAGAAAAGCCCACCTGGCCTCGGGCATGACCGGGGTTCATTTGGCTATCATTAAATAGGACCAACAATGTGGCACTATGATATAAAATTACCCGATCTATAATGGTAATCACTATGCCATTTATCAAAATTGGCCAGTTGAGTCAACATCTGGCTTCAATAGGGGACTCCAGTCGGTGAGGGTCTTGGCAGCGTCTTATACCCTACATATTTTCCACTCTCTTTTATCAAGGCCTGCTGTCAGTGATTTGATGAAGCTAAATAGATGATGATTTGGCCTTATTATGTTTCGCGGGGCTCAAGCGAAGGGGATTTGTTGATTGCCTTTGTGTTTTTGCGTAGCCGTTTTCCTTTTGCAGTTTTCTCTGATGCCGCTACGAGTACACAAGGGCTAACCGCGCCTTGAGGGTGTGTGACGTGTGTCTCACCGCGCGCCAGAAAAAAGGATGGCGAGGGGCACGAGCACGGACCTGTGAGGGCGGAGGCTGGACTGGACTGTTGGACACGAGCCAATGCCAGCACAAACAACCCTGTCACATCCCTGCGTTTTATGGCCCGAGTATAATATTCATCTTGTGTGCTGTCGAATCAAGTAATGGATTACTCTCTGATCCTTTTGTCTTTTGGCATCGACGTGTGAGTGTAATACACTTTATCGCGAGTCATAAAGAAAGAATTTGTGCAGATTTCCGACTAAATGACTAAAGGAGGGAGTTATATTTAGTGCTTTGTGCAGACAAGAGCTCATGTTTTCAATACAAGAAGGAAACTAAACATTAGCTTGTTTGAATGTGGAGATTTTAGCTGAGCCTAAAAGATCAGCTTTTGGCTTGTCCCCTTCAGGGGTCGCCACAGTGTGCTTTTACGCCGGATCCCCCCTCCCTGCCGCAACCCTTTCCATTTTATCCTGGCCCGGGAACCGCCACCGAGGTGGCCTTTGATGGCCACGCCTGGTGGGGTGGGATTCGAACCCACGGCCTTCTGCATCGCGACCTGATGCGCTGGAGCTGAGCCTCGAGAATGGGAAATGTGTAAACTGCTCTGCTCCGGCTAGTTTCCCTGGCTCCAGCCAAAGATCAAATCAACTGGATGATCGAGTTTTAACCTCAGCCAAAAGTTGTCAGCTTGTTTCTGGAAGTTAGTTTTTCTTACCACTGTCACTCAATGCCTAATCCTAATGATCTTCTAGCAAATTTCCCAACTAATCACTACTTCCTGTGCTGAACTGGTAGTTTGCCATCTTTGCCTGCAGCCAGGTTCCCTCGCCTGTTTTCACTTCTTCATTTTAGTGTTTGTTACTTTTGGACTAAACCAGGCATTCGTCATTTAACAAGAAGCTCCCAAAATGTCAAGAAATAAAAAAAATAAAATATTCCCCTAATCAGTTAACCAGAGTAATGAGAGTAGGTCGCTGTGAAATTGTATTTGGAAATGTCCGGTCCATGTCTCCACGAAAACCTTTGCCTTCTGAAGGGACACTCAAGATATCAGGCGGCAGCCTACGTCTGTTTGCAAAAATGTAGTTGAAGAGAGCTGAGGGAATAAAAGAGGCCTGTCTAAAAAAACACACTAGTCTCGAATAGTTTCTCAGCGCCGTGTATTCCCACACAAATTTGCATAAATTTCATAGTCTAAGTCATGGACTGTGTCTGGAGCGTGTTATTAGTCTATCTTTAGGTGGTAGTACAGGCCGATCACACTGAGGGTTGTTGTTATCTAATTGAAAGCACCCGGGGTTTACACCAAATGGATTGAGAGTGGGTCTTAAGATCGTGGGATTTGTTCACATATTAAAGCATGTCTGTTTGGATGTGCAGAAAAGAAACAGGTGTTCAGTGTTTGTGAGAGAGCGAGAGCAAACTCATGTGTGCGTCTTTGTGCTGCCACTGTGATGTTTGTTCGAAATCGGTAGGATGAGAACACGCCTTTCATGTGTGTGTGTGTGTGTGTGTGTGTGTGTGTGTGTGTGTGTTTGTGACTTGGCAGAGGGGTGGGGGGTGGGGGGGGTGCTTTATTGAAAAGTGCTCCTCTCCTCCCCTGTTCAACATGCTGGATTAGCACCAGCAGTTTCCCATGGAGCCATCCCTCCCAGCCCCCTGCCCATTTGCATAAGGCGCAGACAGGCGGAGATGTGGCAAACAAACCTGGCACACACAGAGCGCCGGCTGCCTCCCTTTACACCAACTCTTTCCCTCTTTCTCGCCGTGACAAATAAAAAAAGAGACACAAGATATAGCTCATGCAAACCCACCTGCACACGCTCATCACCGTAAATGACCTGTTTCCTGAGTCCAAACCGTACAGTATAAATAAAATTAAAGGCAGCACGAGAGTGGGACTTGAGGCCTGGGTTCCTCCTGGTGATCACAGTGATTCACAAGTAAAGGAATGCGAAGGGCTGCAGAAGGTGAGAAGAGCTTTCACTGCTCTGTCATTTGGACATAACTCCCCTGAATCAAAGTATACACCCCCTCGTTTTTCTCTTCCTCCAAGATGGTAATGTTCACCTTAAAACATCTTTACTGTACTGTAGCTACATAATACAGCTCTCTGCACTGCTGTCCGCCCGCCAAGTTCCTATCAAGCCCCTGATTTATGGCGCTTGATGCATTCCTTGGCCCTGGCGAGGAGGCAGTTTTGCTGAAATATGAGAAGAGATGCAGAGAACACACTCTCTAAGTGAGTTTCAGTTCAGCCTGCCTGTGCACCGCAAAGCTGGTGCAGCCTAAGCGTTTTGTCCGTGGAAAAACCTGAGCGACAACCTGGATTTGGTTTTTTTTTTGGCCGTCTTTAGATTAGAAGTATGTCAGAAATGTGCCACGGTCGGTCTGTCTGTCTGTCTCGACAGTCTGTTGGTTGATAACAACAACCACAAAAGAAGAAGAAGAGGAAAAATCGTAGCTCAGTTTAATCTCACATGAAACCCTCTTTTGTTGGTTGTCACATGCAGCCTTCACCCTCCTAAATTACGTTGGGATTAAAAACTACAACTCCTTCCCTTTTCCTGTCCACTTACACGTAGAAAATTGAATGCAGGTGTATGTAGGAGAAGAGAGCAACACTTTTTCAGTAGTATTTTGGCTGTTAATAGCTTTCTCGCTTGCGCAGTAAATACCTGTAATCAATCATAAATGCTTTAAGTGGCTGTTTGTCTTCATTTTGGCTCCTAATGTAAAATTGCTGATAAACTAGAATTGAGATAATCCGAAACAGACATTTCTGAAAAAGGAAAAAAGTCCGTATACGAAGCATTGAGTTTTGTCTGCTCCCCGACTTACAACCGTGTGATTACATGCTTTATTAAGTGCTGAAGCGCCCGCATTGAGTAAAAGCAGATGTCACCACGGGGTCTGTCGCTGAGTCTGGATCGAACGAGCTTGTGGTCAGCGGCTCAGTGTTTCCCAAACAATTCGGCGCACAAAATCGCCACCAAAAATAAAAATGAAACATATTTGCGTCTGAACATATTCGACATCAATAGAAGTGTCTTTCAACAGATGAGGCAGATGTTCTCGGCTGTGACAATGTGGCTTGGTGTAAATGTTTCATATGATTAGAATTTAGCTGCTTTGCAACGGACATAGCACCATTACCTAAAGACACAGCAGCACAGTACAGCAATAAGCCACGATACGCTTGTGTTAATGTTCACTCTGCGAATATTGAGCAACACACTGCATCCCTGGCATTTTCAGAGCCGTCTGACCTTTGACCTCTCGAGCAAATGATTTCCTACCGTGCCATGTTTTATCACATCACTTCACAACAAAAGTGAACGGGGAGCTGCACATGCTGGCTTTTTGTCTGACTCCTCTCCCTCTTGTTTTTCACCATAAAGTGGACTCGCAACGTGTTGGGCCTCGAGTCGATTGCCTTGACGTGCGGAAAGTAGAAATGCTGGTCAGGTGAGTGCAGCGGGACGTTTGCCAGGAACTTTTTAAAACAAATGTGCAGCCTGACCAGGTGCTAACACCCTGCTACATAACGCATTGCGTCGCCTTAATATTACAGTAAATCACCAGTGTGCAAAAAGACACAGCTTAAACCTGTAACTGCTGTTTTCAGTGGTGTGTGTTCGGCAAATATGGTTCACTTTGGACAAATCATCCATGCAGCGTGCGAAAAACACTTTTTGCATATCTGCATCTAACAAATAAAGGACAAAGGAACATTATCCACCCTCATGCTCTGTGCATAATGTCATCAAATAATGTCACATCCCACTGCTATCACAGGACTTCGATTATGTCTTTAAGTTGCTTCAGTATAATTCACTCGGCTTTGGGCTTTAAAGTGACTACTCACAAAAACACATTAGATATACATACGTAACAAATAAATCCCGTTTGCAACTTTTATCTCCTAGTGCGATGTTTTATGAGACAATCACACAATAGTCTGTCAAAACAGTTCATTTCCTTGAGGAATGTCCTCAGAGCACTGCGCAGGTTTTGCTGTGTTGAAATGTGAAATCATCAGTGATACACTTTCGCATTGCTTAATGGTACCAAATCCCACATTAACCTCAGCAAAACCCATCACTCCTCACATTACATTTCTACCAGACTGTGAAGGTATGTGTTTATGAAATGCACACATCCTTTTAGCTGAAACCTGTCTCTGTTTAAAATTCCACGCATAATACGTCCATAGCTGCATCATCTAAATAAAATTAAAAAAAAAAAAATCCGGACAAAACAGACGGTTTTCTGGTTGCTGGACCTCCTTAATTTTTTAAAAAAGAGTGGCATGTCCCTTTAATCCAGCTGTTCCCATACGTGCTCCCAGTGTTTCCCAACATTGTTTAGAATGTCCCCACCATAGTATTAATTAATCATTGCACATCTGTAAGTGTGTGTGCCCATTTCAGTTTCAGTTATGTTTGTTGACTTGTCTGTGTATACGTGTGTGTGTGTGTGTGTCTGTGTGTGTGTGTGTTACAATTACACTGCAGCACTTTGGCACCTGCGCTACATTATAAACCTAAAGGCTCGGATAATAAGCTGCAGGTGCACTCCTGGCAAACAGAGAGACAAGATGCAGGGGGTGGTGGTGCTGGAGTGTTTGTATGTGTGCATGTGTGTATGTGTATTGTTTGTTGGGTGGGTCACCTGCTGTTGCCGACTGGCACTCAACATTAGCGAGTATATGACGTCAACCTGGCTCCTATACCGCGCTCTGAACAGCACGTTCACCGGACTTTTTAACAGCGGAAACATTTCTTCATCCAGGAAGTTGGCGTCCAAGTGCTCGGCATAGAAAGCATGTTGTGTTCTTGCAGCACGTCCGTCATTCCTTCCATCTCACCTTTTGTCTGTGGCACTGCGAGCAAAGTTAAGATGGACAAACGGAGCCGCCCACAGAGGGGCTTCTGTCAGTGACTGTGTGGAGTTGAAGTGACAGCCAATAAGGAGGCAATCTAGTTCATGAAAATCTAATTACATGATGAATGGTGTAATGTATAGACTCTGGCACAGTAATATTGCACTCTGGCATGTGTAAATACTAGCTGGACTGATGGTTTATGTTTCTGGAGCCTATGTTATTCATAAAATGCAGGCAGGGTGGTTATAGCACCCGTAAACTTCTGCCTCATGTTGCCCACAATCGCCCCCCACCCCCCCAACAAACATACCCACATACTGCCACATGCTGCTGTGTACATATCCTGCAAGCATGCACATTTCAGTGAACATTTAAACACACTTTCCAGAGCGTGAAATGAAAAGAAAGACAAAAAAAAAACAAAAAAAACGAGCATAACAGTGCCAAGCTTGAAAGTAAAGCTGCTGACTTCACACATTCATTTTCCAGCCTTTATTTTTTTATGGAGAAGATTGATGAGTAAAATTCAAATCATTATAGCTTTTGAATCCCTCACCTGCTTAACATTTACTGTACTTTCTGCCGAAGCCCTGCTACACTCTCTGTTAATAGCTTCCAGACTTCATCTTGGCTGAAGAACGTCGCTGTGATTGAGCGGGAACTCTCCTCTGAAGCGACTCCTGCTAAGAGACGTTTACGTGTTTAAGCTTAAGATCGATTCAAAATGAACCTTGAGGTTTTAAGCCTTTCGAAATCAGGACAGTTTGCATCGCAGTTGAGTTTCGAAAGGCATTGTTTCTCCGATTGTCACCAACACTAACAAAGACCCTCAGCCCACCTGAAACAGCCCGTCTGGCTGTGAACGACATCAAAATCATACATTTGAAATCCTTGGTTTAGAAGTAAGGTAGCGAGGCTGAATGCAGCATATGGTGCAGCATGTTCAAACCTGGCAACAGGCAACAGATTAACAATGAAGATCTCCGGCAAATGAAACAAACCCCCTTAAAAAAAGGACCATCATTAAAAGGGCTGCAAGTGTAACCTTCACTTTCATGTGCCCAAGGGAGTGAGCAAGACAAGAGCGGGGGACTTTTTGATTCTTTCAGCTGCATTTGGAGAGAGACTGAACATGTATTGAACTCTTGGATCTTCTTATCCACACTTTCCCATATGGCATATGAATCTGGGTGTGGATCGAAGGATGAGACAAAAAAGAAGACGAAAAAAAAAAAAAAGTCCCATATGTGTGTCTGTTTCTCTTCATTAGCTCCCAGCCAAACAGAAGTACCTCCTCAGCATCGTGATTGAAATTAATATTGTTAAAAATGTCAAACGGACGCAGCTCATTTACGCAGAGGCTTGACATCACAAACGCAAACGTCGGTGCTTCGTTAATGACATTGCCTCGAGAAAAGGTCTATATTCATTTTTCTAGTCATATTTCCATTTCGTTTTCAAGCTGCATTTGAATGATTCACCTTAATAAACCTTCCATCTAACATTGCTGTTGGTTAAAGATGAAGGAGGGAGTGTGAAGATCATTCAAACCACCTGGCTTCCAGTCATTGTGCAGAGCTGCTCTGACAGGGCCTTGACACTTTTTACAGTTTGATACAGTTTACTTCTGGCACTTGTGAACCACATACAGCTAACATGTTAGCTGCTTTGTTTGCAATTAAATGTCTGTGTAGCTGGAGACTCGAAGCCCAACGGTGACTTTTGTTGTAGCTCCGTTTAACTAAAATCTGGGGGAAATTGAACAGGGGAGTTGGATTCTCTGAGTTCCCTGTCAGACGTTTTATAAGGAAGAACCCCTGAAGTTGGATGTGCAAATTCTAAAAAAACCCATCGACATCCGACTTTTAAAATCCAAGATGGCTGCTCGAGCATCAGTGTTAATAAGAGCTGTAGGAATACATCATTTCTGAACACATACACAAAGCGCTGCCCAAACCTCACTTCCCCCATTTCTTGCTTTTGTGAACACGGTCGTACGTGAGGATCGGATCAGGTGTGACACCGTTTTCGGCCTCCCGGTGCTAATAAATACAGTATACAGCCCCTGTCTTCTGAACACCAACCGGAAAAAAACAGGGAAGTGAAGCTCAAAGGTAAAGTTGCAGAACAACGTAACCAAGAGACTGATGGTTGCTACAGAGAAACTGCAGAGCTGGGTGAAAATATTTAGTTTGCCATCGTGAGTGACACCTTTCACAGGTAACATCTGTTCAGTTGTGTCTATAAAAATACCAAACAATAGCAGTGTTAAGGCCCATAATCTATTTTAAAACACAATTCAGCCAGATCGTTAGGGTTTTCAAGGAATCTACACCGAGCTGTGGTTTGTACTGCAGATCCCCAAACTTCAGGAGTCAGTTTAAGCCAACTGCTTAAGTCAATCCATTAATGCCACAGCTCTTTTCCCACCACAGTGACCCCCCCCCCCCCTCCACTTGCTACCAAGCTTAGACAAAGTACCCATTGTACCACTGCCCTCATTCTTCCTGCAACACCAACCTTTTAAAGAATTTCCCTGTCCCCACCTCGTCAGGCTAAAACTAAAAGCCTTAAAATGAGTCATATAGACCCACGTTTAGACTTGAGAACATTTCTTTTGACATGTTGCACATATTCAGTTGACAAATAAGCATAAAGCTGTGGCTGATTTTCGATCGATGGGTCCAGTTTTGTCGACTTTTGAAGCCGATACCCTCTCGCTTGTTTGTCAGATTTGGTTGCTATCTGTCATCATATGGGCAGCCTTCCTCACAGATGTTTTCGACGAATTAGTCCCATGACACCCTCCGGGGTCCCAGCAGGAAATTCTAGCATCCTTAACCCATTTGATTGCCTTTCTCTGTGTTTGAAAGCACATGTGCAATATTTCTTATCGCACAGACAGCATCAATTTGCACATGGCCTCCCCTTGACACTTTTTGCCCTTGTCCCTCGCGGCGTGGGGATAAATCTGCTGTTACCTTGAAGAAGGTGTTGACACTGGGAGCGGCACTGGTGAATTGCACTGTTGCTTCAATTAGCTGCTCGGGATCTTGTGTCAAAGCCACGAGGACAAGGGGGTGATGTGATACGTTGCAGCTGAGGCTCTGTCGCTTACCTGGTGGCCCCATAGTGTGTTTTAGCATATCATGTATGCCTGTGCATGCAAACACACACACACACACCCAGCTCTTTTTACACGGATTCTGCAGAAATGCATCCACACGGGGCCTCTCCAGGTCGACGGCTCCTCCTTGGGCCAGGAATGTGCGCTTCTTACCAGGGTTAGGCCTGACGGCGGAATAAGTTACAACTGATCTGATGTCAGATAGTCTCTGGGAACTAGTAGTTGCCAGCAGGATTGAGGTTAAGGAGCATTCTGGTGCTAGGTCTGTGCTTAGAGGCATCTCGCAGGAAGGAGGAAGTAGTGACGGCAGAAGGGGGCGAGTGTACCTCCCTGTTACCCCCTAGCCACCCTCCTCCAACTGCCATCTGATGTGAGGTAACATGTGAGGGCGAGCTTCCATCTGTCCACGGTATACGCTAGCAGAAGGTGCAGCTAATGAGGCTTGATTTGCTGCTGCACCTGCCTCCAATCTGGGGGGTGATAGTAGTAGTGGTGGTGGTTGTGTGTGAGGTTGCATGCGTGTGTGTGTGTGTGTGTGTGTACTGGAGATGCTCTATCTCACCAGCCTCTCTTCCACCTCCTCCTCCTCCTCCTCCACCACCCACTCCTTCTCCCCCTCAAGGTGTAATCATTGGTTAGCTTGTATGGGAGCGCCTGCAGGTTGATGGACCCTGGGAATTCATTAGGAAGTAGGTGAGGCCTTGGGTTGAAGGGGCCTTTTGACCTGCCTCCAAACACCCTCACGTTACAAAGCAGAGGACGATCCAAAGGGAGAGGGGAGTCAGCCAACTTGTCAATGTGTCCTCACTACCCTGTCTGTTGTTGAAAGGGAACATTTTGATGCTTCAATTGCAGTGTCAGTAGCTTTTTTTTTCCCTTCAGAAATTGGCCCCATTCAGAACCTACGAGCCCAAGCTGTGTCAGAATCGGTTGCAAGATGAGCTTTTTATGAAATGCAACCAAATCAACGTCTTTTTCCCGTAGTTGAAGATGAGGCTGTTTACTTCCAGATGGTGTGTGGAGGGACATGTTACCGTATGTCCACATGTTAAGTACAGCTTGTTTATCCCCCTTTTTCTGCTCCCTGTCACAGATACTATTTGACACAGGGGCTCTTCAGGGCCCAGTTATTCCAGGCCATTGAATCCAGATCAAAACCAGCCTCGTGTTGTTGTTTTTTTTCTTCAGCTCCTTTTTTCTTTACAATCAGTCCCTTACTGCTACTGGAACTGAGATGGAAGGCGAATCTTCACCGCAGCTCTGAATTGCAAACCACAAATATGACCAGCTTGCTCAAGTCGCCGCCAGTTTTGTACAACACATGACATCCTACAGCATCAGTGTGTGTGTGTGTGTGTGTGTGTGTGCAGGTCCTAAATTTTTACAACAACATTTTATCACCCGTTCTTGTAAAATGCTGCCTTCGAGCATGCAGCGGTGTTTTGAGAAGACTCCGGGCCATGTGCTTTGGTGCGAGAATTTAGAGTAGAAAAAAAATGGGGTGCAAAAAAAGAAAACAGAGGAGAAAAGACTCTTTGCTCCGGGGCAGCACTTATAACTGGTAGTGAAGCCATGATAGGGAAGCCTTTTTTTTTTTTTTCAAGCTGCGTGAATAATCCACAGGGTGATGTCATTGCTGCCTAAAGCTGTGTGCCACTCCGGATTATTTTCAAATTAGCTGCTCCATTCAGAAAGGACCTCTATACGTCGAGGCCCTCGTTAGAGTTTGCATATTAATGACTGAAACTGGACAGACTGGTGATTCTTCAAGTGTTTAACTGAGGGCATTTGCGTTGATCTGCAAACTAGATGGTTCCCTGGTTGGTTTTAGTAGATTCAGATCATGTGAACATCATAAAAAAGTACATTTTGAGTTTGATTAGTTCTTAAATCAGCATGCTGCACAGCCTCTGAACATACTGTTTGCTTGACCATGTTATTCATCAGCATCTGGAAGGAAAACCATATCCTCGATTTGCATTCTAGCCGTCCCACTTAATGATACACCTCATGATTTCATGAATACTTTGAGGCTCCAGTTTGTCCAAACGGCTCACATTTGAAATTAGTTGAACTTATACCGTATGTAAAATGATATAGTATCCACCTCAGCATCTATAACTAATGCAAACAACTGTGGCTCCTCGCAGCTGTGCAGCAGCTTCACGAACTACATTTTAATCTCACCCTGTCTCCTCTTCGGATTTAGCAACACACACACACACAAGCAATAAAAAAAAAAAAAAAGATGTCAAATCTGAGAGCTGTTAGAAATCAGAGCTCCGTCACCAAATAAATCAAGTGCTGAGAGACGGAGCGGTGGCCTGTGTTGAAATTATAAGCCTTGCTCCATGGGAAAGAGTTTATGCTGTGAATCTGAGAATGCTGATCATCCCATCGGGCTCATTTGTTTACTTTCAAATTCCCTCTTTTGTGGGTTTGGAATTGGGGCAATGTTTGTGCTTGCTGTGGCCATGGGGGGAAAAAAAAAAAAAAAGCATTTGAGATGTGAGAAAGAAAATGGATACTGCCCTCTGCTGGTGGGAACCATAATCACGTATTAATGAATCAGTCAAGCAAAGGCACTCAGAGTAATCAGAGCATTACAAAATGATGGGTGTGCCACTGAACGTACAAGTTTAAATCTTTATTTGAGCTTTTTTTTTTCCTTTTTCTGCAAAAGCTCCAGCTGAATGTGTGCAGATGTGGGGCTGCACAAATCTATAATTTTGATTGCACAGACTTGTGTGAAAAGCCACTAAATGTAGCTCAGCATGTGAGAGAAAGCAGAGAAGTCCACTCTATAAAAACAAAAGCTAAATTAACAACAGTTAAACAATTGGCCAGAAAGGCATCACGCTTTAACCAGGTAATTGTCCCAACTTTTAATGACCACTACAAATCATTCATTAAAGCGCCGTATGCTTCCTCTGCCTCTCTCTTATGTGTAATGGTGCTCCATCCTCGTGGCTGACGTGGATCAGATCTTCAGGCAGGTGGCTGGGAAATGGAGGCAGATGGGCTGAGTGTGCCACCACTGACTCTATAAAGGTCTCTCTTCAGTTTCAAGCTGCACCGATGGGCCCTTAAATTATCACCGGGCCCCCCATTCATAATTAGCTCAGGCCTGGTGGAGACCAAAGCCCCACTAATGATGGCTTTGTTGCTGCTGATCCATGCAGCACAATCAACAAGAGAGGACGCAGGACTGGGGAGAAACAGTCCCACACTGGGCGACGACGTGCCTTTAGGGCAGCCTCTCTAAAACAATCACGCATGGTTTCAGCTCTCCCCTCGTTAAAGACGAGTGTTCACAAGGGCGTGAGACACTGTGTATGTTTGTGTGTGAGAACGGGTAGTGTCCTCTGATACGCCAGCTCCCACAGGCAATACTCAATTTAGGTGTTTGATTTTATAAGCTTTCCCAGACCAGAGTAGATGTTGGCATCCTTTAAACAACGTTCACTCAGGTTTACTTTACTTTGATGTAGTTACGTCACTCTTATCTTTTTTTTAGTCTCAGTCTTAAAATTGAGTTGGGAATATTATTATTACAATAATAATATTCATTATTATTATCACTTTTAAGGAAGTGTTATTTGAAGCATTTTAAAAAAGATATGAGTAGAAATGTAAAAAATAACTTGACATGACTTTTGACAATGTTAATGTAAAATATATGGTTTGAGTCGATAAAGCATTTGCTCTTTTCTCCCAATGATACAGAATAACAAAATACTGCACCAGTGATGCTGCGGGCTTTAAAACTGAGCTGTCCTGCCATGTTTTCATTGAATTTCCATTGTTATTGACATTTCATTTGAAAGACTGTGAAGGAAAAACCCTGCAACTTATTAGCAAATGTTAGAAAATGTTTTTAGCTGTAAACATGAAGTACACATAGAATCATTCATCATTCAGTACTAAGACTGGTACTAAGTACTAAGCAGTACTAAGAGCGTATTGCAATGCATGCAGCCGAGTACTTCTGAAAATTGAACAGCTCCTAAAATATTTTATAATACATACGTTAGTAGAAGTAGTGGTTTTAACTTGTGCAGTATTTCCACTGCAATACTGTGATAGTGTTACTTTTACTTAATCTAACGGTGGACAGAATGGAGCCTAAAGTACGACATTGTCAAAGAAAGAACGACTGATGTTTCGACTGTACACTGATGGCGTATTGAGGAAGGGAAAAAAATATTAGGGTTGACCTTAACGTGTTTGAATGACCTGAGGCCCAATGTACCAAAATGTTACGCAGCTTTAGGTCATTTTAAGAGGCAGATTTCATAACACAGAAGTTAAATCTCATCTCTGCAGAACAAAAACAGCCCACTGCCTTCCTCTGCCAGTCCTCCTTCGCCTGCTCTTTCCACCGGTTCAGGTCAAAATGTCGAACAAATACATATGAGAGGAGAGGTTGCACGTATTAGGTCTGCAATTCAACTCTTTTTTTTTTTTTTCATTCTGTTCTTTATTGTTTCCGTGAAAAACATAGGAGTGGCACCTCTAATAAGAGAAACTCAATCTGAAAACTCGTCTTCTACCTAAACAAAGTTCGGGGCCGAGAAGTGAAAAGCAGGAGCAGGATGTGAACCACATCCGTGTTCTGTTTCCACTTAAAAGACTTTATTTGATGAAAATGCCAAAACAATATGAAAGTATTTTTTCATACATGTCCACCTCAATACTGCAGTACTTTATCATATGAGAAAGTCACAGGTTTCTTGAGAGGATGCACTTCACATGAGCCTCCTCTACTGAAGGAGACAGCATTTTTTGGCAGCTCTTGTTGTCTTCTCTGCCATAGGGAGAGCTGGCAACACGGCGGCACTAGCATCTGCTTCTGGCTCACAGTGGCAGGGAGGCGCCAGAGGAACAAAATGATATATCTAGCATTTTGGGGATAAACCTACAACATAACGGTCAAATATGCAGCTTGTAATAGGTCCTAATGTACTTTGGTGATGGTGGCAAGGGATAATTTTCCTTTGTGTTCGCGGCACGATGCAGCTCCAAGACGAGGTTCAGTGGGAGAAGTGCGTGGGTGCAGTAAATGCAGCAGAGGAGGCGTACGTCTGTCCAAGCGGGGGTGGTGGCTCCGAAAGCCCAGTAACTTGGACCTCTTTCAAATGAAAGTGTACTTGTGCATTTATTAGTGTGCATTGCCAGGCTGCGTTAAACCACCGCTGCGGCTTTGAAGTCAAACGTAAAAGGATTAGCAATCGTGTCCTGTCCAAGGCTGAGCAAAATACGAAAGTGAATACACTCTCACTGATTGCAGTCACTTTCTTTCCTTTTCCGTGTCAAACAAGTGACTTGAGTGATGTTGGCTTTTACAAGAAGCTCAGTGGAAATCAGTTTGCGGCGTGTAGACAACCAGACAAATTACAGTCACAATAATTTAAGCTTATTAAATTTCGATGCACATTTACATGCATTTCATTTTCTTCAGTAAATGCTTGATGTTTTACCTTTTGAGGGAGGGTTTCTTGCACAGAGTCAAGTGAGTTGGACGAAATCTGTCTCATATCCGTGGGCTGAAATTGAGGCTGCAACACGCAGCTCTCGTAGCTTCATACAAAGACTGGAAATAAGGGGAAACAGCTTTGTTGGCTCTGTCCAAAAGTAACAAAATGCACCTGTCAGCACCTCTAAAGCCCCCTAATTAACATGGTTTACCTTTAATCTTAAGTGTAAGAACAACAATTTGTGGTTTTACAGGAGGTAAAACCAAGCTGCAGGAAGTCAGCTGTGGAGAAGCCCTTTAAGTTTTCCAGCATGTTTCGGAGCATGTTTTGCTGCCAGTCGTTCGTTCTAATGTCGGCCGTTTCACACATCTGAACAAAGACTAGTGATGCAATGAAGTGATTAACAGAGGATGAGATCACAGCAATTGGAAAGTAATGAAAGCTCAGAAGAAATGGCAGCGTTTTACTCTTCTGAGAGAGCTCGAGTGTTTTAGATGTGTGCATTGTAACAATTATAATTCCGAATAATTCTCCCAGTTTTGCTAAAACACATGTTTCTGTTTATTCCGCGGCTCAGTCAATCACCCTGTGGCACCGTTGTAGAAAGTACTTGTAGTAAGACCAGAAGTTCACAGTTTTCAGATAAAATCCTACTTTTCCTAGTACTTCAAATCCCCCCGCTGACCTTCCTGCTCTCAGTAAAACACACGACACACAAAATAAAAAAATTTTAAAAAGTCTGAAAATCCACAATGTGAAATGTGATTTCCGCTTGTTTTCTGGAGAAATGCTGAGGAAACTGCCACTACTGTACCTAGTAGATTAGACTTCTCCACTCCTTCCTGTTTCATTCCATCCAGGTGCATACTGGGAACACTGCCATGTATGTCCCTCGGTGCACAACAGTACAGCGCAGCTGTGGAAGCCACCTAAATTTGATTCCTCTTGTCGTAGCCTAGCAACGGCGGGTATTAGCGCACACAAGCTGGATGGGTGCCGTTCTGGTGCCAGAGGCAGGATGGGTGCCTGGTTGCAGCTCATTGGCAGATGACATTGAGTGAAAGCTGGCATTCTGAGATTAGGGGATCAGATGCTCACAGCGCTTTACGCAGGAAGTAGTATGAAATGTAAAATCAATGGCAGGGAGGGTTTGACAGGTTCTTTACACTTGATGTACAGATGTACACAGATACAACATCACAGCAACTGCGGAGGATGCTGTCATTTGCATTTCGTCAGAATCCCATGTCTCGAATGAAAATGTAATATCTGCTGATGTAAAACAAGCCATAAAAAATAAAATAAAAAATCTCTTATCAGATCACGGCACCCTCTGCAAATAAGAAAAGTGGCTCAGGATTTAAGCAGGTGTCCTGGCATCTTTCCAGCAGGCCCAAATTCCAAATGTCACCTCTGCTACTGCTCTACTTTAAACAAATAATCTACTGTTTCCACTTGTTCTGTTAGTAACTTAGCGCAGGGGGCGTACGAGCAGCTCAGGGGTGGGAAATGTGTGTAGCATGTAAACATGAATTCCTGGTCTGAATTCAGCCCAGGACCACTACCTACCTGCCCCTCCACAAAACGTAACCTTAGTCTAACGCCGACAAACAAAGCTCCTCTTGTGGATTTAAAACCCAAGCCCGTAGCATTTCCACTGGCTTGAGGCCGCTGAGCGGGGGAGGCAGCTCTCCCCCAGAAGCGTTGGCAGCTACGCTAGCTTCTGTTTGCTAGAATACCAGATGCCTCACGCCACATGCTTCAACCACTTTGATTTCATCTCCGTGCAGTTGTTGATCAGATCCATCTCTGTTTGACGCAAACCTGCCTCCCGTCTCCCTCCTAACTTTCATCTTTTCCAAGCCGGGCAGGCGGGCGGCCGCGGCTGTCTTGAGATGTCACCATGAGATGTCACGTGCAGTGTCCATCTGGTATACGTTGTAATGGGCCTGGATGAATGAATGGCCTGCAACCCCACTGCTTCCTTTATGATTCTCAGCAATGGTGCTGTCCAACTTTGATTCCCCAGTTATTAGGGAATCAAACTCCCCACTGAGGCAACGCCCTGAGGAGAGGAAGAGAAAGAGACACACAATACTGTAGAGCCCACCACTGCTCTCTTCCTGGAGCCTCTTTAGTCTCTGTGCGTCTCTATAAACATGTTTACACCGCAGTCAGTGCACTAAACTGCGCAAATTGACCAAAGGTTCGGCTTCTTAATCTGAGTTTTAAAAGTGAGTATTGACTCATTGGCTGATGTGGAGCAGTTAATAAAGGTCACTCGAACTAAACCCAGACCAAACTGGCTGGATGTCCCTCTGGGGATTTTCCGTCGTCTTAAAAACTATCGACCATTTCCCTCTAAATTTAAAGGAACCCTACTGGATCCCGTCACAAGGGGATTAAATTAGAAAAGGACAACCGGGATCACTTGGAGAGCAGACCCTTTCCACTTGAGCCAACACTCAAGCAGGGATGAAGTGGAGGCGCAGAGACAGCCCAGAGGGAGAGAGAGCGCAGAGGGAAGGGAGAGATGGGGAGGTGGCATAGTTTGGATTCCCAATATGTGTCCGGGGAATCCGATGTGAGGCCAGATGGCACAGGCCTGCCGGTCTTTGGGAATCACAGCATACGGCGGCGGGATGCATGGCAGAAGGTAGCGGGAAACAGTGCCGGGGTCAGCTCTTGAAGTCGGACGCTCCCTGGAGCGGTTCCTTCCATCCCTTTGAACAAGAGAGCATCACCACACAACTGTGCCGCTCCTCTGCTTAATGTGGCAGTTGACTTCAAACGCCACGCAATTCCCTCCTGCCCAAAGCCTCCCGAGTTCGAAGCATATGTTGTCAGGCCTGATGAAATACACTGTGCAAATAACGTGCCACTGAGCACCACGCGCAGACATATGTGTTCTGTTTTCATCTCATACGGTTTCATTTGACTCGCTTGTGAAACTTACATGGTGGGGGCCTACGTCACGAGTGAACAGCAGCAACTCGTCCCGGCGTCTGTCACGCCATTGTGCTCCGCTTTTAGCAAAGCACGATGCGATGGCAGCCAATTATATCAGTCGGCTTCCTGAGACAGATGTCCAATATAACCTGGTTAGCGCTAATAGGCAGATTTTTAAACAAGAGTAATTATTTATCATTCACAGACCAGTAAAAGAGATGGATGCTCATATCTGATGCTGAATGTGTGTGACAGGTGTTACCACCAATTTCTCTCAGTCTCCTGTGGCAGCGGCCATTATGAAAACGCCTTCAAACGCCGCCCGAATTCACGTCGGAGCGATCTTACACGTTTTAATACATACTCTTTGACTTTGAGAGAGAGAGAGGCAGCTCTGCATGTGCACGCTGATTATCTTTCTCTATTTCTGTCTTAAAAAACAGTTTTTGGTTTTGGAAGCCAAGTGTGGTGATATGCTTGTTGTTGCATCTCCATATCCGTGTATAGACTAAGATCCCCTCGTTACTCTCATTAATGGTCCATCTGTCATCTTGGCAGTAGCCCACTGGTATAGAGTTAGCTATGATTAACATTTAATCTATATGATTTTCTAATGAAAGCCCGGGTGCTACACTGAGTAATGATTGATTTGTTGGCTTTTTAAAAAAATAATGGCTCAGCTTGTCACCGGCGATTTTACGTGCTATAATTGTGACACTATTGTTTCCTCACTTTCGTAAAGTGCTATTTGTTTTTCGACTGAGCTTTTATTAGTGTAGTCAGATACGTTGCAGCGAGCGTGAAGTCCGGCTTTCGATACAGTACATGGCTTTATTTTCTCATAACCTAATGTCAATATGTAGGTTGTACTAATTATAAGTTGCAGCATCAATTTCAGAAGAAACTTCACCAGGTCATTTTATTTTAAGTAATAAGTTGAATCAATGAAGAGCAAACTTATTGAATTTTCTTTCTTTTATTTTTTTTTGTTCAAAGAAGACAACCATCCATTATCCTAATCACTTATTCTGTTCAGGGTCACAGTATAGAGCTGGAACCTATCCCAGATGTCATTGGGTGGGGTGAATCCTGGACAGGTCTCCAGTCTATATCAGGTCTCAACACAGAGAGACATACACAGACAGACAACCGTTCACACTCCCATTCAATTAACCTAACACGCATGTCTTTGGACTGTGGGGGGGAACCAGAGTACCGGGGGGTATTCCGAGCAAACACAGGGGCAACATGCAAACGCCACACAGAAAGGCCACGGCAGGTGGATTTGAGCCTGAGACTAGTTAGTTGTGAGGCGGCAATGCTAACCGCTCCACCACCATGCTGCATGAAACTTTGTGCGTCTTTAACGATAAAATGCATGCAAATGGTTTTGTTTGATAATAATAAAAAGAATGTTTACCGTGTGATATTCATTGACTATGTACAGGCATTTGCTCACTGGGAGTGGTCTCATGTGTTGTCATTGTACCAGCTGCAGTTCCAGGTTTGACATGTCAACACAAAGAAATCACTTTTGAAGCTGTCAAAGGAAAGACACGGGACCCAACTGTGTCAACTGATATGCGTAGTTAACTGTTTATTCAAATTAACTGAGATAGATTTGCATTTTCAGAATTGAAACGGACATTTAACTAACCATTAAACCTAAGTTCACTAAACGTTTTGCATTAATTATTTATAATTAATTAATTAATTAATTTGAATTCAGCTTCCAAGTTAAAGAGAATTCAAATGATTTACAGTGTTTGTGGACAAATCCTTTGGGTGTCTGAACACTTACATGCAAGTTAGAGAAACTATAAACTTATTTCCCTCAAAATACTGTATAATGTGTGTAAGGCTTCGTAGACTAATAAGCAACTAAATGAAAAGATTATTATAGAATCTCAGATTCATAATTTGTTTCTTATATATACATAATACAAATATTACATTTTCCTAATATCAATACAAATTTCTCATACTTGTAATTAGCTGATCACAGAAAAAAAAACTATAAAATAAAAAACTAATTAAGCAGTGCTTAATGGGGATCAGATTAGATTAAGTGTGTGTCTACCATATAGACCCTTTAAACTTTGACACCTAATTTGCTTTTTCTATAATTAAAACCGTGTAGGAGAAGGAAAAACAGTGTGAAGAGCAATAGAAGATCATGCATGTACTGAAACAACAGTTAAACTACTTTCTGGAGAAAAAATACTGGATTTCTTGTTCAGTTTGACCCAATCGAATTTGTCTCTGACCACAGAGAAACCAAGTAAAGTTCTATACAAATCAAAGTTGTGCAGCTCAAGAGTGTATTGATCATCTTGCTGTTCCTACTAAAGCAATGCTGTGTTGCTAAATACACAACCCTCCTTTTCAGTAAGAAATAAAGAAAATGCCACTGCTCCTCACACTTGTGCTGCGGCTATATGCATGAGCGGCTCAGGTCTGTAACTTTCCATAGGCTCACCGAGACATCTGCCATACATGGCAACATGAATAAAGCTGTTGGCTTGAGTTCAAGCTTTGTAGAGTGTCTTTTGTCGGTGAACGGCCCATTGTGAAAAGATAGGAGGATGGTGTTTACAGTTGCCGCTGCCTCCGCGGCCCCCACAAAGAGGATAATGAGATACAGTTGTTATCAGTGACAGGCGAGGGCCACGAGGAGTCGCATCGACCTGGTGCCTTTGCTCGGATGCTCCCATGGCGAGCGAGGACACCGGGATGACGCTAGTGTTGACTTGAAAACCATTTGTCATTGCTTCTTGATAGAACCACAAGGTGTAACGCTCACTTTGCTAATGTTGTTTGCTAATTCAAAAGCCAACAACCCTCCGTCTACCTCCGTCACAGGTGCCTTTGAATGTATCCACGCCTACGTGTCACCTCTCTCTTTAACCCGAATAGAAAAAACCAAGCAGTCAGGCTACTGTGGTTTCAGAGTTTGCACAGGTGACGGCAACAAGTATGAATGAAAGTCTGGGTAAACTGCTCAAAAGTCCCTCATTGCTGCAAAAAGGATTCACCTTACTGCAATATGTGGGAACAACCAAAGGGAGCAGGCGCTCAATTTGATGCTCACTCTGCAACAAGACAGTGTGTTGTCACTAGTTGTTACTATAATCTGTAATAATCTGGAACAGACTACTGCGCAGTACTCAGTAGTTCTAAATCATTACTACTAGAATAAAATATGCAGTGCCACAGTTTCAATATAGTCAGTTTTAAGGCAAGGTCCTGCATGGTAAATCCCACTCAAGTACACAATAATCTACCCCAAAATGTACTTCAAATAACTGCACTTACATACTTAAAAAGTCTCATGTGACTGAGATTTTTTTTCGGGACATTATTAATTTTCAAGGTCTGAGTTCTCAGTTCTCCAGTGTCATTTTACTATTGTAGCTGCTCGAGGTGAACAGTAATGACAGTGGTTCCCAATCAATGTTCCCAAGATTTATGAGCCTTTGCACAGTCACCAAATAAATGCGAGTGGCACATTTTTTCATTATGTTGGGTAATGTCGGATCAGTGAGTAGTTACTGAAATGAAAACATCTGAAATCTTTTGAAGGGAAAAGACTCTTTAGTGGACATGTGAGCCGCAGGATATTATACGTTTACCTACTGTAAGTGAAGTGTGTGTCCGTAATATGACGAGTTTTATCGTGAAACACACCTTTGTTTGAACTTTGACATGTCTGTGTCTCCCAACCATCCTCCCCTTACACACAGATTCTATTCATTCTTATCTCACAGCTCAGACCAAACATGAAAGCAAATCAGTGGTGGCACATGGTACCCACCATCCATGCTGGATGTGGCACGACATCTAAATTGATTTGTTCCAAAACCAGATGAAGTGACTCACAAAAAAATCTGCACTATATGCCCCTAGATAAGTGCAGAGGAACACGATTTTGGCTTTGAAGCGTATCCAGCAATTATGTGTGGTATATGCGGACAAACACCATTGTTTGTGGAATTTGGGGTCGAAGCTGAGGCCCTTACCGATGATTTATGTATTCAACTGGGGATGGGGGTGGATAAAATGGGCAAATTTCATCTGGCTGTAGAAAGCTGCAGCCCAGCGGGCCTAGAGAAGGCTTAAATATAAGCAGGACGGGTGCCAGGTCCTCTCCTTGGCCATTGTGCTTTAATTAACCTACATAGGAGCTGACTGCTTAAATGTGCAGTGATAGATAAGGCCCCTTGGATGATTGATTTATTTATTGCACATGCTAGTGATTTCCATAACATTACTACCCCAATTACTAGTCATAAGAGGCACAAAAGTCATTAGCAGCCAGTCTCGATGTATGTATAGCCATGAATGTGCCTCAACTACAAAAGCTGCTGAATGCATAGCCGAGATTTACGACACTGGAATCTGTCTGCATCGAGATCAGCCAAGGTCAGCAATGCTTCGGCGAAGGTCGGCGAGGAGCAGCTCCACTAAGCGATCGAGAGAGGGTGGATCGACAACAACGTGGGGACATTGTTTTCCAAAAGCACGCCGAGTCTGGCTTTGTCAAGTGAAAGTCTGGCATGTGCCCAGCAGCCGTCTGAGGCTGTGATTGCAGCAGAACGTCTCCATCAGAGAGCACTAGAAGGTAACGGTGGGATTAAAATGGGCACTGCTGGCACATACAGGCGGGCAGGGTGTTCCTTTTTTTTTTTTTTTTCCTTCGCTAGGCCATTGTTCCATATGTGCTCCACCTGCGCCTCTCAGAGCCTCACGCCAAACACACGGCCGGCAGGCTCCACCATCCTTGCTGATTGGAAGTTGCCATGGCGATGCTGGAAGCCGGTGCTGAAAACAGGGGGGCGTGGGGGTGTGTATGTGTGTGTGTGGGGGGGTGGGGGGTGGGGGGGGGCACGCTGTAATTCTCAACATGGTATTTTTTTAATTTAGGAAATTGGCAAAGGAAGTGTAGTAAATGAATCGTCGTTAATGATAATTCATATATAGCTCTAGACACAATTAGGCTGATTTTGGCTACAGGCAAAGTGCAGGCAGCTCCTGCTAAAATGTGATCTCATCTCATCAAAGGCACTTCAGCTGTCCCAGTAGTCCTGAGTGAGGAGATAGCACTGTATGCCCTGATCTGATAATGATGTTTATGGAAATAATATCACTGGAGATTATCATTGGACACAGAGCAGCGAGACGGGGGCATCAATCTTGTAAAGATGACCCAATAAATTGATTCCTTATCAGCTCATACAAATGGGTGGTGAGAGTGGTTCGGCGCATTGGCTTATTAAACAACTAGCTGAAAACTCAGATGTATTTTTATTCCCCGTGGGAAGCTTACCCACTACCCGACCATGTTTTGTTTCACAAGTTATTTTTTCATAAAGTGTTTGGAGTGCAGAGGAGAGGCGAGCTGCAAAGCTCACCCGTAGCTTTTAATAACACGATGGCCACCATCCAGCTTCAGACGAGCGCTGGGATTGGCTGATCCCTTCACACCCTGGCACCTGGAGCCGCCAGAAGTATATGTGTGTGTGTGTGTGTGTGTGTGTGTGTGTGTGTGTGTGTGTGTGTGTGTGTGTGTGCGTGTGTGTGTGTGTGTGCGTATACGTTATGTGTGTGTGGGTGAGAGAGGCTGTTATTGGTGGCTGCACTATTGGAGGCGTGACATGGCGAGAATCAAAGGCCCTCACCTGCAACCAAGTGAGAAGAAAAATCATTAAAATGGTTTCAGGCCAAAAAGCCTTTGCATAAAATTCTGAAACGTTTAGTTTGGAAAAAAGAAAACAACTTTTTCTCCTGGTGTTAAATTCAAAGTTCAAAGTACGTTCAAGAAAATTCTTGGCTCAGGTTTTTAGGCATTTGAAGCAGGTGTATGAGAATATGAGAGGAGGAAAAACCTTCCTGCGCAGAATCTGCACGGCTTGAGTTTGTGTGAGACACACAAAGCTCCAATGATGCTCACCCATCGCTATGGTGACCCACATATTTGCGTACGATTAACACCCCCTGCTAAAAACGGCTGTGCAAATATGATATGTACATTTGCATGTTTGTTGTCATTCGTTTTCACCGTTAATCCATAATCCAAACTAAACCGGTGGCAAGCGGCATTGTGTGTGATTGTTCAGCTGCGGTTGCAGGTTTTGTCCTGTGGGTTAATGTGTGCAAAAAGGAGCTTTGGGTCAGAATCCCAGCATTGATAAAGATAGATTCAACAATTTTGGCCGCTTCCTGACGCGGAGTGCGTTACCCGTTGGTCGTTAGGTTTGGACATGCCTCGAGGATGTGTATCTTAAATTGGTGGGGCTCCAGCGCAGGCTTATCCAGTGCGGATGTGACCTTTCCGAGTCATTGAAAATGCAGAGCAGCAACAGACAAACTGACCTGCAGAGGAATTAGCCGCTGCTGCTTTCGTCTCCTGCAAACCCAACAGCTTGAACACGCCTGGGCGCTGCCTCACAAAGGCACTCTACAGAGGAGGCCTATTAATCTTCCCAAAGCCTCAAAAAGCAGAGAAACCAGCGAGGGCCCCTGAGCCTGGTGCCTGGGGCCCACAGACAGAGGTCCTTGGCAGGCTCTGCGGGGTCGCTCTTGGCCCCCGATCAAAAAGACAGGGACGGGACAAGGGCGCGGGACAGCGTACCTGTGCCCTTTTAGCAGATGCTGGCTGCGGCGTGTTCCGGAGAGAGGTGAGAGGATCAGTCGTGGTGCTGCCGGTCTTCACCGACATCAATCAGGGTGTAGCTGCGGTTCCACCATCATTAAAGAGGAGATAGATGGAGGGTGATCTGAGACCGCTGCAGCTTTTCTCTCCGGTGTTCAACACAGAAGTTGAATGAATAAGCAACACCTGTGGCATCGCTCTCACCTTCACCGTTGTCTTTGTTGTTTATACTTTCATACAGAGACACGTTTTACCATCAGCAGATCTCTTGATACATGAAGTGATAAAACCTGACGGCACAACAAGCACACTGTGGGTGTAAATCATCTGTTTGCTTGTGCTCTGGGTAAAAAGCCTAATAAGCCTGTTTGGTATGATTTTGTTTTGTTTTTTTTTGAGAGATCACAATGGGACAAAATTATCACTTCCCAACATGTTTCCACATGCAAAAACATATACTGGATGTTACATTAATCAGATAAACAACCCTTAGGCTTCATACACTGTCTTTAGAATCATTTGGGAGAGCGTCAGTTCTGTGTAATTACCAGCTAAAAGTGTTAACAAGCCGATTCAAATGATATATTATGATATCAAAGGAAAACACCAAAACCAACAATAAACCGAAACTCCCAAGGCCTTATAAATTCTGTTTGATCGATTACGAAAATATGAAAGACACATCAGTGTTACAGTGCAACAGTGTGTCGTAAAAATTCTCATAACCAGTGAAAAACATCGATGTTTGTGAGCATTTTGAGTCTTTTCATAGTTTGGTGATAATAAGAAAAAACGCAATGTAAAAATTAAAAGTAAAATGTGCCTTGAAAGTGTACAGAGCTACGTCGCACTGCGCTAAAAGTACAGACAAATCTCACACGGAATACAATAATTTATTGTATGTGGTAAATTAATTCCGTATGTATAGTGGCAAATGTTTTTGATGTGTGACATAGCTAATGTAATCGGATTATTATCATAAGACCTGGTCCAACAAGAATTCCTATGAGGTGTCTCTGAGTAAGACCAGTCCCAAGTGTGCTGACCTTTGACCTTTGTGGAGGAGGTTAAGGGCTCACTTTCAATATGAACTACACCCACTAAGTATTTTAAAGTTTGTAAAGGGGAGTGGTCCCTTTGGAGAGAAACTCATACATCATAGTCTGCTCCAATCCCCTTCATTTACTTAGAAATCTGAGTTATACACTTTGTGTTTTATGTTTGCAATTTGCAAATCAAAAAACGATAATAGGAAACTTTCCCCTTTGTTCAACTGCCATCGCATCCAAAAGCACGAGCAAAAAATGATCCTGTTATCACGTCAAAGCTGCGGCATCCTTCAGCTGGGTCTTCTGCCTGTTAAACAAACAGAGCTGGCTCTGGCTTTTTTCGCTGTGTGCAAGTCAGAATCGACGTGTCCCGCTGTGGCTGCAGCTCTTTTCACCCCCGCAGCCTGCGCCGACCGAACAGAGCTCTACTGTGCCTTGGCGGACATTGAAATTCCCCCGACGTTTGTACAGTGAATTCCATTTCCTGGCCTTTTGATTCATGCTTTTCTCTATCTCTGAAGTACCTTTTTGTTGCCTCTTTAAACTCGGGTGAAGAATCACTCTGCAAATGGGGGCTGCGATCAGACAAAATGGGTCAAGTGAATGACTTGAAAAGAGAACAACCTACAAAGAATAATGACATACGGTGATTAAGGGAATGCATTAAGTAAAGCCTCTATAAATGATGGCTACACTGCTCCTGTCTTGGCTGTTATTAGGAGTGGACTTTTTACACAGGAACCTAGCTCTAGTGGTGTAAAAGGATTTGAATCAACAATAGTAGTGATTTAAAAAAAAAGAAAAAAGACCCTATTTAACAAACTATACGCATTGAAACGCAATTTTGTTTTGCTAAAAATTGATTAATCCATGCCTGCCAAGCTAATGGCTATTCTTAGTCACAAATACGCCTAATTAGTGGCCAAAAAGGAAGCGAGGGTCAATATGTGGCATCAGTGGACACTTCTTTCCTGCTCCCGCGCCACACAGTTCAGTCGATCAGTGTGTCTGTAGCCAATCGAAGGTGTCCACATTAACCGGGGGGTCAGCTCGGAACAGCTTGTTCTCATCGCAGTGAGGTTCATCTATACTGTATGCAGGGCGTGGATTAGTGGATGAAAGAATGCCACTGACTGTGAAATTGCCTGATTTTTATCGGGGATGTTGGGGAGCAGCTGTGCACAATCCTCTGCCCTAATCCCAGGGCCAGAGAGAGGACCAAGCGAGGAGGGGAAGTGTGTGTTCCCTGTGTGTGTGTGCGTGTGTGTGTGCGTGTGTGTTGCATGCATGCCAAGGTGTATAATGGAGAACTCTTGAACGATTGTGTTTATGCAATGCATGCTCCTTCAGTAGACTAGTTATCCCTGATAAGTTATTCTAGTGTTTGTCCTCTCAGGAGTGTTTCTGCAGCCGTGCGGAACCAGCGGTGTCACTGGGATGCGGCGAGGATTCGGCGGATGACTGAGGCGACAGCTTTTTCATGTTTCAATTGGTAGAGGCCATCGCCAGTCAAGAGCTGCGTCATAATATTATTATTGATGCAGTGGCTGTGTAATCCTGTCGCTCCCCTATCTGACTATAGAGAGGAAGAGCAGATCCAATTGGGTAGTCTGTCAAGGCTTTTATATAATTTTGAATTGATGATGCATAATATTTAATACTTCTACTCAGCGCTGGAGGGAACTTAAAGCTGCACTGTGGGTCAAATGGCTCCGTGTAGCATGAAAGGAGTCCTTCATAATAAGAAACACACTGTCAATTATCACCCAACACCAGTTCCTTTCAGATTTGTGAACCACTGAGGCATCGTTCCGCTCTTTGTTTTGGTTGCGTGGGCTACAACGTTACGTTCAAATCTGGAGAGTACTATCCGGCATCAACTGGCAGTAGTAAACGTCCTGGTGGAGACCAAAAATAGAGCTAAAAGGAGAGGGACCAGGGGAATATAAAAAGATGCTACGGTTTCCCTGCGATTCCTATATGTGCGAATAGGCTAGTGCTAAAAAGAAGCAAAAGCATTTACCTTTTCAGCATTATGATGTAAAGCAGGGGGCAAAAATCAAATAAACGCCGCTTTAAAGAAGTGTAATTAAAGCCGTTGGTTGTATTCAGCACCAGGCTGTTCACATAATGCAGGCAGTGGAAAGTATTGACTTACTTAAAGCTACGTTATGAAAATAAATGTAGAAATATGTTCCAAAGCTGTTATTCCGAAATTACAATTTGTTTGTTTGCAGAATTCTTATTTATTGTAACTCGATACTGACTAATACCTGAAGGGCTGTGCAAGAACTTGGCAGATGGCAAAAGAGCACAGCGGACCAGGGAGAGGGAGGCCCAGGCGGAGCAGAGTGGATTAACTCCAGGTCTCACGCTAGTGCTAGGCTGAAGTCGACTATTGTAGATTTAAGATAAGGTTAAGAAAAGCTGCACCACCACGGAAAGTAAAGCCTTTGAGTGTTCATTTGTTTCAGGTTAGATGCCATAATTTCCAGAGTAGAAAGTAGGAAACATCTAAAGCACTCGAACAAAGGCACATTGTTAATTTCCACTAAATGTTAAATATAGAATTTAGAGGATATATGGCTCGGTTTTTGTCCCTTTTTTCAACTAAATAATATTTTGATGAGCGTTTTTGATCGTGTACATCTCGGACGATGGGGTTCATATAAACAGTAAATGTTTAATCCCTTGCCTTTGATCTATTGCTGCCCACATATAGAAGCGTTTGTTCATAAAGTTCCATATGTGTTTGTCCCACGGCGACGGGGGAATTGCTTCTTGTGGCGGTGCTCAGATATTTGCATACACAATGAATCAAGGCCCATATCAGTGGCCGCGCCTGGTGCACAGACTGAAATATACTCAGCAGGTGACAGGCAAACATATGCCTCAAATGCCATGGGGTCCTGAATCCAGATCATCTCCAAAGGCTAACTGGCAGGTCTTAGTAGGGATGGCATTAATACATATTATTCACAAAGAGCATGATTGAACAGAAAAATGTGCCCGGCGTGTACCCAGCTGCTTTGTTGGCACACGGTTCAGCCTCTGCCCGGGTTTCAAGACTGAGCTTGGATTTAGCCACACATTCGCTGAATTCCCCATGCAGCCCTTATTCATTCACTCAGGCAAAGGCCGCGCCGCACTAACAAACCGGCGTCTCTGTGTGTGTGGGACGGAGTGTGCGAGCTCCTGAATAGGTTTGGAAATCACAGAAAAAATTGGATTTGTGACATAGCTATGTAGTTAGAATGTTTCCTAATTTGAGCCTTATTATTTGAGCCATTTTCAAACACAAGTGCCTGCACGGAACAGAGTGAGGGAAAGACCTTGATTTTTCTCTCACTTGCTGTCACAGCACTGCTCTGTGAACATTTCTATTAATCCCAGTCAACTGGGCTCTAATGTTTTGCCAGTTTTTATAATATCCTCAAACACTTCAACATGAACTAAGCGGACGTTGCTAATGTTAACTAAAAACAAATCTTAAACACATGTTTTTTGTATTTCTATTTATTTTCTGTGTACATTCACAAACATGAATGGAATCACATTTCCATATTTGGCCTCGCAGTTATCAGGAGCAGATGCTTCTGTGATGGTCAGGTGCTCTGTGGTTGTGAGGAACAGTGAAGGCCGATGAATATACTTAGATTTACAGCATCCTCTAGAGGCTACAGTGGGAAGGGATTCCCTGAAACATCCTCGGGAAAATCAAATATCTTCTCAGCTGTTCAGATGCACAGACAGAATGATGCACACGTCCACTCAAGTTAACTTCTGTGTATGATGAGAAATTGCCTTTAATATAACTGTGTGTTTATAGACGTGAAAAACTTCAATTAAAAACTAAATGACGTTTAAAATGATACTGAAAACTGGGAATTTTGCAACTTATCGGGTTCTTTTCGTTAAACCAGACGTTACTTTTAGGCTGAACAAAGAGGGGGGCAAGCAGGGGGTCCTGTCTTTCTTTGAATTACTAAATAAACACAATAATATAATTAAAAGATAATGCATGCTGATGCATTCCAACCGATTAAGCCAACACAATAGTTGAAAGGGCTAATTCTTTGTTGGGAGATGGTGCCTGTAGAAATGGAAAAAACAAAATACGTGGTTTTAATCAATATAAAAGATTATTTCATGGCAAGTAAATGAAAACCTGGGTTATTTGCATCTTTACCTTCAGCGTTTGTCCGCTTTCCGAAAGAAACTCGACTGCAAAACAATTCAAGATAGCACCACAACTGAGTTTTTAGTGTTCGATTACTGTGACCTCAGCTGTTGATGAACGTGCTTATGCACATTTCCGCTGAGCCTTCATTTGGAATTGTGAAGCAAACTTACATGCTGTCCTTTAAGTGGCTTGCTGTAGAAATCCGACTGGTTCCTGCTTCGGTTTTCCTTCACCGTGACACCTGGGGAGAAAATATCCAACATCGCAACGGAGAACTGTTCAGCAACAGACACTAAAAGACTCCCGTTTAGTGCACGGGGAAGCTCACTGGATCAAAACACAACACTGGGGATTTGATGCAATAGGGCTTCCCTGTGGATTAATTCCCCATCACTGCAACTGGGACTGGAGGAAGTTCAAAGGCATGCAAACACAGGTTTTTCTCTTTGCACACGGAGATAAGTTTTTAAAGACTCACTCGGCGTGTGATGAACAATGTTGATCTTATCTGGGGAGAGAGAAGAGAGTCTCTAAGCCAGTTTGCAGTTTAACACAGTCATTTGTTAAGAGGTTGCTTATTACTGTTTGACTTTTTCCTCGGCTGCACATTGTGGATTTTTATGTCAAAGTTTAGCCCACATATCCAGGATGGTGGAGAGCAATATTTACCGTAGACACTGTCATTGTCCTCTCTGCTGTTGGTGTCACTGGCTCTGAGCTGACTCAGCGTCTCCTGCGGAGACAAAGTTCACGGCTTAAACAAGAGGCCGGCATCCATTTATTTACACCTGACAAGATTTCCGTGCGTGATCTGTTTCATGTTTGCACTGGCTGAGAAAAAGGATCCGATTGAGGGTTTGCATGTGTTTGGTGCCTTCATGGACGTCTGGCGGAAAACTGACCGTCTGCAAAAAAAATGTTTAAATACGCAACAACCGGAGCAAAACGAACGAGTGAAGTCAATTTCACAGATGTTATTAGTATAAGTACTGGTATTATCTCTTCCCCACGTGAGTCTTTTCTGTATTTACTGAATGTTCACCAGTCTGACACAAACACTCCATATCAGAGCAACACATCTGCATGAATGGGATGATGAGAAAAGGGGCCCGGACAGAGGCAGAGTTGTTTTGAGTGTGTTTGTGGATATTTTACGTTTGTTTTGGGCCATTTTCTATCTATTTTAGTCCGTTTCAATTAATTTTTGAGTCAATAATCCTCTTTTTGCAGCTGTTCTGCATTTATTTCTGCCCATTTTGTGTCATTACATTCAGCTCTTTCAAACACGAACTGTGAACAGTGACTTCAGAGGCTCTGGCCCATGACCCCTGCTGACCTCTAGGGACCTTTGGGCCCGTACCCAGTGGGCCAATTGACTAACTCATATGTGATTAGTGGTGATTTATAAGAGGCTATAGTTACAATTTGCTTTCCAGGTTTCACATCGAAAACGTACAATATCATGAACTTTTACTAAATATTGCATTATTAACACATCTTTAGATTTCTGCGAGTGATTTCGCTCTTAAACATCCCACATAGTTTCATTATAATTTAGAGTTTGAAGTTCAAATCATCTATTCAAAAGTGTGAAGCAGACTTTTTTTTTTACATTTCCTTTATTGTTTATCTCACAATCCCAGTATTTTTCGGTTCAGTCTTCAGAGGGGGCCACATCCCAAGATGGGAGTGAATGAACCATACATTATTAGTAGTAAAAAATAAATCTCCTCCTTGATTTATGACAATGATGGAACAAGTAAAAATAATAATAATTTGATACATCTGTATAATCATATTGTGTAGCAGTTCATGTGTAAAACAACAATAATGCAACAAGTTATTTGTTTGATTCCTTGCACTTTAAACGTCTCTATGTCATTTAAGATGTGCACATTCTCATTTAAATTGCATTTGTAAACTTCATGCTTTGCTTTGATAGAGCCATTAGTTTATTCAGGGCAAGAAAAAAGGAAATGAGGCTAGAAGAAAGTAGAGCCCTACTTTTTTATTTTTTTACGTCTCTTATGCTGTAATTTGGTTCAGTACTTATAACCTTGAAAACTGATAATCGTCATGAACCAGTTTTAAGCTATGTTTAAGGAAACATTTAAAAGTTATCGAGTTGTCCACCTGTGGAAAGAAAAATAAAGCGGGGGAGGATTTTCTTTTCTTGAACAAGTTCTTTAACGTTTGATACTTATAATACAAATTGCTGATAGATGCTTAAAACGACAAATAAAAAATTCAAACCAGGCTCCTTCTCATCATACTAATTCCAGAATCTTGAAACTTACGAAAAAAATGAAATTGTGCCATCCTTCATTTTATGATCATTCATGTCACATCTGGGGCAGGTCATCGAATGACAAGTGTAATTTAACATTTTTTCTGACTTTGTCTCTCATGCCACACTTGCCATTCTCTCCCTGCTCACCAGGTGTCCCCAGCACCTCTGACCCCCCCCCCGATCCCCACAAAAACAAACACACTACCTTCTGGGTGGGATCCCTCCTCTTGTAAATCTGCTGCCGTGCAGCCTCGTCCACAGTGGGTAAACCGGCCTTCTGCACCTGCTTTGGCACGAAGGTGTCATAGGCGGCAGAAACGCTGTCGTCTCGTCGTTGTGCTGCAAAGAGTTTCAGCTTTTTCATACCAATAAGAATTGATACTCTAATGATCCATATTGGAAACTATTGGACAGCTGCACATGGATTCAGGCACTGATACGTGGTTTCCAGTGGCTTATTCAAGTGTCCTTGAAAACAAAGTTGGTGGTCCGATCCCCAGTTCCACCTGGCCTCATTATATATGAGAACACCTGCCTCTTCTTAGCTAACGCTTAGAAAATCTGACTGCACCAAATGCCCATCATGCATCTGAAAACAACTGAGGGTGATGATTTAAACATTAATACTCTTCAGATAAAACCTCTCAAGTCTGTTGACCTGGACATTGTTATCCCAGTTTATTTCAGACTTGGACCTTTGTTGTGTGTCATAAGCAGCTCTATTTTTTGTCTCCTGCCTAATACAGTAATTTACAATATATATATATATATAGATATATGTAATTTGTCTTTTATGACATTACATGACTGATTTTTCTTGTTTGTCCACATTACCTGACCCTCGTTTTGTTGGAAAAGAATACACATCTTCCTGGGGAGTTGTCTTCTTCTTGAAAACTGTAGACACAGATTAGCTCCTGGTAAATATTATATATATAGATTATATAATAACATTATTATTCCCATTCCTAATCTCATTCATCTTCTTCTTCTTTATTATTATTATCATTATTACAGTTATTATGAAATGTGTAAAATTGTGTAACATTTGGACAATTTTCTGCGAATCTGCACTTTAACCACTTCTCCACAAGATGGAGCCACATGCTAAACTGAACGCACTCGCAGTGTCAAACTAAACTGTAAAAAGCTCCAGAGAAAGTTTGGCTCCAACCTCTCGTCCAAAATACAGAAAAACAATGGAATCTGAACAGCTACAAAAGTGCAAGCGTCCACATTTGTTATTTCAGAGACAAAACTGTCCTTTCACTCCAGAAATCCCTTCTGGATTGAATTAGCTGGTGTGAATGATTCTTTTGGTTTTGCCGCTGAGCACTCTGAATGAAAGGGCACACTGTTTAGCTGTTAGAGGTGGTGGAGCTGCAGCTGTGCGACCAACACTGGATTAAAATTCAACATCCACACCCTGCAAGATAATCCCACCTCTGACTACTTCCTCCACGACAGCGCTTCTCCTTTCCCACTAAATGTTCAAACACAGCCTGCCCTTTTCTTGCTTTGCTCACAGCACCAGCCTTTAAGGACTTTAAAGACTGAATTCAGAATCAAACTGTGAGTGGAGAAACTAGTGACTGTGACTTTTTTTTGCCTTGTGCATATGTAGTTTACATGTCTAGTAACTGCTTCCTGGTGGGTTACATTTCAGCACACTTTACATGCCTCAAAACGTCTTCATCCAATCGCATTTCATTAACGTTTCAGCATTTTAGTCTGCAAACAAGCGAAAACGCCTCATTGTTTCCACTTGTGCTGTGTTCTCCACTAACTGGCCTCTTGCCTAATCCTCCATCAAGCCTCATCTCTCCTCACATCTCCTCCTCACATCTTGCACTGCAGCAGTAGGAGTGAGGGAGCAAAATGTGATCCTTGTGTGGCTTGAAGCTTCGCTGTCCCAATAGATGGAAACCTCAAAATCCCTTCTCCTTTCTCTTGTGTGCTCTGGGGACAAGGACGATGGAAAACATGTGTAATGACTTATTCTGGCTGACTTGGCCCTGGTCTGGCCAAGATTGGTTGCAGACGGCAGCCCCGGTAGTTCCCTCTCTGTTACTGAGGGGATGGTTGGGATGCAGAGAGTTCAGTGGTGCACTCAATTTCTTTCTTTCTTTTTTTTTTTTTTTGCTTCGTAAGCTCCATTGGGAAGCGGGTTGGCTCAGTGGATACAGGCAAGCTCAATAAAAAGCTGCATAATTGGGAAAGGGTGCCTGTTGCACAATTGCAATCATTCTTGTGTGTTTTGGATGCACAAGTGATACCCGATGGAATAATACTTAATTGTGCATGCATGTGAGCATGTTTGCATTTGCGGGATGAAAACGAGACGTGGCAGCTGTTTAATGATTTATGAGCCTTAATAACACCAGTCACTTTTGGATGTTTCGTCTTCATGAAATATTCACGCTGCCGAAATTGAACAGTTAGGGAGTGTGGGCTCCTGACGCAGGCCAACGCCTTCCTCTTTGCTGGCTTTTGTTTGTTTTGCAGTGGGGAGAGCGACCGTGTTCTTATGGTTTGTGGGATCAAAACAAACTGCATCGCCGCTCCACTCTATTGAGCAGCACTCCACTGACAATGGCGGTGCACATTCCAGGCACTTCCTCCCTCCCACATGATCTCCCTAACTCCCCTTCACATACTTTTCATAACTGTACTGTTTCTACTTTAAATCAGCTTTGCAATGTTTGCAATTTAAAAAAAAAAAAAAAAAAAGGAAAAAAGAATAACAAGTTACCCTGAGTGATGTAAGGGGTTTTATCCTCTTTCACCTGGGTGCTCAGAGGCCGAGGTGTGGGCGCAGGTGGGCGATTGGCAACATCTACTGCCCTTGCTGAGTTCAGAATGGTGTCATATTCATCTTTCACCCCCAGTGGTGCGTAGACATCCTCCTCCTCCTCCTCCTCCTCCTGCTTCTCTTCCTTGTCCTCCTCTCCTTGTTGCTCTTTCTGTGCACCCGTGGTGGAAGGATTCCCTAATGCACAAAGTGTTTACTGCACTGGTGCTTGACTGTCATGATGAAGTTCTGCGTGCTGTTTTTGCCCCTGTCACTACACGACTAATCGGAAGCAACTCTACATGGTGCACGATGAAAATATTCAAGCATAATGATATGCTGGGGGAAGAAAACCTTTTCATTACTAGCTTTCCTTTGTCCTCCTTCCTCTTCCCATCAGCGCCTCACTTACCTGCGGTGCACATCATTTCGTATACACTGGCACCCCCATTGTCCTCGCTGGAGTTGAACATATTCTGCAACAACAGAGCATGAAGGGAAGTGTTTTATGCGTCTTCCGAATGACGAACATCTCAATAGAGGCCATTTAGAATTCAAGGGAAAGCAATGTTTAATCTGTTATTGTGAAGCTGTACTGTACGTATTCATGCATTTGACAAGTCGTGATGCAATGCAGGATTGTAATTGTGGCAAGAATGTGAATCTCCTCTTGGCAGGCTCATTTTCTCACCAGTATCCTCTTTGCAAGGGCATAAAAATGTAAGATAAAATCTGAGATGACTATGCACTCAGCACTGTCACACTACAGGCTTAGATCTGCCTCCAACACCAGCCTTAAATACACAGCATCTTCGTGTACGATGCGACAGAATCGTTAACCGAGGCTTCTCGTCACATTGCGACTCGTGGAAAAGGCTCTTTTGCGGCTGTGACAGGAGTTAGAGAGGTGTGCAGTAACCCTGCCCTGACTAGGGGAAAACTGTTCCCTTTGACAGCGAGGCTGCTGCAGAGTTGGCCTATTTGCTAATAACATGTTGAGGGACAGACAGGGGTATGAACAGGGTAATTATGAAATCAGACAATCTTCCCCTTTCAGTCCAAACATATCATTTAGTGAACAATTCAAGACCCTCTGTTTGATAGTTAGACTGCATCCATAAATAGCGTGAGATATGGATCTCAATCTGCTGCCATATTTCTACAATTGATGCTGAATTTTAAACGAGTCAAGGGTTGTGTCAATCATTTTGAAATCAGGCAGGAACCAAATGAGCTGTATTTTGCAGTTTGCATCCAAACACATTATAGCAAAAGACTCACAATAATGATACACATAAAAATGTCTCACAGTGTTTGCACTTTGAGAGGATGTGATCTAAATTAACTCTCAGTCAATAATGTAAGTCAGTGCAGAGTATATCATTAAAATCTTATTATATATTATACAAAGTGAGCTACGGCTCACTTTGATCAAGATATCCTCCATTTAAACTGCCACACACTGTGTGCAGTTTCCAAGCGACACAGCCACTCACGAGTCGCTAACAATATTACAATGTTCCTAGTACTGCAAATTACTTATTGGCTGCCATGAATGCATTACTTAACAGTAGCGGTTCATAACAGGCCCAACAGGTAGACAGGATGGGTTAATTACCAACGCAGCTTGAACATTGAATTATAATAGATGGATGCTGTGCTGAAGCACAGTGTGGTATTTTCTGGATGAGGGAGGGGTATTTATTTACTAACCGCAAGGACTAAATCATTTTACAGATGTCTGACACTGCAGCAGCCTCAGGCATTCCTGACAAATTCAGTTTCACCACCGCAATCCGAGCCGCAGCACTTCAGGACAGAAAAAAAAAAAAACACACACACAAAAAAAACCCAGCAGGCATGGTGATTTTGTTAGAGGGAGAACAGATCTCCAGTGAACCTTAGAATAAGGGATAGTAAATAGATCAAGGGGTGTAAATATGTTTTCAGCGACTGAAATGGCCACGGTGCCGACTGGCAGATCTTGGTCCTCAGTGCGGGTGGTGGTTCTCAGATGCATGGCAGACTGCGTGTGAGTGACTGGGTGTAACACTAAACCCATCACTTAAGTAAAAAGCTGTCCAACTTCTTTATTGGCATGGGAAAGTAAAAAGTGGTCAGCTCAGCGAGCATTTCACACTTCAAACTATATTTACTCAGCAAAGTGTTATCTGCATGCTCGTATTTTAAGTCCTGTAGCTTGCTGGAACTAGTGGATCTGTGAGGCTTCAGCACGATGATGCTGGCGGTCAGCACCTGTATGCTCACAATGACAAACATCCGGCTGGTGCCTAAACTCGGGGACGCAGTCATGAATGTGGTTGGACACATTTACATTTAAACCTACTGTAAGTGGTGAACCAGCAGCGTGACTTCAATCTAACTCCAGATGGTTGATTGCGTGTAAACATTTCTCTGCCGTGTTGTACTTCTGCAACATAGCAACATGAAGCCTGAAGGATGAAAACAGGTTTTTTTTTGTTTCAGAACAACGATGACCGTAGCATTCAAATGATAAACAAATCTCTGGAGCTTGTCGACAACAATTGTGATGCAGTTACTGACTAACATGCAAAAGCAGGTCACGGGAAGCAGCAAATCTTTGGACCAGAGTGTATGGCGTGGCCAAATTTGGCTTTTGTGCATTTGGATAAGACTATACTGTACTGTGCTTAAACACGGCAGGCTGCACGTCAATTGCTCTTTGTAGTCTTTGTGCCGCCGTACAGTTCCAAGCAAATTTCCATTTATCGAGCTCCGCTCTTCATCTGAGAGCACACAGTGAAATCTGGGTAGCAACGCGCAGTCCATCTGCAAAAACTGCCAAGTGTCACGCAGCCAAATGTGTGACACAGTATTAAAATATTAAATATGGACGATGTCTGTGTGTGTTAGTAATTACTATGAGCAAGCACAATTTTGCCATTTGAGGACATAAACATCGTAGATAACAGCGGAGCGTTTTCTATATTTGCATGCTAGTTATGTTCTCTCTGAATAATTCAGTTTACCCTCTGGAGCAGTTCACAGCTAATTAACAAAGAAATGTGGTGCCAGGGCAGACTAGTGGATCTGACGCAGGCCCTGTGAGTGATTCAGCCTGTGTATGAAGCAGGGGAGTGATCCATCTAGGATTTATTGACAGAGTGCCGCTACACTGACGCCCAAATCACTGATGCATCATGAGTTGATTAATTGGAGGTGGGGGAAGCATTGCAGATCAGTTAATGAAAGTGCTGTGCAAAAAAGGAGCAAGAACCAAACCCCAACCACCGTGATGTTTTGAACAGTTTCAGCAACACCATGCTACGTACAGTGTTGACAATAAGATCGATGAGATCACGTGCATGCAAAAATGTCCATTTGTGTCTTCATTGTGTTTATGTTGAACAGTGTCGCGGGTCCACAGCAGAAATAACGTGATGTTTTAAACCTGCCATCGTGGCTGTGTCACTGGGTGCATCATGTTTTTTTAATGATAATGTCCTCGCTGCCTAATGAAATTAGCATTGGAAAGAACATTATGATTCTAGTGTCCTCCAGGTTTATCATATAAAACGATGTGCACGCATGAAAGGGATCTATTAAATTTGGATTGCCACTCATTAATGAGTGAGAGGCAGTGCTCTTGTGTCACTGCATCCGTACACCGAAATGGGACGTTGAGTAGAAACACGAGAAAATGGCAGTCGTCGTGCGGGAGAATCTTGATGATGGTGGGCGCATTAATTGTCTGAATGTATGCAGGCGACCTGTGCGGTGAGTCATTGTGCATGCATGAACAAACACAGCCTTTCCAATCTCTGTGGGGTTATTCCATTAGGAACCTAACAGGCCCAACATACTCAGAATATGAGGAGGGGGTGTCACCATCCCACCATTAACTGACCCACGACAGAGCTGAGACATTATTTTGGGTGAGGTTGCCTTGTGTTGCTTTCTCATCTGTCAGCAGGTAACTGCCCATTGCATTTTAGTTCACATTAGATCACATAATGGTTTTAATCAGATTACAATCAGGACACGAAAAACATGAGGACATAGTTGTCATTATATTGGCATTTTGACAAATGTCTTGTTGTGTGAAGGGCCAGTAAAGATAAATCAATACCTTCTAGCATGTTGCAAGGATGCACTCCAGCTGTAGCAGGCTACAACATATCGATAGTTTTTCATAAAAAAGAAAGAAAGCACTGTAGCTGATGAGAAAAAGTAGTTACCAGTGTTTCTTTCAACAAGACGTGCAGCTCTGCGTGCCCGTGGCTCTTGGCGATCTCGGCGGCCGTCTCTCCGTGGCGATTGGCTGTGTGCAGCGCTCGCTCAGCACCCGGACACTGCAGGAGGACGCTGGAGACACTTTTGAAATCGAATTGAGCAGCGAAGTGGAGGAGCGATGGTACATCTGTACGGTGGAGCTCTGATGTGGAAAAGGGACCGTTTTTGATTAGGAAAGTTGAAGAATAAATTCAAACTGGAAGCACTAACAAAGTGAATTAATAAGTAATGAATTAGGGACAGTTTAAGGATGAAAAGTTAGCAACCAGTTTTCAGGTTGAAGAAAGATTTAGGAAAGTTGCACCAGGCTTTGGCTTTTACCTGATAAACCAAAGTGCATATTAAGTACCTCTCTCAGGTGTGTTTGTACAGTGTAGACCCTGGAAGCCTCCAGTGGGCATAGTCTGCAACAGCATGGAGGCCAACTTCTGATCCAGTTTCTCCAGAGAAGAAACCTGGAGAGCCTGAAATCCAGATAATAATAGAAAAAAGGAAGTGTAGCAAGCACAACACAAACAAATGAGCCCCTGAAATTTGAATTTGATGAATCAGCAAAAGCAGCTCCTAATGACAACAGTAGAATATACTTTGCACAATAGACACAATGTAAATTCCAGTCCAGATGTGTAGTTTGAAACCCTCTGGCCAAATTCCTTTTTTTTTTTTTTTGGCATTGCTAACTTTGCCTCTTCAGCGAAAGAGACCTAATCAAATCAAGTGTACGTGGCTGAAAGATGGCTGAAGCCTGCAGTCTCTTCAATTTCAGGAAGGACTTGGTAACCCAGCACGCATAAGGATCAGCAGAAATATGCTGATTCGGTTTGTCCTCTGGATTTCCTCGTCTTTCTAATGGGTTGCTGTGGATCGATAATGAGCAGTGTTTTGAGGCAGTGGTGATTGACTAATTTTTTTTGGTAACTCAGTTACATAACAATGAGTCACTAAGTAATATAACACATTCAAAGTGCCTCACAGGAGCTACTTTTATTAAGGAGAGACAGAGAACAGAACTGCATTTAAATGGATTTCCTACACCGCTAAATCAATGACTGGAGTTGTTTGAATACATTTGAAAGTGCTGAAAGTTTCAAAGGATGCTTACTGCTGTTTTACAGCTTCTTCTCCCTTAAATATATAAAGTTTTGAAATAGTAATCAACGTCTCTGATGCGCTTTGCAAACTGGGTTCAACATTTTGCAAGGCTGTGAAAACCTCTGCGAGTGGCTGTTGTAGACAAATGTTGACTGGAAAACTTTTCATTTTTGTAAATCTTTAATAGTTTTACTAAATACTGTTGCTTGATTTTGCTATTTATTTCTCCAGGTAGGATCCAGATGCTTCCCCTTCGTCTCTTCCCACCTTTTCCATCATTTCTAGACAAACACAAAGGTGTAGGCTAACCGAAGTATCAGGCAGTAAGCAGGCTGCGTACCTCACGAGACGGCGCCCAATTCCTCTAACAATTAGTTCAGCACAATGTAACTTTACGTTCTCCCAGTTTCGTTAAATTCAGATAATGTGAAGACACATTTTCTATGCAACCAAAGACGAAGTATAACCCAATGTGACTACACACCGCAGCTGACTTGACAGTAAAAAAAAGAAATGTGTATATTGTTCGAAGTGAAACGGCCCTTTAATGTCGCTCTACCTGACACATGAACTCCACAGGCTGTGCCACGCTCTGCAGAAGGTGAGCGATCTCCTGCATACTACTGTAGTACTGCAACTGTGCTTTGCCCAGTGGTACTCCATTACTATACACAGTTACGTCTACGTTTCCTGCTGGAAAATCTGCAAAAGAAAAACACGGGCAGGACAAAAGACTTGCAAACTTGCGTATCTCTTTAATCACACATTCATCTTTAAATACAATGCTATTCACCTGGTGCATTGATACACAGGGACTGGTTGTTCCAGCGGACAGGCGTCACTCTCACTGTGAGATTCTTACCGGTGAACTCGATGTCACTTTCGTCGCCAAGTGCCTCGTTTCTCAAAAGAATGAACACCTCCACGGCGCTCTGCCAAAGACAGGGTACGGTCACTGTAGCCAATGTGAGGACTGCTTCCTGAACAAAAGTAGAACCTTTGCTACTGACAAGATCAGTGGTTCCCAACGCTGGTCCTCAAGGCCCCGTGTCCTGATTGTTTCCATCTACCCCTACCCAACTAATGCCCCAGCCACCGCTCATTACCTGGATTACATGTGTACAAATTTTCTTTGTCTTTAGTACTTCCACCCTAATCCAAGATGGTATCCTTCAGCTTCTGATTGACTGAACATACCATGTCCAGGCAATACACAGTGGGTCAACAAGCAGGACCAGGGTTGGGATCCCCTGTATTACATGTATGTCTCACCCTGCAGGCAACTCTGGAAGGAACAACCACAATGCTGGATCTGACACTGGAGGCTCCGTTTAAGGGCGATATTTTAACTTCCTGCTGTGATCCTGGTGGTTTATGTGTCGAAGCTTTGACATTTGCTGCTGTGGGTGACACGCCTACAAAAGATGAGATATTCAACCGCATCCTGAATACATGCATTTAGCCAGGCTACACTCATGACTCAAACGGCACCAGTCGACATTTTGGACAAATGTTCATTGTCTTCAGAGACAGATACTGACATTGCTGCTGCTGATTTTTCCTCCAGCGCCACCAGGAAGTTGTCTTGAGCGAAATGTGAGAAGGTACGAATAAGATATGCTACACAAATTCAAGTTCCCCTCAAAATAAAATGCAACTGTATCAGGTTGGACAGGTCCACCCTAAACCCCACCTCTATATACATTGATCAGGCACAACATTAACATTAATACCATCTTGTGCTTTTAAAATTTAAAAAAGATGTTTTTTAATAAAAAAAACATTGTGAACTAATGATGAATGCTGATGTATCATTCTGAGTTAATCACCTGTCAGCACATAAAGTGAGAATTTCAGCACCAACAGTGACCTTTGAATAATCAGTATTGTTTAAAATAAATCTGTTTCTTAGCGGAGTGGTTTTACATTTTACTAAAGTAAAATCTTTGTGTACTTTGTGTACTAAAATTTGTGTACTTCTACCACCTCTGCAAAGAGAGTATCACATGTCGCTGCGTATGAGGCTGTGTAACCACAGACTGCTCGCTTGTATTACATCTGAATCTTTTTGGGGTTTTAACTGTCTTTTCAACACTCTAGGCATAAAGGACCCTCACTGTTAAAAAGAACTTGGGTCTCCTGATCACCAGCCTTGCCAGCACTCGGATATGTTCGAACCCTAGTCGTGTAATATTCTGTGGAGGTTGCATTCGGTTGCAGTTCCTGCTTGACACATACAGTCTACACAAATGTTTCTTTCAATTTAACTTTATTAATATAGTTCCAATTCACAATGAAGTCATCTCAAGGCACTTCACATAATAAAATTAAAGCTAATGCCTCTAAACTATGCATACATGTATCCAACATCCTTAGCTATTAAAAGGGAATCCTGCAACAGTAATTTTCTCATCTCCAAAACTGGGATCATTGCATTGTGGGATTGTTAGCACAGTAGATTGGTGCACGTGCCATGTACGGTATTTTTTTTAAATTCCATTTTGGAAGTGGATAGATAGTTGATAGAGTTACAGGCATTAAACACTGTGACACTACTACAAAATGATAAATACAGTGCACTATTGTGAGTAGAGGCAGCCATGGCTTTTGTTCATGTTGTGGAAAAGTGGAAGTTCATGAGAAATAAATGTGGTTGTCATTCAGGGATGATTATGCCTGAGTGTTTTAAATCCTCCAGACATATACAAACTACGCAAGGGATATGTGCAGCAGTGACACTGATGACAGTGTTGTCGTCTCGCACGCACAGGCTTCTGTTTTATCCTCTTTTGGTTATGTGGTGTTGGCTCTGTCTTTCTCCTCTTTTGGGGGGTCTCCAGACTGCACAATTTGTGCAATCGCCTCTTTTCTCATTGTTTTGTGTGATTAGGTTTAATTGATAATAGATTTCTCACCTGTAGCCTTAGAGATGAATTTTTTCTTTGTCTTTTCCTTTTTTCCGTTTAGGTCGACCCAATAGTTAACATCTTCACGGTTCCCTTGACACAAAGTCAATTGGATTTTTCCATTGGCAGTAGGATTATTGCAGAAAACGAGCTCCATGGCAAACAGAGCTTTATGATAGGCTACGTGTAACGTTCACAAGTGTTCACCGCTTTTCTGATTTTTGAAGCCAAAATACAAGTGCATATGTAAAAAGGTATTGTTAGGCTATTAAAGAACCACAGCATGGTTGCATGACTTCAACACCACCACCACTAAACTTTGAATTTTTAATTACGTTTATCACACTTAGCTCTTCTTAGCTTAGTTTGTTCTTAAAGTGACCTCATAAAGTTAGTGTTTGTGAGTTATAAACTCAATGAGGCTGTAAAAAAAGATTAGCAAGTAGATGAGTCTTTGATCCCCAACCTACTTGTCACCCAACCATCATGAGGTTTATAAAAGAATCCACTTTTTGTATTCATATTAGCCTTACGTTGCATGGCAGCAGACTAAAGTAAGTTGGGTTTAAATTGTACCATTTAACCTTCTAGCTTAAGCATGTTAAAATTAAATTAACTCTGCAGACTCTAGCAGTGTAAAGAATTTGAAAGAAATGTAAAGAAAAGGAAATTAACACTCCTGTAATTTGCATTCAGGGTAGCAGATGCTACTTCATTTGCCTGTTTCTCCACCTGTGTATTAAAGCTCATCCAGCAACTACGTGTCTATTGCATGTGCCAACAACGAAACAGAATAATCTTGTTTGGAAAAGTGAAGGTACTTTAGGGTTAAAATATAACTGTTCGTAGGATCCTGGCCTGAACCACTTCATCGTATCAGTGCAATGGAGTGATGCAGAGTGCACTTGAATTTGCATGGCTCGCCATGAGTAATCAGTGGTGGCCAAAGAGGAAGAGCTGACTATTTGCATGTTCCTCCTGCACACTCACCTGTTTAAACACAGCCCCCCCTTCCTCCGCCTTGTGATATTATACAGATAGTGTAATTAGAAAGAAGAAGAAGGGATGGATGCAGATGGTAATTGGCAGGACAGATGAGATGAGGTGAGAGATACAGTTTCACCAAAGATGTCTTTGCAGCTGGCGCTAAAAATTACAGGATGTCAATCTTCAGCAAACAGTTCTCAGAGAAAAAAAAAAAGTGAATAAGCAGGTTCCTAAGCCGCCGCTCAGGCACTTTCACGAATAATGAGCATTCTTTTCCTCTCGCATTCAGCGAGGGAAACCATATGGAATGTGTCTTGTACAAAAGGCATGTTGAAGAGGGCGATTGTGTACAGAAATTGCAAAAATGAGCTTCACCCTGTCTACCGCTGTCTACTGTCTGACTACTGTCATGCATTGGGATATTTGTTGCTGGCGATACAGAGTGAAGCTGATACCTTTATAAAAAATTTCAGTGGCATCCCCTATATAATCATTTTGAAGCTGAGTGTTTAACTCAAATTTATAGTAACATCATAATGATTGGTAAATAGAAGCTGCAGTAGTGTGCGTGTTCTGAAAGAATTTCAACTATGCAGCATAGTGGGGAATGTGAGGTGAGATTTATTATTCCTCACGGGTCCACATTTCTTTCCTGTCTGTAGTACAGCCAGCACAAAATCATATCTAAGGCCAAAATAACCTCATAAAGGACTCAAACAGGGTGTCAGGGATGTTTGAGAGAAGAGCAATAGAAAAGTGAAAGAAAACCAAACCTTTTGAAGGCAGTTCCATACCTTTTCTCACAATCTCAGTCACAGTGGACAGGTACTCATGGACGTCTTGTTCACTTGAGATCTGCAGGCACTCGTTGCCATTTAGGGGCACCAGCTCCAGCAGTGGGGTCATACTGTCCACCCCACAAAGCAGCACCACCACATTAGAGGCAGGACTCAACACACGGGCCAGGAAGAAGCGCTGCACCTGGCACAGACCCTCTAGCAGGTCTCTGGAAAGAATCAGGAGCTTGCAGGTATAATGGGCCAGCCTGAGGAACTCTTCCCGCCGGCCGGACACTCCGGCAATGTCATAGAGGCAGATCCCAGCCTCTGAGATGAGACCCGTGAAGACTGACTGCAGGTAGGTGGCCCATTGCTTTGCCTCTGTTTTATAGAGGATTAGCAACTCCGCTGCTACAAGAAAAAGATATAATTTGTTCCAATGTGGAAAAAAATCCACATTAATAAATGGGTTTTTAATATTCCACGGAAAAGCAAATTTTTTCACGAATTTCACTGAATCAAATTTAGGCTACTAAACATACTTACAGCAAAAGAGTTTGTAAAAAAGAACACAACTGTTCAGCTTACCTGCCTGGCTCATGGCTTCAGTGCTGTGTGTCTGCAGGTCTTACTTACAGTGACATGGAAAACAGCACTGCTGTTGTCAGGAGGGGCTCAGTTGAGGAAGTTTCCTGCTACATCAAAATGGACAAAGAAGCGATTTGTTTTTTGAATTAACATCACGGCTCTGGTGACAATGAACGTGTTAGGCTGGGAAGTTGTGTTTTTCCAAAGGAATGTCATTCTAACTCGAATCAAATTAAAGCAATTCAGAGTAATTTAGTCACCAGAACGCAATGCACTTGTGCAATTTTAAAATGAGGGAAATTTCCCAAATTGACTGTGTGGGTTCGGAAATCCACCATTTTTCATCCAAGATTCGTTTGGTAATATGTCACTGGTGCTGGCACAGATCAGCGGCTTTCGCCTTGTTCCCTTCAGGGGTCACCACAGCGGAACGTGATCCGCACATTGATTTGGCATAAGCTGGGCGACAACCCTACAATTTTATCCGGGGACACGAACCCGTGGCCTTCTGCATCCTAACCCGATGCTTTACCACTGAACCACCAGGCCAAACCTCATATGCAAATGGGGTCTTCATAAATGTGTAGTGAAAGTTATACTAATGTGTTAATGTTTATTTGCCGAGGAGGTTGGCACGGTGCTATGAAAAAGGTCACTGGTTGTATAATTACATTTGTCAGCTTGGAAAAAGAACTTTGGAATAATGTTTGCTTGATTGCATATTTTGTCATTAATTGCATTGAAACGAGCATAGCTAGCGTAGGAAGAACTCCACATTGAAACTAAGAAACAGAAAAGATGAACATAAATTTACTACTATTACTCTCAGAGCAATGCTGAGTATTTTGTATGATCCCCTACAAATGTAAAGGTCTGTGTGCAAAAAAAAAAAAAAAGAGAAAGATAGACAACAGTTGACCTGAAGGTGACAAACCCAACTAGTTTAATTAAGTCTGCAGCACAATGAGTGCAAGACAGAGCACTAGAAGCTGAGGCGTCTTAATACTAATGATCTGGTGTGAATGTCTCCATTACAGGCAGAGATTAAAAGGCTGTGAGATGTTGTGACCTGCTACACATAGACACACACACACACACTCTCATTGAGAGAAATGTAAAATTCAAGTCTTCATTTACTGCCTCCTCCTGCCAAACAACTGACTCACACTGCACCAGCATCTCACTAATAGCCGTTTGCCACCATTTATTTCCTTTGAGCAGCAGTGGGGTAACTTAAATACACAACTGAGCAGGTGAAAGCTGTGGTCTCCTTTATGCAAATTGTCAGTGCTGTGTGTTAGGTGACTCACCACTGACAGATCATGCTGTTCCCATGCATGGAGATCCACACACTTTTAATCACTGGCGTTTTCTGTATATGACTTGTCCAAGATGAGCACAAAGCCAGGGGGTGAATACCTTTATTGAATCTGTAGCGACTTGAATTGAACAAACTGAACCTTCTGAAGCATGCAGCAAAGTTACTGTAGGCTAAAAGCCAGCAACATGATGACAAGTGAAGTAGCAAATAATTATATAACATTTTATTTGTATGAGACCATGTTGCAATATTATTATATCAGAGTTAGAGTTTAGTCTTTAATGCTAATTTTCATCTCCAGTCCCTTTATTGCAGACCAGATTATTTTGGCCCTGAGATATGGAAGTTCTTTTTTCTCTGAATTAAAAAGAGTTAATCACACTATCAATAAAATCAGCTGTATTATATATAATGAGAAGGTAAAGCTACAGGAATGTCAACAATTTTTCCATGATTAGTACGATTTTGCATCATTCCTATTAATTGTAATTTGATAATGACTAATACCTATAGGGATTATGCAGATGCATACGAGAGGAGGTGCAGAGCACATTGATTTCAAGTTTCATGCTAGTGTGCATATAGTAATTTTAAAAGTTGTAATTTTTATATATCAAGAGCTTTCTGCTTTATGATTATCACTTAATATCTTTATTAATATCTCTTTAAATTGTTTATTATAGTAAATCAAGAGTGTTCACTTTCATTGGTTGCATTCTCCTCACTGAAGGCAGCTGGCCAATACTAACACATTTACAGACATATTGAATAATGTGTGTTATCCTTAATAATAATGGATTTGTATAGCCCTCTAAAGTAAGAAAAAAAAACGGATCATTATATAGATGTTGCTAAGCAGGAGAATAGATGTGGAGATGACACAATGCTGAGTCAGAATAGCAGACAGGTAAAAGAAGAAAGAGAAACTTGGTTTAGGATGTGAGTTGTGTTGACATGTTTTTAATAGTTAACTTCTAGCCTGAATCCTGTAGGTGTACACTGTTCAGTTTGTAATGGCCTGACAGCTGTTGCCAGGTTTCAGCTAAGCAGAGAAAATCCAGGTTATTGTCTGTGATACATTCAGTGAGAATGAGGCTTTTGTTGTTAAGGAAACGGGACTTAAGGAGAGCCACTTTAAGACAGTGTTGCTTTCTGATCAATTAAGAGGCTCTGGGAACAGAGCTTTAGCTTAAAAACAAAGAAATAAAATCACTGTTTTGCTTGATTTTTGATGATACAAATAATCAAAGGCACATATATATATATATATTCTTAGGTTATTTTTTATTTTGTTAAATTCAACATATGTTTTTGTGCATTTTAAGAAAAAATCATGTAAATAAAAAATGTACAACTTTGTTTCATATGCAGAAGAGAAAGTAATAAAAAGTTTAATTAAGACAGTGTTCTCCATTTTTATGAAGCTTATTTGTCAGTGCCCATGGACAAGATAATTAGTCTACCCAGTAACTATGACTAAACCAAGTATATCACAAGTATGTTTATATCTTCTCATATTGTTATTCTTTTCTTTGGCTATAGTTGGTTTCCATAGGTAACTGTAATTCAAAATGTATTTTCAAAGTTTCTTTGGCTAAATTCAGAAAATGTTCTGAATGCATTCCTAAACATATGTTAAGTAATTAGTTGTTGTTCCTTTATTTTTTATTACACCCATATTCAAATGTGTTACAAGTTTATGATAAGTAATTCATAGAGTTATTCACAACCGGGCAGACTGACTCGGAAACAGCGCTTTGATGAGCCTGCTGCTCTCCACCAATGGGAAGAGTCGCTGTGGGCAGGGGGCGGGACCTAGCGGGCGAGCACGTTTGAGTGCACACTGCGTTCAGACAACTTGATAGAGAGTTGACAGAGTAACAGTAAATCAGACAGAGCAGCTCCTCCAGCACCGGCGGTGAAATTGTAACCCTGTTGCAAGTATTTTTGGCCGCTGATAGGACGGAGTGAGATCACCGCGGTCTCTTTCCTCGGATAGACTCAAGAGTTGTTCGCTGGGAGCAACACAGCGGCCGTTTTCAGTCTCGTTTCTGCTATATCTCAATATTATATCACACTGGAAATGTCTGAAAACAAGCCGAATGATGAACCGAAGTTATCTACGACGGACAGGGTGGTGAAATGTAAGTAATGATCTATTTCATGGCAGGCTGAAATGAGAATCAGCAGAAGCAGAAGCAGACTTGGAAGAATTCACAGTCGTCGCAGCAGCAGCAGCAGCAGCAGCAGCACCAGCAAATGTAGTCGAAATTTGTTTGCAGGCTATGGAGGAAGAAGGGTGTTAGCCGAGCTTTTACAGCAGCAGTCAACTAGGAAGTGAGGCTAACTCGACTTATGTAGACCTGAGCTTGGATTTAGCTAGAATTGTGTCACGTTGTGCCCGTGAGGAGTGATACACTTTCCATTAAAACAGTGAGACAGTTTGATTCACGTACAAGTGCACACACTTAACAGTATGCATGCAGATATTTCACAACCATTACAATCAACCCAAGGGCGATTTTTGTCCTCCCCCCCCCTCATTTTTGCATGCAACAACACCAAGCGTAGTTTTACCAAGGCTTCTTCCCCCCCCGACCACTATTGCATAATACTACTTGATGTCGCCCATGTTTTGTAATCTGACATTTGGGGGGTGTTCATGGCGTGCATTCAGAATTCATGCAATACAGGGTGGTTCTTCCTCCCTCCTGTGTTTACAGGTCTGGCATTCCACCTTTGCTGCCTACCATGAGAGTGCAATAAAGGTTGTATTCGAGGCTACCTAAGCCCTTGCTCACAGAGAAGCAGCATTACAATTTGGCTTAAATGCAGCTCTCCACAGGCATTTTCGGTCTATTTATGTGTCCAAAAACATGATTCTAAGAGAAATTCCTCACATTGGGAGACGCATGCAAATGCCTTTGCAGAAGTAAGGTGACAGAATGTGTTTATTTGTATAGGCTGATTTTGATCCAGCACCGGTTGCGAGTCTCTTGACTCTTCTCCGGAATTCATGACTTGACAACACACATGTGCAGCAACTTGAGTCTGCACAAGCACAGGAGGGGAATTGTGGAGTAATTTTACTGAGGCTTAGCTGAAACCTTTTGAAATGATCAGAACATCTGTGACCATTAAACAACAGCAAGATTTGGCAGAGAGAAAAAAAAAAAAGCGATGCTTCAGTGTCTGAGTGACCAATACTGGAATCATTCACTATACACTACATTAAAATGAGTGATGCTTCGTTAAGCTCTTGCACAAACACACATCATAATTTCCTTATGCTTGTGCCCTTGTGAGAAATTGTTTAACAAAACTGGTAACACGTTTTTGCTCAGAAAAGGGGGGCAAAAGGGGGTTGAGGGTTAAAAAAGACTCTCAGCATGTATTGGGTGCTTTTGTAATGAATATTTCAAGAGACGAAGAGACCCCCCCCAGAACAGTCTCAACCAACTTGAAGGGTAATGAAAAATAGATATGACAAGTATGGGTTTTGAAGAGGTTTAACGGGATCACTGGGAGACTTGGCTGGTCGTGTTTATATGAATCTGAAGTTATTTTTTTCCTTTCTTACATAGCTGTTTAACCCAGATGAGATGCATTGTCTCAGGGCTGTATTTTTTTTTTTTTCTTTCCAGTGCTTCCTTGCTCAGCTGTCTGCTGTGCTCTTAATCAGGTTGAAATGTATTGATTAATCATTAGAGGGGCTGCCAGTGAATCTGAGAAGCCATTTTCTGGGGCTCACCTCTCCACCTGATGTTGAGATCAACAAAGTAATTCAACTCATTATTCATTCAAGAAGTTTTGAGGAGTCTGTGTTTTGGTAATGCATCAGTATTATGACAACACAGGACCTGGCTGTGTACAAAGCACCTCTGCAAAATAACTGTAGGCCATAGGTGTGAAGTAATTTGTTTTCAGCTGCCTAGTTTGCACCGCGACAAGGGGTCAGTCCAACTTATCGTAAGTGCCCTGCATCCACCTGTTTTCAAAAGGAATCACCATGATGTTCCTGAAAGCCACTGCTGCATTGTAATTACTGAGATGAGTTTAATCAGCTAAGGCAGGAGACTTTGTGTAATTGTCAGCATCTTTTTATTCCTGACAGAAATGAACTGAAATGTACGAGCAATCTTCAGTACTGTATAATAGCGAGACATGTAGCGGACTTCACCTGTTTTATAGGACAATTGTGTGATATTGTTGCATATTTGACTTCATTTTTTTTAAAGGCTTGGTAAAATTCAAATAAGGATTATGCTGTGAATTAGGACAATGCTGATTGCTGAGTGTCGTTTTTTTTTTTGCTACAATTATTAGTTGTTCGGGTGCAAGTAATACGGCTTAATAAATCTCTTGTCCTGTAAAATGTCACAAAAAAAGCCTATAAACTATTCACATACTCCTATTGCTCATAAGCCAAAGAAGTTTGGGTTAATCTAATGCTTAACCCAATTTAATGTAATAGAAAACATGGAAATCCAGCAAATATTTACATTAAAGAGCTTAAAACCAGTAAATGTAGGATCTTTTTGCTTTAAGAAGTTACTTAAACCATATATTTTTAGATAAAGTAGCTTCTGCTTAATTTTCTTTTGAGCAGCTATGTTTTATTTTTTATTTTTTTTGGTTTAGATTAGCCAATATCATTCATCTGACTTATCTTGTAACAAAATATTTAGTATTTGCACGTACACAGATTATGGGCAATAATCTAACTCTGTGAGACTGAGCGTGGAAACAATGTCGTGGTCTAAAGTTGAACACCATATGATAGTTTGCACTAGTGCTACTGTTGGTTAGATATAATATAAATAAACAGTAATGTTGTTACCATGGCGCACTCGTGACTGCCACTGCGCTCCAAAGTGAAACGACCTCACTAATGGTGTTTTTCCGTCACCAGCTGAGAAGCAGGGCCTCCGAGCCCCCAGTGGTGTGCTGCGTCCTTCTCTCTGAGTGTGGATGGATAACATCTGACATTTGACTTTTGAGGACAGGCTCCCATGCTCAGACATGCATGGGTTGGAGACATGGTGGTGACAGCGACGCTGCGCTGATTCCAGCTGGATCGCTGGTAGTCATTTATAGAACAGAACATTAAGTAATGCCACATACTTGATCCTCATGGCGTGTGTGATCACCTGCATATGGCGCTGCTTCATGTTCAAAGGCTGACGTGTGTGCCATCCCAGTGTTTATTTCTTGTCGAGTGTAAACACAGTGATACAGCAATATAATCATTTGGAAGGATTTTTCTTTGAGTTGTTGTCATTGCGAGTCGTATTTCCTAATCAGCGTGCATAAACCTTGTCATTAGCTTTATTTATATGGTAATCAGATTACTATGGAGAGGTGAAGGGATTTATATTTACTTCTGAGGCTGTTTGTGATTTTGATGTGGCGTGTAATTTTGTTTAAATTTCACACTGCCATATTTTGTGAAATCAGAAAACTGCAGATCAAATTGTCAGTGACTCAACCCTTTGTTTTCGCACATACTGTCATTTCTTCTTATGTTCGACTGTTTCAGTGTCATTTGTTTGCTACTCTGGGAAAAGCTGTCGGGGGGCTATTTAGTCTTAGATGCTTATGATAGTTGCCTGAGAATTTGATCATTTATTAAAATTGTGTATTGTTACGAAGAACAATACAACACAATAAATAGTTTATATTTTACTTTAACATTAAAGCTAAAATAACTGACTGTTTAGCATTAGATTTTTTTTTATCTATAACACTTTTTTATAGATGGCTTATATACCAATCTATCATTAATACAATTAATATGCACGGTAATTGATTAAACATAGTCTGTGATTGGTCAGACAGATGAATTATGTGCAAGGTTTGTTTGATCCGGTGCGTGGTCATTATCATAACATCATGGAAGACTGAATTATGATCACGGTTATTATTTGTGTAGCCACATGCTGGTATTGAAACGACTCCTCGGAGTTCGCTGACTTGTATGGTTTGGTTGGTTTTGTGTCTCTAAACTTTTTTTTTTTTTTTTTTTTTTTTCCGCAATAAGAAAATGTTAGTTGTAAGTTCTCATAGGTCTGCAGGGATATTTTCTCACGATTCACTGTCATGTCTCCTTGGCACATGAAGGAGTCTGGGGGGATGGGGAGGGGGGCCCCTTCTCCTCCTCAGCATTTTTTGACAGCAGGCCACTAACGCAGATCAATCTGGAAGTGTGGCCTGCAGCAGAAACCACGAGTGACAAGAAGAAAAGCAAACAAGCGATCAAAGCCTGTCATGCATGTGTTTGACTAGTCTGCCGTGACTTTCTGTCTGTTTCTGATAACAATATCCTGCAGCATGTTACCGTAGCAAACACCTGAGCTACCTCTTTTGTCAGGGGATGTTCAGATCCAAAGTGTGGTATTCTGAACCTGAGTAAGTGCACCTTTACTGCTCATTAGATTAAAGAGGAATTAGGCTCTGTTGTGGATTTAGGGCACAGCAAAGCGGTGGATTTAGACAGATTAAGCTCCATATAGGGGGATAAAGGCAGCTCTGCTCAGAGGTTGTAATCTGACTCCATGCATTAGCTGCTGCTCTTGCTAATTCATCAGAACAAATGGGTATTGGGTCTCGATAAAGTATTAAGTGTAGAAAAAAAATGTTTACTTACATTCGCATTTTTAGATAGTTGCTCAGCCTACAAATACAGTTTTTGGTACAAATGTGAATCTTCTTAAGGCAACGTACATGTACCTAATGTAATGGGCAAAATGTTCCAAAGTGCCATTTTGCAGGCACCAAGCAGAAAACGTCACTGTCACTATTGTATTAAATAAAAATTATTCTCCATATAAACAATTACTCAGTGTTTCCCATCTCATGACACCAACACACGAGGATTTTGTGAACTACAGTGGTTGACTAAAGCCATTTAGAGCAGAGGCCACAGTGCTGTGTCACTGTAGCTGTTTGCAGCACAGTCACTGATCAATCAATATTTTGACTACAACACATGTAGATAAATATTGGGCCTAAGGTACAGTGAGCATGGGGAGGGGGGGGGGAGCAGCTAACCCAGTGAACAGAGAGCAACTGGTCTGCAGGGATATATTAGAACCCAGCAGAGTATTAAATCTGCTTTATCACCTAAACTCTCACACAGAGGACTGGGCATTGACAGGCAGCGCAGAAATGGGATCCTGTGGGGGGTAGATTCACAATACATTTATGCACACAGACACATACATATACATATTAGTCACAACGTGGTCCACTTTTGGTTAATTGAGAAGGCGCTTTTTTTCTTAAGAATTCAGAAATAGAAAACCATCTGTCACAGGATTGTTGCCAAATGCTGTTTAGCAAAAATTGAGAGCAAATGCTTTGTCAAGGGCTGCGAATCACTAGCTTAACAGAAACTCAATTCAATTAACAACTAAGTGGATGATGATTAGATCCAGGAGTGATTTGTGTGTGTGTGTGTGTTTGTGTGCGCGTTTTATTCCATTTTGTAAATTACAGTCTGTTTTGTAACCGCAAATTAAACAAATATGTAGTAAAACAAATGAGGCTGCCATTTTGAAAAAGACAGCGAATTTAGATTTAAAACATGGTTCTACTACAGGGAAGAAAAAAAAAATGTTGAGAGCTTACACATAACTAAAGACCCAAGGAAAGTATTTTTCTTCATTCAAATATCCACCCTTAAAAAATTCTTGATATTTTTCATAAACGCTTTATGACAAAAGGCCTTCATGAAGTTAATCGAAACAGTGTTCACCTCACACTTCAGCGCCTACCGCTGCACGTAGTCTAAACATTACTAATAATGCAGTGATAATAATACTAGCGGTGGTAGGGACAGGTGCCGATTTCAACTTGTCAGTAGAGGGGCTGTGCGTAGGAGTGAGCAGGTCACTGAGTGAAAGTGGATGAAAGTGGCTGAGGGAAGCTGTGGATGAGCAAGTGGCCATGAAAATCTTCACGTAGTGTGTTATCTCACTGAAGCCAACAATAATGACTACAGTGCATTGGCAGAAAAAAAGCCTCGTAGATAAATCTTGTAGCAGACATTACGGTTTCCAAGTGTCTGGTCAGCAGAACTAGCTTCAGGCTCAGATGTTAGTGGAAGTACTTTGTCACTTTACAGGTGGTTGGACAGATTTCTTCAGAAAGGGGTAATTGGTTTGGCAGAATTTACAGAGTGACTACTATCAAACTTTCCTGTACTACAAATTTTAATGACACAAATGTGATGCATGAATTCTTACACCTCTTGCTTTGTCACTGGCAAAGGAATTGCAGTCTGTTTACATTTTGAACTGGCCTAATATTTAATTAACCTCAGACCGCAGTTATGCGCGCACACACACATAATCGCCTCGAACATATGTGCTCAATGAGAAACCCAACCGTGAGTCACGTTTTGCACCTCAGATGTAAAGATCTCCACAATAACGTTATTATCTAGGACAAAGCTCCTCTGTGTGAACAAGCACTATTTGGCCCTCATTTTTCTAACGATACAGATGGAGGGGAGGTTCCTTGTGGTGAGAGCATACCTTCATGCTAAATGAAAGACTTGTCTCGGTGGATCTGGACAAGCACCTGCATGCTGCTGTGTGACAAAGACACACACTCCTGTTTTGTGTCAGGCAGTCATTTGTATTTAACCGTGGGTAAAAATGTGCAAAGCCATCTGCAGGCTGGCAGATTAGTAAGCAGAGAGGTCTACATTGGGGGAGGGAAGTTGTACTTCCGTCAGCTCGTCGACTGCGAGCTGACAGTGCATGTATAGTGGGATATGACATAGCAAGGGTGTGCAATATCTCATGGTAACTAGTTAAGCTGCCTATTCTTTGCTATCATCTAGGCATCAGTACTCGTTGACACCCACAAACACACACTGAAGCTGATTGAAATGCAGCTTGTTCATATGAAGGACTGATGAATATGCTAATTTTTTTTTTCCATTCCCAGGACGTGGGCATGTGTGTGAGGGAACATTCACTAATGCGATAATATCACATAAAACCTGTACACATTATCCAACACCACAGCTTGATGGGTCAGAGTCAAACCTCGTCTGTGAGGGAGTTATTTGTTTCTTGTGACTTTTTTTTTTGTGTGAGCACACCCCAAACGGGGACAGTGAAGCTGGCTTTACAGGAGACATCAGAAGGCAAAGCTGCTAAAGCACTGCACCGTTGGAGTTAATTCCCAGAATTAACTCCGACTCTGAATTCTCAGGGAGGAGAGTTCTCTGTGAATTCCGAGTTGTCTCCAGGTTGCAGCACCGCATTCCCCTGCCGCTTTACTTTGGCGGGAGCCCAGTTTGGCTGATGACTGAAGCCTAGACACCAAGACTAGTACCAGCCAATATGGCATCAATGCTGTCCAGTCACACAGGTCGCCCGGTGGTTTTTGGCCTAAGCGTGCAGTTTGACAACATATGTCTTTTGCACCAGCTCGCCAGCTGTTAGTTGCACAATGAAAGAATGCAGTGTAGGGTTGACCCCACTCCCTGCTGTTTTATTTGATTTTTTTTTTTTATTTCTTCATTATTTAAGCTCAATCCTACTAAATCGGAATTAATGTACTGCAGATTTTATTTTATGTTTTAAATTGGCGGGACCAGTCAATACTGTATAAAATCTAAGAGCAATTAATAATTCATATACTTTTGTATTTTAATCAAGTTTAAAAAATAAACTCATTTGTTTTTAACCTTATGTTGCAAGGCAAAGGCTATTTCCAGGTCCTGAACGGAACCTTTGAAATGCAAAGGTTTAAAAAAGAAAACTCGCTAATGAACGTGTATTAGGTTAAGTGAGAAAAGCCCTAATTACTGATAAATACTCACATTTTTGTATTTTTTTATTTTTTACCTTGTTCATTCACTGTTGATCTGTGTGCAGGAAATGACAACACCTCGGGGGGACTTTTCCTTTTTTTTTTTTCAGGTGTTAGCTAACCTTGCTAAAGTACGTAGTGTGTGGACAACAGAGAAACTCCAGCTATACAAATACAGCTGGAGGTGAGTCGAGGCCCCAAGGTTTATTTACACACGTGTTAATTTTAGACCACCTGGCTGAAAATTAACCCTCCTATTCCACGTGGTGGTGAATTTGGTGTCAGCTTATCTTTGTCTACTGTAGGAAAAAAGGAATCTTTCATTAGATGTCAGCTTGTTCTATAATTGACCTGACAGGATGTTGTTTTGCAAGATTGACATTTATGTGACTAGACATGACAGCGCTTCCTGACTGACATATTACTTCTTACAAAATTGTTAGAAATCAGGACTTAAATTTGGACTTGACATTATCGTTTAATTTTTAAGTGAACTCCATTATGCTGTTTTTATTTTGGTTCTGCCTCTGAATCTCCAAAAAATGTGTTATGAGACAACCAGGCAGAGAAGGGTTAAATTTGCCCCAGAGCTTATGATGGCAGGCCACTCAGTAACTCCCACCCCCCCCCCCCTTGGAGAGAAGAGGGAGGAGGACCATTGCCTGGCCCACTCCCTCAAAACACACTCTGCAGAGGCTGACCAGAGCCAGAGTCGTGACTGAGTGTGTTATTGGGTAGGCAGGGGGTAGACAAACTGTAGAAGTGGGACATATTTGTTACCCTGCCCTTGCTGTTTTGTCTGTCAAATAAGGTCCTGGGGCCAACTGAAAAAGGACCACCAGGTGGAATTTCATTACTAGCTGTGGGCTTTTACCAGTAAATTTTCTCAGCGAATATTCGGCCAAGCAAGGTCAATTTATCTCATTTAAAAGTAATTTACACAACACCTGTTCGCGATAGGCCGTAGCTTGCGAATAATACAGATCAGAATAGACAGCTGGAACCCCTGAAATTAAAGTGGACTCAGCGTTTGCCTCCAGTTGCCCGGGCAAGTCGAGCCCAATCATACTGCAAACTGTGCACCTCCTTTAGCCAGGCTGTGGAGAGGTTAGTGTGTCCCATGGCTCCCATTGATTTTGTGCCTATCCAAACGCCGCCAGGGATCTATGCATTACATTGACCAATCATTTAGTCTTTAATACCATCCTGGTCCCTATCGGACAATTAAAGAGAGTAAAGGGAAGGCTCATGGACTCCTACTATATCTTTTTGGTGCCTGCTGCTTATGAACAGTTGCATTTTGACTTCATAAATGCTTGCAAACAGGTCCTGTTTCTCATAGTCTGCGGTTGATGCAATAGTCAGCTGTCATTATTGTGCAGGCCCATTCATGCATGCATGTGTTTTTGCGTTTGTGCAGTGATGACTCTAAGGAATGTCCAACTTTAAGAGGTAGCTAGAGCTTAGCATTCCACAAATTTTAGTTTTTGCGTTCAACCCACTGAATCGTGAATCATGAAACAGTGGATGTGGTTGTTGTTGTTGTTCCAACAAGATAATCTCCTGAGCCTACGATATGGTCCATTGTTGGTAATTAATGCCGTTGTCACACCCCAGTCCCACACACACACACACACACACACCCTCAGTAGCTGTCATTTTCTTTGGCAGCTTGTTCGTTGCTTTGCTATATCATGCAATTCAATAGTGGCCCATCCTCTATAAAAAACGGCCGTGTTGTTGAAGCAAGCTTGTGCACAGTTACTGCTCTGAACACAAATTTAGGTATGTGCCTGCCTGTGACACACAGTCTCAAGAATACTAAAGACTACAACATCTTTGACAGCTTTTCTACGGAGACTCAGCTGATACTTCAGTCAGCACTGTCTTTTTTTTTTTTCCCCCCAGTCCTGTAAAAATGTGAGACATGCTGTGCGAGGCGGATTATTTTCTTTTTCACTGGCTCAATTATTTTCTGCCTCTGTAGTGTATTCCAGCCACTCAACCAACAACACGCTTCTTGTCTTTTTCCTCTGTTCAGTTCTAGCTGTGGTTCTGCCATCCCTGCTTTCAACCATGACTACAATGCTTCCTCTAGGCCACCATCTGCCATTCATTCAGCATTTTTCTTTCCCTTTTGCATACTCATATGCTAACACTGCTATTCAACTGTATCAGACCTATGTATCAAGACCAAAACACCCATAAGGCTTCAGGCACGTCTCCCTATATAGAACGTAATCCGATTCCCCCCCCCCTTGGGGGAATGTGGCAAGCCTTGGGGGCAGCTTAATCGAGGTACAAATCAGCCAGTTGGGTGGCAGATAGCGTATTTCCAAGTGATTTTAAGCCAGCACTTTGGAAGCATTTGGCAGGGTGAAAGTTTTCCCCAACAGCCCAATTTCATGGTTATTTTCTATCTCAGACACTTTGTGCCAGTAATGTTGTTGGACATTGGATGCAAGCTATGTTAAACATTTGTTAAGTAATGTCTGTTTTGTAGCTGGCAGTTAGGTAAGAGGGCAGGGACTTCTATTCCGCTTAACAGATGGTGTATACAGTACAGAGCTATGTGGTTCCAGAGTATTAGGCTGCAGCACTTCATGGGATGTCTTTATAAAGCTTGTTTGCTTTTCATGAAAGTAAATATGCTGTGTGTTTGAGAGCGTGCTATCTTTAATACCCTTTGTAACCATTGCCAGGATAAATGACGGTTTAGTTGTTGTTGCCTCTCATGTAAAAATGATTCAGTCGTGTTCACTCTCTTTGTATTTGCAATTATTGAACTTTAACATTACAGGAGAGCTCTGTTGGGCACTTACCAAGTGGGCATATCTTTACAAAAGAAAAAGTTGAAAAAAGCTCATCCTCTGTGTCCTGTTGAAAAAAGTGGGAAAAAAAAGATATTTGTGCACAGCTGAGAAGGCCCAAGAAAATGGACGTGGGGAGTCAACGCTTCCTTCAGGCACTCAAGCTGTCAAGTGTTCCTATCTCAGTCCTGACTTTAACCACTGATTTGATCAACGGGCACACATGACCCTCAAGGCAAGCCTGTTTGGCCTGAAGGGATCGGGGCATGACCCAGGCAGCCCACTACTGCTTGACCCACAATACCCTGTAGCACCTAGAGTCCTAAAAAGGCCCTGCCCTCTACTTCTGCTTCCAGTGTTTGGCTGGACACTGACCGACTTTTGAATGTGATGCATTAACAGCTGCTAGTAAAGACTGCACAGATGGTGCATTCAGCATAATACTCTGCTAGTGAATTTTGAAAGTGCTTTCTCTGCAATATGGAGGTCAGGCTGGCAGCAGAGAGGGATGATTTACTTTACAGTCACTTTTAGCCCAGAAGGGTTGCATAATACAAGCGACTTCAGGGAATCCACCACAGCTTCTCCTGATACATGGAGTTGCCCTAGGGGGCTAGAAATGGTGAGATGAGGTGTTTGTGTGTAGTTGGTGTGGAGTTATTTCCTTTGCTGACTCATAATTCTTTTAGTCTTGAGAGAAATAATTCCTTTCTTGCCCTTCCTCCCTCTCTCTCCAGCCCATGCTGCTTTTTTGCTTTTCGTTCTTGGCAGTCAGGTACGCCTGCTGGCAGGAGAACCCACCACACCCGCACAGTCATGGCCTAGTAACAGAGATGGGCTTGAGAGGTGGGTGTGGGCACAGGGGAAAAGAAAGCCTTGACAAAGGAAGGGGACTCTTAGGGACCTTGTTGTCTTGGCAAGAGGTGGGAGGAGGTGGCTGGCTGTGCCATCCCATTGCTTCGCCACCTGTCTTCCAAAAATCCAGTGTTAGTCGGCCAGAAATTAAAACTCAACCATGAATCTCTTGTAAACAAACACTTGACACAGAATAATGCTTGTTTTAGTATTATATGTAATAATCTTAGTAGAGTAACAACTGGGGCGGCTGTAGCTCAATTGGTAAGGCAGTCATCCACGGACCACAGGGTCAGTGGTTAGATCCTTAGTTCCCGGTTATATGTCAAAGTGTCTCAAAGTGGGCAAGACACCGAACCCCTAACAGCCCATTCCCATCCCCAGCTGTGCAGTGCCGGTCCAAACCCTGTGGAAATTGGGGATGGTTGCGTCAAGAAGGGCATCCGGCGTAAAAACTGTGCCAAATTAACATGCAGACAATGATCCGCTGTGGAGACCCTGAACTCACGGGATAAGCAAAGGGGACAAAAAAAAAAAAATAATAATAAAAAAATCATAGTAGAATAACAACTCTTTAATGCTTTTTGCAATGTCTATACATTTATTTCTTTAGAACACTAAATATTTCGCTTGCCAATTCAGACCTTCCCTTTTTTTTCCCCTTTTGACACAGCATAGGGAATGCCATTTTACAAATGTGTTGGAGCTATTAATGATGAAGAATGTTATCTACAGTTCAGGCAATGTTTTATTCGGGTCAGCCTCAGGTCCTGTATGCTCCGTTTACAAAGTGTGGGTGCAAATATAGACTGGCCTCATCCCCTCTGTATGTGTCTAGTAATTGCATTCTAGAAATGCCAACATCTCGGCTGCCAACAAGCCCTCCTTGGGAGGTGCGATCACGCCTGTTGAGGCATATTATCTCAGAGGCAAGCTGTGAATGAGTACTGAAAACACTGAAGTCAGTTGGAGTTTCTGGAATGTAACATTTTTCTATTGATTTAAATACTAAATTGTATGGCGGCGTATCATATTCTATTCAGTTAGATTGTTTTGACTTTGCCTCCTGTAGGTGTAGAACAGGTGATTCTCCATATTCATAATATTATCTTACCTTCGTGTCATTCTAAACTGTGCTTCACAGAGTAATATTGCCCATGGACAAGATATATGACACATGGCAAACATGATTTTGTGCTTGCAGAAAATTCCTCTTTGACGCAAACCCTAGAGCTGGTTATAAGTGCTCCCTGCCCTGCTCGTTTTCCAACTAACCCCACCCAACTATTGTTCTACACACTGCTGATCACCTAGATGAGGTGTGTTCAGTCATTTTAAAGTTTGTAGATACCAGTTTGTCTTTCCCCACCCCACCCTAATCTAAGATGTATCTTCCAGGTTCTTATTGACTAAATACACCTGATCTAGGTAATATACTGTAGGCAGCGCAGAGAAAGGTGGAAAACAAGCAGGGCAGAGGTCCCTGAGACCTGGGGTCCGGAATCCCTACTTAGAGGGTTTGCATGTGTTGGGGCTGAAAAAGAGTGAAATACAGTATTGCTCTTGGCAGCTGACTGGCAGGCAGAGAATCGGATAAAAATTTGTAGCAACACGGACACTAATCCCAGCTACAAACTATAGAAGTGATTCGCTTACAGAACTGGTATTAATCAACCAACATTTAAACGCTTTGAATAAGTTGTTACAAAGCTGCTCAGTTCAATTATTGTAGCAGACTGTATGTATTTACTCTTTCCTGGTATCACATATATATTGCATGTTACAACTTGGTTGCAAAGCTTTTGAAGTCCCAATTTCTAGTTTTGTGACAACCGCAGCTCCAGCATTACTCCACACAGTGTATCTGTATCATGTCCAGCCACCTGTCGGCATATCACCACACACTCAGAGAACAAGCCACAAACAAGAACACTTTGTTAAGAGGCTTCCTGGGCACTGGAAGATCGCTCTGGGGTTAGTGGGGACATATGTTCTCGATAGACTTGTGTCGTCAGACCTTTCCAATACAAGCGCCAGTTGACAGCAAGATGGAGAGTGGTGGAAGACTCCCACAAAGGTTGCTCTGTGTATGTGCAGGGTCAGGTTTTTGTCCAGACTGGAATCCAAACATGCCCACTAGTCCTACCTCAGCTGCCTGACCTTACTGTTTACCATCAAAATGTTGAAACTGTAGCCTTGAAACCTTGTGGAAAGGTTCCTTAATTATGTCAAAGACCAGTCACATGATAGCACCAACCTTATAGGTAGTCTGTTACACTGCAAGTACAGTGTTCACTTAAGGGTATTATAAAGACAGGTGAAGGAGAACTCTGTAAACTTTCGTTTACAACCATTCATAAGCTTAAGGGAGGGTTGTTTTATTTTTTTATACTTACGATATGATGAGCTTGTAGCCAAAGGTTAATGACCCATCTAAATTTGTGTCCAATGTAATGTTTTTGTCCCAAGTAATGTTAACTACATAGTACCAAATGAAGAGCATCAGGAGTTTTTTTTTTAATTGGAATTCACAGAATGAAAATGTATAATAATAATAATAATAATAATAATAATAATATTATTATTGTGACATTTTGACTTAGTATTTTAAGGTATCTGCAACTGGTTAACATCCCCCAGTTAGGTGTCGGGGCAAGGTTAAATAATGTTACACAACAGTGATGAAGTTGGAAGTGAAAACCCTGTAACCTTGCAACATAGCAAAATGTCCATGGTTTGATAATTAATTGCCATAGTTTTCTATTAATGTCTATGTCCTGCCTATTTGGTTATTAATCCATAAATTATAGATGTTTAAATGAATATGATTTAAAAAAAATCTTTTGTCACAAAAAACTGTTGTAATGCATTTATTTCTGCATATGGATATACAAACCCAATTCAAAACAGTTGGGACAATGTGTAAAATGTAAATAAAAACAAAATGCAATGATTTGCAAATCTCATGAAACCATATTTTATTTACAATAGAACATAAACAAACAACATATCAGATGTTGAAACAGAAATTTTACCAATTCATGGAAAATATTTGCACGTGAATTTGATGGAAGCAACATAAAATCATAAAAGTTTGAACAGGGTGATGTTTACCATTGTGTAGCATCCTGTCTTCTTTTAACAACTGTCTGCTGGAGTTAAGGAGGGGTATGTTGTTCCATTTTTGTCTGATGCAGGATTCTAGGTGCTCAACAGTCCTGGGCCTTTGTTACTGGATGTTTTGTTTTATGATGCACCAAATAGTTTCTATTGGCGAATGGTCTGGACTGCAGGCCGGACAGTTCAGCACCAGGACTCTTCTCCTGTAAAGCCATGGTGTTGTGATGGATGCAGTATGTGGTTTAGCATTGTCTTGCTGAAATATGCAAGTCCTTTACTGAAAGAGAAATTGTCTGGATCTGGAAGATCACGCGTATCCAGTTTTGACCTTTAGCGTTGTCCTTTGCACACAGAGATTCCTCCTGATTCAATGAATCTATTAACCTAATTAGTTGTTAAATGCTCCTCCATTTGTTTTTATTATTTGCAGCAATTACTTTTCCAGCTTTTTGTTGCCCATGTTCTAACTTTTTTGAGTGTGTCGCTGCCATCAAATTAGAAATGAGCTAATATTTCCTGTGCAATGGTAAAATGTGGGTTGATGAAATTTGCAAATCATTGCATTCTGTTTTTTATTTACGTTGTACACATTGTCCCAACTTTTTTGAATTGGGGTTGTAGATCACAGCTTTCTTCATGCTAAGATTTGACATTGAATATTTGGATTCATAAGTCGGTTATCCAGTGTTTGCTGATAAATCCACATAGCATTTTAGCTCATTTTGATGAGCATTTTTCACGCCATGATTGGCCTTTTTATAAATTAACAGTTTCAGCCAAATTACAACTTAAGATAGTGAGGATGACCTTTCAGTTCAACTGGCACTTGTCTAGTTAGACGAGAACATTTGCTTTGATGAAAATGCATATGGATGTTACTGACTGGGGTGAGAAGATCCCCAGAAAAGATGCATTTCAGAAGTAAAACAATGAAAGAAAATGTATTTTTATAGAAAGAATGATCATCAAATTATATTAGCATGTTTTTCATCAAAAAACAGCAATAACTACCTGTCAAATGTGTGACATTCTACTGATTTGTTATCTATATATTCAGGTGTGATTTCCTGCAGCTCCTTTCGTCTCCAGATAAGTTTTTGTTTTACAAGCAGGAAGAATGCTTGTGGTCACGGTCTTGCTGAAATAGGAAGTTGTCCCCAACCAGGCATGCCTCTTCTGTATGAAGTGGTATTCATGCTGATTGAGCTTGCTTTGCACTTGATGCAGATCGCCCACTCTCCCATTGCCAAAGCATCCCCACATCCTCACATTTCCACCTCCATGCTTTACTGATGGTGGTAGACAGAGCTCTGCGTCTGACATATGTTCTCGGATCCAAACAACTCAAACTTTGACTCATCAGTCCACAGGACTGTTCCAGTCATCTCAAATCTTGGCCCGATGCAACCTTTTCTTTTGATTTGCCAAATTTTGTAGGTGTTTTTTTTTTTTTTTTTCGTTTTTCCTAGCAAATCTGCCCATGAGGCCAGCTGACCTGAGTTTCCTACTCACAGTTTTTGTGCCCACTTGTTTCTCTCGTTTTATTCAATGATGCAGCCAATTCAGCAGCAGTAAGGTGTCGATTTCTCAAGCACATTTATAATCAGTTCTACTTTCGGGGAAATGTGCTCTCGGGCCTTCCAGTGCATCATCCGTTCTAATCATGTTGCAATATGTCTCTGGAGACTATAGTGTGCACTAACTTCTCTTTCCCAAAAACAAACATAGACTGATGACTTTCTATGGAAAGAAGATGGATCTGTTTGACCATTTTTAGTTATAATTCACACTGAACATCACAGGCCACTCTCCCTAGAGAGGAAAAGCCAGTAAACCAAATATTGGTTTACTGGACATGAACTTTTATTTGTCCCCACCTGAATTTCTGGAAAAATTAGTCATAAGATTGCCACAGATTTTTCAGGCAGTTGCTGCTTAAGGTTAAGTTTAACATGCGACCGTTATTCTGTGCTTCAAATGAATAGTTTTTTCTTTTTGGTCTGTTTTGTAATCCCTTTACAAACATTTAAATGAATAGAACAAACAAAATAATAGAGATAAAAATCTTTTTAGACCTTCAAATGAAGATTTAACATCATGCCTAAGACTTACAAACTGTAGGTTCTTCTCTTGTGCGTTTTTTATGTTTTACATAGGTGTCAGCTGGTTGTCATGGCCATAAAAATCAAGTGTAGCATTTAGCAAGTTGCATGTATTTTGCATTTGTCATAATAGCAGTCTTATGCATAGCACATAACAGTGGTGTATATGCAGATAAAGGTGGCTGTGACACTGTGCCACAGGTTCCATATACCGGAATAGCTTGCATACAGCCAAGCGTGCCTCCATCGCACCGTGCAACCGTCGCACCATGTCTTCCAGATCCTTTCAGCCTCCTTTGTTGTTCCGTCTCTGTTACGCTCCAAAGCTGATTACAGCACCTTCTCTAATGAAAGCTAATCCTGTGTCACGGCATTGTGGAGGAAGAAGAGGAGAAAGAGGTGGGGGCGGGGTGGGGGGCGGCGGCAGGTCTTAGCACGGCAAAGCTAGTAGGGAATGTCTTCATCAGGACCTGTCAGAGTGGCTTTCAGGGGAAATGCCAGATGGTGTTAGTGTCTTCTCAAACGTGGAAGCCTGCGGGTTGTTTCACATTAAGATGGAAGCCCATTACATCTCACACACAGTACTACTGAAACTTGCAATGGCCTCTAATATTTCAGTTATTCAGTCCAGTTTTTTTATCATAGCATCCTATTAGCAAAAAGTGAGGGGGTCTAAATTATTTAGTGTTGGTACCTTAAGTTTGCTGCTCTATAGTGCTTCAGGTCCCTCTGCCCTATCTTGCTATATACACAATTTCATGTATATGGAAAGATCCACGCCCAGGCTGAGAATCTAATACTAATACTAAACGTAATACTGTAGGTTGAAGAAACATCTGGCTTGCACTATGTGACCCACTTGTCCAGAAAATCCGCCCTGAACAATTGCATTTCTTGCTGTTTATGAAGAATGCAGTCCTCTCCTATTTACATTCATTCAAATTAGCCAAAGAGCTAATTTATCATTTATCATGCGCTTGTTTGTTTATTTATTCAGCAAGCAATGAACCCTATTGTTTCCCTGAGTGTAAAACTGTATAAAGGACACATTATACGTAAATTAAATGGCTAACACATTTCCTGGTTATAAAACTGGTCCTTAACTTTTCTTGGCAAATGTGAAATAAATAAAACATGATCTGTATCTTTTAAGCCCTGCATGTGCAAAACAGCTAAGCGAGAATAGTGAAAAACGTGGTCATTGCAGCGTAGAGTACAGAACAGAACATCCACTTTCCTGACAACTTAATGCACGAGACAGAAAGTTAAAGTCAACTCGCTAATTCATCTGCCCTGGTGTTGGCAGGACATCAGCATGATACAGAATCTGCAGACTGCTGACGTTTATTCTGCCTGTTTGGCTTGGAGAAGAAATTGTGGCGCAGTTGTAGTGTCAGTAGCTAATGTGGCTTTCTAGACAGTGAACTGATTTGACTTGCCTGAGGTCAGGGCATGGCTTGTAATTTGCTGAAGACTATAGGTTGCGTGAGGATGGTATATCTGCAGAGACTGTAGGTCAGCGAGTGGATCGTTTTTTTTGATTGGCAGGTTCTCTTTTCCAGCTAACATTTTTTTTTCATCCTGACTCTTGATGCATTTTTATTTCATTGACTGATCTTTCACTCCCTCGGATTCACGCGCCTCCCCCACTCCAGCTCCAAATTACTTTCATTTGCCGGCTGTGATCCAGGTCCCTGGTGACCTCTCACTGTGTCATTGATCGGTAACTATATTGATGGCTCGCTACATGGCCAGCCACCACCAAAAAAACCACTGCAGGGACATCCCTTTGAAAAATGCCTATCCACCCCCCACCTCACTGCGTCCGCCACCTACTCCCATCCTTACATGCGCACATACATTTAGCCATCCTTTCATTCGCCCATGCCAGCCTCCCACGACTGAGCCCTATAACCCCACTAATTAATCAGGGACTTAGTCAGGATGCTGCCTAGCAGCGGTGCATTTTGATCACCTGCTGCTCCGAACGATTTCTACAATTCTCATTTAAAATCTCTCGAGGCAACAGCAGGATTAACATTAACATTTGCTTGTCACCCATCACACATTGGCCAGGTCTATACAATACTGCTATAGGTACTGCCATCTCCTGTCAGAACCTGATCGTGTTTGATATCTCTGACAGCGATGGCAAGAAGGGTGCACGTCCTGGGTGCGTTGTCAGCTCATTCACTATATGACCCGTCTATCTTAATAATTAAGATCCCTTTATTAGCACCGTTGACAGAAACCTCTGTGCAGACGGCCATGCATTATCTCATTAAGCAGCTGCTGGATGCACAATTCCTATCGTTTGTGTTTCACTTCATTCTGCTAATATATGATCTTTAAGCATGTAACAGCAGAATATGTATGATCAGGCATCTGCTCACATTTCCATCCTTGGATCAAGTCGGTGCAGTACATAGCATGCTGCAGGCGAATCATTTTTAAGCCAATATTTTGATGGATGAAAGATTAAGACAGACTCTACAGTGCTGTTTCCCTGGCAACCCTTTTTACTCCCTTTTATCTAATATCTCTCGTGTTTGTTGATGCAATGTAAAAGCTTATATCTCTGCAACTGATGATGATGGTCAGCAACTGTTTGCACTACATTTAACAGTCCATTCAAAGCATTAAGTTAAAGTTATGGTCATCAGAGCTCAAATTAGGCATGACCAGTGGCCACAGATTATAGACCAGCTTGCAATTTGTACATGCCAGCACAAGCAAATATATTATTTGTGTTTTTATGTTTGCATAAATATAATGATGATGTTTGTTAAAAAGTTATTAAATATAACCAATAATGCTTTGTTTTTGTTTGTTTTGTTTTTAGCCTGGCATTGTTTGGAGCACAGGAACTTACAACGTGAAAAATCTTCAAATTGGCAGTTTGTGACAATAAAATCACAGAATTGAAATGTGTGTGCAAAATAAAATAAAAAAACAATAATCAAAAATAACTGAAGTGGTTTATTTAAATTACTGTCCATCTGACAACTTTGACAATATGTTTTTCAGCATATTACACAATGGCATTTGTGCTCCATGTAACTAAAGCCAATCAGCCGACAGCACCAGTAGTGCTGAAACAACGGAGCACAAGAGTGTGGTGCAACAAATAGACATAAAACAAATATATAAATATTACAGTTAATTTGAAAAGAAACAACAATCAGTAGTTTGTGAGCATCTTTGTACTCAAACAGAGTCTGGCCGCTTTCTTCCTCCCTGACTGGACTAATCACAACATAATAATTTCAGGGAATGAATAGTAATTTGAAGGCACAATTTAGTAATTTTAAGGTGTGAATTATTAATTACAGGGAGCAAATTAGGTAGTACAAGAGCACAAATTATTAATTCCCGGGAACGATTGATAATTTGAATGAACAAATGATTAAATATGTTCTCCGTAATGCCTGCTGGGCTTGTCATCATGGCAAGATATCAGTCTGTGACACATGCCCCCAGATTCTTTGTTGACAGCACAGCTCAGTTCCCTTTTGCATATATATTTTCTCCGATGTAGCCGTGGGCTCCTTCTCTTGTTTTTCTTTCTTGGGGAAGGTGCGTGCTGTTGGTTCTGTTCTCCTTCCTGCCTCAACCACAGAGGTACAGTAACTCTATTCCCACACCAGATACAATCAGCAGACTCAAAGGCACTGAGCTTCAAAGCTATGCTCTGCTAAGCGTTTCGTTAAGGGTCGGCTTCCACCCCTACTGATGCATGGTAAGGAGGTTCACAACAATTTCTAAGTGACCTTTTCACCACTGCTGCTTCAGAGCCTGCAGGCCTTTTCTGGTCTGTCCTCATTGGCCAGGTTGGAGACCAGTATATTCTGTTGGTTGACTTCCATTTTAATACATTTTAATATGTACAAGCGTGCGACGTAAAAGACGAGACTCTGGCGAGAAGAGAACATGTGCACAGTCCTTTCCGATTTTTGTCCATTCACTTTAGGATCATCACCAAGCATGGACATCGTGTGCAATTATTTTACCATCCACTAATGTAGTATTGCATTATATCTTCTTTTCAAAAATCATACTGCAGAGAATTATTCTTTGCTTCCTCAGAGCTGCTTTGTTCTCAGAGGGATCAGCTTACCATTTGTTAGTTTTATTATTTCTTCATTCAAGTCTAAACTCTAAATTAATCTGGCAGCCATAACTCCCTTATTAAATGTGGTTTTCATCTGGTATTATAATATCCTATTTGTCCTGTGGACTGGATGTGTCACTCATGATGCAGCTGGAATATACAGTACTTTGTGTTAATTGTGTGTACAGTTAGAGGACCATCATTCCTACTGAGTGCGGACTTATGAATTTATTGATTGACAATGTTATAGGTTTCCTAGATGGACTGATGAGGGTGGTGGAGTTGTGTCGAATGTGAATGACATACAAATTTCAGACCTGATCGACATCGTGCTGCTATATGGAGGTGTGAGCTAGATCCTACTGTGAATACATTTTCAACTTTGGTATAAAGAAATTGTTATATGTTTCAGTTGCTGCAGTTTGTTTTTATTGTGGACAAAGGTCTTTTGCATTATGCGTGGGTCATCATCTTATGCTCTGTGGTAGTGTAATAACAGTCTAATGTAATAGCATGTCCTTTGTTTCCTGTTATCTGCAGACACCCATGGATTCTGTTCATCCTGGAACTCCTAAACACATCCTGCTCTTATTCAGTGTTATGTAATTTGATTAACAAACCCTGACTATCAGTGGACAGTGAGTTGCACACTCTTGGTGCTCTATTCAACATTTGTCGTCCACTGTGCGTGCAACCAACAAAAAAGCTTCCAACTGGAAGGACGTCTGAGTGTGATTGCATTGCAGATTTATCACATGTGCATATACTGCATCTGCATCCTGCTGTTATTCCGAAGCATAATCTCACATTTTTCGACGTGTGCATTACTTCTTTTTTTTACTCCGTGATGCCTTTTGCAAACAAACACTACTGCAAACCCTCGAGTCGTTCTCCCTCTTACCAAGCACTGGCATTTATGAACAGTTTGATCAGATATTGAGTTTCCAATTGATTCATTATAGGGCTCTTGCTTCAGCTTCTAGCCACTCAAGATAAAGAGCACAGAGAAAGAGACAAATGGATCAGGGGAGATGGTGATGGCTTTTTTGTTTAAGTAAGGAAACACCGCTACAGATCAGTATCGTGCTTGATGCTGCCTTTGCATTATGACGTCACACCACGCAGTCAAATAACTTTTGGTATTCTATGCTTTGTATGAACTGACCTTTGTTCCACTCGCACATAGTTCTGGACTCTTTGTTGTGCCTCAGCTCTTTCTCGGTCCTGCTGAGATTTCCACTGGTCATGCTGAGTCTTAGGGGAGGAAAATTGCTGTTGTGGTGGCTTGTCTGGTGCAAGGGGGCGGAGGATTTGACTATGGCAGTGACAGCGATAGTGTCGCTCATATTCCGCGAGGGCTCGCGCCAAATGTTGCAACATCAGTAATATTTTTTTTTTTTTTTTGAGGGTCAATTCGGCATCTCTGGGGAAAGATGCTGTCCAGCGCAGGATTTAGGTTTCTGGCCCTGGTACTGTAAGCATTTATCATAGGTTGTTGCTTTTCTTGCCAGTCAGTCTGCTGTTTTGGTGCGATTTTAAAGGAATTCACTTATTTTTAACATCGCACACTCGTTGGCCATGATCCCAACTCATCTCGGACATAGCCAGCTTTAACAGAGGCTGTTAGCTTGCTCGTGACTGTCTGAGAAATCCAGTTGATGTTTGCTATAGATACTGATGTTGATAAAAATAACCTGGCACCGTGGCTGTCAGTAGCACCACTAGCTAAATATTGATCAACCAACCGTATTATGTGAGTGGAGCGGTATTGTTTCAGTAGCTCATTTTTGGCTCTTCAGTAGTTTTCCGATCTTTAGTAAGCTCCACTGAATGTGGCTGTACTGATATTTGTTTTGTTCATAATGTCAGCTTTAGCAGAGATGGCTGACAAGTCCAGGTAGGAAGGTAGTGTACAGGAACTGTAGACGTCTGAACTGCCAGATCAGGTCAGACTCCCAGTTGCACTCGGTGTTCTTCACTAAACGAAGCCAGGAGCTCTGCAGCAGTCTGTCTCACTTTCTCCAATTAAGCTGATCTGTCTAGCACCATATGACTGTGCACCTCCTGCTGTCTCATTCCTCAGAGAGATCACATTAGCTCTGAACTACATCAACCTCAACGTTTCAAGCTGCCTGTTTTCTGGCTGCTTCTCTGAAGTTTCTGATGAGCTGCGCCGAGAAGTGCAGATTTCTAAAGAATCACACCTGAATGCCTGCAGTGGTATTCATTCTGGTATAATTATTATGTTCATGATTGCTGCAAGAACAAAAGTGGCTGCTTGGATTGATGATTTAAAGCTTTGAGTCCTGAGACCTGAGACTCGACTGCAGAAGAAAAAATTAAATGTTGCTATAGACCTTTCTGACTGGCCCAGCGTGATATACATTTATTAAATAAACTTTAAAGTTGATTTAACATGCCCCCTAGACATTCAGAGGTGTATTTCTCTATTATTCTTTAAGGCTAATGGCTGATTGATGGCTTTAATTTGTAACTTGGAAATTACAATGCTAATCTGAGACAAATTACCAGGGAGCGTTAAATCAGACTCCAGATTTTTTTTTCTTTGGCCGTCTCTAGCCCTCGCTCATACTCTGGTCTTTTCTCTCTCATGCTAGATTTGAGGCTGCAGTGCAATTTCCTGGTTACATAACAGAAGGGAACAAAGAAATGGCAAAATTAATGAAGGCAAAAGAGAGAGGCTAATGGAGACCATTTTCGAGTCATACATAAGCCTCAGGGGGACAGCCTCAGGTCAGTTTATGGTCTTATGGCTCTCTAAGCTGTAAGGATGGATAGATGCACCGGGTTATTTGCAGCAATCAGCAGTCGCTGTATGTGAGGGGATGTTCTGATACTGTACGGAAACGGGTTGAGATGAAGCCATTTTAGACTTCAACCGTCAGTAGCTGATCTGTTTGAATGGATAATTACTGCAAGAAATTGCCCATTATTTAATCCAATATTTGACAACACCATTTATCTTTGGTTTTAAGAAACTGAACACAACAAAGGTTTGATGGTTCTTCGTGTTTGACTGAGTCACTGATCCATGTTGTGCTCTTTCTTCAGCTCGGGGTTTTCAATTTTTGTCATGGGAGTAACGCCTTTTTCTTTTGAGCGTAGAACCCACCATTACAATGTGCCATGTAATGTTTTGGCAGAGGTGGCTGTTATTCTTGTTAATATAAGGGCTGTTAGAAATTCCACAGGGGGAAAGTTCACAGTGTTTCCATTGTCATGACTGTAGAAAATGAAAGGATGATGTGTTGAGAGCTTGCCAGAGCAGCAGAAACCACAGCGTTTACACACATAATATTGTTCTTCAGTGTTTGGATTTCGAAAGTGCCCGGTTTTGTGTACTTTTTCGGAGCTGATGGGACACAGTCATTATTCACAGCTACTCTGAAAGTACCAACTGGGGTACTATTTGAGGGAAACCCTATCTCGGCAGTGGTCATATTTCAGCTACTGTAAGGCTGAATATGATTGTTGTTCACAGAAACATAATCTGGTAATCATTCTAACCATTAAATGTGGGGTTTTCCCATGCATCTTCCTGATGAGGCTTGGTGCTGTTACCTTTCGACCCAATGTTCTCCACACCTGCATTATTTGTGCCGTGGGTTAGCAGTTACCAGTTAACTTTCCACATGAACAGAATTTAGCTTTTGCAAGGAAAGTTGTAAACAACTTGTTTAGTCTTAAAAGTTTATGTTCTCTAAGGGCATAACTATGCTAGACTTGGTGTCTTGGGAGTTTACCTGTCATTGCATGAAAACTTAATTGGCTAACAGTGTGGTTTGGAGAAAATACTGTAACCACTGTAACCTCTGCCCTTGTCATATAGAGCTAATTGTGACAACCAACTAAGGTCAATGCTCCTAATCTTGAGTGAACCATCTGTGGAATAATTATGATACAATTCAAATTTCCAGAAAAGTTGGGACCCAGTGTAAATAGAAAGAGAATGCACTGATCTCTTTTTCATCTATTACATTTTTAAATTTGATGCCAGTAACTTGTTTCCAAAAACTTGGAACACGGGCAACAAAGCACTTGAAAAGTTGTGTAATACAGAACAAAACACCTGGTGGAATATCTCACAACTATTGAGGTCAACGGCTTTCAGCTTGTCGCCACAGTGGAACGAGTTCCGCACGTTCATTTGGCATGAGTTTGAGCCCTTCCTGACGCAAATCTCCCATTTTATGGATTTTAACCTGCTGCCTTCTGCATTCCAACCCAATGCTCTACCACTGAGCACTTAGGCCCCCTTAACAGGCCATTACCATGAGAGCATCCCAAAAAAGCTTAGTCTTGTAGAAGTTAGGATTGAGGAAGGTTCATTACTGTGAAACACTGTGTTCAGTGCCTTGAGAGTAACCTTTTTTAACTAAAAATTGCAAAGAATTCGGGCATTTCATCATCTACGGCACATAACATTAAAATATTTAGGAAATCCAGAAAAATCTATGTCCATAAAGGACGCGGCCAAAACCCAATAGTGATGAATGGCTGCAGTTTTCAGGACCTGAAGCAGGACTGCATTAAAAACCTGATTCTGTAGTGGAATCATTGCACGGGCTCAGGAAAAGCTCTGAAAACCATTGTCCGTGAACACAATTCATGGCCACATCCACAAATGCAAGTTAAAAAGAAACCGAAACACAGCTGCCTTCCGAGCTGATTTAAAACTGACTGAGGTAACGGGGAATAACTGTCTTGTGGTCTTAGTCAGACTTCTTTTAGGAAATTCTAGGGACCTTCTGACTCAGCATGCAGTATAAAAGTCAGCTTCTCTGATGCTGTGGGGGGTGCATTATTTGCATAGTGTGGGTAAGGTGCACAACAGGGGGGGCTCCATTAATGCTGAACTATATTTACAGGGTTTGGAACAACATGCCATGCTGCCATCCAAATGTTTTTTTCACATCCTGTATATGTTACAAGAGAATAGATTTGTATGAAAAGCATCCAGGTGCTAAACTGGCCAGTCCAGACCTCTCACCCATTAAAAATATTTGGTTCATTAGGAAGCAAAAGAGTATGCCATAAGAAAGGCCAAGCTGTTTTTATCAAAATAAGCAGATATTCAGTACAATGAGATTTCTCAGTTTTAACATTGTTGTAATGTTTCACCTATAATCGTGCTGGCATGGCAGGCCGCCATGCTAACGAGACCCCCTGCCATGGCTTCAAGGCAGGAGGTTAAAAAAAAAAATCTAATACTGTCCAAGATGCACTCATTTGGAAGTAATCATTTGCGTTTGGGAGTCTCTGTCAGGTGCCTCCCTCTGTGTCTCCGCCCTGCTATGATCTGATGTGCTTCTGACAGCTCTGGTAAGAAAAGCAAACAAAGCAGAGAAAACAGCTTTTAATAAATGTTTTATGAGGTTTATCTTCACTAATTTTTCCCCCAGGTTTGTCCAAGTTACAGTAACTTACAGTAATACTTCTTAAAAATGTGAACATACAATGTTCCTGTATTTGTCTCTTGTCTTTCACTTGCAATACCATCAATCCATTAATCTATCCATTATCTTTCACCGCTTATCCTGTTCAGGCACACGGGCTGGAGCCTGTCCAAACTATCATTGGGTGAGAGGCAGTGTTCACCATGGATAGAGAGACACACACAGACAAGCAACAACAACAACCATTAGAAATTACATTCAGGCCTTCAGGCAATTTAGAGTCACCGATAACATAAAATGCAGAAGAAGGGGTATCCGCTGTTAGCATGTGCATCAGTGATGCAGGTTTACAGGCTATGGGTCAAACACAAGCTGTGGTTGACAGAACGGATGATAGCAAACGTAGGACATCATGGCTGGGACTTATATATATGTAGAATCTATCAGACTGTCCATGGTACCCTGACTTCCTGAGCTCAAAGATTTAAAGAATTTACTAAACAAAGAAAAATCTTCACCTTCAGTTGGTGAAAACAGACTTCAGGCACAGGATGCAAGGGGGCCTTTAGGAGATTATCAAAAAATGGGCCTATTGTGCGAGAATTTTCATACAATGATGGTATGATGAAAAATGCTTTCAATGCTAGAAATGAGTCATGCTCGTTGTGTTCATGATGAGGAAATGAGCGGTTTGTTTTAAATTGCAGTTTGCACCAACTTGAGTTTATTAGTTTTATTTGATACCTTCTATTGTTTGGATCTTATTTTTATTTATATATTTTAACATAATTTTCTTATTTTTTGTACGTAAGTACTTTTATATATCCTTTACATAGAAATGACCAACCAAAAGTCTTGTGCTGTGCAGAAATGGCACATGCAGGTGAAACCTCTATTATCTTCTTGCCGCCATGACTGAAAAATGCTCCAAGGTAAACGCTGTGTTGTCTTCGTGTTAAGTGATATTCAAGTCATTGCAATCTCTTCTAAAAAAAACGTTACCAAGACCGTACCAACTTTTCTGTGAATGGCTTTTTCATGATCTACGTTACAAATTCTTGACTCAGTTCTCATGGTTAAGCACAGACTTGTCTTACTGTTCAGGTAACAATGCCCGAAACAGGTTCTTACTAGTACACATGAGCTTTCACACTGTATGTGTCACACATCTCAGAGGCCAAGTTGTTGTAGCCGTTCAAGCCCCAGGGCCAGGCCTCTTGCTGGAGTTGCAAAGCACATGCTTAGGAAAAGCCGAACTGGGTCCTTGGGTAATTCTCTCTCCAATGGTTTTTTTTTGAGTGCCCCACATCCCTGTGTAAAGACATTAGACTTACCCTGTTTTCAAAGATTCTTTTTAAGCACTGGGTGTTTCACTGGCTTGAGCAAGGGTTGTTTTGAAGGCTCAAAGTCGGTGGTTTGAAGAAGAGAGGAAAATGGAAACCACAAGAGCCACACAATGGTAGAACTGCAGTATTCGGATAATATGACCATATTACATGTACCTTAATACCATAGTTCTTCTGTGCTGTCACACAGACCATTAAAATAGCAGGTAAATAGCAAATAAATATCAGAAAGGTAGAAGAGTCCTACTTTCCATATGGGTGCATCAAAAAGACTCTCAGATATGACAGTGAGGTTCCACTTTTTTGGGGTTTATCGAAGTGGATCGAGTGGCGAATTTCAGAAGAAGCATAAAGAAGAATGTTACCATCAGTCAGCTTGACCTGCTTCCTTTACTTTGGGGCCCTTACATCTTCAAAGATATATTAATGCTGAAAATATTCAGGTCACAATGGTGAAAGTTCATGGAATCGGAATCTGTAATTTTAATGTACAGCTGTTAGAAAGCTTTAACTACTGCAGCTGAGCTCTCGGTGTTATCTGTCAGTTGGACACAGATAAGTGCAGGTCTGATTACCACTGATGTCATCTTTGGGAAGGGTGGACGTTAACACGTACACAAACACAGAGACACCAACTCAGTAGTATTTGCTACTGCCTCAGTGCATTAGTCACCTGTTTGCTATGTGCAAAGTCTGCAAGCGGACATTAATTAAGAGCGTGTCTTCTTATTGCTGTCTCTGTGATGCTGTTGAATTGAAATGTTCACAGGATGCGGTTGTTAATTACAGGCTTTTTGTAGCTTTTCTGTCAGGAAGTAATATTCTCATTAGGGGGTTTTAAAAAAAAGAAACGGTAAATCTAGGTTTTGGATTAGGTGGAGGCCGCTTAAAGTACATTTAATAATTGTTACATTTAAAATGCTAAAGAACCCTTTTATCTGTTTGACGTCAACTGCTAAAATGGCCGTGACATGAGTACATGCTTTCCATTAAAGTCCATCTAAGACTCACTGGGCTTTTTGCATGAACATGTGTGCGCACCATCTATTCCTATCTAAAATTCATTGTCAAATTAAAATGCATGTAAACCGGATGCGGGCTTTTGAGTGCATCTGCTGTATACAAAGTGCCGAGAGCACATTGTCAGTTATAAGCTGCTAATTATGGACATTTACAATAATTTTGATGCGGAATAGGTTAGTCTAATTTCCACGATGCCTTAAAAACTCTCGGAAATATACATTATTTTTCTCTTTTAAATAATCGTGGCTGGCAAATAAGTAAACATGTGTCAGACAAAAGATTACGTCTGAAGAGTTTGTTTAAATGTAGAGATTCTTACACACTAAATCCTGCAAGATAACCTACTCATTATTTAGACTTTGTCGTTATATCAAAGGCTTTTTGTGTTAACAAAACAACCGATATTCCATATCTCTGCAAAATCTCTTTTAGTATGAATAATGCCAGGCAAACTATAAACTGTGTGGGACTGTTATAAATATTGGAAATTGAATGACTCACAGATCATAGCAGCAATCTGGTAAATTGTCTCAGAGGGAGGGTTGGAAGCAGGGGAGTGAACACTAACACCCTCTCCTGCAGGGAGCAGATCCCCTGGAAAGGTACAAAGTACCTGCTAATCAAACAGCTTAAATGCCGTTTGCTCAGTGATGTGGAATTAACTGCGTATGCTCATAAGCTCTTTGTCAATGAAAAGTATATTAAAACACTGTAAATATGGGATGAGAGTGTATCAGCTGTACTGATCCTTGTTTTTTCTGTTACTTACACTTGCAGCTGTCCCGTTCCCCCCCAGTCACCGGTTGACGGCTAAAGAGGTGTTTGACAGCGATGGGAAGCCTAAAGTGGATGTGCTGAAAGCCCACCTCACCAAGGAGGGCCGCGTGGAGGATGGGGTGGCTCTGAGGCTCATAGGAGAGGGTGCTGCGATCTTGCATGCAGAGAAGAACCTACTGGACATCGAGGCCCCAGTGACAGGTCAGGACGCACACGTGGCACATTAGCTGGAAGTAGCCACAGAGAAATTTGAGTTTTTTCATGAGATGTTACAATGGTCTCTGTGCCTACATCCACTTTAAAATCTAGCACAAACCTTGTCATCAACTGCTGTTGTAATTTATTCTACCATGTCATGAATTGTATTTTGGATTTTAAAACATTAATTTTAATACAAAAGGAACGGGCTCGGTGGTGGATGTCATGTGTCATGTGCTGTCAAACGCTCCTCCTTATCTCCTTGGTCTCTTTAGGTTTTAAAAGTTTGAATATCCCGCCTCTATAACTGTGCCCATAGTGATGTCATGACCCATCAATAAAATCTGATAATTGACAGTTAGCCTGCCTCTGCCCAATACTATAATGAGGCCATACAGAGTTCGCTTAGCAGCCTGGTGAAGAGCAAGGCAGGACGTTGGGGGCATGTTTCAAACACTTGCTGCCTGATGAACATTTAAAACAATAGCCGTGAATATTGTCTCTTTCTGTTACTCAGCTTTAGAAATACAATATGTTACCTGTGCTAAAGCTAGGCTAACTTCCTTAAGCTACACTGGAAAAATGACTGTAAATGACTTGATCTTACTGTTTTGAACCATCCAGTTTAAGTTGTGCCACAGCACATTCTTCCCTTAAACATTAAGGGTTTAAACTCCAGCTCACAGATGGCTTCAACACTGCTCTTTTACTCTTATTTATGTTTCCAATGGCTTAGTTTCCAATGCGTCATCAATTAGGCTGTGTTCTCATTAGGTGGGGGTGAACTTGTAGACCACACCTCCAGACAATGAGATTAGCTGCTCATAAAAAAAAAAAAAAAAAAGCGATTTTTATGGCGATAATTTCCCGAAACAGCCTGGTGAAGGACAGAGAGGAATCTGGGCTATTTGTAAAGGAGAATTTAGAAAAAATCTGATCATGAACTTGTAGACCACACCTCCAGACAATGAGATTAGCTGCTCATAAAAAAAAAAATTAAAAAAAAAGCGATTTTTATGGCGATAATTTCCCGAAACAGCCTGGTGAAGGACAGAGAGGAATCTGGGCTATTTGTAAAGGAGAATTTAGAAAAAATCTGATCATGTTTGGGTGAATAAAATGTCACATTTGTTTAAATTACAGAAATTTATGAAAAACATTGCCTTAGTACCAACTCTTTAAAAGTAATCGGCAATTCAGCCATTTTCCACCTTGTTTATTTATGTAATGGTCTGAAGACAGTTCCATTAAGGACTGCTGACAGGACATGAATTCAAGTGACAAGAGAATTTGCGCTGTTTGTTACCCTTCTTGCACATCCCTTGAGACGACTTGTACATGGGGCGAAAGAGAAACACACTGTGCTCTTCTAATCGAGGACTGTTTGCTTACAGCAGTATGAAAACTTCATTTTCTTAATTAAGTGAGTCATTGTCCCTCCAGGCCACACGTGGGCCATGTAGCTAGCCACAGCAGTGTGTTTCATTTTAGAAAACACTCAAATTTCGTTCATCGAATTTGGCAAAGCTGAGTCGCTCTGTCACTCGCAATAAACAATGTGCTCTAACAGAAAAACTAATGAGATTGTTACTGATTAAATTGCTCAAGAAAGGTAATAAGACTAATTTCTTTTTATCAGAGCTATTAGCCATTATGGTAAAAAAGACGAGAAGCAAGTAAAGTTGAAACTTTTTCTGTCACATTTGTGTATGTGTTTCACAATATTTCTTTCTTCAGTTGTGCACTTACTCTGTTTTGGAAGTGCCCTGCGACTGAAGTTGAGCTCATTCATGCGCCTCTGTGGAGGAACATACTGTAGTAGGAGGCTCGCTGATGCATATGCACAGATCCATTGCATCTATTGTTGTCGTTCTTTCTGGTCAAGTACCCTGTTCCTCTATTAGACTTTCTGATGAGGCTTTTTTGATGTTGCTGTAATCAGAGACCCACTCAAGGGATCTGTGGCAAGCAATGGTTTCCCCATAGGAGTTAATTCCCGTGGTCCAAACTGGCTGGTTTTGCATGTTAAATTCATGATTGCATGGCCCCTTTTTAGTGTTTACTTAAACCATTGTGATAAGAGGATATCGTGTCCAACTACTGAGGAGGATTTTAAAAAGTTCCAAACACATTTGGATTATCGTGGGCATTATTTGCTGCCTCTGTCTTTGCATTTGCAGACACAGAAATAAAGGATTATTGAAAATCCTGTTAGACTCCTGTGGATTATTTACCATTTCTGAACAGCTTTTCTTTGATTAATGTGCATGACAAGTGTCACTGTAAAGCAATGTAGAGAGATGAAAGGAACACGGTTGTACTCAAACAAGTCAAAATGAGACTCAGATTAAACAAAATTGTATTGATCTTCAAGTTTAACCACTAAAACCACCAAATAAGTTTATTTCCATAGTTAGACAGTAGGCTATATATATATATATATATATATATATATATATATATATATATAGGCTATTTGTAAAAATGATATATTTTATATTTTTAAAAAAACTCAAATACAGGACGTTACTCATGAAATGTGGTGCTGGGTGTGGGAGAGATCAGATTACTGACTAATGACGTGTATTGCAGTCTGTTGCAGAACATGTAAAAACACCATTTGATTTCCTGCCTGAACCTGATCACAATCTGGTTTCTTGTGGGCAAACGGACTCTCACGCTGAACTTCCGTATTGGTCATGTTGTTATGAAAAGCTCCACCGCAAGCTGGATTTGAACTTTTTCTAGCAGTTCATTTGATGGATTGGCCAGTAAACCTCCTCCTTTTGTTGTGTTACATAGGAACAGTGGACAACTTCTGTTATGTGTGCAAGCAAGAGGATCCTGAGGAGCTGTGTCTATGTGTGTGCACACAAGCGCAGCAATGAAGCTCTTCTTTGCCTCCCACACAACACCTCTGTCTTAACCCCTCTCCCACTCACTGGTTCATTTCAACAAGGATTTCTCTGTTGCGCGTGCTTGTGATCCTGCTGTGTTTCCCTCCTAGGCGTGCTTCCAAACTCACACAACATTTGCTATAAACATTTCTTTGTTTCTCTCTGTGCTCCTCTTCCCTCTGTCTGCCATGTTTTATCTTTCTGTACCATGCCCAGAAACTGCTTCTTTCTCTTTCACTCTGTCCATCAGCGCATATCCAATTCCAGCAACGACACATGGTCCGCAAATTAGTATGTAAATATTTATCATAGATGCAAAGTTCCATGACATGTCAGCTGTCTTTCGCTCTCTGCTTCTCACATTCACATAGTCACTTCCTGGTTTGGCCAGATGGCAGGTGGGGTTTTTTTTTTTTTTTATGGAGGGAGGGGTGTGGGGGATGAACAGAGCTGGCATAGGCCACAGAGTACAAGCTGCTTCCATGGCCTTCGCACAAGTCACCGATCAGCAGAGCTCCTACTGTCACATCACCAGGCAGCAGCAGGCCTTTGCGCTGTTCATACACCTGTTTGCAGGGCAAGTGCTGCAGCTTGGTCTCTAATACACTACAACACAATGGTTTACTTTTCACAACTTGTTGAATGAATGCAGCAGAGTAGAAGCTATAATTAAACTTCGTTTCCTTCCCTTTTTTGACATGACTGCAGGGCACAAAATTTGATATAGTTATGAAATTGTGGCAGTAGGTGATATTGGTTGTGGAATTTTCATTTCACAATTTAACAGTGTTTTTCCAAAGACCTTGTTGAAGATTACAGCCAGTGTTTGAGCACAGAGACAGATCTCTTTCTGGTAATGTCTCTTTGAAAACTAAGTGGGTTTACAATTCTTAAATACATTTCTATCAATTTATGTTATGTACGACTTTTGAGAAAATGTGCAATTTGACCTTAATACAAATCCTGTTCTCCCCATTATGAGCCGGTGGCCTATACTTATAATTACATTTTTACTTAAGTTAGGGTTTAGAACTGAAATAGTCTTATTACTGTGGCTAGAAACATTTGCTATAAAAATGTGATGTGAACCATCAGCTTAAAAAGATCAGATTCATTTCAGAAATTGGAATTGAGCATCTTTTTTAACTTTAATTTTTAGCGGTACAAAACGGTATAAAGGGATCCAACACTAGGAGGTGAAGTTGTGAAGTTAGTTTAACCTTTGAAACTTTAGGACAGATTTTCGCTGTGTGTTAAAAAGATGCAGCATTGCCCATTAATTTCAGTGGGGTAGCTCAGCAGGGATCGGTGCAATGGTGCACTCTGGCAAAATGACACAGAAACCTGCGAAAAACAAATTGGACCTGTTTTAACTTTTCCTGCAGCACATCACGTTGTTCTTTGGCAGGACCCTGTTAACCAGGCACGAGCATTATATGGTGCAATCCAGGTGGATTACCTTGTAATGTGGATGCCGTTTTTCTGTTTTTATTATTTCTTTTTATCTTGAGATCATTATGACCAAAGAGTTGTGCAGCTTGGACTTTGAGTATTACAAGCCGCTTTGCTGTGTTTTGGCAGGTAATAAGCCTTTTAAACACACGCACTCAATTCATCCATCTGTATTTCCTAGGTCGTGTTTCATTGTGTCACCAGTACATAAAACAACACCCCCGCCCCAACAAACTCTGCCTCCTGCGCTGTTTTTATTATTTGGGCTGGACAAAGCCTGACTCAGGACATTGTAACATTTTTTATTGCTACCGTACTGGTGACAGCCCCTTCTTAAACATTACGCACAGATTAACAGATTGCAGGCTCCACCTCCTCCTGTGCATAAATACATGCTCTGCAGGAAGTGAGTCCTCAGGGTGCCACCATAAAACCGGGAGAATTGTTATGATCCAATCTCAATCAAAACATGATCTGGCAACAGTTTGGCTCAGCGTGGCCATGCTCAATGAGCATGGCCTTTGGAGTGGCCTGTGTAGGTTCTGAAGCCAGGTTGTGTAATGCCCACCACCCACTCAATAGCTGCTGCCCACTGATATGCTGCTACTCAGGAAGATCACTTTAGTGCACAAGCAATAGATGGCCAGAACGAATTGTTTCTCACTCCAGATAATGTACTCCCACCTGCTCTTCTTATGTGGGCTTTGCTTATCACCTCATTTTTGTGTGTTGTGTGGCAAGAGGAGGGGAGGCAAAGCATGTCTGTAGGTGTACTGGAGCAGAGCGATGGCTAGATTGTGTGTTTGCTGTGATAAAGCAGAGCCCGGAGCTGTATGAGTGAGCCATTGCAGCGCCTCTGTTCGATTTGCATCGAGCGGCGTCATCCATGCTCGCACAGATAAGGGGACTGCGGTTCACAGTGACCGTCACCTTGGGTCTTTTCGGCCAGTAATTGAACTCTCGCAATCGCTGTGTCACCCCGCTGTTTTCTTCGACGCCAAGTGACAGCTTTCCAAAAGGTCAGCTGGAAGTGCAAGCTTCCCACACACAGCGTATTTGACGTGCACTTCAGGTGAAATTGCAGCCTCTTATTGGCTCACTGGATGCCCCCCTGCTGTGGTGACGTCTAAAAACATAAAAATATTGTTGATGTGCCTGTGAAGACTCGGGTTTAGAAAAAGCTTGCTGGTGTGTCAGTGCCAAACTACTGGACTGGATATTCACAAATATTGCTCTCTTGCTGGTCATCCCTTCAGACAGTATTGTACTCCAGAGCACAGTTTAATGTGAATGTGTTTAGAACTGAGGATGTGGATGCCCATGACATCTGTGTCTTTGTTCCACAATAGATGCATTGCATTGTTGCCATTGGTGATGCTCGAGAGGTCCTTGTATCGGGTCTGCAGGAGCTTAGGTTTGTTTTAGTAATTCCTCCCTGGTAACATAGGCAGTGGTTGAAAAAAATGTGTTGCCATTTGCATTCATTTGTATTTCCTAGTTGTGCTTTTTTTACAAGGTTTTCTTTTTTTTTTAGGTTAGATAGAATATTAATCATAAATTTTAAAGCTTCACTGGGGCGAGTATGCACCAAAACTGGTTTTATTTAATTTCTTTCTCATTAATAAATTAAACAGATCTCTTCCTTTACTGGTTGCTTGTTTGTTTGGTTTTTAGGAATTAGGCAATGCATCCTGATAATGCTTAGTGTGAGCACGAACTTACATGTTTTAGACTCCCATAGTGCATCTGGTGCCATCTCCTTCCCAGGTGAAAGAACTCCATGTATTTGTACTCCATGAAAATGCAATTCTTATTCAAGACCTTCTTCTTTTTTTCATGGCCCATTTGTGAGGCTCATATGCAAAGGGACAGAGGTCAGCATCAGCATTTTTCGACCACTTTTTGTAATTAGTGACTACTGCAGGTGTGGCACTGGCACCAAAATCGGATTGGCCATCCAGGTATCAGCTGTACAACTTTAAGCACAAGGTAACTGGTCAAATCTGAGGCTGAAATACATTTCATAATGTAATTATTTGTTTTCATATATTGTCACATGAAATTTTGTTTAGGAGTTGCAACCAAGCAGTTTGTCCCTGGGAGGGTTTGGTTTTTACCTGTTTCCAAACACTAAATCAACACTTTAGAAACATTATTAATAATACACAGTTTATTATATAGTACCTGAAAAGGGTTTTAAATTCAAATTTAAACCCTTTATATAATTTTTCGATTGAGCCACTCCGATTTGATTATGTGCCCCAGTCTTGCCACTCAAATAAAAAATGTCTAGATCTGCCCTTGGCTCTGAGCCAGTCATCGAGTCATCAGGTTTTGGGCATTTGGACTCAGTTCCTCAGGCTTGCCCAATTTCCTTGCTTCCAGTACATTCACTTTAAGAGCTGACTGTTCACTCACTCCCTAATATATCCCACCCCTTGGCATTGTAATAAAATAATCAATGTTATTCATCTGTGGTTTGAATGTTGTGGCTGATTGGCATAAATAATACAGTAGCTACAATTGAAGTTCTATTTCCTCTATCACTGATTAAGCCATTTTTGTTCCATTAAAGTTAATTTCCAGGAACCACACAACCAATCTAAAAACTGACTAGAGCTTTATATTTGTGGTAGATATGACTTGATTGCAAGAAAGGTCACGGACACCGTCAGAAATCAGACACGGGGCTCTTTTTTGAAGTTAGTCCCTACTGTGGATTTAAACTGTTGCTCACCGTGCTTTTCATTCAAGACATATGGTAAAGCGAAGGTTTACGATACAGTCAGGGAGAGCTGATTCACAGAGGTGTCTCACGAGGCTCGTAACTTGAGATAATTGCTCTCCAGCTCTGTCCTCCAGCTCCCACTAATTGGGTATCTCCCTTAAAGATTTTTGTCTTCTACAGGCTCTAAAATTTATAAAGCCACAACAGCCTCATGAAAAGAAAGTCTGTGTCCTTTTCATAATAGATTTCAGTCTTTTTACCTAGTTGTTAATTACTTGATTAGCTGATTTCTTGAAGAAGAGATGAATCGGATGCCATGCTTATCATTGCTGCCCTTGGCCCTATTATTCACAGCAAATATTGCTGATTGTTATCTTGGTGTTGTGTATTTATTGCAGCTCTCAGGTGAAGAAAGAGGCTCTTTAAATGTGTTTACTGTAGTAGAAACGCTTTGTCAGAAAAGAAACAAAAGAAATGGGTTTTTGTTTATCCGATGCACCTTGAGTTAGATGGCATCGACCAGCCTTTTACTGTTAAACATACTTCAGACATGCACTGCAACCTTGAGATTATCTAGTCATTATCTGGAGGAGCTGTTATCATAATCAGTTGGACTGGACATTAAAAGTACAAAGTCCATGTAATATCCGATTGAACCCATGTGTGAATATAGCAGGTCATTGTCCAAAATGAGCGGGCATGGTGAGGATGTTTCTGTCTTGTGGCTGTTGTGAAACCAGAAGAACAAAAACATCTATGGATGAAGAATGAGAGCAGTTTACTTAAAGATGCCAATAGAAATGTTTGATTGGAGAGAGGATGGGATTTGGCAACTCTTGCCAATAAGGGCTAAAGCTGAAACTGTCAGTCAAATTCAAGGATCAGTCTGGGACTTGTTTTTTTTTTTTTTTTGATTTCATTCTTTAATATGCTGTAGACAAAATGCTGCAATTTCTGCAGCAAGTCTGAAATCCTGCCAGGTCTCTCCAGCAATCGGCCCTCACCTAAACCAAACTAAATTAGACCTTACCATCAGGTATTCTTTTATATTTTTATTTAGATTCCCCTGTAGTCTAGCATTAGCGTGCAAGATCGACCTAACACGTATTAAGTGTGTTTCCATCTGTTTGGCACATCAGGGGATTCTAACCTAAAAGTTTTCTTTGCTGCAAGAAAACAGTAATAACCTCTGTGCAATTCTAATGAAAATTAACTTGAGTTTAAAGCTATAGTAAGCAACTTTTTTTCTCAAAGTATATTCGTAGAAATATGTTCCAAACATATAATACAACCTGCCAATTGCTTCCTGACCCAGTCTCATCGAACAGCTTGGCAGCTCTGCAGATTGTGAAGATTGGAGTAGATTGATTTTGAGTGTGACTGACTGATTGCCAATGGTTGCATATTGCAGCTTTAAATTAAATGAAATAAAATGAGTTTCATTAAGGAAAGGCAATCAGCATATAAACTCAGTATTTAACAGAAAATTCAAAGCATTGCTATAGAAGTCGCAACTGATTCAAGCTTGGTCAGGCTACTAAATTGTACAGCATAACATGTAAATTGGTCTGATAATAACAGGCCAGGGCAACCGCTGCAGAGCTGAAAAAGAAGAAAGAGAAGAAAAGTTGTATTCTAGCCTGGTTTTAACAAAGACCAATGAAGATGAAAGGGCATTTGGAACATGGTGACTATAATCAGGATGAGTCCTGACCTCTGTCAGACCTGTTTTTTAGCTGAAGCCTGGTGCAGTTTTTCCTTTTCAAACAGTCTACCCATCTTCTACTACATAAAGTCATAGAAAAAATACTAATATTTTGTGAATTTCCCAAGTTTTCTTGTTTTGTTTATAGTGAAAAAAATTTTAAGGAAAATGAGTTTTCTGGGACATAGTTGACTTGGAATGACACTGTTCCATTAAAAAAACGGGGCCAAATGTCCTTAATAATCATCTTTTGGTAACTAGAAAGAGCATTTCCATAAAGAAAATGCACTGTGAATGCTTCAGTCCTGAAAGAATTTTCCAAGCAAAGCTGGAAAAAGCTGAACTGTTTTTGTTGAAATACCTGATATGTTTGCTTTTGCTGAAATAGACTGAAAATTTTGCTTTTGCTTGAAAGCTGGATTGAAGGTGAACAATTTAAAAAATTGCTTTTGCTGGAATACCTGAACTGTATACTATGTAAATGTAACAACATTTGAAAGATGGAGAAAATATGCATTTGGTGGTTATAGAATATGGGAATTGAAGGTCAACTGTTTTACCTCAAGAAGCTGAAACATGAAATAGTTGCAAAAAAATCCTGGAACCTGTAGAAATGTAATAGCCCAGTGCAAAGTTTAACTCAAAAACCAGAAGAAAAAGTAGAAAAGGCAATTTCAGAGGAAATGAGGGAGAAAAACTGTCAGGTAAAGTGTTTGGACACAGTTCTGAGGCTGATCACATGACCTGATTCAGCTGTGTTCGTTACCATGACTACAACTGCTGCCGTCCTGCTGACTCACTCACTGTTGCTGAAAACAGGCTGGAAACTGCTCAGACTTTGCCTCGTAAAATGTAGAAAATGTAAAAAGCATTTGTCGTATTGAAAAAATGTAAAAACTGTGAGTGGCAGAAGGCTTTACAGAACAAGGTAATGCACTTTATTTGAAGATAGTCAATAAAGTGAAGCCATGGTGACGATTATAAAACAGCCCCCATTTGTGATTTGAGGAGAATCTTATAATAGGCTCTGACGGGTGTTTTAGATGCCACTCTCTCTGCTTCTTGCCACTTACAGAACCATCACTACGTCCCATCACCACGAGGGTTAAATTTCCCAAAAGAACACAAAAACACCTACATCGACTGAAGAAAAGAAGAAAAAGAAAGCAGTTGAAGCTGAGAAGTTGGACCGCGTGTGATGTCACCCAGTCCAGCTGGGCCAACATTCCGCTTTCCACACTAATGGAGAAGTTAAAAATTCAGCAAACGAAAACTGCGATAACTCAAAAACTGTAAAAGATATTAAAAAGCTGAATGGAAGACTAATAGCTGAAGGGCATGTGCCTTGCTGAAAGTTTGAATGGTCTTTCTAGGCTCAAGTATGCCGGACTAGTTAAAGCTGAAAGAGACAAAGCTGAAGATTTTCCCAATTCATTTGATTGAGGAAAAAAAAAGCAGAAAAAAGCTGAATATCATATAAAGTATAAAAGATATTAAACAACTTGAATGGAAGGAATAATGTCCTTAATAAGCTGAACATTTCACTGAAGCATTCACTGTAGATTACTGTGGCAGGCCAGAATTGTAATCACAGCTAACTTAAAAAGACATTTAGATGTGGATACAGCTGAAGGCCATCAATGAGCATACAGCTGGTTTCAGCCATTCAACCTTCAACGTAATTGGCATGGATAGGTGTTTTCCAAATAGGTCTTACTGGCCAATGGAAACACCTCAAGGTCAAAAGGGAGCTGAAAGAGTTTGTGGCGGAAAAGATAGGGGTGAACACGCAATCGCTTGTGATTCCCTTCACAAAATAATGTGTGCTGAAGTTTGGGCTTGTGGGAAGACGTTTGATGGATGGTCTCTGCAGTGTCACAATCACGATATATAAGAACTAACTGGATTTCATTTCACTTCTAACGTGTAGCCCCCGCAATAGAAATGGCTTGTACAGACAGTGATTTGCAGTTTTTCTCAGATTCAGGATCACCTCCTCATTTATGTGTTAAGAAAAAGCTCCTCGTATTTGTCCTATTTGGAACAAATTTGCATTCTTTTCTGGAGTAAGTCTGGGTTGCACTAACAATTGTTTTTCCAGTTACAAATGTGCTGTTTATACAAGCACATTTCACCGTATTTAAGAACATAAATTATGAATGATATAGCAAGGTTTCAGAAAAAAAAGTGGCCCAGTATGGCCAGTGAAGTAGGCTTTTCACTGGTTCAGGATACAACAACATCCTCTGTGGTCTAGGTTTACTAGAATATCATGTATAATATCTGTTGCCATCTGGAAAATGGAAAATACAAAAATAACAAAAGAACTCCTGATCCTCATGTGCTTTTGCTCCTCTCTCTTCTTCATCCTAGTGTGTGGAGACATCCACGGGCAGTTTTTCGACCTGATGAAGCTGTTTGAAGTAGGAGGATCACCAGCATCCACTCGCTATCTTTTCCTGGGGGACTATGTTGACAGAGGGTATTTCAGTATTGAAGTGAGTCTGTGCATTCTTTTTTGTCCTCACAAGGGCCTAATCAAGTGTGACACACACCATGTGGCCGTCTGAAGCTGTGTTTATTAATAGCTTTCTTTGAGCATAGATTGAATCAGGCTGCAGATATTGGGAGTGGTAATAGGCTTCTGTAATAACTTCAAATGTAGCCTGGATAGCAAATGTCACAGTGTAGCTTAGGCTCCTACAGAGAGAGTTTTTAATATGAAGCAAAATACACGCATTTAATCAGGACTGCCATCTTATTGTGTGAAGCATTATACTGTTATTAATAAAACATACTTTAATGGAGTGTGTTGAGCAGGTCCTCCGATGGTCCCCGTGTATATTTGTCATCTCTTCCTGCGAGCGCGAAATGTGCCACGAAATGTACCACATGAATGTTTGATCATAAGCAGAGAGCCTTGTGTTTTGTGCCACTCTTTGAAAACGACAAAGTCTGACTTGTTTTAAGTTTTCAGAGGATGAAAAGCTAACTGTTCTTGTGCCTTTTTTTTTTTTCTTCTTTCTGTTTCAGTGTGTGCTGTACTTGTGGGCCTTAAAGATCCTTTACCCCAAAACACTGTTTTTGCTGCGTGGGAATCATGAATGTAGACATTTAACAGAGTATTTCACATTTAAGCAGGAATGTAAGTAATGCTTTTACACTTTCTGTTTTGTTTTTTTTTTAATCTTTGATCTAAATTGAGTCCAAGTCTGGGAGGCTATGTACAGACTGGAAGGAGAATCGAGTTATTCTTTATAAAAGCTGTTTATTATGCATCCAATTCAGTCACTGACCTCAAACGCTCACTTAAAAGTGCCCTCTGGGCTGCTGCAGGATTCAGTCAGAGGTTTGACCTTCTTGATATTTACACATGTCAGAACTATTTCTGTTGGATGCAGACGGAGTGAGGGGGGAAAAAACACAGAAAAGCCCTGTGAAATTTAGCTGTTTTTAAAACATGGATGGGAAGCCTTTTGGCACTTTTGAAAAACGTTTCCATCCCAGACAAGCATACTGGTCCAATGTATTAAAGCCGTGTTGTTTGACTTGGCATGCTCTTCTTTCCCTGCCCTGTTTTCCTCCCATGACAGGTAGAATTAAGTATTCAGAGAGGGTGTATGACGCATGTATGGACGCCTTTGACTGTCTTCCCCTGGCTGCACTTATGAACCAGCAGTTCCTGTGTGTACACGGAGGGCTGTCTCCAGAAATCACAAATCTTGACGACATCAGGAAAGTATGTGTCTGATTTGAGACAATAGTCGCTGTAATTTCATGCAGCTACAGTCTGTGTGTATGTTTAACAGCAGGCGGCTGTTAATGGCTGTAAAAACACGCACCGTTTGTTTCAAATCGAAGCTACCTGTCCGCATGTATTTTCCGTGTTCATTCAGAGTTAATACAAATCTGTATTCTTTTGAGCTTGATGTGATGTGTAAATAGCAACCTTACTTGCAATGCATAAAGTGATACTACCAGATGTGTTTCGAATGCTCCTCAGGACTTGGAAACAGGGTATTGTAGGCACCGGTCTGGTCTGTCCCCTCTGATTAAGAAATGTTCAAGAGTCGGACCCTGCTTTCAAACTAATTCAGTAATTTGAAATGGATTTTGGGGTAGCAATCAGAGGGAATGCATAATAGAATTTGCTCTGTTGAAGTGTCCATCATGCCCATCCAGTAATCCACCAGCTTTTGTTTGAGAAAGAGCTATGTGAGAGTAAAGTTGTTAATGTTCATTTCTTCAAAAGAATTGCTGCCATTGAGGTTTTCATGTCTGTCTGAAAAAGGCCTTGTAGGCACTGAAAGATGAGGACTGCTTTTAACATGTCACATATATATCGTGGCTTGTAAGAAATTCCACTCTGTTCTACCTTGAGTGGAATTTGCATCTCTAAAGCTGTTGATTTAATTAGGATCATGGCGGAGGCAGCAGCAAATGTAGCTCATGTGTGGAAGAAGCAGTGGTATGGACAATTGATGTGCATCACATTCTCGTCCACAGCTAGACAGATTCAAAGAGCCCCCAGCGTACGGGCCGATGTGTGATTTGCTATGGTCTGACCCCCTGGAAGATTTTGGGAATGAGAAGAGCCAAGAGCATTTCACACACAACACAGTGCGAGGCTGTTCCTACTTTTACAGGTGAGTTGTTGTCTCTTATAACTGGAGGAATGGGATGTTTTCCAACCTGAAAAAAAAAAAAACAGCTTTTTTCAATTTGAGATAGCTTCCATATTAAACGTGCACTTTATATTGGATCACTGGATTTAAAACCTAATCTTGGTAACTGTATTTCAAAAGGCTTGCATTCTGATTTAGTGCTGCTTTGAGGAAAAATACACCATCTGCTGATTTAGTTTTGGATGAACCATATGTGGAAACATTATTGATTTTGAGCGCTTTTCAATACAATGAACATTTTCCAGGACAGAATATTTGGACATACTGTAAAGGCAGGTAATCATCAACAAATGTCATAAAAAAAACAAAAAACAAAGGGGAAAAACAACCATCATGTTTTCAAAGAGATGATATATTAAAAACACTCTGCTGCCAAGTTTCCATTTCTCATCTCTTAGCGTTTTTCTTACCGCTGTGTGGAGGAGAGCAGTTGAGGACATGGCGTGCATGAGAGCAGTCCCAAAGACTCCTCCTCAGACCATCGCCACTATTTATGTAACCCGCATTACCTCCAATTGAGCTGGGTAACTGAACAAACAGAGGAAATGCTCGGAGCAGACAGCTCGCGCTTTCACAAAATGTAATGAACTGGCACATTACACCGAGGTGCAGTCCTGTGTCTCAATGTGCTCGACGCTCCCTCCCCTCATTACCACCTGAGCGATGCTCGCTAGGACCTGGTGAAGTAGTAAGAAATGTCCCAAGGCCTGTCATATGCATTTGTTTCTCCTTTTTCCACGCTATGAGATGAACTCCCAGTACTGCTGTTGTGTATTTGTGAGGGGATATTTTGACTGATCATCTTTTGTTACTGTAGGCTGCAGATCCTCCACTGCTCCTTCATTCAAATTATTTTGCCCACTACTGATGAGAGGCTAACCTGACGTGCTGGTGCCCTTTTTATTTCAAGATTGCGCTCACGATCACGTGTTCATGTCCTTGATCTTGGTTAACCTTCTGCCATTTGGTCAAAATTCTTCTGGGGTCTTGTTTTTAACACTGTTCTCCACTTCATCTGCCCAGGAGAGGGTCGCTAATTGGCATCACACTGGCATTCAGGATTTATGAGACAGTTTAAGCCAGGCTGAGGGACAGAGCCATTCATCCAAACCCCTCCTTTTAAAACCATCAGCTTTTTTTGTCGCTTCTGTCTTGCAGCAACGACCAACATTTCCCACTCGTGCCTCGTAACATTCTTACAAATGCAATTCAAGCATGAAATTGTGCATATTTCAACTATGGCTGCTTTCATTTGAGCATCTGCTCATCAGCATTTTAGATTAATGAGCCTAAAGTGATTATTTTTATTTTTATTTAATTATTTCTTACATATTTTATCATAGATGTCAATCCAACCTAATAACAAATTGACCTTAAAGCTTCGATTGTAATGTAGTGCCGCTTTCATTTCTCTCAGTGAAGTCGTTTTCTTGAACTCCTCATGCTGTCAAAGGAGCTCATAAATATCTGTGCCCTGTTGTCGGACAGATGGGAGCTGCTCTTAACCCAAAATGCAAACTGCCAAAAAACCCAAACCAGGCCAAAATGTATCTTGTCTACCAAACGACTCCATATGGTATTATACCTACATCTGCTGCAGGAAATCAAGTGAGAAATAAAACATTTATTACTAATTTCTCCCTCCTCCAAAAAAAAACAAACAAAAAGAAATACATACATACATACATAATTTGCTTTCCACATCCCTTCCAGCAAATGCCTATTGTGTGTTCTCATGTCTGCATGCACTGAGACTGTTAATGGACTTTAATGAACTTTTTCGATTTCAGTTTCCTGTGATGGATTTTCCCACAGTTTAAATTTGAAATGATCTACCTCTGCACCAAGCGTGGTATCTGATAAGCAGCCAGAACAAGACGATGCAAAAGCAAACCTGAGAAATAAAGTTAATTAACTTGTATAACGCTTTATGCCATTACTGCCTCAAAGGACTTTACATTGAGAAAAAAAGTAAAGCTGCTCTAATAGCAAAGGTTTAAAATCCTCAACATTGTATTGTGAACTACGGAGAGGGTCTGCAGTTGCTGAAAGAACATAAAACAAATCTCCTGGTTTTGCTGTAAGACCCAGGGCTAAAATGTATAGTTTGGTTTTGATTGCACCATGTGGGTGTTTCTTCATTGTTGTGCTCTGATTTTTGCAGGGGCGTCGAGCTAAGATTACAGAACTTAGCTCAAAATCACAGTCTGTGTTTTGAACAAGCACATGATATTACTTCGGTGAAGATATGTTGGGGTCGTTTATGCCATTTACAAGTTCTGTTTACAACAACATAGACAAAAAAAAAAAAATGACTGTCACAGATACAACTAATTACAGGGGTGGTCGTGTCACATTGCACATTTTGATGGAGTTGCCCTCGGTAGATTTATCTGTTTGCAGACAAGGCTGTGAAATGCTCATTACTGCAACAGCTGTAAAATGACTGTTGTGTTAATCAAGCACAACATCTTCAATCAAAGTTTTTCAGATGTAATGCCAAAGTGTCATTCATCACAAGCCGTCACTCACCGATCACTACATAGCATCCCAGGATTCGCAAACACAGACTTGGATTTCAGGTTTTTTAATAGCAACTTGCGAAACGATTTTGACTAATAAATACTGGCGGTGTTTGTCTTGTGAGAAAAGGACTTTTTCAGTGAAAGCTGTAGCTAGAGGATGAAAGGTTGTAGAATGGAAAAATGCAGTTTGATAGTTGGCTGTAAGATTCTTGTTCTCTCTGCTCACAGACTGAATAGATCAGCATGAGCGTAAAACGAGCTCTAAGAAATCATTTTTCCCCTTTAAGAAACCATCTGCTATGAATCATGTGTCAGACTTGACATTTTTTGAGTTTTAGTCTAAAGTAAAATGCACTCTTTGCGAAGGATAACACCTCTTAAGAGTATAAAAGCGTGGTTAAATGTTAAGCATATTATGGGTTATTATTTAGATTGGGTGTCATCACACATTTGCTCACAGAAATTATGGCTTTTGGGAAATTTAAGAGCCTGTGTTAAAATTCACGTTGGAAGCCACAATTAATTTAAAAGCCTCTACTCGTTATTAGCTGCAGTTAGTTTTAGAGCAAATTTAGCTGGAACTTGAAAGTGTTGTACAGCCACTGTTCATCTGAGCCCAATCAATAACACCCATGACTTATTCAGTTATTTTCATCGATTGTTCTTCTTGATCTTTCGGGGATATTTTTTATGCATGAGTAAAGCAAATGTTTGTCTCGTTATTCAACAGCTACCCTGCAGTCTGCGACTTTCTACAACACAATAACTTATTATCTATCATCCGGGCCCATGAAGCGCAGGATGCTGGGTGAGTGTTGTGGCATTTTCCTCTTCCCCCATCACACTATCACACAGCAGAGTGATTCAGGGCATTAAATATAAAGCTTTCCAGGTGCTCCGGTGGTTTGCTCAAGCCTGTCTAGAGAACAGGCTTGCTGCAGCCTGAACTTTTGAGGAAAGCCGTGTTAATCCAAGAAATGAAAATGGATCCGGCGTGATGAGTGAGCTGGCCAGGTGTGACATGACAGTTGTAATCCATTCAGGTCTTGTCAATATGTTACTGATTTCCTGAGGTTGAGTTAACGCACAGTCAGGGACATCCCTGCCTGCACACCAGTTGCACCACCTGTACATTATTAAGCTGTTTTGTTTTTCTTTTTTAATATGAAATGTAGTCAAAACAGTGCTAGATTTCCAAAAAGTCTCAGGAAAACCTGTTTGCAAAGTTTGGTTTTTAAAACGGCAGGTGGGCGGATGTGTCGAGCTGATCTCCCTCTAAGCGAGGTTAAGGTGGTGGGTGGCACAGCTCACAGTTGTTTACCATTGTGCTCCCACGCCATGGTCACATGAGACACCTTGCCACGTCTCAGATGAGGCTTTCGCCCCTAGCCACCTTAAGCCGCACATGTAATAATGTTACAGAGTTTGTGTTTTCAGTGTAATTGATACCAAAAAAAAAAAAAGAAGCAACAAATCCACAAAAGCTTCCATTTAAAGAGTATCCACACTACCAAACATAGCACAGACATTCACTGGGAATTCGCTGAAGTTAGTTCAGCGCAGTCGCCACATAAGGATATGTTTCACCTGTGACACGGCCTCCTGAGGCTATGCACAGCGCCCCCTTTGCTAATGCATCAGTTTACAAGACAAACACAGTCACGGTGAAAACATGAGGCTATGAACACAGCCACGGCTAATCATATCCTGAGGGGTGAACTCCAATGAGCAATCCAGAGATGAAATGTTTTAATGATACTGATGTAATGTCACTAATCCTTATTTCTCCCCTTCACATTATTACCAGATATCGCATGTACAGAAAGAGTCAGACCACTGGCTTCCCGTCCCTTATAACAATTTTCTCAGCACCCAACTACCTAGATGTCTACAACAACAAAGGTAAGAATAAGGAATCTATCATTATCAATCTTCTGTGGCTTGTACCCAGTTTCATATTTATGGCTTGCCTCAGGGCAGGTGGCTCTGGGTTGGAGAATTACTTTGGGTCTCAGATCTATGCAAAATTTAACGACAGAATTGCGCCATACCAAATAGTTTTTTCACCTCATCATAAATCATATCAACATCAAAAGCTCTGAGGTAATTAATAACACAGCAAATGGCCTCATTCAGTTTTGGGAGTTTCAGGGCTGTGGCATTGTGTGCCAGCTGACACGACATGGCTCACTGGGACCCCGCAATAGAATGGATCCTTTAATAAAGCCGTTTCCTGTGAGCAATAGTTAAACATGTTTTTTTTTTTGCATAAAATGTCTTCTTTCTGTTCAAGCACTGGTTTTCCAAAAATGTTTGTTAAAACAAACTTAAAATTAGGGAGCTTATGTTTTAGGGCGTGATCAGAAATTGTAAACAATAATGTGAGCTGTATGTTGCTGGGACAATCAAAATATTTTATTGTGTATATAACAATCTGGCATTTGACAAATGTAACACCTGGCGATTGCAATACCATTTAAATTGTTTTGCTATCATTTAAGAATAGATAATATTTGTAATAATGTAATTCCTTGTTAAATATTTTGGATATCGAATGCAGTGTTGGATTGTTGGATTTTGGCTCATTAAGGTAAATTTCAGGTTTGGCATCGTTACATTTTTCACCCTTAAACAGTGCGTGCAGTTTATCCAAGAACCGTTCTACTTCATATCAACAATATACAATATTTTAGTCACTGTGTTGCACTTGTTTCAGTCGAGTCTAGTCAGGGATGGAGCTGGTGTTAAATGAAGTGACCTGGTACTGGGTCAACTTGGCACCTGGTGGTCCCCTATGCTGCACACCGGTGCCCACGCAACAAAATAGGCTGGCCTCTTTGTAATGAGTCAGCACTTTTCTCAGGAGAACGGACAGGATCTGCTTTGGCTGTTGGGGCGTGTTGGATGGAGAGGAGGGGTAGTGGGGGCGGTGGTGAGTAAGGCACAGGAAATGGAAATGGGAAGAGAAGCGCAATGGTGATCTCGTGATAAATGCCACAACCGAGCATTGCACTGTGGTGCTGCTTGTGTGAGGGGAGCGAGGGCTGCCCCCCCCCCCCTTTTTTTTTTTTTTTTTGGTATTCTTTTAGCCAGTTTGCAGCTGTGTTTGTATTTGTTTTAGTCTTTTTCCCATTTGTTGCCTCCATGCCATCTTCTCTGTGCAGTAAGTACAGTCGAGGAACAGGGAGGCAGTGTGCTTGTCTGGTTTCTTGTTTATTATTAGGCCCCTATTTGTTCCGTGCCAACTAATCTTCCTGGGGCTTTCAGTCAACACAATACAAACAAACAAACAAAGTCATGTCATTTGCATGTTGTTTTTAGTTTGGCAGTGAATTGGCTGGCAAATCATTTGCACTTCTCAAGCTCAGGGTTTCAGAAATGATACGGCCTTCAGTTGATATACATCTGACACCAACTGTGGTCATCAGAAAGAAAATGACTCTGTGTGTATTTAGAAGTGACTGCATTCAGACACTCGGAAACATCTTATCTAGCAGCAGTCTTTATCCCTGTCATCATTTACTGTCCGCTTTAAATTGAGGCACCTTTGAGTGATGAGATCTTTGGCTTATAACACACACATAATATCAGGAAAACAAACAAGCAAATCCTTCATGCATCCTTCAAGCTCACGCTCTTTACCATTAAAGCTTCATCACATTGTCGTGATGCTGTTACTCGGATCCCATTTTGATTTATCTGTCATTTTCTTAACTCTGTCCACCTCCCCACAGTTGCACCTTTCCAGGCAGAGCTAGCCAATGTAGTCCTGTCGATGCTCTTTGAATAGGTCATGTGGGCGGAGTTCAGTGGTAAAATCAAAGCCTCTGTAATGAATTGCTCTGCTCTTAGCTTCTTGTCAGAGCTGGGAGCCCACTGAGCATGTCCGTGATTGATGGCCAGTCGAGTGGGCACATAAATCCTAAAGGGGAGGGAGGAGGCATCAGCAGGTCCCATCAATCTGGCATTGGGAGTAGGCCAGATTAGCCAATGAGACTTCTCCGTGTGGGGGAGAAGTGCACCTCCCATCGGAAAGGAGTAGGCGGAGAATATCTATGAGGCAACACAAACAGGAAAGGAAAAACTCCTCCGCTAGAAGTAAATCGAAATTGTAGCTGAGTCAGGATAATCAACACATGAATAATGCTCAGTCCAGCCTCAAGATGCCACCCATCCCTCTTTTTTTCACCTCGCTCTCAAGTCAGGCTGTTGGTTAAGTGTCAGGCACTGACCGTCTGTCCATCACACCTCTGACCCCTGCACCTCCTCAACGAAATCACAAAGTGGCACGGACACTGGAGAGCTGACAGGGATGCTGTGCTAAATGAAAACACAGCTGCAGTGATTTAGCAGTTTTCACTCTTTGAGTCCTGAAGTGACTGCAGAAGAGACTGGGAGATGGAGAGAAGTGGGGGGGGGGGTGTAGTTGGCAGTTGCTGGGGGTTTAGTATTGATGGAGCGTTTTTTTTTTTTTTTTCTTTTTTCGCTGCAACATTATTGACTGGTCCTGAAAGCCAGCAACTGAATCTTAATGGTTATGGTGCTTGGATGGAATAAGAGCTAAATCACGGCGATGTTGCCAGCACTGATAATCTTACCCGCAAGACACCAACGAAATGGTTGTTTTAGATACTTCACACACCTGTTAAACATTATATAACCTAATTAATGTTTTATTGCTTTTTGTGTTATTGTTTCTGGAGTACAACAGAAACTTGAATCATTAATTTTATATAATTATTTATTAATTTAAGAGAAATGTGCTGGTCTTAAGAGAAATGCGACGTCACTCCGGGTTCACTTGCAGGTCAAACTGGTTGGGGATTACTTTTTAAATAGTTCTTTTCTTTGTTTATTGTTAGTGCATAACTGCAGGCAGGAGTAACTGGTAGGTAGAAGACATGAGTGATTTGAAGAGAGGGGAAATGAAGTAGCATGATTGGCTCCTGGCCCTGCCGCTGGAATAAATAGCAGGATGGAAGCTCGGGCACCGATGACGTCACCGCAGCAGGGAGTTAATTTTCCCCTCCTTGTCACGAGTGCCAGCAAGAAGAGTATCCCTGGCTGCAGATGCCCACCCATCTGTTATCATTCTGGTTTTCTAGTCTAGTCTAGTCTAGTTTTCTGTAAGCATGGGTTACAGATGTCTTCAAGCTAGGTTAAACCAGAAAAATTAATATCATAACCTTATGCAGAACTCGCTCTTTCTGTTCCTCCGTCCTGACTGGGATTTAAACTGATTTAGTGTTCTGTATCCTTAAAGGTCAACTTCACTCATTGTCAACAATCCATCTGTTGTTTTAGTCTGGGGAGTAAACTTTATTTCTTCTGTCTTCCCTAGATTCAAACACTATCTTTGCCTCTAGCTAAAAAAAAAACTCCTCCAGAAGATGTCATCTGGAGTTTTTTTTTTTTTTTCCCATCATCAGGAATTCAGATGATGTCACCTGGAGGAGCTTTGGAAGAGCAGGTCACCAATGTTTGCAGCCTTTTTATAGTTTTTGCAAGCAGATGACATCTTCTGAAGACAGATGTTTATTTACACACACGCACTCCCCAATGTAGACGGCAAGTTAAATTACAGATTGTCTGTGTGCTTATTGGGCACAGTCATGCCCAAATTAATTGCTTTGTCTATTTTTTATAAGAAAACTTGACAAAACACTGAACAAACTGTCCCCAGAAAACTACAGTATGAGATGCAATTGAAAGCCACAAGCTAAAACCAGTCTAATTAAGTTCTTTTTAATAAGTTTAAATCTTAGACATCATTTTTGTTTTTAAACCAAAGTGTTTTGAAATCAAATGCTAACTGTAAGATAATGAAGGATGCAGTAATTTGGCCTTGCGGTGAGCTTATTTTATTTATTCATTTACTTTTTCATTTCACAAAAGTACCTACATCACCTAAGTTTTCTTTCAAAAACTACGTATTGTCAGGAAATGTATGCTCCTATATTCAGTCTTTTGTAACAAATAACCTGGTGTTATAGGTGAAAAGCTAAAATATAAATGTGTTAGTGTAACTATTCGCTGTTATGCTGTTTATCACTTAAGCTGCACTGCAGTCTTATGCTGTGCAGCATAAACTGATTTGTCATTTTAGACAGGCCTCCGATGTTGCATTAAACTTTGTTGTGTTTGAAGTGATTACATTTTTTTGTTTGTATCCACACTCACACGGTACAGTAGCTCCAGTTCACCGTATTGTAAAACTCCTATGGATGGATTGATTAAAGTGCGGTTTGTTGACATTTCGCTTTCAGTGGTCTCATTAATTTCTTAACTAAAAGTGAGCATGTAAATGCAAGTGTGACTTCCAGCAGAAGTAGGGCACCGAGTGTAACGGGCTGCGAAAGTTGCTGGGGAATACTGACCCAGAGGAACTCGATACGAGAGGCCTCAGACGCAGATATGCGGTCGGCATTAAGTGTCGGGACAGGACAGTGGGAATCTCCCCCCCGATCTCAAAGCAGACTTCACAGTCCTCGTTACCGGGGGAACTGGCTGGTGGCACTCCCTTATAAATAATTAATGAACGGGTGTCGCCTCACAATATCTGTGTTACCGAGGCAGCAGGCCTTGGCCTCAGCCACCATCAGAACACTAGAGACATCTAGTGGCTGCCATGCGCTGTGAAATTTAGATGTAGAGTTAAGCACAGAATTCACAGCTCCTCGCCACAAGGGCAGTGCCCAGCTTCTGTATGAGAAATAACTTTGCATGCACTTGCAAATTATATGAGTGGTCTGTTAATTGGGAAGAAGAGCGCTGGTCTTGTCACCCCCAGCCGCCTGTTTAGTGCGTCTTCCTAAAAAGAGAAAATGGGCCTTGACCTGCTCACACCCAGAGATCGACAAACTCGTCTGTTTAGCGAGGGGTGGGGGGCGGGGGGGTAGGGAGAGGGAGGTTGTTGGGTGCCTCTGCTCCTTTAAAGGGAATCCGATTTGAAGGAGCAGCGGCAGGGGAGCTGACCTCCTCCCCCGCTCTGCCTTTTTCCTGCGGGCTTCCGTGGCTGCATTCAATCAAGTGCCTCGACAATGTTTATGCAGTATGTGATGTTTATGCAATGGCTGCCCACGAGTGCTTTCATGCACGCCGACGCACATGCATTAACACCCACAGCCCTGTCTGAGCGGAGTATGTCAGACTAATACTATACTTCTCTTACTGGACTGGGTAGCAGCGTTTTGCTGATCTTGATAATATCTCCACATTAATTATACAGTATATGGATGTTCCCCCCCTGCTCTTTCTCTTTGTGTTGGAGGATGTGTGTATGTTCGTTTTTGTTGCTTGGAATAAAGAGGTGATGGCAGTGAAATACGTGAGGGAGCACTTTGATGGCATAGTTACTACACTATATGCACTGCCAGGTTTCATTGAGTTCACACACACACACACACACACACACACACACACACACACACACACACACACACACACACAGAGGCAAACCCCAGCCTTGCAGGAGGTTTTCTGATGCGATTTGCTTTGCGACTGAGTTTATAGCTGCTTGGGATTCCAGGTTTGATGACTTGCTATTCCCGACCCTGAGAGGGGCCAAGGCAGGAAAGTCCCCCGTGGTGACCTGCTGGACATGGTGTCCGCTTTCTCAGTGACCAGACTGGACTGCTCCATGACAGTGGCTGCGGGCACTATATACAGCATGGGTATATTTATGTTCGCCAGCCCCCATGTTTTCCTTAGCACCCACGATCACGCCATAACTTAATCATGAGTGAGGTCACATGGGGCAGTGTTAGGTAGGTGCACAGAGATCTTGTGACTGTGATGAGACTCAGTAAAAACAACACGGTGAACAGCAAAGTTGAATAGCATTGCTTTTAGATTGTAAATCTAAGGTAGTTGTATGGGTTTTAAAGGAAAACCTGCACGGAATAAGCTTATTTCCTGTACTGTAGTGACTCATATCAGTCTGTTATGCTACAGCTGGCATTTTGTTAGATTAGCATGAAGCCTGGGAGCTGGGGATTCTTGACATTATGCAGCACATAATGTCTTAGAGTTGTTAATGTATCAGAGGAATTGAAGCAGATGGCAGAAGCAGGTCAGTGGGAGTCAGCAATTATATCTCGTGGCCTCGTGTCCATGTCAAATTGCCTGGAAAATGGGAATTTTCTTATGATCGTTGCATAGTGTTGATTACGACTGCAAGCTTTGGCCCCGCGTTCCCTTTCTCTCCTCTCCTTCTTAACACGTATTGACATTTTATTCTGTTAACTAATTAGAAATGCTCAGTCTTGAAGAGCCCGAATGCTGAGCCATGTATTTCTGTGACGTTATCCTAATGTTCATGCATTCAATCCTGCAACTGACATGTAGGTTCTACTGACTGGAGGCTGTATACAATGTTCAGAGGAGGTGTTCTGGAGGGGGAGTATAGATTTTCTTTTGATTTTTTTTTTTTTCTTTCCCACCCCAGATGCTTGTTGCTGTCATTTTGATGCTTGTGCATTTTTATAGCCTTAATTTGCACATCTCTGTTTGCAGTTTTCCATGTATTTCTCACTTTCTGTCAATGTAAGAGATTGACAAATGCAGATTTTTCTTTTTTTTTAACACCTTATATGTTTTTCATTAGCTTTTCATTAGCTTTTTGGGTGTGTGTGTGGGGGGGGGGGGAGCGTCTTTGTGTGGGCAGTTTAGCGCTGGATCCTTTTTTTTTCCACCCCACTATCATCGCCAGAGGTTGATTGACAGCATCTGACAACATCTTGAATTACATCCAGGCTTCAGTTTTGGTGTTGGACGGTTTTGACAAATGGAGCTGCACAGCACCTGTAGCTCATAAATCATTAACAAGAAAAGCTGGAGAACAAAAACAGAACGTTTCGCATCCAGATTTTGTGTTCAGTACGGGATTGTTGGCTAACAACGTGTTGGACTTAAAGCAAGCGTGCACACAGAATATATCTTGGCATGTTCCAGCTGCTGAAGGCCTACATTATTTTTAAGTGGTGGTTGGAAACAGGATGTAGGCTGGAAATGGCCCCAGAACTCGAATTGATCTGATAATATTTGTTTGTGTGTTGGTATGGACTCAAACAAACAAACCTGATTTCAAGCTGCTTGCTCACTTTCTAAGGCTTTAAAAGAATAAATGAGAGATTTCATCATTTTTAACATGGAGCAGAGACAGAACTGAATCTCATTATGTCTAACCTTACACATGTGGACACATTTTAACAACTACCATTTCATCTCTTCTCTCCCTCCCCAGCGGCAGTGCTGAAGTATGAGAACAACGTCATGAACATCCGACAGTTTAACTGCTCACCTCACCCTTACTGGCTGCCCAACTTCATGGACGTTTTCACCTGGTCTCTGCCCTTTGTTGGCGAAAAGGGTGAGCATGTACACACACACACACACACACACACAATGCTGCATTTACTGGGTAAAATAACAAACCTGGTTTCAGGACTTTATTTCTGTCAGCGACATTGTGGTTAAAGCGTAGACTATGAGGGAAGATGCTTAAGTGGACTGAGTGATACCTCCAGTAATGAGGTATTGGAGCAGTATCCAGGACAGAAAACACTGGACCCGGATGTCTCTAATGTCTCCCTAAAATGCTATCGATCCTCCATGTGGCTCCAGAATAATCTCTTGCACAAATCAACTCTACAAGACTTTTGAAGGCGACCTGCGGTTTGTTAGCAGCAGAAATTTTACGTCCCTAAAGTTGGAACTGATAGACAGCAGACTTATTCTAGCACAAACACCCACACGCCTCCACTAGCCTGCTGCCAGCCTATGGGCTGATTGGGATCCCCCCGCGAGCCTCGCTGTCCGAGAGAAGATTTAACGCGGTCATCTGCTTCCGACAATGTGGGTCTAGTCGAAGTCGCGAAGGTCTTTACACCAGCCCAATTCTTCCAGACCAGGCTGCTTTCACACATGCATTGCAAGCCAAACTTCTCTACACGCTACCCAGAAGAGCTGCATGTGAGAACTGAGCGAGACAGTCCGACAAATTGTCTGGAGCATTCAAAGCCAACATATTTTTATTTTTTCTCTATTTGGTGCTTTGTTGTGCTCTAAACAAACCAATGTGATTTCTGCAGCATATTTTTTTTTCTATCACGTTGCACCTCCTGCACTGTCCCACCCCTCAATGAAATCAAGCTGAGTTTCTGACTCAGACCATCCCACTGTTTTGTATGTGTGAAACAACAAAGGACCTGATTCTCCGGACTTTGTCCAGATTCCATCTGAAAACTCCTTTAGAGAATTAAATACATCCCTGACCCTGACATGGCATTGTTGTTTTGAGTTGGCTAATATTCCTTTTATCCGCGAGTGGTCCTATTGTTTGGACTCATGTTTGACTCACGTTCAGCTAGAAACATGCTTTCATGCAAAGATACAAACTAAGTTAGTTGGATTTTAGTTTTTTTATAATTGTGCTGTTTTGTAAAATGTGTTTTTCCCCCCTATGTTTTGCAGTGACTGAGATGCTTGTGAACGTACTGAGCATCTGTTCCAATGATGAGCTGACGACTGACGAGGAACTGGATGGTAAACACACATTCTCATTGCAGTTTGCCTTAGCTCCACTAGAGGGAGTCATCTGCTAATAGGAGCACTGTATGCTGTACACACACCTACCCACACGCACACGCGCGCGCACACAGAGGAGGCACGACCTCACGTGCTCATTTGTTGCATGTTTACACACACACCACTGATGCTCTTTTTCAGAACACGTGGTTTAAATATATTACATTTTCAAACATATGGTCAACAGAGAAACCAGAAACTCTTACGGACATTTACATTTAAACATGTATACGTGTGAACATGCCTTGTTTAGTACAGTTGTTAGATGTTCTGCTGCACTGCTCCGCTCTCTGAGTTCAAACATCACAGTATTAGTCACACAGTATTCCAACTTTTTATCTTCATGTAATAGTTGCGAGCTGAACTCATCATCAGTTGGATGCCAGCTTACAGCTTATCTCCACTGAGATGGCCAGTTTCCCTCCGCCTGCCCCACCTCACACTGCCAGACAGGAAATGATCTCACTGCTCCTTCCTCCTCCTCCTCCTGTCCCCCGTCAGTCTCTTTGTGTTTACTGATGCACTCGGGTTGACTCTGTAAACAGCAACGCAGGGGTGGAGTGTCAGGAGAACTCCTGATTTCGAATAGATTTGAAACGTTTGATGCTGACAAGCTATGTGTTCACTTTGTTGACGAAAACAGAGTTCTGCTGATCGGCTACTGATTAATCCCATTATGTAAAGAGCTGGTATATGAAGAGTTACAAGTGAAAAGATGTGTCGCTTAATGGTTGTGACACTAGCAAAATTGATTTGAATCCAGTTTTCTGAAGCTAATTGATGTGCTAATTAAATCGGTTGATATGAATCGTCTATCAGTAACATCTAGGCTGTTAGGCAGGGCGGGAGATTGCACATACATGATAACTTGTGATGCAGACTCCAGTAAGATTCATATAGCTTTCGACTGTGGCCCACTTCACACAATGTGCAGTCCTTCAAAGAATCGGCCGCACTTTAACATCGACTCTTTCACTGTGTTTGTACATTTCCATGCTCACTCTCACTTTTCTTTCTCCTCTCAAGCTCATTTCTTTTTCAGTTTCTTTTTTTCTTTTTCTTTTTTTTTTTTTTTTTTTTGCAGCCATCTCCACGTTCATCTGTGTTATTAATTTTCATCATGTTGACATTTGGATTGTGCCTTTCTATGACTTTCTCACTCATAATTTTCTTGCCCTTTTATTTCTCTGCTATTTTTTCTTCCCCCCGTGGTCTTCGGTTGCCATTATGTTGGTATTTCAAAATCTCCACTACTTTTCTTTTCACATATTTCTCTCTCTGTCTCTCATGCTGTCACTGCCTTGGTTTTACCTCATCTAATTTCTCTTTTCTGTGTTTTCCAGATATTTGTGTTCAAGGCATCGCTTTTCTTTACACTTGTTGTGCTTTCTTTACTCTTTGTTTCACCGTTTGCTCCCTGCCACTTCTCGGCCGCCTCCTCTTTCATTCTACAGCCATTCACTGATCTCTCTATCCTTTCTCTCGTCTTCTCTTCTGGGGGTGTTTCATGAGAAGGACAGCTAATATATCCCCCTAAAAAAGGTACAAACAGTAGCCACACTGGTGTGTGCAGAGGTGGAGAGACCTTAGTCCAGTGCTTGCTCTCTGCATTTCAACTGGTCTGTCAACTAATGTCACTGTTTTTAAGCACCCTCTAACACTTCTGTTGTTGTTCTTAATTTACTTATCCCGAAAAAAGAGCAGTCCCACTATCGGGGTATAAATAGCATGAGAAGAATTAAAAATAATAATAATAAAAAACAGCTCTTTCCTATCACCACACATCAGCTTCACTTCCATCCTCCATACCAGTACATTTTCCAACTGGCTCCCCGGGGCCTTGAAACTGTTATTCTGCCGAAGGGTCTCTTTAAACAAAGTCTGGTGTCGTGTCTACAATGAAAACACAGCATAGGAAAATTCATATTGAGCCATCAAACATGCTGATAACACATGCTTGGGCAAGCAACTGGTGATGTAACAAGTCTTAAAACTAAAATTGTTGGAGGGTATGTTAGTGCACAGTTGGTTACTAAAAGAATTATAATAAAGGCAGCATGAATGCACTGAATACTCAGAATCATCACCCAGTTGTTGTGATGTGTGGATGTATTCAGACTACTTTGTATAATTTGAACTTCGGGCTTCAATAACCACATTGTGTTTGCATCGTGTTCTTCTGATGCACTTGTGGATAAGACTAATGGTCCGACAAACACGCTCTGTCTCTTAGCACACGAGTTTTTATAGTTTTTATATTTTAAAAAAACAAGCAAACACAGTGGAAGTGCAGTGTACATGACTGTCATAGAACGTGGCTTTGAACAAACGAGTCACGCTTTTGTATGACCTCTCCAGGTGCCACCGCCTCTGCTCGTAAGGAGGTCATCCGCAACAAGATCCGCGCCATTGGGAAGATGGCCAGGGTTTTCTCTGTGCTCAGGTATGTAGAAGATGAGAGGATGTTTGTCCTGTTACTTTAAATAATACTGAATATTCCAAGCTGCTAATGGACATGTTTGCACTAATCACAGCACTAGAGATTCAACTTGGCCAATAACATGCATGATGATATTAAAGCATTTTATCTAAAAAGAAATCAATTGGTTAAAAGTGGTTACAACTGCTGTAAAGCATTTAATGTCCTGGAAATATAATACAAGAAGAAATTTAGTTCTTTGACTAGAAGAAGACCACTATAATATGGACCCGCAGTACTGTGTGAAACTGCAATGTGTTTCCACTGGTTTTTACTAATTAAGCTGCAAACTTACAATCACATATTACATCTGTAGTTTCTAAACCGCAGAGTTTGCAGCTCATCAAGCGTGAAAAATCTTTAAGGAAAACCAAACCTGTCAAGTCACCCCCACGTGGGGCAAAGTTGCTTAGGAGGATTATATTTATTCAAGCAAGAGAGAAATGATCAGATTAAGTGTTTACATGGCTAAAAATATATACACTGGATCTGATTAAATATATAGTTTCCTCTTGACAAGATTAACAAAGCCTTTCACCACCCCGCTCATTTATTCTGATGGTGCTTCTTCTGATTGATCTGGTTACACTGTACACAATGCATTTCTATTCTGATCCGGCTCCTATTCTGATTTGTAGTAAAGCTCTCTGATATTTTTGTGATTGTTGTGGCTTAACATGCCCGATTTCACAAAAGGTCTTAAAAAATGGGATCGATGCTTAGTCTCTATAGTATCATAAGAACTCTGCATGTAATGTAATATAAGATAGGAATTAGATGATCTAGTCCAGATGTGTTCAATATGATGTTGTAAGGCACTAACCAAAATAGCAGATATGAGTTAATGTGACTTAAACGTTTAGAAGCTAAAAAGCGCGATATTTGATATAATAGTGTGTGTGTGTGTGTCTATTTACAGCTTGCGACCAAAATGTGTGTTTCCTCAAGAATATCGCCATCTATTTCTTTACATTATAATAGTATTTTATGTTTAAGTCATTTAGGAATAGTTTTTATTAGGTACTAGCACATATAGTATTAGTATTTCTGTGATAATATTTCAGAGAGGAGAGTGAGAGCGTGCTGACGCTGAAGGGACTGACCCCAACAGGGATGCTACCGAGTGGAGTGCTGTCCGGTGGCAAGGAAAAACTGCAGAATGGTAAGACTGTTGACCCCCTGAATGCGCACGCACATGCACGCACACATACACACACACAAATACAGATCTAGCTCAGTGTTTAGGAAATACAGCATATAAACAATTGTTGCTTTTTTTTCCCGACAATGGTCCTGGATTTTCAACTGGCTCCTGCAAAGTAATACTAGTAGGTAGTAAGTAGGGAAATGTTTCTAGCAGTGTCCATCAGTATCCTCTGTGTACTTTCTTTAGATAAATACTACAACGTGATGATATCTGTTCTGTGTAGTTTTCTGTTAGCTTTATTGTAGCTTAAGTAATATTTATCTTGGGCAAATGACTATAAAATAGGAAGTTATATTTCCTGCACACACTCCCACCTTCCCAAAAAATGTCAGATACATTCAGCAGATTTTTTTTGTCCTACTTGTCTTCTCAAATGTATTTCGCACATTAATACTCTGTCTTTTCATTCTCGTCTCTGTATTCCACTGGTTTTATCTCCAATATTACCTGTATCTTTTTCTTTCTCCTTTATCCCTAGAAACTGCAGGTATAATCGGTTGTGCAAGTATTGAGTTGTTTTTTGTGTGTGTGTGTGTATGATTGTGTGTATGTGTGTGTGTGTGTATGTGTGTGTGTGGGTAAGATTGTTTTAGAGTTCAGTTGAGCTTCTCATGTTGAATTCCAAACACTCCCTTAATGAGTTGAACAAGCTGCTGCAGTGAATACGTAAAGGCTTTTTGGAAAACGCCTTTGCCAACGCTTCAAATTTACTTGGAATTAAAGTCAGCATTGGTCATTTCGTTGACCGAATTCGAGCGCTACAGTAGTTAACGATAGACGCACGGTTCAAAGGATGAATTGGAATTGACACAACCAGCTGTGAATGAAAAGGAGGGGGGGATAGTAGCTGTCTGCCTTTTCATTCACAAAACCAAGCAGAAATCCGTACATCTTCTCTCTCCTCTCACTGGTTCTCAAGAAACATCAGCTAGCTCTTTCCTTAAAATAGGGACCACGGTGCTAATGGAAATTAAAGCAAGTTTTGACCAAAACAAAAAAGCTACTTCTTATCTCTAACTTAAATCGACCGTGTGTGAACAATGTGAGCTGTGACTACTGTGGCCATGAGGAACAATCACAGGATAATGATAAAAGCTGAAATGTGGTACATTATGATGTACAGTACAGACCTGCTTTCACTGCAGAACTGAGTTTTATTACTTTACTATAACATCAGGAATGTTTTTTACATAGCTTCACACAGTGTTTTTGACATGACTTTGGGGATTTACGGGTAGTGGATGTTAAATTTTCATACTAGATCAAATCTGGAATTCATGATTGCACAAGTAACAAGTAACTACTTTTGCAAGAATTCTGAAACGGACCCATTTGACTTGTGAGCAAACTGGGATGAAATAACATCAGATCAAATATGGCCCTGCTGAAGATCTGTTTACAAGGATAAACAGATCATAGATAGAACACACCCAGTGAAATTGAAATTTTTATTTTTTTTGAAGTTCCTGGCATTGTGTTTCTAATACTGACCTGCATGATGGTCTTGTCTAATGGGAGAAACACTAAATGAACCCTTTGGAATTACCTGCATGCATTGATGATAGATCATTGTGCTGTTCTTGGCCTCACTTGGCCCCATTCAAATGTTCGGTGCAGGCCGGAAACCTCAGCAAAGCTAAGTAAAGTCAGGAGTAAGCAAACCTGCAGTGCAGTCATTGACTCCGTACTCCAGTTACATTGTCTTAACAGAAAAAAAGTTTCTTTCACACGAAGCTGATGATATGAATCAGGCACCACATGAAATCAGAAGCTATCAGAAACCTTCGAATTGGAAGGTGTATATTTGTTTAGAACTGGACAGAACTGGACAGAAAAGTCATCTCAGTGTTTACATGTGCACGTGTCCATACAGGTCACTGACCTGGAACTGTGTCCACGAAGAGCCATAAGAAAGGGAAGCTGCAGCTCTCCAAAACAAACACTACAAACTACCTTTTGTTAAGGAGCATGTTGACACGCCTCATCGCTGCAGGGAAAATGTTTTTAAGCAACTGAGAAGACAGAGATTGAAATCATTGTTCCACTCATTAAACTTAACTTCATTTTTCCACCAGCACTTTGAATCTTAGATGGCAACGAAATCTCCTTGGAAACAGTGTTAGCGAAGGGTTCACGTACGTTTTCTTGCCACTTGATACGAAAACAGACGCAGGGTGTTCGATCTTACGCCAAGTCGAAGCAGCTGACTCTGACGAGAAACCCAGTGGAGGCCGAGCGATGTTCAGAGATTCCTGTTGCAACATTAGTAGAATCACATTGCTCCCCTCCTTCAGTGTGCTTCTACTGTAATGTTGACTCCATCAACCATTGTTTACACCTTGTCTGTTGCTCTTGTGTCTTTTATGTTTTTGTTTTTGTTTTTTTTTTACCAATCCTCAAAGCAGGATGTTCTGTACTCTTCAGTTTTGTAAGGCAGCTACTTTGCTATCGCCCCCAGTGCCTCATCCCACATGTATTGTACTGCATTGTTATTTCTCATCTCAGGGACGACTGTAGAGATGTTGGTAAGTGGTTAAGACACAGAGGTTTTCCTCCCTTCACCTTTTACTGAATTACTTCAGCACATCTTATCAGAAGGTGCTGCACACAGCACAACACTGCGCTTCAATTGTACAGTTACAGTTAAAAACAAGCAAACACTTAGACTGTTCTTCGTCCGATGTAAATGTAGCACAAACTATATTTATCATGTTGTTCATCCCTGCAATCCTGAGATTTTCGATTAGTTGATACAAGGTTGTTCGCTCATCCGCAAAGACAAATGTGTCACTTTGCCTTCACAGATATGGAGCTCGTCAATCAGCTAAGGCTCATCGCTCTCTTCTTCCTCCTCCCTTTTTCCCCCCCTTTTGCTAACATCCATGTGTCCTTTGTCATAACGTGTGGAGATGACGTTAACCTTTTTGTTGTGGGCATTGGCTGTCTTTGCTGCTCATTGATTGTACCTGGGACAAAATGATCTCCTCTGCTCACTTCTCTCATTCGTTTTGCAACCCCCCTCTTCTTCTCTTCAGCTACTATTGAAGCTATTGAGGCTGACGAAGGTAAATGGATGTGGTTGCCCTCTCCTGTTGCTTTTTATGGCAATAGACAGGGGGCTCCACTGGGTTTCCATCCATCTCGCTGGTGCTTGAGTAGAGTGTGTTGGATGTTTGGGCTAACAAAATGTGACATATTAACAGAGGAAACGGAGTAAGTGATTAGGGAATCCTGTGGCCACACGCGTTTGAAAGGGGAATGGATTTCATAGCACAGATTTCATGATCACAGACGGCATACTGTGAGTGTGAGTGAGTGCACAGCAAACGCTCAGTGGGAGTTGCACGGAAATCTTACAGACAACACAACAAATTGAATGCGTTCTTTGCATTCCCTAGAAAAATTGTGCCCCTGCATTGTTAATCGTCTAGAAAACATGCAGTACACCTCTGTGTTGCTGATCATTTTAGGAGTTTAATACAAGTTTGTGCATTTTTCACTGTACAGTCCTTGTTCAGGGAAGAGATCGCACTTGAGGAAATTCAAATTCACACTCACATAATGTGGGAGGTGTAAATAAATGGGTGTTATCATTAGGTCATTTGGCAGCTGTATTGAGATTCTACCAGATACCAGAGACGCCTGCTGGACCAACATACTGTATCCACTCGAGCTAAACCGCTAAATTGGCCCAGCTTGCTGTAGATGGAGTATACGCTGGCCCGAAAGTACAAACAGCGTGTTACAAAAATGCTAAAATATGTTCGGAGAAGTTGCAAAACAACAGCAATATCATTATCAGCCTTTAAAGACGTGCGTGCGTGTGGGATTAGCCGCACTTTAGAGAGTGTACACACAGAAGAATTAGCAAATTTGCATGAAACCTGTTAATATATACAAAGAGAGAGACTTGGTGTAAATCGAGATGTAGATTCCACTCTCTTGCTGTTTTATGTGAAGCTGCATGAAGTTTGCAAGTCCCTTAAATAAGTCAGCATCATCCTTTTACTTGGATCTCTGACTTTACCAAACACCCTCTGCTCTGCCCTCACACAATACAGTGGAGTCTTGCTATGAAACTTGTGAGTGTATTTCCCCTTTGAAACCGCTGAAGCAGTTGTGCATTGTTGTTGCAGTTCTCGGCCAATATCAAGCGCATAGCTTCTGTTAGAGTTGGACCTGAATTGATAGACAAATGCTCCACAGGAAGCTTTGGAATCTAAATTGGACTTCCCTTTAAAACCAAAAGTTCATTTACACCGCCTTTGGCGCAAGAACAACCTCAACTGCGAGCTAAATAGTAGTTTGCCAGCTGCTATTTACGTGGAAATTGTCCAGTACTTCCTCTTCAGCCCCACAGAGGACAGTCCATTGTAGTGTTGAGACACTTCTCTGCTTCTCTCTCCATGTGGATCCTCTGTGGCCCTGCTGTGTCGTGTTCTTTCCCGTGAGCTGCTAATAACCTGTGTCTGACCTGTGCTATGCAGCAACACAACTACGCCACCCATCACGCCCTCCATGTCTTCTGAAATGAGCCCCCCCACATAGCCCCCCTCACAGTCCACATAGTCTCTTAATCATAGTCCACAAAGACCCCCCCCCCCAAGCCTCTATGAAAGGTGGAAGTAACATTTTTTTTGTAGATAATGGGCGGAAATGAAACTCGATCAAGCTGAATATTGGAATGAGTTTGCGCCTATATCCCACTAAAATGAATAAAACAGTCTCAAAATAACAAATGAGTTTCTATCAGAGTAAATCAGCCTGATTTTATTCATTTTAGTGATAATTTAAACACACCAGCCGCTGTTTTTTTCCCCGATTCCATTATTCAGTACAGTATAATTTGATCCTGTTGTTATTTAACTTCTTTATAATTCATATCACGACCTCCACCCCTCATAGCCTCCAGTGAAACCCTAATTGCTGCATGCTCCAAGCAGACATAGACAAGTCGTTAGCACCCCAACTACCTTTGTAGTGTCTTTGTACGTGAGCTCGGTCTCAACGTGGTCCTATTTTGTGGAAGTGAATGTCTGAGTGGGCTCCACTCTAGTGTTTTGTTTTTGATTTCCTCCCCTTGTTCTCGTCTCTTTGATCATACTCCTCCTTCCCTTTTTGTCATTTTAAGCTGTGTCGTGATGGGGCGACCTGGACATTTGGGGTCTTCAGGTGGTCTGGAATGTGCCAGAGTCTCGATATTCGTTAACGTCTGAACACATTTCTAACATACGATTTTACAGGATGCTTATTACGCCTAAGATTTACAAAGCAACAGTATGAGATTGCGAGTAGACAGCTACTGATTCTGCATAGATTGATGGCACAGTGATAACCTGTTGACCCCGATGCCGGGAGTGGCCCGCATAGATTTAGAAGGATTACTTAATCCTTTCGTCTGTCCACGTACATTATTTTGAAACTCTGATAAAACAGTGTTGCCGTTTCATCAAAACTTTTTATGCTTTATTGAATATTTTCAAAAAGCAGCTACACATTTAAAATGATTAATATGTTGAACAATATATGCTGTTGTCCATTGCAAGGATAACCTTTAAACAATTATATCAGTGCTTGAAGAGTTCAGTACCGATTCATGTCACATCCTACTTAGTTTGTATGTTCAGCTGAAGGAACAGTTTGACATTTTTGGAAATGTGCTTTTTTCATCTTCTTGTAGACAGTTAGGAGATAAAGTCCCTCAGCATATTCAGCAAAGTGTCGTGTTTCACAACCTGCCAAGAACGAATCCATATCAGATCAAATTGAAATTTAAAAAACACACGTAACATGTTCTTGTACAGAATAAACAAATATCCAGAATGTTTGTAGCTTATGAGGCTGTGGCAATTTCCCCAAATGAATCTCATCTAATTGTATGCAAAAAGGAAACGGGCATCATTTTCAAAATGTCAGAGCATTCCTTCACAGCAGGGTTTTCAGGTATCAACATCATGCAGTTATGATTAGTGTGGAAAGGATTTTCAGTTTTTCTCATTTTTCATGGATGACTTGCAGTTGAAGTTTTTGTTGCAACAATTCCATGAACCAAGATCAAACAAAAGATGAGCCAAATCTGGTGATGTGTGGGTGAATGTGAGCGAGTGTGACTCTATTTTTTATTTTTTTATTTTTTTATACTCTTTAATGTGTCCTGATTTCTCCTCTTCTTCCCTTTTTTTTTCTTGCATCTCAACAGCCATTAAAGGCTTCTCGCCACAGCACAAGATCACCAGTTTCGAGGAGGCCAAGGGTCTGGACCGCATCAACGAGAGGATGCCGCCGCGCCGAGACGCCTTGCCCTCCGACGCAAGCCTCAACTCCCTGAACAAGGCCCTGTCCTCGGAGACCAACGGCACGGACACCAAGGGAAGCACCAGCAGCGGCAGCAACATCCAGTGAAGGCCAGCAGCAGGCGCCACCTTGGCCAACGGGGCTGCCCCGCCCCCAGCCTCATCACGGCCCGCCACCGTAGAAAAAGGGGCAGTGGGTTGGAGTGTTTGAGCATGGAGGGGTGGGGGGGGGGAGGCATCTAGGGGTCACACTGGGGGGACATCTCACTTGCTAGTCTTTGGATATGCCTTCAAAATATTTGTTCATAGTCAAATCTGCTAAGTTATCGCCGGTTCACACGTCTGAACGGTCAGGCCCTCGATGTGCTTGATGCTACACCACAACACAGTATGTCAGAGATAGAAACAGAGAGAGAGAGAGGGAGAGTGGGGGGGGGGGGCGAAGGAGATCTTAAAGGAGGTTTGTTTGTTCGTTTAATTTTATTTTTTTCTTGAAAGACCCTTGCTCATTTACACCGAAATGGAAAGTCGTTTAACTTCTTACTAACTATTGTACGTTTACAAAACTACAGCACTAAAAAGGACAGAACATGAGATAATGTTTTTAACATATAAGGGTGTACAAACTAAATAAGGACTATTTATTGATATCTTTTTTTTTTTTTCTTTTTTGCTACTCTTATAAAATAGCTCTAAAATTAATTAGGCAGTCTTAAAAAGAATGTTGCAATGTTGTCGAAATGCCAAATAATGGAACGTTTTATGGTTTTGTACATATTATGCTTACCTCAGGTTATTTTGGTGTGTGCTTTGACCTGATTTTTCTGTATAATGGCTAAATAACTCGGTAATAAATACCTATTTTCTTGAGTTTCATAACTGGAATTTACATTTACCTATCTATCATTTGCAAAATATGTTTTATTTTTGTCTCTTTTGGAAATGGGGGGGGGGGGAGGGTAGATTTATCGTGGCTTGCTGGAATTGAGTGTTAATTTTTCTCTTTAAGTATTGCGAACAAAGTAAAAAATAGAGAACCTATATTGTGTAAAAAAAAAGAATACAATAAAGTGTCTGCCTATGCATGTTTTATAAAAATCAAACAAAGGAAATAGTAAATCTGAAAACCTTGGCTGTGGAAGCCTGTTTTGAAATATATTGCGCTTTAGTGAACATATACTGGAAACGTATACCTGCATACTTTCAATTAACACCATGATGCTCTATGCCTTCAACTTCTTTTGTAATTGAAGCATTTAATTATCTAAGACAGAGGAGAAATCATATTTTTAACCTGCGCTTGTAAGTGCACACAGTCCAATTAAGCATGTTTGACAATTCTTGTGAGGTGTGTGGTTAAATGTGGAACTCAAAAATGCATGATTAGCTGTTTGTGTCATATAACAGGTAAATTGGTTTTGTTCTGTTTTGTAAATGTGCCACAGAAAGTGTAATTTGATTATTATTATTATTATTATTAATATTATTATTATTATTATTATTATTTGGAACTCTGCTTTGTATATCAGTTACGGGTTTGATACTGCTCAATACTTTAAGATGAAACAAAAAAAAAAAAACTTCAATCTTTTTTAAGAACTGCTTAAGTGCCCAAGTAATTCACTACACGACATGAAGCCTTGCTTTTGTAATTTAACTTCAAAACTGTTGGCAGATGAGGCATGCACTTGCAACTATGAAAAGTATTTTATATAACTGTTCAATAAAAACGTGCATGATTTTCAACTTGAAATGAACGGCTCGTGTTTGTGTGATTCGCTCTCTCCCACAGTAGGACGCCGTCGAATTTGTGGCCGTGTTAAGTCGCAGTTGAGCTGTTCTCCAACAGAATCACAGGAAACGCTCACACTCACCCAAAATACAAATGTGAAAGGAAATTAAAGATACTGGAGAAAACAATGGCGACAATCATTAAGTCACAGATCAGAGCTCAAAGAGAAACAATAAAACATCCTGCATTTTCGAATGCATCCTTACATTCGTAGAAGTTCAAGTTGGGAAGAGATATCGGTGCTTTGCTCCACTGTTTGTTTCCTCTTGGCCGAGTGGAGATGGGAACTTGTTCCCTGGCAAGTTTGCAGCAAAGGTGCTTCCTCTTCTGCAACCTTGGTGATTTCTTTGATTAAACTATGCAGGCTTGGCCAAGATTGTGGAAGTTTACCTGTGTTCAATAACAAATCTCTGCAGCCATCGTTTTTATACAAAGACATGCGTATAACAACATGGATTTGACAGTTACTGACTTTAGGAGACTCGTCTTTTTTGTAAAAGTTTGAACAGTACGTCGTGATCCAAATAGCTCTTAGCATCAAGTAGCTTTACAATCGTGACTTAACATTAACACACAGATTACATTTTCCTGTACACAGCTTCGGAGCAGTGTTTCTTTGGTCTTCTAGTGAAATTAAACAATGTTAAAATCAAAGGAAGTAAACTGAGACATCCTGTTTTTTGGGGGAGGACCCAAAAACAACTAGATTTTGTGGCCTGGGGGGGGGGACAATAGAAAGACTCAGTAAGTTTGATGTCACAAAGACAAAGAATAAGATCCTGTGGGATGGCAGCCAGATACAGAACCTCCTCTCTTTGTGTGTTGTTCCTCAGGTTTGTGTTTTTGTTTGCTATCTTCCGCCAACACGGGTTGCGAGCTTTTCTTTCTGAGGTGATGGGCACACCTTAATCCTTCTTGATCCTTGAGCTCGTGTGGGGGGGCTTTTTGCTGCATGTGTCACGGGGTACACGTCACCATGGTTACAATAGACCCAGCATGGTTTACACGCGGCAACAGCTAACGGTCCTGCAACGCTCAGGCCTAAAGTCCAGCAGGAGCAGAGGTGCAGAACTGTACTGAAACACACACACAAAAAGCTGGAATCCGAAATTACATAATATTATAGTTATGATAATTATTGTTCTGCATATTTGTTCTATATTCTGATCTGGTGTCGACTTTTGCCACACGGTTTTGCTTTGCTCCTATGGCACATGAATGAATGAAGCGTTTCTCAATCCATCGGTCAGTAATAATTATGTCACATAGCAACTTTGTGTAGAGGCCGTGATAATCTGGTTTATGTAGACTCACGTAAAGTTGTCCCCGTGTTTTCTTACAGCACTGCTGCATAAACAATGAAGAATAGGGAAACGTCACGGTTGGTATTTGAGCAGCTCCCTTGGGCTCTCGACTTTGTCATTTGTTCCGAGCATTATTTACCGTAGTAAACTGCCATGTTGTGACTGTATTTGTGTGTGCGTGTGTGTGTTAATACAGCATTTTTTTTTTCTTTAGACCTTTAAATTAAACTCACTGTTCTTTATTGGCAACCTTTATCTGATTGGTCATAACTGCACATTTTAAATAGCACTACCAATCTGCTCCTAACTATTCAAAAGGAAAAAATAGGGCATGGGAGTTGGCAACGCAAACACTCCCAACTGAGATTCCTGTTTAATTGAATTTGTGGACCCTCTGGCTGCCTTGCGCTGGTCTCCGTAGCCACCCACTTTATGTCAGTAAGGGAAGCTGGTGTATTTCCTTCCCCTTCTTAATCTAAAGGAAGTGCCAAAATAAGCATCAGTAGTGGAGCGGCCAAGCCCGGACACCTCTTCCACTCTGCGCTCAGTTGGAGACTGAGGGAGAAGTCAGAGGTTTTCACTGCCGCAGAATCACCATGAAGACCATCAGGATTCTTGTCCTCCTGCTACTCGCATCTGTCCATGACCTCACAACAGGTAAGGGAACGTTTCAGTTTGGATAACAGCTGTTAGGATGCAGCTCTCCAAAATTAGTTAGTGTTGGTCTTTTTTCAGTGTGGACGATTTCTTTACAAATGACCTTTATCACACATGTAAAAAAAAATCTAAAATACTGTGGTATTGATTGCAAACATGATTTCATCTCACACAACTATGTAACTTGTAGTAGCTTTATACTCATAGTATTTATTTTTCTTTTGGCATGTGCAAAAATCTCAGTTTTCAAACACACTGACACATTATCTCCGATACTCGGGCTGAGATGAGCACCGTGTTTTTTCATACCTTCAACTGTCCCATGCTTTTTGTTTTTTGTACTTACAGGTGAGAACAAGCAGCACAAGTGGTCGATCACTTAGTGATTAAAGTGAAGGCAGACGTTCAATATGTAATATAAACCTTAGACGTTAGTCATAAATTAAAACCTTAGGAATAAAAGTAGTGCCCAAGTGACAAGCGAGTGTCTCTGGGTTGAAGGAAAGGGAAAAACTGGTTTTTGATCTGTGTGTTTACCTCCTAAAAAACAAAAGAACATCAAACTGGTCTGCGCTGGCCAACATCAGATAGGCAGTGAGAACCAGACTGGCCCCCTCTCTCACAGAAATAACAAATCATTGTCCTGAGACCAAAATGTCCCAACTGGCAACAAAGCTACTTCCAGTCTCTAGCAGTAAACATCTGGAGGAAACACCCTCGCCCTGCCTTCTAAACCCCAGCGGAGATGTGCTTGAGCAGCTCGTAGTTTAAATAGGAACAAATATAAGCTTTATTAAGTTCGTTGTGTCTGCACCTGCCAAACACAATTTTTTTTTTCCCCAGGTTAAATACAATAAATTCAGATTAAAAGATTCGTTTTAACTTGCTATTTCATTACCTACGTATGATGACCTGTCACTTCACTTGGGTTTATATTAAGCTCGACTGCAATTTGTCTCAAACAACTCGAAGGGCTTAAGACTTGGCTTTAAGACTAGTTGGTCAAAAAAACATTTTATGACATTCATCTAAAGTTGCTCTTTAAAGGAAAATCTTAGTCAAAGTTTTGCAAATTCTGTTTATAATAAACTCTAGAGCCTGAATTTGTTCCAAAATCTTTGAGAACGGACTGCAACTTGTCTCAAATGTCTCGAAGGGCTTAAAACTTGGCTTTAAGACTTGTTGGTCAAAAAAACATTTTATGACATTCATCTAAAGTTGCTCTTTAAAGGAAAATCTTAGTCAAAGTTTTGCAAATTCTGTTTATAATAAACTCTAGAGCCTGAATTTGTTCCAAAATCTTTGAGAACGAACTGCAACTTGTCTCAAATGTCTCGAAGGGCTTCGGACTTGGCTTTAAGCTTTAAGGACGCTTGTGAACGTAAGGTTGCTAGTTCAATTCCCCAGTCGGGCAGAATTAGATGTGGGTGGGACTTTGACAATTAACTTGACTTGTTAGACTTGACTTCTTCCAGCTCTAAAGTCTCCAAAATGCTATTTTTTTCCCCTGGGTGAGGCTAATCAAGTCAAACGGAGCTGCACGTGGTCTTCTCTGAAACGTGAAGCTCGGCCTTTGGGCGACTTCTCTGCTGTGAAACAAGTCGAATGGGATCACGTCAGACATATGTGCAGACAGGAAGTTTGCTTAGACAGGTCACAGGACGAGAATAATGCGTCTGAGACAGGATGCAGCTTCACTATGCTGCTGCATTAAAAGCAGAGGAAATCCACCTCAACACACCTCCACCACTGTCTTGACTTCTTGACTCAGTCTGACACTTGTGAGGGGTGAGGGGGGGGCCGTCCCCTCCCGACAGAAGCTGGCCTTTAAAGCTGTGCCAAACAGGAATGATGAAGATATGAACCTAAAATAGAGAATCTGTCAGAGGAAATGTTTTACACACAAACGGATCGCGGGGGTTATCTGATGGAAGCATTTTGAAATATTAGTTTAAATTGCGTTGCTACTTCAGACAGTGGCGTTATGTAACATACAGGCCTCATGTGTTGTGCAGTGTTAACCGAACGGACTCTGCAGTTATTTTTGGACATTTTGAAACTTTGGATTTTACCATAATGTACCACATCAAAAGATGTTTCCCATTAAAATAATCATGAGTCGATCAAGGAGGCGTGATCATGGACGCCTAAGGGTTAAGGGCTATTGTAGCTCTAGTATTGCTGGCCATTAGTCTACAGTGACGTATTAACTTTTAAAGAGGACAAATTAGGGTATTGAACGCTTGTAGTTGTGAATTCACTGTTGTGCTGTTTTTTTTAAGCAAGGCCAAAATTTGCGAAACTATGATTTTCTAATAAACTTAAGATTTTCCCTTAAAGGGCAACTTGACTGATTTTCAACAGGCTTCCTCTGGCTCTAGTTTGGGGAATAGATTTAGATGAATGTCATAAAATGTTTTTTTTTTTTGTGCTTTCCCTATATTAAAATATTTCTATGCTTCTAGACGGAAAATGCCTCTAGATGACATCATCTGGAGGAGTGTTTCGGTTCAGGTGATGTCATCTCATCGCTCATAATATGTAATGACTGTAATGTTGGTAATTTGCTGCCCAGAACTCCTGTAGATGACATTATCTGAACTCCTGCTAATGAAAAACTCCTCCGGATGCTGTCATCGGCACGAGATTTCCAGCTAGAAGCATAAACATATTAAATATAGGGAAGACAGACAAGTTTAGAAACATTATAATGCATGTATTCCCCAGACTAGAGCTGTAGGATATAGGTTGTGAATTGGTGATGTCACACTTTAAATTTCCCCTAGTTCTTCAGTCGACTTCCTGGGTAATATGACATCACATCGCCCTGGAAGACTGTGTTTAAGTGTGTGCTCATAACATGCTTTAATGCCACAATCAGAGAGCTTATGTGCAAAATGCAAAATCATTCGGAAACATTCTGCCGGTCAACTGTTGCCATGGTAGCCCAATAAAAGGGGTGTGGCTATCATGGACTTCTTAGCATTCACAGCAACAGGCATCAAAAACTGCAATGGATGAGGGCTGCAAATACTTGTGGACGTCTTATTAAGACCCAAAATTGCTGATTTTACTTGCTGAAAAGGGAAATGATGTGAGACTTTTAAGCAGTTCATTTGACACTGCTGAAGAAAGAATACGGGGGCTGATTTCATCTGTCAACTAGCAAATCACATTTTATAACTCGTCCTCATCTTCACTGTCTGTAATGTTTGTAATATGTGGGCACCAGATTCATGACTGGAGGTTCACAATTGTGTTTCTGCTTTGCAGCGTCCAATAGCGGTTCTGGTTCAAGTGCTACAACACAAAGTTCAACGACGATAAGTACGTAATGATGCAACTTGGGGAAATTGCTAAACTCTCAGTTTACTCTTAATTATGGAGAAACATGACCAATATTGGCTTTATTCTCCTACAGCTTCTTCGTCATCTTCGCTAGACACATCCTCAGGATCAACGAAGCCAACTACCCGTGCAAATTCCCCTGTAGATTCCACTGTAACTTCCACTGTAGCTTCCAATGTAACTTCCACCGTAGCTTCCACTGTAGTTTCCACTGTAACTACCAATGTAACTACCAATGTAACTACCAATGTAACTACCAATGTAACTACCAATGTAACTACCGATGTAACTACCAATGTAACTACCACTGTAACTCCCAATGTAAATGTCACTGTCAAGTCCAGCAACAACAACACTAAAGGTGAGTGGACTGAAGATCGTCACAATTACCTATACAACAGAAAAGAAGATCATGATGCAGAAGAGGCGTGAAGTGTCTTTATTAGAAGATAAGGTTATGAAAATGTCCCGATTTCCCTTCTTTCCCTAGGAGGTATCGTTCAGAAAACAACAACAGGTGGAGCTACTACTTCACCTTCACCTACAACTGTTGCATCCAACAACAGTTTGAATCTTAGTTCTGCAACTGCTGGTTAGTTAGACTTTATTTCCTAATCAAATCAAAGCTGTATGTAAATGTCCATTGGATCCATGTATATGAAATAAGTCTTGAGGTAACACGAGACTGGTTTCTTTTATTAGAAATCTGACTCTTTTTCTTTTCTTTTGGGAAAAGGTAATTCGCAAACTGCGACTCAGTCGAGAAAGACACAGTCAACGACCATGAAAACTAGTACTCCACCTGCTCCGGGTAAGAAGCCTTTTGCTCCAAGTCGCCCATCATCGGTTACAGCCGGCTGAATGTTCGTTTACAATGTAGTATTAGTATTATTGCTGTTTTATTTTATTTTTAACTTTATTGATATCTTATTACTTTTTATATACATTATTATGTGTAACAGCTACTGCAATTCTACCTATCAATCAAAAGGTGTAATGATACTTTTAAAAGAAAACTGCATTTAAAGTTGTATTTAAACTATTTACTATGTTGTTAGGACCCCATGACAGTATTGTAGACCAAGAAACAGGCAAGTACTAAACAAATTGTCTCAAAATGACTTGTTTTTTTAAAAGGCATTTTAGGTTTTAATCAAACTTATACTGATTTTTATTGCATCCACAGCTACTTCTGCCTCAGGTACAGAACAAACATTTTGTATTGTTTTGTTTCTTTTACATTCATGAACAAAAATCGTAACATGAATTATCATTACAAACAAACTTGTCAGGTAGATACTGGCGTTTACATCTTTTATTGAATGGAGTGTAAGACAAACTCAGAACTGTTCTGAAAAAGTTTTTGATTCATTTTAAGTACATTCATCGACGGCTGGGCAAAAAAAAGGGTCTGGTAAGTAACAATATAATGTACTACAATATCTGCATGAAGTCAAATCATAAATCATGTAGCAGTAACAACAGAAAACTGATAAAAACCCCTCTGTTCTGGCAGATTCTCAAACTGGAAATGAAAATAAAGAATCCTCAAAAGGTAATGTGCTGAACTCACTCGGCCAAATCCCCAAACACTACAAACGTACCTGGATGTCGCAGCTGCAGCTTCTCTAACTGACAAATGACTCTGTGCAGAGTTAAGTGTTAATTAACTCTGCACAAACCAGCTGAGGCTGGTTTGTTTCATTATCAGCAAAATTGTAATTTTTGACGGTGGCACTAAGTGGGAGGTTAAAGTTATCACAGTTTACCTCCAGATGGACATTGTTCTAAGAGTTGCCGAGACATCATTTAACATTTTTGACATTTCATTTAATCGAATGACAAATTCTAACCTTGCTAACACCAGAGGAAAGTTAAGGATAACAAATATAACTAAAGGGACATGAATACACTTGCAAGGATGCATGACAATCCATAGAGATTCGGGTGAATTGCAAAGAAAAAAAAACTCAGAAATGACTTTGAAGTTGCTGCAGCTACTTCATCGCTGGTCACTCATTTGTCATTAGCTATTTCGTCTGTCAGAAGTCGGAGCGAAGTCGGTGACAGTCTGTTTCTGCTTTAACCTCAGACAAAAGACTGTGGTGGATTGTCCTGCCCGGCATCCTCATTGCAGCTGCCTCTGCCATGGCCCTCAAATTCAAATGCAAGAAGGTCCACGATCACACAGGTACATGTCAACTAAAAGTAGGTGTACGACATATCACGTCATCAGGGAGCTAAAACTGATGCAGCAGATTTTCTTTCATGAAGGTGTCAGTGTTCCGATACAGATGAACCAGCACCTATTTATCACTTTTAGTGTCAACTTGTGGCCTATTGGATGCGTGAAATATTTGAAGTTTAATCGTTTGATTTTACTTATGTCTTCATCTGTGTTCTATTCAACAGAAACCTTCGATACTGGAACCGAGAAGTGAGTTTCGACTTTCAAAAGTTTTTCGACCGTATTTTAAACGCGTCTCATCAACCACTGCATTCTGTCCTCTGTCTCTCTCTCTCTCTGGTCGTCCACAGCGCATCTTACCAGAGCAGGCCCGAGAGCACCAGAGATGGTGTAATGCTCCTCGGCGTGAAGTCATCAGGCAGAGAGGAAAATGGTGAGCTGCATCTTGTCTGTTTCCTGCAAGAGCCCCTTCCATGTTCCTTGTGTTTGTAGAATCCATCCATTACTTGCTAAAGCTGTTTTAATGTCTCATTGTACCATACTGGCTTTTGAGGCTTTGCTGAGCAACAGAAGGTGTTTCCTGTGATTTTGCACCCCCGCCCTCAAACAAGCAGCCGGGCTTGAAAGATAGGGACTTCCTAACATAAACAGTGATTATTTTGGACAGGGGCTATTGTGCGGCCAGTAAATGTCAGTGTGGGCTAGACGCTGTGGCTGTGCTCATTTGTTTGCGGGTGGAGGAGGTGCATGTGCAAATGCACGAGTCTGCATGTGACATGAGGACACCTCCACCCCATCCATTGGGGAAAAAAAAATCCGGGTACTAAATGTTCTGCCTTCCTTCGCAGAGCTACACGGGGAAATTGAGTCACGCTTTAAAAATTTTGCAGAGGAAGCGTGTGTTTTATAGACTCCTGGAGTGTTTTGGATTGTGGATTTATAACTTCTCCTGCGGCTGCAGAAGTCTACTGTACGCTGTGTAGTGATAAGTTTAATCCCACACTAATTCTGATTTTATTGAATTTAACCATTCATTATCTTGAGCCCTTATCCATTGGGGGTCACGGGGGGGGGGTCTGGAGCTGTCAGTGGGCAGTGGGGTACAACTTGATCAGGTCGACGTTCTTGTTCATTCCTGATGAAAGAGTTCGGGCTTTTTACAAATCAGCCACGAATTGTGAACATTTTTACTTTTTTTATTTTTGAAACAATGCAAGACATTAAAGTTAAGTACAACACTGACTTCAAATTCTGAATTATGACCCTTCTGAATTGTGTCTTTTTGAAATAAAGCCAGAATTTTGACAAAGAAAACAAACAAAAAAAAAGAATAAAAATTGACATTTCCAAATTTTGAAGTCAGAATTTAGAGGACAAAAGTCCGAATTGTACATTTTCATCAGGCACCACTTCATCAGTTGCCTTTGTTGCTATGTGTGTTTCAGCTGCGGGGAGATAAGAAGAAGGGCAGTAGCACCAACACTGGCCAGTGGATGAGTCACAGCTGTCGCCCACACATCGATGATCTAGAGGAACTGTTCTGAAGCTTGATTTTGTGTGTGTGTGTATGTGTATGTGTATGTGTGTGTGTGTGTGTGTGTGTGTGTGTGTGTGTGAGAGTTGTTTGAAGCAAAAAAACAAAGTGCACAGCAGTTTTCAGCAGTCTTATAAGGCAGGTTGTGTAACTGTGATTGTATATCTCACAATAAGTGACCTTTTTTTCAATCAGCAAAGACTTTAAAGGCAAAAAATGTCTTTATTGGCTCCACTTTGAGTGCTGGGCCACAGAACACATTTTCTGTACAGTGTGCTGACCTCAGTCCATCCATCACACATTTGCTGATTTGCTGTAATGAATCATTTCACAGTTGTATAATCATTTAGTTGCGTTGTTACACATCTTTTGTTTCTTTGCCTTGAACCATTTGTACATGATGTTTTTTTGTACCATAAGATGGTATAAGAACAGACTCCTTTGAGATGTACTCCATTTTTACTTTTCGTGTATCGTTGTCATGTAATTTCTATGTGCTTCTTAAGTGGATAGTTTAATATTTTACTGTTTATCTGCTCCAGTGTACGTTAAGCCACAAATATTGCCTTCCACAAACAATACTGTGCATTCATTCATACATGTTGTGTATGTAGTTAAACTCAAATAACAGTTAAAGAAGTCAGATCTGATCTGACGATGGTTTTAGTGTTTTCTTCGGCAAATGGAACGTTTAAGCAAAGCAGACGTAAACACTTGCATTTAAAGACGCTGCAACTGCTTTATGACTGGAATTTGTTGATCTCGACCTCAGTTTTATCAATAAAACAATAAAAGAATGGTTTGGTTGTTCTGCTTTGCTTCACCACACTTTATCTTAAACCTACTTTTCGATTGTGCCATGAGCTTTTCTTACATGGCTGCAGATGCTCACAACAGTGTTGGTTTAATGAACCACCACCAGAGGGAGCAGACAGTCAACATTTAGGGGAAGAATTAGCAACGCTTGGTTTCTGCCCTGCTTCACACCCTGGTGTTTATTGCAGAGAGGTTTGGTGAGGTTGTTGACAGAGGAGTGAGATATGGGCAACCGGTGTGCAAATGTCACTCTGTGTCCCTGCTTGATCTCAGTAACAAAACGTTCTTACAGCACAGGACGGTTCAGAACCAGTGCAACTAAAACTAGATAAAATGTAATGAATTGTTTACTTTATAGTAAAACTGTCTTTTTGTAGTCATGACCTCCATGATGAATTGCTTCACACCCCCCCCCCCCCCCCCCCCCCCCACACACACACACACACACACACACAGGGTTATTAGGACAGACTCAGGCATTTGCTGAGACGCTATCTGCTGCGACTGTGGGCACTCTTCCATCGGAGAGACAGTCAGCCGACTGGCAGGAGGCCCATCACACACAGCTATAATGTCTCAGCAGCTGTGGCTGACTTACATTCAGGATGTCATACTATGCTCTGTCCTGAAGCTTTACTCTACGCAGACCAAATATCTATTCGTCTAATCAATACAAATCCTGCCCTTATAGTTACTTTCAACTGAGCACTTTTTATTGTGGAAATTTGCTCAGTATTGCCTGCAGGCCCAGCAACTGTAAACTACAATAAAACCAGTGAAGGTCATTTTAATTCTGTATCATTCATGGCACAGCCAGAAAAAGGCAATCATTCGTTGATCTGCCCGGGATTTCTATCATGACATGGAACATAGAATTAACACTACTAATCCTGCACTGTTAATGAAAACCTTAGCTCCCATTTTATCTGAACTGAAGTCGAAAGGTTCAGTTGAGTTCTTCTGAAAACCTATCCAGTAAACTCAATTTTAAGATTTTAAGTTGACTCAACTGTTAAGTCACATGGACAACAGACAGGTTAGTATAACATGAGGAACTTTGTAGCTGCAGCTGTTGAGCTCACTTTGTACCAAATCAGTACAAAGACGCTGCTCCCAGTCCCCCTCTGTTGGCAGGGACTGAAATTTACACTAACCTTCATCTTGCTTAACACAATTTTTTATCATAATGTTTTTATAACTATATTTTTAGTACTGTGGCAATAAAGGTTTTAATATGTATTACTCAGAAGTTTCCATCAAGAATGTTTTCTTCCAACTAATAAAGTTTGAAGAGTCTTGCTTTGGGAAGTCAGCTTGCTTTGTTTCTGTAAAACAAAAATTATTTACTTGAGCAAACGACCAGAAGTTTATTTGTTCTACTCATTATGTTAGGTGGAAAGACCTCAAGTAAGAAACCAGCTCAGATCAGCTAGGTTACAAAAACATTAGTGTTGAAAGTTCCAGGTCCCTCTTATTGGGTATCATATGAAATATTCTCATATTTAAATTTTTTTTTTGTGTGTTCCCATTACATATTTTTAGCAGCATGTTTGTAAAAGGTTCCTAGATTTTTGATTGTCAGTGTTAAACCATTACCGACATATTATCTCTTGACATTTTCTCAGCATTGTTACACATTCCTTTCCTGAACAGTTTTAGAAACAGTTAGCAATATGAAGAATGTTATCGCATATCACGTGTGTAAAGTCCTTCAGAAATGAAGGACTTTACACAAGCATTGTGTGGGAGAACACACCATAATTTGCATCATACCAACATTCTTTTTCACAACCCGTCACACAAACCAATTAACTAAAATAACATTCTAAAATAAAACCATAATGTTTTAATGGTGTTTGAAGGAGTATTTGAACTTCGAACCATATCCACCTTATATACTCAGAAAACATGTACACAGTTCTGGCAAAGCATTTAAGGATAAATAATAGTATCAGTGATCAGATGACAGTCGAAGCTGATCAGTGCTATATTTACCTGCTGAAATGTTCCTGACCATCACCAGTTTGCTCTCTGATCCAATAGAGCGGTTGCACTGCGCTTCTCTAAGGCCACAGCCCATAATAGTTTTTAATAGTTTTCAGGATGGCACGTCATTGAGTCAGAGATACTGTTCGCAAATGCCACCAAATGTTGCACATCACGTTCTTTTCCAGCCACAGTTTAAGGTCTTCCAGCAGACTTCTTAGCTCAAAAACATTTGCTGTGTGATGTAAAACCGAGTTTCCATATAAGACCACCTTCATAATGTCAGCAATTAAAACAAGTATTTCATTAAATATTCAGATCTCAGGTGGGTCATATTTCACATACACAGGTGAGGTCCTGTGTAGTATAAATCCCCAGTGCTTCAATCAAGCCCCTGTGCTTAATAATTCACTGGGCTCAGGTTCGCACAAATGAAATAGAATTCTCTTTATTTTACTTTTGAGCAACAACTCAACGAAATCTAAACGAGGTCACTTCTGCACTTTTGAGCTGTTTGTGACATCGTAACCATAGCAACTACTGTGGCGGGCAGTCAAACCTGGAAAACCCCACTGTTCCAACTCCAGTGCTATCAACAAAGTTAGCCTGTTATCATGTTATGGTTTAACGGCTTTGGTCCAAACATCGCAGCTCATTAACTGCTTATGACCTGTGCATATGCAGACACACAAACACACACACCGGTGTCCTATTATACATTTACCATTAGCTGAGACTAAACTAATTTATTCAAACCTGAGCTTTATAAATAAATATTGCACTGAGTTAAAGTTTAAAAGAAGCCTTTGAGTGATGGAACGGTCACGTAGCAACTTAAAAGAGTGGGAAAAATGTGAACATGTGGAAAATACATTTGACCTCATTACCCAGCAGTAGTTAGATAACTGCAAATGAAATGACTTAGTACAAAGTAAATCTGCAATGCCACAACACAGCCATTTCTTGCAGATATTCAGGTGGGATTTTGTGACAGGCCTTCTGCAGACCCTCCCAAAGGTCTGCTCTGCTGGTTGGGCCATGTTCCCGAGTTCTCTGGTCCAGCTTCTCCCACACCAGCTCCAATGGAATTCAGATCTGGTCAACTGAGCTGGCCAAGCCTTTACAGAGAGTATCCCACAGCTACTTTCTTCTCCAGATCATTCCTAGACAACCAGGAAGAATATTTGGGGTCATTTTTTGAAATTATTTGTGCCAATGGAGGTTTAACCAGTCATCAAATCCAAAGGTTTTTTCTTACTATTTCAACCAGCACTGTGAATGTGTAATAGATGAGACCAATAGGCTTATTGCAAATATATAGAACATTAAAATAATGTTTTTAAACAATGTTTCCTCTTTGACAGAACTTGCAGGGAATCTTACCATAAGTTGTGGGAATGTTCCTTCCTAACATTTTTTTCATGAGTTGTAGATTTGTCTAAATTTAAACCACAGTATAAGTTTAACAAAGTTGTAATTAACAAAGCTTGGATATTTGCATTAGGTTAAGTAGAAACTGTTTCTTTTGGATTCCACTAGCAATGTGTTCTAACTGATCTGAGCTGAGAGGAAATGTTTCTCGGTGAAACTCCTGTGTTTGTCCAGTAAACCGAGTTCAATGGTTCCAAGTGGCCTTTGGTCCTTCCTGTTGCTTCATGCTGCTCACTTATGCCAAATCTGCACCACTTTGTCAACTGCCAGTGACATACTGGAATGCCAAAGTCCAATTATTCCCACTCCCATTAAAAATGCACTTTTATAGGTCACTGAAGGCAATGTGATGCCAACTGATGTCTACAGGGGCCTGGTCCTGAGAGTCTGGGAGAAGAAAAACATGTATATTATAACAGAAAGTTTGGCATAAAGGATACTGGGGGGGGGGGGAGTGTGACGTCTTAGAGAAATGTCAGCTGTTTGCAAGACGAGCAGAGCTCAGCAAATGCAACCAGCTATCTTCTGTGGTAGAGGGGTGCAACTCAGCAAAAAGGCTCCCGTTGTTAAATTTCACGGGGGAGGGCACTGGGTGCAGCGAGCAGCACGTTTTCCAGCTAAAGGCCGTGCTGCCTGACATACCAGGTGTCTTTATGGGGGATAAGGGGAGCTTCGTGCGGACTGCGATGGATTAGTGCGCTGAAATACAACACACTTTATCTTTTGCCTCATTCAGAGACAGAGGAGTTGGCACATGAAGCAAATTCAAAAGCAGATTTTGGTTGACTCGCCTTACCCACACGGAGGCAAGGTCACGGCCTTGGCTTTGCTTTTTCGCTCCATCTTTTACTGTTAGGGGGGAAGAGAAATATTGATTTAACATTTATTTAACAAGTGAAATGACACTGAGATTAGAAGTCTTTGTTAAGCCCATGTGCCAGGACCTCCCAAAGCTAAGTACATAAAAAGGAAAACTAATCATTTAGAGGAAAGGGAAACATATTAGGTCCCCTCCAGTTTTAGCTGCATGAGGGTTTTCTTAGTTAACTCTGACGAAGGCATGAGAACAGTAAGAAAAGAAGACATTGTTCATAAAATTTCATCAAATGAGCTTGAATTGGATTTTTTTTAAAAAGTTGTTATTTATTTATGCATTTATTAATTATTATTTAATTGGTTCCCGAATAACTCTTGCCACTTGTAGGCATTGGACATGCATGGAGCCCTTACTTTGATTATGAGCGCGTGCATGTGTCTGCTGCAGACGTTACAGTAAGTGGTGCACGACTTCACTCAGTCTGCACAGATGACCTACATTGTTGCCCAGTATAAAACACTAAACAACAGGGCCATACAGGGCCAGTGTCTACTTAATATTTCACTTATTAAAAAATATTATTATTAAATATTGTTCACTTCACTTGATTCTGCCAGTATTTTCAGTCTTACTAGGTTGACCTGGATTCTATTCCTGCTTGTAATGTTTTTGAGATTGGGGGAGGGGGGGTGTATAGGGTATATGGTATGAAACGTACAGTATATTCCACATACACATGCATACAAATGTGTTTAAAGCACTGTCCAGTAGAACTGACAAACTGCTGTACGAGACTGAATATTAGCCTGGAAATATTAGCCTCTGCTAACATTCCTGCGTTTTACATACGTTTTATAAAAGCCCTACTTTTCTAGCACTTTACACAGTATATGGCCGCACCCACAAAAGCAGTAACACAAGCTAAAGCATGTGACTTTTTTTCTGAGGCATATCTAGTTCTCCCCATGTGACGGACTGCGCACACACACACACACACACACACACAGACACACAAACGCTCTCATCATCTACTGGATTCCATTACCCTTTAGCCAGCAGAGCTGCTGGGGATAAGAGGGCAAGATCCAGTTACTGTGAGGAAATCTCTGTTGAGACAGTGTATGGTGAGGGATAAACTGCTGATGAGCTGAACAACTGTGCTCAGTGTTTTACCTGCCAAATGTACACAAGCATACACATACAAATACAGTAAGATTAGACATTTTGACTCGGTCAAAATGGTCAAGGGGCTTCCTCCTTTCTCATGTGGAGGACCAGCCATAAAGCTTGGAATAGAAAACAGATGTCTGTTTTGTTTAATTTTATACATTCATCTGGGGGAAAACGTTATGTTTTTCATCCCCGTGGGAGGTAAAGGTCACTTAGAATAGATTTGATCCACTGATGTCCTGTTTTTGAGTATTTTTCTCATATGGCATCCACTAATATAAGCTAACGCTTCATGTTATTGCAGGCCCCTCTTGTGGATGAGATGTGGAGGTTAAGCCAAGAAACGCAGCATAAATTAATGTTTCTGCATTTTATCTCATGTCTGGTACTTTGTTCGAATGTGTTGCAATATTGTCTTTTCAGCAATCCTTAGTTTGAAATTGAATTAACAAATCATTGTGTGTGTGTGTGTGTGTGTGTGTGTGTGTGTGTGTGTGTGTGTGTGTGTGTGAGAGAGAGAGAGAGAGAGAGAATTTAGGCATCTAAGTGGGCTCAAACATCTTTTGAAGGTCTCTGCCTATAACAAACATCTATGAATGTATATAGAAAAGATTTATAATTTCAACAAAGATAAAAGAAGATTTCTTAGCAGTAAACTGTTAAAAAAATGTTCAAATGTAGCTGAAATGGTTAACATGTTGTTTGGCCCTCATCTTTTAAGGTCAAAAGTTTGGCGTATTCAATGAGATATGAGATATGAGAAGTTAACAATTTTGAATTTTGCATCTGAACATTAGTTAGTGGATTAGTTGTGCTTCCTTTAAAACTAGCGATGGTTTTGTGTTTAAAAAGTAGATAAACTTGATGACAGCTTGATGGTGTATATTGTAAAAGTTGTTATGTGGATTTATCATCGCCACATCCCTGATTATTAGAGTTGATAGAAATCTCGTAGCGAGCACATTATCCTGCCCACGTAAAGGTAGCAACACAACTGTTCAAAACAATGATTGGTTACATTTTACAGCCTATTTCGTAACCAATCAGGAATGAGCAGCGTTTTGATTGGTCAAGCCCTCTGGTCATCTGAGTGCAGAAATGTATAAATAAGCCTCAGAAGTTCGCCTGCTGAATTATTGTGTGTTTGTTTTTGTGTTTGTGTGGGTGTGTGTACGCGCGCGAGTGGGTGTGGGTGAGAAAACGGTGCACGCGCTTTCGGCTCATCGCCAAGAGAAACTGTCTGAACTAAGTTGGTTTGCAGCAAATATAAGGTAAGTTATTAATCTTCAGAATAAAATGTCATGTGATGAGCAGCTATAGTAGGTGGGTTTTTAGGGGAGGGGAGGGGGCGGGTACCACGCGTGGTTAATTGCTACATTTTGATACTTTGACGCGTTTAACGTCCTGACGCAGCGAGTGCAACGAGCCACTTTGTCTGCTATTGAGCTTTAAACGCTGACGCCGCTTCGCCCTTCCACTTATTTCTTGCTTCATTTTGCAGACAGTGTCAGCAGCCCGTACCTGGAGAAATTCAGGCTGTCGCCATGGTTGCCACAAGCACATTAAAGACCAAAAGTGGCGAGTGTATTTCGGAGCTGGTCGAGCGAAAATACGAGCAGGCTTGCATCGAGAAAGGTGAGCATGCTGGCTGTTTCTGTGGGCTTTTTGTTCAAATGGCTAAGCTGCTAGCTGCTGGACACTTCCAGTTGTTGTGCTTGTTTGTCCCTGTGTGGTGCATGGCTGCAGCAGTGGGGAGGAGGAGGAGGAGGAGGAGGAGCGGGGTGTAGGGAGAGTGAAGTCAACACAGGATGAAGTCATCCCTTTACCCTGTCTGCACAACAGCCACCTGACTGTAACAGGAGATCTGGCAGCATCTCTTTCTGCACAAAGCTAAACTATTGTGCTGGAAAATGTGTAAAGATAATGGTTGACTTTGCTGCTGTGGTAGTGGGGACACACATGCACACATTGCAACCAGAAGAGATGCAAAACCAGATGAATTGTGCAATTGCAGATGGTCAGAAATGGAAAAGCATTAAAAAATGGCTAATTCGTTGCATTTGGCATGTTTGTGTGAACATGTTTATCATTGTTTTCTCAGAACTGGATTTCTGGGATCACTGCTTGGCTGAGCCCCAGAGGAACGCAGATGTCACTGAGGACAGAACCTGTCAACAGCTGGCCAAGATGTTTGAAAACTGTCTCTCACGAGCCAAGAAGACGACGCTGCACTGCTCCTCGGTGCTGGTACCGGAGAAGTTGACCCGCAGAATAGCCCGCGAAGTCGTGCGGCTCGCATCCTGCGAGCCCTGTGGCCTACGTGGCTGCGTCCTCTACGTCCACCTGGAGCTGGACAAGGGCTGCAAGCGGCTGGAGCGCATCGTGTACGATGCCACCGTGGTGCCCACATTCGAGCTGACTCTGGTGTTCAAGCAGGACGGCAGCGCCTGGCCCAGCCTGCGGGACTTTCTCTTCATGGGAACCTGCTTTGCCCCAGCTTTCAGACACGTACTTAAACTGAGTCCAGGTTTCCGTCTGGTCAAGAAAAAGCTGTACTCCTCCTCGGCTGGCACCGTGGTGGAGGAGTGCTGAACTATGAGAGGGATTAGAGTGGGATAATGAGTTTCCTGTGGGTCAATGCACTTCTGCCCAAATGTAAATGACACTTGGTCTGGTCCCCACTTTTATACAGTGTTTTTGTACAGCAGGTCAACTGTTAGTAGCCAGTCAGTTCAGTTTAGAACTTGGGATTTTAAAGGTAAAAGCTTATGCATACATGAGCCGGACAGCTCTGGGTTTGGCTTTGCATTGTTTCTAAAAGTGCATTTGTATCAGCTAAATTGTAATATGGAGGGTGTTTTCTACTAAGGGCATTAGTTTTGCTCTTTGTACACTTTGCAGATGATGAATGTAAAACATTGTTCGCATCAACGTGTTTGAGAAGGACATACTGTGGGTACACGTTTGTTAAAGACACTAGCCACTTTGTTAAAGCATCTGTGTTGTTTCCAGAAACATTGAATGTGTTCAGCAGCAGTAAACACACCAAGGCTTTAATGGGAGACTTGTACTTAGTCTTTTGGGGCCATATGTAGCTATATGCATAATGCTGTATTTTAGGGCTCTGGGTGTTTTTAAAATGGAATGATGATGCTGCTGTTGCGGTGCGGGCTTCTCACACTAAGGGGAATGTGTGGCGCCTTAAATGTCAGAAGTGTACTTTTTTTTTTTTTTCACTCTTATCACAGCTGTGTGTGTTTACTGTAAATGTTTTATTGCATTTTTATTTTTATAAGCCCTCATCCAGACACCCCTTTACAATGCAAATCATAGATTATTAAACTGGTGGCTCATCTAAATGTAAAAACTTATGTTTTGTTGTCCTCCAACTGGAATGTGCAAAAAAATTACTGGAGGTCCAGTAAGTAATTTGTAAATTTTAGTGAATTGTGCAATTTTTCTAACTTTTTTTTTTTTTTTTTTAATTCTTGTTAAACATCTTGTTGACAGAAACTAGGTCTTGTCTATTGGACAATAAAAATATGAAGCCTTATGTTACATTTGTACTTGATTCTGTCTTTGCCATTTGTGTCTAAGTAACTTTGTTTGTCCGGGAGCCTCCGAACATTACTGTGCATATTCTGAATCCATGACCAAGCGGGAGTGGGCAGGCAACAGTGGCACAATGCAGGCTTTTTAGAGAGGACAATGGACACTGCGTGTTGCCAACAAGAATGTGATCCCAGCTATGTGTGAATTTATGCATAGTGGTGACTGGAACAACAGAAGTCAGTAAAAACCACCTGCATCACAAGGTTGCACATCTGGTACAGTCATAGGACATAACTGCAAATGTTATTGATTTGAGGCTGATCTTTAATCCTTGTGATTTTTCACCTACTTGGCTTGCTATATTTTATTTTTGGCAAGTCTTAAAACTTGCCCAATATATTATTGATCCCAGCTGCTCCAAGCATTTCATTGTCGGCTCAAGACTCCACAGCAGCTTGTATACACGCAATGCTGTAGCTTCTGGTAAAAGTTTAGCAGCTGATTGTTGGACAACCTGACAGAGACTGTTCCATTTCTCTCACTGGTCATAATGGAGGCATCTCTGCAGTGAATTTGACGGCGAGTGTGTGTCAGATGCGTCCAGTACTTTTGACACTTGTGTGGGACATTTGCAGCAGAGGCATTTAAGCTAAACACTGATGCCTCAGGTTCAGCTTTTCATTTTAAACCAAGAGCCACTGACGACGATACACCAAATGCTGATTACATAAAACAGTGATATGGTCACTCATATGATCTTATGTGCTTAAACATATGAAGAGACTCATGTGATTACAGGAGCTTAATGACTGTAGCACATGATCTTCTGCAAGCTGCATTACTGCCATTTTGACAGAACAAAGCACGAGTGATCAGTCATTTCACATTCCAGCTTCACCTGATTGTTTTGTCTCAATGTTCTCAAACAATTTTTTTTAAAGGTTTATAGAGTAGTGTTGACACTGTGGAAAGTAAAGCACCTATGTGTGCTCATAGGTGGACTTGTTTTCCATCGGACAGAGCCATAGTAGCGGTGTCTCCTTTCAGTTTATGCTAAGCCAAACTTTTCAATGCGGAGGCCCCACATATATTATTAACTCCTGGCTGAGGAACCTCTCCTGCAAGAAGTCTTTAGAAAACCTATTGACAAACCCACTGACAATACTAAGGCAAAAAGTAGACAATAGGCAACGTAGGTGGACATTGCAAATATGGTTTAAATGTTTTTTCTCTTAAAATAAATCGTATTAAATAATAGTATTAATAGTATCTTAATCTTCCAACGTCCACTACATGCATAACTTTAAAAAGGTAATTATATGTTTATAATTGTAATACATCATGTGTCACTTTCACATCTGACTCGCCCAGATTCATTCCCAACAAAGTTATCGAACAGCCTGTTCAAAAGATAATCTTCAGAGATGACAATAACAAGGAGTTCTGCGGGTGGTGTGGTTCTCTCAGTATCAGGAAGTCCGTCCAAAATCCTTGGAACCTCCTATATCTGGTTAGAAAAACTGTGAATGACAGTACTGAGGAGGACTGGTGCTATTTGAAAGGCAAAAGTCGGTCGCACCAAATATATTTTGTTTGACTTTAGTGAAATAAACTGATCACTAAAACATCATCCCTTCACTTTCCCTGCTTTAAACATTTCCACCGTATTAATATGCAGTATGTGCAGTAGATACATTGATGGTCACCCTATGCAAAGCTTTCTGCCAACTGCTGAATTTCATGTAGGCTAATACTCTGTCAAGAGGCCCCTTCAAATGTGACATTTACTGTATATTACATGTTTGGTTTAAGCTGTATGACTAATGAAAGGTGGAGGCAGCTAAGGCTTCCACTGAGGGACACGCCAACATGGAAAAGTACTGAAGGCCTTTACACGACTCTACAACCAAAAGAATCTGAGCTGCACTGTACTGGTTTGGCAGCTCATTGAACTGAAGCACAGGCATCTGTTAGTGGTACTTGAGCTCCTCTGTGTCGACATGATTCATCTCAGCCCCACATTGTGTGGGTTTCGGTGACAGTGCCACTCTGTGAAACTGGCCCAAGGCTTGGTCACAGCTGCAGAATCGATCGCGCTGATCGGACTGATCACCCACGCCTGCAAAGCACATACCGTGGAATTGACAGCCTGCAGATGTTTACCGGTTTCGAGTCGCTTCTCCATTCCCACAAGGCGTCCGGGTCACCGGATAGGCCTGTTTGTTCCCCGGGGATGTGCCGGGCTTCAGTCCATGTTCCCTCCTGACTGACTGAACTACCACTTTCTGAGAAGACAGAAATCTGATGAACTTGGCTTGAGGGCAGATGTGTATCACGTTGGGACTGGAATTATTTTATTATACAAAATGTTTATCTGTCTCCTGAGTGTATCATAAGCAACACAGATTATATATCTTTACTTTGTGTTAATCTACAAGACATTTATCTGTCAGTCTTATCACACTTGTTTGATTTGTGTATCCAACTTTTAAATATCTATGTTGTATTATCTAGTCCAATGAAAGTAAATGGATTTACACTTATACCCTTATTTAGTCATTCACTGTTCCCACTTGGCACTAGGAAGGTAGGAACCAGATTTAGAACAGTCTATTGCCATGTCAAATAAGTTACTGACAAATAAGACAGCAATTCTTACAATAACACAGGGCCAGAAACCGTTTTCTGGGATGCACGTGCTGCCTGAAAGGCTGTGATCTTACCTGTGCAGATGGGTTCATTAAAAATATCACAGATTGACTTTTTCTTTGTAACAAATCAAAATCCCAAACAGCTGAGAATGAGATCTCCACCCACCGAAGGCTGGACTCGTTAAATGGTTGGTAAACACGATCTTGCTGTTTGCTCTTTAGTGACGTGAGGATTTCTGGGTACTGGAATTCCTATAGTTCAAACCCTTGGCTGTTGCTGCCATTGGAGCTGGCAACATGTAAATGTTACTAAGGGAAATTTTAAATCTACTTTGCATTTCTAAGCAGCCCTTTAACAGCAAAACACTGAGGGCAATCTGAGCGCTGCAAACAGGCCGAGAGACACTAACTGTACTGTCAACAAGTATCATATTGAACTCAACTGGGGAACACTAGCAAATTGTGAAACCAGCCTCAAAGGGCCGATAATATGGTACATGATTGTTGTTATTTTACTGCTCGGGGGACTGTAGGTGGATAGAAATGTCACATGAGCCTTGGTCCATGTCACTGGGTGCAAATGGTAGCATGTCCTACTAGACATGTGCCATGTCCAGAAATATAGCAATGCATGATGCATTACAACACAGACAAATAGCCCTGCAATAACATAACATCACCCAATATGTTAAATTATTGTTGATAACTGACCAGCAGTGATTGTAAATCATATGTTTTACATTGGCAGCATGTATTAAAGGACAAACTGACGGGATTGTATTGAAATGCAATGTTGTTCCTGTTTATCAGATTATTTTATGTATTTACATCAGGACGATGTGTTCAGTCACCTCAACACTATAAATGATGCTTCGTGAGTTGACAAACAGCTCGATATTTGAAAGACCACCTATTGCCTAAATACAATTTCATGCTGTTTATGAGCCCATGATTTAAAACTGATATCTGCCTGTGTTTCCACATACGTACCTTGAGACTCCGGCATGTTTTGACGTCAAGTTTTGCTTTTAATTATGTAATGTTGACCCTTTGTTAACCTGATCAGATGATGTCAACATGAGTAACATCCATCAATAGCAAGTGGATAAAGATTCTAAATTAACCATTACGACTGCTGCTGTTTAATGAAACAAAATAGCCCTAAAAGACACATGATGCACATGTTTAACTGCAGCGTATTCCTAAAATAAAATACAGATATTTTAAGATGTTGCTATGCTGTTTGCTGCACTGTGGATGGAGTGTTATTTAAGTGTCACTACAGTGTTTATCTGGCTGGACTGTGACCTTGGTAAGACGCTGCCTGTGGAAGGCTTGGAGCCGACAGCTCGTTCATAACTAGTGGATGTCTCTGGCATCTAACAAGTGGGCCTTGGCTCACTTTTGACCTTTTATGGGGAGCTGGCTAGAAGTAGGTCATTGGCCGAGTGCAATCACCTTCGTGTCAATGATAATAATCTCTTGCATTACTAAAATTGCTTCAATAGGATGCATTGGAAATCTGAAAGTAAAGCTTTGATGCTTTGATGTTGGTTATGGAAATCTTTATAGGTGTGCAAGAATCCTGTGGATTCCCTGAGTCATTGTTAACAGAGACCCAGTGTATGTAGCTACTGTTCTGAGCCATTAATGTAATTTTCTTTTATTAATTTTTCAAGCTTAAATAAAACTTGCACAACCCAGATAAGCTTCTCCTATGGAAGCACAATATATTGTGAAATATATTGTATAATGTATATATATATAAATATAATATATATAATATATATTGTGTATGTAGCTACTGTTCTGAGCCATTAATGTAATTTTCTTTTATTAATTTTTCAAGCTTAAATAAAACTTGCACAACCCAGATAAGCTTCTCCTATGGAAGCACAATATATTGTGAAAATACTGTATTAAGTGTATGTGCCAAGACAAATCTCTAAGGGAAATATAAACTGGGAAGCCATATTGCCATTTATTGCTCAACTGCTCAACTTCTTAAGATCGTGCCATTTATCAGAGTAGAAGTAGAAAGTCTTCTTATTCGTGTTGCTCTAATTTAACATTTCTCCCTTGTTATTCAAATCATCTGGTGGAATAATGGAATCACCAGGCAGTGTATTACACAGATGAAATGACAGTAAACTGTGCTATGTGTTCCAGATTCCCGTTCCTGGGATGCTTTGAGTCATTTGTGAACGGTTCTGGCACAGAAGTCAAACCAGCTGCCTTTCATAATGTCCATCATAGATTTGTGTTGCTTCATTCTCGGACTGGACTGAGCACCAGACTGTGGTTAAACTTGCAGGACGTGTATCTGTGTGTGGATCGTAACAACTTTTGATGACTTTTTTTGTGGAATGGTTGCACCGTGTTATAGAAATAGACTCATTTATGTGACGCTGAGAAATACTGTTTGGAGATTCATAGTTTGAACCACAATGCTTAAGAGTCTCCCAGCTCAAATACCTTACTGCCACCTGGCGGTTGAAAGGAATGACAGCAGCACACAAACTAGTGAGCTGGTGAACCGATATTATGCACCACAAATCTTAAATATATATATATTTATCTACAAATAATAATATTTGTAGTCTATTAGTTTCCTCTAAGATGTTGACATTCGAAGTATTTGCTCCGTGAAGCTTTTATTTTGAAGAGCCATATCGCCAGCTTTGCAGTTGCCAGGGGCAACAGAAGCACAAGACGACGCCGTGAGTTTTTTGAACTGTTGTTTATTAGAATGATTTTGGCTTTGACCTAATTAGATATTTTTGGCCTAATAGTACTTCACTGTTTTTTTATGGTTCCTCTCTTTGAACCTTAGACCATCGACACCGGAATGCCACCGAAGTCATCCCAAAAGGGCTCACCCAAAAAGCCCACTGCTGCTGAAGGCGCAGTGGTGGACAAGAACTGGGAGGCAGGTCTCATCAAAGCACAGTTTGAAGAGGTTTGTTGTCTTTGTCTTGTATCACACAGAGTCAAACCCAGTGAGCGCTTAACTTGTTTGTTAAAGTTATAATCGACGCTATAACTAGCTGTTGGAACTTTAAGGCACATTCCAAAGCCTGTGTTATTTTTAAGAAGAACTAACATAAACCCTTTCGTGGATAAGTTTGTCCAGCTACCAAACATACTTCCTGCAAACCCGTAGACATAGTTAAACCTTTTGGCTTTTAATTTGAACCGTAGCTGGCAAACCGGAAGCAGAGTTGTTTGTCGCCATCGTCAATGTAAACAAACTAACAAACAAACAAACCCAGAACAGCTTTGTGCAGCTTTTCCTCACTCCGCAACATCATGACAATGTTTCCGTAAGTAGCATTTAGCTCGTGTTTGTTCATTATATCCACCTGCAAATTATAAGTAGTGTTGCGAACATACTGGTCACCTGGACGATGGGCACGTGTGAAGCTGTGTCGTGGTGTTCTGTGGGTTTTTAGGACGCCTGGCAGGCCTGTGTCTGCTGGGTGGTCGGGAGTAGTCCAGCGGACGAGGAGCTGGTTCAGGCTCTGGCCTTGGCCTTCCGGCGACCCCAATACAAACTTTTCACCCCGTTGACCTGGGACAGCACCCTCTCAAAGGTATTCACAGCGTGGTTTAGGTTGTTTTAATTATGTTTCCTATAATTTCCTAGAGCTGTTTTTTATTCTTTAAAATGTTCCTTTCCAGTTACTTCACTGCTCCCGGCTGCTCCCAGCAGTGAAGCAGTGAAACAATAAGTTGTGAAAGCACAATAACCACTGTGAAATAAATTAAAAGTGTTATCTCATTGTAATTTACAATCCAAATATCTTCATGCTTTCAGCCACACCTTGATCTGTTTCTTTTGAATGGCACATTTTATAACATCTTCAGTCGGCTTAATATTTTTTCTAGCCTGCCCAACACAATATTTTTGTTAATGCAACTCTTAATAGCTTCAATTTTTGTCCATTGAAAATGTTCTCCTGTCCATCTTTTTTACAGATCCATGAACTGGGGAATCCCAAAACAAAAAAATCTGATGTCCCTCTGTACTATGAGGTAAGCTTGAGATCACTTAAAAGTAGTTTATAGTAAAGAAATAATTTTGTGATGACTCAGAGTCTGCCTGTACACGTTTATTTTATATTTAAAGGTTACAGCAGCCGCTAAAGTGCTGCTGGATGCAGGAGAAGCGATTCCCTGTGACCTGATGGCAAAAATACTGAAGTTCCAGCTGCTAGCGGTCAAAGCCAATGATCAGAAGAGGCGGGAAGCTGAGAATGTGAGTGTCTCGTAATAAAAGTGATTCGCTGTAGTTGTAAACAATTCAGGACAGCTGTGAGCTGGATTGGATTTATACTCGGACATCCAGTGATGCTTTTACGTACAAATTATTGTCCCCCCCCCTGTTTGTTTAATGCTGAGAAGGAGAAGATAAAGGCCAGTGCTCTATCTGCAAGTAAGGAAAGAGGAGGGGTCAAAAAGGCCTCACCTTTGGAAGCTTCAAAAGAGAAAACCAAGCTCAAACACAGGAAGGATGTGGATTCACCTGTGTTCAAAGGTAAAACCCACAATGAAACCAACTATGCTAAAACCAGGAAATGTATAGCTTTTATCATCAAATAAAAGTTACATACAAAGGAATGTCAAACAGTTGAGGTTGTTTGTGCAGCATCAGGGCAAACAATCTATTAACATAATAGGCATTAACTTTATCAACAGTTGCCTGTTTCCAAACTAAAACTATAAATGCATGTTAAGTTCAAATTCTCTTGACACCGTGTACAAAAGAGGAACTTAACTACTGATCTACTGTTGTGACGCTTTTTGTGTTTGCACAGATGAAGAGCCAGACGATGGTCCTCAACACTACATCCTGGTGCTGGGCTTCTACCAGCCCCACCTGATCGAGGCCCTGGATGCCCTAGGTGTACACGTAGCTAATGTCATCAAATTGTGTTCACAGCAAAGCCAAAGTTCTGCTGTGCAGCAAGAACAAACCCCTGCTGAGGGCAATGAACAAAGTCAGGAAGCATCTCCACCTCTGGATGCAGGTAAATTCGCTCCTCCTTCACACATTCAATCCAGCATATCAACCATCCAAGCTTTTACTTGGTTTTACACAGAGCACTTGCTCCCCACAAATCACAGATTCAGACGGAGAGAAGGCGGCGCAGGTCAGGAAGTTGGATTTGTTCTGGTCCTTTCTGAGGCCAGTTTTAGACAGTGCCCCACTGGACTCCAAGCTCCACAGTGTGGCTCAGCTCAGCTACTCTGTTCCTGATGTCTTACCTTCATTGCCCACACAGGACCCAGAATCTGTGGTGAGATTTGTGTTTCATGAATTTCTGAAATACTGAACATTAGGAATTAATTTAATCAACACAACAGTGATGAGATATACAATTTAGCAGTTCGTTGTCTGTTTTGATATCTTTACATTCCCTTCGACTTCCTTAAATTTTTTTTCTTGTGTCCAGCTGGAGTTGGGAAGTCAAATCTTAGAAGGTGTTGCCAGTCTCATCTTTGACTCTGTGGACTGGCGCAGGCAGCATCAGCACTACCTTGACAACCTCAAACTCATCAGTGTACCTGCTGCTGTTAGGTTGGATTTTCAGTCTTTAGAGGTAACATGCATGAAAGAACGTTAGTTAGTATACCTGCACACACTTAACATCAGGGATTCATTTTCAGCTTATTTTCTTACGAGTCGCTCATTTCATGATACGATATAGAAAATGCCTTTTTTTTTGCCAGACATTGAGATATTCGTTTTCTGTGTAAAAATGCTGGCATAGCAGAGGATGGTTTCGATCCATCGACCTCTGGGTTATGGGCCCAGCACGCTTCCGCTGCGCCACTCTGCTGCTTATGGCACATAGTGCTCCAACACTCAATCTCCGGCTTAAGCATCAACAGCCTTTTTTATTGTACTAGGATGTACCCACCCCCCTCTCCAGTGTCCCCTTGAGTCAAAACTTCAAGAAGAAATCAGCGCAAGAGGAAATTCTACCAACCCAAGGTAAAACCATCATCTTTACATTTTTGTGTTGTCTAGCCACATATGATTAATTCATTTACAAAACATCAACATTTTTTAACATTCTTTGCTATGTGGACAGAATCCAAACTGCATCCTCTCTCTACACATGTGGATATGCGTTACTATAGCAACCTACTCGACCTGGTTCCCCCTGAAGCTTACTCAGTCCCCATTATTTTGCACTGTATGCTGGAGCAGGTGTGTTTGTGTGTGTGTGTGTCCTCAGAGATGAATTTCAGTAAAAATAAAATATTTGCAGCCTGTTTGTGAGTAATACTAATGTGATGGGTGATTAGTTTTAGTCACAGTCCTATGTGCTGTGGCCTTAGTGTGCTGGTTTAACCACGTTTTGAATTGGTGTATTTGTGTCTGTAGGTGGTGGTTTCCACCGAGCAGCCTGTTTCCGAGAAGCCCAGACCTCCTGGGGGTCCTTGGTTAGACCAACAACTTGTTGGCTACATGCTCCAAAGCTTCCTGCCTCTGGTGCACACAGAAGAGGAGAAAGAGCTTATGTTAAATAGCTTAGTGAATACAGTACAGAAAGAGGAAGAAAAGAAGGTAAAAACACTGTAATCAGGGTGAAAGGGGTGTAATATAGATCGGTGTCAATAGTTCTGAGACTTACATGTGCAGCATTGGTGGTTCAGTGGTAGAATTCTCGCCTGCCACGCGGGAGGCCCGGGTTCGATTCCCGGCCAATGCAGTATGTCTTTTCTTTCTTTGAGCTGAGCTCAGTGGGCGGGGCGTGGTACACGTGCCTGAAGCACGTCAGCCAATCAGTCACCCCAAGCTTCCGCATTATTTTCTTAAGAGGGCTGTCTCTCTCTGTCACACACACAAACACACACACACACGCACACACACACACACACACATAAGGGGGGAGGGTGAAATACTAAAGCAGCATGTGAGACAGAAATCTGTCCTCTCATTTGCTGTTTCTGTATTTTTGTGGGTTGTTTTCAAAAAATTTGATGTTAAAATGACAGTAACATTAAACCAACTTTCATTTCACATTTATGGTTTTAAAACATAACTCAGTTATTATTACTCAACCTTAGCATTGTTGGTAGGTTTTAATTGTTTTAAGAACACGGTCATAAGACCCATATTTAAGCGATCCGGCTATTTATTTTTTGCCATATTATCTCTAATAAGAAAACAACAGAAATGCCTTTTTTATTGCATACGGTCTTAACTAACTAGTCTACTGTGCAGATGAGTAATAAATCCATATACAATATATGTCCAGCAGATGGTGCTATATGACCAAAGCAGGTTGAAGTGCACTGCATTTCTGCTTTATTATAAGTTTTGGTGAACAAATGGTGCTCCAATAGGGAGCACTGTTTCTGATCTCAATCTTTACATGTAATATTCCTAAACAGCAATGTTGGAGAAAAGCTATTTTCTCATTTTCCTTACAACGAAAAAAGGGATTGTGACAAAATGGGGCAAAGGGGGCAAGTTACATTGTATATTGCACTTATGTACTGCATGAATAACTTTGTTTTACTTTGTTGTCCAGATATTGAGGTGCACTGTAGGAGAATTATGTACTGTTTTATTAGCTAAGTATGCCAGTAAACCAAGATTGTGGGTCTGTGATACACAAATGCAATGTAGACGATAAGATGAAGATAAAAGCAGAGCAAGAGAAGTAATTAACTACACCAAAATTTAAGTAAACACAGTAGTAAAATAATATTTAGACTACAAAATCTAGAAGTATGTTCCACATGACACACCATACACAGAATTAATTAATCACTTAGCCGTCTCTGTATTACTCTCTTCTGTTTTCTGCGTTAGAGGCTAGTGCAGAAGTTTGGAGCACAGGTCACTAGAAAGAAGTTGGAGCACCCTCTGGTTATCAGACACCATGATGAGAGGGCAGTGCGCCTGAAGGACGTCAGTGTGAGTCGAGCTGCCTCTTAACGCTTGTGCTGTATTGGTTAATATTATCTTCCACAAATGTGTTTTATATATCGTGTTTTTCTGTGTGCGCGGGGTTCGCTTTCAGCCGGTTGAGGGTTTTGACCCAGCGGAGGTGGAGTTGTCCATGATGAGACTGTCTCCAGTGTGTGGACTGATTCAGTCAGTAGCACTTCAGAAAAACAGAAACTCCTGCTGGATGGCCATCAAACAGCAGCTCCAACACTACTGCACAGATGGTCAGTATTGATGACTGTCAAAGGTTTTGTCAAATATATAAACCTCTGTCTCTATTTCCCACTTTTTTGACTGAATCTAACTAATTACTCACCGAAGGATGTTAGATAAACGGCTCGTTTTTCTCCTAACTGGTCTATTTGAAAATGTCATTATAATGTGATGACAACCTACAGATGTTGTGTCGTGGCCTGAGGTGGAGCGTCTAATTCATCAGAGTGTATTTGAGTCTATGCCGCTGACCCGGCCGGACCAGTATGGGGTGCTTCTGAAAACTGCAGGATCACTGGGAACCCTGGAACCAGCACATCAGCAGATACCTTCAGTAATCCCCTGGGACGACCCACTGTCCTATGCTAAACGACAGCTTCACAACCTGCAAACTAAAGGTCTGTTACCTTTGTTAATAATTCATTTACTGTCATGTGAGGTTAGTATATTATTAATAAGGCTCAGGAGACCTAAAAAAACATAATTACCATATTACCTCTAAGTTGTAAAATTGTTCAGCATGTTACTATATGTCATTATTTATATTAACCACAGGTGCAACATTTCTCACGGAGGATCCTGCTAACACAGAGGTAATGTTTATATCTTATTTTATCTACTTACACTTTTTGTATTCTCTCATAAAATAATGTGCCGATGTCCCTCCCATCATGATGCATGTTGTTTTTTCTTTTCTGTAGCACCTCAGTGACAGAGTGTACAGCCATCTGGACCTAAATGACATTCAGAGTTGTAGGCTGAGGAACCTGTTTGACTGGCACTATGCTGAACACCACGATTCATCTGTCTTCCCACAGGTTTTCATTTCCGCCTCTTCTTTGTCAGCAATGGCTATGTTTCCTGTGTTAAACAACATTTTTGTAACAAGAGCTACAATCCTAATCATAGCTGTGAGATTAGACACACTGCAGAAACTTCACATTGGAATGCTGATTTTATATGTTTGCTGCATTTAGGCTTTAAATCTAAACAAAAAGGGTAAAATGAGTGCAGGACTTACAGCTAGAAGGTCGCCGGTCCGTGCCCCGGCCGGCCGTGGCCTTCCCGTGTGGAGTTTGCGTGGACTTCCTCCAGTTACTCCAGTTTCCTCCCACAGTCCAAACTCATGCATGAATCTAAAATTGCCCGTTTGTGTGAATGCGAGTACGGATGGTTGTCTTTCTGTGTCGACCCTGAGATAGACTGCTGACCTGTACCCCGCCTCTTACCCTATGACAGCTGGGACAGGCTCCAGCCTCCCTGGGACCCGGTGACAGATAATGTTATAATTTACTTTTGAATTTGTAGGTACTCCAGCTAGCCTCAGAAGAATACTGCTGCTTGGACACATTCCGAGGAAGCCATAACAACATTCTGTACATATTCTGCCATAATCCTATGGGTTCCCAATGCCACAGCAAGGAATTCTGGGGTGTAGCCCTTCACACAAATGTTAAGTTCAGGTCAGAAAGCAAGTTCTCCCGTTTCTTCTAAGAAGCAATTAATAGTATTATTTGAGAGAATGCAAAAAGAAAAGTTATCTTTGTGATAGGAAGTACCTGGAGCATGTGGCAGATACCATTGGCGAGTGGATAAGAGAGGAGGAATTAAAGAGGGAGGAAATGCAGCTCAGAAATCTCATCCCAGCTGGATCTCCAGAAGGTACTGTTGCTGTCAACAGGAGGCTCCTGCAGTGAGTCTGTACTTGCCATTGTACAAATACAATGTTTGTTTTGCTCCTCGACTAGATGAAATGCCTTCAAATGGCGCAGAGGAGGAGAATGCTTTGGAGCCAGTCATCAGAAAAGACTCCCTCAAAGTTAGTATGATCATCTTCTCAGAACCATATCTGATCACTTATGAAGTTGAAGCAGAATTTTAATTGCTTTACCTTAAAAGAATGCCGCTTTGGATGTTCAGAGGGAAGCACTGTTTTCACTAACTATTACTAGACTTATTGTATTTTTAGCTTTGGGGAAAAAATAAAGTCTTCAGAGAGCAGTCATTTCATTACTATCTCTCCAACACTGCCTCCCGTTTAAATTACTGTAAACATGACTTCACAGGCCTGGAAGCTGGAGCAGGACCGGCTAAAAGAGGACGAGACGGCTAAGAAATTAAAGAAGGAGACTGGACTAAAGGTCAAGCAGCCGAGTGACGATGATAAGTTGACAGAGAAAAGTAAAACTTCTGGTGGGAAAAGCGTAACGGAGACAGCAGGCAGCTTAGCCAAGACTGAGTCCGTTACTACCACTGTGGAGGAAAAGAATGTACTGCAGCAGGCCGAGGAAGACATACAAAAGGTGAATGATGTTATTTTACACCAGAACACAATCAGCAGACAATGACAAATGAGCTACTGTACGTCTACTTGTAAGTAATTCATCGTGTGTGTCCATGTGTAGGGTTTCACAGGCTACGACTTGGATGGTAAGTTGATCCACGTCTCAGGTTGTGTCCAACGACTTTTCCCCTCAGACGGTGGACACATTGCTGTGGAGAACATCAGCTATGTCGAAGGTACAGAGACGGAGCGAAGATCAGCTGTTCCTCACTGACACCAAGTGGTACTGACAGGCCATTCGTTTTGTGCTTTTATTTTGATAGTATTTTTTTTTTTCTGCTCCAGGTTCCAGCCTAATGAAAGTAGCTGTGAATAAGGATGGGCACCATTTCTACACACACATCAACCATGTCGTTGATGTTGTAAAACCTCCCCCTCAGTTCCAGAACAATGACACCAGTGAAAAGAAGAAAGACTGTAAAGGTAAACATGCTGGACACAACAAGGGGACACTGAGGAGCATTCTGAGTCCAGAGAAGTCACAAGTACAAGGATTCCTAGTATCTGTCTTTGCAGAATGTTCATTTTGTTTAGCGGCTAATACAAACGGAGAAACCAAAATGCTATTAAGTTGTTGTTGTTGTTTTTTTTGTCTGTTTGTTCTTTTCAGAGTCCGAGTCTGTGCAGATGAAAAGAGTAAAGCAGGGCTCCCTGACAGCAGTGCTAGACAGTGGAGTCCGCCTCTCGTACAGCTTCTACGGTCCCACAGGACAATACATAGGTGTTACATTCAAATCACATACCGTGTTTAGCTTTTGGGAGGCTTTGACTTTGTATTTACATAGCGTCTTTGCATCTTCTCTACATTGCAGAGCGTCTTAACAGTGTTTTCTGTTTTATGATACAGTAAGTCCCAAGCCAGCAGAAAGGGGCATCGCGGAGACCTGCACCCTGCTTCCCATTCCACCCCCCTCCCCCACCCAGCACCCTAAAGGGGAAGAGCTGGAACCAGCCTCCTCTAAGACACACACTCCAGCCAGCCAGGTCCGTCTTCCAGAGTTTCAGGTTTCACAAATGTGCAAACCCTTACACACGTGTGTATCAGATACCTGTGTAGCACCTTGTGTTTGTTTGTAGGCTACGGTGTGTGAAGGCCAGCCATTCAACTGTCTCAACCTGTCTGTTCCTAATGGCTTACTGCTGCAGTTTCTAAGAGAGAATGCTAAAGGTCGGTGATGCTTTTTCTCAGGGGTGTGCAGTGCATGGAGACCCACGCACAATTGTGCACATCCTAACATTTTCTCAAAAAGCCTGTGCACTTTGGGAGACGCAAAACAAAAAGCACTCAGCTGAAACTAAATTGCCTCCCTTAAATGGCTCAGTATCAGTGAACTCATCACCAGAGGAACGCGTCTGATAAAAAGCTGTTTCTCAGCTGTGCATTTTAGGAATCTTTTGATTCATCCAAGGGATTTAACCCAGAACAATAACGTTCAGTGTCTCATCTCCCTGTTCTCACACTCTGACAGAAAATGCTACTCTATTCAATATCTATCAAAGGGTGCAGCTGCAAACAACCAGTTAAATCCGTGTGCTTTGTTTAAAATATGTATATAATTTTGCATATAAATCTATACATTAATCTCAAAATTTATTGAATAATCTTTCTCTACAGAAGTGTCTACTGAGGAGCAGAGTATGTTGGTGAGACAGAGCTTTTCTTTTCACGGCGGGGAAGAAGTGAAGCAGCTTCAGGACCCGTCTCTCTCCAAAGAACTCTCCCGTATTATCACCAGCCAGGGGACGGTGATCCGTTACATGAGAGATGGGTCCACAGAGGTATATACACCCACACACACACACACACACACACACGTACGCACACAGACACACACTGAAATAGGCACACATAGTAACAAATGTACAACTGATTAAGTTACAGAATTGTCTTATCAAGAATTCCAACATGAAAATGTGGACAACTCCAAAGTGCCCACTTCTTCTGTGCATGCTACAGGTGCTGTTTGCTGATGGCTCGGTCAGTGTTAGCGAGGATTGTGGTCCAGTATGGGTACCTGACTGTGAGGTTGACATGAATTCCCAGGAAGCTGAAGACAACAAGAAAGGTTAGATTGTACTGACATTGAATCTCTTTAAGTCTTTTCCTGCCCAGTGATGCCCCTCAGCCCCTGCTGTGAGAGCAGTTAAGCATAATTTTCACTGACCCACAATGTCATGCTGTCTTTTGTCTGGGCAGAAGTGAGCTCACCGAAGGGTGCACAGAGAGGGTGTTGGTCAACTACAACTCCTTCAGGAGCTCGCATCTGCACTGTGGGGACCACACACAAATACATACCCACCACCCCTCTTCTCACCTTTAAGGCTACAGACCCCGTCACGCATGAGGTAAGAGTGTAGTGTTATAACTGATGTTACACAGACTATCAGCTGTCTCCATATGTTATGGGGGATGGGAGTATCTGCCTTTCGACATTCTCTAACCATCTAGTGTTTCAAAAAAATGTTTTGTCGTGTAAGGTGATGCTGAGCCGAGAGGATCTCGTGGTTTCTGTCCAGAACATAGATGGCTCTCTTAGTGTGGAACATGCTGATGGAACCAGAATCACCAGCCTCTACAAAGATGGGCCACCACATACATACGTACTGCGGCATGCAGGTGACAGTAGGAGGCTACCAGACAATCAGACCTCACTTGGCAAATTAATGTTTTTAAATGTAGTTTTTGACCTGAGTACCTGCATATGGTTCCTTTCCAGGAAACCAGTCTGAGAGTGTGACCCTTAAATCCACTCCTGAATGTGTATGTGATTACACTGAATGTGTGTGCGCCACGCGCTGTGCGGACACAATTAATGAGAAGTCACACATCCAGGGTACTCCTGACTCTGGAGATGAGATTAGTGGAGGATGTGAGAGGGAGGATGCTGGACCTGCTCGTGCAATGTTGAGTGCGTGTGAGGATGTGGGCCCAGAACAGCAGCGTGCTGAAAGTCGCTCGTGTAAGACTGGAGAGGAGAGTGTGTTTGCAGAAGAGGCTGTGGCGGAGATTAATGAGAGGAATTCACGTGAGAGCGAGAAAGGGAGTGTGACGGCCAAAGAGCGAGTGGTGGTGGTGGAGAAGGAGGGCTGTGCCACAGTGGTGATGTATCCAGGGCAACGTACGGTCCACGCCTTCTTAGCAGACGGAACCGTCATCACTGGGAACAACCAAGGAGCCTATCAGGTGAGATGTTAAATGCCATGGTATAAACATTAGACTGGCCAATGTTAAAAATTCAGAGATAGATGAACAATCGTCGGAATTGTTTTTTTGTCTGTGTCCGTGTTTATTTGAAAATGCTTGTGTGTCCAAGGTTTTCCCGTCCAGTGTGGGGCTGCTGCAGATTCAAAGTGATGGGAGGTGTGTGTATTCGTCTGACTCTCTTGTGACCCCCAGTCCAATGGATGGCTCTCCCACAAACCCACCAGGAAGCTACACCTTCAGTCACTCAGACAAAGTGGCCTGTGACGTCACAGACCCAGATGGAAACCACTTCCAGGTCAGTTACCAGTTTTATAAGATGGGTCAGTGATGCAGGTGACAGTGTGAATTTTTAAAACAGATCCTCGTATTCTTAATTCTTAGTCTCTTACGGGAACATTTTTTTTGAAAACATACTGAAATAACACCTTTTGTTTTAAAGCACAATGTTGGAAATGGTGACAAACTGTGTTGCAGGTGATGGAGGATGGGCAGATATCGGTGCTGAACTTCAGTCCTGCTCCAAGCACACTGAAACCCGATGAGGAAGAGTCGGAAGCCGACCAAGAGGAAAGCACCGATTTTCAAGTAAAATTCAGAGAACATTTTCCCAGGTGGGCTCCCACACCGACTGTACACATCCCTATCAATGAAAATTTGTTCAATCAGTTTGTGGTACAAATATAAATAGTCAGCTACTGTATCCTGGTAGGGCAAATCAGAGGATGTGTTACAATCAGTAGAAGTGAGATAAATCTTAAACAGAAACATCAAACTCCACATATCTGTAAGTTTGAAAAGTATCTTGTGTTTCAGGTTGTTTCTGGTGCATGAGGATGGATCAGGTACTGAACTGCTGAGCTCTCAGAATGTGGAAGAGCTGCTCTACCAGGCGTACAATGACCCTGCCACAGCACTTCTGAAGGAACCACTGCCACACACACAAGGTGCACGGTTCAGAATCCAACAGCATGAAACCAAAAAACTGCGAATGATGTTTTATATTATTTAGTCACGTTAAGTTAAATGTATCTCTAACGCTCAATGTATGTAGTTAAAACCAGTGCTGTTAGCGTAACGTGTTAATGCAGATTAACTTTTAATGTCTGTGTTAATGTTGTCAATGTTTATTAATGTTAATGTTTATTTACAATTTTTAATGAACATTCTGTTATGAAGACCTGTTGCTCCACCTGTGCTTGACAGTGAAGTGACTGAGTAAGGTTGTAAGTAAGACGGCCGAGCGTTTTATTCACACTCCAAGAGTGCACTGAGTAAGATTAACAGATTAATTATAATTGTGGTGTTCCCGATGCAAGGTGGGGCACACACACACACACACACACGCACGTACACACACGCACACAAACACACAAATATGTAGTGCACAGCAGCTGCAGCAGACATATTGCAGCTGAGGTGAGACACTCAAGTGGTAACTCTTTAACTGTACTATTGCACACAAATACAACTTAACAAATGCAAATCCGATAAAAAGATTTCATGAACATGAACCAGATCAAACCATAGCTGTTTGTATGTTAACTGTTTAGCCTGGTTTGTCACATAATTTAATAACTGGTGGAGTCCACTCTAAACCTGCCCCCTCCCTCTACACATGAATTGTACCAATGAATTGCATGGACAAGAAAAAAGGATCAGTGAGTGATTGTGGGATTTTAAATCTCACCTACAGATTAAAATTACCAGTGTTTTATTTTATTTTATGGATGAAAGGGAGGTAAGGTCTGAAACTTGTAGAAATTAATTTTTGAACTTTCACTCAGTTGCCATTTAGCTTCACCGTGTCACCACCATCAGTTCTGTGACGACTCTTACGTTGCTAAGAGTATTAAAATGTCCTTTACAGCAAACTGTGAGGGGATAAAACATACAATTAATTTGCCAGTAATCACAACTACAGATAGACGCGATGGTCGATTTTTTGACAGCCCTAGTTAAAACTGAATTTATTTGAATTGATTCTAGATTCTAGCAAATGTACTAGAGAATCTAAGTTGGGCATTGAGAAGGTCTTGAGAATGTTTGCCAGACCTGATTGTTTCCGGTTTCAAAGTTAGGAATAAAGATACAAATACTGAAATAATCATCGAAAACGTCTGTTTGTGTTTGTGATTGTTCCAGATGAATTCGCCATTACCATCCTTAAGCCCAGCCACCAGAGTGTGTGGTCCCAGTGGGTGCTGAGCAAACAGAACCCTGATATCACCCCTCCCAACCTCAGAAACCATAGCTGGCTTGACTACCCTAGAGCAGAGGTCCTGGCACATAAACATATTCTACATGAATGCCCCCTGAGCCAGACACTGACACTTTGCCCCTGTTTGTGTTTCTCTCTCTTCCAGACAAATATCACAGGACTTCAGTCTGGTACTGACATGGGACCAGGTCTGAATCTGAGAGATGGGTCCATTGGTTTCACAGCTCAGCGCCAACCTGTCAGGAGCTGCCCTAAAGTCTTGGAGATGAGGGAGCTGTACCAGCACCAACCATTCTCCACAGCGCTCAGAAATACCATAGACACACGACTGAAGGTAAAACAAACCCATGGCTGTGATCACGTGGTTTTTATGGTTGGATTTCCAACCTCCATGTTGAGATGTGGCTGTGACTGTAGGAATACATCGAGGTTTTGATGGAGAGAGAGCAGCGATCAGAGGAGAGACAGGTTAAAGACCCTCGTAGTGAGGAGGAGAGCGCCCATGCAAGGGATCTACTCAGCATGGTTCTGGTTAGCGCACACACACACGCACGCACACACACACACACATACAGTAAGTGTTATCTAGAAGTTCTATCTCTTACACTGGATTTTTCCACAGAAAACCTTCAGTCAAATTATTTTAACAATATACATATAAATTATTATTATAATATATTTTTTAGTCTTTTGCAGAGGAAGAGGATGCGAACCGCATCTTTGTCAAGAGGACTTCAGGTGAGAGACGAACGGAAACAGAACCCGCATTCATTATTCTTTGGTTTTATTGATTTGGTTTCAAGAAATACATCATACTTGTTTAATGTCTCTGATGAGTCATATTCCATACTAATCGCTCAGCTGAAGAGGTTTTTTTACGACATTGATGTTACACTGGGGGCCTGGTTGAGGTTATCAGGATCAAAATATTGTTTGAAAATTACACATTAGATCCTCCCTTATTTATTTTTTACGTTTCATACGGGAAATGTATACAGTACTTCTTCTACCGTCTTCTTTGTGTACCTGCAGTGGATATTGCCAGTCTGTACAGCAAAGGAGTTAAGCAGCCAGATGTTTCAGTAGACACAACCACAGCAGCTAGCGACAGGTTTGAGAGATTACAATGGCATGTATAAAAATGTACATTGTGTCAGTTTTAAACTGTTTTCAATGTCCTCTTAAACTGCACTCTGCTCTCCAGTTTTGTTAATAGGAAGGAGTCAAAATGGACTGAAAGACTTGCACAACACAGGTAGCTGTACATTCTTTGCCACACATCGTGATTCTGTGGGGAGACACAATAATAAGCTTCTTTGAATTAAAACACAGCGATTCATCAGAATGTGTTCTGCTTGCATGTGTACCTCAGACAGCAGATGTGTGAGGAGAAGGCTTGTCGAGCGGCTCTGAGGAATAAAAACATTGTTTCTTATTTCCATTCGGAAAATACTCCATTATACCAGGTACTGTACTGTACTTTACTTCGATATGTTATATATTACATTTATATATGTAGATTATTAAAAGGAAATCTGGATCAATATTGTTATATGATTTGCTGTGTTGTGATAAAACCCTCAAGCTAACCACACAGTAGATTGAGCTTTTTTTGCTGCCTTACGGAAACACACAGAGGTCACACTAAGACACTAAGACACATCGTAAGACACAACCACTGTTACTCGTTTTTTAGAGTCTGCTACAGCAGCAAACACCAGACATGAGGGCTCTGTCCATGGACCTTCCTCCATTCCCCAAGTCAGACAGTTTTGAGGCCTTCCTGAAAGATGATCCACAAGAGAACGGTAAAGTCTTACTGGCAGTATTTACTAGCAGCTGCTAAGGTGAAATTCAGGCTAACCTGGCTAAATTAAAATGTTTAAATAAAACAATTTTCTTTCAAAGCAAACGGTGAAATGCATGAAAACTGTTACCTGTAGATTCAGTCACGTGCATTTTCTCTAATATAATGTCTTTGCCTTTGTCCCTGCAGCTCCACAGCCCTTAAACACAACACCCTCTAAATCAGCAAGGTAATGATGAGATTAAATGATCTGATAAACAGTTGCTTCCTGTGTTTTCTTTTTGCTGTTATTTGAAGCAGGTGCTTTTTCATGTCTGGTAAATGTCTGATGTGTTGCTCTTAGTCGTGCAGCAAGGAGTGACAGCGAGCTCGAGAAGAGACCCACAAACCCCACACCTGGTTTGTTCTTTCCCTTTCTCTTCTGGAATATGTTTGAATCAATCACCCAATCGACGACCTCACGAGTAATGTAACTACACCGAAACTGCAGGCACAGTGTGGCCATTAGGCAACAAATGACATTAAAGTTGTGCCTTTTTATTGTCTACACCGTACAAATTATTACAGTATTGGTTTTTCTGTTCCATTAGAGGGTGAACAGACCACCTTCAGTTACGTGCAAATGGATGTTTTTTTTGTGCATGTCCATGTCAGGCGACAGCAGCCTGAGGGGTTCACGTGTGCCATGTAAGTCAGTACAAGTGGATGTGACTGGAAAACCCAGGAGGTCTAAAGTCAGGCTACCAACATCTATCCTCAGCTCCAAACCCCGCAGTCTGCCGAATCATCAGGTAGATAACCATACACATGCACCTACAAAAGAAGCAGCATGTCTTTGAACGTGAAATAATAATGATTGTTCATGTGTTTCACTAAATGTAACTGAATGCACATCACAAATAATGTGGGAATGTTTATGGAGTATTTCTCTTTCCATTTTTGTTTAACGTGTCTTAAATAATTTGTATGCGCTATAAGTGAACTATGTCTATGAAGAGGTTTGCGCCCCGCTCTTCCCGGCCTCATGCAAAAGTGTCCCTGGCCATGTCACTGAACTCCCAACAGCTCCTCCCCTGCCACACAGTGCCCATCCAAAGGCTGGTAGAAATTGGGGAGGGTTGCGTCAGGAAGGGCATACAGATGTACTATATACAACTGCTATGCAGCTGGCCAACACTCACCAGGAGCAACTAAGTTTGGAATTCAGTGTCTTGCTCAAGGACACTTTGACATGTGACCAGAGGAGCTGGGGATTGAACCAACAACTGCCAGATTAGTGGACAACCGCTCTACCTTCCTGTACCAGAGTCTCCATCTGTAAATCGCACACATGCTCATGTATAACTGTTTTTCATTTCAGTTTCTGTCACTGGAAGAGCCTGTGAGGAGGAAGTGTCGAACCATTTCTCTGACTGATCCAAATGTCGTAGTAAGGGGCTTCCACCTGCTCCCATCCAGCGTTGACTTTGGCACGCTGCAGGAGGGCACCTCCTCTGCCATTACTGTGGTGATGAAGAATGTGGGTGTTGACACATGCAGGTATGGATTGTGATCCAGATGATGGCGTAGACGGACAGATGATTCATTTAATACGCAAACTCTTCTAGACTTCAGCTTGAAATGTCCGTCAACGTGTCAGAAAAGAACGAGTGCTCTGGGCCAGTGCAGGAGATTTGTGGGTCACCTTCAAGTCCAACGGGAAAAGTTGATACTATTTGTGCTTTATTTTGATGTGTCCTTGTCAGGTTCCATGTGAAACAGCCTCCTCCTGCTACGGGCCTTCGGGTCATCTATGTTCCTGGGCCTGTAAGTTTTCAGCAGCTTGTGATTCCAGAACTTCCCTTTTCGTAACATTTATTAACTTAACAATTTATATTAGATGAATAGATGTTTAGTATGGCTCTGTGTGTGTGTGTGTGTGTGTGTGTGTGTGTGTGTGTAGGTGGCTGCAGGTTTGCAGGTTGAGCTGCAGGTCCAGCTGTTTGCCATGTGTGCAGGCCAAACAGGAGAGGTACAGCCAAGAACGTGCATCTCCCAGGATATTATCATCCACACTGAGACAGACATCCTCTACCTGCCTGTAACTGCTAATATCCTTTGAATACATAAAGAAACTTTGGCCTTTTTAGAGGCAAGTGTATTTGTGTCTGAACCAAATCAGCTACCATTCAGCCTGCTTGTGTTGAACTCACTAAATAGAGTGTATTTTACAACTCAGGTGAATTAACAGATTTAACAAGCTTGAATGAATTATACAGCAGTTGTAATCCTTAAAAAAACCCACCCATCCTTCCTGAAAGGTCATATGACATTTGGCTCAAAGACCAGGCCAGTGCACACAAAAAGAAATTCCCCAGGACAGGTACATTGTCTTCTAGCCATCACAGATGATGCACCAGTGCCTTCTTACCAGTCCTGCTAAAAACAGGTCAGTAGCTTTAAAAAGATTCAAGCTGGATAAAACCTTTTGCGTTATTAAGTGTTTTTTTTTTCTAATTTTCAGGACATCCCAAAATACAGGGTCCGTACGGGTGCATGAAGTCCTTGAAAATGCTCGAATGTTTTTTTTTCAAGGTCTGAAATGTGCTCGGATTTTGGATAAAGTGCTTGAAAATGCTGGAAACAGTAACTGTGTCCTTCACAAAAATAAAAATAGCAGTGTAGCTGGTCGGCTTAGTAGGTGGAGAAATAAACTAGTCCAAAATTGAAACTGTAACCCCATGGTCTGTGTGTGACTGTGATTGGCCAGTGTGTTTTCACGTGTGACCCTGCCCCACCCCCCTAGGAGACTGAGTCGCCCATGACTGCGCCAAAATCCCAGGAGGTCATCGTTTTAATGAGCGTTGGCTCGAAAACGAAAAATACAAAGCATGAATAAAGAGAGGACCAAATCTACGCGCAGCCTTCTGCAGAAAAGACCTACAGCTTTGTCTCAAACCTTTATTTAGTGTCTCATTAAACTTAAATAGCAATGCCAAAACATTAGAACCACACCTCAACATTACACACTCCTCCAGTACAATGCTTAATCTGTGTATACTGCATCTTTGTGCAAATCAATTTTTGCTTTCAATTTGCACAATACAAAGGCAAATATTCTTACTTTACTAACAGATCCATTGAAAATTATTTGTCAAGTGACTGTATCCTAATTTCTTCCGCTGATAGAAATTGTTTTTAATATGATGTTAAAAGGGATAATAATTTACAGTACTGATTTACCACAGCTGTAAAATGCTGGAAAAGCTGAAAGTGCCTTCAATGGTTTAATGGATTTTGATGTTTCCTTGAAATGCATTTTTTTGACAAAAGTGAAAAATGTGTGTGAATGATGTCTTTTTCTTTTGACGTGTCTACGCGTAGTGTGTGCTCCTGCCTGTCGGTGCGTGCTCTTGTCGGTGCGTGCGCGCTCACGATTCAGGAGACTCGCGCCCGTGCTCAGGTGACGGGGTGGGGATGTTGCTTTATGACGTCAAAGGAGACCCGACGCAAGGTGCAGCGAGCTCCAAACGGATTGACATAATCCCGGTCCCCCTCGCCGTTCGTTCGTTCATCCCCACGCGTTTCGTTTCTCTCAAAAAAGCCAAATAAGCGTCTTCCTTTGTTTATGCAGCTGCTGCCGGTGAATCCGTGGCTCTCTCGCGCTGTCGGCCACGCGCTCACACGTGCACTCGTAGCCCCAGCATCACGGGTGGCGGAGGCGGCAGCAGCGTTAATCGGTTCCGCTCGGAGGGGGGGTGGGGGGGAGACGGGATTTGACTTTGGCCGCTTTTAGACACACAGGCTCGGCCCAGAAGAAGCGAAGGATGGAGCGGATAGAGGACAAACTCTGAACGGGAGAAGAGCCAGAGAGGAGGCTGCAGAATCTGGAGTGGACGATGCTTTTTTGCCGCAGGCCCCGCCATCGTGAAATTGGATCCCGACCTGCAGCGGATGGGGTGACCGAGCTGGCTGCTCCGCCGGGGAGGTTCCTGCCTTCGGACGTTACCGGGGTGGGAGCTGCCTGCGCCCGGTTCTGAGGAAGGAAGGAAGCAAGGAGCGGTAAGAGGGAAAATGCAGACGGAGGAGGAGACGGCCACCGCACAAGAGCCCATTTTGGACGAAGGTTCAGGGCGAGAGCAGGTAAGGAAGGACATTGTCTTCTGTTTTCCCCCCCTGTCCCCCAAAAAGAGCACGCTGGTGTTTATGTGTGGACAGAAAGAGTCCAGGATCGCGTAAAGTTGCGCATAGTCTTCAGTTTTAATGTTGTTACCGGTCGTTCTCAAACAACCCATCATTTCCACACCGTGCATCACATAAACTACAGTGATGCTTCATAGATCCGCTCTCTGGTGACATTTGTCTCTGATGTACAAGAGCAAGGACGCAGAACAGGAGCTGTATTGGCTTTGTATGAATGGAGACCAGGCTGTGGTTTAGGTGAATAGACAGGGGAGCGAACTCTGAAATACAACCACAGCGCTGATTGTTACTCGTGGGAGCGATGGATGTAGTGGCGTCCCAGCGTAGTAGACAGTGTCCAGCTGCCAGCTGTCACACCCACTTCCCACTCGGAGTCCCACATGATGGGGAAGGGTGAGATCACAGAACAACACCTTTCAGCAGCAGCATGCTCATCGATGTGTTTTAAATTAATTTCGCCTGCAACCTTCCTTTTCCTTTTTCTCTTCAATGGTCCTTCACCAGCTCCTGGACCATTGTCATCTCACATCTACTACCATTTTACTTTAAATAAATAATGCAGCTTATCAAACACATCGCCTTTATAATTAAAGACTGTTCTAAGTTCTGAATGACCTGGACATTACGTAAGTCATCTGCCAGGAAAGAGAAATGGATACCTAAGGATGTGGGCACGCTGTTTTCTCACTACCAATCACTGCACTACTTATGATGACTGAGTAGAGTTATTTATGCATGTGGTCTAATGGGACATATTGAAGTGCATGTGGAGCAGCGGAGGAAGTAAACAGTTTCCATACTTTTCACATAAGATGCTATTACGTATTTTTCGTTGTGTCCTCGTTGAACAGAGACATGTGTTGAGCAGGTGAGACACTACTGGCTACCTGTTAGCTGTTTGCGCAATATTTGGTTGCATCTTAACATTTTTACTTTATTGTAAGTGGGGAATCTTTATGATCAGGTCTTTATGGGGAAACGGATTGGACGCCGGAACCCTTAAATGGGAAACGTTAAGATTGTGGAATTGTGCAGATATGGCAGGAGATGAGATAACTGAAAAGATTCTCCATTGCGTACAGAGCTCAGTTCCATTGTAGAGGAAACTGGGCTATGGCCAATTTACTAAAACATACTGGTGTAATATAATTATAAACGGGATGCGGCTAAGCAACAAAATTAAAGTAAGCGGCTAAATTATATTTTGTTAAAACGAAAACTAGTATTCCCATACCAAAACTTATGAAGAGGAATGGGGCCACAAAAAAATATTAGAGTGGTTTAAAAGATTTTAAAGTCAGACTTCACAAAAACATAAATAAAACATAAATAAATCATATATTCTTGACTTTTTATTCTCAAAATTCTGGGAAAATAAGTCAAAGTTATTAAGTTTTATGTCCCTCACTGTTCTGAAATAAAAATCATGTTTTTTTTTGTTTTTTTTTTACTGTGATCCTAATACTTTTTAATAGAACTGACATTTATAAAGTTGTCAAAGATCTTCAGTTGCCCACTTTACAACAGTTAACTCTCCCATTAGCTCTGGAAGCTGACAGCTTTAGAAACACCCGTGTCCAGTTCACCGCTTGTGCGAGCTGTGTGAACAGTTTGTGGACTGATCAAAAATTTCTTCATACATGAAACACGGGCTCAAAAAAAAAAAATCCCGTCTAAATCCCTGTCGAAAAAGAAAAATTGGAAAGAAAAACTAACTAGAAGAGGTAAGAGGGGTTTCTTAATTGATTGTCCAACTAGTAACAAGAAATCCTAATATAACTCCACAGAGTTGAGCACGTGGCACTGATCCGGTGGTAATTAAAACCCTCAAGCACTTAATGTGTACTCACTAAACCTGTTAAATGATGCCTTTCACTTCATCCCCACGCCTGCAGTGCCGACAGTGCGACGCAATGCAACGAATTCAGCCGGCATCTGCTCCCTGCCTTCTTCACTTCCTCTCATCTTCTTCCCGTCTTAGGTTTCCCTGTACACAGCGTCACCCTTGACTTTCAGTCTCGAGCATTTGCACACTCACATCTCGCTTAAGCTTCCACTCTCTGGCGCCTGTGGGTACATGCATGTGCACTGACTCAAGTGTCAAACATCTAGAACAGTGCCACGCCACACCGGGCAAAACCAGATCATGAAAATATTTCTCCTGACTTTGAGAAAACGAAGGCAACAGACTAACACCACTGTGTTTCCACCTTTGCCAGAATCGTATTAAACATTACAGAGATCGGATGAAATGCAAAGCACAAAATATCCACTATTGCCACAGTTTTTTTTTCCTGCCAACAGTGATGCGAAAGCACAACGATGTCCCTGTATAATAAGCTATTTCAAGTCAAGATATTCACACTATCAAAAGTACAGTGATGTCCCTGAACTCCCGCATTCATTGATGTACAGACGACCTGCTGCTGCTGCTGCTGCTGAGCATAATACTAATCGGAAACCTGCTCATTTCCTGTTGAAAGTTGTTGTTGCTGGATATAGTCTCAATTGAACGCACTCTAAGGCCAATTGAATGGGTGGGTTGATTACATGCAGAAGGTTTTTAACAGAGCGCGTGACAACACCCGGCATCGAATGCGCACAGATTATTTGTTGGTGGACAGCTGACATCGTAAATGCGTTGAAATGACACATTGTGTTTCAAAATGCACCGCAGGCATCAACAGCGCACTTTGCCTTCCTCACTTGCTCACTTCATTTGCCTCCCACACGCTACAGTGGGGGCGCTAATTATAGATCCTCCGGTTCGCACCTAACCGGCTGAATCAGTGCGAACGGAGACGGAGGGAGAGAGAGAGACACTTTCTGTTTGACGCCTCAAAACAAGGAGTAAAGACTCATCTGTTCAGTGCACAAATGCAGAATTGTCTGTGCGACACGGGTTTATAAAATAGTAGAATCTGGATTTATTAATAGTACATCAAGCTCCTAAAAATAAAATCTGCAACACATCTTTTTTTGTTGTTGTTGCTCATAAGGTAACGACCGAGTGAAATAGTAAAAACACAATGAGTTACACTTTCGGCCTGCGCACACAGAAACAGCAAGAGCCAGTAACAATGGATGTCACACAACTGCCGAGTTACGGCAGCATATTACGGCAAATGGTTGAAGCCCAGATTACAGAACAGTGATTGAATTCAGAGACATTTGCCAGTTGAACCAAATCCAATTAAAGAAAAGAGCCAAGTCAGTGTTGAGAGGCAGGAAATGAGCACAGTATGCAAAGGTGTTCGAGGGTCGAGGGTTTATATTGCATTCATACAGCACTGCACACAGTGGAAATTTAAGGAACTATATATAAGCAGAAAAGCAAATTAATAAATATTATATCATATTTACGTCACATGTCAAAGGTGAACTTTGCCGCAATGGGCAAGAAAATGGGCGAGAAATGACACTCTGGGCACAGTTAGTCAGCGAGTATGTCCGTAAGAAACCAGTGGGCCAAACCATCAAGTGAACGAAACAAACAACAAAAGTCTCTTATGACTGCGGACGCTGATAAATATGACATGATCTGTTTTATTGTTATTAATGTAAATAGCAGACAAATGAGCATTTGTCATGGATGCCTGAGATCAGCAGTCCTCAGAGACCCGTCCTAAATGAAAGCAGACACTCTCCGGATAAGGGTGCGTGGATTTCTTTCCGTGATGATGTCCAGGAGACTGAAATTTCCCTCTGATCTGCTCTGGCCTGAGGCTCAGCAGAGGCCGCTCTAACAGACACACGATCATGACACAACAAAAACGGTTTTGCTTCCAGGAGGTGGTGGCGGTCGCTAGAAGCTATTTGTTTGGCTCAAAGTGCATCGGTCGTGAGAGTCCTTTTCGAAAGAGACCTTTGGTTCTCTTTTAAAGTGGCTCTTTGTTCTCCTTTCTGCAAAATGCGAGAGCTGCGTAAAGTTAAAAATTGATTGATCACTGATACTAGCAGAGAAACACTGCATGGATCTGAGTTAGCTGTGAATGGCGCATCTTCAGGCTCTGCCTTGTTATGTTAGCAGTTTGCTCTTTGCCAGTGGGAACAAGAACTTGCTAATCCCGACAAATACTGATTGGCACAAGTGCATGCAGTGATAATTTGACTCCTGTCTTGGGGGGGTTGTTTTTTTTTTTTCCTTACTGGGCACATACCAGCTGCACTGACTTCGGGGAATTATTTGACCTACGTAGGTTGTTTTTCTTTTATTGCAAGATTGTTTTTGTTTTTTTAATTACTCGTTTTATTTTTGTTAACGTCTATCTGCAGAGAGAAGCAGGAAAAGACATAATGAGAGCGAACATGGCAGGGAGGGCAGTGGAAGGACAGGAAGGATGGATTTTGGCAGTGGAGTTCCCTGTAGAGAGGTGCCGTCTGTCACTGCTGCCGCCTCTTTAGTCTCCCTCCCTCCTTCTGTCATTTCACTTTCTTTCATACTTGCATTCATTCAAAGTTCATGGCCATTTCTTTCGTTGTCTCTCCTCATGCTCCTCACGCCCTCCCTTCCTCTCGCATAACACTTTTAGTCCAATCAATCCACTTAGAGACAGACTTTCAGGGGAGGATGTAACGGAGGAGACGTGGGGGCGAGGATGATGGGGAGGAGAGGCTGAGGTTGGGATGGGAGTATAAAATGCTTAGGAGGTGGGGGGATTCAGGGAACAAGGGGGGGAAAGATTACAAACGTAAAGGAAGGAAAATATGATCGTGGCCGTCGATTAAACTGTCAAACGTACAGCACTGTTAGAGAAAGTGGGTTTCTCGGGATGGTGCATGCAGAGTGATTTTGCAGAGGACTGATGAAACCATGGGTGCCCTTCACTTTTGCCTTTCAGTACTTGCCCTTGACGTACGGTAGTAAAAAAAAAAGTTAATTAATTAATAAAAGAATTGAAAGGCAGTGTGGGTGCGTGTTGCAGCCAGCCAACCGTGCTATCAGAAAGCAAAGTGTGGCTGCATTGTGCTGGACAGGGGGGAGACAATTAAAGGGATGGGACTGTGCACGAGAGAGGCAGAGCAGGAGTGAGTGACGGAGTGAGAGGGGCTGGAGGGAGGGGGGTGCTATGAGGAGGAGAGGACACCGGTGTCATCCCACCTTTTATTCTCACCTGCTTCGCTGCTCTTGAGCCTTGTCGCATTTATCATGAAACAGAGGATAATGACATAGAGAGCCCGCGTGCAATATAGAGACAAACAATCACTCTTTAACACACACACACACACACACACACACACACACACACACACACACACACACACACACAAACAACACATCATCATACACAAGCTCGTCGGTGTTGGCACGACCCCAATCTCCGTCCTTCAGAACCAGAAATTGCAGCTGCAGTGATAACGCTGCCGATGTTTCACTGCAGTCGGTTTCCAAGAGAACAGTCTAGAAGCATCGTTCTCATCTAAATTATTCACGTACTCTTCGCTGGCTGCATTACAATGCTGAGGACGCACACGCTGGCGCGAGTTTGAATAGAAAGAGATGGCGAGAGAAAGGGGGCACTTTAGACCGTCACTGTGTATCGAATGCATACTGTGTGTGTGTGTGTGTGTGAGAGAGAGAGAGAGAGCTCTGTAATATGAAGTCTTCACAGTGCAATAATATGCAGCACTTAGTGATGGGTTTGGAGTGGTAATGTAATGCATTCCTTTGGTCAAGACCTCAGCTTACACACTTGGTCTGAATGAAATATGACGCTGTTTACCAAACAGGAAGATTATGACAATTAAAAACCGGGGGGGGGGGGGGGGGGGGAGTCACCAGGTACTTAAAATATGGGCCACTGCTTTGGCAAAATATTTCCCATTACTGCCATATCTACACCCACTTCATCTGCCAGCGGAAATTAAATTATTAAAATGGGACTCAAGCTCCATTATTCAGTATAATCTTAAATGTCAAAGTGGAAACCTGGAAATATGTGAACTCTGCTGACTGGTGAAATTAATGTAAGAACTAACAATTCAAGATGGAAATGTGAAGGAAATAACCATCAGTACCAACTGGACGATGTATCAAATTAACTCGATTAATTCAGATTTTTTAAATTTTGAACATAAATTCAAAAAAAACCCCAGCTTCTTCTCCTGTAACTCGAACGGCAGCACCAGCATTTGATGCGTCTGCATGCGCTTGAGTTGCTAATGGCAACCGCAGCAGATAAACATGACAGAATGACACCGAAGAAACAAAGTCGTGTTATTCCAGTGATGTTTCCAGCTCCTGTCCTTCTCTCCGGCCTTTGTGCTTTACATTAGGACGGTAATACTCGTTGCATAACATTAACAGCTGTAGCTGCAGACTTTCTTGGAGGTGTCCAGGGACAGGACAGCAACACTATACAGTTGATTTGGATAAATACTTCTTTATTATTGTTGCACAGTTGCTCTTTGTATTGTTCGTTATAACAAAATATATAAGAAACAGTCTTTAATATGCATTAGTTATAAACACAGTGTTTTCAATATAATGTGGGAAATTTTAGAGAATACTGCTACTTTTGAATCATATTTTGTCCTGAGTTCATGTAAGGAGAGGAATAAAAATCTATAAAACACAAATCTGTTTGGCCATATCCTCAACCCTAATAATATTTCTGCTGAAATGGTTCTTGAATCTGAAATGACCTGCTGTAAGTTTTGCCCACGGCTCCTAACAGATGAATAGCTATATAGCATTTATTGATCCCCAAGGGAAACTGCACTTTATAGAAGCTAAAATCAAACATTTAATATTGGATTTCTTCTTATTGCGATGCTTCTTATAGTGTAGTAAACAGACTCGCTGACATTTGGTGTCATTTCAAATGTCTCACTGGTCTTTTGGCCAATGCCTCCGTGTGCAGGAGCATTTTAACAAGTGTCCTCCTCCCTTTGCTCTCCACAGCAACGGCCAGTCCAACAGTCTCTGGCCTCCTCACTGTGTCGGGAGTCCCATTGGAAGTGCCTCCTCCTGACCCTCCTCATGTACGGCTGCTTTGCCACGCTCGTCTGGTGCGCTCTCTGTCGTGTACCTGTTCTTGGTTCCTCCTCCATCCCCCTCGGCTCAGACGACGATGCCACCTCTGCAGCTTACTATAACGACATCCTGCACTTGGAGAGTCCGTGCTCCAGCGGCTACGTCTACATCCCCCTGGCCTTCCTGGCAATGCTGTATGTGGTTTACCTGGTCGAGTGTTGGCACTGCTTCTCCAAGACGGCCATGTTGGCTCATGCTGAATTCCAGGTATTGCTCAAAACAAGTTGGCACTGAGCAAGCGCCCCAAGGGCTTGAACAACCACCAAAACTCATCACACAACAGAATGTGAAGTGTAGTGCTGCAAGAGGAGTATAGCTTAAGTTTTGTCAAGTTTGCTAGCATCTGCTCACCCTCAGTACCCCTCCTCAATCCTCCAACCCCGATGCACCTTCACAAGCAAACATACACTGTGTTGTTATGCTGTTATGTTTTGTATTGTGTGATTTGTACTGTTTTTTCAATAAAAACAAACAAAAAAAATATGCTAGCATCAGCAAAATTCTCAAAATGACTTACTTAAGTCAAAAGAAATGATGCTGTTGTTGTCAAGGAAATCATCAGAACAGTATGAAATATAAACAGTCCAACTTTACATGTGGTTTCATCCGAAATATTCACATTTCATGAGCAGAGAACCCTGTTTTACTTTCTCTTTCCTGTTTGAGCGAGGAGAAAAATATACTTTCCCGCTCATGTGTAAATACACAAACCACAGGGATGATTTGTCTGGTCTGGTCTGTCACTTATCAGGAATTTCCGGAGCACAAAAGAACCATGCTTGTTTTTAATCAGCTATTTTTATCTCAGCCCAGACTGTCAGGGGTGCGTATGCTGTGGTTAAGCCAGTCCAAAATACAGAATAAAAACAAATGATAAAGCCATAACTAAACCTGACAGAGTCTGTTTTGCACCAGATTGCTCAGACGTAACAATGCTGTATAAAAACAATAGTGCCTTAACTGTTTTCTTTCTGATTGCACTGCCATTGCATTGTCTGCTCGGGCATGGTTACGTCTTTATCTTCTCATTCTTATTTCTACAAAAACATTTGCGTGGGAAAGAAAACAAGTAAAATAAAGCAGCCGTGCCGTGTTTTGGCACCATTTAAATGTGATAATAATAAATCATTTGGATGATTTCCTCACCCTTTGATGCAGGAAGTGTACGAGCGTGTGCAGAGACTTCAGCAGGCCACACCCTGCATATGGTGGAAAGCGATCAGTTATCACTATGTGAGGAGGACGAGGCAGGTGACCAGATATCGCAATGGGGATGCATACACAACCACACAGGTGAGGCGAACTCTTCTAGCTCACACTGTCTCTCATTAAACTCTTTTCCTTTCATATTTATAGCTGCCCTGTATCAGCTTGAGCTATTATAATTTTTATTATAACTTTTATAATAACTGCTATGAAAATCTTAATTTCTCCTATAGTGAAATATTGCGGGGCTGTGTGCAAACAGCTATGTGCCGTAAGAAAAATATTCAATTTAGTAGCTTTATTGATGCTGAAAAATATATAAAGGTTAAAATATCTTCCCAATAACTTGAATCTATCAATCGTCCCTGTCTGTTCCCTCTCCTCTACTTCCCTTTCCTATCTGCCACACGCTCCTCCCATAGGTTTACCACGAGCGGGTGAACACACACGCCTCCAGTTCAGAGTTCGACTACGCCCGTTATGGCGTCAAAGATGTATCGAAGGAGCTGCTGGACCTGCAGTTGCACCCTGCTGTTCGCCTTCGTTTCACAAAGTGTTTCAGGTTAGACCCCACCCCATGTGATTAAAAGGATGGTTTGAGGTGTAAGAAAGGTATTAACTGGTTTTCGTACTCTTTAGCTTCTCCAGTGCACGTGCTGAAGCAGCCTACCTCACCCAGGTAAGCTGTGGTAACAATACCACAAATATAATATCCTTTATTGTAGTGTGTTTTTATGAGGGGTCAGACTAATCATAATTGTTTTTAATCTATAAAATGTGGCCATTTTCAGAATCATTCTCTAAATGTTTAAAAAGGCATAGTCACTTACAAAAAACATTTAAAAAGGTTAACACAACAAACATTTTCTTCAATGTGAAAAGAAACCTCAGTGCTAATTCTTACACGCTAACATGTTGTTTTCTTTTCTGCAATTCCAAGCGAGCACGTTTCTTCGGAGAGAACGAGGGACTTGACGACTACATGGAGGCCAGGGAGGGAATGCACCTGAAGAATGTGGATTTCCGTGAGCACATCCTGGCATTCCCAGATCCCACTCACCAGCCGTGGTTCTCCAGGCACAGGGTTTTCTGGTTGGCCTCGGCTTTCCTACTGTCATGGCCACTGCGGGTTGTGTCAGAATATCGCACAGCCTATGTCCACTACCATGTGGAGAAGTTGTTCGGAGAGGACGAGGATACTGGTGGAGGAGGAGGAGGTGTTGGCGGAGGACCAGGTAGAGGTGTGAGAGGGGATGGGGTTGAAGGAGGGACAGAGAATGGAATTCACCCACACATTGGGATTGGAATTGGTCTGAATGGGACGAGCTACAGAGCCATCTCTCGGGTCAACACAGTGGACATGACAGAATTGGAGTGGCATATCCGCTGTAACCAACAGATGGTCCCGAGCTACTCTGAAGCCCTACTTATGGACTTGGAATCCAGTGGGGTTTCAAATCCAACAGCCTCAACACCCATTTCTGGGCCTCTCGGAATCACCCCCAGCCAGGGAACCAATCCCCCTCCTCTAGCGTTGCCTGTAGTGTTCAACTCGGCCTACCTTCTCCAGAGCTGCCCTCGATGCCGGAGGACCACGTCGAGCTCCAGCCTTCCCTCCAGGCTAAGGGCCCCAATGGGAACCACAGCCCTCCTAAATGCTACGGTGGCAGGGATCAGGGCAGCAGGGCCAGGAAGTGGGGCTATGGGAGGAAGGTTGGTGCTGAGTCGGAGCGGATTCTCATTAGGGAGACTGGCAGGCGGGCGCCAGAACAGCCTGTTTCATTCAAGAAGCATGGGGGGAGGACTGGGAGGTAGTAGGGAAGAAGGAGGAGGGAGCACAGGAGGAAGTAGTGGAGGCGGGGGAGGAGGAGGTGGTGGAGGTTTCCTAGGGTTAGGCTCAAGACAGGACAACGAAGAGACCAGGGGAGTGCTAGAAGGGGAAGGGGATGAAGAGGAAGAGGAGCAGGAGGAGGAGGCGATGAGAAGGGAAAACAGGGTAAGAGGAGGGACAGAGAGGGACGAAGAAGCAGAGCAGGATAGTGGGGCAGGAGGCGAAGCGAGGGAGGGCGAGAGGGATCGACCTCCATCCTACCAGGACGCGTTCTTCTTTCCTGTCCTCATTATACATGGGGAAGAGAGCTGCCACGCTGGAGACGACATGTGACAAAAAGAAAAATCAACACACTGAGGGAAAAGATGGGCAGTGGCTGATGGAGATGAAGGAAGGCACAGAACAGAAAGAAAGGACTTGATCAGAGAAGAAAGATATATAGACAATAGGCTGAGGTTGATGGTTTACCAACCACAGAAACAGGAGACAGGATTCAGTCATAACAATGCATAAGAGGCAAGAACAGCTCTGTGACAGAATCACTAAGGAGAGATGTTACAGAGACACGTTAAGTGGACAGAGTACTGTAAGATAAAGGGGAGAAACAGAAAAGAGACAGTAGTAAGTGGCCTGATGGATGAAACAATAAAAAGACGGGAAACATGTTTTCTCAGAGAGAGAAAAGACCTTGTAGAAAATGCAGCAGCAAGATAAGATGGAGTCTGAAAAGGTGATTGGGGGCAAGAAAACCCTTGCAAATGTAGCCTTTGCCACACTGAGATTGTGTGTGCGAGATGGAACGTTTGAATGATGGGAAGACTGAAAACTTAGGAATGTCTATTTTCAGATATATCTATGCAAGAACAGGAGAGGAAGGAGGAATAGGTCTAAAGATAGCAGCTTGGAGAGCACAGAAAGGCCGGATGAGTGGCTGTGGGGTTTTTTTTTGTTTTGTTTTGTTATATTTCAAAAGATAAAAATGTGGAGGAACTACAAAAGGGCATTTTGAAGGCTTGAAGCGGTTTTGCTCACATGAAAACCCTCAGAGGTGGAATAAAAATACAGTGAAAAATATGAAAGATCGAACAAGTCAAGAGTTACAAAATGCAGTTTAGAGAAGCAGATCAGGCGAAACCAACAATGACAAGTCGAGAGTTTGAAAATGCAACACAGAAACAACAAACATAGAGAAGGTATAGAAGACAACCCTGAATCTTGTTTTCAGTTTCTTAAATTTCTCAAAACTAAGAGGAGAAAGAGGAAATCCAGATAACATCCCAGCATAACCCATTGGATAAATTAGGCATTTCTCTTTACTACACAGCACCTCGCTAGCAGCCATACTTGTTTCAGTGCCAATAACTGAGGATAAACACTTATTTCTTCCCTTCATGGCCATCAAACTCACCATTCACCATTAACTTCACCATTAGCTTCCCCACCACTCTGTATCCATTAGTGCTGTGGAGCCCATAGGAAAAAAAATTCCATAAAAAGGGGAGCGATTGCTTCCTCTACATCTTAGCTGTGTGCGTTCGTCTTTTCTCATCGTCCTATTTGCTCTTTTCTCAATTTCTATCACTTCTTCTGCACTCGTTCCTTCCTCAATCTCCTCTTCACAAACCGCCGTTAGTAAAAAGTGCAGAGGTGTAATTCTGAGCAGCACATCTATTGCTTTTTATAAATAACAGCTGCTGCAGTTAGACGCAACATCTGTGTTGTTGGAAGTGAAGTGAGAGGTTGTTAAACCGAAATAGGTTCACTGCATCCATTATTACTTTACACTGCGTCACCTTCTGCTGACCCCTTTCCGTTTTTAAAGACGTGGTTATGTGACATACCTGTCTCAGCTACATCTCCTCTCTACCCATACACTCACTGGCCATTTTATAAGGTATATCCTGCTAGTACCCCGGTCGACCCCTTTTGCCTTTAGAACTGCCTTTATAATAAATTCAACAAGGTGGTGGAATCATTCTCATAGATTTTGGTCCATATTGACAAGATAGCATCACTTTCCAAAGGTCCTCACGTTGAACTTCAACAGATTGCTTGCACGTGCCTACATGCCTGAACGCATTGGGTCGGTGCCATGTGATTGGCTGATGAGATATTTGCTTTAGCCAGCAGTACCTAATAAACTGGCTTGTGAGTGTATATTTACTGTATAGGGGTACTTTGAATTTACCCCATGCATAGAGGAGCTAAAGGTGTAGACGAAATTGGCCTTTGAAGACCCCGACTTAGGGCAATAGAGGCTAACGCAGGAAGGGATTTTTATACACAATAAAATGTTTGGCTAATCTCCAACAGTTAGATGATTTTACCATAGTTTTAAACATTTGTACCCAAAGATAAGCTTGTGCAGTACGAAGAAAAAGATACAATAGCCGCGAACCCTTACTCCAATAACTGTACGCTATATATCCCAGTACGTGTTTAAGCATGACAAATCCCCTCTTTATCTGATTTGAGTCCATAGTATTGGGACGCGTGGGAAAACAAAACTGTCAAGCTCAGCTGGCATAATAAAATGAAGCCTTCTATTGCTTTGTACTTTTCAATGTAGACACCAAAACTGCCGATGGCAGTTCAGAACACTGTATGGTCACAATCGATAATTTCCAGCCCTGTGATAGAATAAGTTTGGCCTCATTGTGCCATGTTGCTAGCTCCTCCTCTGGAAGAATCATCTGCCAATAGGTAACAGTGCTCTCTAAACATCGCCTCACAGTGAAATGTGTAAAAGTTAGCTGGCCATAGAGATGCATGTAACTTAATAATAGATATTGTGCAGGAGCTGCTAGTAGCTACGTAGCAAATATGGCTGCCATTGCAAAATGCGGTGCCAAAAAGCAGCGATCCATGATCAGTCCTCACTCATTTAGATACAGGGCACAGATGAGAATCCTTAGGGAATAGCTCTCTGTCCTACTTTTTGCGTCGGTGTGTTCATGGAAAACCAACCCAGGGAGAGACAGCTGGCACAGACAGTAAAACCATCAGTGCTTTGATGCAAACGCAAAAAAAAAAAAAAGCACACGAAACCTGCTACAGTAGCAAGAAAGCAGCTAGAGTAGGTAGACGAACATGTCTTCATCTTCTCTACAAACTGGTGGTGCCACACAGAGGTCACTACAGTCACTGTGTGGTGTTGGAAGGGTCTCCCTCGTTCTCTACCTGCTGACTTCGGACACGATACTGAAAAGCACACTGAAAGAATGACGTTCGAGAAAGCTGCACACGAGGACTTAAGTGTGAAATGGAGCCGAGGGCGATTCTCCACACACCCCATGAATGATAAAATAATGGACATGTTAACAAACACCGGCAGGCACACGAGTATGTAACGACCAATCCACCTAAGCTGGACGGAACAGAGACGCCAAGAATTGGCCTCTCGTTGGCAACTTTGTGGGAAGAAAGCCTGATTTGGTGCACAGCACACATGACACATTCACATACACAGATTGTGGCTCGGTGGCTTTTCGGTCGCTGTCGGGATATTAAGCTGAACTTGAAACAAGAAAGTAAATGGACAAAAGAATTAATGGACAGTGAGAGACGGTAAACACCAACCAGTACATGTGGGGCTCTATAAATAAAAAGGTTAAAGGATGAAAGCTCGGCTTAAACGGAAAGAATGAAAATGTGATATAAGACAGTTATTTTTTACAGCTAGTAATTATTATCTCAGCCTGTTGTGGATAAAATTGTCTTCATTAACATCCCCTAACCAAAAAAAGCACCGGAACACACTTCTGTGCTAATTAAATTTTAATTGTTGCTCTCAATCTCCTTAGTTATTTTAATTGTAATTAAATGGTTTGGGAGGTTCCGTTTAAAATGTGCAATAGTTCATGTGCGCCACATTTAAAATTGTAACAGCTAAACGTTTCTGGTTTTAATTGATGCCTAAAATCGAAATGCTTTTTGCTAAAGAAATTTCTTTTTTTTTTTTCCTTCTTCTTCTCAATTGGTCTAGGTGTCTGCTCCCAGTGATACTAGTTTATTTTAAAATGAGAAGCATATTTCACTCATATGTGTTGTTACTGGATATTTATATGGTGTTTAATTATCTCAGAGTGTGTCAAAAGGTAGTGTGCCAAGACAACATTGTGCCCATAATGTCCTACACAAACGCGCATGTTAAGTCACAGCAGTAAAGCAGCCATTATAACCGCTTATTTTAGACGACAGTAAAATTAATCCAATATCCTTAATAGTGTGCAGAGGGTTAACACTAACATGCACACACACACACACACACACACACACACTGAAAGCATGGAGCCGTCCTGCTTTGTTGCCTTTGTTTCCGATGTTGCCAACGTTTGTGCACTGGATTTTAGTTATTGCTGCCTGTGTCGCTGTAAGCGGAACATTTACACACACCAATCCATTACCATGCCAAAGGAAGAATGGAGGGGCGGACAAAAAAGGTGCAATTTGTGTTTAAATCCACCCTGAATGTGTCCAATATGATGTATGTCCGGCTGGTTGGGTTTTTGTCCACTAGGTGGCAGAGAAGCCTTCTACTACTGTGACAACACATCTGGTTCTGCCTTTCGACACCAACGGTGGATCGGACAGGGCAGAAAACAGCTGCTGTCCTGCTCTGTGTTGGTTAATACCTGAGCATGTTTCGCATGTGCCCGCACACAAGACCCTGTTTTCAAAGCAGGTCACTGGTCTTTGGCAGCTGATTGAAAGCAGCTGCTTTGACATCAGCGGCTGATGTGTGCAGCAGTGCAGCATACCCACACAGAGCAGTGCCCTCTAATGTGATTGTGCATCCATTATCTCAGCCTCCATTGATTTCACTCTTTTCCTTTACTGGGACTGAACGTCGCCCATATTTCGGCTTTCTGGCTGGACTTGCATATTGTTAATCACAAGCATTAAGAGCTTCAGTCAGCCTTAGTATAACAATCCCCCCAAATAAATGGGCCGGACGTTTTGTTTCATAATTGACTATTTTCTATTATTCCACAACAGTCAGCCCACAGTTTGTCCTTCGTGTTCACTAAATTTCTGCCCTCGCTCTTTCACCTTTTCATCAACACTTCACCATCTTCTACAGTGCTTTAACAATTATGACCGATGTATTGTTGTCAATACTGTTACTGTTTCTCTTGTGGTCCTGGGAAGAGTCAAGTAATCATATCAAGTTTGTCGAATACTGTAAAAAAAATGAGTAGACTTGGTTTGATGGGGGAAAAAAAATCACATGAATTCCAGCTGCATTTTCCGGCCTAATTCTCTTAAAAATGTAGTTGGTCTAATGTCGATACTACACACTATCAGGTAACAAACAGCAACTGCCTAAAACAGAATTCAGGGTAATTCAGTGTGAATTTGTTTGCATTAAAACAAAATCCCCTCACAACTGAAGACAGCAGCGAAACTCACTGTGTGTTTAATTGATGTGTAACTAATGAATTTCCCAACATGCAGAAATCTGTTTTGTGCCTGACCTGAGTTGTGTATCTGTGTGTCGCTGTGTATTTTCGACATGGCCTTTAGCCAGTAGTGTTTTGTCCAGAACTTGGTGCCAAACATTGAAAATAGCACCAACTCAAATGCTGGCAACCATGTCATCACCATGTGACTGCAACGTGTCAGTAATAATTCTCTGGAGTCTAAGGCAATACATTAGTATCAGTATAATAAGCCTATATACATTTATTATATTGTGCCAATAATACTTTTCTTCTCTATGTCTGTATCCATAATCTAAAGCTCATCATCTCCCCAGTCTGATAGGGTCCGGACACTGAGAATTTGTCCACACGGCCTGTCCACAAACCCTAGTGCACTGACAAGCTTCTGTTTGAAGGGATACAGTCTTTATTCCAATGTCCTCGACTCTTACGAACGACTCACACGTGGTTTTTTGTTTCTTAATTTTTCATGATCAGGGTTGGATTGTATTCGTCATAATAATTACTACTCAATAACACTTAAATGGTTACCGTTAATGTGTTACCTGATTGTTGAGTATCGTCATTGGACAATGTGCTTTTGAAAGCTATATAAAAAAAAAAACCCTCCTCAAACACTAAATTACCAGTACACATGCAATGTCCCTCCACATCATGGTTTTGTTTCCTGCTAAATATCTAATGTCGCTGGATTACTTGTGAGCTGTCGAACACATGAATTGTTACCACAGTGTAGTTGTTATGTACATGCAGCCTCTGAGGACTTGAAACAATAATGTCATATACAATGCATTATTGTACTGGGCTTTCTGTTCAAGCACCGTACAGCAAAAGGTCCTCAGTATTTAAGCTACTTAATATGTAACTGATAATAAGATTGTCAGCATCACACCAGATTATAGCTGTTGTCACTGGCCTGTTTAACATAATTATGTCACTTGAGTTGGTGTTGATGTTGATGTTGGGGAGATGGTAATAACACTGTTAACTGATGCGATCCTGGCGATGATGATGACAATTAATTATTAAAGTCAGTCTGCCTGGTTACACCAGAGTTTGTTTTGGTTTTGTGATGTGATTTTCTGTCGTTTTCTGTTTCTGGGTTAATCTGACTTCTCCAACTGTTGCTTAAAACATTTTGAATTTTGAAACAGCCTGTACATGTTTGAAACTGTTGATTTAACCTTATGTTTTAAAAAAGAATTTGCTGTTCAAAGGCAAGAAAATAATTACTCGGAGATGGCAAATTTTCCAGTAAAACCTGCATTACAGCGTGATGAGCCATTGCAAGTATGAGGTTGGGGTCTTTAACTAAATTCAACTTTTACCTGCACACAAATTAATAATAAAAACTTTTTGGTCCAGTCCGCTTTAAGAGTCCGCCAAAGTCGTATGCAGACGTGAATTAAAAGGTTTGTACAGTTCCACAGAAAAAGAAGAACCTGCAGTCTTCACTCTAATCTAATGGCTAATCAGCAATCGAAAACAAATTGATATTTCCTCTCTTCCTTAACTTTTTCTCTTTACTTTTTTAAAGGTATTTCAGAGAAAATTGTGAATTTCTTCTTTGTCTGTGCATGTTGCTACTTTGTATGTGCAGTGAGCAGAGACATTTGCAGTTTGAAGTAGCTGTGGTCAACATGATGGATTCCTGTTCTTTTAGACACACAAACTTCAGTTGGGAGACGTCTTGAGTAGATGGTTGTATCAACAAAGCAGAGACTAAGGTTTGATGTGAAAAACTTTCTGTTGTGTTGCTTTGTTACATATGTCACGACATGTTAATTAAGCATCTATTTTCAGGCGAATCACAGCATTTTACTGTCATTAGACACTGTATAGCATCCATGCATCATATACTATGTGACATAAACTAAATTGTTAGAAGCCGCAATTCCAGGTTTCTGAATTCAGCTGAGTTACATTTTATTGCTTTTCCTGCAGGCTGGTCTCACTGCATGACCTGTCCAATACTCTACATGTCTGTTTTACCTTCTTTTCACTGCTATCAGCTGCCAGCGTTGACAGTTTTTGTTATTCCCAATCTTCCTCCACAGATCAGACTTTGTGGTTTTCTACCTTGCTGAGCTTCTTGCTGCACCTGCAGCTGAGAAGGACGTTGTTTGGGGGAAGAAAGTGGAAACCCACTGACCCTTGGAAACAGGTGGAGGTAAGGCCTCTTGGAGGTGTAGGAAAATGGAGCAGAAAGGCAGGATCTTAAGACAATTCTAGAGATTAGTGCTTGTTTCTGGCAATTTGCAGGAACTCGTTTCTCCTTGTAAAATTATCCAGAGTAGACATGAACAACAATTTGCATCGTAATTAATAAGTTTCCAGTTTGCATGAATGGCAGAGCAGGAATCTACTTACACTAAACTTTGCATGAGTTTCTACATGTAGATATGACTCGCATATTACTGCACACAGATTAACACGGAGACATAAATAGGAAAAAGTGAGTTTTTGCATATTGTACAACGAATTTAGATCACTAGATATTCTGCTGTTATTTGAGGAAGGCAAATTTAATTTCTACATTTCCATGTATCAGCGCAGGAAAGCTGCACCTGTAGGAAAACAAAGCTGCGCGTGTGTGTGTGTGTGTGTGTGTGTGTGTTTCATCTTATTTACTACAACAGCTGCCCATAATGCAGTGAGTTCCTGCTGTGAGCCTGAGAGACTGGCGTTCTACAAATGATGAAGAGCTAACAGTCGAATGGGGTCCGGTGATGGGATTTCAATAAGATCAGCAATGTTAAAAAAAATACAACATGTAATCTCTGCAGCATTTAGTTTGACCTCCGTGTTGATTGTACCATGCTGAATAAGAACAGGGATTTGATTAAATTAACACAATTCTTCCTGTACATTATAAAATGTAGACTCCAGTTACATTAAAATGCCTAATTTAGATCCAATCACAACAGGTTGTAGCAGAGCAAATAAACTGTTTCACCAAACCACAGGTGTGATTAAATGACACCCAGATGGTTTCAGAGAACACAGTTTAATGGCTCTGTTTGGTTTGGATACATCCATGCATCCATCCTCATGCAAACCACAGACAGATCAATAAATTGTTTTAAAAAACTGTTTCAAAAAATGGTGTTAGTTTGACAGAGCACGTGTTTAATGTTTCTATACACGTGTGTCTGTTTGTATGCATTCATCAGTGTTGATCACGTCTTGTGTTCAAGTCTTTCAGCGACACTGTGCTTTTTTTATTCAAATCATTGATTTTAAGGACGCAGGAAGGGGCGGCAATAAAATGCAGATACAGTACATGTGGAGCAAATACTGAGGCACGGACATACACCAGTGGGGAGACTCAGACAGAGGACGCTTAGAGACAGTTGTTGATGAGGTAGGTGTTACTGCGTTTTATTACCATTTCAAATCGATGCTGATAAACCCTAGTCTTTAAAAGAATGTCAGTTTACTGGTCCTGGTTGGGACCCCTCTGCCTGTGGGGTTTTCAATTAAACGTAAGACTTAAAACATTCACTGGGACAGAAGGGAAATAATATCAAAGGAAAAACTGATATAAATGATATAACAATTGAATTTGACATAAAAACCAAAATAATATAAATTCAATTGTTATAACATTTATATCAGTTTTTCCTTTGATATTATTTCCCTTCTGCCTTTTTTGCTGTCGTAGTCGACCAATGTCGACAGCTTTTGATCTGCTCCTTACAGCAGGTTCAGCTTGAACCATGGTGGTCTGACCAGGTTAAAGTCTAAAGCGAGCTGGTCAACCCACTAATCTCGCTTCATGGTACAGAGCCAACATTTAGTGTTTAATAATGTGTTAATGTAAAATATGTTGATGTGCAGCTTTAATCACTCGCCTGCTTCCACCCTCACACTTTAAATGGAGTGATGGATAGAGCACAAAGAAAGGGAAATGGTTTACCGAGGGAGAATGAGTCTTGGAGAACAGATAGATGCATATATTATCCTGAACTTATCACATCATGTCTCTTTGTTTTCTCCTCAAGACATGTCACTAAACTCTTCCACCAATACCGATGACTCCCTTTCTTATCCCCAACTCTACTCCATCAACTCATCCCTCGACTTTGAGCTGTTCTGCTCCTTCGCACAAAGCTCCTTGGTCATCACCATCCTGACCGTCACCAACAGCTTCCTGCTCTTCCCCCTCTGCATTGTCGTTCTGTACCTGGGTCTCCAACGATGGCGGCAACAGAGATCCTCTACGGCTGCACTGATGACTCACTCCGACTGCTTCACCTACCACATGGCCCTCATGGAGATCATTAAAGTCTTTGGGACCATCCTTTGCTGCACTGGAATGTACATGTTTGACTTTAAAATGTTATTAGCCTGGATGTTTCTTTTTAACTTTACCTGGTATGGAGAGACATTTTTTCACAATTTAACTTGTGCAGAGCACTACGTGGCCGTCGTTCATCCCATCGTCTACCTGAGCCTGAGAAAACAGAGAGGGATCCGGATCAGAAACATCATCAATGGCTGCATTTGGCTGTTTTGCTTTGGAGGAACATTTGTAAACATTGTATTCAAGGTGCCCGTAACCGTGGATTTCTGCTTCCTCATTTCCTTTTTTATCATCACCTCCTACTGTTGCCTTTCTGTTCTCTATGTTCTGATACGTCCAGGCCCTGGCGATCAGGGCAGGGACCGGGAGAGGGTCGACCAATCAAAGCTGAAGGCATTTTACACCATCCTGGCCATACTGGGAGTGATGCTGTTGAGGTGTATTTGGTATCTGGTTTGGTTTGTGCTGTTAATGTTAAATGATGAGATAAGTCGATGTGTTTGGATCATATGTGACTCTTGGATAAATATCCCCAGCAGTCTGGTGTTGCCTCTTCTGTTTATACAAAGAGCAGGAAGGTTAGCGTGTTGTAAAAACAATATGAAATGAATGAATGATTCATATTTAGATTTTATGTGATCAAGTCCAAGAAAATATAAAGAAAGTTGAGCTGACATGACTCAACTTCCATTCAAGTGCCTTCACATCCTTAGGTAGGACGTTTAAATGTTCCCTAAACAAAAAAGCATCTTGATATTTAAATGCTGGATTTCCAATTTTTTTTCAAGAGCTTGTCATTAAATTTGAGTTGTAATCAAAGTAAAGTCCATAGTTTACTTTGCAACTCCATATGTGTGAGCAACAAGATACCATCGTCTCAACTGAAGGCTCCTCCAAGTGATGTCATCTGGAGGAATTTTTCAGTTAGACATACAGAGATATTTTGATATAGGAAGTTTGATATAGGAAGAATTTAATGAGAAGCAGGTTCAAAATCAGTGAAGGGTTTTTTTTAACATGTTTGTATGTAAAGCACAGTTTCACAAAACTGCAGTAACAGACTTTGTCCACACATTATAATATTGCTATCCACTGTTCATCATAATGAGATGAAAAGCCAAACTGCGGTCAGATTAATACATTGTTGAAAAACGTTTTGGAAAAATGATTACAAGTTGTAGAGTGCGTTTGTTCAATATTTCTATATTTGACTTACTTAAGTGGGACACAATTGCTAATCTATGTATCATCATGTAATGCGGGATATTAGAGGCACTAACATTATTAATGCATAGTAGGTCTGCTCGGTGTTTTGTGTACGTTTGACTCTACGGATGTGTTCATTGGTGTACATGCATTTTAATGCGCTGTTTTCCATTTGATCTCCTTACATAGTTGTCACTTGTCAGTCTGTCAGAGTCACGTTGTTTCTCCTATGCAAATAAAGAACATTTGAATGACTGAGGCAGCAAGGGGCTGCAAATACAGTTTATGTGAAGCGAACAGGAGGAGAACCACACGGAGGAAGCTTAGACACAAATATCGATAAGGTTGGTGTTTGTTTTGTGTTGTGCGTATTTTTACTTTGTGTGTATATGTGTGTGACGTTCCATATAGTTGCCACATCGGGCCTGACGCTAACATTGTGATGTGGAATGCACACGAACAGAATATCTGTAAATACATTTTTTGATTCTTGTTTTTATAACTGTGCTTATTAGTTGTCTGTTGTCTTTTTATCTAAAACCCTTAACCAGGGGCTGTAATATGACCTGTGTACTTGGCATCAGTTGCTTTGTTGTAACAATGTTTATTTGTATTGTTCCTGTTAAAGTAAATTAAATAAAATATAGTTCCAGCAATTTGAATAGTCTTAGACTTTTGACTCTGTGAAGGAAAAACCTTCACCAGTGAAAAATGGGGACACAATAAAATGACCAGAGGAACAGAGGAGTGACCTTTTCGCTTTTTCTCCTCCAGACAGGTCAGTAAACCTCTATTGATTTCCCTTCTTGAAATCACCTTTTCTCGATCAAGTCGTCGGACTCTGTTTGGCTGAATTGCCTCACACTTCCCTCATATTCCTCGATCTTTTGCATGTTCGTCCCCACAAACTCCATCCTCCATCCTCCCTCTCTGCATCCTCATCCTCTATTATGGTCTCCAACGATGGCGGCGACAGCTCTCGCCCTCCACAGCAACGGCCACTCACCATTTAGTTGTCATGGAGCTAACTACAGAGCTTTCTCAAAGGTATTTTTGTTAGGGTTTTATCCGATCACCTTTTCCTGGCACGGAGAAACTTTTTTTCACCTTCTAACCTGTGGGGGTTTGCTACTTGGCTGTCATTCATCCCATCATCTACCTGAGCATTAGAAAACAGCGAGCGACCAGGATCAGAAATATCACCATTGGCTGCATTTGGCTCTTTTGCTTTCTAGGGACATATCCGCAGACTGTAGATCAGATCTCCTTAAACCTCTGTCTCCTAATTTTCTCGTTATTCATCATCTGCTTTTGCACCCTTTCTGTTCTCTGTGTTCTGATTCGTCCAGGCCCCGGAGAACAGGCCAAGAAGCAGAAGAGGTTTCACCCATCTAAGCTGAGGGCTTTCCACACCATCATGGCCGTACTGGGAGTGATGTTGTTGAGTTCTTGCAGTTTGTGTTGAAAAAAAGGATAAATGAATGCATGTGGCTCACGTGTGATGCTTGGGTCAATCTCCCCAGCAGTCTGCTGTTGCCTCTGCTGTTTCTACAAAAAGCAGGAAAGTTAGTGTGTTGTAAAATTGTGGGATGATAACAGATTTGCATCAATAAAGTAATGTAAATATTCAAAATAATTGATACATGATTATAATATGATTTTTAGACTGATATGATCACAAAACAAGCTTAAAGACAATATTCCGTGTAAATTTGTCACGAATAACAGCTAACTTGCTGTATGTGGGTTTAGTTGGGAGATACAGTATGTGCAGATACAGTATCTTTGGCTTTTAAACATGCACAATACATCCCCACTAGGGGGCAGTGTTGCATTTAGCAAACCACTATGAGAACATACATGTTGCATATTGGGTCCTTGTGAATCTCTGTCACCTACAGTTACCCATTGCATCCTTTTGTGTGTGGGTCTGTGTATATGTTTAAACCAGATATTTTTAATGTTCTTACACTATTAAATGGCCTTTATTATTTGCTATCCTGTCCATTATAACAGAGGAAACTAGATTAAAGTTTTAGTACAAATATGTTTCTTTAATGGGACACACTTTGTATTCTGCGGATTTATCTTGTTTTTTTTTTTACTGCTAATAATAATGTCGATGGATATTAATAAAAGGCTTTGTAGGGTTGTGCGTGCAGAAGTTTCATGTAATCTGTTCTAAAAATAGGTTCCAAGCTTCATTAAAGTTTGCTGTATTGTTTTTGTATGTAGGTGATGTTTTCTCTATAGTTTTATTTTCTGTGAGAAGATTTGTCCAGTGACTGATATGTAGAGAGCGTTTACATTTCCAGTTTTAAATAATTATTTTCTTGGCAAATGTTAATGAGATGAGTACTGGATTTCAAGTTTTAACATGGAGATGATCAACTTCTGAGATGTTTCCAAGTAGACAGAGGATGGAGACACAGAGATTCTGCAGCTCATTATGGTGGAGAGTGTCTCTGTCACCACTACCCGGAAGGAAAGCACCGGGTTCCAGGCCCAAGTGGCGTGGAAGTAATAATCTGTGCTACCTGAGGTGCATTGTGAGCAGGTATCTGTGTTGGTTAAGCCCGATTTAAACGTTCTGCTTTGAGTGATGTGGATTCTGTGAATGGTTTTATAAGTTGTAAATTTGTGTTGCTAGTCATTGAGAAGGTGTTGTTACAGACGTCTGTACAAAAGTGTGTATGCATTTATCAATACTGTGATCAGGTGGTGCTGGAAATGACAGTCACTCATACTCATGGATAGAAGGTCTGCACGATGTAAAATTATCACAGGTTTTGCATGTGTGACTGTTGATGTTTTCCTTGTGTGTATAGTGTTTTTTTTTTTTTTTTTTGACGATAACATTTATAAACTGGATGTCATATTTTCCATTTGACCTTTTAATGTTATCATTAACTTGTTTTGTTTTTTTTTCATTTTTCTATCACTGTCATTGTTATGCAAATATATATTTGAATTTACTTTGGCTGAGGCTGCAATAACTGGCAAATACAGCACATGTAGAGCAAAAACTCTAGGTCCAGAAATTTTCAGTGGGAGGACGCAGACAGAGGAAGCTTAGCAACAAATATTGATAAGGTTGGTGTTTTTATTCATTTTTTATATTTTTATAATACATAATATTCTGGATGGCAGAAGGGGGCTTTAAAAGTCCGCTTCACTGGTCATAAGATAGATAAGATGCCTGGATGATCCTCTTGTGCCTGGGGAGGTGGGTTCTTAAATCTCGAGTTATGCTTATGACTTACAGTATCTGCCAAAAACGAGAACTATAAACTGGGGGCACAGGGGGCCAACAGTCGAGCAGAGAGCATCTGCATACATTTTTATTCAACTGGAGTAACTATGGAATATGAGTCAGAATATCTTGTCTATGTTTGATATAACCTATTGGTTAAACGTACATTTTACCTTTGTCATGTCTCTTTCTTCTTCAGAGATGTCAGAAAACTCCCCTCTTCCTTCTTACCTAACCACCAATAAATCCTTTCTCTTTATATTGGATTGCCTCTCATTCCAGCCAAATAGTTTAGTTTTTACCACATTTACCGTCACCAATGCCGTCTTCCTCCTCCCTCTCTACATCTTCATCCTCCATCGTGGTCTCCAACAATGGTGGCAAAGGCGTTCCTCCTCCACAGCAACGACGAGTCACTCTGACAGCTTCACCTACCATGTAGTTACCATGGAGCTGATTTGTGTTAGTGGGTACATCGGCTGTTGTTGTGGTATCTACACAAATGATTTACTAGTATTTACAGTGGGGGAGTATTGTACTACCCTCACCTGGTACGGAGAGACTTTCTTTCACCTTCTCACGTGTTTGGAGCACTACTTGGCCGTCGTTCATCCCGTCACCTACCTGAGCCTGAGGAAACGGAGAGGGATCAGAATCAGAAACATCACTATTGGCTGCATTTGGCTGCTGTGCATTGGAGGAACATCTATCATGGAAAATGATAGGATCTCTTTAACTGTGGATTTCTGTTTCTTAATTTTCTCCTTAATCATCACATCCCTCTGCAACCTTTCTGTTCTCTGCCTCCTCTTTCGTCCCAGCCCAGGAGATCAGGGCCGGGAGAGGGTCCACCAATCAAAGCTGAAGGCTTTCTACACCATCTTGGCCATACTGGGAGTGATGTTATTGAGGTTGACTTGGAATCTAGTTTGGATTTTGGACACGCTGGTAATTGAAATGATAAATGAGTGTGATTGGATCATGTGTGATGGTTGGGTTAATCTCCCCAGCAGTCTGGTGCTGCCTCTGCTGTTTCTACAAAAAAACATTAGCAAGCTGTAAAAACGACACCAAATGAGAATAAACATGAATAAACCTTATTTGGGTGAAAGAAAAAGGGTCACATAACTTTAAAAAGACGTCAGTATTTGACGTCCTGTGTGGATTAATTTCTTGTCTCATGCTACAGCTAGTTTGATTCCCAGCAGTAGCATATTGTAGCTTTATATAGCTTTTATAAATTGTGTGATACTCCTGCCTTGTCTGATTAAAGAATCCAGTCATTAAATGGTCTTTACCAGTTCTCCTGCCTATTATTCTCTATCACTCATTAGAGCAAAGTGCACTGAAACGATGACTGATGTACATCTACTACATGTTGTACTTGTTTTCTGTTTCCGACAATTGGTCAGCGCCGTGACTTTGGTAAGTAGCTCTCTGCACCTGTCATGGAAATACTAAAACAGATCAGAGTCAGCTGGTCCCTTTTTTCTCACTTCAGTCGATGTAACACATCAGCCCTGTGGGACTACAGCAATGTGGCAGAGCGTATGTTTAAACACGAAGATGCATAAGCTAAGATGGGGTTCAGTGTCTTGCCCAAGGATACTTCAACATGTGAGAGCTCCCAAATGTTGCTGTGCAAAATTTAAAAAGCATAGATACGGACACTTGTTTACATAGCGTTTAAAGTGAAGAATCATAAGTTGCACGAGTGACTGGACAGAATACACTTTGCGAAAGTTGCTACAACAGAATGTGGAACATAAATGTGTTTGTGCACAGATAAACACAAAGATAGAAACTACATGTGTAGGAACAGGACCTTTTGCATTAACCAGTAAATTTCATTTTTAGTATTAACGGGGGAAAAAGTATGATGTTAAAAGATAAGATAAGATAAGACAGTCAACCAGCTGCTGTCACATTGTTTATTTATGCAAATTAAGCATATTTGAATGAACAGAACTTATACAAGTAGATTACATGTGGAGCACACACTCTAACACAGGAATCCACAGTGGGAGACAAAGAGAGCAGGCTCAGAAACACACACTGATAAGGTTAGTGTTCTCTTTTAATTGTTTTATTGTCCTCTTAGATCTGCAGTGTTGTTGATAACTGAAATGGACAAAAACCAAATATAGCTACTGTGTATCTCCTCCAACTTACGCTGCTTTTCATTTTATTGTCATGTTTCCAGACATGTCAGTAAACTCCTTCATGCCCTCCAGTGATCCTCAGTGTGATCTTCAGCTTTCCTCTGTAAACTCCTCAACCGTTTTTGAGCTGTGCTGCTTCATGTCCAAACCTGGCAACTTGGTCTTTGCCCTGTTCACCATCACCAACCTCGTCCTCATCCTCCCTCTCTGCATCCTAATCCTCTACCACGGTGTCCGACGATGGCGGCAGCAGCGCACCCCAGCAGCCACGGTGACTCACTCTGAGAGCTTCACATACCATTTAGCCACCATGGAGTTCATCAATGTCTTTGGCAGTGTGTACGGTTGTTTTGCTATCTACAAGAATGACTTACAGATGTTAGTGGTGTCTTACTATGCTGCTTCCATCACCTGGTACGGAGAGACTTTCTTTCACCTTCTCACGTGTTTGGAGCACTACTTGGCCGTCATTCATCCCGTCACCTACCTGAGCCTGAAAAAACTGAGATGGATCAGGGTCAGAAACATCATTATTGGCTGCATTTGGCTGCTTAGCTTTGGAGGGATGAGTTTGATGGTTGTAGTAAGCAGGTATTTAATTTTGGATTTGTGCCTCTTGATAATATCTGTAATCATCATCTCCTTCTGCAGCCTTTCTGTTCTCTGCGCTCTGATTCATCCAGGCCCAGGGGAACACGGCAGGGAAGGTGGGAGAGCTGACCAATCAAAGCAGAGAGTTTTCTACACCATCTTGGCCATATTGGGAGTTCTCCTGTTGAGGTGTATTTCTAATCTGTTTTGGACTGTGATGGATGTGTTGAATGGATGGATCAATGAATGTCTGTCGAACATAAGTGGAGTCTGGATAAATCTCCCCAGCAGTCTGGTGTTGCCTCTGCTGTTTCTGCACAGAGTAGGAATCTTAGCATGTTGTGAGAATAGGGATTAGAATGAATTTGCATATGAGAAATCTTTTCATAGCTATTAGTTTTCTTATTTTTGGCCATTTGGAGGCAGTATAACTATAAAACATATTGACATGGAGTTCTGTTCCATTTCTATTAGACTGATTTGTTATGGTTAACACGAGCCATTTAGTGACTTAGTCTATTTATAATCATATTCCTAATTATTCTTTTTATTTCTTTCTAACTGCACCTGCCAATAGGCCGGAAGCTACATATCAGTGATAAATAATATGATTCTACCCTTTCTCATTCCCAAGGGATCAAAAAGGGTCATTTTTGTTTCCAGTCCTTTTACATGCTGACCCTTAAAGTAAACTATTTGCATTGGTGAGCGACGCACAGAGCATTTAGTGAAGTAAAATGAAAACCCTGACGCTTCAATATTTGAAGCCTAAACATTTATTGAGGCATTGATATTTTTTGCTGTTAGCTTTTGTTTCAACAAATTGTTTGAGATGAAGAAATTGCCATCGCATGCTTAAATGCCCTGCTTTCATAATGTAATATCACTATGCCATGAACTTTTTACATTTTCACCAGATGTCGAATAACCTTAACTTTCTGTGAGTATGGTATAATTGAAAAAGTTTTAGGAAACACAGCAGTGAAGATACTGTATTTGAATAAATGCTGGATATTTACAACACTAACACTATTGATGCAAAGCAGGTGTGTAATACCTGCATCCTTCACAGGTTCTGTGTATTTCTGAATGTGTTCATGGTTTGTACAAGAGTTAATTTTAATATGCTTGCACCTAATTACATTATACACCGATATATTTTTTGTTTGATCTTATTATAATTATTTGGTATTGTTCCTGTTGACTTGTCGCATTTGTTTGTTTGTTGCTTTTTGCAAATAAAAATGGCGATAATTCCTACACGATTCATCCAATATTTCGACCAAACCCCTAAAGGATGAGTTCACAGTTTTTCCAAGTCTGATGGTGAAATGAACACTAACAGTCCTACTGTCCTTAGAAGCCTTTAAAAGTTTCCTTCCAAAGATGCTCACCATATATTATTTCCAGATTCAGGGAAAGGCTTGATCAGATCTAACGGCTCTGAACTCTGTTAGGCCTTCTTAACTCCAACTGATCGGATTGTTGATCTGTTGTTGAGGTCATTCAACAACAGCGGCACCTTAAAGTTGCAGTTACAGGGTAAATTATCCGCTTGGTTTATGTTGCTCACATAAAGTTAGGTTTACACTTCGGGGATGGAGATGTTTTTCAGTCGTCATAGCTACAGGGGCCATAGCCACCATTTTTCGCCTTGATAAATCCGTGTTTCCTCTGACATGATCCAGGTTGGGTCCAAATTTGGGTCGGTTGATTAGTTGTGATTAGTGCAAGTAAAAATCTGCAATTGATTAGTTAAACATTTTACCTGATTCCTCTGTTAGGCCTTCTTGTGTGTGATGGCGTAAAGCTGTATTTCAATAAATGACAGTCACAGCTGTTAATAAGAAAAGACAATCATTTAATGACTTCATATGATACACGACATAATTTGTTACATAGCATTTCAATTCCAATTCTAATTAATTAGTTTCATTATTTTAAAATGTAATGGGCCGAGAAACTGTTATCGGGTTGGTATGTGTGGGACAAATATTAGGATTATGAGTTTATGTTAGAGATAATAAGTAATTTACTGATGCAGAGATGGTCCAGATGATGCACAGTCCTCAGAAGGTGTGTGCATGTGTGATTCTGTGAATGTGAGTATGCACTGTGTATAAAGTGTTATATTATATAATTGTACATTGATATGACCATTTGGTCTCTTTAATTGTTTACCCATTTGCCAGTCAGTCTATCTTTGTCACATCGTTTTTTTAATGCAAATGAAACATTTGAATTCGAATCTAACTTGGCAGCAGAAGCAAAGTTGAGATATATTCAATATACGAGAGAGTGAGTACTCAGACACAGAAGTCCTCACACAGGAGACGGACAGAAAGCAAGCCCAGGAAGACATACTCACAAGGTTGGTGTACTTAATTCTTCTTAATTGTGTCATCTTATTAAATCCACAGTGTCTGGAGGTTTAAAATCAACAAACAGAAAGAGTTGATGAGCTTGGAGACTTATAGCAGAGACTTTAAAGGGACAACTCCACTGATATATTAAGTACTTAGACTGGAGGAGTGTACGTTAAAATCTGAAATAATCAAGCCAAGTTTATGGTTGTGTATTCCAAAACTTAAATTATATTTACATTTAAATGTCATGTCTTCGTTTTGTTTCCAGACATGTCAGTGAACCGTTTCACCTCCTCCAATGACTCCAATCCATATCTTCAAACTTTTAAGTTGTACTGCTTCAACTACAAGCCAGGTTGCCTAGTTTTCACCGCATACACCATCACCAACCTCCTGCTCCTCCTCCCGCTCTGTATCTTCATCCTCTACCATGGTCTCCAACGATGGCGGCATCAGGCTTCCTCTTCCGCAGCACCGACAACGAGTCACTCGGACAGCTTCACTTACCACTTGGTCACTGTTCAGCTAATGAATATCTTTGGCAGTGTCCTTGGTTGCTGTGGTATCTACAAGGATGATTTCCCAATGTTAATAGTGTGGTTCTATCTATTCTGCTTTAATTGGTGTGGAGAGATGTTCTTTCACCTTCTGACCTGTTTGGAGCACTACTTAGCTGTTATTTATCCAATCACCTACCTGAGCCTAAAAAAAGAGAGAGGGATCAGAATCCGAAACATCAGCATCGGCTGCATTTGGCTGCTTTGCACCGTATCAACAATTTTGACTATTACAGAAAACATCTACCTAATTTGGGATTTATGCTTCATGGTTGTTGCTATAATCATCATCTCTTTCCTTTGCCTTTCTGTTCTCTGCGTTCTGATTCGTCCCCGCCCAGGGGAACAGAGCAGGGGCCGAGAGCGGGTTGACCAATCAAAGAAGAGGGCTTTTTTCACCATCCTGGCCATACTGGGAGTGCTGTGGTTGAGGGTTATTTGGAATGTGGTCGCAAGTGTCCAAACTTTAACGCTCGGATTCATTAATGGGTGTGTGTTGTCCATGTGTGTCATCTGGATAAATCTCCCCAGCAGTCTGGTGTTACCCCTGCTGTTTCTGCAGAGAGCAGGAACATTAGCTACTTGTACGAACAACATCAAAGGATTAAAGGAATAGATTTGCATAAAAGAAATGATTTTATTTCATAAAACACAAATACTAAATTTTGGTTAGTAGGAAGTAACTACACATTTACATTACAAGATGCTAGATTAGCAAACTTCTGCCATAATTAATCATGTTTGTCATTTGCCATACCTCCAAGACACAATTTAATCATATTCCTGTCCTATTCATTTGTACTGTTTGACATGTTAGCACACATATTAAGGTGACCTGTGGTGTCGGTAGCTATAGTGATGGAAGCAGCAGTCACTATAGTGGCAAGTTAACACACAAGTTAACATTTGATTTTTGTGTATTACATTGAAAAAGAAGATGAGAAGAAAAATTAGACGACTAACATTTTCTTTTCACAAAGCTGCTTGTGTTAGGAAGCGAGTTAGGATGTTAAAGTTGATGCAAACACCATATTTAAAATGACTAGAAGACTAGAAGATACATGTTTTCTATTGTCCATCTTTCAAAAGTATGTGATTATGTGTAAATATGTATCAAGTAAAATTTCACGATTGTTTGTACGAAGTTTTTGTTTTCAACTTCAATCACCTTTTTGCAATCACCAAAATAACAGAACCTTACGGAAACACTTACAGTACACAATTAACCCCTTTATGCTAAAAATGGCTGAATGGGCAGGGCTTGATTTTCTTGTTGTACTGTATAAAATGGGGATACATTGCACTATCAAGTGCTACATATCATTTTTTTTCAGCAGAACTCCCACTTTTAAGATATGTTACTTATTTAACTCTATTATGCCGTTTAATAGAAGAAGCAGTGTGTAAACCACTTTTGTTTAACAGTTTTATTAGAACAAAAATGAAGTAAAACATCCAAGAAATTTGAACTCAGGAAAATTATCAGATATGTCTCTGGTGTCAGGTTCAAGTCTGTGTAAAAATTTGCTGTATACATTTTTAGTTCTGTTCCCTCTATTCAAATCAATCTTCTCAAATTAACATGTAGACCGCTGTGGTGACTCCTTAAGGGACAAGCTGAAAGCCATTGACTTATGACTGTAATATTTGAAAATTAACACGGAATGCGATAGTTTACCGTATTTTTTTGATATCACAAATGATCACGAATCTACAGCGGTATAAAGAGGGCTATTATTAGTATTAGTATGTTATAAGTATTTTTATACACAGAACATATATAATATTTTATATACTATATAATAACGATAATAACAAATGTTATTATTTTTAAAGACTGTTACTAATGAGGCCATATTATGTTTTTTGTGACTTAGTGTAAAACATTTCTGTAAAGTTGGGTGTCAATACCATGTATAGTCACTTGAGGTAACAAGTTTGATGCAAATGAAATGCCCAGCCTAGACTGCTCTTTAGCTGGAGCCATATCATTTTTTTACATGACTGACAGTGTAACATACAACCACAGGACGTCCATTGTGGATGGCCAGACCTTTTGAGTACAGCAACAGGATGACTGGGGCAAACTGGCCAATCAGAACAGGCTCAGGAGAAGGTAGACGCTAGAGACACAGGATCTAAGAAAAAATGATTCACTGAATTGAGTTGTTGCATAAAGAGCCATTATAAGATAAAGAACCATTTAATATAATTGAAAATCATACAACTTTAGATGATGGTCTGAAACTTCACAGTGAAAGCTTTACAGAGCAATGACAGTATGTCCTCCATATGTGCACAACCCATATTTTTAAAAATTGGGCAGGAAGTGGTTTTAAGTGATGACAAGGCCAAAATGAACAACTGCCGTCAATCACAAAAAGTGATAAAAGTATAGATAAAACTTTTTCTGATGCTCTTTACTTTTTCTACACTTTAAAGTACAGAAGCCTGTTTTTTGATATGGTTCAGGGTTTAGTTGATCATTCCGGGGAAATTAAACACAGGCGTTGGACTTCTGAGATAACTTAACATGATCTTTTTACTTACAAAACCTTTGTAAAATAAAAAAAAAAGGTTCTGATTGAGGTCAAGAGCAGTAAATGAATTTTGTAGAGGACGTGATTTCTGAGATGAGATTAAAGCTCCAATATGTAACTTTTGAAAGTCAAGCATGAGACCATCCACCCATTTCTCCATCTCTCTTTAGTTAGCAGTCCTTCTCAAAGTAAATGAAACTACCAGTAAATCAGAGAAGAGGGGTCTTCACTGACTGGTTAGAGTGAGTGCCATTCAAAAACCTTCCGTGGGATATCTATGCATTGGTGTCTGCCTGTTACGTAAATTAGTCAGAGGCGTAGTCTAGTACTTAAAATACCAACATCACCAACATCTTATAGAAAATAGGTTTTTTATATCATGTGCTGTACTGTAACTTTAAGCAAGAGGTGGAGTTTGGGAAGCAGGAAGAAGAAATTACTTTTTGTTCGGTGCCTGTTTCCTCAACCACAAAGTCTAGAATAGCTTTTTTTTAATTAAAAAGTTACTAACAGTTAGTTGTTGTTTTACAGGAATCGTCTGTTAGCAACTTAAGACATATCGGCAGGTAAGTTGGTGGAAAGTATCACTTGTTTTGGCTTGTTTAACAATGTCTTAAAAGTTATGCTTATTGAGACTCGTCCCCTGGTTTGTCGTCTGCATGTCAGTGTGTGTGTGTGTGAAGAGTTCAGACCTGCCCTCTGTTAGACATAGACAAAGATAGGACAATACCTGCACCAGAATAGAGATCATGCATTGTAAACTTAGAAGATATACTTGGTTTTTGTATTGTCATAGGTTATAGTTATGACACTTTGAATTTGGTGCCTTGGCATTGATACAAAGCAGGAAGTTCAGATGGTTTAACGTTGCTCCCTGCTTTATATGGCTAAACGTCATACTGATGAAATGTTGCTCATAGTATTGAGGAAGGTGTTCTTAGCTGTGTTTTTCTCATTTGTTTTTTTCAAATTAAAATCGTAAACATCATTGCACAGACTTATGATGTTGTAAGTGGCTTCTTCAACATTTACATTTACATTAGATCATTTAGCAGATGCTTTTATTCAAAGCGATTTACAAGTGAAGTACAAGGCAGCAAAAATCTAAGTCAATGAGAAAACATCAAAGCAAAGTCCCATCAGAAATGTGTTCACATTTCACAAGATGCAAGTGTGAGAAAGAGCAGAAAAGAAGTTGTTTTTTGTTTTTATAGAGATTTAAGTGCATAGGAATATGCAGAAGAGTTCTATTTTCAGCAGTTTTTTTGAATATTGGGAGTGAGAATGCTGAGTGTGCAGAGTTTGGTAGCTCTTTCCACCATCGTGGGATCATTGCGCTAAAACGTTTTGCTTGGTGTCTTCTGTGTGGTGCTGGGACCACCAGATGTCGTTTGTTAGCAGACCGCAGTGGGCGGGAAGGATTGTAGACTTGAATGAGGGAGTTGAAGTCAGTGGGAGCTGTGGAGTTAACCACTAATCTTTCCACTAGAACATTAAAAAGGTTAGAGTAAATAGGTAATATTTCAGTGGGTACTTGGGTTTATGCACTTAAATGTTGCATCAAAAGCTAAAAACTATTAAATGTGTTTTGATGGCCTTACATAGAACTAGTATGGTTTACAACATACCCATGTTACACACATACAAGAAAAACATTATTGAAACTGATACCAAGGAAAGCTTAATTACAGTCTTTGAATATATCTTTTTTATTTTCATTACATGACAGGCATATGTACTAGCATACCATTAACATCCTTATAACACCTTATAATTCAACATATTTCGCTGTCTTCATTGTAAATTAAATAAAACATTTGAAAACACATGAAAGAAAAAATTGAAGGTAAATAATAGAGTCAAACTCGTCAGTGGGGCCCATATAATGACTCACCTGTGGTCAGTTTTAGAACAGTTCTGATCATTGAATGTTTAACAGCACCCTCATGCTTATGCCTTTCCACAGATGCCCTGAAGAACCCATTAAAAATCACTCCAAATGCCTGCCGTCAAGGACCGAGAGGATCTCGGTAAAGAGCTGCCGTCTGCTGATGCATGCGTAACAGTGTTACCTCTAACTCTTCCTGAACAGTCCAAAGTAGGAGCAAATGAGCAATTATGCTCCAGAAAGAGATATTTTGTGGACATGGAAGTTGCCATGCAAAAAAAAACCCCTGAAGAAGTCTTCAAAACATTTGAAATGCTGCAGGAAGATCCTCACACCCACCTGACCACGATTGAAACACTTTTTAATGTAACTGTGCCACATGCAGAAAAGTACCAACTGGAGAGCATCAAATGGTTAAAGGACCCTGGAAATCTAAACTCTTACATTGCAAGTGTAACTTCTCGCTTGTCAAATATTCCCGAGGAACATGTCAATTCAGCAATTGTTACATTAAATGCAGTTTTCTGTACGATGGAAGAAATACCACAGGACCAAGCACTAAGTATTTCCCTCCAACTACTGGGACAAGTTGGCTCAGAGAGACCCGATGTACAAGAAAGTCTTCTGACAGCACTATATCTGCTAACACAGAAAGCAAAGGGATGGGACCACAGCTGGATTGAAAATGTATGCAAAACAATAGCTCCACTTGTGCAAGAAAAATACTGCAATAACGTTAGAGTCTACACTTACGGTGTCTTTGCAAACTTGCTTTCAGCTGAACATGCTGTTGACATCTTTACATCACATGGGATAAATTCCGTGCCGGAAGCCATATTAATATCTGCAGATATGACAATGAATGACAAGCTGAAAGAGGTGCTCAGATACCTGAAAAAAAATTTCAGCAACCTAACCCTGGAATGTGAAGATGGTTCAGCCTTAAGTAGATCTGAGAAAAGGACGGACGAGGGTCCAAATGAGCCAGCAGCTATTCCTACTGTACAATCCATTCAAACTACTCAACCGAGTACAGTGAAAAACCAACGAAAATGGTTACAAACCAGCAAGAGGTGGAGAGAAAAAATAAAGGAGCTTGATAGTGCTGATGAAAGAAAAATTGCCAGGGTTGGCAACTTGAGGTATGTAAATGATATAAAGTTCCGCATCGCAAAGGGAAGTGATGGTACTGAAGTCTTCTTGGGGCTCAGAGATGATGGCACTGAAGTTGCAATTAAGAAAATGCCTAAAAATAACTACCAAGAGCTGAAGAATGAAGAAGGATTCCTACGACTTCCAGAGCTTGATCATCAGTTCATTGTACGTTACCTTGACTTTGCAGAGGATGAAAACTTTGGATATCTTGCTCTTCAACTCTGTGAATACACCCTGGAAGAATACATTGAAGAATACTATACAAATGACGGAGTCCCTGTAAGGAAGCATGAACTTGTCGCTCAGGTCCTCCACAGTTTGAGTGTGCTTCACTGTCAAGAGTCCCCAATTCTCCATCGGGACCTCAAACCACAGAATGTGCTGATTGGTAAGACAAGTAAAATAAACATTTAGACACATGTGCTCTTTATTGCATGTTCTTGTTGCCTGAATCAGTGATTTATTTTTGCAGATGTCACTGGAAGGGCAAGGTTAGCTGATTTTGGCATAAGCAGACGATTGCTCAAAGACCAAACAACCTATCGCACAGGCAGTGCAGGAACAAAATGCTGGATGGCCAAGGAGACTTTAGGAGGAAAGAACATCATAAGATACAAGTGGAGCACTGATATACAGGTCAGTTTTTTTTCCATATAAACTATCTATATCTATATAAATTTACTGTAGGTGAACAATCAATTAAAGTTCTTTGTTAACTTTTAAGGTGGCTGGGATGCTGATTTATTATATCCTTTCTGGAGGACACCATCCATTTGGCAACCAACCTTTGTGTGAGGGCAACATTTACAAAGGGACCTACACAATAGACCATATTACAGATGTGGTGGCTAAGGACCTCATTGAGTGGATGATCAACGAAGAACCAACAATGAGACCTTCAGTGAAACAATGCTTGAGTCATCCCTTTTTCTGGGATGCTGAAAGGTAGAATAACTTTAATCAAAGCAGATTATTCAAACTTCATTAATTTAGCTGAATATTTGCAAGAATATTATTTACCAGGATCACTATCTTTTGCTTTTAATACAGCTCAGAATTATGTGTATTCTTTAGGGTTGGGTCGGACAATGACCAGCATTTTTTGGATTAATTCAATGCTACTAAATAGTCTTGTATAAGCCAACCAAGGGGGTTAGTTTAGTTATTTGTAGACAACTAAAAAAACTAGTAAAAATTGGACTAATACGTGAGACAATGAAAAGATATACATGAGGGCAGGTTTCTTTTTTTCTGGCTATATGTTTACATTTATTTCTCTTTTTGCAGGAGATTAGAATACTTGAGAAAGATTGCAAACAGGAAGGAAGTGGCAAAATATAAAGAAGCCAACCCGGAATTAATTTCTTCAATGGAAAATTATGCTGAAGATGGGTCCTTTAAAGAGTGGAAAAAAAAGGTGACTAAAAGATTAATTTTTTTTTAAACTGCTACCCTCCAACCAGTATACAACATATAGCCGGTTTACCCACTGGGTCTATGTTATTACTTTAGATTACAATGAGTCATTTAGCAGATGCTTTTATCCAAAATAACTTAGAAGTAGGTAAAATAATATCAAATTTTAAAGAGATATTATAAAAAACTTTTAAATTAATTTTAAAAAGGTGTGTGATAAAAATCATATGTGTATTATTATTAATAGAAGTCATTAATAGAAGTTATGATTAAAGTTGTGAACATAGGTATTGTGATAGGTATTGTGAAACCTGAGTCAGACTGACTGAGAGAATGAAAATTGGAAAAGAGGATGCTTTCCACGAAGACATAGAGATACTTCGTATTGGTGGGAGTCACGGTCATCCCTGAGTGTGTCAATGAGAGAGACTCAGGTGGAACTGTGAGGTTACAGGGAGCTGAGGTGAAGAAGGTGCTGGACTTTAAGTGCTTGGGTGGTTGGTGGTTCAGAGCAACAGAGGGTGTGGAAAAGAGGTGAACAGGCGAGTGCAGGCAGGTTGGAACGGGTGGAGAAAAGTGTCAGGTGTGTTGTGTGATAAAAGAGTATCAGCGAGAATGAAAGGAAAGGTGTTCAAGACGGTGGGGAGACCAGAGATGTAGTCGGCTTAGAGACAGTGGCACTGAAGAAAAGACAGGAGGCAGAGCTGGAGGTAGCAGAGCTTAAGATGTTGAAGTTCTCTTTGGGAGTGACGAGGATGGACAGGATCAGGAATGAGGACATCAGAGGGACAGCTCATGTTAGATGTTTTGGAGATAAAGTCAGAGAGGCCAGATTGAGGTGGTTTGGACATGTTCAGAGAAGAAATTGTGAATATATTCGTAGAAGGATCCTGAGGTTGGAGCTGCCAGGCAGGAGGTCTACAGGAAGACCAAAGAGGAGATTTATGGATGTAGTGAGGGAGGACATGAAGTTAGTTGGTGTGAATGAAGAGGATGCAGAGGATAGAGTTAGATGGAGACAGATGATTCGCTGTGGCTACACCTGAAAGGGAACAGCTGAAAGGAAAAGAATAAGTTTGTTTGTTTCTTTTGTCACCTTCAAGTTAATCCAGATAAAATTGTGGTTTTCTTTGTTTTTCATAGAAGTGTACTAACCACCTCTGTAAGTACTGAATAATTCTAAAACATTTGCCATCTATATAGCTTCCACAAGAGTTGGTCAAGGACATGGAAGGCAAAAAGCATTACTCTGAAAACACGTTTGGATTATTGCGCTTCTTACGAAACGCCTGGGAGCACAAGTAAGTTAAAAATTATAAATGTATATTTTGCACTTGCTCTCTCGCTATGACTGTAGTGGGAGGAATGAAATTTAAGTTGAAACCCTACTTGTTTCTTGGGAAAAAACACAGATTATTTTATTGAATTGCAACTTTTAACCTTAATAACTAAAAACTAAATTCCATTCACATTTTTGAACCAAAGCTACAGGCAGACATAGCAAACGTGAGAAACTAAGTCTCAGCTACAGACATTTGGATAAGACTCTGGAACATTGTTTTTGGCTGGGTTGTCTTGGTTGAACACTACACCAAATTAAAAAAAAAAAAACAAACAGATATGCAACTGATAAGGGATTACAGATAGAAAGTCAATTGTATGGGTACAACTAGCACACCTAAGGTGGCTGTCATTAATTCTTTACTGTAATTTTTTTTATTGTTTACAGGGTTGAGGAAATGACCAAAGTTGATGTGATGTTGATATTTCCTGATCTCTTTGAATGTGTTTATGCATTTGCCAAAAGCCAAAAGTGGAATTCAGAACCACCCGTGAAAGAGATGTTCACCAGAGCAGGAATGCCAAACACAAACCTACAGAAACATCTCAACACTCCAGTTCAAGAATCTCAACACGATTTTACTCAGCCAACACCAAAATAGCTCATCACAGCATTTTCAATTCAGAAAAGCGTTTAAATAAGCCCTGCCACATTATTGATTAAACCTACAAAAAATAATTATAAAAAAAAAAAACAACAACAACTGGTCAAAACAAAAAACAAAAAAAAACTGAATAATAATTTAGCCACAAAAATAATCATCAAGCGGTTCATCAGTTGACTCTGATTCTACTGATTTATTCAAATTTGCTGGTAATTTGCAGCAACCTGTTCCTTCCTGTAAAATGTTAGGTTATTGTATATTTAATGTTGAACAAAATACCTAGAGTAGCTATAGGCAACCCTTCACATTACAGTGTTCAGTTTTCAGTCCGCACACATGACTAAGCAGAACTCGGTTTACAGATTCAATTTTGCATGTTTGAGTCGATGTCACACGTACCTTTGCACATAAGCACAGAGAGACAGATATAAAGAGAACCTTTGGCAAGGTGTACAGCCAGTAAAGGTTGGTAGGTTTTTTCGTTCCCATTTGTTCTTTCAAGAAGGCAAATCTCGTTTCCACATTTCCATGTACCAATGCAGGACAGCCACTGTCCAGCTGAGACGGACATTCTGCATGTGATGGAGAGTAACTTTTTAACTGTGCAGCCCCAATGCTTCACATTAAACAAAGAGCTGGTTAATTATCGGTTATATTTTATGTTATTACTGTGCCCAAGTTTTAGTTTGGGATGCCAGGTTCACAAATGCTCCACCGTTGCTTTGTTTATCATCAGACAGGATTCAAATGACCTGTAACTAAAAGTAGCTCGCATTCAAATCGATTTGTGTCATGCAGTAACACCTGCTCTGTCAGTCATTCTGTCTGAGACCTCAGGTTTAGACTGACTGAGGACATTTTTAGAATGGGACGAGATTTTGTTGCAGAGATTTTCACATCTCCTGTCAAAAAGCTGTTAGAGGGCTGTGACTCGGTTTAGAGCAAGCATTGGATTCAATTTCAACAAAAGTCGACGTTGGAGTTAGTACAACAGTTATAGTTAGTAGTGTTGTGTCTATACTTAGTACGATTCACCTAATTTCAGCCATGAGGGTGAAAAAAATAAGTCTGGTGCTGATATAAGTTCTAAGGAATTTCACCTGTTTTACAAATGGAATCTAGTTTTACCCGTTTCACAAATGGAAACTTTTTTAACCCAATTTCAGAAAGTTTTACAACAAAACAAACTGGAAAAATGTTCTTTTCAGATGGAAAAGCTTTTTTATCAAACAATTTTACAATTGAGAAAAATAAAATTAAGTTATCATTAGCATTGCAAAAACAAAATAAAAAATGACACCTGTCCAAACTTTTTTTGCACTTCCAATACCAAAGAGTTGCTCATACTGTTAAGTTATATCAAGTTTACGCAGAAAGTAGAGTGTGTAGAGTCTTGCTTGAAACTCACATTTGAGTCTCATGTTTTGTTCGCAAAAGTCAAAACGCACTAGATATGAGAACACTACTATTAAAACATATAAGCAGTGTTGCCGGCAGGTATAATACATTTTAAAACATTTAACCCTGTAAAAATACTGTTGACTATATTTAGTAGTAGCATTAATGTGAATGCTAGCTTATTTGTTTAAACTGTGTTTATTAATACTTAAATACTTAATATTTAAATACTTTGGTCTGGTGTTTTACATGCGTAGACCCAAAACAATTTACTTAAATAAGCTCCGTTTAAGAATTACTATCATCATCAGCCGTGACACTGCAGGTTGCCATTTACATTGCTTAACATAATTATTCCTGTTCAGTGAATAGACTTATCTGAGGTCACTGTCATTCTTTTGTCAACTCAAGTGTACACCTTTACATCAGTAGTGTAGAAGTAAAACTGTAAAGGCATTCAATTACATCAGTCAGCCTCAACATTAACACTGGTGGTCTAAATAAAGTAATGGAGGACAAGGGTCAGCACGAAGACTGCAGCTACACAGCCCCATACACAGCAAAATGAAATACAAGGTGTGCTTTAACGTGGTAGAAGTACACAAACGCCTTCAAATCTTTTACTCAAGTAAAAGTACTAAGCAGATTATCTTTTTTTTTACTTAAAGTACAAAAGTAAAAGTGTCACTAGGAATGTGTTTTAACAATTTTTAACAATGTATTTCAAAGAATAGTATGGTAATTATGGCAAAATGTACATTATTTAATAAGAAATAAGGGCCTAGCATCATTGTTCGTAACAGTGGAGCTGACTTTAACCACTTTATGTGCTAACAGGTGGTTAACCTATAAAATACCTCAGCATTGATGAGTTTATAATATTTTTATATACTTTATATGATATTTGTATTTTTTTAAACCCATATCATATTCTTATATCAAAATCACCAGATAGTATTAAAGTTGTGGCTGTGTATATGCCTAAAGAACTTTATTTAACACCATTAAGTAGTAAAAGTGTCTTACAATAGCATCTTTTTAAGAATTGTTTGTTTCTCTGATTAGACAGAAGCAGCAGTTTAAGTATAAAGTAATAAATGCTACAATAAAATAATGATACTATATTCAAATAAATAGACATCAGACTTGTTAATTGATGTTAGTTTCAGTTTTTATTATGTGCAGTCCTGTGTGGGATATGTTCACAAAATTCCATTTTTTCTATGTAAATTTGTTTACATGCAATCAGAAAATATATTATTATACTTTCCATTTACTCTTTCACTGTAATTGTTTTGTAATTAGGGGATTCCAGTCAGTCTGTCCAAGTGTTCTAATAAGCAAATAAAATCGATTTGAATTTGAGTTTATCTTACAACATAATCGTGAGTACATAATACAGTGCTTTGAAAAGTATCAATACCCCTTGAAAATGTCCACATTTTGTCATGTTACAACCACAAATGTGAATATATTTTATTGGGATTTGATGTGATGGACCAACACAAAGTGGTAGATAATTGTGTAATGAATGGAAAATGATAAATGGTTTTTAACATTGTTTTACAAATAAATATCTGAAAATTGTGGCGTGCATTTGTATTCAGATCCCCTGAGTCAATACTATGTAAAACCACCTTTTGCTGCAATTATAGCTGCAAGTCTTTTGGGGTTTGTCTCTTCCAGCTTTGCAGTACTAGAGAGTAAAATTTTGCAAAATCAAGCTCGGTCAGATTGGATGGAGAGCATCTTTGAACAGCAATTCTCAAGTCTTGCCAAAAGATTCTCGTTTGGATTTAGGTCTGGACTTTGACCAGGCCATTCTAACACACAAAAATGCTTTGATCTAGAACATTCCATTGTAGCATTGTAGCCTGTATGTTTAGGGTTGTTATCCTGTTGGAAGGCGGACCTCCTCCCCAGTCTCCCCAAGCCTTTTGCAGACTCTAACATGGTGCATTCAGGGTGATGTGCAGTGTTAGGTTTCAGCCACATTTTTAATTTAGGCCGAAAAGTTCAATTTTGGTCTCATCAGACCAGAGCACCTTCCTCCACATGTCTGCTGTGTCCCCCACATGGCATGTGTACCAATTTGTGTTTTTCAAGAGTTTGGTTTCTGGTCTAATATACAGTATCATACAGTCAGTATTGTAAAACTTGTGTCTTACATCAGAAGCAATCATTTTCAAACTGGATCTAAATTAGTTGTTATGACAGGGGTCGGGGATTAGTTTGATGTGAATTAGTAGTTGGCTGTTTTCACTATTTGTGGTCTTATCTGTTTAGTTGATTATGAAATGTTAGGAGACTGGTATAAATAGTGGAACAAAACCCATTTGATAAATTCCCTTTTGAAATAATTCTAAAAAATGCATTTGAGAAAAAAAAATGGTTTCTTGGGTTATTTGACAACTTGCTTGCAACAACTATGCAGCTATGTACTCTGTTTTACTAAGCTGCAGTCACAGTTGTCATTAAAACAACACAGCCATGATTATGCAAATAGTGAACACTCAAAGACTGTCTCTGATTTGGATAAACACCAGACTTTGTCAACAACATTTGAATTTTGTTCATTATAATAGGCTGATATAATAACCTGGTGGTAGAGTGGTAGAGCATAGGGTTAGGATGCAGAAGGCAGCGGGTTTCCAATCCCACCCCACCCAGCCACCAAGGGCAAACCTGGTGCCGGTCCCCAGCCCGGATAAAATGGGAGGGCTGCATCATGAAGGGCATCTGGCGTAAAAACACATGTCAAATCAATGTGCGGAACATGTTCCACTGTGGCGACCCCTGAAGAGACAAGCTGAAAGCTGATAAAATATGCTACTATTGGATTGATGCATAATTAGTAGATGTATGAAGTGATTACATTTAAAGTGGGTTATCATCCTCTGGTTGGGAAAGAACGACTCACAATGCTCACTAAAATAACTTGAAACACACACATATATAATAATGAATACAAATTTACTGACAATCAACTAAAGAAAATCAGACATTTAAAAAAACAATGAATGAAACTGGCCTGGACAGAAATGATCGTATCCTTAATGTAATAAGTGGTTACACAATCATTTGAGGCAGCTACTGCAATCAAGCAATTTCTGGAACTCTCAGTGAGACTTCTTCACCTGTCAACAGGTATTGTAGTAACTGAAGTTATGGTATTTGTATTATGTCAGTCGCTTATTATCATGACACGATAAAATAAACTGCAATTGGGTTGATAAATCAAGTTTTGGAAATATGTTAGAAATATTTAGAGAATCATTTTTTAAGGGCATCTGTTTAAAATAAGTTTATTTCAGTTTCTCAAGCTGAACAGAAATATGTTCAGGCTGCCAGGATAAGAAGTAAAGATAACATTTTTTTCTATGCAATTTTTACTTGAATGTTTACTGTGTACTGTCACACTGGATGTATAATTGTATTTGATTTTTTTATTTATGTTTTTTTATTATTTGTCTGCTGGTGATTCATTTGCCTGTCTGTCATTGTCAAATTGTTATTTTATGCAAATAAAACATATTTAAATGTAACTTGCTGGTGGCAGCACGGGGCTGCAACACTGTATGAAAACAGTATTTGTGGATCAAATGCTCAAGATTCCAGTGTGGGAAGTCGCAGGGAACAGACTCGAAAACATATGATTACTGATAAGGTTGGTTTTCTTATTACTTTTTCATTTGACCATCATCTTCTTAAACCTAATATAGCTGTGGATGACTGAACGGCTCAGAAAACAAATCTATCTTATTGTTATATTACTTGCATAGTTGATATTGTATACACATGATGAATACAGCAGCTACGTATTTAGGAGTGGTCTCCTCATATTTAAGTGATCAGGCTGAGGACAATTTTCAAAAGAAGGCAAGCAATTATGAAAATGGGACATGGAATTTGAAAGTTCAGAGTAATAAATAGGCAGAGGATGTATCAAAGCTACTGTAGACACTTGAGTTACTTTGTGGTAGATTTTATTGAAGAGCAAAACTAAATCTCAGAAATAGGCCTTTTATTCTAATGTTTTTTTTAAATACACTTATTCATGACAAACTTCTCATTGTTCATTACCTTAAAATGTGAAGGACATTATGCTTAAAACAGCATGTCTTGACATTTTAAGCCAGGTTGGGCCTAAAGAACAAGGTGCAAACTCAGCATTTATACAGAGCAACTCTAAAACATTTGGCATACATGTTGGCAAATGGTGATTTTACAGATTCATTCATTTATGTCTACACATAACGCATAACTAACTTTTTTGTACTAACTTACAAACATTTCTAAATCCACGTAGAAGGATGTAGTGTTTATACATTTGTTTCTTTTGGTTGATATTTAAATTATCTTCCAGAAATGTCGTTAAACTCTTCTGTGTTGCCATGTGACTTCAACCTTTGTTGGCTACATTGCACCTTTATCAGCTCAAACTTCATAATCTTCACCTCTTTCACCATCATCAACATCCTCCTCCTCCTCCCTCTCTACGTCGTCATCCTCCACCATGGTCTCCAGCGATGGTGGCGACAGCGCTCCTCACCCAGAACAACAGCAACAAGTCACTCTGACAGCTTCACCTACCACCTGGCCATCATGGAAATAACTAATGTCTTTGGAAGCGTCCTCCATTGTTGTGGTGCCTATTGGACCAATTTCTCATTGATTAAGATGTGGTTTTATCTGTACTGTTTAACCTGGTATGGAAAGACATTTTTTCACCTTCTGACCTGTGTGGAGCACTTCATGGCTGTCGTTCATCCCATCACCTACCTGAGCCTGAGAAAACAAAGAGGGATCAGGATGAGAAACATCCTTATTGCCTTCATTTGGCTGCTTTGTATTGGATGGGCAATGTTGATTATGTTTGATTTCAGTACCTCTTTTTCAGACATCTGCCTCTTGATAATGTGTATAATCATCATGTCCTTCTGTTGCTTTTCTGTTCTCTGTGTTCTGATTCGTAAAGGCCCAGGGGAGCAGAGCAGGGACAGGGACCGATCGAAGCTCAGGGCTTTCAACACCATCTTGCTGATACTGGGAGTGCTCCTGTTTAGATGTGTGTTAAATCTGCTTTGGCTTCTGCACTCTGTGCTCTTTGACATTGAAATATGTGTGTGGATCCTCACGGAAGTGTGGGCTAATCTCCCCAGCAGTCTGGTTTTACCTCTGCTGTTTCTACACAGATTAGGAGCATTAGTGTGTGGTTACAACAGCATCAAATAAGAATAAGAAGATTGGCAAGAATTATATTACTTCATATGTTGTACAAGAAAGTGTAAATGTTTAGTTTAACAGATTCAATGATAGAGATAATGGTAAGATTCCAAAATGGCTCCATTTATTAGGTGCTTACCACTTGCCACGCATGCTGCATAATCCGGCTATAGTTGACAGAGTCTATGGGAAAATGATTAATGTCTGCTTGAGCTTTAATTAGAGGCAGAAAAAAAACAAACAAAACGACTTTTTTTTCATCAAAACACTAAATTATTTCCACAAAGTTCTCTCTAAACGACTCTGTGACGTGATTCCCAGATTTTATTCAGTTACTGTCTCTATCATTTGTTATAGCTGTTATTGAAGTGTGAGGTATTAAAATTTTGTAGATCATTATTTATTCAAGCTCTGCTTGAGAATAAAGTGGGACCCCATATAAAATACTATGTATGTATTTTTGTAGTCTGGTGGGTGAAGGAGGTCTTATCATCGCATCGCTGCAGTTTGCCCATTTGTAAGTTGTGCATTTTTAAACTTTAGGTATTCAATAAAAACAATAAGAGCTTTGAAAATTGCTTTGGAGTTATACAACCGTTCATTTCGTCAGAAATCTAGTTTATTTTTGATCATGTGACCTTTAACTGTGGCTTTAGTTAAACTCTATATTGACTATATTTGTATATTGATACATGACATTTTTTTTGACAGATTTCCAAACACATTAACATCAGTTTGACAGGGTTCACAAACCTGTCACTCAAACTAGTATCTATTTAAATCATATTGTGTCTTGTTGGCCAGAACACCTGCTCTGTGAATATCTGAGTGAAATGTTCTTTTAGCTTTGTGGGGAACTGCTTTGGTGAGTCCATAGCAGGTTCTGGCCTAATGATCGATGGACTAAAATCCTTTCAAGCCAGTCTATGGTGGGAAACATTTAGTCGAAGTTATTGAGTTATATAGAGTAGAAAGCTCCCCGTTCTGAGAACAGAGAGGCTGCAAAAAGAAAAGAAATCGCAATGATAACAATGTTTTCTATAATCCTCAGATTTATTCTTCTAGACTCCGGCAGGTTGTTGGAGTGCCCAGGACAGGTCAAAAGGTGAAGCAAAAAGCTTGAACCATAACACTAACATCAGGGCATGATTCCCACAGATAGCGTAACAACAGATGATACTTCCCGAGACATTGTTTGGCTCCATGAAGACCACGTGGTGGGTGAAGCAGTGTGGTTATTGATGCTGGAGTTGGAGTTGATGGATGAAAAGTGTGGTTAAATAGGGTAGTCACTCGAGGAGGAGTTCACTGACATGTCAAGAAGAAAAATGTGTAATTTCCAAATCTCCCTCATTTATCTGTTGTAGAATAGTGGTCTCTCTGACTTTATCCCTCTTTTTGTTTAGTTTCTTTCCCAGTTTCTGCACACAAAGCTTTTCCTTCTGTCAATATATTGTCTAACTAAATACAGTTCATTTAATTTTTGTTTTAGTGTTCAGGACTAGATAAATATAAACTGACTTGTCGGTTACGTTAGTACCCTATTTAGTAAATGGACAAACATACAGGGGTTTTATCAATTAGGAAATAATTTTTCACACAGCATGTTACACATCGGAAGACCTATATGCTTAGTTTTTAAACTGTTGTGTGATGCAAGTCATTGTATTTCAAAGAAGGAAAAACATGTGTAAACTTATGGCATATTTGTTATGGTTGCATTATTTAAAGAAAAACCTCATTGTGAAATCAAAAGAACATTCAGTATTCATAGTACTTAAAATTGGGGAATTCATTATAGGCAGATTTAAAACAATTGTCAAAAATATGTGCAACAGAATCTGAGAGATTCTGACTACAACTTGGTCATAAAACACACGTTTCCTGTCAAATGTTGAAAGTGTTCACTACCTACACACTCTGTGCCAGCTTAGAGGTACTTACCATACGAAACACAGTAAACCTTTACTGAGTGTGTGAAACAATTTGGAGATTATACGATGTCCACTATTCAAGCGTTCAAACGCTCCTCAATAAGCAGTTGATGATGATCAAAAAAATAAATAGAACACCAACCTTATTAGGTCATGTTTGCAAGCCGCCTCTGTCTCCATCTCCCCAGGTGTGTGCCTGAGTATTTGCTCTGCATGTACTGAACTGTTCTTATTTTATATTGCAGCCCCTCGCCTCCATATCCAACTTCAATTCAAATGTTTTATTTGCATAAAAAGGCTATTTAACAATGTCAGACAGGCAGGCAAATGAATAAGCAATTGATTTGTTAACAATTACACAAAAATTCCAAATGGAAAACATAACTAATATTTAAATGAAATCGGCATAAAAAATGACGGGATAAGCTAATATGTAAAAATATGTAAAATTTAGATGGAAGAGCATATGCACATTCAGTGAATACACCTGAGGCCTCAACATTGTATAGATCTGGGCTCAATGGTAGAGCATTTGCTTGGGATACAGAAGGCCGTGGGTTTGAATCCCACCCCACCGGGTGTGGCCCCACCCAGCCACCAAAGGCGACCTTGGTTCCAGTCCAGAGCCCGGATAAAAATGGGAGTGTTGTGGCAGGAAGGGCAACCGGTGTAAATACTCATACCAAATCAATGTGTGGAACATGTTCTGCTGTGACCCCGAAGGGACAAGCCGAAAGCCGCTGAATTAATCTAACATGCCTGTCTGTGGAATGTGGGAGCAAACCCACAACACACACCAGGAGAACATGCAAACTATACACAGTTGGCCTGCACCCTGGCTGGGGATCAAACCAGGGACATTCTAGAAAGCAGAAACATAACTGTTTTAAGAAGAGTCCATTCTTCTAAAAGGGCTTCTCTTAACCTCCGACATTTAAAAATGGTTCTGCGACAAATCAGATCCAAGTTTTTTTTCAGAAACCTGATCCAACAAGAAAAGGGTTACTTTATGCTGTTTCCATTCTGCATTTTTTTTTTATTTAACATTATTGAATTTTATTATGAAACAAAAACCAAACAAAAAACAACAACAAAGCTTTTGGGCAGATTATGGTGATGAACTCCAGTGTTTCCAATGTATTTAAAAAAAAAATGAAAATTTCATTCTCTTGTCTCAGGAGATGGCGGCATTAAATCTGAACCCATTGAGTCGTCAAACTGGGCCAGGAAATCAGACATGCTAGGATAAGACCACCTCTGTCCAGCGCTGTCCGCTGAGCATTGAGGAGCTTATGTATCGTCTGTAGACAACAGTTCACATTACAGCAAGGTGAGGAGCAAGGCGGGTCATCGGAAGTCTGTTATATACTGTATTATTATACTATTATACGAGCTGTCGCTGTGATGGTCTTCTTGTCAAAATGGTTTTTCCTTTGCCAGTCAGTCTGTCATTGTCAAATTGTGTTTGAATGTAAATAAGACATTTGAATTGGAATTTCACCTAGTGGTGAACGCGATGCGCAACTAAACTAACTCTAGTGAGTACAGTCTTCTCGAGCAAATACTCGGATGTGGGAGTCCACCGTGCGGAGATGCAGAGGGAGCAAGCTTGGACACAAATGCTGATCGGTTGGTTGTTTTTATTACTTTTAAATGTCATCATCTTTTCCTTTAGTCCACAGTGTGGATTACTTAACAGAAATTGTCCTTTTATAAATTGGGGACATGGACGTTGACGGAACTGGGTACTTATTGAGTTGCTATATGGTAGAAGTTGGATACTTTGATTAAATGGCTACGTTTATTAAGTAAAAACATTCTTTCAGTTTTATTTAAGTGCAAAACTAAATCACAAGAGCAGCTCTTTTCTAAATGAATAGAATTAACCACTAGAAGTTGATCAGTCTTAATGTTATGAAGAGTTTGCACTGCTAATTTTAAGTCCAATATTGACTGTCCTTTTAATTACTGTTCACATGAGGGTTTGGCTTTTAGAATGACTTGTATTTTTCCCATAGACAGCTTACGAGGTTTCATGTCGATTTCTCCCATTTCAACAACAAATACAGTCTTTAGATGTAGTCAGGCTTAGTTTGACTCCTGCTTCCTCTTGGTCACACATTGACGTCTCCTTGAAGAAGACTTCAAACCCCATGTTACTTGTAAGTATTTTTGGATAAAAGTGTCTCCACAACAACTAGTGTAACAGTAATTGTTCACAGCGAACAATATATACAGAAAATGGAAAAACAACAGATGGGAATTCCTACAATTTTGTATGTATGATGTACTTTTGTCTTTTTTCTGTCCAGGTATGGCAGTTAACTTTTCCACCTTATCCAATGACTCCCTTGTTCTTTCCACCCCTCTCCCTCTGGGGCTGAATTGCCTCGTCTTCAGTCCCAGCTCATCAATTTTCACCGCTTACACTGTCACCAACCTCCTCCTCCTCCTCCCTCTTTGCATCCTCGTCCTCTACAACGGCTTCCAACGATGGTGGCAACAACATTTCTCCTCAATAACAGCAGCAACGACAAGTCACTCCAGGAGCTTCACCTACCACATTGTCGTCATGGAGCTGATCAATGTCAGTGGCAGCATTCTCTGTTGTTATGGTATCTATGGGAATGATCCTGAAAAAATAATGGTATGGTTTCGGATTTTCTCCTTCGCCTGGTATGGAGAGACTCTCTTTCACCTTCTGACCTGTGTAGAGCACTACTTGGCTGTCGTCCATCCCATCACGTACCTGAGTCGGAAAAAGCAGAGAGGGATGAGAAACATCAGTATTAGCTGCATTTGGCTGCTTAGCTTTGGGGGGACAAAACTGATAGATACACTAAACATCTTCATAACTATGAATTTCTGCATTTTAATTTCCTCCATAATTATCACCTCCTTCTGCAGCCTTTCTGTTCTCTGTGTTCTGATTCACCCAGGCCCTGGTGAACAGGGCAGGCATCGGGTGAGGGTTGACCAATCAAAGCGGAGAGCGTTCTACACCATCCTGGCCTTACAAAACATCCTGTTGTTGAGGTGTGCTTGGGCTGTAGTTTTGGCTGGGCTGTTTGTGTTCAAATCAAATTTTAATAAATGTATATGGCTCAGTGGTGAAATCTGGTTCAATCTCCCTGGCAGTCTGGTGTTACCTTTGCTGTTTCTACAGAGAAAATTGTGTTGTAAGAAAATCTAATGATTTGGATAAATGCTATAAGATGAATGTATACAGCGCTCAGACATAACATTATGAGCACCTGTGCAGCTTAGTGCAATCCAATACGGTGGTTCTGCCATGAGTTCTACTTTTAAAGCTTATAATTTCTGTTTTTATTTTGAAACTGTAAACTGTAAATAATAATTCTACGAGGTGTTTATTATTGAGGTCATAGCTGGTGGTGGGGTTATGCTGGAGTTCATCTGGTACAAAATGAGTTTTAGCACCAGAAGTAACAAAACTGGTCAAGGAGTGAATAACAATTATTGTAGTAATGAGGAAATATTACGGTGCAAAAGTTTGCATCTGATTGGTGCATTAATTAAAAACTAAGTTTAATTTCTGATGGAAAATGTTTCTAGCTCATTGTGCATTAAATATTGTGTTGATGTAAAGGAATATTTAACTGTTTGCTATTTCAGAATGAGGGGATGCAAACTTTTGAACCCAACTGTATCAGTGCACTGTGTATTGTTGTATTAGGAATGAGGACATTTTGCAAATGACTGTCCCAGAGAAGCTGCAGAGACAGATGTCTTTACATTAACTACCCTGGTACAATTTTTCTGCTGCTGCAGTGGCATTTGTTCAATGATACTACTTTACACTTTGCTCATAAAACCATGGGAAATAAATGGCATTTGGGTTCTTTGACAGTTTTATTTGCTGTGCATTAAACATACTGTATTGTCGTGACACAATATAGCTCTCTCCAAACTTAAATGCATTGACAAAATTGCCCAGTGTGTTAGCAATATTAATGCAATTGTTAGTTTAAAGCACCATATTTGAGTAAAGTGAAATCCCAGGTGTCATTAAAACAACACAGCCATGCTTACACAAACACTCAAAGAGCACACAACTAAAGGCTCTGTCTGATTTAAATGCACACCAGACTTTGTCAACATTTCATTTGAATTGTGCAACAAGTGAAAAATGTCAAATCCCTTGTTTCACATAGCAGATGTGCTATTCTGATGCTTTAAACAGTCCTGCAATAATATTGTGATGCTTTATTCAAATAAATGGGTAATTATATCAAATTAATATTGTATGTGCGGAGAAAATGTGTGTATCATGTGCCCCTTTCACATTTGTCTGAGAGTTTCTCCATTTATGTTACACAGGCACCTGCATTTTATTACATAAATATAGGTATAAAGGGTTTTTTTTCCACTTAGTCTCAATGTAATTCTAATTGCTGATGATGATTAATAAAGATGCATTTGTCACTTTGTCACTGGTTTTTCATGCAAATCAAACACATTTGAATTCACCTGGGTGGAGAATGCATGGGCCTTCATTATACGGCTCATAGAGTACTTCTGGAAAACGTTTTCAGACACTACAGCGAGGAGACGCAAGGAGTAAAAACTCCAAAACTAATACTGATAAGGTTGGTGTTTTTATTACTTTTCATTTGGTTTCAGGAAACATTTATGTCAGGTTCTGCATGCCAAACATAAAAAAATACAGCAAAAGGCAGCATTCGTGCTGGTTTGGGGGGTGCATCCGTACCAATGGCGTACGCTACAACAGCATGGTTTCATAAACAGAGTATGTGTGTGTGCTTTTCAATTTAGCAGTGAAAATACTGAAAATATTTTTGCCAGATAAAAAGAAATAAAAAAATAAAAATTAAGTTTAGTATTTATTGCATTTTGTGTTTGGAAAAAGTGCATGAATTTAATTTCCATTTTAGTATATTATTGTCTTTTTATTTTCCAGACATGTCAGTGAACTCTTCTTCCTACCCCAGCTACTCTCTTCTTTCTCTTCAACCTTCCTCGAACAACTTGTCCTTCTCTTCCAAATTGAACTGCTATATGCTCACGCCAGGTTGTTTGATCTTCACCATTTTCACCATTACCAACATCCTCCTCCTCCTTCCTCTCTGGATCCTCATCCTCCACCATGGTTTTCAGCGACGGTGGCAGAAGTGGTCCTTATCCACGGCAGCAGTGACAAGTCCCTCGGATATGTTTACCTATCACATGATCCCACTAGAGTTGATTAGTGCGTTTGGGAATATCATCTCTTGCTGTGGTATCCACAGGAAAGACTCCCAAATGCTCATGGTGGGGTTGTATCTTTTCTGTTTTACCTGGTACGGAGCGACATTATTTCACCTTCTGACGTGTTTAGAGCATTACTTAGCTGTCGCTCATCCCATCATCTACCTGAGCCTGAGAAAAGAGAGAGGGATCAGGATCAGACACATCACTATTGGCTGCATTTGGCTGTTTTGCATTGGAGCGACGAGTCTGGGTACACTAGAAAATGTCTCCATAATTATTGGGTTCTGCCTACTTGTTATCTCTGTAATCATCACCCTTTTCTGCAGCCTTTCTGTTCTCTGCGTTCTGATTCGTTCAGGCCCGGGGAGACATGGATCCGACAGGGGCAGGTTTGACCCATCAAAGCTGAGGGCTTTATGCATCATTGGGGCCATATTGGTAGTGCTGATTTTGAGGTGGGCTTGGAGTATGATTTGGGGTCTGCTATATATATTGAACAGAGATATTAACCAATGTGTGTGGACAGTATCTGAACACTGGATTAATATCCCCAGCAGTCTTATGTTACCTCTTCTGTTCCTACAGCGAACAAAAAAATTAGCCTGTTGCAACAACATCAAAATAAAATAAGAATTAGATTTATATGAAGCTTATAAAAAATATTCAAAAGTAGTGGAACTAATTGTCCAGTTATGGTATATTTGGATGTAGCTGAGCTTTGGTTTGCTAAGCATTTATATTTACTAGCTTTGCTCCTACCATTCTTTTGCAGTTGTAGCAATTTTGACAGGAGTCACAGTTGTTGGCTTTGTATAAAGAGGGACAAAGTCTGAATGACAAGGATGTGATGGTGTTGCGACATTAATATGTAGTTACTTAAACCCAACCTATAGTTTTTCTCTAAACCTAACCAAGTAGTTTTGTGTCTGAACTTTGCACACTCACACTACACATATTTACTAATGCAACCATGACAGCTCAGCCTACTGAGCGCATGAGAATGGCCTACTGATCTGAAAGGAATTGGCCCTGACAGATTTATACATGCTTCTGATTACTTCTTCTTTTCCTCTGATCTGTGACAAACTGGGTTATGGCTGCATTACCATGAGTGTGGAGCAGTAGATTGGAAGGAAAAAGACATTTTAACAATCTGATAGCAGCTATTTAATAGGGGGATGTCTGAATTAACTGAACTGAATCACCATCACATGATGGGTCATGGGAGACCGGGGTCTATCCCAGCTGTCATAGGGCGACAGGCAGAGCGCATCCTGGACAGGTCTCCAGTCTATCTCAGGGTCAACACTGAGAGACATACACGGACACTGACAGCTATGGGCAATTTAGAGCCACCAATCAACCCAACATGCATTTCTTTAAACTGTGGGGGGAGGTACACGCAAGCAAATGGAGAACAGGCAAACTCCCTAAAGAAAGGCCACAGCTGGCCGGTAAATGTGAACTGCGACCCCCTAGCTGTGAGGCAGAAACGCTAACCACTCAACAACCGCGCTGCCCTACAATGTGATTTCTTTACGTTTATGTATTTTTGTACAAATATTAGATGGTTAACACACAATACCATGTTAACAAAGAATACAAATGTATTTTGATTGTTTGAGTAAAGCACTATGTTCACCAAACTGTAGTCACAGTAGTGATTTTTATAATCTAACCAAGTAATCACACTGTTTATTTGGACATATATGCAACTTTTTTGACATGTCATTTACCTTCTTCAACCGTTTATTGCAATGGATTGATGAACTACAATTTGATTGATATATTTTTGAAAAATGTGTTTTACAAAATCTGTTTAAGTTAAGATAACTAGACACAAGTACTAATGAATACTGCAATGCTTTCAAGACACTCTATGCAAATAATGTTACTAATGCAGATGAGGTGTGTATGATGTACAGGCCTCACATGTTCTGTGTATGTTTGATTCTGTGAGTTGTTAAATGTAAGCATTACATGTATTTGTACCACAGCTTTTGTATTTTCCATTTTATCTATGTGATTGTTTTGTAATTAATCGGTGATTCATTTGATTATGACGGTGACTTACCGTCACACAGCTTTTATAAGCAAATCCTATTCCAAATAGGAAACAAATACGAATAGGAAACAAATGATGAGAAGATTGGTGATTTATCAGGGTTTTAAGATACTTATATCTACAGTTCCTATCTAAGATACAGATAGGAACTGTAGATATGATTATAATATGTTATAGGTTTGTGTCTATGATCCAACTCTTTCACATTATGTACAATATATGCAAAGCTGTTTAGACTTTCAAAGATACAAAGGATAAAATTTATTCTCCAATAAACATGGTTCATTACAAGCTGTAATTATTGCACTGATAAAACAGATAAAACCCATGCACATTTGGCAGAACACTAAACAGGGCTTTTAGATAAAACAGCTAATTTAGTTGACGCTGCAATAGTCAAATGCATTTGTATTGTCTGTATAGATGTTTGGGTCTGTACAGTATGTAGCACCCGTTAAACTTAGAGAACACACACATACATAGGGGAGAGATTCCTCTTCTAGTACAGAATGAAATGCAGTGTATTTAATTTATTCTTTTTTAAACTGCAGACATGAGACAAACCTCTTGTATCAAATCTTGTATTATCATCAACACCTCTTCTCTGTTTGGGTTGTATTGCTTCATCTCCTCAGTCTTCACTGCTTTTACTTCACCACCTTCTTCCTCCTCCCTCTCTTCATAATGGTCCTCTACAATGGTCTCTACTGATGGCGACAACAGCAGTCTTCCTCCAAAGCAACGTCAACAAGTCTCTCTGACACCTTCACCTACCACCTGGACGCCATTAAGCTAATTTATGCCTTTGGGAGATTTGTCTGTTTTGGTGGTATCTATCTTTACCTTGTATGGAGAAACTTTCTTTCACCTTTTGACCTGTGTGGAGCGCTACTTGGTCGTCATCCTTCCCACCATTTCCTTTAGCCTGAGACAAAGAGAGAGGGATCAGAATTAGAAACAGTAACAGGAGTAACAGTAGTTTTTTCTCTCCACTGTCACCTCAGTGTTTGCTCAAGGGGGCTTTGTTAAGGTTTATCTAGGAATGGGTATAGTCTTCAGTTAATTTACTTTATTTACTGAAAAATGCCTTGAGATGATTTTCTTGTGAGTTGATGCTCTAAAGTAAATAGGGTTGAACTAATCGAAATTGAATTAAGTGGCCGTAATTAGTTGTTGTCATGAGAAATTTGTATTGTATTGTTTCTATTGTTTTCGTGGCTAAAGGGCATTTAGCCATACACATACAGAGCTCAAAATAGAGACATAAAAGAATTTAAACTTTGGAATTTTAACCAGCAAAATCAAGAAATATGACAGTGTCCGTAAGCTACTAGTACTGTATGTACTTTACTTGGTGGTAACATTTACATTTAATATTTGAAAAATAAAGACATGAAAAATAAAATAAAAAAATGTACTAGTTCTATATTGTTCTGTTTTCCAACACTTACTTCAGTTGTTGTGAATTGGTTGTTCATTTGCCAGCCAGTCTATCATTGCCCCATCATTGTTTTTATGCAAATAAAATGTATTTGAATGTAACTTGGCTGAGACAGAGTTGGGCTGTGAAAAAAGTGAGTATATGTGAAGCGACGGTACATGTGAAGCTAATTCTCTGCTACAGGACTGATCAGCGAGGAAAAGACAAACGGGCAAGTCTGAAAACAAATACTGATGAGGTTGGTGGTTTTACTTTTCAATATCAGCTTCTTCCCAAATCCACTATAATGTGGAAGATTGAAATGCACTGGAAATACACTATAGTTGATACTGTAATATGTAAATGTCTCTCCCCCACCTGCAGAAACTCTAAATGGCCACCTAAAAAGTTGTTTTGTTGTGCATGCTCGCAAATAGTAGCTAATATCTAATAGGGTCACTTTTAAAACAGATAAATGTGCAATAAGAGTAATTTCTATGTTTCTCTTTTTATTATTAAGCCTTGTTCTCTTCCAGACATGTCAATAAACTCGTCCACTTTCTCCAATGACTCCTCACTTCCCAGTGAGTTGTATTGCCTGATCTTCAAACCAAGCTCCTCAGTCTTCAGCACTTTCACCATCACCAACATCTTCCTCCTCCTTCCTCTCTCCATCCTCGTCCTTTACCGCGGTCTTCAGCGTTGGCACCATCAGCACTTGTCTGCCACAGCAGCAGCAACATCGACTCACTCCAACAGCTTCACCTACCACTTGGTCTCAATGGAGCTAATTAATGTCTTTGGAAGCATCCTGTGCTGTTATGGTATCTACGAAAATGACATCCAAATGTTAATGATGTGGTTCTATTTTTTCTCCATCACCTGGTACGGAGAGACTTACTTTCACATTCTGACTTGTGTGGAACACTACTTGGCTGTTGTTCATCCCATAACCTACCTGACCTTGAGAAAAGAGAGAGGGATCAGGGTCAGAAACCTCACCATTGGCTTCATTTGGGTGCTTTGCATTGGAGGGACAATTCTGGTGGTTTTAGGAATTAGCACTTTAATTCTGGACTCATTTCTCTTGATTTCCTCTGTAGTCATCATCTCCTTCTGCAGCTTTTCTGTTCTCTGGGCTCTAAATTGTCCAGGCCCAGTGGGGCGGGGCAAAGACAGAGTGAGGGTCAACCAATCAAAGCGGAGGGCATTCTACACGATAGTGGCTATACTGGGGGCGCTGTTGCTAAGGTGCATTTGGTCTCTGGTTTGGTCTATGCGGTCTGTGCTCAACGGAGTGATTAATAAATGCTTGTGGGTCATATGTGATGTCTGGATTAATCTGCCCAGCAGTCTGGTGTTACCTCTGTTGTACCTACAGAGAACGGGAACTTAACATCACAAAACAACACCAAATAAGAACCAAGTCCTCAGGATCAGCATTGGGTAGTGAAGTAAGCAGTTGGATTACAACTTCTGCGCTGACAGTCCGTTCTCATTCCCGAGGTGTCAAAAAGTTTCTTTGGACTTACATGCTGACGCTCAGGGTCCCTGTTTGCGTCGGTGATCTTTCAGTGTATATCAATGGAATCAGGAGATCAGGGTTCAACTCTAGTGCAAGATGCTGTGTGCTTTAATGATGATCATAACACAATGTGGCCCATGTGGTTACTATAGTAACCAAGTGGGTTTGTAGCCTTTTTTGTGTAACTATCTTGTTATTTAACCTTCCCCAGCAGTTTTTGTGCCTAATGTTAATACATGTTATCTCTTAATTTAACCTTACATTGTAGTTGTTTCCCATAAGCCTGGGACCAAAAACGCAGTTTTTGTGTGTATTTAAAGTCGTTCCCGCAGTGTCAACAGGTGACACCCCCCGAGCGTCCAATACCCAAGCCAAATTGTACCTGCAGCGTGAATTTGAGACTCCGTTGTTCCCATCAAATAGTTGCTCCTAACATATCCATGGCACTACTCCTTGTACATTGCAATCATAGCTAACATACAAGCTAGTTAGTGGAGCTCTTATACTTGAAGATTAAATGGAACTGTTAACACGTGTCTCATTTCTTGTGCATGGTGGTATTATCAGTGTTTTTCTACACAGGTATTACATAGTTGTGGATTTTTTGGAAGTTAGACAGACAGAGAGAGACATTGATACAAACAGCAAATCTTATATGAATGTATTGTTTTAATAATATAATAATATTATCAGCATCAGGTTCCGGTAAAAAGTCTTTGCACCCTGTAACTCATGTTTAAATAAATAATTACAGTTAAATAACTGTTGTGGTTTGAATTGTATTATATTAATATAACAGCATGACTTCATAATATCTGCATCTCAGAATTCAGGGTTTGAATTACACAATTGCTTTTTGCAGTTAAAAACTGGATCAATGTTGTAAACAATGTTTAGATGTTGAACAAAGCTACAAAATCCCCACATGCCACGCGTTAAAAGTGAGCTGTGAAATTCCAGGATGTTCATGACACTTTCCTGCTCACGATGCAATTAAGGATACGATGCTTTTATGTTTGTGTAGGCAGGACAAAATCAAAACTAAATGACTTAAGGACTTGTTCACACAGGTTTACAGATTATCCTGGTACGAAAAGTCATCAGGACACACTGAGACAGGTGCTGTGGTCCTATTGATAATGATTTGAATATGCACCATTTTTAGGTTTCGGCTCATTTCCATCCTGTCACACTGCCTCCTCAGTGGACACATGACAAATGACTTTTTCAAACCACTATGTTGGTTTAGACACACATCAGTTCATATCAGTTGGCTTCAGTAGAGGTAAATAAATTATTATCTTTATGCTTGCAAAAACAAAACAAACAAAATGCTATCGTGTCATGTCATATCACATTTATGTATACTTTCTTATTATGTAAATGCATTTTGGTGAGATGTGTTTATAAACCCTAATATATACTCCTTAGGATGAAAAAAACTAATTTTTATTTTCTTTAATGCTTCTTTAAAGTCCAGATCTAAGGCTAACACGATTTTTAAAACAAGGAATAATAAGAACAATATATCAGAAATTAAAAGTGAACAATGCAGTAAATGTACAATTTCCCATGCAAACATTATGCAGTTTAACACTTTTTATAGTACTTTGAATAATAGGAATTAAAATTGTTTGCATTTTTCCTAATCTTTCCTAAACCATACTTTATTTGTTGGCCCTGTTTATTGAAACGCTAATTTTGCATGTTATCATACAATTAAATGGCTCCAGAAGAACATGCCGATTTCATGCAAAAGCAATCACAGCAGTAACAAGGACTATTACTTATACCAGACGTGGCCAACTCCAAGCCTCAGGTGCCACTGCCGTGTTTGTTTTCCAGATATTGCTGCACAATTCAGTTTGGCACAAGCTTCCAGCTTCTGACTGGCTGAACACACCTCATTTGGGTACCCGAAGGTGGTTGGTGCAGCAATAGTTGAAAAAGAATTAAGGCAGGGAGTTGGCCACCTTCGCTTTATAGTCTTCATCTTTACAGTCTTCATTTCATCCTTCACTCCTCTTTACTCTGATCCATGTCCTGATTCAGTGTTTGTATTTGCAACATGGTAGTTTTCCTGCTCGGTGGAGAAACAGCAGTGGCAAAACGTAGCTGCTGGGAACTGTGGATGAGTAACCAGACATCAGCGCCACACACCTGGCACTGTGGCTCAGTGTTCCTGCCACGTCCACCAAAAAACAAAGCAGCTCCCCGCCAAGCTTCAGCAGCAGTGCCCCGGTTATAATCGTAATGGTGATGAACGCCCTCTTCTTCAGCCGGTCCACCCTCTGCTTGTTCCCGCCCCTTTCCCCCGGACCTGGACGAACGAGAACACGGAGAATGGAGACGCTGCAGAAGGACGTGAAGATGACAGAGACGATCAAGAGGACAGTGATTGTGAGTGATAACACATTTAAGCTGAACAGAGCTGTTATTCCCACCCATCCAAAGGAAGCAACCCAAACACAGAAAATGCTGACATTTCTGATTCTGCTCGACTTTTTCAAACCCAGGTACAGGATTGGATGCATTACAGCCAGGTAGCGGTCCAAACTAGTGAGGCTGTGAAATAATGCCTGTCCAGGTGTGATAGAGCTGAAAACAAAAACCCCTAACAGCTTCATCAGGGGTTTGTTAGTGTAGATGCCGGCAAAGTAGAAGCAGCTCCCCAACATGCCAATCAGCTCCATGGCAACAATGTTGTAGGTGAAGACATCTGAGTTGCTTGTTGTCACAGCGGAGTTGGAGCGCTGTTTGCGCCATCGCTGCACACCCAGGTGGAAGATTAAAATGGAGAGAGGCAGGAAGAAGATGTAGGAGGCGGACAAAGCTGTAAAGATGTAAGAGCTCACTGTGAGCTCAAAGCATGCAAGGGAGGAGAAGTTTTTTGAGGAGGGTGGAGGCAAACTACAGGAGGAATTAGAGGAGGATGAGCAGGAGCCGTTTGCTGACATGGCTGGTTAAATGAGAGTCTGAGAAAGTGAGAGACAAAAGAACACAATTACAAAGTGACAGAGAGAATGATAAAAGTTAAAGTGAAAAAAAAGAACAAAAAGATGCCACTATAAATTCTCTTTCAGTAATTTTGTAGAATCAGGTAATATTTTTAAATTAATTTAACATAAAATCTGTTTTTTATTTAATTGCAAGCGAATTCAACCTTGAATTTCTATATTTCTTTTACTCTTAAAACATCTCAGCATTTACAGAGCGCGGGAAGGGACATGGGTGGAAAATCTGTTATCTGGTTGTTGTTTTTTTAACCTTTTTTTTTTCCAACCATTCCTGGAAGTATGTTAATGTTGAATAATGTTAAAGAGTTGGATAATTGAATTTCAGGCTCAAAAAATTGTAAGTGATAAATTACACAATTACACATCGATTAAGAGGTAACGCTCTTTTTAAAGCAGCGATTTCATTATGTTACTGCAGAATTATGGTTCGTTTTCTCAGTCTAGAACTGAAACTTGAAGCAAAGTCAAAAAATATTTGTGGGTGACATATATTATAAGTCAAACAACTATATATAACTTGGTTCAATAAACTAACATCTAAATCAACCTCAGCTAAAAGTTCACACATCATGTAATAATTCATTGGGACCATATTTAGTTTTGTTAGATATGAATTATATATTACGAATTACATTCATTTCCTTGATGTAAAATTGAAATAAAATGAATATTAAGGATGTCTTACCGTTGCAGGACCTTGTGTGTCTACCTTTGCCTTGTATGTCCAAAGTAACAGGACTGGTATCCAAGGTTTCGGCTCCGAATAAATACAACTGTGTGTGTTTTTGCATTTTCGTCTACATTTGTGTATGTTAATGAAAGAAAGATGCAACCAATGTGGGCTTTTTTGCATTTTGCAAAATACCTAAGGATTATTATACCATTATCTAAGTTTATGCAAAAATTCTTTCCTGGTAATTATTCATGGAAACTTGACCACAGGCTGAAATGAGCAACATTGCGAGGGATTCATTATCTTGCTATAATAGGATCAATATTTTAATATGATCAGTCTTTCACACTTTAACATATCTGGCATTTTAGCATTTTTGAGAGTTTAGGTAAAACATGGTCTGAAATTTGTGGCCATTATGGTGCAATTCTGAGCAACGTTATCGAACATTTTGGTCATTAAATGGGATTCAGTTACCAAAGTTGTCTACCTCCCTACACGGGAGCTTTCAAGGTAAAGTCGGTTGTGTAAGAGGTGACTTTACACTTGACCTTAAAGTTGGTGTCTTTTTCAATTGCATATCTGAGTGAAATGCCAGCACTGCCGATGGATGCTAAAGCCAAATCCAGGTGTTGTTGGGTGAATGGGTGATAGAATGGATCTAATTTGATGCAATAATGATTTGTATGTGTATTTTATTTCCAAATTTAAATGCAGTGTAAATAAAATCTTTTACTTGTATTTGACTTATTTGACAATTTCTGTGCACAAATCTCCGTTTTTGCACATTGGGGTTCATGTGCTACTCCTCCAGTCAGCCAGAATCCGTGACATTCTGTGATATTCTCATTATCAATGATATTCATAAATCATTTTACTTTAACATTGTAACTCGGTAAAAGTTGGGAATATTAAATATATCTATTCTTTTTCTAACAAAAAAAGGATTACATACACGTTTGCTTGAAAAAAAACAAACCATATTCAGTTTGCACTTGTTTATGTAAAAAAAAAAAAAAACGCTTTTTTCGGAGAAACATGATTTTCATCAGACATAGGAAACAAGTCAGAAATAACAAACCACAAACAAAGGCCACAGTCAACATTCTGTACATTGTGAAGCAGCAATCCTAATCATTGTTCACTCCATTGGTCCAATAAAGACAACATTTACCAAGAATCAAATCAACTTGGTTTATTCCTTATATCAAATAATGTTGTTAAAAGTGGAACATGACGCATAAATATAAAAACAGCTTTGCATACACACACAATTTTTGAGCTGTCACAAATCTTGAATGCAAAGAAACAAGCCAAACTTTACAGTCATTACAGTCAGAAAACAAATCAACTTCTCTGCTGCTTGAATTATACATTTCACACACAGTTACAAAACAATTTAAGCAAGCTACCCTCCCCCGTCTCATCCTCAACACATTCAACAGAGGCTGTGTAGGGACCAGCTCCGTCTCTGTCTGGTTTGTGGAGGCTGCAGTGTCTTAGACCAAATGTCCCTGGAGAGGGTAATGAAGATAGCAGAAAAGATAATCTGGATTTATTTCTTAACCATTCAGAACATATCGCCGAAAAACAGCAGAGTTACAAGATTTGTCACCATGGCCTGTTCACCTTTCTGCTCTTTTGCAAGACCTTCTTACCTCAGGCAGTCAGACTGTTAAACTCCCCCTAAAACCCCACATACAAACTAAATAGGCAAGAAATGAGTATTGGCTGCTAAACACGCACGCACGCACGCAAGCACGCACACACACACACACACACACACACACACACACACACACACACACACACACACACACACACACACACACACACTTCTATGATTTTGGATGACAAGAAAACAAACAGCATAACTTTAGGCAACCAACAATGTAAGCCAGTTACCTGTGTGTGCAACATCTACCAGTCGTATAATAGTGATTCTGAGCTTCTGCCATATTTGGTTATGAGGACATTTTTCACACAGTGAAGCCATTAGCGATGTTTTTACTTTACTAAAAATTAACCATTTGTGTTACTATTACTATTGTTTTTCTTACACCACAGTAGTTTTCGCGCTCTGTGTAGAAAGAGGAGAGGCAACACCAGACTGCTGGGCAGACAAAACCAGATTCCTGACACCAGAATCCCACACCTGACATCCTCCCTTAGTGCAGAGGAGTAAATCACTGTAACAAACAGATGTCCACCAAGCCTCAACAGCAGAACTCCCATAATGGCCATGATGGTGTGAAATGCCCTCATCTTTGATTTGTCACCTTGTTCCCTGGCCCTGCTCTGTTCCCCTGGCCCTGGACGAATTAGAGCGTGGAGGACAGAAAAGCTGCAGAAAGAGACGACAACTATGGAAAGAGCCAAGAAGATAAAAGACTGGATTGTATTGAAGTTGGATGCCAGACTTTGCTGAACAAACAACCCCCCAAAAAGCAGCCAAACACACCCAAGGGTGACATTCCTTAATATAACCCCATTCCTGTTTCTCAGACGCATGTAGGTGATTGGATGAACAACGGCCATGTAGCGGTCCACAGACGTGAGGATGTGAAGGAAAATTTCTCCATTTGAGGTGACGTGGAAAAAGTTTAAACCCAGCATTATCAACACTGGCACATTGATCCAGACACCACAGCAATATAAACCACACCCAAAGATGCTGATCATCTCTATGGCAACCATGTGGTAGGTGAAAATGTCAGAGTGGCTCGTTGTCACCATTGAAGCTGAGAGTTGTTTCCGCCATCGCTGAAGACCCAGGCAGAGGACGAGGAATAAAAGAGGGAGGAGGAGGATGATGTTGGTGACAGAGAAGGAGGTGAAGATGTAAAAAGTAGATTTGTAGTTAAAGCAGACAGGTGTGTTTGGTTTGAGAGAGGAATTAGTGGAGAAGTTAGAGTGAAGATGGGAACCATTGGAAGAGATGGAGGAGTTGACAGACATACTGTACTTGTTTACACAGAACAAAAGAAAATAGAGAAGACGGGGAAGAAATAAAATGACAAAACCTGTGTGAAGACATAAAACATATTCAGTGTTAAAAATTTAATAATTAAAAACTGTAAGTGTAAAAAATTGACGCACTTCACCACGAAGGCTAAATCCAGCTGCAAGTGTGTATGTTTGTTCTCAGGACATTTCCATCTCACTTCACCAGCAAACAGTGGATGAGTGACAGACCCTCAGACCCAGCTCACCACCCTGAATGGTTGAAAACCAGTGTTTCAAATTTACCAGTGACTCCCAACTGGTGGCCAACTTCTCAAAGCCTTGGTGGTTATGACAGCTGTTGAAAACAAGAAGGCAACACCAGACACAGTCTGAACATTGTATGTACATCCGGAAAGTGCTGGACACAAGAAAACAGCAGTGAGCGCGTTACAAACATTTAGCAAATCAGACACATGCTTCAATTAATTTTTTGAATGCATGGTTTAAATTGGGGTAGCTACTTTGTAAAAGCTGCTTAACATATTAGAAAAAATATCTGAGTTCGAAAATATGTATTGTAAAAATACATTTCAAGTAATTCTCTTAACTTGTTGCACAATGTTCCTCTCTACATATAAATATATAATGAAACATAATGTACAGATTCACTGGAACCACAAAGAAGTACAATGTTACAGTCTGTATAAGTAATTTGCAAGGACCCAAGTAAGGAGATGGCAAGAGGAGGTACTTAGACTGGGGACTGTGCCAGGGGAGCAATGAAAGCAGACTATACATGTCCAGGGAAAAGGACAGAAAGGACAGCTACTCAACCAACAGGGTGCACACATACAGGACAGACCGGACACTGACTAGACAGATCCAATGTAAGGTACAACCAGATACCACACAAAAACATAATATTAACACACAGGTTAAGGGATAAATTAACAGGGGCAAACAAAACTAAAATAGGAACTGACTGAGGCAAAAACGTAACAAAGGAGTAACCAAACCACAGACCCAAAACCAGACAGAGTCCGAAACAGGGAGGGTGCAAAAGGACAGGGGAACGGGTGAAACAAATCAGGGAAAACGAGGAAGGTGAAGAAACCAAACAGACTAACAGGAAGAGGCACAGGAAGTAACAAAATAAAAGCCAAAAACAGGAAATAAAGCTGGACAACAAAACACGGGAACAGGACTGTGACATGCACCATAAATTCAGGATACTTACTTGGTAAATTTCAGCCTGGAAATTAATTAACATCTATCTGCTGCGTCTCCAAACTGGACTGCAGCGATGTGGTATCGACTCCAACTACTTTGTGTGGTTTTCTAATAGCATTTGCATATATAAGGATGGACTTCTTTTGCATGTCTCAGAGTCATTATAGGTATCGTATTTACGCAGTGATACTTTATACTTTAGGTATCAGCAGGAAAATGTTGAGTCCAGGTTTTAAATAACAATAATAAGTACTGCTGAGGTTGATAAAGGTATCGGGTTAAAAGCAGCTACCGGACAAGCTGAACTTTTCACCCTACAGATAAAAACTCAACGAACATCTAAATCATTAGGATTCATTCAGTTAATGAATCCACTTACACATTAACTCCTCAAATATTTGTAAAAATACAATATATTAGTTTTTCTTCCAAATGTATTGTTTATAAAATTCATAACTGTACTGCAAATATTCCTTGTTTCATTTAAATAACAATAGGTGCTGCTACTTTTCGACCTTTTTGCCATTCAACTATTGGAAAAATAAAGGACACGTCAAGGTGACAAGATGAGCATAAATCAGGCCTCACATTGCATCAAGGTTCATTTCCAGGACTGTTTCTCTGTAACTAGTCGTCTCCATTTCAACAGCTCTCCTCAGATACATAAAGTCATTGAGTAGTACCACCAAAAGCCAGTAGATGCTGACTGCTTCATGTTAAACCAAGGCTGTTTTTGATCAGCAAGTGCTGATGCTCAGAATGGGAATTGTGTGCCATTTTACAAACTATTACTGGAACTATTTATTATTATTATTCAGGTTTTAATGGCAGGTGGCAAAACCACAAAACTAACCAAAACGTTCCTTTAAATACCTGCCCGCTGACTGATTGAGGTGGATCAAATTGTCAAGGGGTTAGTTACATTTTATACATAAATACGAATACAAATATATTGTTTTAACAATACTAGTAATAATACCAATTGATTCTGAACATTAACATTAATTGATTGAAAACATTAAGCAATTATATTATTACAAATTTTGTAAAATATGCTGTTGCCAAAAACACTTGCAAAAGAAACACAGTTAACCCCGTCTGCTGCTGAAATATCACACAGTCAGGGTGGATGAATGGTTCTAGCTTCCATCCAGAGATGATAATACAGATGAGTTATGCCAGTGAGAAGTAGTAATGCAACATAAAGGATCCCAGCTGCTGTAAAACTACAAAAAGGCTGCAGCCTCACTATGCATGTTGTCCCCACAACCCACCTGCGACCTCAAACAGAATAAACAGTTACAGATAATGGATGGACGGACTAAGGCCAGATCAATTCATTTCTTTCCTATAATTAATTTTAAGAAAAAGATCTGCATCATAATATATTTTTCTAGACTGCGGATCTGATTAAAACAACACAATTGTGCTTACAAAAATGTTCATAAAGCATTGGTTAATAGCTCTATGAGATTTGTATACATATTAGCCTTTGTCGAACTATGATTTGAAATCTGTCAACTTTCCATCATAATGGACCAATAAAATGAATTACATTTGAACTGAAAGACGCATATCACTCTGTTCCTAGAGCAGCAAATCTCGTTAAAACTGTGAATAGATGGACCAGAGAGGCAAAGCAGCAGAGGTGAGACTGCTTTGATTGCACGGACTGCAGTGTGTTAGAGACTGCAGCTGAAAACCTGTGACGTCATATGTCATATGAGGACACGTGTGTGCCACCAAGACTGCACATACGCGTTAAACACTGAAAAACTTCAAACAGCCCCTGCTAGATCCCCTGCAGTTTGCCTACACGCCAAAGATATTATTTTCCTCTCCACTGTTGCTTAGGGTTTGCTCAAGGGGGATTTGTTGGGTTTCCTCTACATACTTGTTTAGTCCTGACTTTATTATGTAAAGTGCCTTGAGATGACTTTGTTGTAAATTGGCGCTATAAAAATTAAATAAATAAAAAAAGTTGAATTGAATGGAATTATATTAGCAGACTTGGCCAAAAAATCTGATACGTCTTCTGTTTCTGATACTCTGTACTTGTGATTTTCCGTGTAAGTTAAATGCAGAACATGCATTGAGCTATATTACATTTTGCCAAATTTTCATATTTTCTTTAATTATTTATAATGTCAGACTATCTTTGTCACATAGTTTACTTATGCAAATAAAACTTATTTGAATTCCACTTTAACTTGGCAGAGGGAGCGAGGGGCTGCATTTTACAGTGAGTGCAGTACATGTGGAACACATACGGAGACACGGGAGTCCTCAGTGAGGAAGACAAAGCTCATAAACAAATAGTGCTGAGGTTGGTGTTCTTTATGCGTTTTAATATCTTCTTCATCTTACATCAACAACACTTTGAATGACGGAAATTCTGAGAATACAATTTTTATCTTACTGTCTGGACACTTGTAATATTTGATATTTGAACAGTTTAGTCACCACGGAACCACTGCCTGCATGTGTGTTCTGTAACTGGGAAGGACAGACTGTTTGTAAAACAAGAAAATTTGACTATTTATTTTTATTTTTTTATCTTTTCCCATACAAACGCGTTTGTGTAGGTTATTTTCTCATTTAGTAAGTGTTATAGCATATATTCCTAAAAAAAAAACACTCTTTAGTTACTAAACTCCTCATTGTAATCTCTGAGCTGCTGTCAGACATGAGACTTGAAGAGTGAAGGATAACAGTGGAGTCGTGACATGTAGGACCAAAGCAGTGAGTTTTGTAAAGCCGAGGGGGGAATGTAGATTCAGGTTATATTTCTTTGTGGGTTTGTCACTTCAAGCGACCAATTTCACATTTTACAGTCATTTAATGGAAAACAACTTTAATCGTGCATCGGCTAAAGTCAGAGATGTTTATACAAAGTGGCACAGAATGTTTTTTTTAAGTCTTTTGTTTTTGAGTCCCTCAATGTCATGGAAAAATTCTGTCTACGTTGAAAAACTTATGTGAGGCCAAATAACTGATTCATTTTCTCTTCCAGAGATGCCAGAGAACTCTTCTACGTCCTTCACTGATTCCCTTCCTCTCTCCTCCCCTAACTCATCCCTGGCTTTTTATTCACACTGCCTCATGGAGCAGCCAATCTTCTCAGCCTTTGCTGCTTACACCATCACCAACATCGTCCTCCTCCTCCCTCTCTGCATCCTCGTCCTGTGCCACGGTCTCAAACGATGGCAGCAGCCACACTCCTCCTCAGCCTCATCAACGACGGCTCACTCTGACAGCTTCACCTACCATTTAGTCACCATGGAGATCGTTTTTTTCTTTGGGTGCATTATCTGTTGTTGTGGGTCTTACATTAATCACTTTCAAATAATTATGGTGGGCATCAATTTCCTCAGCTTTACCTGGTTTGGTGAGACATTCTTTCAGCCCCTGACCTGTATGGAACATTACTTGGCTGTTGTTCATCCCATCACCTACCTGAGTTTGAGAAAAGAGAAATGGATCAGGATCAGAAACATCATCACCGGCGGTGGTTGGCTGTTTTGCTTTGCAGGGACAGCTCTGGTTACTAAGGAAAACATTTCCTCAGTGGTAAGGTTGTGCGTCTTGATTTCCTCCTTAATCATCATCTCGTTCTGCAGCCTTTCTATTCTCTGTGTTTTGATTCGTCCAGCCCCAGGGAGACAGGACAGGGACCGGATGACGGTTAATCAGTCAAAGCTAAAAGCTTTCTACACCATCGTGGCCATACTGGGAGTGCTGCTGTTGAGGTGTCCTTGGAACGTCCTTTTGACCATGTTGTATGTGGTGAATGTAATGAATGCAGGATGTGTGGTGTCCTTGTGTGAACTCTGGATGAGAATCCCCAGCACTCTGGTGTTACCTCTGCTGTTTCTACAGAGATCAGGGGTGTTAGCAGGTTGCAAAAACATCAAATGAGAATTAAGTGTATCGCTTCAGATGTAATTAAGCAAAACGATTCAGAGCTGAAAAAGTCATACCACTAAATTGCGTGATGACGAATTATATACATGCTACCGGGATAGTTTTTTATGCCACATGGGGACAGTACACCTCCAAAACATGTAGACAGACACATAATCACATTCCTATCTTAGTAATTTAACATTAAAACTGTTTGTAGTATCATTACCAGATTAAATGATTTGTATCAGTTTATATTGTGCCTACATATTGGCTGTAATGTCAAAAGGTTCGTTTATTCTTCTGCAATTAAGTAAATTCTTGCAGTGTTGTAAGTGGTTGCCGTAATTTAGACAGGAGCACATGTTGGTCAAATTGTGCCCCTTTTGTGCATCCGTGGACAAATCATATTGCCGTTACAGGTACCCTTTGGTGTGACTACTGGATGCTGGAAGAACAACTTTAGATACACACAAACACTGCGTTAGCATTAGGGAAAACAACTTCAGGTTAAAGTTATGTTAAGAGACGTCTTAACATCTTACATCTCGCACTGAAGTTGAACCCCAGTTTCCTGTGTCTTGCTGGATCTTGTTGTTCCCATCCAACACCCCGTCCATCTGCCTACCATTCTTTTTCACTTCCTATAGTACATCACTGATGTTGAGCGTTAGCGACTTGACAAAGCGGTGCACATAGACACGCACACAAAGATGGGAGTTGTAGAACTTTATTCTCTTCAGAAAATATCAAACTTCCCAGTGTTCTCACAGTTAGTTTGGTAATGGTAAACATCATAATTATAAGCAAGATCAGCATCGCAAAGGTTAACAGTTCATAACTGTTTTGGACAAGTTAGGAGTGAAATGCTCCAACACTTCAGTGGTTTCTGATTGTGAAGGAGTTGCCATTGCACTGTGGTTCACTTCCCTCCAGTCATTTGTTCCTCAAGCTTTAGCACTGGGCTGTGGAGGAATGGTAGGTTAGTGGTCAAACAATGATGCCCATGTGCCCAAAAAAAAGTTTTTGCCACAGAGAATTACTGAAAAATGAGGGGCTATAGAAACTGATATTTTTTCCAGAGACTTGCAAACTGGGAACAATGACTCTTCTTGTTACGAAAATTTGGTGAAGTATCATTTGGAAAGTGTAAGAGGAGCAGGATTATTTTATTTTATCCCGTTCATGTGTACTTGTGGAGCAGATGTCATTTCCACACCATCAATTTCCAGCATGGGAACAGTCTCTCTGTAAATTGTTGGAATTCAGACAGCTTTGATGGGCAAACGTGATCATTGTGTGCTAAGGTCTGAAATCTTGCTCTCTCTACACAGCAGGTTAGGATTGTGTCAAAGTGTAAAAATTGAAATTACAGAGTGAAATTTTATATATAAAATGTACTAAAATAGGTTTAAATTGGGAAAAAGGTGAGAAATCAGACAGATTTGAAACATGACATATAAGTAATGAAGACAATACAAAATAATTCAGTTATGCAACAACTTGTTATAACTGTGCGACATTGTGACAGTTTATCCAAAATTTCATTCATTTCTATAATCACACCTAACAAAATAATTGTCGCATACTAAGAAATCGTTACAGTAAGCTACAGCTGCAGGTGTGATTAAAACAACACTGTCAAGCTCATATGACGGTTCACAATTTACAGATTAATAGCTCTGTGTGATTTGTATAAGTATCAGACTTTGTTGAGTTATCATTTGAATTCTGTCAACTTTTCATTACACTGGACAAAAGAAAAATAAACAAACAAAAAACAAATTAGAATTGATAAATTGCTGAATAAACTGATTTACAACTTAGGATCTGTTTAAAATGTCTTTGACTTAGTTTACTGGACACCTGTTGTAGTCTGTGATGCACAAATGATGAGATGGTATATTGTTTGGTATAAAAAAAATATATAAATGCAGATTTTTAGAGTAACTAATGTTATTGCAGAGAGTCTGTATGATGTGCAGTCTGTTCTGTATGTTTTTCCATGTGAATTTAAATCCCAAATATTTATTAAACTCTATTACAAATTGCTAAATTTACATATGTCTTTAATTATAAATATATAAAATACAGGACAATGGTTGGTTCTGCTGCCTCGCAGTTTGAAAGTATCTAGTTCAAACCCACCTGCCCCCTGTGGGCTTTCTGTGTGGAGTTTGCATGTCCTCCCTTTGCTTGCGTGGGTTTTCTCCAGTTTCCCCCCAAATACCTGCATGTTAGGTAATTGGTGACTCTAAATTGCCTGAAGGTGGGAATGTGAGTGTGAATGGTTGTCTGTCTGTTTGTGTCTCTCTTTGTTGGTACTGAAGTAAACTGGAGACCTGTCCCTGCCTCTCGCCCTACGAAAGAGGGCACAGGCTCCAGCCCCACCGCGATCCTAAAGAGGGTAAGTAGTTACAGATAATGGATGGATAGAAATATTGAAAATGTCAGACTATCGTTGGGATGTTGTTGTTTTTTTTTATGCAAATAAAACTTATTTGAATTCCAATTTAACAATCCTGTATATGTGGGGCACATACTGTGATACAGGAGTCCTCACTGAGGCAAAGGGAAGAGAGAGCAGGTTTTGGAAACAAATATTGCTAAAGTTGGTCTTTTTGCTTTGTAATATCTTCATCATCTTACATCCAGAGTACAGAGTCCACAGAGTTTTATTATGCAAGTTTTATCTTACTGTTGTGGACACTTGTGTATTTGACATTCAAACCCTTTACTCATCACACTTGCATTTGTGTTATGTAACTCTGAAGGAAGGACATACATTTCTTTATTTATTAGTGCAGTATTGCATCTATTTATTAGTATGTGTAAGTAAGTGACTTTTTTATTTTTGTTCACAGATTTTCCTATATACGTTTGTATGTACATTTTGCAAACAAGTTATTTACCATTTGTTACCTTTGTTGCAGTATTCGTATTCATTTAAAACTTCTTTGGTCCAATTTAGGAATATGAAACAAGAAATCCACATTTTTATTTCCAGGTATTTACATCTGGATCAGATACACAACTTACAAGATAGTACCTTTTGTTTCAACCCACCCGTTCGATATTTGTATGGTCCAAACCACAAATTTGTGTCACAGGATGTACAATACAAAACGCAGACTTCCTGATTAGGAAAAATTAAAATACATTTAATTAGGGAAAAAAATTGGATGAAGTTAAAAAAGGAGCAGAGGCTTCAACGTATAGACCTGTAACTGAATTTTTATGTCTTCCAGAGATTTCAGTGAACTCCTCTTCATCCTCCACAGATTCTTTCCCTCTCTCCTCCACCAACTCCACCCTCATGTTTCAGTTACACTGCTTCATGGACCAGCCAAACTCCTCAGCCTTTACTGCTTACACCATCACCAGCCTCCTCCTCCTTCTTCCTCTCTGCATCCTCGTCTTCTACCACGGTCTCCGACGTCGGCAGCAACCGCGCTCTTCCTCCACAGCGTCAACGACGGCTCACTCTGACAGCTTCACCTACCATTTAGTCACCATGGAGATCGTTTATTTCTCTGGGTGCATTATCTGTTGTTGTGGTATCTACAATTACCATTTTCAAATAACTCAGACAGGCACCTATTTCCTCTGCTTTACCTGGTTTGGTGAGACATTCTTCCAGCCTCTGACCTGTATGGAACATTACTTGGCTGTTGTTCATCCCATCACCTACCTGAGTCTGAGAAAAGAGAGAGGGGTCAGGATCAGAAACATCATCACTGGCTGTGTTTGGCTGCTTTGCATTGCAGCTACAACTGTGGTTACTATAAAAAACACCTCTGAAATAGTGAGGATTTGCATTTTATTTCCCTCCTTAATGATTATCACCTTCTGCAGCCTTTCTGTTCTCTGTGTTCTGATTCGTCCAGGCCCAGGAAGACAAAACAGGGACCGGATGAGGGTTAATCAGTCAAAGCTAAAAGCTTTCTACACCATCGTGGCCATACTGGGAGTGCTGCTGTTGAGGTGTGCTTGGAACGTCCCTTTGGCAGTACTGTATATGATGAATGTAGAGAATGTTGGATGTGTGGTGGCTATATATGAACTCTGGATGAGGATCCCCAGCACTCTGGTGTCACCTCTGCTGTTTCTACAGAGATCAGGAGCATTTGCAGCTTGTAAAAACATTAAAGGAAAATAAAGAACAGTACTGTGCAAAAAAGTTAGTACTTATGTTTTTTGGCTAAACAAGGTAATTAAAATAATCCGATCACAGTGGGTTTTAATGAAACCTCAGACGAACAACAACATATAACTTTTGCTACAGTTGCCCAGGAACCAGGACCAGCATTGTGATGCCATGTTGGGGTTGTGGCCAAACAAATGCTGATCGCATGATGCACGTGGGCCCAAAAATCCTTTCTGTCACAGAGAACCTTTATTGAAGTTGTTGTAAAGCAGTGCTATTTAGTTTTTTGGGTTTTTTTGTGATATTACAAAGTGGGAACTTTGACTCTTTTTAAAATAGATTTGTGTCATTTAGAAAGAAAACAGCAATTTTATTTTATTCCTTTAATGCATGTGCAAGGTTTTGAGAGTAGATGAAACACTTATTATGTCAGCTCAACACCATCAAGGTGCATCATTTACAATCTGTAAATTGATGGAATTCTGGTTCTAATTACACTGTAAAGATTTGGCAGTGGTTGACAACAGTGATACGTGTGTGATAACATCTGAAAAACTCTCTTTAGTCAACAGATTTGGATTGGATCAAATTGTACAGATCAATAGATTTTGTTAATTAACAAAAACATATTTGCATCATGACAAATAGTTTCTTTAAATTGCAGCTGCAGATTTGATTAAAACAACACAACCATTCTGACACCAATATTCACAAAGCCTTAATAAAGCTGTGTGATTTGGATCCACATAATGTGAACTCTGTCTGCTTTTCATCGTAATGGACCAATAATTCCTATTACAGCTGCACTGATACACTGCTGAACAAGCTGCACACAGGGGATGTGTTTAAAATGCGTTTATTTGACTTACTTACTCTATGAATGCATAAATTATCCAATGGTATAATGCAGTGGCAATGACGAAGAATTATAAATGCTGGATTTTAGAGAAACTGTTGTGTGGACGTGTTTTTTGTGTACATTTAAACGCAGAGCATGCACTTAGCTCTTCTATACTGCAAAATGGCCATTTTCTGGATGTCACACTACCTTTTTCACATAGAGTATTTATGCAAATAAAACTTATTTGAATTTCAATTCACTTGGCAGAGGCAGCGAGGGGCTGCAATATACAGCGAGTACAGTAGATACTGACACATACTGAGACACAGAAGTCCTCAGAAAGGAAGAGCAGAGAGAGCTCACAAACAAATGCTGCCAAGGTGGGTGTTCTTTTCCTTTTTAATATTTTCATCATCTTACATCCACAATACTGGAGATGAGTGAAATGCACAGAATACACATTTTCATCTTTATGTTAGAAGGCTTGTACAGTTTCAAACAGTTGTCCGAACAAATGTTCTCTCATCAGAAAGTTAATTTTATTGAATATATCAAGAAGCATGCAAACTTATGAACCAATATAATTTTCTGTATTTTACTATAGTTATAAAGTATACATTTCTGTTACATTTTTGTTTCTTGCGATGATAAATGGACAGTTGTACTCGCAGTTTTTTTTAAAGAACTAAGGTCACTTTTTTAAAATGGGAATTGTTGAATACGAACAAAAATTGTCTAATGAAATTGCCTCATACATACTAAGCTATACTTTGGCAGTCTTCCAACCTTAACGCTCATTTGTTGGCCTTTCAAATAGCCAACAGGACAGTTTAAATAGTGTCCCTAAGTAGGGAGGGAGACTTCTGTCAGTGGCCTTTGGTGCCAGTTAACATAATGGCAGCGGGTTTCACAACGTTTTTGTCTTACAACATTAAAAATATACAATAAAACATTGCAAACAAAAAAGAAGGGAAAAAGAATACCAACAGAGCCAGGACAATATGTGTTGTCATCGATGTCATTTCAACATTTTTCTATTTAACAGTCTTGTCTTTTTCTCTTCCAGAGATGCCAATGAACTCTTCTACATCCTCTGGTGATTCCCGTCTTCTTGAAGTGTATTGCTACATGGTCAAGCCATTCTCCTCGGTCTTTACTGCTTACGCCATAATCAAAAACCTCATCCTCCTACCTCTCTGCATACTCGTCCTCTACCATGGTCTTCAGCGATGGCGACAGCAGCGCTGGTCCTCCACAGCATCAACAATGACTCACTCCGAAAGCTTCACATACCACTTAGTCACCATGGAGCTGATCAGTGTCTTCGGCTGCATTATCTGTTGTTGTGGCGTCTACGGTAACAGTTTCCAAATGATAAGGGTGGGGGACAATCTCCTCTCCTTTACCTGGCATGGAGAAACTTTGTACCAGCCTTTAACCTGTGTGGAGCACTACTTGGCTGTTGTTCATCCCTTCACCTACCTGAGCCTGAGAAAAGAGAGAGGGGTCAGGGTCAGGAACATCATCAATGGCTGCATTTGGCTGCTTTGCTTTGGAATGACATGCCTGGTTACTATGGAAAAAATGTCCATAATAATGATATTCTTCCTCTTGATTACATCCTTAGTCATTGTCTCTTTCTGCAGCCTTACTGTTCTGTGTATTCTGGTTCGTCCAGGCCCAGGAGAACGGGGCAGAGAACGGGAGAAGGTTGATCAGTCAAAGCTGAGGGCTTTCTACACCATCGAGGCCATACTGGGAGTGCAGTTGTTGAGGTTTGCCTGGAATTTGGCTTTAGCAGTGTTCTATCTGTTGAATGTTTCCACTGGTGAATGTGTAGTCAGCATGTCTGAAATCTGGGTGAGAATCCCCAGCAGTCTGGTGTTACCTCTAATGTTTTTACAGAGAGTAGGAGTGTTAGCATTCTAGAAAAGCATCACATAAGAAAAAGGATTCTGATGGATTTACATGAATTAAACCACTCCAGATACAAGTAGAAAATATAAACCTTCAATATTCATATTCATGTCTTCATTAATTTTGGAAAACTTGTTGACAATTATTTAAACGTTATTGTATTTTGAATGCTGAAGGTTATTGAGAAATTAAATGGTCTGTATGAGTGGTTTTCATACCCATATGTATATGCATGTACCAAAAGGCCAAAACGAATGGCTGGTCAGCCACTGCTGTGACTAATATAGATGATGTGGCTCACCACTCAGCTCCCTTGAGTTAAGTAGCCCTGGCTACAGAAATCTGAATGGCGTGGTGTCAAGTTAGAGTTAGGTCAGATGCTTCCTTTGTTGATAAGACTATGCACTTTTTGGAATAAAGTTTAACTGAGGCTGTAAATTATTTTGCAACCACTGCTACCTAGCTTGCTTCCTCCGCTATCCCCACTAGTTAGAAAAAGTTATCAAGGAAGTAAAAAAAAAAAAATCATTATTCTACCAAACTAAAAAATAAATATATATTAGTGCAAAAGTTTATATCCCCCTTAATAAATTTATTAAAAATAACTTTAACTTCAGAGTACAACAAATGTATTCATTTCTTTACAAATTTTTATGCTTATGCTTAATGAATTTAAATTTGGTCAGTATATTTCTTTTTAGATTATTTATGAATAAAAAATAACCATCCTATACAAAAATATGACATGAATCTAAATCTTTGCACCAGTTTATGGGCAAATGTTAGTGGTTAGATGTTGAGGAAAGACATTAATAAAAATACATATTATATTTTCATTTTATGTATTTTATTTTTATTGTATTTTATTTGTTTTATTGTAGGTTTATTCCTTATTAATTTTAAATATTGCTTATTGTTTGTAATGTTCAAATGCTTTTAATGCCATGTGCAATATATATCTGCTAGGCCTCATCTAATCATAAAATAAAAGTGTTTAAGACTCTTTCTTATGATTATGATGAACATAAGCATATAATATGCTCCACATCTGATTGTGTTGCTTGTAGGAGCATGAGACATAACTACAGTTACACAGAAAGGCTTCCCATGCAAATAAAATACAACAAATAGCTTTAAATTATTGATTTAAATTTTCTGTACTGCAACTGGCTTTACCTGTCAAAAAAGCTTTATAAATGCATTATAAGAACTGCTGTGGCTGTATTGATTGATCAGTAGTGTGTGCATTGATTTTTATGTATAAAATGCTTTGAAATCTTTTATATACTGTTTTATTTTCCATTTGGTGTCAGGTTGTAATTGCCGACTCGTCAATTGGCCTGTCACTCTGCCTGTGTCACATTGTTGGTATTAATGCAAATGATATATTTAAATATTTTGTTAAATTGGTGGCACCAGTGAGAGGTAACAGGAGCACAGTATATGTGGAGCAAATACTCAGACAGGAATTGACATTGAGGAGACAAAGCATACTCGGAAACAAACACAGATAAGGTCGAGGTAATTACTTTTTATTATCTTATTCTTTTTTTAAAATCTACACTATTCAAATTTCTATTCCAGCTTATATTTGATAGTATTTACTCTTTGATATCTTTTACAACATAGAACATAGCACCTTTTGCATCAGATTGTATCAGACCCAAATGTAACTGAGTAAATATATTAAAACATTAGTTTCAAATGAGTTGCAAAGCGCTGCAGTGTCTGCAAATGCTCTTATTTAGGGCAGTGAAAAAAAAGGCTGAAGCGATTCAACCTAAAGGACATAACAAAATCACACCCTCAAATAAAAATAAAGCTGAACTGCAGATTGTTACAATTCTTTTTGAATTTGTAACTGCAGTTGCAGCATTTTTGGTTTTGGCAGTCTACACGGTAATTTAAATAATTGTTACTGTAAAATGTATAAAGCTCAGCTTCAATCATTTACATGTTGCTCCCACCATCAGAAATATTATTACCTTTCCAGTAATCAGTTTAAACATTATTATAGTAACCTTAAATTGTACCTATTTTACTTTTCATTTAGACATAATTATACTTCGGTAACATATTTGTATCAACATAATATTTAATGCACATATAATAATACATTTTCTTTTAGTTCAAGAGCAGGTGCTTGTGCTCTTCATATAACTCACTAACGTTTCCGAATTCCAAATTTAACCTATCTTAGCTCCGCTAGCTTAGCAGTTAGCTTTTAGTAACACCTCCTGCTAGCTTTCCCCCGGCAGTTGGGGAAGCCAGGCCGGCTGGGTGATGGTTCGTAACAGATCGAAATGCTAAACAGATCCCCGAGGTTCATCACCACTCATTTCATCTTTCCAATTGGTTTTTCTCACTCAGCAACACACCCGCTGAGAAACCAACTCTGGTAATTGGCAGCTCTATAGTCAGAAACATGACGTTAGAGACTCCAGCAGCCATAGTCAAATGCATTCCTGGATTCCTGGATTATTAATCACACGGGTTAATGATGCCTGATAATGCAAATGTTGCTCCGTAGTGTTCTCTAGACCCCTGCCGAATCTGAACAGTGATGACATGTACAGCCGCACGTCGTCATTTGACTGCCGACTGTCTAGGTGGTCTCCATCAGACGATGTGTGCTACATAAATAAATTGATTATATGTAAACTTTTGCACTGATTGCAATGTTGTTTTATTAAAATTATGAATGCATGTTCTTCATCAGTAGGTACCAAAAAGTGGTCAAGGAGTTTATCAAAAAAGTTATAGTAAAAATAATGAAAATGTCATTGGATCAAAAGTTTGCCTCCGTCTTGATAAATTGATAAATAATTAACATTAATAATTTCTGATGAAAGAACATTTGATCTAGCTGAATGGGCATAACATTTTACGTTGGTTAAAAAAAAGATTTTTGGGTTTTCTCTTCGAGGAGGCACATTTGCATCCAGCTGTACCCTTGTGCACTGGGCAGTAGCACACAAGGTTTTGAGGTACGAAAATGAATCTACTTTTAACTCAGATGTAATAAATGTATTTTTTTTTTACATTTGATTCTTACGTGTCGTCTTCTCTTTTAGATATGCTGTTGAACTCATCCTCCCCATCCAATGACTCGCTTCAATCATCCTTTCTCCCTTTTGGGCTTGATTGTTTCTTCGACCAGCCAAGATCCTCAGTCTTCATCACTTACACTGCAATCAACATTCTCCTCCTTCTCCCTTTGTTCAGCTTGGTCCTCCACCGTGGTCTCCAGCAGTGGCGGCAACAGCGTTCCTCCACCGCAGCATCAACAAGTAACTCAGACATTTTCACCTACCACATGGTCACTATGGAGATACTAAATGTCTTTGGGACCATTCTTGGCTGTTGTAGCATCTACGGGGAATATTCCACAATTTTAATAGCATGGTACTATGCTTTCTGCATGAACTGGTATGGGGAGACATTCTTTTACCTTCTGACCTGTTTAGAGCACTATTTGGCTGTCGTTCATCCCATTACCTACCTGAGCTTGAGAAAACAGAGGGGGATCCGGATAAGAAACATCACCATTGGCTGCATTTGGCTGTTTTGTTTTGGGGCAACAGGTCTGGAGGCTGCAAGAATCAGAACCTTAATAATGGATGCTTTTCTTACATGCTCTTCTATAACCATCATCTCCTTCTGCAGCCTTTCTGTTCTCTGTGTTCTGATTCGCCCTGGACCAGGCGAGCGGAGCAGGGACCAGGAAAGGGTTGACCAATCAAAGAAAAGGGCTTTCTACACCATCATGGCCATCCTGGGAGTGCTGTTGTTGAGGTGTGCTTGGAATCTGGTTTGGGGCTTGTCGTCTATGTTAAATGGAGACACTGATAAATGTTCTTGGATCATGGGTGAAGTCTTGAGTGATCTCCCCAGCAGTCTGATGTTACCTCTGCTGTTTGTACACAGAGCAGGAATGTTAGCGTGTCGCAAGAACCTCAAATGAGAATAAGCAAATGACACATTTCATTATGTGTTTTTATGAGAATATATAAAGTTCAGATTTTTTTCTGAAATCAAAATCTTTACAAAACTTGTATAATTCACATTTTTCATGTTTAGTTTTATATGTATCTAATTTTACTTTGTCTTAATTAGTTTTATTCTGCTGTTTATTCGTTAACCAATTTTTTATTGCTACTTTTTTAAGTGTTATTCTAGTACTTTATTGCCTATGTAAAGTACTTGCCTCTGTGTTTGAAATGTGCAATATAAATGAAGCTGTCTAATCATAAATCTGAAGTGTTCATGAGCCTTTCTTGTTTTATGCTGAGATAGAGTGATTGTCATGCAAATAAGTATTTGTTCCACAGCTGTTTGTGTTGCTTTAGGAGCAATAGGCCATAAGTACAGGTAAACAGGTGTGTGTGTGCAAGGTTCTGCACACACACACACACACACACACACCTACACACACACACACACACACACACACACACACACACACACACACAAAAGTAAAATAGCTTCTATTGTTTGTTTGAATTCATTTTTTCCTTTTTGCAGATTCATTTAAAATATTTTTATTTAATTAAATGATTTAAAAAATATTTAATTAAAATGAATCATTATGTTAGAACAACAGGAAACACATACATTATATAGGCATAAAGATATTTATGATATAACTGTCGAGTATTTGTTAACTGACACTGTCCTCACAGTACTCACCATAGGCCAAAATCATGTTTCTTACCTGCTGAAGGGAAAATTTCATAAAACAAACCTAAAACAAACAATGTTTCTGAAATTACAGTCAGTGCCCAGTGTCTTCTGTCAAAGTTGTAGATATTAATAACTGTGAGACTATAGCTTGCTTGTTGTTTTGTCTTTAGAAAGATATAACATGCACTTCTTACTCCTCAGCCAAGAAAATAGACCATTTAACGTGACATCTGAAGACAAGTTCCAGAGCTTCTTTGGGAATCCTGAGTTTTGTGGCGAATTATAGGCTCAATAGTGGGATTGTTAGTGTAAAGCACAGTGTTTCAGGTGTCACTAAAACAACAAAACTTGGCAAAGACCACAGTGTTTTGACTGTCTGATTTGGTTAATCATCAGACTATGTCAACGTATCATTGAATTCTTTCATTCAGTTCATAACAGTGGACCATTAATAACTAATTACATTAATTTCATTGATTTGTATTTAAAAGGGTTTAGGAAAAGGATCATTCATTTATTTTATTTTAACTGACTTACTTTACTGTAGCTGGACACTAGTTGTAGTCTATACTGTATTACAGCCTTAGGACATTAATAACCTTCTGTGTGGTGCATTCTCACAGGTGCCGTGTGAGTCTGGGGGATGTGTCCATATTATAGTAGTAGGTTTTTTTTATGCATAAGTTTAATTTTGTGTCTTATTATAATAGTTGACTCGCAGTTGGTTTTAAAAATGCCAGTCTGTCGCTGTCATTTTTTTTATGCAAATTGTAATTTAACTTGGCAGCAACAGTGAGAGACTGCAATATTCTACGAGGACAGTATGTGTGGAGCAAACACTCAGTTGGCAGTGACAAGACAAAGAAAGAAAGCATGTAAGGAAATACCGATAAGGTTGGTGTTATTGCTTTTCAAAATCAGAATCTTTCTCTTTTTATTGGAATGGCAAAGATGCATGACTATGAAAAGTTTAGATTTCATCTATTATTTGACATAGTTTACATTTAGATATGTTAAACTAAAGAGAGCACAGTACATTATCTATTTGATGACCAACATTTTGAATGAGCAACATAATTGAAACATATAATTTTAAAGCAAATTATAGTTTAAAAATAGGGCAGCATATCGGTGGAGAGGCTAAAGTTGTAGTAATGTAACACAAGTAACAACTGCCCCAGGCATATATCCATGCCCATTTGGCAGGAATCAATAAGGTACTGAAGTATGAAAATGAAACCTCTTTTAATTTAGCAGTAGTCAAGTGACTTTATATTTGTATAGTTCAGAACATAAACTTGTGCAAGAGAGTGTGTCACTCAGTGTCAGTCAGAACACTATACTGTATACAGGTACAGCTCTTAGAGCTGTGACACACCTAGTCAACCAGCGTCAGGCCAAAGGAACGTGTCCGTCAGCCTAGTTTAGTTGGGGTGTCCCACACTGTCAGCTCTAGCAGGACCCCTGATTGGTAGCTTTTTACCCCATTTGACATGTTAAAGCAGAGTTGGTCCATCAGTGAAAAAGACAACTATAATTTGCTGTTCAGCTTCACAAATCACCCGCCTCAAGAGACCATGATATTAACAACACCACTACAATTTGTAATTTTTATCAGACATATGTTTGATTAGAAGTAGGTGTCAATTACTGTATCTGCTGTAAGCGAGAGTGGTGTGAAAATTGAAAGCTAATGTTGCTTTATTTACAGTTACGTCTAGTTTATGCCTTCGGCTTTCTTTTTCTCTGATGCATAAAATACAACCCAACATGCTTGTCCTGTTTTCCCAGCCCGTTCTCCTTCTCGCAGCGATTATAAAATGAAAAAGTCTCATAGGGAGGTGGACAGAGTGGTGGATGGTACAACAAGACACAGGACGTAAAGAAGTAAATGTGTGCTGTTGACACAGTTTGCAGGGCTTTCAATTTATCTTCTAACTCAAACTTATGCTGAAGATGTTTTTCCTGACCCTAACGCATTGTTTGTGTATATGTAAAATCTCTCCCTCAGCGTCAAATGGTGACGCCAAAGTCTATCTGCAGCGTCAATACCAGACGCAATTGTTCCCAGGGCATCAAATAGCCTCCTGTTGCAATACCAAAGGTTACCTGTGGCCTCAAAGGACATGGTCTTTGACGGCGCTAATTCTTTTACGTTGGCTTGGTTGTTTCACAGCCTTTGACCGTTAAACCAGATCAAGGATAACCCATAAAACTATTACAATATGGCTGACAGAGAAGGCAATTTTCTACAGTAAGAGATATATTACATGCACTTCCTAAAATTTGTCACGTCTTTTTCTCTTGCAGATATGTTGACAAACTCTTGTGCCCCATCAAATAATTCCCATTTTCCTATCACTCTCCCTTTTGGACTGGATTGCTTCTTCATTCAGTCAAGCTCTGTAGTTTTCCTGATTTACACCATAATCAACCTTGTCCTCCTTGTCCCTCTTTGCAACTTTGTCCTCTACCACGGACTCCAACAACGGCGGCGACTCCGCTCTTCTTCCACAGCAGCAACAACAAGTCACTCTGACATTTTCACCTACCACATGATCGCCATGGAGATAATTAATGTCTTTGGAACCATACTTGGCTGTATTAGTATCTACATTAATTATTCCCCAATGTTAATGCTATGGTATAATCTTTTCGCCATTAGTTGGTATGGGGAAACATTCTTTCACCTTCTAACCTGTGTGGAGCACTACTTGGCTGTCGTCCATCCCGTCATCTACCTTAGCCTGAGAAAACACAGAGGGATCAGGATCAGAAACATCATCATTGGCTGCATTTGGCTGTTTTGCTTTTGGGGAACAAGTCTGAGCTCTCTTGGAATCCAAACCTCAATAATAGATGCTACCCTGATGATTTCCTCCGTCATTATTATTTCCTTCTGCAGCCTTTCTGTTCTCTGTGTTCTGATTCGTCCATGCCCAGGGGAGCAGGGCAGGGACCAGGGGATGGTTCACCAATCGAAGCAGAGAGCTTTCTTCACCATTGTGGCGATTTTGGGGGTGCTGTTGTTGAGGTGTGCAGCAAATCTTGTTTGGAGTGTGTTTTCCGTGTTAAATGGAGGAATTCATGCATGCACATGGATCTTGGCAGAGGTCTGGAGTAATCTTCCCAGCAGTCTTACACTACCACTGCTGTTTCTACACAGAGCAGGGAGGTTAGCATGTTGGAAAAACATTAAATGCGAAAAAGAATAAAGTATGCATGAATGATACAGTTTCAATTTAGTTATAAGTAAACAGTTATTAATTTAAAAAAATTAAAAGCATGAGATTACAAAATGATAGTAAGATTACAAACATGCTGCCTTCATACATTTATATGCCATGTGATGACAGAACATGCTGACAGATACAATTCTGTCACATTCCTACCTTACTTACATATCTAACCAAACAGGATGTACTTCGGTTTTGTTCATACCCTTTATGTGTATATGTTTGAGACATGGCAGCTCATTCCTGTTCTGGCTGCTCCACACAATTATCTGTGGCAGTTATAACAATTGTGTGTCCTGTGTGAAAGTTTACTCAATTTGTATTTAATCATGTATTAAATGCTTCTTTTACATTAGTACTGGCTAATTGGGATAAAACTAATTATCTTTGGACCTGGAAATTGGTTTACATGCTCCCTCAGACTAATTGTCTATAATGTAATTCCAGTTACGCTGATGTAACACGTGACACATGTGGTTACTATGGTAAAGAAGTAGGTGTGTGCCGTTTTCACTGTTTGTAACATTTTGTTTTACTATAATTTATACCCTGAAGTTTTCCTGTTAAACCCTAACTCTGAATAGTTTTTAATATTCCTAATGCTGTTTTTTGTGTATATAAAGTCATTTCCGTGGCATCAAACGGTCGCGCTGGAGCATCTTACACTGATGCCAAAGTGTACCTGTAGTGTCAGTATCAGAAGCCGTTATTTCCATGGCATGAAATAGTAGCTGTGGCATCGAAACGCCAAAGAATGTAAAAACGTACATATTTGACACCTTAGCGTCATTATCTGATGCTGTGGGGTAAAATGCATTGGTATTAACCACAAACATGAGATGCAGATGTGGTTAAATTGACAAATCCTTTGAGAACACATAGTTAATGGCTCTGTGTGATTTGGTTATGCGTCATATAAGTTAGTTATTTGAATCCTGTCGCCTCTTTCTCATAAATCAACAAAGTAAATAGGAGTCGATCCAAATACGGTGGAAAAATGATTTAAATATCTTTATTTCACTTACTTTAGCCAAACACATGTTGGACTCCAGAACACCATTAATAAGTACTGCAAGGATTTGGTTAAATAATAAAAATAATAAATGTAGAGAAGCTCTCCAGGTTTCTCTTTACAAACCCAACGTGCAATACACTGAATTATATTACAGTACATCTAATTCACCTTCCCATTTGGTCTCCTATTCTTTACTTATGAGTTGACTGGTCATTTGCCAGATTGTCTCTCTGTTATCAAATTGTTTTTTCATGCAAATAAAACATTTGAAATGAACTGAACTTGGAGGCAGTGTTGGGTTATAATGTGTCGCAAGAACAGCGCGTGTTTAGCAAATACTGTACTATGCCACAGCAGACACGCAGAGAACACAAGCTCGGAATCAAATACTGATAAGGTTTGTTTGTTTTTTAAATATCATCCTCCTCTTAAATCAGTCCTGTCCTAGAAATTACTTTCCTATAAAACATAATTACAAATGAAAATATGTTTTCTAAGGAATGCAATGAGTTTATGATTTTTTGTTGAACAATTGAAGCACTTTCAGAAGTCTTTATAAATGTGTTGCAAAGTGGTCGTTTTTGGGCCATTGTCAGTCGAGAAAATGATTTAGATTAGGATTAAAAAAAGATCGTGAATTCATTTAAAAGCAGTTAAAAATATTCTAACCATCTGATGTTACTGCTTAAACACAACTATAGAATGCTTTAATAATATATATTTTTTAATGACATTAAAAGAAAAAACTAACTGCAGTTGTTTTTCAGAGTTGCTTAAATTCACCATAGATTGGAGGACTGAATTCCACATAAAACAAAGTTTACCTTACGTATCCCACAAATCCCTCAGCAGAAACCTTAAAAGGCGCCAAAGTACGATAACAATTAACGGTCAGTTTACTGATCGTGGTTAGTACCACTCATGCATTTTCTCTGACTGCACAGCAGCGTTCTGGCTTATGCTTAAGAGCTTTAATGTTTGACATAAAACCTGCGTTATCCAATGGGAGGCCTGCAGGCCTGGGAATGATTTGGAGTACAATTTGTTGGACGGTAACTGCATACTAGAAGTCAGCCTCTTTTGCACTTTTTTACTTTCTGTAGTATGTCGAATCGTCCAAAGTCCAAAACCTTTAAGTCCTTTAAGTTTAAGTCCAAAACCTTTGGTTTCACAATAAAGATTTTTAAGATTTAAAACAAGTTCATTGAACAATGTGATCATTGTCCACATTAATTTGTTTAGCCAACACACAGTACATAATATCAAGCATTTTGGTACAGGATGAAACTAGTCCAAAAACAGCTTTGTGTCAGGCAATGATTGAATCTGTACAATAAATAACATCCTAAATACCTAAACCATTGACTCAGACTTAAAAATCATAAACAGTGACTGAAAAAAAAAAGACAAATAACAAATAACATTCATTTAAAGTCAATTATATTGTCTTTATCTCCTTTAGACATGACAGTAAACTCTACTGCATCCTCAAGTGTTTCCCTTCTTCTCTCCTCTTTACCCACTGGGCTGTATTGCCTCATGGTTGAGCCGTATTCTTCAGTCATCATCACTTACACCATCACCAACATCCTCTGCCTCCTCCCTTTCTGCATCCTCGTCTTCTACCATGGTCTCCAGCGATGGCAGCAACAGCGCTCCTCCTCCACAGCAGAAATGAACACTCACTTAGACAGCTTCACCTACCACTTGGTCACCATGGAAATCATTTCCATCTCTGGGTGGGTCCTCTGTGTTTGTGGTATCTTCGGGAAGGACGTCCTTCTGTTAAATGTAGGGTACTATCTTTACTCTGTCACCTGGTATGGAGAGACCTTCTTTCACGTTCTAACCTGTGTGCAGCACTACTTGGCTGTCGTTCATCCCATCACCTACCTCAGCCTAAGAAAACACAAGGGGATCAGGATCAGAAGCATCACCATTGGCTGCATTTGGCTACTTAGCTTTGGTGGGATGAGTCTAGTTACTATAGAAAACATCTCCAAATCTATAAATTTATGCCTCTTCCCTTTTTCTTTAATCATCATCTCCTACTGCAGCCTTTCTGTTCTCTGTGTTCTGATTCGTCCAGGCCCCGCGGAGCAGGGCCAGGACCGAGACAGGGTTCATCGGTCAAAGCAGAGGGCATTTTATACCATCGTAGCCATTTTGGGAGTGCTGCTGGTGAGGTGTGCTTGGTATATACTTTGGAATGTGCTATCTATGATTGAATCAGAGATTAATCAATGTGTGGTGATCACCGGCCATTTCTGGTTTAATCTCCCCAGTAGTCTGGTGTTGCCTCTGCTGTTTCTACAGAACACAGGAACATTAGCGTGTTGTAGGACCAACATCAAATGATAATAGGGATAACATTGGCAGGAAATTAAAACACTTTAGGTACAAGGCAATATGAATGGTCAGAATATCTGGAAATATTTTTTTAAATAAATAAACAAAATATAATGTTAATTAGATATTCTTCATTTACTATTTTTTGCCACTTGGGGGGAGTATAACACATTTATGAAACATTCTAGTAAAGACTTGCCCAGTTTAATGCCTCATCGTAATGCTCTCAAGTCATTTATTTGCTTATTGTACTTTTTACTATGCTCATCATTATGTTTCAGTAGGGGTATGTTTTTAAATTTATCTGTGTTATAATTGCGTGAGCAAAGCAAATATTGTATTTATAGAAACAGCAGAAATTACGATTGGTGACATTGTATAAAGATCAACAAAGCTTGTGAAATAAGGATGTGACAAAATGAAAGACTTAGGAACAGAAGATAAAGACCCTGTTTGTTTGAAAGAAGCTTAATGCTAGCTGTAGATGGTGTAAGAGTAGTGGAGTCTGGAGCTGATGTGCCTTTTAATTAGCTCTGAGCTCTCTTTAGGTCATTTTCCAAACTTCGTACTACATTGTTTTGTATGCTTATGTGTTTACATTTTGTTTGGTTGGATTATCATGTGATGGTGCAATAATGTATTTAGATCAAGAGCCTGGTTGCATGTCCCTCCAGGATGATGCACATTATCCTTTAATGTGTAGTGGCAACTGTGTCAGTTGTCTTCTGCATTGAGAAGGACAAGGATGTTCGTGTTACTGAAGGTACTAATAATGGAAGCGCGTCTGCTATGTAAATGAAAAGTTGTCCTGGCTTTGCAAGTGTCTTTTCGAGTTTTGTCCCCTGCGTATCTGGACTCTGATCTCTTCAGCTGATCGCACATGTATATGCCAATTCAATTGTGTCTCTACTTTGCAAGTTATGAAACCAATAAACTTCATCTGCCGTTTTTACTGCTGCACATGCAAATAGCACCACTTCCTTATTCAGAGTCTCCAGCTAAATATGTAAAAAAAAATGATCGCATTTAGACCCATTCAACAAATCCCTGAAATCTTCTTTTAAATAAAGTCCATGCATAATCTGCACACCAAAATGTATGCACACAAACACATTTAAGAATAATTAAGAATCTGACATGTAACATTTTGAACCATTACATGCATTGTGGTACCAAGATAGAAATGGGAAACAACTATTAAACAAATAAGTGACTGGAAAACACTTAGAGTCATGATTCTTAGGAAATTACCAGGTGTGTTACTTTTTTAAAAAAACTGAAGGATTATATGATTCTGCAAGCAAAGAAAAATATCTTCACCCCACTAGTGATTTTGTGTCAACCATGTGTTGTACACATAATAATCCATTATTGTTAGACGGGAGTCAAATTAGCTTCAACTCAAAACAGGTGCTTATCGAAATTACGAGTCATAAAGACCATAACAATGAAGACCATAGCATGCAGTGTAGGAGTAAAACAGTAATGTTTACTTAAAACTTTTGCAATTGCTTTTCATACTGGAAATTAAAAATAAATAAATAAAAACATTTTTTTGTCTCAACTTTTATCTCACACTCACAGTAAGCAGACAGCATATTTGCAGCTGCTCTTTTTTCTTTTGACTACAATTGCTAAGCAAGAATATTAATAACGGCAGCGAACCACTCGAGAGTCAAGAAAGAAAATGTAACACAGTTTGCTAATGATTAGTTAAATAAAATATATAAATCATGTCTAAGTTCAGATGTTTTATTCAGATTCTTGCCCTGATTTTGTTTTGATTTTGCAACACAGAAGTTTTCCTGCTCTGTGTAGAAACAGCAGAGGCAACACCAGACTGCTGGGGAGGGACAGCCAGATTCCTAACATTAGTGTCCCACACCTGACATCGTCACTCACTTTGGAGGAGTAAATCACAATAACAAGCAGATTTCCTCCGAACCTCAACTGAAGAGCTCCCATTATAGCCATAATTGTGTGAAATGCCCTCATCTTTGAATTGTTTACTCGATCCTTGTCTCTTCCTTCCACCCCTCCCGGCCCTGGATGAATCAGAGCATGGACAACAGAAAGGCTACAAAAAGAGACAACAACTATGGAGAGAAAGGAAAGGAAAAAGGCTTGGGAGGCCATGGAATATGGTGCACAAATAATTAGACCAAGCGATGCAAGTAAAAGCAGCCAAGTGCACCCAATGACTAAATTTCTGATTCTGAAACCACCCCTGTTTTTCAGATGCAGGTAGGTGATTGGATGAACGATGGCCAGGTGTCGGTCCACACAGGTGAGGATGTGAAGAAAAATTTGTCCATTTGTGGTGCAAGTAAAAAAGTTCAAACCCAGCTCCATCAACCACGGTGCATCGACCATAACACCACAACAATATGAACCACACCCGAACATGCCGATCATCTCCATGGCGACCATGTGGTAGGTGAATACGTCAGAGTGGCTCGAAGCTGAGAGCCGTTTCTGCCGCCGCTGAAGACCCAGATAGAGGACAAGGAAGCAGAGAGGAAGGAGGAGGAGGATGTTGGCAACCGAGAAACAGGCAAAGCTGATAAAAGTTGATCTGAATGTAAAGCAGAAGACTATGGCAGAATCGAGAGAGTAGTAAGAGGAGGAGAGATTAAGAGGAAGAAGGGAGGCACTGGAGGAGGAGATGTTGACGGACATGACTGATTTTGACAGAAGGAATGAGGGAAGGGAACAAAATGACAAAATCTGAGTGAGACACAGAGAAAGCATTGGAAATAATAATGTAACCAGTGTATCAGTTAACATAGTAATTGGTAGTTTTTGACCAGGGTGGCTCTCGGTGGCTGGGTGGGGCCACACCTGGTGGGGTGGGATTCGAGCCTGCGGCCTTCTGCATCCCAACCCAATCCTCTACCACTGATCCACCAGCCCAGGATTAGACAGATCTTTACCAACAAAATCCAAATTAAAATATAAAAGTAAAAATAAACTATTGTGTAAAGAATCACCGCCTTCAATTCACTTCACTTTAGTACAGTAATTGGTTTTAAAAGGACTGTAGTACAAATACACCTGTGAGTCAGAATCCTGGTCAAAAACTACACAATGTTGACAACATTCATATACAGGTGTATTTGTACTACAATCTTTTACACTCATTCACTGCACTAAATTGATCTTTATTTCACTTTTAAAACCAGTTGGCTGTACCAGTAATAATTTATGATTCATTTAAAGTTGGTCCAATTATTTTCTCTTTTAGATTTTTAATTATTTTGGATTACTTGTAAAGATCTGTCTTTACTTTCACATAAAAGAGGTTTTGTGAGTTTTTTTAATAAGTAAATAAATAAAAAATAGACTGAATAATTTTGAAAAGCACTGTACAAATTAAATTGATATCAAATCCCTCTTTGATTACAAATTACATCCTTACAAGTTTAAAAATATAAATTGAAAGCAAAAATTAAAAATACTCACCCTTTCGAAAGAATGTCGGTTAACTTCTTTCAGCCCTGTTGCCAAACTGGACTGCAGAGGTGGGCCGCCTATAAAGTACAAATTGATGCTTCTGTGCAAGGATATGAGTGTGTCCGTGTGTGTGTGTGTGTGTCTGTGTATGTCTGTGTGTGTGTGTGTGTGTGTGTGTGTGCCTGCTTGTTTTATTTTCTTTGCATTTACAGTACGAGAATGGACAATCAGGCTGTCTGGGGTTTTTGCATGTCACAAAGTCATTAGCAGTATCTTATTTATGGATTGATATTTCATACTTTGTATCTCATTATGCAAATGTCCTGTCCAGGTTTTTAAAGACAGAGTACAACCCAGACTGATATGAATGTTATTAGTTTTTAAGGTTTTTGGTTATAAAAAGTATATAATTGGGTGAATGGACTAAAGAATATTAAATGCGTCAAAAATGGCTGCATTAGGTCAGAATTGGCAGGAGACATGTCTTCTCGTCTTCAGTCTTGTGGGTTTAAGGAAGTGCAGACTTACTAATTCATTCTTGTGCTGTCCATAGGTACAGGTCCAACATGCAATAAGTCCTGCAACCTCACAACTTTCAGTCATAAACGCTCAGCAGAATATTGTCAAATAGTGGCTGAAGTCTTTATTTATCTCAAGTGAAGTAAATTAACAGTACTAAAGTGTTAATATCACATTTATTTAAGTAGAGATACTATTAATATTATCTTCGTGTACCCTGTGTGATTGGAAGTGTCAATTACAGAACGTTATGAAATGATAAAACAGTAGCACAGTAGTAGAGAGACACAGATACTAATGTCAGCTCTAGTCATCCCTATCTTAAGTTTGCTATCATTAGTTATATAACAGGTTGTAACAGCTAATCTCTAAGTGTATAACATTAAGCATAGTTTAGTTTGACTGCATATAGATTCAGTATCTGCTTGAAAATTCACAAAAAAGTGGAAAGTGGAAATTGCCTGAAAACAGCAAAATGTAACAAAGTGAAACAGAATGGAAACAAATAACAAATCATTAAGTACATGAAGCACGTGACAGAGGAAAACATCTGTGAGGATAAAGAGGCTGTGACAAACATGAAAGAAACAGTGAGGTTTCTCAATGTGAGGTCTGACTGTTGCTACTCGATTTCCTTTTTCTTGTTGCACCTTCTTCTGCTGCTGTAGTTTAATGATGCCCAAAGGAATCTGCTCCACCTGTTTATTTTAATGTTCACAGCTCCTTATAACTCATAACAGCAAGGACAGATCATAAAAAAAGTCTTGTGGACACAGAAAGCCTGTTAATTTGCATCTTTTGGGCATTTGGTGCTTTTTTTATTTTACCTATTTGTCTCTTTTTGCTCAGCCTGTAGTATTGTGTCAGTGTTTTTTGGGTGTAAATTTTAGATTTTTTCCTCTCTTTTTTATTCACATTTCTCCTTATGGCCATTTTATATCAGGTTTTGGTCATTGTGTGTCACTTTGTTTATGTTTTGCATCTTTTAAATGAACTCTGAGACTTTTAAACAAGAAATATTAACTCACACTTCATATTAAGCTTGTCCCAAATACCATTTACTGGACTTCAGAATGTATTAACATTGTAAACATGGCCATTGACAATAAAGTTGTTCTAAGGTAGTTTCAAACTTGTTTATGTCTACTAACAAGCAGCCATTCGCCTTAATGAGCAAGTTTTTAAATACTATGTTATATTTGAAAAAATAATAATAATATATATCTTAAATATCAAAAGTAAAAACAGTAGGGGTGTCCCGAAACCAGTATCAGGTATCTGTTGGGATCCTGGCTTTGTGTGCTCCCCCCGAAAACCAGGTAGGTTGGAGATTGAAAAATGTCTGTTTCAGGATAATTAACAATGACAAAAGCAAAGCTGATTGAAAGTTGTGCTTTCTATATTTTTGGCTTTTGATTTTTTTCTGTGACAGTTGCTCCATTTCTAAAACACGGGTTGGTGCCATATTTGTTTAGGCAGAATAACAAACAATAATTGCTTACCTGCAGAGGACTGATTAGGATTTTACTGTGGAGCAACTAACACTACGCAGTTGTTCCCAGGGCAACAAATAGTGGAGCATCCAATAATAACCCTTTGGCATTAATATAATACGCCAAAGGACGTACAAACATTTGCAGTAACAAAGACAAGGCATTTTCTAAGTTGACATTTGTCCTGACTCACTGTAGTTCTTACAATATGGGAGTTTTCCTGCTCTGTGTAGAAACAGCAGAGGTGTTGCCAGAGTGTTGGGCAAAGAGAACCAGTGCCCTAAAAATATTACAACACACCGATTGTTTTCGCTTAGCTGTGGTGAGTTGTATAGTGCAGCACAAAGCAGAATCCCCCCAAACCTAAACAACATAGTTGCAACTGAGGCCAAGATGGTATGGAATGCCCTCTGCTTCGATTGGTCAACCCTCTCCCTGTCCCCACTCCCTTCCCCTGGCCCTCGGCGCATGAAAACTCTGATTAAAGGGAAGCTGCACAATGAGACAACAATTAAGGAGAAAACATGTTGTGCAAAATACAGGATGAGAAGGACGTCGAGGGACTTTAAAACTATCATACTCATCTTTGCACAACATAGCAACCAAATACACCAAATGATGATATTTCTGACTCTGGCCCAAGGGCCATTTCTCATGTGCAGGTAGGTGATGGGGTGAATCACAGCGAGGTAGCACTCAATGCAGATGATGTTGAGACAGAACATCTGTCCACACAAGACAGTGAAGAAAACATTGGCTGCCACCATGGTCATACTCAGGAGACCTGCGTAGACACCAGCACAGTAGAAGACGGATGCTAAGACATCTATTATGTCCATGACAACCATGTGGTAGGTGATGAAATCACAGGGATTTGCTGGAGCCAAGCCATGCTGCTGCCATCGCTTGTGACCTAGGTAGAGGATAAAGACGTGGAGAGGGAGAAGAAAGAGGATGCTGGTGCCGGTGAAGGCTGCGAAGATTAAATTTCCCACTCTGGACTCCAAGCAGTTGTATAACAGGGGAGGGGGAAAGAAGAGGACACCAACGTAGGAGGATGAGTTGGCTGACATGATGGAGGACTGAAGTGGAGCAGATGGAAAGACGGGTAGGAGCAAAAAATAAAGGTGAATGTATTGTGGTACCTATACTTTAGAACTCATACACATTCACAAGCCAGAATAATTTCCAACCAGTTTTATAACCAACCTTATCATATCTGGATAACACTGGAGCAGTTGGGGTTAAGTGCTTACATTCCAGTAACAAACCTGTTTCTCAAACTTCAGGCCACCACTGTTCCATGTACCTGTAAAGTATTCATGCCCCTTGAACTTTTCCACATTTTGTCACGTTACAACCACAAAAGTAAATGTATTTTTTTGTGATTTTATGGGATAGACCAACACAAAGTGGCACATAAAAAAAAACGGCTTTCAAAATTTTTTGCAACTACATATCTGAAAAGTGTGGCTGTAAGTCGGTAAAGAAGAGGAGCTGTTACCAAGATCTTTAAATACAACGTGGTGTTTCGGCTCAGATTGAGGTCGGATTACACCCCAAACAAACCGCTTGGAAGTCTGATACCAGACACCACAAACATCACATAAAGGATCTGAACCGTTCAGCTCTTAAACATTTGAAAACTTGTAAAACCTCTAAAGCCTATATTTTATGATAAGGGTCAGTATTTAAGTTCTCAGCTACACTAATGTAAAAAACAAAACATAACTTATTGTTAACTTGTACAAAATGTCTGTGTGTAGTTTTGATTGTGATAGTAACTTAAATTTATACTTACAAACATGAACTACACAGGGAGCCTGCAGGTTGAAAGAAATTAAATTAATTGCATTTTATGTATATAACTGTCTTTTGAGCTTAAAGGAGGCAGTACAAAATAAATGCATAAAACAACAAAGAACAACAAAGTTAATTGTCAACACTTTAATTTTATAAACTAAACTATTAAGTGACATTAATAGACAACTGAAAGAGTTATGTTTTAAAGGACACCCACCTTTTCAGTGGTGTTTACTTCTGGCCTTCCTCTTGCTGTGTTTCAGTGTCAGAGACCACACCAAACTGGCCTCTGACTTAAATATACATATTCAATATATTCAATGTATGTGTTTACGTGGAACAGAAGAAGAGCTGTGGGGGTTTTGCATGTCACAAACATCTGTCCCGACCTTTTGATACGGTTAATTTCTGCAGGCAAATGTTTCGTCACTGTCTTTGTGATGATCTGATCAGATCCAGTAGCTTGCTCGACAACACTTGAGCAGGAGGAAAATTTGTTAACATTAAATTGTGCGTTTATCTAATTAAAATAACTTTCTTTGCATTATTTCATTGTTTTACTGTAAGCCAACACACCAGAAGGTAATTAATCAGAAATAATTGCATGGATATATGTATTATTTTCCTTAACTTATGATCAAATATTGTTTTATTATAAACCTATAATCACATATGTCTTGCAAGATATTTAGTACCTGAACTGATCTTCGTGCCAATTTGTAATTTTATCAGATACTAATGCAAATTTAACTCATCATTTTATCTGTCGTGAACCATTGACAGAATTCAAATGACATTTATGTAAGCACTGACTACTGTGTATTCAAATCACATAAAGCAATTTAACCCAGAGCGGCTCCCGTTGTTATTTTACTCAAATGTGTGCCATGATGCAAAAAACACATTACTCGGAAAAGAACACATGTGATTTCTTGGTTTTTGTTTTGTCACACAAACAACTACATTAGCAGCAGAGCTAATATGTTTAGATCATGTATTAACTGGAAGTCACAGACTTAAACTTATATTTCTTTATGGTATATGTTTGTATTTGTTTTCATTGTAGATGGTAAATAATTTGATTATCCTGAACGATAACGTGCAGTACTTCAAGTGGCCACTTGCTGTCAGCATTTGTCTCTAGATTTTTTTTCACAGCATTTTGTTTTCTGACCTGCTTTGCTGAGTGAAATAAAAACATCAATCCACCTAAACCGTAATATGATTCAGCATTTATGAAAATGTAACTAAAGCTTATGTTTTTTAAGGTACACTGAAGGTAATTTACTGCATTAATCAAATGGAGCATGTCTTTTTTTATTTACTAAAAAAACTGAATACTGCTTCTACAAGGATAAATAAAAGGCAAACAGATTACTTCAAGAAGCAGTGTTAGCAGGGTTATATTACTAACTCAATATCCAATTAAGTTGAAGACATTACTCCTTGTTTGCTATATAGTAAATACACTTAATCCTGACTATGTAAATGAGGGTAGCGTCACCATACGTCCCTCCCAAAGTCCAAAGACGTGCATGTTAGGTTAATTAGTGACTCCACTAATTCCAGTAGGAGTGAGTGTGAGTAAAAATTATCTGTCTGTGTATCTGTTTCTGGCTCAACTCTGGAATAGAGTGGTGACCTGTCCAGGGTGCATCCTGCTTTTCACCCAGTGACAGCTGGGATCGACACCAACATTCCTGTGACCCCTAATGGAATATGCATCTAGGGAAGTGGATGAATGATGGATGTACATCGATCTACTTCTTAGATCCCTCAGAAAGTTTGCTATGAAATGAAAATGTAGCGTCCATGACTTAAACTCTATGTTCTGCTAACTGTAGTACAGTGTGATCTACAATCCATTTTATAGCTTGAACGCTGAATGACAGAAAATAATTGGTAAATGGCAACAACCAAACTCTGTGCGTTCTAGCATTGGAACAGGAACTTGGATTCTAGCATTGGAACACCCTGCTTTGCTGCCTCTGAAACATGGTGGGAATCATTGATGGAGCTAATATATCGTATTAGTCAGGAATTCTGTGTAATACAAGCAAATCGTACAAGAAAATGTCAAAGTATCCATCCGTGAACTGAACAACTCAACAGAAAGTAAATCATGCAGTTAAAACAACCCTAAATACACCAGTCATTGTATAAAAGAATGGTTACAGCAGAAGTTTATTGTTTTGGAATGGCTGAATCAAAGTTTCTGATCTTACTCCAACTGCTGTCGAAGGACCTGAAGCAACTAGTTCTTTCAGGAAGGCAACAAACAATCCCTGAGTAGAAGCCCTGCTCAAGCCGATGTGCTGACCTGATAAATGGTTACTGGAAATTGTGGCTGCAAAAAGAGGTCACCCCACCATCAGTGTAGTTATTGGTCCCATTAAATAACTGGATTCTAGTTTTAGAGCTTGTGTGAGAATATGATCGTGCTTTAGATCTAAGTTTATGGAAAAACGGTTCAAAAAATAATTCAAAGAAGGTTCACAGCCTTTCAATAATACTTTCTAAATACTGTGTAAAGAGTTTTTATCATTCACACACTCTCATTCAGTGGTCAAGGATGAAAAACCCACTGGAATCAAGTTGTGGTTTGTGGACATCTGCTACCAAGTGAGCTACAACCACCTCTTTAACTATAGCTGCACCTCAATATCCTATGAATAAATAATTTTTTTGAAGCAACTTTCCCAGAAGTTCTTAGAAATGTCAATGTTTTCTAGACTTCCAGAGAAAATGTTATCAGTAAGTTTTACTTTTGATTAAATTTAAAGGGGGGATTCCTCTCAAAAGATTTGAATACTTTGTTCAGAAAAAAATATAAGCCACGCAACACAAACACACACATGGAGAGTTTCCTGTTGTACTGTGCAGGAGCACAGGGGGAGGAGTGAGGAGGAAAAACAGAAGGGGGAGGAAAAGTGGGAGGAGAAGAGAAAAGGAATGTCCGACCCCGGCATTGTGTTTAGTTATCGCACAACCAGAGAGAGAGAGAGAGGAGGCAGGGAAGAAGTGATTGTGCTGGGAAGTAGAAAATCTCAGAGAAGGGGGTGTGAATCGTTTACTCAGCCTTCGACTTAGATTCAGCTCTCTCTCCGTGGTTGGAAACTGCTGACCTGAGTTGACTGCAATCATTGTCAGTAGTTTTACAGTCTTGTTAAATGATTCAAAGTCTGAACAAGGAACTGGAGGAATGATTTATTGTTTGGACACTGGGTCCTTTTGAAGATTGGAAGCCTTGTCGTCCGGATTGGGAGCCAGATCAACTGATTTCAAAGCTGATTGGAAGACTAATTGATTGGTTGGAAGGCTAGCTGATTACCTTTACACCTGAATAATCAATCACTAGTCTAAAGTAAAGAGCTTTACTGCTTCAATTCCCTAATTGACCTCATCTGACATTTGATTGGTTGAGTCTGATTGACAGCCAGAAATCCTGATCCGCTGATTGGATACTGACTGATTGATTAGAACCACTCTCGGAGTTGTTCTGTTGGCCTCAGGATGAGCAGCACTGGAGAAGTGATGTGTGAGGGCTGGCTGCGAAAATCACCACCAGAGAAAAAGCTACGCCGTTATGTGAGTACAAAAACAGTTCAAAACTAAAATCGCAAAAAATGTACACGGGGTTCACAATGATGGGTCCTGGATGTAAGTCTTTTCCATGTTTTGGGATTTTAAGGGTTCATGCTACAGCACTAGGTTACCTGACTCCTCATGAATGTTCTCCTGTGTTGTTTTTTTAATTAACCCTGAAGATTAACTCACTATTTACACACTGAGTCATAATCATAAACTAATAAAACATTCAGCAGCTGTCTACTGCTCTGAATGGACAGAGGATAATGTCATGTCTTAGTTTTACTTTGGTTCACCGGATTTTATCATATTATTTAATTTTTTTTTAAAGAAAAAAAGTTTAGCCTAGCTACTATGCTAGCTGTCATTTAAAACAATTACTTAATATACTGAATTTATGCTGATTTATCAATTCATTTACATTGAGTACTACCAAGGTTTTGCGTTAGTTTTCGCTGCATTTGGATACAAACATTTGATACCCTATACACTGATTTTTACGTGTCACGGAGAATTGACAACTTCATTTTTAAATTGTGAAAAATATGACCAACATTATGGAAATCTTGAATGATTTAGCATTAGCATGTAGCAGTCATTTCTGTGTGCTCCTATTTTGTGATATATATTAACATTTGTATTTCAAACAACTATTCCCAACTAGTTAACCTACTAAAATGTAATAGTACTTTGCATGTTTCACAACTAAACACTCACACACTTGCCATGTGCCTCAGACTTGCAGACAATAAATTGTACAGTAAAATGTCACATATCAAAATACAATAAAGAACTGAAGAAGGCTGTACATGAGCAATGTGGTTCCTAAAAGTAAAGAAGCAGCTTTGGCAGCTACAGTCCACACACACAAGCACACACACACACCCACACACACGTACATACACCCACACACACACACACACACGCACACACGTGCAGCATATCTGGCATACCTTGGGAGTGAGTTGAGCTAATCTCATCTCCCCTTCGCTGCTTTCCATAATCTTTCTTTCATTCTTAACAGAGAACAGTTTGTCTTTGGTAAACCTCTTAGTTCCTTTTGTTTGTCATTTTTTTACTTTCTCTTCCTCTTGTCAAATGTTTACTTTTGCGCGAAGGAAACCCACAATCTGGATGAGCAGCTGAATTCTGTGCAGATCTGAACTGGCAACCTGACATATTATAAGAGATGATGCATGAGAGAACTTCAAACTGCCCCAAAATTACTTGTTTGTTATGAGGACTTATTTCCCCACGATCAGCAGGTGGAAGCAAAGAGAAGAAGAAATTTCGGAGTCAAATGTGAATTAAGAATTAAAAGGAGAAGAGAAGAGGTGAAAGAGGCAGAGGAGCCCAGTAATCAGAATTTGCACACATTCAGCCATAATGGCATATACAGCCCAGTGGGTGTACAAACTTACCAGCTGGGTGTCTGCTGTCAACACACACACTCACATGAAGCAACCTGTAATGGCTATGTGTGCATGTCTCCATGTGCTCATGTTAAGTGTTAGGCCAAGTTTGTTTCGTGTACCTCATATTACGCTCCCCGTTCTGTCAAAAACGGAGTTATGTAATGAAGTAATCGCTCTCAGCTGGGCCTGGTTGGAAGAGGGGGCCTCCCTGAAGATTTAGAAGATTTGGAAACACAAGCACACATGGATTGGAGCAGAACCAAATGGAATGATGTAAATTCTGCAATCTCTAGTACAATAACAAACATAAGGCCCACTCATAAGGTCAAGCACAACTGTTTGAACAGTTGTCCTGTGACCCTGATTCGTGTTCAGATATTCTGATACTAATAGTGCCCTAAATTATAGGAGAGACACAAAAACAAATCAAAAACCAGATAGCTGTTGAATTTACACATCTGCCTGTGTTATTCAATCATTAGTGAGTTCGATACGAAACAGGCAAACCTGACCCCTTAATAAAGGTCCACAAGCCTGTTCTCTCAAAACAAGTTTCTCACAAGTGGAATGAAGAGGTCATGTCTGACACTTATCCTACATTTTGTGTGTGTGTATATGTGTGTGTCAGTGTGTGTCAGTAATAAAGATCCCCCAAGAATTTAAAAGGCAGTTTGTAAAGGGCGAACATGGTGGAAGAGTGGTTAAAGTTTCCCCCTCCCACATCTGCAGTAGTAGGTCCCTGGTTTGAATCCAGGCTGTCTGAGAGGAGTTTGCATGAACTCTCTGTCCTCTAGTGGGTTTCCTCCCACTGTCAAGAGAAATGGCCTGAGGTATGGATGTTTTCTGTGTCTGTGTCCAGTGTCTCACCCAGTGACAGCAGGGATTGGCTCCAAGCCTTGTGACTCTAGAGAGGACAAGTGGTTTAGATGGAGTAGAGAAGAGAGAAGGAACAAACATTGTTGTCTTTGTTTGAGTTGGGGTTAGAGGGAGGATCTAGTTTTGAAAAAAGACCTTAACAATTTTGTTCTAAAACAATTAAAACATATTAATTTTGCAAAACTGAAATTCAGGTTTATTTCAACCTATTTTATACTTTTAGTCATAGTTCCTGTCAGCACTAAACTCACAAAGTCAATTATAAATGGCTTAACGTGTCAAAGTTCAAAGAACAACTTCATTGTTAAATGTTAAATATGGTTAAAATGGGATGCAGCGATTCCCCACCTGGAGGTCTGTGATTCCATCTTTACGTGGAAGTTGTCATATTTGTAAATTGAATTTGCAAATGAACTTGATTCAAACGGTGACATTGAGCTTGTGGTTGTGAATTCTTTAAGCTTAAAAATGTAATGCATTTAAACCTGATAAAGTCTTCACTCTTTCACAACCTGTGACAGTGTGAATGCTCGTGTTTCCCAACACTTCCGTCTGACTGTTTTGTAGTAATGTGCACGTGGATATTAACATTTAACTTGGCGATGACAATACTGATAGTATAACACTGTGAAACATGAGGCAGGAGATGAGTTAACTGCCCTATTCATGTCAACTCTAAAGACATTTAACTTCACTCAGTGTTTACAGCCACTCTAGTCAGAGTGAAAGTGTTAAGTCAGCATAAAATGTGAAGGCAATAAGAGGAATTATCATTCGTGTCTGGTGTTAATTTTGGTTTGTAGGAAGGATGGAGGAAGAGTTATTTTAGATGCATTGTGCCCTCATCCTGCTGGGGTCAAAGGTCATGGAGGAAACAAAACAAAAGGAGAGGAGAATAAAAGGTGTTCGCTGTTACAGAGTGAGATGTTTTCATTATTACCTATGGTTACTGATATTCAGGCAGCTCATTGTTGACTATAAAAGGGAAATTCACAGAGTGAAGTGACATTTTACAACATGACTGAAAGTAAAAGCTAAAACATTGTGGCATAGATGTAGTTCCTCTTCTACAGATCCCGACGAACCATTTTAAAGTATTTACCAGTTGCTAAAATGCATTAAATGCAATGTGTTAACACTTTTCTATTAGTTGCACACATCTTTTACATTTACATATTTTTAAAAAGTAAGCACGTCACTCAGTGGCTCAAAACGTTTTTGAATTAACTGTGTCAAACAAAAGGAAAACACGTTCCCAGCTCACAGCTTACTTGAAAACCCTGCTGTACATGTTTGCAAAAAACCTGTATGCAAATTTCTTCCATTAATAATCCGTCCTTATCCACCTATTGCTATTCACAGTTCTGGATCAAAAATGAGGGTAACATCTAGCCGGATAGTGATGAGAATCTATGGCATAATTGAAAGGAGTTAATGCCCTTAATCCAAAATTCAGAGTACTTCAAGTCTTCATTTTTGGTTTTTGAATATTTCCACCCATAAGTTTCAGTTTGTTTCCTTTTATTTTATTGTATTTTCACTTTATTTACAGTGTTTATTGTTGTCTCTTTTTTGTTCTTGAAGAAAGAATACATTACAAATGCTGTGCTGTGATTGTCTGAATTGGTTCAGTTTAGATGCTCACTGTAGGTTTTCCATTGCAAAGACAGTTAGCTTCAGAATGACCTGCACATAGGAATTAATCAAGAAAATCTTCTAAGGAAATACTTTTTTCATAGTATTTCAACAGGTTATCAATGATTTCTAGTCCAAATGCAAGAGTGCAACGGTGTTTAGGAAAAAAATCATGGGATATTCGGGATATTGATAGATGTATTTTATACTTTGTTGTCCATTGTGTAATGAATGATTGAAAGACATCGTGTTGTGTTATTCGAGGGGAAAAAATAACTTTTGTCGCAGTGTAAGAGCATGGGTGAATTGCTGAACAGACACCAGTTAAGAAAAGACACAAAATAACCAGAGACTCTAAATGACCAAAACAAAAAAACACTAAAAAGAGAGACAGACACAACAACCAAAAGAGACATTAAATTAACAACTTAGAACAACCAAAAGGATAAAATGACCCCAAGTGATGTAAAAGTAAGAAAAAAAAGAGATCACAACAGCAAAATGAACCACAAACAGATCCAAGACTATCAACAATAGACCCCGAGTCTTGTGTAGAAAAGTCATTTAAGTAGAGTTTTATGTAGCAAAACAAAAATATTAAATATGGTCCACACACAGTATCTGTCCTTACACTTTACTTGAAATGTTGGTGTTTATAATTACAGTTTACAAACACAACACGGTTTTCTTTCTGTAAATAACTTTTCTACTCACTCTAAAATGCATCATCGGACTAACTTTTTAAAGCACATATTTATTAATTAATGCTGTAGATGGATTTCTGAAAAGGCCTAGCATGTAAAGGCCCAGACCCAAAATGATGCAAAACGACCCAAAATGATTAACATGCAAAATTTTGTTATCCAAATAGATGCAAAATGAGAAAGCAGACACAAATGAACTAAAAACTGCCAGAAACGCATGAAAGATTAACACAACCACTCTCAAAGCAGCCTAAAAAAAGGAGTGGGTGGAGGGGCTTTCCCCAGTCTGTCCATCCATAGTGGATGCATAAAATAAATGAAGTATTTATGAATGAGCCATGTTTAATAATAGATTCCTAAAACTTATGAAGTTATGTCACAGGTCACAGTGTTTAGTGACTATACAAACTACATCATTTTTTTTATGAGTGTAACCTTAGAAAGGCCTTTACACAGATTTAGAAGTTTCTGCTACAACTTTGTCCAGCTCCTTTAATAAGAACGAATAGACAAATGTTTTTATAAAAGTTGCTGCTGCCCCGCTGCTTTTATTTGCCCAGCAGCCTGAAGACGACAGATGATCAAACAGAGGGAGCGGGACAGAGAGTAAGCACGTGCTGCCATCTTTTACCGGTATTTCCTTTACAGCTACTTCCTCTTCCTGTCTGTGTTTGGAGAGAGAGCAGAGGAAATGTGCTGCCTAGTGTCTAATTGCTGTGCACTTTGATCAAAACACAAGCAAGCCTGTGGGGTCACGTTGGTTTCGTTGAGAAACACTAATAAACTGGGATCGGAAGAGAAGGATTTGTCCTGGTGGACTAGTGGAAACCTGTGTGAGTGTGTGTGTGTGTGTGTATGAGCACATGCTGATAATTAATTAAAAGTCCTGCCTCATGCTTTGCTTTTCACCTTTAAATAATCATGAAGGGTTTTTGCCACACAAGCACACACATAATAACTGACTGCACACTTACAGTGGAGGCCTCGCACTAAAATATGTGCCACAAACACAGACAAGTGGTGAGTCATGTGTGAAATATTAGGTGCCATTCTGTGGCTCGGTCATAAAAATGGACCCTGCCCATGATGCTCAGCGCATGATGGCAACAACAAGACGGAAGTGTCAAGCCTTTAGCAGTTCATTGTGTGTGTGTGTGTGTGTGTAAGATGTTTAATTAACTTTCATGTGCAGTGGAGTGTAAAGTTTCATATTTGTCGAGAGAGAGAGAGAGAGAGAGAGAGAGAGAGAGAGAGAGAGACTGATGCGCAAGACTCACAACATGTTGGCAGTTGTTGGAACTGCACCTCAGAAGTTCTGATCATTCCACCTGGTTGTGACACCTTTTAAGTACAGGGCCTCAGATTCGTCATAGAAAATAAATATATACATAAATAAAAGCCAACAATTCAGTCACTTTCCAAAGATGCACATCAGATACCTGGAACACTGAGCCCAGGATGATGTTATGACCTGATATGAATGAAACCAGTTGCAACTGATGTAATTTCCATTCATAAAAGAAAATTTAGGGAAGTTGCACTGGTTAACTGGTGTTTCAGGACACTGGACATTATCTCAGTGTCAGGGTTTTATAAGCCCTCCATCTTAAAAAGCACATTTATAGAGTTTAGCCCCTTTCCATTTGTTTAATTCCATGATCACGTCACTAAATTAACTATTTCTACTTTCTGCTAAACCACAAAACCTCTTTAGCCATCACAAAGTAGCAAATGAGCAGAATCTTGTTAGTTTGCAAAGTTGTTGTAAGAAAACTCGTGCATTGTATGTCTTTTGATATCAGGTGAAGTCAAGTTCTTTATTTGCCTTTTGCAAATATACATGTGTCTTAGTCACAGGGTGTGACACAACCACAATTATTTCAAACAGAAATTTAAATTATGATGATAGTCAGAGGCAGCTCCTTTGTGTTGTTTAGGACAAGATGATATGGCAAATACCATCATGCACACGTTGGCTGTTTAAGTTACGATCACGGGTAACATGAGAGACACGAACGTAAAGCGCCCAATGTATTTGTGACTACTCTCAATAAAGGTGCTTCATTGGGACACGGATTACTTTATTTGGTTCAAACTGACCCCCCCCCCCCCCATAGGTTTGGGTGTCCTACTCAGTCATATTATTTTATATCACATTTTCCGCACAGCAAGGAGGAAGGCATATTAATAAAATGCTGGTTGGAAAGTGTGTTGATGAACGTTATGAGCACTCAAAGTTGGCACGTGCGAAGGGACATGTGAGGCAGCAAGTGAACAGTTGGCTCTCACAGTCAGGATGCAGGAGAAATGAGCAGGTGTAGAGGCTTGAATAACACTGGTGAAGGCCAAACTGTGATAGTCAGGTAACAGTGGACAGTGATTAGTATAGTGTTAAGCAACACAAGTGGGGCTTTAAATGTTCAAATTTGTAATGACATTTGGTGCTGTTATTTATTTTAACTTCAAGCTCGCTCTGCGTGTCTCTCCAGGCATGGAAGAGGCGTTGGTTTGTTCTCCGAAGTGGTCGCTTGACTGGCGAACCAGATGTTTTGCAATACTACAAGAACCAACAATCCCGTCGTCCTATCGGGACCATCAACCTGAACCTGTGTGAACAGGTAAACCGCCACGAGACCGTCCACCCACTATGAGCATTTTTTCTGCCACTATTATTATTATACTTTTTAAATTTGCTAACCTTTGATTCCATTCTACATATTTTTACAATTTATTAAATTCGGTCATATGGGAATGTTAAATGCCAGCTCCCATTCTCCTTCAGGTGGATGCCGGCCTGTCCTTCACAAAGAAGGAGCTGGAGAGCAGCTTTGTTTTTGACCTGAGGACAGAGGAGAGGATCTGGTACCTGGTCGCTGAGTCTGAAGAGGACATGAACCGTTGGGTGTCGGCCATCTGCCTCCTCTGTGGCTTCAACCCGACAGATGAGGGTACATCAGAGAGATGGATGGATGGGTCAAAATATTTTTGCTCATTTTGCTTCTTTTGCATTGGAAATGGATGGATGTGTATGTGTGTGTGGGCTGTGGCTGAGTCAGTGTGAAAACTTGTGGGAGGAGTGAAGAGAGAGAACATAGAAAAAAATGTCTTCATGAGTGTGTGTATGTGTGTGTGTGTGTTTGAGTGACTCAGATGTGTATATGGTTTTACATTTTAAAATGCTAAATTAAATGTCTTACATGTGAACTTGTTTTGTGATGACAGCACTTAACACTTCAGCTCCATATTTCTTAATACTTGGAAAATTGATACTGACTCATAACATGGACTCAAAGGATTACGGTGATTAGCCCACAGCGAGAGCTGCAGTAAGGACTTATAGTCAGATGTTAAGACAGTGTAGAGGAATTTTTGCTCGTAGATCCCATCAAGACCATAAAGACCAACTTTATTATAACCTTATGTATAACACTTTTTTAATGTCTATAGCCTATATGATTAGGGTAAATGTAACTTATCTATGATGAATGGATTCCACTTTTAACTGCTGTAATATTTATCATACTATTAGGTGAATTTGCTCCCAGCTGGGTTTTCTTATTTACAGTTAGTTACACACAGTCTGAACACACTGTAAGCCACAATTAAATCAAGTGTCCTCTTAATTAGTCACTTACAGTGTATGTGTTATCTTTTCAGTATTTTTGCCATTTCTTTAAATAACAAAAAAAAAGTAAAAATCAATAAATCAAGAAAATGATCCCAATTATTAAAAAAGAGGCAAAGATGTGTGATAATAGTTTATAGGACTATTATACCAGTAATGCAATAAAATTACTTAGCTGTAACTTATACTTCTGCATATAATAATTAACTGCCATGAAGGAAACTTTCAGCGAGATGATTCTCGATAACCATGCACTGTATAACTGCTCCACATTATAAACAGGGGTGCTATTCATCCTTTTCCTGCCCATTTTGCAAACATGAGAGGTGAAAAATAATGTGCAGTCAACTAACTACAGCCTCTTATGTAGTTGGATTAAGAGCCTCGTAACTCTTGAATATTTGAGGACTGTATATAATGGTCAGCAATGGTGGACGATGTACACGAAAAGATGGAAGAACTCAACTCAAGTGTAAATACTTCAAAATTCAAATTAAATACAGTAAGTGAATCAGGGTAAACTCAGCACGACAGTAGAGATTTACAATGGTTCCAAACACTCATAATGCTCTGCAGAGAGACACACTGTGGATGTGTTATTTAAAGAGTCACTTTTTTCCTACAGTTCCAGAGACACCTCCAGTTTCTGGCTCGGCCCCTGTTACCGTCATGCCCCCAACCAATGGCATTGGCACCATCACCACGGTAACAGGATCAGTACCACCACCTTACGACCCAGTGAGTGTGCAACCCCTTGAGGCTGACAGCAATGCAGGGGAAGAGGACTACATGTGGTTGTCGCACTGCCAGAGTCACATCAGGTAAAATCATCTGCAGATGGTCTTTAATTCTCTGTGTGAATATGTTCTTATCAAGTAAATAGGCAATTTTAATGAGACAGAATATTGATAAACTGAGTATGAAGACACTATTAGATGGATTGAGTTTCTCTTATCCAATAAATGTGAGAGACTGTTTTCAATGTCTCTGTAATGCTGACGAAATGTTGAGCAGTAGTTGAAAATGAAAGAAAAAATAAAAACACTAAATTAGTTGTAATACTCAGAATGCTGCAGTCCCTATTTCTTGTTAATCCTACAAAGCTCATACAGTTTATGTTGAACTTTAAAAATATAAAAAAATTAAGCACCAGAGATGAGGATCTCAAATCTATCCTGAGGTTAGAAGTACTTTTAGTTTTAGCAAAAATTCATGTCACGAACATCCACTAGACTCTTTGTGATGCAGATGACTTTTGTTTTAAAATGAACAGACAAAATGCATATAAAAAGGTGAACCTTTCCACTGTGGTTCAGACTAAAGAACACCAGCTTAAGGTAACTAGGGTAAACAGTCACAGTTACAGGTTCAGACGTGTTGAATCTAGCAGGGGGAGTAAGACATTTATCTTAGCCTGGATCACACCCACATGTTATTTTAAAGGGCTCTCTTCACAAACCTTCACAGGAGCCTTTAGAACCACCTTCATTCCTTAGCTAAAAAGATTTCTATCTATCCGGATAGTTTTGGTTGTGATTAGCTGAGGTGTGAAAATACAGATGGAGCCCAAAAGCACTAACTCATTAAACTCCATAGACTTAATGTGACCTGTTTCAGTCGGACGTCCTTTCTTACTTTTGTTGTTATTTTATGTTTCATTAACTGTTCCTTGAAATTCTTTGTCTGCAGGCCTTCTTTAGGATCTTCCACCTCTCTGGAAACCGACGACAACCTCTACCCTCCTCCCTCTGCCACATCCTCCTCCTCTTCCTCTTCCTCCTCTCCTTCCCTCTTTTCCAACAGGGGGTCGGCCCCTTGGACAGTTGCTTCCATGACAGGCCCTCTCAGCCAGTCTCTGGATGCCAGTGTGACCTCTGACTTCCAGAATCGAGGCGGCAAACCTCGCTGTCACCCCTCGCCACATCCCAGAAAGCACTCCTTAGATTTCCACCTGCGTCCAGTGGCAAAACCATTCACTGATGATACACATTCCACTGTGCAACCAAGTGCTTATTTGCAAAACACCAGTTACCAGATTCCTCGTCCAGCATCCAACGTTCAGCCACGACCCCCTCGTCGCCCATCCTCAACCCCAAGTGTAGACTCTCTGACTCCGGCAGAGGTCCATGCTTCCACCCCGACTCCTCCTCCACGCCCACCGAAGCCCCCAGTCATTGTAGGCCAAGTTGAGAGCTCAGCTGTGGGCACAGAACCTGCCACGCTCCCTCGATCCACCTCAGAGCCAGAGAAATGGGATGGATATGAGGAGGGAGGAGCAGGTCTGCCTAAGAGCAATGCAGTCACTATGCCAGGACGCACACAGACAGGTAAAAAGACAAAATATGTCCTAACTTAGCTTTTATTACTTCAGAAAGGTGTTTAATCAAGCTACTCAAATCTTAATATTGCTGGTTTTACCTTTTGGGATTTGGTTTTATAGATGGTGGTGGGTGAATTTTCTATATAATTAATTTTACACTAGATACATTTTCCACAGCAAATTACCTAAATAATTTTGAAAAAAAAAAAAGTGTCTTCTTCTGTCACCACCAGTACTTTGTTCCCTTGAAGCCACAGCTGAATAAATAGGCCTATATTTAAGAATGTCACATAGTATCAACATAAACGTTGGATTCCAGTATTTTATTATCCATTAAAGAAAGATTATGCTTAATAAAATATAAGTCTTTACTTATCAACACTTCTCCACCTCAGGCTCCCTGCTGCTGCTTGCCGGTTTTAAAAATAAAAATACATTGGTACACATTAATATTTTACGTTGAACTCGTTTAAAATCATAGCTTACCTCTTGTATTGTATTGTACTATTCCACTGAGGATGCACCTTTAATAATCAAGTTAGTTAAACTGACCTCTGTGACTACACTAATTTCTGTGAATTCTCAGGATGTAAACTGATGTTATTTGCCAGCTTGACACTGCTGTTCAAATGTTTTTTCTAAGGACACGGATTAAAAGCTTGATGAACACATACTTTCTTTCTTAGTGAATGCCCCCTCAATCAAGCTACATTCAGATCTGTTTAAGGTCTATTTCCTCTCAGTATATGTGTGAGATTGACATTGTGAAAACATTATTTATTATTTTAACCGTGCTTAATGCAGTGCATAAGATTATGTAGTGTTATGAAGTTTGACATTTTGGAAAAAGTGCTAATGAGTTTTCTTGTCTTACAATTATTTGTTTTATATAGTAAACAAATGAGGCATGACTTGTCACTAATGCTGGTGCTTCTAAACTGTGGACGGCCAGGTTGGCAGTTTTTCTTGTTTTCAGTCTTTATGCTGAGGTCAACTAACCTTCTGGCTCCAGTACCATTCATGACACATGAGAGTGATTTCAATCTTACTCTGAAACTCTGAGCAAGAAAATCTTAAAATGTTTTCCTTTTTAAGAATGCACTGAGATGTACTGTGTATCATTTTGTGTTTCAGTTTGTGAGTCTTTTTACATCCCTCGGTCTCTGTCTGACAGAGCAAGCCTGTTTGAGTTCAGTGAGAGCTTCAACAATTACTTTGTAAGTTGGAAAGTTTAAACCTCACAAATAAAAAAAGCCCAGCTTTATCTATTTTATATATTGGCTTTACTAAAATGTATCTTATCTCTCTTGGGTTTTTGTTCTTTTTTATTCTTAGTTTAATAAAGGCATGGTACCTTTGGGTAGTGTGTGCTCTGAAGATGATGATGTGGATGAAAACTATGTGCCTATGAGTGCTGCCACCACTGAGCCTCCTGTTGCACCAAGGTTAGTCATATGAGAGACATCATAAAATATACAATACGATCATGTCTATTTAATTATTTTGTTTCAAAGGAATATGCTTAATTACTTAGTTACATAGATTTTAGATCTTACCTACATACAGTATCGTATATTACAAGGTCAAGTTAAGGCAAACAGTTAAATTTTGACAGCCCTAAATGGTTTCATTTTGAACTAATGGCAGTCTCATCAACTAAGATCAGAGATGGTCACAAAACTTTAGAGACAATGTGTCTTTATTCTAAGTTCGTGTGAAGTTCTTATCACCATACAAGTGTGAAAAACAACATTATTTACCATCCAACTGGATAATTTCGAACAACTTCAATGTACTTTTTTTTTTGCCCTTGTAAATGTACCTTATACGGTTTAGCTATTTGCGTAGTCTGCACCTCTAAAAAACAGGAAACCTGGAAAGTCATTAGTATCCTTGAAGTTCCAAGCAAGATCCTGTTCACTGCAGTATTAAGAGATCTTCTCTGATATTCCAGAACCACTAATAACCACATTCTACTTGAACCGCTTCAAAGACCAAATAAATCCTGTAAAATTATCTGAAGTCTGATCTGAATCTGAATCTTAAGCCTAAAGGAATAAAAAACAACAAGATAAAAGAACTGTGGAATTCCTTTCAAATTTAGTAAAAACCACCTAAACATGTCGTAGAACACTTTGGGGATAGCTGAATTGTATTGGGAGCTAGTTCAGTTCAATAATGTTTCAAAAGATTTATTGTCTTGCAGGGTGCCTCCAACTCTTCCATCTGACCCTTTTGTCCACATCCAAGATGGAAACTATGTCCCCATGACCCCAGTCACACCATCACTTACCACCCACCCTACAACTGTCACCAGTGACTTGGCTTCCCTGGGAAGACAAGTGCCTCCACCTGCTCACATGGGTTTCCGTAATCCATTGACTCCTATCACTCGGCTAACCCCGCCACTTCGAAGAAATGCTATCATAAACGCCAGTGTTGCAGAGCTTGAAGCCCTGCCCCCTCCGATCCACCGCAACTTGAAACCACAACGAAGAGGTAAGCGCAACTATATCACGAATTTATTACTAATAGAGTATCTTCAAAAGACAAAATGGTTGTTCATGTTTAATTTCTTTATTATTACGCCTTATGTTGATCCCCACTCACTGAACTTACTTATGTCTGTTACAAATGCTAGTAATTTAAACTCACAGAATGATGATGAGTTTTGTCATTTTTATCAGTTAGGACAGTTTGTAAATGTATTTTTAGTAAGTGTGTAAACAGCATAGGTTTACACTCTTTAAGTTTTCTACTACTGTTGGGTTTATTTAGCTTATTCTTAGTAAATAAAATAGACTCAGACACATCTAATGAATAGAGCTTTTAAACAACCACAAAAACATTACTGGACTCGTGTGATATAGCCAAAAGTGCATATGAAACACTAAGGACAATTAGGGTTTCTTTAAAGTGATCAAGTCCCTGGGTGGGCTTGAACCACCTATCTCTCAGTTAACAGGCGACCAATTAGGGTTAGGGTTTGCGCCACAGAGACAGCTGTATTGGTAGTTTTAGGGGGCGTGGCTACAAGTGTATAACTCTAACCCTTTCAAAATAAAACTACTTTTAAAATAACTAGAGTTATCTTGAAACCACAACATACCTGGGTGGGCTTGAACCACCAACCTTTCGGTTAACAGCTAAACGCGCTAACCGATTGCACCACAGCGACATCTGTGTTGCTAGTTTTAGGGGGCGTGGCTATAAGTGTATAATTCGAACCCCTTCAAAATAAAACAATGTCAAACATAGCTAGGGTTTTCTTGAAGCCACCTCGTCCCTGGGTGGGTTTGAACCATCAACTTTTCCGTTAACAGCCGAACGCACTAACTGATTGCGCCACAGGGACATCTGTATTGCTAGTTTTAGGGGGCGTAGCTACAAGTGTATAAATCTAACCTGTTCAAACTAAAACTACTTCTAAAATAACTAGGTTCATGTTGAAGCCACCACATCCCTGGGTGGGCTTGAACCACCATCCTTTCAGTTAACAGCAGAACACGCTAACCCATTGCGCCACAGAGACATCTGTATTGCTAGTTTAAGGGGGCTTGGCCAACCTTGCACCATAGAGACAACTTAAGGGGGAGTGGCTACAAGTGTAGAATTCCAACCCCTACAAAATAAAACAATGTCAAGCATAGCTAAGGTTACCTTAAAGCCACCACGTCCCTGGGTGGGTTTGAACCACCGACCTTGCACCACAGAGACAGCTGTAAAGGGGAGTGGCTACAAGTGTGTAACTCTAACCCGTTGAAAATAATACTACGAACGCGCTAACCTATTGCTCCACAGAGACATCTGTATTGCTAGTTTAAGGGAGCGTGGCTACAAGTGTATAATTCCAACCCCTACAAAATAAAACAATGTCAAGCATAGCTAGGGTTACCTTGAAGCCACCACATCCCTGCGTGGGCTTGAACCACCGACCTTTCTGTTAACGGCCAAACGCGCTAACCGATTGCGCCACAGAGACGTCTGTATTGCTAGTTTTAGGGGGTGTGGCTACAAGTGTATAACTCAAACTCCCTATAAAATAAAACTACTTCTAGGATAACTAGGGTTACCTTGAAGCCACGACGTCCTTGGGTGGGTTTGAACCACCAACCTTTCAGTTAACAGCCGAACGCGCTAACCGATTGCGCCACAGAGACAGCTGTATTGGTAGTTGTAGGGGGCATGGTTACAAGTGTATAACTCAAACCCCCTATAAAATAAAACTACTTCTAGGATAACTAGGGTTACCTTGAAGCCACCACATCCCTGGGTGGGCTTTAACCACCAACCTAGAACAATAGAGACAGCTTTAGGGGGCGTGGCTACAAGTATAAAATTCCAACCCCTACAAAATAAAAAAATGTCAAGCATAGCTAAGATTACCTTGAAGCCACCACGTCCCTGGGTGGACTTGAACCACCAATCTTTCAGTTAACAACCGAACACACTAACCTATTGCGCCACAGAAACATCTGTGTTACTAGTTTTAGGGGGCATGGCTACAAGTGTAGAATTCTAACCCCTACAAAAGAAAACAATGTCAAGCATAGCTAGAGTTACCTTGAAAACACGACCTCCCTGGGTGGGCTTTAACCACCAACCTTTCGGTTAACAGCCGACTGCACCACAGAGACATCTGTATTGATAGTTTTAGGGGGCGTGGCAACAAGTGTATAATTCCAACCCCTACAAAATAAAACAATGTCAAGCATAGCTAGGGTTACCTTGAAGCCACCACGTCCCTGGGTGGGCTTGAACCACCAACCTTTCGGTTAACAGCGAAATGCGCTAACCGATTGCGCCACAGAGACATCTGTATTGCTAGTTTTAGGGGGCGTGGCTAAAAGTGTATGATTCGAACCCCTACAAAATAAAATAATGTCAAGGGTTACGTTTAAGCCACCACATCCCTGGATGGGCTTTAACCACCAACCTTGCACCATAGAGACAGGTTTAGGGGGCGTGGCTACAAGTGTAGAATTCCAACCCCTACAAAATAAAAAAATGTCAAGCATAGCTGGGGTTGCCTTGAAGTCACCACATCCCTGGGTGGGCTTGAAACACCAACCTTTCGGTTAACAGCCAACTGCCCCACAGAGACAGCTGTATTGGTAGTTGTAGGGGGCGTGGCTACAAGTGTATAACTCAAACTCCCTATAAAATAAATCTACTTCTAGGATAACCTTGAAGCCACCACGTCCCTGGGTGGGCTTGAACCACCAACCTTTCGGTTAACAGCCGAACGCGCTAACCTATTGCGCCACAGAGACATCTGTATTGCTAATTTTAGAGGGCGTGGCTACAAGTGTATAAATCTAACCTGTTCAAAATAAAACTACTTTTAAAATACCTAGGGTTTCCTTGAAGCCAGCACGTCCCTGGGTGGGCTTGAACCACCAACCTTTCTGTTAACAGCCGAACGCGCTAACCCATTGCGCCACAGAGACATCTGTGTTGCTCGTTTAAGGGGGCGTGGCCAACCTTGCACCATAGAGACAGTTTTAGGCGGCATGGCTACAAGTGTATAATTCCAACCCCTACAAAATAAAACAATATCAAGGATAGCTAGAGTTACCTTGAAGCCACCACGTCCCTGGGTGGGCTTGAACCACCAACCTTTCGGTTAACAGCCGACTGCACCACAGAGACAGCTGTATTGGTAGTTGTAGGGGGCGTGGCTACAAGTGTATAACTCAAACCCCCTATAAAATAAAACTACTTCTGGGATAACTAGGGTTACCTTGAAGCCACCACCTCCCTGGGTGGGCTTGAACCACCAACCTTTTGGTTAACAGCCGAACGGGCTAACCTATTGCGCCACAGAGACATCTGTATTGCTAGTTTTAGGGGGCGTGGCTACAAGTGTATAATTCCAACCCCTACAAAATAAAACAATGTCAAGCATAGATAGGGTTACCTTGAGGCCACCACGTCCCTGGGTGGGCTTGAACCACCAACTTTTCGGTTAACAGCCGAATGCGCTAACCCATTGAGCCACAGAGACATCTGTGTTGCTAGTTTAAGGGGGCGTGGCCAACCTTGCACCATGGAGACACTTTTAGGCGGCATGGCCACAAGTGTACAATTCCAACCCCTACAAAATAAAACAATATCAAGGATAGCTAGAGTTACCTTGAAGCCACCACGTCCCTGGGTGGGCTTGAACCACCAACCTTTCAGTTAACAGCCGAACGCGCTAACCCATTGCACCACAGAGACATCTGTATTGCTAGTTTTAGGGGGCGTGGCTACAAGTGTATAATTCCAACCCCTACAAAATAAAAAAATGTCAAGCATAGCTAGGGTTACCTTGAAGCCACCACGTCCCTGGGTGGGCTTGAACCACCAACCTTTCAGTTAACAGCCGAACGCGCTAACCCATTGCACCACAGAGACATCTGTATTGCTAGTTTTAGGGGGCGTGGCTACAAGTGTATAATTCCAACCCCTACAAAATAAAAAAATGTCAAGCATAGCTAGGGTTACCTTAAACCACCACGTCCCTGGGAGGGCTGGAACCACCAACCTTTTGGTTAACAGCCGAACGCTCTAACCCATTGCGCCACAGAGACATCTGTATTGCTAGTTTTAGGGGGCGTGGCTAAAAGTGTATGATTCAGACCCCTACAAAATAAAATAATGTCAAGCATAGCTAGGGTTACGTTTAAGCCACCACATCCCTGGGTGGGCTTTAACCACCAACCTTGCACCATAGAGACAGGTTTAGGGGGCGTGGCTACAAGTGTATAATTCCAACCCCTACAAAATAAAAAAATGTCAAGCATAGCTGGGGTTGCCTTGAAGTCACCACGTCCCTGGGTGGGCTTGAACCACCAACCTTTTGGTTAACAGCCGAACGCACTAACGTATTGCGCCACAGAGACATCTGTATTGCTAGTTTTTGGCCACAGAGACATCTGTATTGATAGTTTTAGGGGGCGTGGCAACAAGTGTATAATTCCAACCCCTACAAAATAAAACAATGTCAAGCATAGCTAGGGTTACCTTGAAGCCACCACGTCCCTGGGTGGGCTTGAACAACCAACCTTTCGGTTAACAGCCAAATGCTCTAACCGATTGCGCCACAGAGACATCTGTATTGCTAGTTTTAGGGGGCGTGGCTAAAAGTGTATGATTCCAACCCCTACAAAATAAAATAATGTCAAGCATAGCTACGGTTACGTTTAAGCCACCACATCCCTGGGTGGGCTTTAACCACCAACCTTGCACCATAGAGACAGGTTTAGGGGGCGTGGCTACAAGTGTAGAATTCCAACCCCTACAAAATAAAAAAATGTCAAGCATAGCTGGGGTTGCCTTGAAGTCACCACGTCCCTGGGTGGGCTTGAACCACCAACCTTTTGGTTAACAGCCGAACGCGCTAACCCATTGCGCCACAGAGACATCTGTGTTGCTCGTTTAAGGGGGCGTGGCCAACCTTGCACCATAGAGACAGTTTTAGGCGGCATGGCTACAAGTGTATAATTCCAACCCCTACAAAATAAAGCAATATCAAGGATAGCTAGAGTTACCTTGAAGCCACCACGTTCCTGGGTGGGCTTGAACCACCAACCTTTCGGTTTACAGCCTACTGCACCTCCGAGACAGCTGTATTGGTAGTTGTAGGGGGCGTGGCTACAAGTGTATAACTCAAACCCTCTACAAAATAAAACAATATCAAGGATAGCTAGAGTTACCTTGAAGCCATCACGTCCCTGGGTGGGCTTGAACCACCAATCTTTCGGTTGACAGCCGACTGCACGACAGAGACATCTGTAATGCTAGTTTTAGGGGGCGTGGCTACAAGTATATAAATCTAACCTGTTCAAAATAAAACTACTTCTAAAATAATTATGGTTATCTTGAAGACACTACGTCCCTGGGTGGGCTTGAACCACCAACCTTTCGGTTAACAGCCAAACGCTCTAACCGATTGCGCCACAGAGACATCTGTATTGCTAGGTTTAGGGGGCGTGGCTAAAAGTGCATGATGCCAACCCCTACAAAATAAAATAATGTCAAGCATAGCTAAGGTTACGTTTAAGCCACCATATCCCTGGGTGGGCTTTAACCACCAACCTTGCACCAAAGACACAGGGTTAGGGGGCGTGGCTACAAGTGTAGAATTCAAACCCGTAAAAAATAAAAAAATGTCAAGCATAGCTGGGGTTGCCTTGATGTCACCACGTCCCTGGGTGGGCTTGAAACACCAACCTTTCGGTTAACAGCCAACTGCACCACAGAGACAGCTGTATTGGTAGTTGTAGGGGGCGAGGCTACAAGTGTATAACTCAAACTCCCTATAAAATAAAACTACTTCTAGGGTAAGCTTGAAGCCACCACGTCCCTGGGTGGGCTTGAACCACCAACCTTTCGCTTAAAAGCCGAACCCGCTAACCGATTGCGCCACAGAGACATCTGTGTTGCTAGTTTAAGGGGGCGTGGCCAACCTTGCACCATTGAGACAGTTTTAGGGGGCATGGCTACAAGTGTATAATTCCAACCCCTACAAAATAAAACAATGTAAAGGATAGCTAGGGTTACCTTGAAAACACAACTTCCCTGGGTGGACTTGAACAACCAACCCTTCGGTTTACAGCCGAATGCGTAAACCGATTGCGCCACAGAGACATCAGTATTGCTAGATTTTGGGGGCGTGGCTAAAAGTGTTTAATTCCAACCCCTACAAAATAAAAAAATATCAAGGATAGCTAGAGTTACCTTGAAGCCAGCACGTCCCTGGGTGGGCTTGAACCACCAACCTTTCGGTTAACAGCCGAATGCGCTAACCGATTGCGCCACAGAGACATCTGTATTGCTAGTTTTAGGGGGCGTGGCTAAAAGTGTTTCATTCCAGCCCCTACAAATAAAACAATATCAAGGATAGCTAGAGTTACCTTGAAGCCAGCACGTCCCTGGGTGGGCTTGAACCACCAACCTTTCGGTTAACAAGGTTAACGCCACATAGACGTCTGTATTGCTAATTTAAGGGGGCATGGCCAACCTTGCACCATAGAGACAGTTTTAGGCGGCATGGCTACAAGTGTATAATTCCAACCCCTACAAAATAAAGCAATATCAAGGATAGCTAGAGTTACCTTGAAGCCACCACGTTCCTGGGTGGGCTTGAACCACCAACCTTTCGGTTAACAGCCTACTGCACCTCCGAGACAGCTGTATTGGTAGTTGTAGGGGGCGTGGCTACAAGTGTATAACTCAAACCCTCTACAAAATAAAACAATATCAAGGATAGCTAGAGTTACCTTGAAGCCATCACGTCCCTGGGTGGGCTTGAACCACCAATCTTTCGGTTGACAGCCGACTGCACGACAGAGACATCTGTATTGCTAGTTTTAGGGGGCGTGGCTACAAGTATATAAATCTAACCTGTTCAAAATAAAACTACTTCTAAAATAATTATGGTTATCTTGAAGACACTACGTCCCTGGGTGGGCTTGAACCAACAACCTTTCGGTTAACAGCCAACTGCACCACAGAGACAGCTGTATTGGTAGTTGTAGGGGGCGTGGCTACAAGTGTATAACTTAAACTCCCTATAAAATAAAACTACGCAGATTGCTAGATTTTGGGGGCGTGGCTAAAAGTGTTTAATTCCAACCCCTACAAAATAAAAAAATATCAAGGACAGCTAGAGTTACCTTGAAGCCAGCACGTCCCTGGGTGGGCTTGAACCACCAACCTTTCGGTTAACAGCCGAACGCGCTAACCGATTGCGCCACAGAGACATCTGTATTGCTAGTTTTAGGGGGCGTGGCTAAAAGTGTTTAATTCCAACCCCTACAAAATAAAAAAATATCAAGGATAGCTAGAGTTACCTTGAAGCCAGCACGTCCCTGGGTGGGCTTGAACCACCAACCTTTCGGTTAACAAGGTTAACGCCACAGAGACGTCTGTATTGCTAATTTAAGGGGGCATGGCCAACCTTGCACCATAGAGACAGTTTTAGGCGGCATGGCTACAAGTGTATAATTCCAACCCCTACAAAATAAAGCAATATCAAGGATAGCTAGAGTTACCTTGAAGCCAGCACGTCCCTGGGTGGGCTTGAACCACCAACCTTTCGGTTGACAGCCGACTGCACCACAGAGACAGCTGTATTGGTAGTTGTAGGGGGCGTGGCTACAAGTGTGTAACTCATACCCCCTATAAAAAAAAAATACTTCTAGGATAACTAGGGATACCTTGCAGCCACCACGCCCCTGGGGGGGCTTGAACCACCAACCTTTCGATTAACAGCCGAACGCGCTAACCGATTGCGCCACAGATACATCTGTTTTGATAGTTTTAGGGGGCGTGGCAATAAGTGTATAATTCCAACCCATAAAACCATGGACAACCTTGCACGATAGAGACAGTTTTAGGCGGCATGGCTACAAGTGTATAATTCCAACCCCTACAAAATAAAGCAATATCAAGGATAGCTAGAGTTACCTTGAAGCCACCACGTTCCTGGGTGGGCTTGAACCACCAACCTTTCGGCTAACAGCCAAATGCGCTAACCGATTGCGCCACAGAGACATCTGTATTGCTAGTTTTAGGGGGCGTGGCTACAAGTGTATAATAAAGTGTATAAATCTAACCTGTTCAAAATAAAACTACTTCTAAAATAACTAGGGTTACCTTGAAGCCAGCACGTCCCTGGGTGGGCTTGAACCACCAATCTTTCGGTTAACAGCCGAACGCGCTAACCGATTGCGCCACAGAGACGTCTGTATTGCTAGTTTAAGGGGGCGTGGCTACAAGTGTATAATTCCAACCCCTACAAAATAAAGCAATATCAAGAATAGCTAGAGTTATGTTGAAGCCACCACGTTCCTGGGTGGGCTTGAACCACCAACCTTTCGGCTAACAGCCAAATGCGCTAACCGATTGCGCCACAGAGACATCTGTATAGCTAGTTTTAGGGGGCGTGGCTAAAAGTGTATGATTCCGACCCCTACAAAATAAAATAATGTCAAGCATAGCTAGGGTTACGTTTAAGCCACCACATCCCTGGGTGGGCTTTAACCACCAACCTTGCACCATAGACACAGGTTTAGGGGGCGTGGCTACAAGTGTAGAATTCCAACCCCTAAAAAATAAAAAAATGTCAAGCATAGCTGGGGTTGCCTTGAAGTCACCACGTCCCTGGGTGGGCTTGAAACACCAACCTTTCGGTTAACAGCCAACTGCACCACAGAGAAAGCTGTATTGGTAGTTGTAGGGGGCGTGGCTACAAGTGTATAACTCAAACTCCCTATAAAATAAAACTACTTCTAGGATAACCTTGAAGCCACCACGTCCCTGGGTGGGCTTAAACCACCAACCTTTCGGTTAACAGCTGAACGCGCTAACCTATTGCGCCACAGAGACATCTGTATTGCTAGTTTTAGGGGGCGTGGCTACAACTGTAAAATTCCAACCCCTACAAAATAAAACAATGTCAAGCATAGATAGGGTTAACTTGAGGCCACCACGTCCCTGGGTGGGCTTGACCCACCAACCTTTCGGTTAACAGCCGAACGCGCTAACCCATTGCGCCACAGAGACGTCTGTATTGCTAGTTTAAGGGGGCATGGCCAACCCCTACAAAATAAAGCAATATCAAGGATAGCTAGATTTACCTTGAAGCCACCACGTCCCTGGGTGGGCTTTAACCACCAACCTTGCACCATAGAGACAGCTTTAGGGGGCGTGGCTACAAGTGTAGAATTCCAACCCCTACAAAGTAAAACAATGTCAAGCGTGGCTACAAGTGTATAAATCTAACCCATTCAAAATAAAACTACTTCTAAAATAACTAGGGTTACCTTGAAGCCACCACGTCCCTGGGTGGGCTTGAACCACCAACCTTTCGGTTAACAGCCAAATGCGCTAACCGATAGCGCCACAGAGACATCTGTATTGCTAGTTTTAGGGGGCGTGGCAATAAGTGTATAATTCCAACCCCTACAAAATAAAACAATGTCAAGCATAGCTAGAGTTACCTTGAAGCCACCACGTCCCTGGGTGGGCTTGAACCACCAACCTTTCGGCTAACAGCCAAATGCGCTAACCGATTGCGCCACAGAGACATCTGTATTGCTAGTTTTAGGGGACGTGGCTAAAAGTGTATGATTCCAACCCCTACAAAATAAAATAATGTCAAGCATAGCTAGGGTTACGTTTAAGCCACCACATCCCTGGGTGGGCTTTAACCACCAACCTTGCACCAAAGACACAGGTTTAGGGGGCGTGGCTACAAGTGTAGAATTCCAACCCCTAAAAAATAAAAAAATGTCAAGCATAGCTGGGGTTGCCTTGATGTCACCACGTCCCTGGGTGGGCTTGAAACACCAACCTTTCGGTTAACAGCCAACTGCACGACAGAGACAGCTGTATTGGTAGTTGTAGGGGGCGAGGCTACAAGTGTATAACTCAAACTCCCTATAAAATAAAACTACTTCTAGGATAACCTTGAAGCCACCACGTCTCTGGGTGGGCTTGAACCACCAACCTTTCGGTTAAAAGCCGAACCCGCTAACCGATTGCGCCACAGAGACATCTGTGTTGCTAGTTTAAGGGGGCGTGGCCAACCTTGCACCATTGAGACAGTTTTAGGGGGCATGGCTACAAGTGTATAATTCCAACCCCTACAAAATAAAACAATGTAAAGGATAACTAGGGTTACCTTGAAAACACAACCTCCCTGGGTGGACTTGAACAACCAACCCTTCGGTTTACAGCCGAATGCGTAAACCGATTGCGCCACAGAGACATCTGTATTGCTAGATTTTGGGGGCGTGGCTAAAAGTGTTTAATTCCAACCCCTACAAAATAAAAAAATATCAAGGATAGCTAGAGTTACCTTGCAGCCAGCACGTCCCTGGGTGGGCTTGAACCACCAACCTTTCGGTTAACAGCCGAACGCGCTAACCTATTGCGCCACAGAGACATCTGTATTGCTAGTTTTAGGGGGCGTGGCTACAAGTGTATAATTCCAACCCCTACAAAATAAAACAATATCAAGGATAGCTAGAGTTACCTTGAAGCCAGCACGTCCCTGGGTGGGTTTGAACCACAAACCTTTCGGTTAACAGCCGAACGCGCTAACCTATTGCGCCACAGAGACGTCTGTATTGCTAGTTTAAGGGGGCATGGCCAACCTTGCACCATAGAGACAGTTTTAGTTTTGTTCAAAATAAAACTACTTCTAAAATAACTAGGGTTATCTTGAAGCCACTACGTCCCTGGGTGGGCTTGAACCACCAACCTTTCGGTTAACAGCCTACTGCACCACAGAGACAGCTGTATTGGTAGTTGTAGGGGGCGTGGCTACAAGTGTATAACTCAAACCCCCTATAAAATAAAACTACTTGTAGGATAACTAGGGTTACCTTGAAGCCACCACGTCCCTGGGTGGGCTTGAACCACCAACCTTTCAGTTAACAGCCGAACGCGCTAACCGATTGCGCCACAGAGACATCTGTATTGCTAGTTTTAGGGGGCGTGGCTACAAGTGTATAATTCCAACAATTACAAAATAAAACAATGTCAAGCATAGCTAGGGTTTGTATGTAAAGTGTTATATTCCAACCCCTACAAAATAAAATAATGTCAAGCATAGCTAGGGTTACGTTTAAGCCACCACATCCCTGGGCGGGCTTTAACCACCAACCTTGCACCATAGAGACAGGTTTAGGGGGCGTGGCTACAATTGTATGATTCCAACCCCTACAAAATAAAACAATGTAAAGGATAGCTAGAGTTACCTTGAAGCCACCACGTCCCTGGGTGGGCTTGAAACGCCAACCTTTCGGTTAACAGCCAACTGCACCACAGAGACAGCTGTATTGGTAGTTGTAGGGGGCGTGGCTACAAGTGTATAACTCAAACTCCCTATAAAATAAAACTACTTCTAGGATAACTAGGGTTATCTTGAAGCCACCACGTCCCTGGGTGGGCTTGAACCACCAACCTTTCGGTTAACAGACGAACGCACTAACCGATTGCGCCTCAGAGACATCTGTATTGATAGTTTTAGGGGGCGTGGCAACAAGTGTATAATTCCAACCCCTACAAAATAAAACAATGTCAAGCATAGCTAGGGTTACCTTGAAGCCACCACGTCCCTGGGTGGGCTTGAACCACCAACCTTTCGGTTAACAGCCAAATGCGCTAACCGATTGCGCCACAGAGACATCTGTATTGCTAGTTTTAGGGGGCATGGCTACAAGTGTATAATTCCAACCCCTACAAAATAAAACAATGTAAAGGATAACTAGGGTTACCTTGAAAACACAACCTCCCTGGGTGGACTTGAACAACCAACCCTTCGGTTTACAGCCGAATGCGTAAACCGATTGCGCCACAGAGACATCTGTATTGCTAGATTTTGGGGGCGTGGCTAAAAGTGTTTAATTCCAACCCCTACAAAATAAAAAAATATCAAGGATAGCTAGAGTTACCTTGAAGCCAGCACGTCCCTGGGTGGGCTTGAACCACCAACCTTTCGGTTAACAGCCGAACGCGCTAACCTATTGCGCCACAGAGACATCTGTATTGCTAGTTTTAGGGGGCGTGGCTACAAGTGTATAATTCCAACCCCTACAAAATAAAACAATATCAAGGATAGCTAGAGTTACCTTGAAGCCAGCACGTCCCTGGGTGGGCTTGAACCACAAACCTTTCGGTTAACAGCCGAACGCGCTAACCGATTGCGCCACAGAGACGTCTGTATTGCTAGTTTAAGGGGGCATGGCCAACCTTGCACCATAGAGACAGTTTTAGTTTTGTTCAAAATAAAACTACTTCTAAAATAACTAGGGTTATCTTGAAGCCACTACGTCCCTGGGTGGGCTTGAACCACCAACCTTTCGGTTAACAGCCGACTGCACCACAGAGACAGCTGTATTGGTAGTTGTAGGGGGCGTGGCTACAAGTGTATAACTCAAACCCCCTATAAAATAAAACTACTTGTAGGATAACTAGGGTTACCTTGAAGCCACCACGTCCCTGGGTGGGCTTGAACCACCAACCTTTCAGTTAACAGCCGAACGCGCTAACCGATTGCGCCACAGAGACATCTGTATTGCTAGTTTTAGGGGGCGTGGCTACAAGTGTATAATTCCAACAATTACAAAATAAAACAATGTCAAGCATAGCTAGGGTTTGTATGTAAAGTGTTATATTCCAACCCCTACAAAATAAAATAATGTCAAGCATAGCTAGGGTTACGTTTAAGCCACCACATCCCTGGGCGGGCTTTAACCACCAACCTTGCACCATAGAGACAGGTTTAGGGGGCGTGGCTACAATTGTATGATTCCAACCCCTACAAAATAAAACAATGTAAAGGATAGCTAGAGTTACCTTGAAGCCACCACGTCCCTGGGTGGGCTTGAAATACCAACCTTTCGGTTAACAGCCAACTGCACCACAGAGACAGCTGTATTGGTAGTTGTAGGGGGCGTGGCTACAAGTGTATAACTTAAACTCCCTATAAAATAAAACTACGCAGATTGCTAGATTTTGGGGGCGTGGCTAAAAGTTTTTAATTCCAACCCCTACAAAATAAAAAAATATCAAGGACAGCTAGAGTTACCTTGAAGCCAGCACGTCCCTGGGTGGGCTTGAACCACCAACCTTTCGGTTAACAGCCGAACGCGCTAACCGATTGCGCCACAGAGACATCTGTATTGCTAGTTTTAGGGGGCGTGGCTAAAAGTGTTTAATTCCAACCCCTACAAAATAAAAAAATATCAAGGATAGCTAGAGTTACCTTGAAGCCAGCACGTCCCTGGGTGGGCTTGAACCACCAACCTTTCGGTTAACAAGGTTAACGCCACAGAGACGTCTGTATTGCTAATTTAAGGGGGCATGGCCAACCTTGCACCATAGAGACAGTTTTAGGCGGCATGGCTACAAGTGTATAATTCCAACCCCTACAAAATAAAGCAATATCAAGGATAGCTAGAGTTACCTTGAAGCCAGCACGTCCCTGGGTGGGCTTGAACCACCAACCTTTCGGTTGACAGCCGACTGCACCACAGAGACAGCTGGATTGGTAGTTGTAGGAGGTGTGCCTACAAGTGTATAACTCAAACCCCCTATAAAAAAAAACTACTTCTAGGATAACTAGGGATACCTTGCAACCACCACGCCCCTGGGTGGGATTGAACCACCAACCTTTCGGTTAACAGCCGAACGCGGTAACCTATTGCGCCACAGAGACATCTGTATTGCTAGTTTAAGGGGGCGTGGCCAACCTTGCACCATAGAGACAGTTTTAGGCGGCATGGCTACAAGTGTATAATTCCATCCCCTACAAAATAAAACAATGTCAAGCATAGCTAGCGTTACCTTGAAGCCACCACGTCCCTGGGTGGGCTTTAACCACCAACCTTGCACCATAGAGACAGCTTTAGGGGGCGTGGCTACAAGTGTAGAATTCCAACGCCTACAAAGTAAAACAATGTCAAGCGTGGCTACAAGTGTATAAATCTAACCCGTTCAAAATAAAACTACTTCTAAAATAACTAGAGTTATCTTGAAGCCACCACGTCCCTGGGTGGGCTTGAACCACCAACCTTTCGGTTAACAGCCTACTGCACCTCCGAGACAGTTGTATTGGTAGTTGTAGGGGGCGTGGCTACAAGTGTATAAATCTAACCTGTTCAAAATAAAACTACTTCTAAAATAACTAGGGTTATCTTGAAGCCACTACGTCCCTGGGTGGGCTTGAACCACCAACCTTTCGGTTAACAGCCGATTGCACCACAGAGACAGCTGTATTGGTAGTTGTAGGGGGCGTGGCTACAAGTGTATAACTCAAACCCCCTATAAAATAAAACTACTTGTGGAATAACTAGGGTTACCTTGAAGCCACCACGTCCCTGGGTGGGCTTGAACCACCAACCTTTCGGTTAACAGCCAAACGCGCTAACCTATTGCGCCACAGAGACATCTGTATTGCTAGTTTTAGGGGGCGTGGCTACAAGTGTATAATTCCAACAATTACAAAATAAAACAATGTCAAGCATAGATAGGGTTACCTCGAGGACACCACATCCCTGGGTGGGCTTGAACCACCAACCTTTCGGTTAACAGCCGAACACGCTAACCGATTGCACCACAGAGACATCTGTGTTGCTAGTTTTAGGGGGCGTGGCTACAAGTGTATAATTCCAACCCCTACAAAATAAAAAAATGTCAAGCATAGCTAGGGTTACCTTGAAACCACCACTTCCCTGGGAGGGCTTGAATCACCAACCTTTCGGTTAACAGCCGAACGCGCTAACCCATTGCGCCACAGAGACGTCTGTATTGCTAGTTTAAGGGGGCATGGCCAACCTTGCACCATAGAGACAGTTTTAGGCGGCATGGCTAGAAGTGTATAATTCCAACCCCTACAAAATAAAGCAATATCAAGGATAGCTAGAGTTACCTTGAAGCCACCACGTTCCTGGGTGGACTTGAACCACCAACCTTTCGGTTAACAGCCTACTGCACCTCCGAGACAGCTTTATTGGTAGTTGTAGGGGGCGTGGCTACAAGTGTATAACTCAAACCCTCTATAAAATAAAACTACTTCTAGTATAACTAGGGTTACATTGAAGCCAACACGTCCCTGGGTGGGCTTGAACCACCAACCTTTCGGTTAACAGCCGAACGCACTAACCTATTGCTCCACAGAGACATCTGTATTGCTAGTTTTAGGGGGCGTGGCTACAAGTGTATAGATCTAACCTGTTCAAAATAAAACTACTTCTAAAATAATTATGGTTATCTTGAAGACACTACGTCCCTGGGTGGGCTTGAACCACCAACCTTTCAGTTAACAGCCGAACGCTCTAACCGATTGCGCCACAGAGACATCTGTATTGCTAGGTTTAGGGGGCGTGGCTAAAACTGTATGATTCCAACCCGTACAAAATAAAATAATGTCAAGCATAGCTAGGGTTACGTTTAAGCCACCACATCCCTGGGTGGGCTTTAACCACCAACCTTGCACCATAGAGACAGGTTTAGGGGGCGTGGCTACAATTGTATAATTCCAACCCCTACAAAATAAAACAATATCAAGGATAGCTAGAGTTACCTTGAAGCCATCACGTCCCTGGGTGGGGTTGAACCACCAACCTTTCGGTTGACAGCCGACTGCACCACAGAGACAGCTGTATTGGTAGTTGTAGGGGGCGTGGCTACAAGTGTATAACTCAAACACCCTATAAAAAAAACTACTTCTAGGATAACTAGGGATACCTTGCAGCCACCACACCCCTGGGTGGGCTTGAACCACCAACCTTTCGGTTAACAGCCGAACGCGCTAACCGATTGCGCCACAGAGACATCTGTATTGCTAGTTTTTGGCCACAGAGACATCTGTATTGATAGTTTTAGGGGGCGTGGCAACAAGTGTATAATTCCAACCCCTACAAAATAAAACAATGTCAAGCATAGCTAGGGTTACCTTGAAGCCACCACGTCCCTGGGTGGGCTTGAACAACCAACCTTTCGGTTAACAGCCAAATGCTCTAACCGATTGCGCCACAGAGACATCTGTATTGCTAGTTTTAGGGGGCGTGGCTAAAAGTGTATGATTCCAACCCCTACAAAATAAAATAATGTCAAGCATAGCTACGGTTACGTTTAAGCCACCACATCCCTGGGTGGGCTTTAACCACCAACCTTGCACCATAGAGACAGGTTTAGGGGGCGTGGCTACAAGTGTAGAATTCCAACCCCTACAAAATAAAAAAATGTCAAGCATAGCTGGGGTTGCCTTGAAGTCACCACGTCCCTGGGTGGGCTTGAACCACCAACCTTTTGGTTAACAGCCGAACGCACTAACCCATTGCGCCACAGAGACATCTGTGTTGCTCGTTTAAGGGGGCGTGGCCAACCTTGCACCATAGAGACAGTTTTAGGCGGCATGGCTACAAGTGTATAATTCCAACCCCTACAAAATAAAGCAATATCAAGGATAGCTAGAGTTACCTTGAAGCCACCACGTTCCTGGGTGGGCTTGAACCACCAACCTTTCGGTTTACAGCCTACTGCACCTCCGAGACAGCTGTATTGGTAGTTGTAGGGGGCGTGGCTACAAGTGTATAACTCAAACCCTCTACAAAATAAAACAATATCAAGGATAGCTAGAGTTACCTTGAAGCCATCACGTCCCTGGGTGGGCTTGAACCACCAATCTTTCGGTTGACAGCCGACTGCACGACAGAGACATCTGTAATGCTAGTTTTAGGGGGCGTGGCTACAAGTATATAAATCTAACCTGTTCAAAATAAAACTACTTCTAAAATAATTATGGTTATCTTGAAGACACTACGTCCCTGGGTGGGCTTGAACCACCAACCTTTCGGTTAACAGCCAAACGCTCTAACCGATTGCGCCACAGAGACATCTGTATTGCTAGGTTTAGGGGGCGTGGCTAAAAGTGCATGATGCCAACCCCTACAAAATAAAATAATGTCAAGCATAGCTAAGGTTACGTTTAAGCCACCATATCCCTGGGTGGGCTTTAACCACCAACCTTGCACCAAAGACACAGGGTTAGGGGGCGTGGCTACAAGTGTAGAATTCAAACCCGTAAAAAATAAAAAAATGTCAAGCATAGCTGGGGTTGCCTTGATGTCACCACGTCCCTGGGTGGGCTTGAAACACCAACCTTTCGGTTAACAGCCAACTGCACCACAGAGACAGCTGTATTGGTAGTTGTAGGGGGCGAGGCTACAAGTGTATAACTCAAACTCCCTATAAAATAAAACTACTTCTAGGGTAAGCTTGAAGCCACCACGTCCCTGGGTGGGCTTGAACCACCAACCTTTCGCTTAAAAGCCGAACCCGCTAACCGATTGCGCCACAGAGACATCTGTGTTGCTAGTTTAAGGGGGCGTGGCCAACCTTGCACCATTGAGACAGTTTTAGGGGGCATGGCTACAAGTGTATAATTCCAACCCCTACAAAATAAAACAATGTAAAGGATAGCTAGGGTTACCTTGAAAACACAACTTCCCTGGGTGGACTTGAACAACCAACCCTTCGGTTTACAGCCGAATGCGTAAACCGATTGCGCCACAGAGACATCAGTATTGCTAGATTTTGGGGGCGTGGCTAAAAGTGTTTAATTCCAACCCCTACAAAATAAAAAAATATCAAGGATAGCTAGAGTTACCTTGAAGCCAGCACGTCCCTGGGTGGGCTTGAACCACCAACCTTTCGGTTAACAGCCGAATGCGCTAACCGATTGCGCCACAGAGACATCTGTATTGCTAGTTTTAGGGGGCGTGGCTAAAAGTGTTTCATTCCAGCCCCTACAAATAAAACAATATCAAGGATAGCTAGAGTTACCTTGAAGCCAGCACGTCCCTGGGTGGGCTTGAACCACCAACCTTTCGGTTAACAAGGTTAACGCCACATAGACGTCTGTATTGCTAATTTAAGGGGGCATGGCCAACCTTGCACCATAGAGACAGTTTTAGGCGGCATGGCTACAAGTGTATAATTCCAACCCCTACAAAATAAAGCAATATCAAGGATAGCTAGAGTTACCTTGAAGCCACCACGTTCCTGGGTGGGCTTGAACCACCAACCTTTCGGTTAACAGCCTACTGCACCTCCGAGACAGCTGTATTGGTAGTTGTAGGGGGCGTGGCTACAAGTGTATAACTCAAACCCTCTACAAAATAAAACAATATCAAGGATAGCTAGAGTTACCTTGAAGCCATCACGTCCCTGGGTGGGCTTGAACCACCAATCTTTCGGTTGACAGCCGACTGCACGACAGAGACATCTGTATTGCTAGTTTTAGGGGGCGTGGCTACAAGTATATAAATCTAACCTGTTCAAAATAAAACTACTTCTAAAATAATTATGGTTATCTTGAAGACACTACGTCCCTGGGTGGGCTTGAACCAACAACCTTTCGGTTAACAGCCGAACGCTCTAACCGATTGCGCCACAGAGACATCTGTATTGCTAGGTTTAGGGGGCGTGGCTAAAAGTGTATGATTCCAACCCCTACAAAATAAAATAATGTCAAGTATAGCTAGGGTTACGTTTAAGCCACCACATCCCTGGGTGGGCTTGAACCACCAACCTTTCGGTTGACAGCCGACTGCACCACAGAGACAGCTGTATTGGTAGTTGTAGGGGGCGTGGCTACAAGTGTATAACTCAAACCCCCTATAAAAAAAAACTACTTCTAGGATAACTAGGGATACCTTGCAACCACCACGCCCCTGGGTGGGCTTGAACCACCAACCTTCTGGTTAACAGCCGAATGCGCTAACCTATTGCGCCACAGAGACATCTGTATTGCTAGTTTAAGGGGGCGTTGCCAACCTTGCACCATAGAGACAGTTTTATGCGGCATGGCTACAAGTGTATAATTCCATCCTCTACAAAATAAAACAATGTCAAGCATAGCTAGAGTTACCTTGAAGCCACCACTTCCCTGGGTGGGCTTTAACCACCAACCTTGCACCATAGAGACAGCTTTAGGGGGCGTGGCTACAAGTGTAGAATTCCAACGCCTACAAAGTAAAACAATGTCAAGCGTGGCTACAAGTGTATAAATCTAACCCGTTCAAAATAAAACTACTTCTAAAATAACTAGAGTTATCTTGAAGCCACCACGTCCCTGGGTGGGCTTGAACCACCAACCTTTCGGTTAACAGCCTACTGCACCTCCGAGACAGTTGTATTGGTAGTTGTAGGGGGCGTGGCTACAAGTGTATAAATCTAACTTGTTCAAAATAAAACTACTTCTAAAATAACTAGGGTTATCTTGAAGCCACTACGTCCCTGGGTGGGCTTGAACCACCAACCTTTCGGTTAACAGCCGACTGCACCACAGAGACAGCTGTATTGGTAGTTGTAGGGGGCGTGGCTACAAGTGTATAACTCAAACCCCCTATAAAATAAAACTACTTGTAGGATAACTAGGGTTACCTTGAAGCCACCACGTCCCTGGGTGGGCTTGAACCACCAACCTTTCGGTTAACAGACGAACGCACTAACCGATTGCGCCACAGAGACATCTGTATTGCTAGTTTTAGGGGGCGTGGCTACAAGTGTATAATTCCAACAATTACAAAATAAAACAATGTCAAGCATAGCTAGGGTTTGTATGTAAAGTGTTATATTCCAACCCCTACAAAATAAAATAATGTCAAGCATAGCTAGGGTTACGTTTAAGCCACCACATCCCTGGGCGGGCTTTAACCACCAACCTTGCACCATAGAGACAGGTTTAGGGGGCGTGGCTACAATTGTATGATTCCAACCCCTACAAAATAAAACAATGTAAAGGATAGCTAGAGTTACCTTGAAGCCACCACGTCCCTGGGTGGGCTTGAAACACCAACCTTGCGGTTAACAGCCAACTGCACCACAGAGACAGCTGTATTGGTAGTTGTAGGGGGCGTGGCTACAAGTGTATAACTTAAACTCCCTATAAAATAAAACTACGCAGATTGCTAGATTTTGGGGGCGTGGCTAAAAGTGTTTAATTCCAACCCCTACAAAATAAAAAAATATCAAGGACAGCTAGAGTTACCTTGAAGCCAGCACGTCCCTGGGTGGGCTTGAACCACCAACCTTTCGGTTAACAGCCGAACGCGCTAACCGATTGCGCCACAGAGACATCTGTATTGCTAGTTTTAGGGGGCGTGGCTAAAAGTGTTTAATTCCAACCCCTACAAAATAAAAAAATATCAAGGATAGCTAGAGTTACCTTGAAGCCAGCACGTCCCTGGGTGGGCTTGAACCACCAACCTTTCGGTTAACAAGGTTAACGCCACAGAGACGTCTGTATTGCTAATTTAAGGGGGCATGGCCAACCTTGCACCATAGAGACAGTTTTAGGCGGCATGGCTACAAGTGTATAATTCCAACCCCTACAAAATAAAGCAATATCAAGGATAGCTAGAGTTACCTTGAAGCCAGCACGTCCCTGGGTGGGCTTGAACCACCAACCTTTCGGTTGACAGCCGACTGCACCACAGAGACAGCTGTATTGGTAGTTGTAGGGGGCGTGGCTACAAGTGTGTAACTCATACCCCCTATAAAAAAAAATACTTCTAGGATAACTAGGGATACCTTGCAGCCACCACGCCCCTGGGGGGGCTTGAACCACCAACCTTTCGATTAACAGCCGAACGCGCTAACCGATTGCGCCACAGATACATCTGTTTTGATAGTTTTAGGGGGCGTGGCAATAAGTGTATAATTCCAACCCATAAAACCATGGACAACCTTGCACGATAGAGACAGTTTTAGGCGGCATGGCTACAAGTGTATAATTCCAACCCCTACAAAATAAAGCAATATCAAGGATAGCTAGAGTTACCTTGAAGCCACCACGTTCCTGGGTGGGCTTGAACCACCAACCTTTCGGCTAACAGCCAAATGCGCTAACCGATTGCGCCACAGAGACATCTGTATTGCTAGTTTTAGGGGGCGTGGCTACAAGTGTATAATAAAGTGTATAAATCTAACCTGTTCAAAATAAAACTACTTCTAAAATAACTAGGGTTACCTTGAAGCCAGCACGTCCCTGGGTGGGCTTGAACCACCAATCTTTCGGTTAACAGCCGAACGCGCTAACCGATTGCGCCACAGAGACGTCTGTATTGCTAGTTTAAGGGGGCGTGGCTACAAGTGTATAATTCCAACCCCTACAAAATAAAGCAATATCAAGAATAGCTAGAGTTATGTTGAAGCCACCACGTTCCTGGGTGGGCTTGAACCACCAACCTTTCGGCTAACAGCCAAATGCGCTAACCGATTGCGCCACAGAGACATCTGTATAGCTAGTTTTAGGGGGCGTGGCTAAAAGTGTATGATTCCGACCCCTACAAAATAAAATAATGTCAAGCATAGCTAGGGTTACGTTTAAGCCACCACATCCCTGGGTGGGCTTTAACCACCAACCTTGCACCATAGACACAGGTTTAGGGGGCGTGGCTACAAGTGTAGAATTCCAACCCCTAAAAAATAAAAAAATGTCAAGCATAGCTGGGGTTGCCTTGAAGTCACCACGTCCCTGGGTGGGCTTGAAACACCAACCTTTCGGTTAACAGCCAACTGCACCACAGAGAAAGCTGTATTGGTAGTTGTAGGGGGCGTGGCTACAAGTGTATAACTCTACTACTCTCCTTTCGGCTTTATCCCGTGAGTTCGGGGTCACCACAGCGGATCATTGTCCGCATGTTGATTTGGCACAGTTTTTACGCCGGATGCCCTTCCTGACGCAACCCTCCCCAATTTCTACCGGGCTTGGACCAGCACTGCATCGCTGGGGAGGGGGAATGGGCTGATAGGGGTTCAGGGTCTTGCCCAGGGACACTTCGACATATAGCCAGGGCCGGGGATCGTACCACTCACCCTGTGGTCCGTAAGCAACTGCCTTTACCAACTGAGCTATAGCCGCCCCACTGCTACAAGTGTATAACTCAAACTCCCTATAAAATAAAACTACTTCTAGGATAACCTTGAAGCCACCACGTCCCTGGGTGGGCTTAAACCACCAACCTTTCGGTTAACAGCTGAACGCGCTAACCTATTGCGCCACAGAGACATCTGTATTGCTAGTTTTAGGGGGCGTGGCTACAACTGTAAAATTCCAACCCCTACAAAATAAAACAATGTCAAGCATAGATAGGGTTAACTTGAGGCCACCACGTCCCTGGGTGGGCTTGACCCACCAACCTTTCGGTTAACAGCCGAACGCGCTAACCCATTGCGCCACAGAGACGTCTGTATTGCTAGTTTAAGGGGGCATGGCCAACCCCTACAAAATAAAGCAATATCAAGGATAGCTAGATTTACCTTGAAGCCACCACGTCCCTGGGTGGGCTTTAACCACCAACCTTGCACCATAGAGACAGCTTTAGGGGGCGTGGCTACAAGTGTAGAATTCCAACCCCTACAAAGTAAAACAATGTCAAGCGTGGCTACAAGTGTATAAATCTAACCCATTCAAAATAAAACTACTTCTAAAATAACTAGGGTTACCTTGAAGCCACCACGTCCCTGGGTGGGCTTGAACCACCAACCTTTCGGTTAACAGCCAAATGCGCTAACCGATAGCGCCACAGAGACATCTGTATTGCTAGTTTTAGGGGGCGTGGCAATAAGTGTATAATTCCAACCCCTACAAAATAAAACAATGTCAAGCATAGCTAGAGTTACCTTGAAGCCACCACGTCCCTGGGTGGGCTTGAACCACCAACCTTTCGGCTAACAGCCAAATGCGCTAACCGATTGCGCCACAGAGACATCTGTATTGCTAGTTTTAGGGGACGTGGCTAAAAGTGTATGATTCCAACCCCTACAAAATAAAATAATGTCAAGCATAGCTAGGGTTACGTTTAAGCCACCACATCCCTGGGTGGGCTTTAACCACCAACCTTGCACCAAAGACACAGGTTTAGGGGGCGTGGCTACAAGTGTAGAATTCCAACCCCTAAAAAATAAAAAAATGTCAAGCATAGCTGGGGTTGCCTTGATGTCACCACGTCCCTGGGTGGGCTTGAAACACCAACCTTTCGGTTAACAGCCAACTGCACGACAGAGACAGCTGTATTGGTAGTTGTAGGGGGCGAGGCTACAAGTGTATAACTCAAACTCCCTATAAAATAAAACTACTTCTAGGATAACCTTGAAGCCACCACGTCTCTGGGTGGGCTTGAACCACCAACCTTTCGGTTAAAAGCCGAACCCGCTAACCGATTGCGCCACAGAGACATCTGTGTTGCTAGTTTAAGGGGGCGTGGCCAACCTTGCACCATTGAGACAGTTTTAGGGGGCATGGCTACAAGTGTATAATTCCAACCCCTACAAAATAAAACAATGTAAAGGATAACTAGGGTTACCTTGAAAACACAACCTCCCTGGGTGGACTTGAACAACCAACCCTTCGGTTTACAGCCGAATGCGTAAACCGATTGCGCCACAGAGACATCTGTATTGCTAGATTTTGGGGGCGTGGCTAAAAGTGTTTAATTCCAACACCTACAAAATAAAAAAATATCAAGGATAGCTAGAGTTACCTTGCAGCCAGCACGTCCCTGGGTGGGCTTGAACCACCAACCTTTCGGTTAACAGCCGAACGCGCTAACCTATTGCGCCACAGAGACATCTGTATTGCTAGTTTTAGGGGGCGTGGCTACAAGTGTATAATTCCAACCCCTACAAAATAAAACAATATCAAGGATAGCTAGAGTTACCTTGAAGCCAGCACGTCCCTGGGTGGGCTTGAACCACAAACCTTTCGGTTAACAGCCGAACGCGCTAACCTATTGCGCCACAGAGACGTCTGTATTGCTAGTTTAAGGGGGCATGGCCAACCTTGCACCATAGAGACAGTTTTAGTTTTGTTCAAAATAAAACTACTTCTAAAATAACTAGGGTTATCTTGAAGCCACTACGTCCCTGGGTGGGCTTGAACCACCAACCTTTCGGTTAACAGCCTACTGCACCACAGAGACAGCTGTATTGGTAGTTGTAGGGGGCGTGGCTACAAGTGTATAACTCAAACCCCCTATAAAATAAAACTACTTGTAGGATAACTAGGGTTACCTTGAAGCCACCACGTCCCTGGGTGGGCTTGAACCACCAACCTTTCAGTTAACAGCCGAACGCGCTAACCGATTGCGCCACAGAGACATCTGTATTGCTAGTTTTAGGGGGCGTGGCTACAAGTGTATAATTCCAACAATTACAAAATAAAACAATGTCAAGCATAGCTAGGGTTTGTATGTAAAGTGTTATATTCCAACCCCTACAAAATAAAATAATGTCAAGCATAGCTAGGGTTACGTTTAAGCCACCACATCCCTGGGCGGGCTTTAACCACCAACCTTGCACCATAGAGACAGGTTTAGGGGGCGTGGCTACAATTGTATGATTCCAACCCCTACAAAATAAAACAATGTAAAGGATAGCTAGAGTTACCTTGAAGCCACCACGTCCCTGGGTGGGCTTGAAACGCCAACCTTTCGGTTAACAGCCAACTGCACCACAGAGACAGCTGTATTGGTAGTTGTAGGGGGCGTGGCTACAAGTGTATAACTCAAACTCCCTATAAAATAAAACTACTTCTAGGATAACTAGGGTTATCTTGAAGCCACCACGTCCCTGGGTGGGCTTGAACCACCAACCTTTTGGTTAACAGACGAACACACTAACCGATTGCGCCTCAGAGACATCTGTATTGATAGTTTTAGGGGGCGTGGCAACAAGTGTATAATTCCAACCCCTACAAAATAAAACAATGTCAAGCATAGCTAGGGTTACCTTGAAGCCACCACGTCCCTGGGTGGGCTTGAACCACCAACCTTTCGGTTAACAGCCAAATGCGCTAACCGATTGCGCCACAGAGACATCTGTATTGCTAGTTTTAGGGGGCATGGCTACAAGTGTATAATTCCAACCCCTACAAAATAAAACAATGTAAAGGATAACTAGGGTTACCTTGAAAACACAACCTCCCTGGGTGGACTTGAACAACCAACCCTTCGGTTTACAGCCGAATGCGTAAACCGATTGCGCCACAGAGACATCTGTATTGCTAGATTTTGGGGGCGTGGCTAAAAGTGTTTAATTCCAACCCCTACAAAATAAAAAAATATCAAGGATAGCTAGAGTTACCTTGAAGCCAGCACGTCCCTGGGTGGGCTTGAACCACCAACCTTTCGGTTAACAGCCGAACGCGCTAACCTATTGCGCCACAGAGACATCTGTATTGCTAGTTTTAGGGGGCGTGGCTACAAGTGTATAATTCCAACCCCTACAAAATAAAACAATATCAAGGATAGCTAGAGTTACCTTGAAGCCAGCACGTCCCTGGGTGGGCTTGAACCACAAACCTTTCGGTTAACAGCCGAACGCGCTAACCGATTGCGCCACAGAGACGTCTGTATTGCTAGTTTAAGGGGGCATGGCCAACCTTGCACCATAGAGACAGTTTTAGTTTTGTTCAAAATAAAACTACTTCTAAAATAACTAGGGTTATCTTGAAGCCACTACGTCCCTGGGTGGGCTTGAACCACCAACCTTTCGGTTAACAGCCGACTGCACCACAGAGACAGCTGTATTGGTAGTTGTAGGGGGCGTGGCTACAAGTGTATAACTCAAACCCCCTATAAAATAAAACTACTTGTAGGATAACTAGGGTTACCTTGAAGCCACCACGTCCCTGGGTGGGCTTGAACCACCAACCTTTCAGTTAACAGCCGAACGCGCTAACCGATTGCGCCACAGAGACATCTGTATTGCTAGTTTTAGGGGGCGTGGCTACAAGTGTATAATTCCAACAATTACAAAATAAAACAATGTCAAGCATAGCTAGGGTTTGTTTGTAAAGTGTTATATTCCAACCCCTACAAAATAAAATAATGTCAAGCATAGCTAGGGTTACGTTTAAGCCACCACATCCCTGGGCGGGCTTTAACCACCAACCTTGCACCATAGAGACAGGTTTAGGGGGCGTGGCTACAATTGTATGATTCCAACCCCTACAAAATAAAACAATGTAAAGGATAGCTAGAGTTACCTTGAAGCCACCACGTCCCTGGGTGGGCTTGAAATACCAACCTTTCGGTTAACAGCCAACTGCACCACAGAGACAGCTGTATTGGTAGTTGTAGGGGGCGTGGCTACAAGTGTATAACTTAAACTCCCTATAAAATAAAACTACGCAGATTGCTAGATTTTGGGGGCGTGGCTAAAAGTTTTTAATTCCAACCCCTACAAAATAAAAAAATATCAAGGACAGCTAGAGTTACCTTGAAGCCAGCACGTCCCTGGGTGGGCTTGAACCACCAACCTTTCGGTTAACAGCCGAACGCGCTAACCGATTGCGCCACAGAGACATCTGTATTGCTAGTTTTAGGGGGCGTGGCTAAAAGTGTTTAATTCCAACCCCTACAAAATAAAAAAATATCAAGGATAGCTAGAGTTACCTTGAAGCCAGCACGTCCCTGGGTGGGCTTGAACCACCAACCTTTCGGTTAACAAGGTTAACGCCACAGAGACGTCTGTATTGCTAATTTAAGGGGGCATGGCCAACCTTGCACCATAGAGACAGTTTTAGGCGGCATGGCTACAAGTGTATAATTCCAACCCCTACAAAATAAAGCAATATCAAGGATAGCTAGAGTTACCTTGAAGCCAGCACGTCCCTGGGTGGGCTTGAACCACCAACCTTTCGGTTGACAGCCGACTGCACCACAGAGACAGCTGGATTGGTAGTTGTAGGAGGTGTGCCTACAAGTGTATAACTCAAACCCCCTATAAAAAAAAACTACTTCTAGGATAACTAGGGATACCTTGCAACCACCACGCCCCTGGGTGGGATTGAACCACCAACCTTTCGGTTAACAGCCGAACGCGGTAACCTATTGCGCCACAGAGACATCTGTATTGCTAGTTTAAGGGGGCGTGGCCAACCTTGCACCATAGAGACAGTTTTAGGCGGCATGGCTACAAGTGTATAATTCCATCCCCTACAAAATAAAACAATGTCAAGCATAGCTAGCGTTACCTTGAAGCCACCACGTCCCTGGGTGGGCTTTAACCACCAACCTTGCACCATAGAGACAGCTTTAGGGGGCGTGGCTACAAGTGTAGAATTCCAACGCCTACAAAGTAAAACAATGTCAAGCGTGGCTACAAGTGTATAAATCTAACCCGTTCAAAATAAAACTACTTCTAAAATAACTAGAGTTATCTTGAAGCCACCACGTCCCTGGGTGGGCTTGAACCACCAACCTTTCGGTTAACAGCCTACTGCACCTCCGAGACAGTTGTATTGGTAGTTGTAGGGGGCGTGGCTACAAGTGTATAAATCTAACCTGTTCAAAATAAAACTACTTCTAAAATAACTAGGGTTATCTTGAAGCCACTACGTCCCTGGGTGGGCTTGAACCACCAACCTTTCGGTTAACAGCCGATTGCACCACAGAGACAGCTGTATTGGTAGTTGTAGGGGGCGTGGCTACAAGTGTATAACTCAAACCCCCTATAAAATAAAACTACTTGTGGAATAACTAGGGTTACCTTGAAGCCACCACGTCCCTGGGTGGGCTTGAACCACCAACCTTTCGGTTAACAGCCAAACGCGCTAACCTATTGCGCCACAGAGACATCTGTATTGCTAGTTTTAGGGGGCGTGGCTACAAGTGTATAATTCCAACAATTACAAAATAAAACAATGTCAAGCATAGATAGGGTTACCTCGAGGACACCACATCCCTGGGTGGGCTTGAACCACCAACCTTTCGGTTAACAGCCGAACACGCTAACCGATTGCACCACAGAGACATCTGTGTTGCTAGTTTTAGGGGGCGTGGCTACAAGTGTATAATTCCAACCCCTACAAAATAAAAAAATGTCAAGCATAGCTAGGGTTACCTTGAAACCACCACTTCCCTGGGAGGGCTTGAATCACCAACCTTTCGGTTAACAGCCGAACGCGCTAACCCATTGCGCCACAGAGACGTCTGTATTGCTAGTTTAAGGGGGCATGGCCAACCTTGCACCATAGAGACAGTTTTAGGCGGCATGGCTAGAAGTGTATAATTCCAACCCCTACAAAATAAAGCAATATCAAGGATAGCTAGAGTTACCTTGAAGCCACCACGTTCCTGGGTGGACTTGAACCACCAACCTTTCGGTTAACAGCCTACTGCACCTCCGAGACAGCTGTATTGGTAGTTGTAGGGGGCGTGGCTACAAGTGTATAACTCAAACCCTCTATAAAATAAAACTACTTCTAGTATAACTAGGGTTACATTGAAGCCAACACGTCCCTGGGTGGGCTTGAACCACCAACCTTTCGGTTAACAGCCGAACGCACTAACCTATTGCTCCACAGAGACATCTGTATTGCTAGTTTTAGGGGGCGTGGCTACAAGTGTATAGATCTAACCTGTTCAAAATAAAACTACTTCTAAAATAATTATGGTTATCTTGAAGACACTACGTCCCTGGGTGGGCTTGAACCACCAACCTTTCAGTTAACAGCCGAACGCTCTAACCGATTGCGCCACAGAGACATCTGTATTGCTAGGTTTAGGGGGCGTGGCTAAAACTGTATGATTCCAACCCGTACAAAATAAAATAATGTCAAGCATAGCTAGGGTTACGTTTAAGCCACCACATCCCTGGGTGGGCTTTAACCACCAACCTTGCACCATAGAGACAGGTTTAGGGGGCGTGGCTACAATTGTATAATTCCAACCCCTACAAAATAAAACAATATCAAGGATAGCTAGAGTTACCTTGAAGCCATCACGTCCCTGGGTGGGGTTGAACCACCAACCTTTCGGTTGACAGCCGACTGCACCACAGAGACAGCTGTATTGGTAGTTGTAGGGGGCGTGGCTACAAGTGTATAACTCAAACACCCTATAAAAAAAACTACTTCTAGGATAACTAGGGATACCTTGCAGCCACCACACCCCTGGGTGGGCTTGAACCACCAACCTTTCGGTTAACAGCCGAACGCGCTAACCGATTGCGCCACAGAGACATCTGTATTGCTAGTTTTAGGGGGCGTGGCTAAAAGTGTATGATTCCAACCCCTACAAAATAAAATAATGTCAAGCATAGCTAGGGTTACGTTTAAGCCACCACATCCCTGGGTGGGCTTTAACCACCAACCTTGCACCATAGACACAGGTTTAGGGGGCGTGGCTACAAGTGTATAATTCCAACCCCTACAAAATAAAACAATGTCAAGCATAGCTAGGGTTACCTTAAAGCCACCACGTCCCTGGGTGGGCTTGAACCACCAACCTTACGGTTAACAGCCGAACGCGCTAACCGATTGCGCCACAGAGACATCTGTATTGCTAGTTTTAGGGGGCGTGGCTACAAGTGTATAATTCCAACCCCTACAAAATAAAAAAATGTCAAGCATAGCTAGGGTTACCTTGAAACCACCACGTCCCTGGGAAGGCTTGAACCACCAACCTTTCGGTTAACAGCCGAACGCGCTAACCCATTGCACCACAGTGACGTCTGTATTGCTCCTTTAAGGGGGCATGGCCAACCCCTACAAAATAAAGCAATATCAAGGATAGCTAGAGTTACCTTGAATCCACCACGTCCCTGGGTGGGCTTTAACCACCAACCTTGCACCATAGAGACAGCTTTAGGGGGCGTGGCTACAAGTGTAGAATTCCAACCCCTACAAAGTAAAACAATGTCAAGCGTGGCTACAAGTGTATAAATCTAACCCGTTCAAAATAAAACTACTTCTAAAATAACTAGAGTTATCTTGAAGCCACCACATCCCTGGGTGGGCTTGAACAACCAACCTTTCGGTTAAAAGCCGAACCCGCTAACCGATTGCGCCACAGAGACATCTGCATTGCTAGATTTAGGGGGCGTGGCTACAATTGTATGATTCCAACCCCTACAAAATAAAACAATGTAAAGGATAGCTAGAGTTACCTTGAAGCCACCACGTCCCTGGGTGGGCTTGAAACGCCAACCTTTCGGTTAACAGCCAACTGCACCACAGAGACAGCTGTATTGGTAGTTGTAGGGGGCGTGGCTACAAGTGTATAACTCAAACTCCCTATAAAATAAAACTACTTCTAGGATAACTAGGGTTATCTTGAAGCCACCACGTCCCTGGGTGGGCTTGAACCACCAACCTTTCGGTTAACAGACGAACGCACTAACCGATTGCGCCTCAGAGACATCTGTATTGATAGTTTTAGGGGGCGTGGCAACAAGTGTATAATTCCAACCCCTACAAAATAAAACAATGTCAAGCATAGCTAGGGTTACCTTGAAGCCACCACGTCCCTGGGTGGGCTTGAACCACCAACCTTTCGGTTAACAGCCAAATGCGCTAACCGATTGCGCCACAGAGACATCTGTATTGCTAGTTTTAGGGGGTGTGGCTAAAAGTGTATGATTCCAACCCCTACAAAATAAAATAATGTCAAGCATAGCTAGGGTTACGTTTAAGCCACCACATCCCTGGGTGGGCTTGAAACACCAACCTTTCGGTTAACAGCCTACTGGACCTCCGAGACAGCTGTATTGGTAGTTGTAGGGGGCGTGGCTACAAGTGTATAACTCAAACCCTCTATAAAATAAAACTACTTCTAGTATAACTAGGGTTACATTGAAGCCAACACGTCCCTGGGTGGGCTTGAACCACCAACCTTTCGGTTAACAGCCGAACGCGCTAACCTATTGCTCCACAGAGACATCTGTATTGCTAGTTTTAGGGGGCGTGGCTACAAGTGTATAAATCTAACCTGTTCAAAATAAATCTACTTCTAAAATAATTATGGTTATCTTGAAGACACTACGTCCCTGGGTGGGCTTGAACCACCAACCTTTCGGTTAACAGCCGAACACGCTAACCTATTGCTACACAGAGACATCTGTATTGCTAGTTTTAGGGGGCGTGGCTACAAGTGTATAAATCTAACCTGTTCAAAATAAAACTACTTCTAAAATAATTATGGTTATCTTGAAGACACTACGTCCCTGGGTGGGCTTGAACCACCAACCTTTCGGTTAACAGCCGAACGCTCTAACCGATTGCGCCACAGAGACATCTGTAGTGTTAGGTTTAGGGGGCGTGGCTAAAAGTGTATGATTCCAACCCCTACAAAATAAAATAATGTCAAGCATAGCTAGGGTTACGTTTAAGCCACCACATCCCTGGGTGGGCTTTAACCACCAACCTTTCGGTTGACAGCCGACTGCACCACAGAGACAGCTGGATTGGTAGTTGTAGGAGGTGTGGCTACAAGTGTATAACTCAAACCCCCTATAAAAAAAAACTACTTCTAGGATAACTAGGGATACCTTGCAACCACCACGCCCCTGGGTGGGATTGAACCACCAACCTTTCGGTTAACAGCCGAACGCGGTAACCTATTGCGCCACAGAGACATCTGTATTGCTAGTTTAAGGGGGCGTGGCCAACCTTGCACCATAGAGACAGTTTTAGGCGGCATGGCTACAAGTGTATAATTCCATCCCCTACAAAATAAAACAATGTCAAGCATAGCTAGCGTTACCTTGAAGCCACCACGTCCCTGGGTGGGCTTTAACCACCAACCTTGCACCATAGAGACAGCTTTAGGGGGCGTGGCTACAAGTGTAGAATTCCAACGCCTACAAAGTAAAACAATGTCAAGCGTGGCTACAAGTGTATAAATCTAACCCGTTCAAAATAAAACTACTTCTAAAATAACTAGAGTTATCTTGAAGCCACCACGTCCCTGGGTGGGCTTGAACCACCAACCTTTCGGTTAACAGCCTACTGCACCTCCGAGACAGTTGTATTGGTAGTTGTAGGGGGCGTGGCTACAAGTGTATAAATCTAACCTGTTCAAAATAAAACTACTTCTAAAATAACTAGGGTTATCTTGAAGCCACTACGTCCCTGGGTGGGCTTGAACCACCAACCTTTCGGTTAACAGCCGATTGCACCACAGAGACAGCTGTATTGGTAGTTGTAGGGGGCGTGGCTACAAGTGTATAACTCAAACCCCCTATAAAATAAAACTACTTGTAGAATAACTAGGGTTACCTTGAAGCCACCACGTCCCTGGGTGGGCTTGAACCACCAACCTTTCGGTTAACAGCCAAACGCGCTAACCTATTGCGCCACAGAGACATCTGTATTGCTAGTTTTAGGGGGCGTGGCTACAAGTGTATAATTCCAACAATTACAAAATAAAACAATGTCAAGCATAGATAGGGTTACCTCGAGGACACCACATCCCTGGGTGGGCTTGAACCACCAACCTTTCGGTTAACAGCCGAACACGCTAACCGATTGCGCCACAGAGACATCTGTGTTGCTAGTTTTAGGGGGCGTGGCTACAAGTGTATAATTCCAACCCCTACAAAATAAAAAAATGTCAAGCATAGCTAGGGTTACCTTGAAACCACCACTTCCCTGGGAGGGCTTGAATCACCAACCTTTCGGTTAACAGCCGAACGCGCTAACCCATTGCGCCACAGAGACGTCTGTATTGCTAGTTTAAGGGGGCATGGCCAACCTTGCACCATAGAGACAGTTTTAGGCGGCATGGCTAGAAGTGTATAATTCCAACCCCTACAAAATAAAGCAATATCAAGGATAGCTAGAGTTACCTTGAAGCCACCACGTTCCTGGGTGGGCTTGAACCACCAACCTTTCGGTTAACAGCCTACTGCACCTCCGAGACAGCTGTATTGGTAGTTGTAGGGGGCGTGGCTACAAGTGTATAACTCAAACCCTCTATAAAATAAAACTACTTCTAGTATAACTAGGGTTACATTGAAGCCAACACGTCCCTGGGTGGGCTTGAACCACCAACCTTTCGGTTAACAGCCGAACGCACTAACCTATTGCTCCACAGAGACATCTGTATTGCTAGTTTTAGGGGGCGTGGCTACAAGTGTATAGATCTAACCTGTTCAAAATAAAACTACTTCTAAAATAATTATGGTTATCTTGAAGACACTACGTCCCTGGGTGGGCTTGAACCACCAACCTTTCAGTTAACAGCCGAACGCTCTAACCGATTGCGCCACAGAGACATCTGTATTGCTAGGTTTAGGGGGCGTGGCTAAAAGTGTATGATTCCAACCCGTACAAAATAAAATAATGTCAAGCATAGCTAGGGTTACGTTTAAGCCACCACATCCCTGGGTGGGCTTTAACCACCAACCTTGCACCATAGAGACAGGTTTAGGGGGCGTGGCTACAATTGTATAATTCCAACCCCTACAAAATAAAACAATATCAAGGATAGCTAGAGTTACCTTGAAGCCATCACGTCCCTGGGTGGGGTTGAACCACCAACCTTTCGGTTGACAGCCGACTGCACCACAGAGACAGCTGTATTGGTAGTTGTAGGGGGCGTGGCTACAAGTGTATAACTCAAACACCCTATAAAAAAAACTACTTCTAGGATAACTAGGGATACCTTGCAGCCACCACACCCCTGGGTGGGCTTGAACCACCAACCTTTCGGTTAACAGCCGAACGCGCTAACCGATTGCGCCACAGAGACATCTGTATTGCTAGTTTTAGGGGGCGTGGCTAAAAGTGTATGATTCCAACCCCTACAAAATAAAATAATGTCAAGCATAGCTAGGGTTACGTTTAAGCCACCACATCCCTGGGTGGGCTTTAACCACCAACCTTGCACCATAGACACAGGTTTAGGGGGCGTGGCTACAAGTGTATAATTCCAACCCCTACAAAATAAAACAATGTCAAGCATAGCTAGGGTTACCTTGAAGCCACCACGTCACTGGGTGGGCTTGAACCACCAACCTTTCGGTTAACAGCCGAACGCGCTAACCGATTGCGCCACAGAGACATCTGTATTGCTAGTTTTAGGGGGCGTGGCTACAAGTGTATAATTCCAACCCCTACAAAATAAAAAAATGTCAAGCATAGCTAGGGTTACCTTGAAACCACCACGTCCCTGGGAAGGCTTGAACCACCAACCTTTCGGTTAACAGCCGAACGCGCTAACCCATTGCACCACAGTGACGTCTGTATTGCTCCTTTAAGGGGGCATGGCCAACCCCTACAAAATAAAGCAATATCAAGGATAGCTAGAGTTACCTTGAATCCACCACGTCCCTGGGTGGGCTTTAACCACCAACCTTGCACCATAGAGACAGCTTTAGGGGGCGTGGCTACAAGTGTAGAATTCCAACCCCTACAAAGTAAAACAATGTCAAGCGTGGCTACAAGTGTATAAATCTAACCCGTTCAAAATAAAACTACTTCTAAAATAACTAGAGTTATCTTGAAGCCACCACATCCCTGGGTGGGCTTGAACAACCAACCTTTCGGTTAAAAGCCGAACCCGCTAACCGATTGCGCCACAGAGACATCTGCATTGCTAGATTTAGGGGGCGTGGCTACAATTGTATGATTCCAACCCCTACAAAATAAAACAATGTAAAGGATAGCTAGAGTTACCTTGAAGCCACCACGTCCCTGGGTGGGCTTGAAACGCCAACCTTTCGGTTAACAGCCAACTGCACCACAGAGACAGCTGTATTGGTAGTTGTAGGGGGCGTGGCTACAAGTGTATAACTCAAACTCCCTATAAAATAAAACTACTTCTAGGATAACTAGGGTTATCTTGAAGCCACCACGTCCCTGGGTGGGCTTGAACCACCAACCTTTCGGTTAACAGACGAACGCACTAACCGATTGCGCCTCAGAGACATCTGTATTGATAGTTTTAGGGGGCGTGGCAACAAGTGTATAATTCCAACCCCTACAAAATAAAACAATGTCAAGCATAGCTAGGGTTACCTTGAAACCACCACGTCCCTGGGTGGGCTTGAACCACCAACCTTTCGGTTAACAGCCAAATGCGCTAACCGATTGCGCCACAGAGACATCTGTATTGCTAGTTTTAGGGGGTGTGGCTAAAAGTGTATGATTCCAACCCCTACAAAATAAAATAATGTCAAGCATAGCTAGGGTTACGTTTAAGCCACCACATCCCTGGGTGGGCTTGAAACACCAACCTTTCGGTTAACAGCCAACTGCACCACAGAGACAGCTGTATTGGTAGTTGTAGGGGGCGTGGCTACAAGTGTATAACTCAAACTCCCTATAAAATAAAACTACTTCTAGGATAGCTAGGGTTACCTTGAAGCCACCACGTCCCTGGGTGGGCTTGAACCACCAACCTTTCGGTTAACAGCCTACTGCACCTCCGAGACAGTTGTATTGGTAGTTGTAGGGGGCGTGGCTACAAGTGTATAAATCTAACCTGTTCAAAATAAAACTACTTCTAAAATAACTAGGGTTATCTTGAAGCCACTACGTCCCTGGGTGGGCTTGAACCACCAACCTTTCGGTTAACAGCCGATTGCACCACAGAGACAGCTGTATTGGTAGTTGTAGGGGGCGTGGCTACAAGTGTATAACTCAAACCCCCTATAAAATAAAACTACTTGTAGAATAACTAGGGTTACCTTGAAGCCACCACGTCCCTGGGTGGGCTTGAACCACCAACCTTTCGGTTAACAGCCAAACGCGCTAACCTATTGCGCCACAGAGACATCTGTATTGCTAGTTTTAGGGGGCGTGGCTACAAGTGTATAATTCCAACAATTACAAAATAAAACAATGTCAAGCATAGATAGGGTTACCTCGAGGACACCACATCCCTGGGTGGGCTTGAACCACCAACCTTTCGGTTAACAGCCGAACACGCTAACCGATTGCGCCACAGAGACATCTGTGTTGCTAGTTTTAGGGGGCGTGGCTACAAGTGTATAATTCCAACCCCTACAAAATAAAAAAATGTCAAGCATAGCTAGGGTTACCTTGAAACCACCACTTCCCTGGGAGGGCTTGAATCACCAACCTTTCGGTTAACAGCCGAACGCGCTAACCCATTGCGGCACAGAGACGTCTGTATTGCTAGTTTAAGGGGGCGTGGCTAAAAGTGTTTCATTCCAGCCCCTACAAAATACAACAATATCAAGGATAGCTAGAGTTACCTTGAAGCCAGCACGTCCCTGGGTGGGCTTGAACCACCAACCTTTCGGTTAACAAGGTTAACGCCACAGAGACGTCTGTATTGCTAACTTAAGGAGGCATGGCCAACCTTGCACCATAGAGACAGTTTTAGGCGGCATGGCTACAAGTGTATAATTCCAACCCCTACAAAATAAAACAATATCAAGGATAGCTAGAGTTACCTTGAAGCCATCACGTCCCTGGGTGGGCTTGAACCACCAATCTTTCGGTTGACAGCCGACTGCACGACAGAGACATCTGTATTGCTAGTTTTAGGGGGCGTGGCTACAAGTATATAAATCTAACCTGTTCAAAATAAAACTACTTCTAAAATAATTATGGTTATCTTGAAGACACTACGTCCCTGGGTGGGCTTGAACCACCAACCTTTCTGTTAACAGCCGAACGCTCTAACCGATTGCGCCACAGAGACATCTGTATTGCTAGGTTTAGGGGACGTGGCTAAAAGTGTATGATTCCAACCCCTACAAAATAAAATAATGTCAAGCATAGCTAGGGTTACGTTTAAGCCACCACATCCCTGGGTGGGCTTTAACCACCAATCTTGCACCATAGACACAGGTTTAGGGGGCGTGGCTAAAAGTGTATGATTCCAACCCCTACAAAATAAAATAATGTCAAGCATAGCTAGGGTTACGTTTAAGCCACCACATCCCTGGGTGGGCTTGAACCACCAACCTTTCGGTTGACAGCCGACTGCACCACAGAGACAGCTGTATTGGTAGCTGTAGGGGGCGTGGCTACAAGTGTATAACTCAAACCCCCTATAAAAAAAAACTACTTCTAGGATAACTAGGGATACCTTGCAACCACCACGCCCCTGGGTGGGATTGAACCACCAACCTTTCGGTTAACAGCCGAACGCGCTAACCTATTGCGCCACAGAGACATCTGTATTGCTAGTTTAAGGGGGCGTGGCCAACCTTGCACCATAGAGACAGTTTTAGGCGGCATGGCTACAAGTGTATAATTCCATCCCCTACAAAATAAAACAATGTCAAGCATAGCTAGAGTTACCTTGAAGCCACCACGTCCCTGGGTGGGCTTTAACCACCAACCTTGCACCATAGAGACAGCTTTAGGGGGCGTGGCTACAAGTGTAGAATTCCAACGCCTACAAAGTAAAACAATGTCAACCGTGGCTACAAGTGTATAAATCTAACCCGTTCAAAATAAAACTACTTCTAAAATAACTAGAGTTATCTTGAAGCCACCACGTCCCTGGGTGGGCTTGAACCACCAACCTTTCGGTTAACAGCCTACTGCACCTCCGAGACAGTTGTATTGGTAGTTGTAGGGGGCGTGGCTACAAGTGTATAAATCTAACTTGTTCAAAATAAAACTACTTCTAAAATAACTAGGGTTATCTTGAAGCCACTACGTCCCTGGGTGGGCTTGAACCACCAACCTTTCGGTTAACAGCCGACTGCACCACAGAGACAGCTGTATTGGTAGTTGTAGGGGGCGTGGCTACAAGTGTATAACTCAAACCCCCTATAAAATAAAACTACTTGTAGGATAACTTGGGTTACCTTGAAGCCACCACGTCCCTGGGTGGGCTTGAACCACCAACCTTTCGGTTAACAGCCGAACGCGCTAACCGATTGCGCCACAGAGACATCTGTATTGCTAGTTTTAGGGGGCGTGGCTACAAGTGTATAATTCCAACAATTACAAAATAAAACAATGTCAAGCATAGCTAGGGTTTGTATGTAAAGTGTTACATTCCAACCCCTACAAAATAAAATAATGTCAAGCATAGCTAGGGTTACAGAGACAGCTGTATTGGTAGTTGTAGGGGGCGTGGCTACAAGTGTATAACTCAAACCCCCTATAAAATAAAACTACTTCTGGGATAACTAGGGTTACCTTGAAGCCACCACCTCCCTGGGTGGGCTTGAACCACCAACCTTTTGGTTAACAGCCGAACGGGCTAACCTATTGCGCCACAGAGACATCTGTATTGCTAGTTTAAGGGGGCGTGGCCAACCTTGCACCATGGAGACACTTTTAGGCGGCATGGCCACAAGTGTACAATTCCAACCCCTACAAAATAAAACAATATCAAGGATACCTAGAGTTACCTTGAAGCCACAACGTCCCTGGGTTGGCTTGAACCACCAACCTTTCGGTTAACAGCCGAACGCGCTAACCTATTGCGCCACAGAGACATCTGCATTGCTAGATTTAGGGGGCGTGGCTACAATTGTATGATTCCAACCCCTACAAAATAAAACAATGTAAAGGATAGCTAGAGTTACCTTGAAGCCACCACGTCCCTGGGTGGGCTTGAAACGCCAACCTTTCGGTTAACAGCCAACTGCACCACAGAGACAGCTGTATTGGTAGTTGTAGGGGGCGTGGCTACAAGTGTATAACTCAAACTCCCTATAAAATAAAACTACTTCTAGGATAACTAGGGTTATCTTGAAGCCACCACGTCCCTGGGTGGGCTTGAACCACCAACCTTTCGGTTAACAGACGAACGCACTAACCGATTGCGCCTCAGAGACATCTGTATTGATAGTTTTAGGGGGCGTGGCAACAAGTGTATAATTCCAACCCCTACAAAATAAAACAATGTCAAGCATAGCTAGGGTTACCTTGAAACCACCACGTCCCTGGGTGGGCTTGAACCACCAACCTTTCGGTTAACAGCCAAATGCGCTAACCGATTGCGCCACAGAGACATCTGTATTGCTAGTTTTAGGGGGTGTGGCTAAAAGTGTATGATTCCAACCCCTACAAAATAAAATAATGTCAAGCATAGCTAGGGTTACGTTTAAGCCACCACATCCCTGGGTGGGCTTGAAACACCAACCTTTCGGTTAACAGCCAACTGCACCACAGAGACAGCTGTATTGGTAGTTGTAGGGGGCGTGGCTACAAGTGTATAACTCAAACTCCCTATAAAATAAAACTACTTCTAGGATAGCTAGGGTTACCTTGAAGCCACCACGTCCCTGGGTGGGCTTGAACCACCAACCTTTCGGTTAACAGCCTACTGCACCTCCGAGACAGTTGTATTGGTAGTTGTAGGGGGCGTGGCTACAAGTGTATAAATCTAACCTGTTCAAAATAAAACTACTTCTAAAATAACTAGGGTTATCTTGAAGCCACTACGTCCCTGGGTGGGCTTGAACCACCAACCTTTCGGTTAACAGCCGATTGCACCACAGAGACAGCTGTATTGGTAGTTGTAGGGGGCGTGGCTACAAGTGTATAACTCAAACCCCCTATAAAATAAAACTACTTGTAGAATAACTAGGGTTACCTTGAAGCCACCACGTCCCTGGGTGGGCTTGAACCACCAACCTTTCGGTTAACAGCCAAACGCGCTAACCTATTGCGCCACAGAGACATCTGTATTGCTAGTTTTAGGGGGCGTGGCTACAAGTGTATAATTCCAACAATTACAAAATAAAACAATGTCAAGCATAGATAGGGTTACCTCGAGGACACCACATCCCTGGGTGGGCTTGAACCACCAACCTTTCGGTTAACAGCCGAACACGCTAACCGATTGCGCCACAGAGACATCTGTGTTGCTAGATTTAGGGGGCGTGGCTACAAGTGTATAATTCCAACCCCTACAAAATAAAAAAATGTCAAGCATAGCTAGGGTTACCTTGAAACCACCACTTCCCTGGGAGGGCTTGAATCACCAACCTTTCGGTTAACAGCCGAACGCGCTAACCCATTGCGGCACAGAGACGTCTGTATTGCTAGTTTAAGGGGGCGTGGCTAAAAGTGTTTCATTCCAGCCCCTACAAAATACAACAATATCAAGGATAGCTAGAGTTACCTTGAAGCCAGCACGTCCCTGGGTGGGCTTGAACCACCAACCTTTCGGTTAACAAGGTTAACGCCACAGAGACGTCTGTATTGCTAACTTAAGGAGGCATGGCCAACCTTGCACCATAGAGACAGTTTTAGGCGGCATGGCTACAAGTGTATAATTCCAACCCCTACAAAATAAAACAATATCAAGGATAGCTAGAGTTACCTTGAAGCCATCACGTCCCTGGGTGGGCTTGAACCACCAATCTTTCGGTTGACAGCCGACTGCACGACAGAGACATCTGTATTGCTAGTTTTAGGGGGCGTGGCTACAAGTATATAAATCTAACCTGTTCAAAATAAAACTACTTCTAAAATAATTATGGTTATCTTGAAGACACTACGTCCCTGGGTGGGCTTGAACCACCAACCTTTCTGTTAACAGCCGAACGCTCTAACCGATTGCGCCACAGAGACATCTGTATTGCTAGGTTTAGGGGACGTGGCTAAAAGTGTATGATTCCAACCCCTACAAAATAAAATAATGTCAAGCATAGCTAGGGTTACGTTTAAGCCACCACATCCCTGGGTGGGCTTTAACCACCAATCTTGCACCATAGACACAGGTTTAGGGGGCGTGGCTAAAAGTGTATGATTCCAACCCCTACAAAATAAAATAATGTCAAGCATAGCTAGGGTTACGTTTAAGCCACCACATCCCTGGGTGGGCTTGAACCACCAACCTTTCGGTTGACAGCCGACTGCACCACAGAGACAGCTGTATTGGTAGCTGTAGGGGGCGTGGCTACAAGTGTATAACTCAAACCCCCTATAAAAAAAAACTACTTCTAGGATAACTAGGGATACCTTGCAACCACCACGCCCCTGGGTGGGATTGAACCACCAACCTTTCGGTTAACAGCCGAACGCGCTAACCTATTGCGCCACAGAGACATCTGTATTGCTAGTTTAAGGGGGCGTGGCCAACCTTGCACCATAGAGACAGTTTTAGGCGGCATGGCTACAAGTGTATAATTCCATCCCCTACAAAATAAAACAATGTCAAGCATAGCTAGAGTTACCTTGAAGCCACCACGTCCCTGGGTGGGCTTTAACCACCAACCTTGCACCATAGAGACAGCTTTAGGGGGCGTGGCTACAAGTGTAGAATTCCAACGCCTACAAAGTAAAACAATGTCAACCGTGGCTACAAGTGTATAAATCTAACCCGTTCAAAATAAAACTACTTCTAAAATAACTAGAGTTATCTTGAAGCCACCACGTCCCTGGGTGGGCTTGAACCACCAACCTTTCGGTTAACAGCCTACTGCACCTCCGAGACAGTTGTATTGGTAGTTGTAGGGGGCGTGGCTACAAGTGTATAAATCTAACTTGTTCAAAATAAAACTACTTCTAAAATAACTAGGGTTATCTTGAAGCCACTACGTCCCTGGGTGGGCTTGAACCACCAACCTTTCGGTTAACAGCCGACTGCACCACAGAGACAGCTGTATTGGTAGTTGTAGGGGGCGTGGCTACAAGTGTATAACTCAAACCCCCTATAAAATAAAACTACTTGTAGGATAACTTGGGTTACCTTGAAGCCACCACGTCCCTGGGTGGGCTTGAACCACCAACCTTTCGGTTAACAGCCGAACGCGCTAACCGATTGCGCCACAGAGACATCTGTATTGCTAGTTTTAGGGGGCGTGGCTACAAGTGTATAATTCCAACAATTACAAAATAAAACAATGTCAAGCATAGCTAGGGTTTGTATGTAAAGTGTTACATTCCAACCCCTACAAAATAAAATAATGTCAAGCATAGCTAGGGTTACAGAGACAGCTGTATTGGTAGTTGTAGGGGGCGTGGCTACAAGTGTATAACTCAAACCCCCTATAAAATAAAACTACTTCTGGGATAACTAGGGTTACCTTGAAGCCACCACCTCCCTGGGTGGGCTTGAACCACCAACCTTTTGGTTAACAGCCGAACGGGCTAACCTATTGCGCCACAGAGACATCTGTATTGCTAGTTTAAGGGGGCGTGGCCAACCTTGCACCATGGAGACACTTTTAGGCGGCATGGCCACAAGTGTACAATTCCAACCCCTACAAAATAAAACAATATCAAGGATACCTAGAGTTACCTTGAAGCCACAACGTCCCTGGGTTGGCTTGAACCACCAACCTTTCGGTTAACAGCCGAACGCGCTAACCTATTGCGCCACAGAGACATCTGTGTTGCTAGTTTAAGGGGGCGTGGCCAACCTTGCACCATAGAGACAGTTTTAGGCAACATGGCCACAAGTGTACAATTCCAACCCCTACAAAATAAAACAATATCAAGGATAGCTAGAGTTACCTTGAAGCCACCACGTCCCTGGGTGGGCTTGAACCACCAACCTTTCAGTTAACAGCCGAAAGCGCTAACCCATTGCACCACAGAGACATCTGTATTGCTAGTTTTAGGGGGCGTGGCTACAAGTGTATAATTCCAACCCCTACAAAATAAAAAAATGTCAAGCATAGCTAGGGTTACCTTAAACCACCACGTCCCTGGGAGGGCTGGAACCACCAACCTTTTGGTTAACAGCCGAACGCTCTAACCCATTGCGCCACAGAGACATCTGTATTGCTAGTTTTAGGGGGCGTGGCTAAAAGTGTATGATTCCAACCCCTACAAAATAAAATAATGTCAAGCATAGCTAGGGTTACGTTTAAGCCACCACATCCCTGGGTGGGCTTTAACCACCAACCTTGCACCATAGAGACAGGTTTAGGGGGCGTGGCTACAAGTGTATAATTCCAACCCCTACAAAATAAAAAAATGTCAAGCATAGCTGGGGTTGCCTTGAAGTCACCACGTCCCTGGGTCGGCTTGAACCACCAACCTTTTGGTTAACAGCCGAACGCACTAACGTATTGCGCCACAGAGACATCTGTATTGCTAGTTTTTGGCCACAGAGACATCTGTATTGATAGTTTTAGGGGGCGTGGCAACAAGTGTATAATTCCAACCCCTACAAAATAAAACAATGTCAAGCATAGCTAGGGTTACTTTGACGCCACCACGTCCCTGGGTGGGCTTGAACAACCAACCTTTCGGTTAACAGCCAAATGCTCTAACCGATTGCGCCACAGAGACATCTGTATTGCTAGTTTTAGGGGGCGTGGCTAAAAGTGTATGATTCCAACCCCTACAAAATAAAATAATGTCAAGCATAGCTACGGTTACGTTTAAGCCACCACATCCCTGGGTGGGCTTTAACCACCAACCTTGCACCATAGAGACAGGTTTAGGGGGCGTGGCTACAAGTGTAGAATTCCAACCCCTACAAAATAAAAAAATGTCAAGCATAGCTGGGGTTGCCTTGAAGTCACCACGTCCCTGGGTGGGCTTGAACCACCAACCTTTTGGTTAACAGCCGAACGCTCTAACCCATTGCGCCACAGAGACATCTGTATTGCTAGTTTTAGGGGGCGTGGCTAAAAGTGTATGATTCCAACCCCTACAAAATAAAATAATGTCAAGCATAGCTAGGGTTACGTTTAAGCCACCACATCCCTGGGTGGGCTTTAACCACCAACCTTGCACCATAGAGACAGGTTTAGGGGGCGTGGCTACAAGTGTATAATTCCAACCCCTACAAAATAAAAAAATGTCAAGCATAGCTGGGGTTGCCTTGAAGTCACCACGTCCCTGGGTGGGCTTGAACCACCAACCTTTTGGTTAACAGCCAAACGCACTAACGTATTGCGCCACAGAGACAACCTTGCACCATAGAGACAGCTTTAGGGGGCGTGGCTACAAGTGTAGAATTCCAACCCCTACAAAGTAAAACAATGTCAAGCGTAGATACAAGTGTATAAATCTAACCCGTTCAAAATAAAACCACTTCTAAAATAACTAGAGTTATCTTGAAGCCTACAAAATAAAATAATGTCAAGCATAGCTAGGGTTACGTTTAAGCCACCACATCCCTAGGCGGGCTTTAACCACCAACCTTGCACCATAGAGACAGGTTTCGGTTAACAGCCAAACGCGCTAACCGATTGCACCACAGAGACATCTGTATTGCTAGTTTTAGGGGGCGTGGCTACAAGTGTATAATTCCAACCCCTACAAAATAAAACAATATCAAGGATAGCTAGAGTTACCTTGAAGCCAGCACGTCCCTGGGTGGGCTTGAACCACCAACCTTTCGGTTAACAGCCGAACGCGCTAACCGATTGCGCCACAGAGACGTCTGTATTGCTAGTTTAAGGGGGCGTGACAAACCTTGCACCATTGAGACAGTTTTATCAAGGATAGCTAGAGTTACCTTGAAGCCACCACGTTCCTGGGTGGGCTTGAACCACCAACCTTTCGGCTAACAGCCAAATGCGCTAACCGATTGCGCCACAGAGACATCTGTATTGCTAGTTTTAGGGGGCGTGGCTACAAGTGTATAATAAAGTGTATAAATCTAACCTGTTCAAAATAAAACTACTTCTAAAATAACTAGGGTTACCTTGAAGCCAGCACGTCCCTGGGTGGGCTTGAACCACCAACCTTTCGGTTAACAGCCGAACGCGCTAACCGATTGCGCCACAGAGACGTCTGTATTGCTAGTTTAAGGGGGCGTGGCTACAAGTGTATAATTCCAACCCCTACAAAATAAAGCAATATCAAGAATAGCTAGAGTTACGTTGAAGCCACCACGTTCCTGGGTGGGCTTGAACCACCAACCTTTCGGCTAACAGCCAAATGCGCTAACCGATTGCGCCACAGAGACATCTGTATAGCTAGTTTTAGGGGGCGTGGCTAAAAGTGTATGATTCCGACCCCTACAAAATAAAATAATGTCAAGCATAGCTAGGGTTACGTTTAAGCCACCACATCCCTGGGTGGGCTTTAACCACCAACCTTGCACCATAGACACAGGTTTAGGGGGCGTGGCTACAAGTGTAGAATTCCAACCCCTAAAAAATAAAAAAATGTCAAGCATAGCTGGGGTTGCCTTGAAGTCACCACGTCCCTGGGTGGGCTTGAAACACCAACCTTTCGGTTAACAGCCGAACGCGCTAACCCATTGCGCCACAGAGACGTCTGTATTGCTAGTTTAAGGGGGCATGGCCAACCCCTACAAAATAAAGCAATATCAAGGATAGCTAGATTTACCTTGAAGCCACCACGTCCCTGGGTGGGCTTTAACCACCAACCTTGCACCATAGAGACAGCTTTAGGGGGCGTGGCTACAAGTGTAGAATTCCAACCCCTACAAAGTAAAACAATGTCAAGCGTGGCTACAAGTGTATAAATCTAACCCATTCAAAATAAAACTACTTCTAAAATAACTAGGGTTACCTTGAAGCCACCACGTCCCTGGGTGGGCTTGAACCACCAACCTTTCGGTTAACAGCCAAATGCGCTAACCGATAGCGCCACAGAGACATCTGTATTGCTAGTTTTAGGGGGCGTGGCAATAAGTGTATAATTCCAACCCCTACAAAATAAAACAATGTCAAGCATAGCTAGAGTTACCTTGAAGCCACCACGTCCCTGGGTGGGCTTGAACCACCAACCTTTCGGCTAACAGCCAAATGCTCTAACCGATTGCGCCACAGAGACATCTGTATTGCTAGTTTTAGGGGACGTGGCTAAAAGTGTATGATTCCAACCCCTACAAAATAAAATAATGTCAAGCATAGCTAGGGTTACGTTTAAGCCACCACATCCCTGGGTGGGCTTTAACCACCAACCTTGCACCAAAGACACAGGTTTAGGGGGCGTGGCTACAAGTGTAGAATTCCAACCCCTAAAAAATAAAAAAATGTCAAGCATAGCTGGGGTTGCCTTGATGTCACCACGTCCCTGGGTGGGCTTGAAACACCAACCTTTCGGTTAACAGCCAACTGCACCACAGAGACAGCTGTATTGGTAGTTGTAGGGGGCGAGGCTACAAGTGTATAACTCAAACTCCCTATAAAATAAAACTACTTCTAGGATAACCTTGAAGCCACCACGTCTCTGGGTGGGCTTGAACCACCAACCTTTCGGTTAAAAGCCGAACCCGCTAACCGATTGCGCCACAGAGACATCTGTGTTGCTAGTTTAAGGGGGCGTGGCCAACCTTGCACCATTGAGACAGTTTTAGGGGGCATGGCTACAAGTGTATAATTCCAACCCCTACAAAATAAAACAATGTAAAGGATAACTAGGGTTACCTTGAAAACACAACCTCCCTGGGTGGACTTGAACAACCAACCCTTCGGTTTACAGCCGAATGCGTAAACCGATTGCGCCACAGAGACATCTGTATTGCTAGATTTTGGGGGCGTGGCTAAAAGTGTTTAATTCCAACCCCTACAAAATAAAAAAATATCAAGGATAGCTAGAGTTACCTTGAAGCCAGCACGTCCCTGGGTGGGCTTGAACAACCAACCTTTCGGTTAACAGCCGAACGCGCTAACCTATTGCGCCACAGAGACATCTGTATTGCTAGTTTTAGGGGGCGTGGCTACAAGTGTATAATTCCAACCCCTACAAAATAAAACAATATCAAGGATAGCTAGAGTTACCTTGAAGCCAGCACGTCCCTGGGTGGGCTTGAACCACCAACCTTTCGTTTAACAGCCGAACGCGCTAACCGATTGCGCCACAGAGACGTCTCTATTGCTAGTTTAAGGGGGCATGGCCAACCTTGCACCATAGAGACAGTTTTAGGCGGCATGGCTACAAGTGTATAATTCCAACACCTACAAAATAAAGCAATATCAAGGATATCTAGAGTTACCTTGAAGCTACCACGTTCCTGGGTGGTCTTGAACCACCAACCTTTCAGTTAACAGCCTACTGCACCTCCGAGACAGCTGTATTGGTAGTTGTAGGGGGTGTGGCTACAAGTGTATAACTCAAACCCTCTATAAAATAAAACTACTTCTAGTATAACTAGGGTTACTTTGAAGCCAACACGTCCCTGGGTGGGCTTGAACCACCAACCTTTCGGTTAACAGCCAAACGCGCTAACCGATTGCGCCACAGAGACATCTGTATTGCTAGTTTTAGGGGGCGTGGCTACAAGTGTATAATTCCAACCCCTACAAAATAAAACAATATCAAGGATAGCTAGAGTTACCTTGAAAACACAACCTCCCTGGGTGGACTTGAACAACCAACCCTTCGGTTTACAGCCGAATGCGTAAACCGATTGCGCCACAGAGACATCTGTATTACTAGTTTTAGGGGGCATGGCTAAAAGTGTATGATTCCAACCCCTACAAAATAAAATAATGTCAAGCATAGCTAAGGTTACGTTTAAGCCACCATATCCCTGGGTGGGCTTTAACCACCAACCTTGCACCAAAGACACAGGTTTAGGGGGCGTGGCTACAAGTGTAGAATTCAAACCCCTAAAAAATAAAAAAATGTCAAGCATAGCTGGGGTTGCCTTGATGTCACCACGTCCCTGGGTGGGCTTGAAACACCAACCTTTCGGTTAACAGCCAACTGCACCACAGAGACAGCTGTATTGCTAGTTTAAGGGGGCGTGGCTACAAGTGTATAATTCCAACCCCTACAAAATAAAGCAATATCAAGAATAGCTAGAGTTACCTTGAAGCCACCACGTTCCTGGGTGGGCTTGAACCACCAACCTTTCGGCTAACAGCCAAATGCGCTAACCGATTGCGCCACAGAGACATCTGTATAGCTAGTTTTAGGGGGCGTGGCTAAAAGTGTATGATTCCGACCCCTACAAAATAAAATAATGTCAAGCATAGCTAGGGTTACGTTTAAGCCACCACATCCCTGGGTGGGCTTTAACCACCAACCTTGCACCATAGACACGGGTTTAGGGGGCGTGGCTACAAGTGTAGAATTCCAACCCCTAAAAAATAAAAAAATGTCAAGCATAGCTGGGGTTGCCTTGAAGTCACCACGTCCCTGGGTGGGCTTGAAACACCAACCTTTCGGTTAACAGCCAACTGCACCACAGAGACAGCTGTATTGGTAGTTGTAGGGGGCGTGGCTACAAGTGTATAACTCAAACTCCCTATAAAATAAAACTACTTCTAGGATAACCTTGAAGCCACCACGTCCCTGGGTGGGCTTAAACCACCAACCTTTCGGTTAACAGCTGAACGCGCTAACCTATTCCGCCACAGAGACATCTGTATTGCTAGTTTTAGGGGGCGTGGCTACAACTGTAAAATTCCAACCCCTACAAAATAAAACAATGTCAAGCATAGATAGAGTTAACTTGAGGCCACCACGTCCCTGGGTGGGCTTGACCCACCAACCTTTCGGTTAACAGCCGAACGCGCTAACCCATTGCGCCACAGAGACGTCTGTATTGCTAGTTTAAGGGGGCATGGCCAACCCCTACAAAATAAAGCAATATCAAGGATAGCTAGAGTTACCTTGAAGCCAGCACGTCCCTGGGTGGGCTTGAACCACCAACCTTTCGGTTGACAGCCGACTGCACCACAGAGACAGCTGTATTGGTAGTTGTAGGGGGCGTGGCTACAAGTGTATAACTCAAACCCCCTATAAAAAAAAACTACTTCCAGGATAACTAGGGATACCTTGCAGCCACCACGCCCCTGGGTGGGCTTGAACCACCAACCTTTCGATTAACAGCCGAACGCTCTAACCGATTGCGCCACAGATACATCTGTATTGATAGTTTTAGGGGGCGTGCCAATAAGTGTATAATTCCAACCCCTACAAAATAAAACAATGTCAAGCATAGCTAGAGTTACCTTGAAGCCACCACGTCCCTGGGTGGGCTTGAACCACCAACCTTTCGGCTAACAGCCAAATGCGCTAACCGATTGCGCCACAGAGACATCTGTATTGCTAGTTTTAGGGGACGTGGCTAAAAGTGTATGATTCCAACCCCTACAAAATAAAATAATGTCAAGCATAGCTAGGGTTACGTTTAAGCCACCACATCCCTGGGTGGGCTTTAACCACCAACCTTGCACCAAAGACACAGGTTTAGGGGGCGTGGCTACAAGTGTAGAATTCCAACCCCTAAAAAATAAAAAAATGTCAAGCATAGCTGGGGTTGCCTTGATGTCACCACGTCCCTGGGTGGGCTTGAAACACCAACCTTTCGGTTAACAGCCAACTGCACCACAGAGACAGCTGTATTGGTAGTTGTAGGGGGCGAGGCTACAAGTGTATAACTCAAACTCCCTATAAAATAAAACTACTTCTAGGATAACCTTGAAGCCACCACGTCTCTGGGTGGGCTTGAACCACCAACCTTTCGGTTAAAAGCCGAACCCGCTAACCGATTGCGCCACAGAGACATCTGTGTTGCTAGTTTAAGGGGGCGTGGCCAACCTTGCACCATTGAGACAGTTTTAGGGGGCATGGCTACAAGTGTATAATTCCAACCCCTACAAAATAAAACAATGTAAAGGATAACTAGGGTTACCTTGAAAACACAACCTCCCTGGGTGGACTTGAACAACCAACCCTTCGGTTTACAGCCGAATGCGTAAACCGATTGCGCCACAGAGACATCTGTATTGCTAGATTTTGGGGGCGTGGCTAAAAGTGTTTAATTCCAACCCCTACAAAATAAAAAAATATCAAGGATAGCTAGAGTTACCTTGAAGCCAGCACGTCCCTGGGTGGGCTTGAACCACCAACCTTTCGGTTAACAGCCGAACGCGCTAACCTATTGCGCCACAGAGACATCTGTATTGCTAGTTTTAGGGGGCGTGGCTACAAGTGTATAATTCCAACCCCTACAAAATAAAACAATATCAAGGATAGCTAGAGTTACCTTGAAGCCAGCACGTCCCTGGGTGGGCTTGAACCACCAACCTTTCGGTTAACAGCCGAACGCGCTAACCGATTGCGCCACAGAGACGTCTGTATTGCTAGTTTAAGGGGGCATGGCCAACCTTGCACCATAGAGACAGTTTTAGGCGGCATGGCTACAAGTGTATAATTCCAACACCTACAAAATAAAGCAATATCAAGGATATCTAGAGTTACCTTGAAGCCACCACGTTCCTGGGTGGGCTTGAACCACCAACCTTTCGGTTAACAGCCAAATGCGCTAACCGATTGCGCCACAGAGACATCTGTATTGCTAGTTTTAGGGGGCGTGGCTACAAGTGTATAATTCCAACCCCTACAAAATAAAACAATATCAAGGATAGCTAGAGTTACCTTGAAAACACAACCTCCCTGGGTGGACTTGAACAACCAACCCTTCGGTTTACAGCCTAATGCGTAAACCGATTGCGCCACAGAGACATCTGTATTACTAGTTTTAGGGGGCATGGCTAAAAGTGTATGATTCCAACCCCTACAAAATAAAATAATGTCAAGCATAGCTAAGGTTACGTTTAAGCCACCATATCCCTGGGTGGGCTTTAACCACCAACCTTGCACCAAAGACACAGGTTTAGGGGGCGTGGCTACAAGTGTAGAATTCAAACCCCTAAAAAATAAAAAAATGTCAAGCATAGCTGGGGTTGCCTTGATGTCACCACGTCCCTGGGTGGGCTTGAAACACCAACCTTTCGGTTAACAGTCGAATGCGCTAACCGATTGCGCCACAGAGACATCTGTATTGCTAGTTTTAGGGGGCGTGGCTAAAAGTGTTTCAGTCCAGCCCCTACAAAATACAACAATATCAAGGATAGCTAGAGTTACCTTGAAGCCAGCACGTCCCTGGGTGGGCTTGAACCACCAACCTTTCGGTTAACAAGGTTAACGCCACAGAGACGTCTGTATTGCTAATTTAAGGGGGCATGGCCAACCTTGCACCATAGAGACAGTTTTAGGCGGCATGGCTACAAGTGTATGATTCCAACCCCTACAAAATAAAGCAATATCAAGGATAGCTAGAGTTACCTTGAAGCCACCACGTTCCTGGGTGGGCTTGAACCACCAACCTTTCGGTTAACAGCCTACTGCACCTCCGAGACAGCTGTATTGGTAGTTGTAGGGGGCGTGGCTACAAGTGTATAACTCAAACCCTCTACAAAATAAAACAATATCAAGGATAGCTAGAGTTACCTTGAAGCCATCACGTCCCTGGGTGGGCTTGAACCACCAATCTTTCGGTTGACAGCCGACTGCACGACAGAGACATCTGTATTGCTAGTTTTAGGGGGCGTGGCTACAAGTATATAAATCTAACCTGTTCAAAATAAAACTACTTCTAAAATAATTATGGTTATCTTGAAGACACTACGTCCCTGGGTGGGCTTGAACCACCAACCTTTCGGTTGACAGCCGACTGCACCACAGAGACAGCTGTATTGGTAGTTGTAGCTCAATAACTCAAACCCCCTATAAAAAAAAACTACTTCTAGGATAACTAGGGATACCTTGCAACCACCACGCCCCTGGGTGGGCTTGAACCACCAACCTTTCGGTTAACAGCCGAATGCGCTAACCTATTGCGCCACAGAGACATCTGTATTGCTAGTTTAAGGGGGCGTGGCCAACCTTGCACCATAGAGACAGTTTTAGGCGGCATGGCTACAAGTGTATAATTCCATCCCCTACAAAATAAAACAATGTCAAGCATAGCTAGAGTTACCTTGAAGCCACCACATCCCTGGGTGGGCTTTAAACACCAACCTTGCACCATAGAGACAGCTTTAGGGGGCGTGGCTACAAGTGTAGAATTCCAACGCCTACAAAGTAAAACAATGTCAAGCGTGGCTACAAGTGTATAAATCTAACCCGTTCAAAATAAAACTACTTCTAAAATAACTAGAGTTATCTTGAAGCCACCACGTCCCTGGGTGGGCTTGAACCACCAACCTTTCGGTTAACAGCCTACTGCACCTCCGAGACAGTTGTATTGGTAGTTGTAGGGGGCGTGGCTACAAGTGTATGAATCTAACTTGTTCAAAATAAAACTACTTCTAAAATAACTAGGGTTATCTTGAAGCCACTACGTCCCTGGGTGGGCTTGAACCACCAACCTTTCGGTTAACAGCCGACTGCACCACAGAGACAGCTGTATTGGTAGTTGTAGGGGGCGTGGCTACAAGTGTATAACTCAAACCCCCTATAAAATAAAACTACTTGTAGGATAACTAGGGTTACCTTGAAGCCACTACGTCCCTGGGTGGGCTTGAACCACCAACCTTTCGGTTAACAGCCGACTGCGCCACAGAGACATCTGTATTGCTAGTTTTAGGGGGCGTGGCTACAAGTGTATAATTCCAACAATTACAAAATAAAACAATGTCAAGCATAGCTAGGGTTTGTATGTAAAGTGTTATATTTCAACCCCTACAAAATAAAATAATGTCAAGCATAGCTAGGGTTACGTTTAAGCCACCACATCCCTGGGCGGGCTTTAACCACCAACCTTGCACCATAGAGACAGGTTTAGGGGGCGTGGCTACAATTGTATGATTCCAACCCCTACAAAATAAAACAATGTAAAGGATAGCTAGAGTTACCTTGAAGCCACCACGTCCCTGGGTGGGCTTGAAACACCAACCTTTCGGTTAACAGCCAACTGCACCACAGAGACAGCTGTATTGGTAGTTGTAGGGGGCGTGGCTACAAGTGTATAACTTAAACTCCCTATAAAATAAAACTACGCAGATTGCTAGATTTTGGGGGCGTGGCTAAAAGTGTTTAATTCCAACCCCTACAAAATAAAAAAATATCAAGGACAGCTAGAGTTACCTTGAAGCCAGCACGTCCCTGGGTGGGCTTGAACCACCAACCTTTCGGTTAACAGCCGAACGCGCTAACCGATTGCGCCACAGAGACATCTGTATTGCTAGTTTTAGGGGGCGTGGCTAAAAGTGTTTAATTCCAACCCCTACAAAATAAAAAAATATCAAGGATAGCTAGAGTTACCTTGAAGCCAGCACGTCCCTGGGTGGGCTTGAACCACCAACCTTTCGGTTAACAAGGTTAACGCCACAGAGACGTCTGTATTGCTAATTTAAGGGGGCATGGCCAACCTTGCACCATAGAGACAGTTTTAGGCGGCATGGCTACAAGTGTATAATTCCAACCCCTACAAAATAAAGCAATATCAAGGATAGCTAGAGTTACCTTGAAGCCAGCACGTCCCTGGGTGGGCTTGAACCACCAACCTTTCGGTTAACAAGGTTAACGCCACAGAGACGTCTGTATTGCTAATTTAAGGGGGCATGGCCAACCTTGCACCATAGAGACAGTTTTAGGCGGCATGGCTACAAGTGTATAATTCCAACCCCTACAAAATAAAGCAATATCAAGGATAGCTAGAGTTACCTTGAAGCCAGCACGTCCCTGGGTGGGCTTGAACCACCAACCTTTCGGTTGACAGCCGACTGCACCACAGAGACAGCTGGATTGGTAGTTGTAGGAGGTGTGCCTACAAGTGTATAACTCAAACCCCCTATAAAAAAAAACTACTTCTAGGATAACTAGGGATACCTTGCAACCACCACGCCCCTGGGTGGGATTGAACCACCAACCTTTCGGTTAACAGCCGAACGCGGTAACCTATTGCGCCACAGAGACATCTGTATTGCTAGTTTAAGGGGGCGTGGCCAACCTTGCACCATAGAGACAGTTTTAGGCGGCATGGCTACAAGTGTATAATTCCATCCCCTACAAAATAAAACAATGTCAAGCATAGCTAGCATTACCTTGAAGCCACCACGTCCCTGGGTGGGCTTTAACCACCAACCTTGCACCATAGAGACAGCTTTAGGGGGCGTGGCTACAAGTGTAGAATTCCAACGCCTACAAAGTAAAACAATGTCAAGCGTGGCTACAAGTGTATAAATCTAACCCGTTCAAAATAAAACTACTTCTAAAATAACTAGAGTTATCTTGAAGCCACCACGTCCCTGGGTGGGCTTGAACCACCAACCTTTCGGTTAACAGCCTACTGCACCTCCGAGACAGTTGTATTGGTAGTTGTAGGGGGCGTGGCTACAAGTGTATAAATCTAACCTGTTCAAAATAAAACTACTTCTAAAATAACTAGGGTTATCTTGAAGCCACTACGTCCCTGGGTGGGCTTGAACCACCAACCTTTCGGTTAACAGCCGATTGCACCACAGAGACAGCTGTATTGGTAGTTGTAGGGGGCGTGGCTACAAGTGTATAACTCAAACCCCCTATAAAATAAAACTACTTGTAGAATAACTAGGGTTACCTTGAAGCCACCACGTCCCTGGGTGGGCTTGAACCACCAACCTTTCGGTTAACAGCCAAACGCGCTAACCTATTGCGCCACAGAGACATCTGTATTGCTAGTTTTAGGGGGCGTGGCTACAAGTGTATAATTCCAACAATTACAAAATAAAACAATGTCAAGCATAGATAGGGTTACCTCGAGGACACCACATCCCTGGGTGGGCTTGAACCACCAACCTTTCGGTTAACAGCCGAACACGCTAACCGATTGCGCCACAGAGACATCTGTGTTGCTAGTTTTAGGGGGCGTGGCTACAAGTGTATAATTCCAACCCCTACAAAATAAAAAAATGTCAAGCATAGCTAGGGTTACCTTGAAACCACCACTTCCCTGGGAGGGCTTGAACCACCAACCTTTCGGTTAACAGCCAAACGCGCTAACCTATTGCGCCACAGAGACATCTGTATTGCTAGTTTAAGGGGGCGTGGCTACAAGTGTATAATTCCAACAATTACAAAATAAAACAATGTCAAGCATAGATAGGGTTACCTCGAGGACACCACATCCCTGGGTGGGCTTGAACCACCAACCTTTCGGTTAACAGCCGAACACGCTAACCGATTGCGCCACAGAGACATCTGTGTTGCTAGTTTTAGGGGGCGTGGCTACAAGTGTATAATTCCAACCCCTACAAAATAAAAAATGTCAAGCATAGCTAGGGTTACCTTGAAACCACCACTTCCCTGGGAGGGCTTGAATCACCAACCTTTCGGTTAACAGCCGAACGCGCTAACCCATTGCGCCACAGAGACGTCTGTATTGCTAGTTTAAGGGGGCATGGCCAACCTTGCACCATAGAGACAGTTTTAGGCGGCATGGCTAGAAGTGTATAATTCCAACCCCTACAAAATAAAGCAATATCAAGGATAGCTAGAGTTACCTTGAAGCCACCACGTTCCTGGGTGGGCTTGAACCACCAACCTTTCGGTTAACAGCCTACTGCACCTCCGAGACAGCTGTATTGGTAGTTGTAGGGGGCGTGGCTACAAGTGTATAACTCAAACCCTCTGTAAAATAAAACTACTTCTAGTATAACTAGGGTTACATTGAAGCCAACACGTCCCTGGGTGGGCTTGAACCACCAACCTTTCGGTTAACAGCCGAACGCACTAACCTATTGCTCCACAGAGACATCTGTATTGCTAGTTTTAGGGGGCGTGGCTACAAGTGTATAGATCTAACCTGTTCAAAATAAAACTACTTCTAAAATAATTATGGTTATCTTGAAGACACTACGTCCCTGGGTGGGCTTGAACCACCAACCTTTCAGTTAACAGCCGAACGCTCTAACCGATTGCGCCACAGAGACATCTGTATTGCTAGGTTTAGGGGGCGTGGCTAAAAGTGTATGATTCCAACCCGTACAAAATAAAATAATGTCAAGCATAGCTAGGGTTACGTTTAAGCCACCACATCCCTGGGTGGGCTTTAACCACCAACCTTGCACCATAGAGACAGGTTTAGGGGGCGTGGCTACAATTGTATAATTCCAACCCCTACAAAATAAAACAATATCAAGGATAGCTAGAGTTACCTTGAAGCCATCACGTCCCTGGGTGGGGTTGAACCACCAACCTTTCGGTTGACAGCCGACTGCACCACAGAGACAGCTGTATTGGTAGTTGTAGGGGGCGTGGCTACAAGTGTATAACTCAAACACCCTATAAAAAAAACTACTTCTAGGATAACTAGGGATACCTTGCAGCCACCACACCCCTGGGTGGGCTTGAACCACCAACCTTTCGGTTAACAGCCGAACGCGCTAACCGATTGCGCCACAGAGACATCTGTCGTGGCGTGGCTAAAAGTGTATGATTCCAACCCCTACAAAATAAAATAATGTCAAGCATAGCTAGGGTTACGTTTAAGCCACCACATCCCTGGGTGGGCTTTAACCACCAACCTTGCACCATAGACACAGGTTTAGGGGGCGTGGCTACAAGTGTATAATTCCAACCCCTACAAAATAAAACAATGTCAAGCATAGCTAGGGTTACCTTGAAGCCACCACGTCCCTGGGTGGGCTTGAACCACCAACCTTTCGGTTAACAGCCGAACGCGCTAACCGATTGCGCCACAGAGACATCTGTATTGCTAGTTTTAGGGGGCGTGGCTACAAGTGTATAATTCCAACCCCTACAAAATAAAAAAATGTCAAGCATAGCTAGGGTTACCTTGAAACCACCACGTCCCTGGGAAGGCTTGAACCACCAACCTTTCGGTTAACAGCCGAACGCGCTAACCCATTGCACCACAGTGACGTCTGTATTGCTCCTTTAAGGGGGCATGGCCAACCCCTACAAAATAAAGCAATATCAAGGATAGCTAGAGTTACCTTGAATCCACCACGTCCCTGGGTGGGCTTTAACCACCAACCTTGCACCATAGAGACAGCTTTAGGGGGCGTGGCTACAAGTGTAGAATTCCAACCCCTACAAAGTAAAACAATGTCAAGCGTGGCTACAAGTGTATAAATCTAACCCGTTCAAAATAAAACTACTTCTAAAATAACTAGAGTTATCTTGAAGCCACCACATCCCTGGGTGGGCTTGAACAACCAACCTTTCGGTTAAAAGCCGAACCCGCTAACCGATTGCGCCACAGAGACATCTGCATTGCTAGATTTAGGGGGCGTGGCTACAATTGTATGATTCCAACCCCTACAAAATAAAACAATGTAAAGGATAGCTAGAGTTACCTTGAAGCCACCACGTCCCTGGGTGGGCTTGAAACGCCAACCTTTCGGTTAACAGCCAACTGCACCACAGAGACAGCTGTATTGGTAGTTGTAGGGGGCGTGGCTACAAGTGTATAACTCAAACTCCCTATAAAATAAAACTACTTCTAGGATAACTAGGGTTATCTTGAAGCCACCACGTCCCTGGGTGGGCTTGAACCACCAACCTTTCGGTTAACAGACGAACGCACTAACCGATTGCGCCTCAGAGAAATCTGTATTGATAGTTTTAGGGGGCGTGGCAACAAGTGTATAATTCCAACCCCTACAAAATAAAACAACGTCAAGCATAGCTAGGGTTACCTTGAAGCCACCACGTCCCTGGGTGGGCTTGAACCACCAACCTTTCGGTTAACAGCCAAATGCGCTAACCGATTGCGCCACAGAGACATCTGTATTGCTAGTTTTAGGGGGTGTGGCTAAAAGTGTATGATTCCAACCCCTACAAAATAAAATAATGTCAAGCATAGCTAGGGTTACGTTTAAGCCACCACATCCCTGGGTGGGCTTGAAACACCAACCTTTCGGTTAACAGCCTACTGGACCTCCGAGACAGCTGTATTGGTAGTTGTAGGGGGCGTGGCTACAAGTGTATAACTCAAACCCTCTATAAAATAAAACTCCTTCTAGTATAACTAGGGTTACATTGAAGCCAACACGTCCCTGGGTGGGCTTGAACCACCAACCTTTCGGTTAACAGCCGAACGCGCTAACCTATTGCTCCACAGAGACATCTGTATTGCTAGTTTTAGGGGGCGTGGCTACAAGTGTATAAATCTAACCTGTTCAAAATAAATCTACTTCTAAAATAATTATGGTTATCTTGAAGACACTACGTCCCTGGGTGGGCTTGAACCACCAACCTTTCGGTTAACAGCCGAACACGCTAACCTATAGCTACACAGAGACATCTGTATTGCTAGTTTTAGGGGGCGTGGCTACAAGTGTATAAATCTAACCTGTTCAAAATAAAACTACTTCTAAAATAATTATGGTTATCTTGAAGACACTACGTCCCTGGGTGGGCTTGAACCACCAACCTTTCGGTTAACAGCCGAACGCTCTAACCGATTGCGCCACAGAGACATCTGTAGTGCTAGGTTTAGGGGGCGTGGCTAAAAGTGTATGATTCCAACCCCTACAAAATAAAATAATGTCAAGCATACCTAGGGTTACGTTTAAGCCACCACATCCCTGGGTGGGCTTTAACCACCAACCTTTCGGTTGACAGCCGACTGCACCACAGAGACAGCTGGATTGGTAGTTGTAGGAGGTGTGGCTACAAGTGTATAACTCAAACCCCCTATAAAAAAAAACTACTTCTAGGATAACTAGGGATACCTTGCAACCACCACGCCCCTGGGTGGGATTGAACCACCAACCTTTCGGTTAACAGCCGAACGCGCTAACCCATTGCACCACAGTGACGTCTGTATTGCTCCTTTAAGGGGGCATGGCCAACCCCTACAAAATAAAGCAATATCAAGGATAGCTAGAGTTACCTTGAATCCACCACGTCCCTGGGTGGGCTTTAACCACCAACCTTGCACCATAGAGACAGCTTTAGGGGGCGTGGCTACAAGTGTAGAATTCCAACCCCTACAAAGTAAAACAATGTCAAGCGTGGCTACAAGTGTATAAATCTAACCCGTTCAAAATAAAACTACTTCTAAAATAACTAGAGTTATCTTGAAGCCACCACATCCCTGGGTGGGCTTGAACAACCAACCTTTCGGTTAAAAGCCGAACCCGCTAACCGATTGCGCCACAGAGACATCTGCATTGCTAGATTTAGGGGGCGTGGCTACAATTGTATGATTCCAACCCCTACAAAATAAAACAATGTAAAGGATAGCTAGAGTTACCTTGAAGCCACCACGTCCCTGGGTGGGCTTGAAACGCCAACCTTTCGGTTAACAGCCAACTGCACCACAGAGACAGCTGTATTGGTAGTTGTAGGGGGCGTGGCTACAAGTGTATAACTCAAACTCCCTATAAAATAAAACTACTTCTAGGATAACTAGGGTTATCTTGAAGCCACCACGTCCCTGGGTGGGCTTGAACCACCAACCTTTCGGTTAACAGACGAACGCACTAACCGATTGCGCCTCAGAGAAATCTGTATTGATAGTTTTAGGGGGCGTGGCAACAAGTGTATAATTCCAACCCCTACAAAATAAAACAACGTCAAGCATAGCTAGGGTTACCTTGAAGCCACCACGTCCCTGGGTGGGCTTGAACCACCAACCTTTCGGTTAACAGCCAAATGCGCTAACCGATTGCGCCACAGAGACATCTGTATTGCTAGTTTTAGGGGGTGTGGCTAAAAGTGTATGATTCCAACCCCTACAAAATAAAATAATGTCAAGCATAGCTAGGGTTACGTTTAAGCCACCACATCCCTGGGTGGGCTTGAAACACCAACCTTTCGGTTAACAGCCTACTGGACCTCCGAGACAGCTGTATTGGTAGTTGTAGGGGGCGTGGCTACAAGTGTATAACTCAAACCCTCTATAAAATAAAACTCCTTCTAGTATAACTAGGGTTACATTGAAGCCAACACGTCCCTGGGTGGGCTTGAACCACCAACCTTTCGGTTAACAGCCGAACGCGCTAACCTATTGCTCCACAGAGACATCTGTATTGCTAGTTTTAGGGGGCGTGGCTACAAGTGTATAAATCTAACCTGTTCAAAATAAATCTACTTCTAAAATAATTATGGTTATCTTGAAGACACTACGTCCCTGGGTGGGCTTGAACCACCAACCTTTCGGTTAACAGCCGAACACGCTAACCTATTGCTACACAGAGACATCTGTATTGCTAGTTTTAGGGGGCGTGGCTACAAGTGTATAAATCTAACCTGTTCAAAATAAAACTACTTCTAAAATAATTATGGTTATCTTGAAGACACTACGTCCCTGGGTGGGCTTGAACCACCAACCTTTCGGTTAACAGCCGAACGCTCTAACCGATTGCGCCACAGAGACATCTGTAGTGCTAGGTTTAGGGGGCGTGGCTAAAAGTGTATGATTCCAACCCCTACAAAATAAAATAATGTCAAGCATACCTAGGGTTACGTTTAAGCCACCACATCCCTGGGTGGGCTTTAACCACCAACCTTTCGGTTGACAGCCGACTGCACCACAGAGACAGCTGGATTGGTAGTTGTAGGAGGTGTGGCTACAAGTGTATAACTCAAACCCCCTATAAAAAAAAACTACTTCTAGGATAACTAGGGATACCTTGCAACCACCACGCCCCTGGGTGGGATTGAACCACCAACCTTTCGGTTAACAGCCGAACGCGGTAACCTATTGCGCCACAGAGACATCTGTATTGCTAGTTTAAGGGGGCGTGGCCAACCTTGCACCATAGAGACAGTTTTAGGCGGCATGGCTACAAGTGTATAATTCCATCCCCTACAAAATAAAACAATGTCAAGCATAGCTAGCGTTACCTTGAAGCCACCACGTCCCTGGGTGGGCTTTAACCACCAACCTTGCACCATAGAGACAGCTTTAGGGGGCGTGGCTACAAGTGTAGAATTCCAACGCCTACAAAGTAAAACAATGTCAAGCGTGGCTACAAGTGTATAAATCTAACCCGTTCAAAATAAAACTACTTCTAAAATAACTAGAGTTATCTTGAAGCCACCACGTCCCTGGGTGGGCTTGAACCACCAACCTTTCGGTTAACAGCCTACTGCACCTCCGAGACAGTTGTATTGGTAGTTGTAGGGGGCGTGGCTACAAGTGTATAAATCTAACCTGTTCAAAATAAAACTACTTCTAAAATAACTAGGGTTATCTTGAAGCCACTACGTCCCTGGGTGGGCTTGAACCACCAACCTTTCGGTTAACAGCCGATTGCACCACAGAGACAGCTGTATTGGTAGTTGTAGGGGGCGTGGCTACAAGTGTATAACTCAAACCCCCTATAAAATAAAACTACTTGTAGAATAACTAGGGTTACCTTGAAGCCACCACGTCCCTGGGTGGGCTTGAACCACCAACCTTTCGGTTAACAGCCAAACGCGCTAACCTATTGCGCCACAGAGACATCTGTATTGCTAGTTTTAGGGGGCGTGGCTACAAGTGTATAATTCCAACAATTACAAAATAAAACAATGTCAAGCATAGATAGGGTTACCTCGAGGACACCACATCCCTGGGTGGGCTTGAACCACCAACCTTTCGGTTAACAGCCGAACACGCTAACCGATTGCGCCACAGAGACATCTGTGTTGCTAGTTTTAGGGGGCGTGGCTACAAGTGTATAATTCCAACCCCTACAAAATAAAAAAATGTCAAGCATAGCTAGGGTTACCTTGAAACCACCACTTCCCTGGGAGGGCTTGAATCACCAACCTTTCGGTTAACAGCCGAACGCGCTAACCCATTGCGCCACAGAGACGTCTGTATTGCTAGTTTAAGGGGGCATGGCCAACCTTGCACCATAGAGACAGTTTTAGGCGGCATGGCTAGAAGTGTATAATTCCAACCCCTACAAAATAAAGCAATATCAAGGATAGCTAGAGTTACCTTGAAGCCACCACGTTCCTGGGTGGGCTTGAACCACCAACCTTTCGGTTGAACCACCAACCTTTCGGTTAACAGCCGAACGCACTAACCTATTGCTCCACAGAGACATCTGTATTGCTAGTTTTAGGGGGCGTGGCTACAAGTGTATAGATCTAACCTGTTCAAAATAAAACTACTTCTAAAATAATTATGGTTATCTTGAAGACACTACGTCCCTGGGTGGGCTTGAACCACCAACCTTTCAGTTAACAGCCGAACGCTCTAACCGATTGCGCCACAGAGACATCTGTATTGCTAGGTTTAGGGGGCGTGGCTAAAAGTGTATGATTCCAACCCGTACAAAATAAAATAATGTCAAGCATAGCTAGGGTTACGTTTAAGCCACCACATCCCTGGGTGGGCTTTAACCACCAACCTTGCACCATAGAGACAGGTTTAGGGGGCGTGGCTACAATTGTATAATTCCAACCCCTACAAAATAAAACAATATCAAGGATAGCTAGAGTTACCTTGAAGCCATCACGTCCCTGGGTGGGGTTGAACCACCAACCTTTCGGTTGACAGCCGACTGCACGACAGAGACATCTGTATTGCTAGTTTTAGGGGGCGTGGCTACAAGTATATAAATCTAACCTGTTCAAAATAAAACTACTTCTAAAATAATTATGGTTATCTTGAAGACACTAGGTTTAGGGGGGCGTGGCTAAAAGTGTATGATTCCAACCCCTACAAAATAAAATAATGTCAAGCATAGCTAGGGTTACGTTTAAGCCACCACATCCCTGGGTGGGCTTGAACCACCAACCTTTCGGTTGACAGCCGACTGCACCACAGAGACAGCTGTATTGGTAGCTGTAGGGGGCGTGGCTACAAGTGTATAACTCAAACCCCCTATAAAAAAAACTACTTCTAGGATAACTAGGGATACCTTGCAACCACCACGCCCCTGGGTGGGATTGAACCACCAACCTTTCGGTTAACAGCCGAACGCGCTAACCTATTGCGCCACAGAGACATCTGTATTGCTAGTTTAAGGGGGCGTGGCCAACCTTGCACCATAGAGACAGTTTTAGGCGGCATGGCTACAAGTGTATAATTCCATCCCCTACAAAATAAAACAATGTCAAGCATAGCTAGAGTTACCTTGAAGCCACCACGTCCCTGGGTGGGCTTTAACCACCAACCTTGCACCATAGAGACAGCTTTAGGGGGCGTGGCTACAAGTGTAGAATTCCAACGCCTACAAAGTAAAACAATGTCAAGCGTGGCTACAAGTGTATAAATCTAACCCGTTCAAAATAAAACTACTTCTAAAATAACTAGAGTTATCTTGAAGCCACCACGTCCCTGGGTGGGCTTGAACCACCAACCTTTCGGTTAACAGCCTACTGCACCTCCGAGACAGTTGTATTGGTAGTTGTAGGGGGCGTGGCTACAAGTGTATAAATCTAACTTGTTCAAAATAAAACTACTTCTAAAATAACTAGGGTTATCTTGAAGCCACTACGTCCCTGGGTGGGCTTGAACCACCAACCTTTCGGTTAACAGCCGACTGCACCACAGAGACAGCTGTATTGGTAGTTGTAGGGGGCGTGGCTACAAGTGTATAACTCAAACCCCCTATAAAATAAAACTACTTGTAGGATAACTAGGGTTACCTTGAAGCCACCACGTCCCTGGGTGGGCTTGAACCACCAACCTTTCGGTTAACAGCCGAACGCGCTAACCGATTGCGCCACAGAGACATCTGTATTGCTAGTTTTAGGGGGCGTGGCTACAAGTGTATAATTCCAACAATTACAAAATAAAACAATGTCAAGCATAGCTAGGGTTTGTATGTAAAGTGTTACATTCCAACCCCTACAAAATAAAATAATGTCAAGCATAGCTAGGGTTAAGCCACCACATCCCTGGGCGGGCTTTAACCACCAACCTTGCACCATAGAGACAGGTTTAGGGGGCGTGGCTACAATTGTATGATTCCAACCCCTACAAAATAAAACAATGTAAAGGATAGCTAGAGTTACCTTGAAGCCACCACGTCCCTGGGTGGGCTTGAAACACCAACCTTTCGGTTAACAGCCAACTGCACCAAAGACACAGCTGTATTGGTAGTTGTAGGGGGCGTGGCTACAAGTGTATAACTTAAACTCCCTATAAAATAAAACTACGCAGATTGCTAGATTTTGGGGGCGTGGCTAAAAGTGTTTAATTCCAACCCCTACAAAATAAAAAAATATCAAGGACAGCTAGAGTTACCTTGAAGCCAGCACGTCCCTGGGTGGGCTTGAACCACCAACCTTTCGGTTAACAGCCGAACGCGCTAACCGATTGCTCCACAGAGACATCTGTATTGCTAGTTTTAGGGGGCGTGGCTAAAAGTGTTTAATTCCAACCCCTACAAAATAAAAAAATATCAAGGATAGCTAGAGTTACCTTGAAGCCAGCACGTCCGTGGGTGGGCTTGAACCACCAACCTTTCGGTTAACAAGGTTAACGCCACAGAGACGTCTGTATTGCTAATTTAAGGGGGCATGGCCAACCTTGCACCATAGAGACAGTTTTAGGCGGCATGGCTACAAGTGTATAATTCCAACTCCTACAAAATAAAGCAATATCAAGGATAGCTAGAGTTACCTTGAAGCCACCACGTTCCTGGGTGGGCTTGAACCACCAACCTTTCGGTTAACAGCCTACTGCACCTCCGAGACAGCTGTATTGGTAGTTGTAGGGGGCGTGGCTACAAGTGTATAACTCAAACCCCCTATAAAATAAAACTACTTCTAGGATAACTAGTAATACCTTGCAGCCACCACGCGCCTGGGTGGGCTTGAACCACCAACCTTTCGTTTATTCCAACCCTTACAAAATAAAACAATATCAAGGATAGCTAGAGTTACCTTGAAGCCAGCACTTCCCTGGGTGGGCTTGAACCACCAACCTTTCGGTTAACAGCCGAACGCGCTACCCGATTGCGCCATAGAGACGTCTGTATTGCTAGTTTAAGGGGGCATGGCCAACCTTTCACCATAGAGACAGTTTTAGGCGGCATGGCTACAAGTGTATAATTCCAACCCCTACAAAATAAAGCAATATCAAGGATAGCTAGAGTTACCTTGAAGCCACCACGTTCCTGGGTGGGCTCTAACCACCAACCTTTCGGTTAACAGCCTACTGGACCTCCGAGACAGCTGTATTGGTAGTTGTAGGGGGCGTGGCTACAAGTGTATAACTCAAACCCTCTATAAAATAAAACTACTTCTAGTATAACTAGGGTTACATTGAAGCCAACACGTCCCTGGGTGCGCTTGAACCACCAACCTTTCGGTTAACAGCCGAACGCGCTAACCTATTGCTCCACAGAGACATCTGTATTGCTAGTTTTAGGGGGCGTGGCTACAAGTGTATAAATCTAACCTGTTCAAAATAAAACTACTTCTAAAATAATTATGGTTATCTTGAAGACACTACGTCCCTGGGTGGGCTTGAACCACCAACCTTTCTGTTAACAGCCGAACGCTCTAACCGATTGCGCCACAGAGACATCTGTATTGCTAGGTTTAGGGGGCGTGGCTAAAAGTGTATGATTCCAACCCCTACAAAATAAAATAATGTCAAGCATAGCTAGGGTTACGTTTAAGCCACCACATCACTGGGTGGGCTTTAACCACCAACCTTGCACCATAGAGACAGGTTTAGGGGGCGTGGCTACAATTGTATAATTCCAACCCCTACAAAATAAAACAATATCAAGGATAGCTAGAGCTACCTTGAAACTACCACGTCCCTGGGAGGCCTTGAACCACCAACCTTTCGGTTAACAGCCGAACGCGCTAACCCATTGCGCCACAGAGACGTCTGTATTGCTAGTTTAAGGGGGCATGGCCAACCCCTACAAAATAAAACAATATCAAGGATTGCTAGAGTTACCTTGAAGCCATCACGTCCCTGGGTGGGCTTGAACCACCAACCTTTCGGTTGACAGCCGACTGCACCACAGAGACAGCTGTATTGGTAGTTTAGGGGGCGTGGCTACAAGTGTATAACTCAAACCCCCTATAAAAAAAAACTACTTCTAGGATAACTAGGAATACCTTGCAGCCACCACGCCCCTGGGTGGGCTTGAACCACCAACCTTTCGGTTAACAGCCAAACACGCTAACCAATTGCGCCACAGAGACATCTGTATTGCTAGTTTTAGGGGGCGTGGCTAAAAGTGTATGATTCCAACCCCTACAAAATAAAACAATGTCAAGCATAGCTAGGGTTACCTTGAAGCCACCACGTCCCTGGGAGGGCTTGAACCACCAACCTTTCGGTTAACAGCCGAACGCGCTAACCCATTGCGCCACAGAGACGTCTGTATTGCTAGTTTAAGGGGGCATGGCCAACCCCTACAAAATAAAGCAATATCAAGGATAGCTAGAGTTACCTTGAAGCCACCACGTCCCTGGGTGGGCTTTAACCACCAACCTTGCACCATAGAGACAGCTTTAGGGGGCGTGGCTACAAGTGTAGAATTCCAACCCCTACAAAGTAAAACAATGTCAAGCGTGGCTACAAGTGTATAAATCTAACTCGTTCAAAATAAAACTACTTCTAAAATAACTAGGGTTACCTTGAAGCCACCACGTCCCTGGGTGGGCTTGAACCACCAACTTTTCGGCTAACAGCCAAATGCGCTAACCGATTGCGCCACAGAGACATCTGTATTGCTAGTTTTAGGGGGCGTGGCTAAAAGTGTATGATTCCAACCCCTACAAAATAAAATAATGTCAAGCATAGCTAGGGTTACGTTTAAGCCACCACATCCCTGGGTGGGCTATAACCTCCAACCTTGCACCATAGACACAGGTTTAGGGGGCGTGGCTACAAGTGTAGAATTCCAACCCCTAAAAAATAAAAAAATGTCAAGCATAGCTGGGGTTGCCTTGAAACCAACCTTTCGTTTATTCCAACCCTTACAAAATAAAACAATATCAAGGATAGCTAGAGTTACCTTGAAGCCAGCACTTCCCTGGGTGGGCTTGAACCACCAACCTTTCGGTTAACAGCCGAACGCGCTACCCGATTGCGCCACAGAGACGTCTGTATTGCTAGTTTAAGGGGGCATGGCCAACCTTGCACCATAGAGACAGTTTTAGGCGGCATGGCTACAAGTGTATAATTCCAACCCCTACAAAATATCTGTATTGCTAGTTTTAGGGGGCGTGGCTAAAAGTGTATGATTCCAACCCCTACAAAATAAAATAATGTCAAGCATAGCTAGGGTTACGTTTAAGCCACCACATCCCTGGGTGGGCTTTAACCACCAACCTTGCACCATAGACACAGGTTTAGGGGGCGTGGCTACAAGTGTATAATTCCAACCCCTACAAAATAAAACAATGTCAAGCATAGCTAGGGTTACCTTGAAGCCACCACGTCCCTGGGTGGGCTTGAACCACCAACCTTTCGGTTAACAGCCAAATGCGCTAACCGATTGCGCCACAGAGACATCTGTTTTGCTAGTTTTAGGGGGCATGGCTACAAGTGTATAATTCCATCCCCTACAAAATAAAACAATGTCAAGCATAGCTTGCATGTAGCATGTCTCCCTATAAAATAAAACTACTTCTAGGATAACCTTGAAGCCACCACGTCCCTGGGTGGGCTTGAACCACCAACCTTTCGGTTAACAGCCGAACGCGCTAACCGATTGCGCCACAGAGACATCTGTATTGCTAGTTTTAGGGGGCATGGCTACAAGTGTATAATTCCATCCCCTACAAAATAAAACAATGTCAAGCATAGCTAGAGTTACCTTGAAGCCACCACGTCCCTGGGTGGGCTTTAACCACCAACCTTGCACCATAGAGACAGCTTTAGGGGGCGTGGCTACAAGTGTAGAATTCCAACGCCTACAAAGTAAAACAATGTCAAGCGTGGCTACAAGTGTATAAATCTAACTTGTTCAAAATAAAACTACTTCTAAAATAACTAGGGTTATCTTGAAGCCACTACGTCCCTGGGTGGGCTTGAAACACCAACCTTTCGGTTAACAGCCAACTGCACCACAGAGACAGCTGTATTGGTAGTTGTAGGGGGCGTGGCTACAAGTGTATAACTTAAACTCCCTATAAAATAAAACTACGCAGATTGCTAGATTTTGGGGGCGTGGCTAAAAGTGTTTAATTCCAACCCCTACAAAATAAAAAAATATCAAGGACAGCTAGAGTTTCCTTGAAGCCAGCACGTCCCTGGGTGGGCTTGAACCACCAACTTTTCGGTTAACAGCCGAACGCACTAACCGATTGCGCCACAGAGACATCTGTATTGCTAGTTTTAGGGGGCGTGGCTAAAAGTGTTTAATTCCAACCCCTACAAAATAAAAAAATATCAAGGATAGCTAGAGTTACCTTGAAGCCAGCACGTCCCTGGGTGGGCTTGAACCACCAACCTTTCGGTTAACAAGGTTAACGCCACAGAGACGTCTGTATTGCTAATTTAAGAGGGCATGGCCAACCTTGCACCATAGAGACAGTTTTAGGCGGCATGGCTACAAGTGTATAATTCCAACCCCTACAAAATAAAGCAATATCAAGGATAGCTAGAGTTACTTTGAAGCCACCACGTTCCTGGGTGGGCTTGAACCACCAACCTTTCGGTTAACAGCCTACTGGACCTCCGAGACAGCTGTATTGGTAGTTGTAGGGGGCGTGGCTACAAGTGTATAACTCAAACCCTCTATAAAATAAAACTACTTCTAGTATAACTAGGGTTACAGTGAAGCCAACACGTCCCTGGGTGGGCTTGAACTACCAACCTTTCGGTTAACAGCCGAACGCGCTAACCTATTGCTCCACAGAGACATCTGTATTGCTAGTTTTAGGGGGCGTGGCTACAAGTGTATAAATCTAACCTGTTCAAAATAAAACTACTTCTAAAATAATTATGGTTATCTTGAAGACACTACGTCCCTGGGTGGGCTTGAACCACCAACCTTTCGGTTAACAGCCGAACGCTCTAACCGATTGCGCCACAGAGACATCTGTATTGCTAGGTTTAGGGGGCGTGGCTAAAAGTGTATGATTCCAACCCCTACAACCCTCTACAAAATAAAACAATATCAAGGATAGCTAGAGTTACCTTGAAGCCATCACGTCCCTGGGTGGGCTTGAACCACCAATCTTTCGGTTGACAGCCGACTGCACGACAGAGACAGCTGTATTGGTAGTTGTAGGGGGCGTGGCTACAAGTGTATAACTCAAACCCCCTATAAAATAAAACTACTTCTAGGATAACTAGTAATACCTTGCAGCCACCACGCCCCTGGGTGGGCTTGAACAACCAACCTTTCGTTTATTCCAACCCTTACAAAATAAAACAATATCAAGGATAGCTAGAGTTACCTTGAAGCCAGCACTTCCCTGGGTGGGCTTGAACCACCAACCTTTCGGTTAACAGCCGAACGCTCTAACCGATTGCGCCACAGAGACATCTGTATTGCTAGGTTCAGGGGGCGTGGCTAAAAGTGTATGATTCCAACCCCTACAAAATAAAATAATGTCAAGCATAGCTAGGGTTACGTTTAAGCCACCACATCCCTGGGTGGGCTTTAACCACCAACCTTTCGGTTGACAGCCGACTGCACCACAGAGACAGCTGTATTGGTAGTTGTAGGGGGCGTGGCTACAAGTGTATAACTCAAACCCCCTATAAAAAAAAACTACTTCTAGGATAACTAGGGATACCTTGCAACCACCACGCCCCTGGGTGGGATTGAACCACCAACCTTTCGGTTAACAGCCGAACGCGCTAACCTATTGCGCCACAGAGACATCTGTATTGCTAGTTTAAGGGGGCGTGGCCAACCTTGCAACATAGAGACAGTTTTAGGCGGCATGGCTACAAGTGTATAATTCCATCCCCTACAAAATAAAACAATGTCAAGCATAGCTAGAGTTACCTTGAAGCCACCACGTCCCTGGGTGGGCTTTAACCACCAACCTTGCACCATCGAGACAGCTTTAGGGGGCGTGGCTACAAGTGTAGAATTCCAACCCCTACAAAATAAAACAATATCAAGGATAGCTAGAGTTACCTTGAAGCCATCACGTCCCTGGGTGGGCTTGAACCACCAACCTTTCGGTTGACAGCCGACTGCACCACAGAGACAGCTGTATTGGTAGTTGTAGGGGGCGTGGCTACAAGTGTATAACTCAAACCCCCTATAAAAAAAAACTACTTCTAGGATAAGTAGGGATACCTTGCAGCCACCACACCCCTGGGTGGGCTTGAACCACCAACCTTTCGGTTAACAGCCGAACGCGCTAACCGATTGCGCCACAGACACATCTGTATTGCTAGTTTTAGGGGGCGTGGCTAAAAGTGTATGATTCCAACCCCTACAAAATAAAATAATGTCAAGCATAGCTAGGATAACCTTGAAGCCACCACGTCCCTGGGTGGGCTTGAACCACCAACCTTTCGGTTAACAGCCGAACGCGCTAACCGATTGCGCCACAGAGACATCTGTATTGCTAGTTTTAGGGGGCGTGGCTACAAGTGTATAATTCCAACCCCTACAAAATAAAAAAATGTCAATCATAGCTAGGGTTACCTTGAAACCACCACGTCCCTGGGAGGGCTTGAACCACCAACCTTTCGGTTAACAGCCGAACGCGCTAACCCATTGCGCCACAGAGACGTCTGTATTGCTAATTTAAGGGGGCATGGCCAACCCCTACAAAATAAAACAATATCAAGGATAGCTAGAGTTACCTTGAAGCCATCACGTCCCTGGGTGCGCTTGAACCACCAACCTTTCGGTTGACAGCCGACTGCACCACAGAGACAGCTGTATTGGTAGTTTAGGGGGCGTGGCTACAAGTGTATGATTCCAACCCCTACAAAATAAAATAATGTCAAGCATAGCTAGGGTTACGTTTAAGCCACCACATCCCTGGGTGGGCTTTAACCACCAACCTTGCACCATAGACACAGGTTTAGGGGGCGTGGCTACAAGTGTAGAATTCCAACCCCTAAAAAATAAAAAAATGTCAAGCATAGCTGGGGTTGCCTTGAAGTCACCACGTCCCTGGGTGGGCATGAAACACCAACCTTTCGGTTAACAGCCAACTGCACCACAGAGACAGCTGTATTGGTAGTTGTAGGGGGCGTGGCTACAAGTGTATAACTCAAACTCCCTATAAAATAAAACTACTTCTAGGATAACCTTGAAGCCACCACGTCCCTGGGTGGGCTTGAACCACCAACCTTTCGGTTAACAGCCGAACGCGCTAACCTATTGCTCCACAGAGACATCTGTATTGCTAGTTTTAGGGGGCGTGGCTACAAGTGTATAAATCTAACCTGTTCAAAATAAAACTACTTCTAAAATAATTATGGTTATCTTGAAGACACCACGTCCCTGGGTGGGCTTGAACCACCAACCTTTCAGTTAACAGCCGAACGCTCTAACCGATTGCGCCACAGAGACATCTGTATTGCTAGGTTTAGGGGGCGTGGCTAAAAGTGTATGATTCCAACCCCTACAAAATAAAATAATGTCAAGCATAGCTAGGGTTACGTTTAAGCCACCACATCCCTGGGTGGGCTTTAACCACCAACCTTGCACCATAGAGACAGGTTTAGGGGGCGTGGCTACAATTGTATAATTCCAACCCCTACAAAATAAAACAATATCAAGGATAGCTAGAGTTACCTTGAAGCCATCACGTCCCTGGGTGGGCTTGAACCACCAACCTTTCGGTTGACAGCCGACTGCACCACAGAGACAGCTGTATTGGTATAACCACCAACCTTGCACCATAGACACAGGTTTAGGGGGCGTGGCTACAAGTGTAGAATTCCAACCCCTAAAAAATAAAAAAATGTCAAGCATAGCTGGGGTTGCCTTGAAGTCACCACGTCCCTGGGTGGTCTTGAAACACCAACCTTTCGGTTAACAGCCTACTGCACCTCCGAGACAGCTGTATTGGTAGTTGTAGGGGGCGTGGCTACAAGTGTATAACTCAAACCCTCTACAAAATAAAACAATATCAAGGATAGCTAGAGTTACCTTGAAGCCATCACGTCCCTGGGTGGGCTTGAACCACCAATCTTTCGGTTGACAGCCGACTGCACGACAGAGACAGCTGTATTGGTAGTTGTAGGGGGCGTGGCTACAAGTGTATAACTCAAACCCCCTATAAAATAAAACTACTTCTAGGATAACTAGTAATACCTTGCAGCCACCACGCCCCTGGGTGGGCTTCAACAACCAACCTTTCGTTTATTCCAACCCTTACAAAATAAAACAATATCAAGGATAGCTAGAGTTACCTTGAAGCCAGCACTTCCCTGGGTGGGCTTGAACCACCAACCTTTCGGTTAACAGCCGAACGCGCTACCCGATTGCGCCACAGAGACGTCTGTATTGCTAGTTTAAGGGGGCATGGCCAACCTTGCACCATAGAGACAGTTTTAGGCGGCATGGCTACAAGTGTATAATTCCAACCCCTACAAAATAAAGCAATATCAAGGATAGCTAGAGTTACCTTGAAGCCACCACGTTCCTGGGTGGGCTTGAACCACCAACCTTTCGGTTAACAGCCTACTGGACCTCCGAGACAGCTGTATTGGTAGTTGTAGGGGGCGTGGCTACAAGTGTATAACTCAAACCCTCTATAAAATAAAACTACTTCTAGTATAACTAGGGTTACATTGAAGCCAACACGTCCCTGGGTGGGCTTGAACCACCAACCTTTCGGTTAACAGCCGAACGCGCTAACCTATTGCTCCACAGAGACATCTGTATTGCTAGTTTTAGGGGGCGTGGCTACAAGTGTATAAATCTAACCTGTTCAAAATAAATCTACTTCTAAAATAATTATGGTTATCTTGAAGACACTACGTCCCTGGGTGGGCTTGAACCACCAACCTTTCGGTTAACAGCCGAACACGCTAACCTATTGCTCCACAGAGACATCTGTATTGCTAGTTTTAGGGGGCGTGGCTACAAGTGTATAAATCTAACCTGTTCAAAATAAAACTACTTCTAAAATAATTATGGTTATCTTGAAGACACTACGTCCCTGGGTGGGCTTGAACCACCAACCTTTCGGTTAACAGCCGAACGCTCTAACCGATTGCGCCACAGAGATATCTGTAGTGCTAGGTTTAGGGGGCGTGGCTAAAAGTGTATGATTCCAACCCCTACAAAATAAAATAATGTCAAGCATAGCTAGGGTTACGTTTAAGCCACCACATCCCTGGGTGGGCTTTAACCACCAACCTTTCGGTTGACAGCCGACTGCACCACAGAGACAGCTGGATTGGTAGTTGTAGGAGGTGTGGCTACAAGTGTATAACTCAAACCCCCTATAAAAAAAAACTACTTCTAGGATAACTAGGGATACCTTTCAACCACCACGCCCCTGGGTGGGATTGAACCACCAACCTTTCGGTTAACAGCCGAACGCGCTAACCTATTGCGCCACAGAGACATCTGTATTGCTAGTTTAAGGGGGCGTGGCCAACCTTGCACCATAGAGACAGTTTTAGGCGGCATGGCTACAAGTGTATAATTCCATCCCCTACAAAATAAAACAATGTCAAGCATAGCTAGCGTTACCTTGAGGCCACCACGTCCCTGGGTGGGCTTTAACCTCCAACCTTGCACCATAGAGACAGCTTTAGGGGGCGTGGCTACAAGTGTAGAATTCCAACGCCTACAAAGTAAAACAATGTCAAGCGTGGCTACAAGTGTATAAATCTAACCCGTTCAAAATAAAACTACTTCTAAAATAACAAGAGTTATCTTGAAGCCACCACGTCCCTGGGTGGGCTTGAACCACCAACCTTTCGGTTAACAGCCTACTGCACCTCCGAGACAGTTGTATTGGTAGTTGTAGGGGGCGTGGCTACAAGTGTATAAATCTAACCTGTTCAAAATAAAACTACTTCTAAAATAACTAGGGTTATCTTGAAGCCACTACGTCCCTGGGTGGGCTTGAACCACCAACCTTTCGGTTAACAGCCGATTGCACCACAGAGACAGCTGTATTGGTAGTTGTAGGGGGCGTGGCTACAAGTGTATAACTCAAACCCCCTATAAAATAAAACTACTTGTAGAATAACTAGGGTTATCTTGAAGCCACCACGTCCCTGGGTGGGCTTGAACCACCAACCTTTCGGTTAACAGCCAAACGCACTAACCTATTGCGCCACAGAGACATCTGTATTGCTAGTTTTAGGGGGCGTGGCTACAAGTGTATAATTCCAACAATTACAAAATAAAACAATGTCAAGCATAGATAGGGTTACCTCGAGGCCACCACATCCCTGGGTGGGCTTGAACCACCAACCTTTCGGTTAACAGCCGAACACGCTAACCGATTGCGCCACAGAGACATCTGTGTTGCTAGTTTTAGGGGGCGTGGCTACAAGTGTATAATTCCAACCCCTACAAAATAAAAAAATGTCAAGCATAGCTAGGGTTACCTTGAAACCACCACTTCCCTGGGAGGGCTTGAATCACCAACCTTTCGGTTAACAGCCGAACGCGCTAACCCATTGCGCCACAGAGACGTCTGTATTGGTAGTTTAAGGGGGCATGGCCAACCTTGCACCATAGAGACAGTTTTAGGCGGCATGGCTACAAGTGTATAATTCCAACCCCTACAAAATAAAGCAATATCAAGGATACCTAGAGTTACCTTGAAGCCACCACGTTCCTGGGTGGGCTTGAACCACCAACCTTTCGGTTAACAGCCTACTGCACCTCCGAGACAGCTGTATTGGTAGTTGTAGGGGGCGTGGCTACAAGTGTATAACTCAAACCCTCTATAAAATAAAACTACTTCTAGTATAACTAGGGTTACATTGAAGCCAACACGTCCCTGGGTGGGCTTGAACCACCAACCTTTCGGTTAACAGCCGAACACACTAACCTATTGCTCCACAGAGACATCTGTATTGCTAGTTTTAGGGGGCGTGGCTACAAGTGTATAGATCTAACCTGTTCAAAATAAAACTACTTCTAAAATAATTATGGTTATCTTGAAGACACTACGTCCCTGGGTGGGCTTGAACCACCAACCTTTCAGTTAACAGCCGAACGCTCTAACCGATTGCGCCACAGAGACATCTGTATTGCTAGGTTTAGGGGGCGTGGCTAAAAGTGTATGATTCCAACCCGTACAAAATAAAATAATGTCAAGCATAGCTAGGGTTACGTTTAAGCCACCACATCCCTGGGTGGGCTTTAACCACCAACCTTGCACCATAGAGACAGGTTTAGGGGGCGTGGCTACAATTGTATAATTCCAACCCCTACAAAATAAAACAATATCAAGGATAGCTAGAGTTACCTTGAAGCCATCACGTCCCTGGGTGGGGTTGAACCACCAACCTTTCGGTTGACAGCCGACTGCACCACAGAGACAGCTGTATTGGTAGTTGTAGGGGGCGTGGCTACAAGTGTATAACTCAAACACCCTATAAAAAAAACTACTTCTAGGATAACTAGGGATACCTTGCAGCCACCACACCCCTGGGTGGGCTTGAACCACCAACCTTTCGGTTAACAGCCGAACGCGCTAACCGATTGCGCCACAGAGACATCTGTATTGCTAGTTTTAGGGGGCGTGGCTAAAAGTGTATGATTCCAACCCCTACAAAATAAAATAATGTCAAGCATAGCTAGGGTTACGTTTAAGCCACCACATCCCTGGGTGGGCTTTAACCACCAACCTTGCACCATAGACACAGGTTTAGGGGGCGTGGCTACAAGTGTATAATTCCAACCCCTACAAAATAAAACAATGTCAAGCATAGCTAGGGTTACCTTGAAGCCACCACGTCCCTGGGTGGGCTTGAACCACCAACCTTTCGGTTAACAGACGAACGCACCTCCGAGACAGCTGTATTGGTAGTTGTAGGGGGCGTGGCTACAAGTGTATAACTCAAACCCCCTATAAAATAAAACTACTTCTAGGATAACTAGTAATACCTTGCAGCCACCACGCGCCTGGGTGGGCTTGAACCACCAACCTTTCGTTTATTCCAACCCTTACAAAATAAAACAATATCAAGGATAGCTAGAGTTACCTTGAAGCCAGCACTTCCCTGGGTGGGCTTGAACCACCAACCTTTCGGTTAACAGCCGAACGCGCTACCCGATTGCGCCATAGAGACGTCTGTATTGCTAGTTTAAGGGGGCATGGCCAACCTTTCACCATAGAGACAGTTTTAGGCGGCATGGCTACAAGTGTATAATTCCAACCCCTACAAAATAAAGCAATATCAAGGATAGCTAGAGTTACCTTGAAGCCACCACGTTCCTGGGTGGGCTCTAACCACCAACCTTTCGGTTAACAGCCTACTGGACCTCCGAGACAGCTGTATTGGTAGTTGTAGGGGGCGTGGCTACAAGTGTATAACTCAAACCCTCTATAAAATAAAACTACTTCTAGTATAACTAGGGTTACATTGAAGCCAACACGTCCCTGGGTGCGCTTGAACCACCAACCTTTCGGTTAACAGCCGAACGCGCTAACCTATTGCTCCACAGAGACATCTGTATTGCTAGTTTTAGGGGGCGTGGCTACAAGTGTATAAATCTAACCTGTTCAAAATAAAACTACTTCTAAAATAATTATGGTTATCTTGAAGACACTACGTCCCTGGGTGGGCTTGAACCACCAACCTTTCTGTTAACAGCCGAACGCTCTAACCGATTGCGCCACAGAGACATCTGTATTGCTAGGTTTAGGGGGCGTGGCTAAAAGTGTATGATTCCAACCCCTACAAAATAAAATAATGTCAAGCATAGCTAGGGTTACGTTTAAGCCACCACATCACTGGGTGGGCTTTAACCACCAACCTTGCACCATAGAGACAGGTTTAGGGGGCGTGGCTACAATTGTATAATTCCAACCCCTACAAAATAAAACAATATCAAGGATAGCTAGAGTTACCTTGAAACCACCACGTCCCTGGGAGGCCTTGAACCACCAACCTTTCGGTTAACAGCCGAACGCGCTAACCCATTGCGCCACAGAGACGTCTGTATTGCTAGTTTAAGGGGGCATGGCCAACCCCTACAAAATAAAACAATATCAAGGATTGCTAGAGTTACCTTGAAGCCATCACGTCCCTGGGTGGGCTTGAACCACCAACCTTTCGGTTGACAGCCGACTGCACCACAGAGACAGCTGTATTGGTAGTTTAGGGGGCGTGGCTACAAGTGTATAACTCAAACCCCCTATAAAAAAAAACTACTTCTAGGATAACTAGGAATACCTTGCAGCCACCACGCCCCTGGGTGGGCTTGAACCACCAACCTTTCGGTTAACAGCCAAACACGCTAACCAATTGCGCCACAGAGACATCTGTATTGCTAGTTTTAGGGGGCGTGGATAAAAGTGTATGATTCCAACCCCTACAAAATAAAACAATGTCAAGCATAGCTAGGGTTACCTTGAAGCCTCCACGTCCCTGGGAGGGCTTGAACCACCAACCTTTCGGTTAACAGCCGAACGCGCTAACCCATTGCGCCACAGAGACGTCTGTATTGCTAGTTTAAGGGGGCATGGCCAACCCCTACAAAATAAAGCAATATCAAGGATAGCTAGAGTTACCTTGAAGCCACCACGTCCCTGGGTGGGCTTTAACCACCAACCTTGCACCATAGAGACAGCTTTAGGGGGCGTGGCTACAAGTGTAGAATTCCAACCCCTACAAAGTAAAACAATGTCAAGCGTGGCTACAAGTGTATAAATCTAACTCGTTCAAAATAAAACTACTTCTAAAATAACTAGGGTTACCTTGAAGCCACCACGTCCCTGGGTGGGCTTGAACCACCAACCTTTCGGCTAACAGCCAAATGCGCTAACCGATTGCGCCACAGAGACATCTGTATTGCTAGTTTTAGGGGGCGTGGCTAAAAGTGTATGATTCCAACCCCTACAAAATAAAATAATGTCAAGCATAGCTAGGGTTACGTTTAAGCCACCACATCCCTGGGTGGGCTATAACCTCCAACCTTGCACCATAGACACAGGTTTAGGGGGCGTGGCTACAAGTGTAGAATTCCAACCCCTAAAAAATAAAAAAATGTCAAGCATAGCTGGGGTTGCCTTGAAGTCACCACGTCCCTGGGTGGGCTTGAAACACCAACCTTTCGGTTAACAGCCTACTGCACCTCCGAGACAGCTGTATTGGTAGTTGTAGGGGGCGTGGCTACAAGTGTATAACTCAAACCCTCTACAAAATAAAACAATATCAAGGATACCTAGAGTTACCTTGAAGCCATCACGTCCCTGGGTGGGCTTGAACCACCAATCTTTCGGTTGACAGCCGACTGCACGACAGAGACAGCTGTATTGGTAGTTGTAGGGGGCGTGGCTACAAGTGTATAACTCAAACCCCCTATAAAATAAAACTACTTCTAGGATAACTAGTAATACCTTGCAGCCACCACGCCCCTGGGTGGGCTTCAACAACCAACCTTTCGTTTATTCCAACCCTTACAAAATAAAACAATATCAAGGATAGCTAGAGTTACCTTGAAGCCAGCACTTCCCTGGGTGGGCTTGAACCACCAACCTTTCGGTTAACAGCCGAACGCGCTACCCGATTGCGCCACAGAGACGTCTGTATTGCTAGTTTAAGGGGGCATGGCCAACCTTGCACCATAGAGACAGTTTTAGGCGGCATGGCTACAAGTGTATAATTCCAACCCCTACAAAATATCTGTATTGCTAGTTTTAGGGGGCGTGGCTAAAAGTGTATGATTCCAACCCCTACAAAATAAAATAATGTCAAGCATAGCTAGGGTTACGTTTAAGCCACCACATCCCTGGGTGGGCTTTAACCACCAACCTTGCACCATAGACACAGGTTTAGGGGGCGTGGCTACAAGTGTATAATTCCAACCCCTACAAAATAAAACAATGTCAAGCATAGCTAGGGTTACCTTGAAGCCACCACGTCCCTGGGTGGGCTTGAACCACCAACCTTTCGGTTAACAGCCTACTGCACCTCCGAGACAGCTGTATTGGTAGTTGTAGGGGCGTGGCTACAAGTGTATAACTCAAACCCTCTACAAAATAAAACAATATCAAGGATAGCTAGAGTTACCTTGAAGCCATCACGTCCCTGGGTGGGCTTGAACCACCAATCTTTCGGTTGACAGCCGACTGCACGACAGAGACAGCTGTATTGGTAGTTGTAGGGGGCGTGGCTACAAGTGTATAACTCAAACCCCCTATAAAATAAAACTACTTCTAGGATAACTAGTAATACCTTGCAGCCACCACGCCCCTGGGTGGTCTTGAACCACCAACCTTTCGTTTATTCCAACCCTTACAAAATAAAACAATATCAAGGATAGCTAGAGTTACCTTGAAGCCAGCACTTCCCTGGGTGGGCTTGAACCACCAACCTTTCGGTTAACAGCCGAACGCGCTACCCGATTGCGCCACAGAGACGTCTGTATTGCTAGTTTAAGGGGGCATGGCCAACCTTGCACCATAGAGACAGTTTTAGGCGGCATGGCTACAAGTGTATAATTCCAACCCCTACAAAATAAAGCAATATCAAGGATAGCTAGAGTTACCTTGAAGCCACCACGTTCCTGGGTGGGCTTGAACCACCAACCTTTCGGTTAACAGCCTACTGGACCTCCGAGACAGCTGTATTGGTAGTTGTAGGGGGCGTGGCTACAAGTGTATAACTCAAACCCTCTATAAAATAAAACTACTTCTAGTATAACTAGGGTTACATTGAAGCCAACACGTCCCTGGGTGGGCTTGAACTACCAACCTTTCGGTTAACAGCCGAACGCGCTAACCTATTGCTCCACAGAGACATCCGTTTTGCCAGTTTTAGGGGGTGTGGCTAAAAGTGTATGATTCCAACCCCTACAAAATAAAAAATGTCAAGCATAGCTAGGGTTACCTTGAAACCACCACTTCCCTGGGAGGGCTTGAATCACCAACCTTTCGGTTAACAGCCGAACGCGCTAACCCATTGCGCCACAGAGACGTCTGTATTGCTAGTTTAAGGGGGCATGGCCAACCTTGCACCATAGAGACAGTTTTAGGCGGCATGGCTAGAAGTGTATAATTCCAACCCCTACAAAATAAAGCAATATCAAGGATAGCTAGAGTTACCTTGAAGCCACCACGTTCCTGGGTGGGCTTGAACCACCAACCTTTCGGTTAACAGCCTACTGCACCTCCGAGACAGCTGTATTGGTAGTTGTAGGGGGCGTGGCTACAAGTGTATAACTCAAACCCTCTGTAAAATAAAACTACTTCTAGTATAACTAGGGTTACATTGAAGCCAACACGTCCCTGGGTGGGCTTGAACCACCAACCTTTCGGTTAACAGCCGAACGCACTAACCTATTGCTCCACAGAGACATCTGTATTGCTAGTTTTAGGGGGCGTGGCTACAAGTGTATAGATCTAACCTGTTCAAAATAAAACTACTTCTAAAATAATTATGGTTATCTTGAAGACACTACGTCCCTGGGTGGGCTTGAACCACCAACCTTTCAGTTAACAGCCGAACGCTCTAACCGATTGCGCCACAGAGACATCTGTATTGCTAGGTTTAGGGGGCGTGGGCTTTAACCACCAACCTTGCACCATAGACACAGGTTTAGGGGGCGTGGCTACAAGTGTATAATTCCAACCCCTACAAAATAAAACAATGTCAAGCATAGCTAGGGTTACCTTGAAGCCAGCACTTCCCTGGGTGGGCTTGAACCACCAACCTTTCGGTTAACAGCCGAACGCGCTACCCGATTGCGCCATAGAGACGTCTGTATTGCTAGTTTAAGGGGGCATGGCCAACCTTTCACCATAGAGACAGTTTTAGGCGGCATGGCTACAAGTGTATAATTCCAACCCCTACAAAATAAAGCAATATCAAGGATAGCTAGAGTTACCTTGAAGCCACCACGTTCCTGGGTGGGCTCTAACCACCAACCTTTCGGTTAACAGCCTACTGGACCTCCGAGACAGCTGTATTGGTAGTTGTAGGGGGCGTGGCTACAAGTGTATAACTCAAACCCTCTATAAAATAAAACTACTTCTAGTATAACTAGGGTTAGATTGAAGCCAACACGTCCCTGGGTGCGCTTGAACCACCAACCTTTCGGTTAACAGCCGAACGCGCTAACCTATTGCTCCACAGAGACATCTGTATTGCTAGTTTTAGGGGGCGTGGCTACAAGTGTATAAATCTAACCTGTTCAAAATAAAACTACTTCTAAAATAATTATGGTTATCTTGAAGACACTACGTCCCTGGGTGGGCTTGAACCACCAACCTTTCTGTTAACAGCCGAACGCTCTAACCGATTGCGCCACAGAGACATCTGTATTGCTAGGTTTAGGGGGCGTGGCTAAAAGTGTATGATTCCAACCCCTACAAAATAAAATAATGTCAAGCATAGCTAGGGTTACGTTTAAGCCACCACATCACTGGGTGGGCTTTAACCACCAACCTTGCACCATAGAGACAGGTTTAGGGGGCGTGGCTACAATTGTATAATTCCAACCCCTACAAAATAAAACAATATCAAGGATAGCTAGAGTTACCTTGAAACCACCACGTCCCTGGGAGGCCTTGAACCACCAACCTTTCGGTTAACAGCCGAACGCGCTAACCCATTGCGCCACAGAGACGTCTGTATTGCTAGTTTAAGGGGGCATGGCCAACCCCTACAAAATAAAACAATATCAAGGATTGCTAGAGTTACCTTGAAGCCATCACGTCCCTGGGTGGGCTTGAACCACCAACCTTTCGGTTGACAGCCGACTGCACCACAGAGACAGCTGTATTGGTAGTTTAGGGGGCGTGGCTACAAGTGTATAACTCAAACCCCCTATAAAAAAAAACTACTTCTAGGATAACTAGGAATACCTTGCAGCCACCACGCCCCTGGGTGGGCTTGAACCACCAACCTTTCGGTTAACAGCCAAACACGCTAACCAATTGCGCCACAGAGACATCTGTATTGCTAGTTTTAGGGGGCGTGGATAAAAGTGTATGATTCCAACCCCTACAAAATAAAACAATGTCAAGCATAGCTAGGGTTACCTTGAAGCCACCACGTCCCTGGGAGGGCTTGAACCACCAACCTTTCGGTTAACAGCCGAACGCGCTAACCCATTGCGCCACAGAGACGTCTGTATTGCTAGTTTAAGGGGGCATGGCCAACCCCTACAAAATAAAGCAATATCAAGGATAGCTAGAGTTACCTTGAAGCCACCACGTCCCTGGGTGGGCTTTAACCACCAACCTTGCACCATAGAGACAGCTTTAGGGGGCGTGGCTACAAGTGTAGAATTCCAACCCCTACAAAGTAAAACAATGTCAAGCGTGGCTACAAGTGTATAAATCTAACTCGTTCAAAATAAAACTACTTCTAAAATAACTAGGGTTACCTTGAAGCCACCACGTCCCTGGGTGGGCTTGAACCACCAACCTTTCGGCTAACAGCCAAATGCGCTAACCGATTGCGCCACAGAGACATCTGTATTGCTAGTTTTAGGGGGCGTGGCTAAAAGTGTATGATTCCAACCCCTACAAAATAAAATAATGTCAAGCATAGCTAGGGTTACGTTTAAGCCACCACATCCCTGGGTGGGCTATAACCTCCAACCTTGCACCATAGACACAGGTTTAGGGGGCGTGGCTACAAGTGTAGAATTCCAACCCCTAAAAAATAAAAAAATGTCAAGCATAGCTGGGGTTGCCTTGAAGTCACCACGTCCCTGGGTGGGCTTGAAACACCAACCTTTCGGTTAACAGCCTACTGCACCTCCGAGACAGCTGTATTGGTAGTTGTAGGGGGCGTGGCTACAAGTGTATAACTCAAACCCTCTACAAAATAAAACAATATCAAGGATACCTAGAGTTACCTTGAAGCCATCACGTTCCTGGGTGGGCTTGAACCACCAACCTTTCGGTTAACAGCCGAACGCGCTACCTGATTGCGCCACAGAGACGTCTGTATTGCTAGTTTAAGGGGGCATGGCCAACCTTGCACCATAGAGACAGTTTTAGGCGGCATGGCTACAAGTGTATAATTCCAACCCCTACAAAATATCTGTATTGCTAGTTTTAGGGGGCGTGGCTAAAAGTGTATGATTCCAACCCCTACAAAATAAAATAATGTCAAGCATAGCTAGGGTTACGTTTAAGCCACCACATCCCTGGGTGGGCTTTAACCACCAACCTTGCACCATAGACACAGGTTTAGGGGGCGTGGCTACAAGTGTATAATTCCAACCCCTACAAAATAAAACAATGTCAAGCATAGCTAGGGTTACCTTGAAGCCACCACGTCCCTGGGTGGGCTTGAACCACCAACCTTTCGGTTAACAGCCAAATGCGCTAACCGATTGCGCCACAGAGACATCTGTTTTGCTAGTTTTAGGGGGCATGGCTACAAGTGTATAATTCCATCCCCTACAAAATAAAACAATGTCAAGCATAGCTTGCATGTAGCATGTCTCCCTATAAAATAAAACTACTTCTAGGATAACCTTGAAGCCACCACGTCCCTGGGTGGGCTTGAACCACCAACCTTTCGGTTAACAGCCGAACACGCTAACCGATTGCGCCACAGAGACATCTGTATTGCTAGTTTTAGGGGGCATGGCTACAAGTGTATAATTCCATCCCCTACAAAATAAAACAATGTCAAGCATAGCTAGAGTTACCTTGAAGCCACCACGTCCCTGGGTGGGCTTTAACCACCAACCTTGCACCATAGAGACAGCTTTAGGGGGCGTGGCTACAAGTGTAGAATTCCAACGCCTACAAAGTAAAACAATGTCAAGCGTGGCTACAAGTGTATAAATCTAACTTGTTCAAAATAAAACTACTTCTAAAATAACTAGGGTTATCTTGAAGCCACTACGTCCCTGGGTGGGCTTGAAACACCAACCTTTCGGTTAACAGCCAACTGCACCACAGAGACAGCTGTATTGGTAGTTGTAGGGGGCGTGGCTACAAGTGTATAACTTAAACTCCCTATAAAATAAAACTACGCAGATTGCTAGATTTTGGGGGCGTGGCTAAAAGTGTTTAATTCCAACCCCTACAAAATAAAAAAATATCAAGGACAGCTAGAGTTTCCTTGAAGCCAGCACGTCCCTGGGTGGGCTTGAACCACCAACTTTTCGGTTAACAGCCGAACGCACTAACCGATTGCGCCACAGAGACATCTGTATTGCTAGTTTTAGGGGGCGTGGCTAAAAGTGTTTAATTCCAACCCCTACAAAATAAAAAAATATCAAGGATAGCTAGAGTTACCTTGAAGCCAGCACGTCCCTGGGTGGGCTTGAACCACCAACCTTTCGGTTAACAAGGTTAACGCCACAGAGACGTCTGTATTGCTAATTTAAGAGGGCATGGCCAACCTTGCACCATAGAGACAGTTTTAGGCGGCATGGCTACAAGTGTATAATTCCAACCCCTACAAAATAAAGCAATATCAAGGATAGCTAGAGTTACCTTGAAGCCACCACGTTCCTGGGTGGGCTTGAACCACCAATCTTTCGGTTAACAGCCTACTGCACCTCCGAGACAGCTGTATTGGTAGTTGTAGGGGCGTGGCTACAAGTGTATAACTCAAACCCTCTACAAAATAAAACAATATCAAGGATAGCTAGAGTTACCTTGAAGCCATCACGTCCCTGGGTGGGCTTGAACCACCAATCTTTCGGTTGACAGCCGACTGCACGACAGAGACAGCTGTATTGGTAGTTGTAGGGGGCGTGGCTACAAGTGTATAACTCAAACCCCCTATAAAATAAAACTACTTCTAGGATAACTAGTAATACTTTGCAGCCACCACGCCCCTGGGTGGTCTTGAACCACCAACCTTTCGTTTATTCCAACCCTTACAAAATAAAACAATATCAAGGATAGCTAGAGTTACCTTGAAGCCAGCACTTCCCTGGGTGGGCTTGAACCACCAACCTTTCGGTTAACAGCCGAACGCGCTACCCGATTGCGCCACAGAGACGTCTGTATTGCTAGTTTAAGGGGGCATGGCCAACCTTGCACCATAGAGACAGTTTTAGGCGGCATGGCTACAAGTGTATAATTCCAACCCCTACAAAATAAAGCAATATCAAGGATAGCTAGAGTTACCTTGAAGCCACCACGTTCCTGGGTGGGCTTGAACCACCAACCTTTCGGTTAACAGCCTACTGGACCTCCGAGACAGCTGTATTGGTAGTTGTAGGGGGCGTGGCTACAAGTGTATAACTCAAACCCTCTATAAAATAAAACTACGTCTAGTATAACTAGGGTTACATTGAAGCCAACACGTCCCTGGGTGGGCTTGAACTACCAACCTTTCGGTTAACAGCCGAACGCGCTAACCTATTGCTCCACAGAGACATCCGTTTTGCCAGTTTTAGGGGGTGTGGCTAAAAGTGTATGATTCCAACCCCTACAAAATAAAATAATGTCAAGCATAGCTAGGGTTACGTTTAAGCCACCACATCCCTGGGTGGGCTTTAACCTCCAACCTTGCACCATAGACACAGGTTTAGGGGGCGTGGCTACAAGTGTAGAATTCCAACCCCTAAAAAATAAAAAAATGTCAAGCATAGCTGGGGTTGCCTTGAAGTCACCACGTCCCTGGGTGGGCTTGAAACACCAACCTTTCGGTTAACAGCCAACTGCACCACAGAGACAGCTGTATTAAGAGTTGTAGGGGGCGGGGCTACAAGTGTATAACTCAAACTCCCTATAAAATAAAACTACTTCTAGGATAACCTTGAAGCCACCACGTCCCTGGGTGGGCTTGAACCACCAACCTTTCGGTTAACAGCCGAACGCGCTAACCGATTGCGCCACAGAGACATCTGTGTTGCTAGTTTTAGGGGGCGTGGCTACAAGTGTATAATTCCAACCCCTACAAAATAAAAAAATGTCAAGCATAGCTAGGGTTACCTTGAAACCACCACGTCCCTGGGAGGCCTTGAACCACCAACCTTTCGGTTAACAGCCGAACGCGCTAACCCATTGCGCCACAGAGACGTCTGTATTGCTAGTTTAAGGGGGCATGGCCAACCCCTACAAAATAAAACAATATCAAGGATTGCTAGAGTTACCTTGAAGCCATCACGTCCCTGGGTGGGCTTGAACCACCAACCTTTCGGTTGACAGCCGACTGCACCACAGAGACAGCTGTATTGGTAGTTTAGGGGGCGTGGCTACAAGTGTATAACTCAAACCCCCTATAAAAAAAAACTACTTCTAGGATAACTAGGAATACCTTGCAGCCACCACGCCCCTGGGTGGGCTTGAACCACCAACCTTTCGGCTAACAGCCAAATGCGCTAACCGATTGCGCCACAGAGACATCTGTATTTCTAGTTTTAGGGGGCGTGGCTAAAAGTGTATGATTCCAACCCCTACAAAATAAAATAATGTCAAGCATAGCTAGGGTTACGTTTAAGCCACCACATCCCTGGGTGGGCTATAACCACCAACCTTGCACCATAGACACAGGTTTAGGGGGCGTGGCTACAAGTGTAGAATTCCAACCCCTAAAAAATAAAAAAATGTCAAGCATAGCTGGGGTTGCCTTGAAGTCACCACGTCCCTGGGTGGTCTTGAAACACCAACCTTTCGGTTAACAGCCTACTGCACCTCCGAGACAGCTGTATTGGTAGTTGTAGGGGGCGTGGCTACAAGTGTATAACTCAAACCCTCTACAAAATAAAACAATATCAAGGATAGCTAGAGTTACCTTGAAGCCATCACGTCCCTGGGTGGGCTTGAACCACCAATCTTTCGGTTGACAGCCGACTGCACGACAGAGACAGCTGTATTGGTAGTTGTAGGGGGCGTGGCTACAAGTGTATAACTCAAAACCCCTATAAAATAAAACTACTTCTAGGATAACTAGTAATACCTTGCAGCCACCACGCCCCTGGGTGGGCTTCAACAACCAACCTTTCGTTTATTCCAACCCTTACAAAATAAAACAATATCAAGGATAGCTAGAGTTACCTTGAAGCCAGCACTTCCCTGGGTGGGCTTGAACCACCAACCTTTCGGTTAACAGCCGAACGCGCTACCCGATTGCGCCACAGAGACGTCTGTATTGCTAGTTTAAGGGGGCATGGCCAACCTTGCACCATAGAGACAGTTTTAGGCGGCATGGCTACAAGTGTATAATTCCAACCCCTACAAAATAAAGCAATATCAAGGATAGCTAGAGTTACCTTGAAGCCACCACGTTCCTGGGTGGGCTTGAACCACCAACCTTTCGGTTAACAGCCTACTGGACCTCCGAGACAGCTGTATTGGTAGTTGTAGGGGGCGTGGCTACAAGTGTATAACTCAAACCCTCTATAAAATAAAACTACTTCTAGTATAACTAGGGTTACATTGAAGCCAACACGTCCCTGGGTGGGCTTGAACCACCAACCTTTCGGTTAACAGCCGAACGCGCTAACCTATTGCTCCACAGAGACATCTGTATTGCTAGTTTTAGGGGGCGTGGCTACAAGTGTATAAATCTAACCTGTTCAAAATAAATCTACTTCTAAAATAATTATGGTTATCTTGAAGACACTACGTCCCTGGGTGGGCTTGAACCACCAACCTTTCGGTTAACAGCCGAACACGCTAACCTATTGCTCCACAGAGACATCTGTATTGCTAGTTTTAGGGGGCGTGGCTACAAGTGTATAAATCTAACCTGTTCAAAATAAAACTACTTCTAAAATAATTATGGTTATCTTGAAGACACTACGTCCCTGGGTGGGCTTGAACCACCAACCTTTCGGTTAACAGCCGAACGCTCTAACCGATTGCGCCACAGAGACATCTGTAGTGCTAGGTTTAGGGGGCGTGGCTAAAAGTGTATGATTCCAACCCCTACAAAATAAAATAATGTCAAGCATAGCTAGGGTTACGTTTAAGCCACCACATCCCTGGGTGGGCTTTAACCACCAACCTTTCGGTTGACAGCCGACTGCACCACAGAGACAGCTGGATTGGTAGTTGTAGGGGGCGTGGCCAACCTTGCACCATAGAGACAGTTTTAGGCGGCATGGCTACAAGTGTATAATTCCATCCCCTACAAAATAAAACAATGTCAAGCATAGCTAGCGTTACCTTGAGGCCACCACGTCCCTGGGTGGGCTTTAACCTCCAACCTTGCACCATAGAGACAGCTTTAGGGGGCGTGGCTACAAGTGTAGAATTCCAACGCCTACAAAGTAAAACAATGTCAAGCGTGGCTACAAGTGTATAAATCTAACCCGTTCAAAATAAAACTACTTCTAAAATAACTAGAGTTATCTTGAAGCCACCACGTCCCTGGGTGGGCTTGAACCACCAACCTTTCGGTTAACAGCCTACTGCACCTCCGAGACAGTTGTATTGGTAGTTGTAGGGGGCGTGGCTACAAGTGTATAAATCTAACCTGTTCAAAATAAAACTACTTCTAAAATAACTAGGGTTATCTTGAAGCCACTACGTCCCTGGGTGGGCTTGAACCACCAACCTTTCGGTTAACAGCCGATTGCACCACAGAGACAGCTGTATTGGTAGTTGTAGGGGGCGTGGCTACAAGTGTATAACTCAAACCCCCTATAAAATAAAACTACTTGTAGAATAACTAGGGTTACCTTGAAGCCACCACGTCCCTGGGTGGGCTTGAACCACCAACCTTTCGGTTAACAGCCAAACGCACTAACCTATTGCGCCACAGAGACATCTGTATTGCTAGTTTTAGGGGGCGTGGCTACAAGTGTATAATTCCAACAATTACAAAATAAAACAATGTCAAGCATAGATAGGGTTACCTCGAGGCCACCACATCCCTAGGTGGGCTTGAACCACCAACCTTTCGGTTAACAGCCGAACACGCTAACCGATTGCGCCACAGAGACATCTGTGTTGCTAGTTTTAGGGGGCGTGGCTACAAGTGTATAATTCCAACCCCTACAAAATAAAAAAATGTCAAGCATAGCTAGGGTTACCTTGAAACCACCACTTCCCTGGGAGGGCTTGAATCACCAACCTTTCGGTTAACAGCCTACTGCACCTCCGAGACAGCTGTATTGGTAGTTGTAGGGGGCGTGGCTACAAGTGTATAACTCAAACCCTCTATAAAATAAAACTACTTCTAGTATAACTAGGGTTACATTGAAGCCAACACGTCCCTGGGTGGGCTTGAACCACCAACCTTTCGGTTAACAGCCGAACGCACTAACCTATTGCTCCACAGAGACATCTGTATTGCTAGTTTTAGGGGGCGTGGCTACAAGTGTATAGATCTAACCTGTTCAAAATAAAACTACTTCTAAAATAATTATGGTTATCTTGAAGACACTACGTCCCTGGGTGGGCTTGAACCACCAACCTTTCAGTTAACAGCCGAACGCTCTAACCGATTGCGCCACAGAGACATCTGTATTGCTAGGTTTAGGGGGCGTGGCTAAAAGTGTATGATTCCAACCCGTACAAAATAAAATAATGTCAAGCATAGCTAGGGTTACGTTTAAGCCACCACATCCCTGGGTGGGCTTTAACCACCAACCTTGCACCATAGAGACAGGTTTAGGGGGCGTGGCTACAATTGTATAATTCCAACCCCTACAAAATAAAACAATATCAAGGATAGCTAGAGTTACCTTGAAGCCATCACGTCCCTGGGTGGGGTTGAACCACCAACCTTTCGGTTGACAGCCGACTGCACCACAGAGACAGCTGTATTGGTAGTTGTAGGGGGCGTGGCTACAAGTGTATAACTCAAACACCCTATAAAAAAAACTACTTCTAGGATAACTAGGGATACCTTGCAGCCACCACACCCCTGGGTGGGCTTGAACCACCAACCTTTCGGTTAACAGCCGAACGCGCTAACCGATTGCGCCACAGAGACATCTGTATTGCTAGTTTTAGGGGGCGTGGCTAAAAGTGTATGATTCCAACCCCTACAAAATAAAATAATGTCAAGCATAGCTAGGGTTACGTTTAAGCCACCACATCCCTGGGTGGGCTTTAACCACCAACCTTGCACCATAGACACAGGTTTAGGGGGCGTGGCTACAAGTGTATAATTCCAACCCCTACAAAATAAAACAATGTCAAGCATAGCTAGGGTTACCTTGAAGCCACCACGTCCCTGGGTGGGCTTGAACCACCAACCTTTCGGTTAACAGACGAACGCACTAACCGATTGCGCCTCAGAGACATCTGTATTGATAGTTTTAGGGAACGTGGCAACAAGTGTATAATTCCAACCCCTACAAAATAAAACAATGTCAAGCATAGCTAGGGTTACCTTGAAGCCACCACGTCCCTGGGTGGGCTTGAACCACCAACCTTTCGGTTAACAGCCAAATGCGCTAACCGATTGTGCCACAGAGACATCTGTATTGCTAGTTTTAGGGGGTGTGGCTAAAAGTGTATGATTCCAACCCCTACAAAATAAAATAATGTCAAGCATAGCTAGGGTTACGTTTAAGCCACCACATCCCTGGGTGGGCTTGAAACACCAACCTTTCGGTTAACAGCCAACTGCACCACAGAGACAGCTGTATTGGTAGTTGTAGGGGGCGTGGCTACAAGTGTATAACTCAAACTCCCTATAAAATAAAACTACTTCTAGGACAGCTAGGGTTACCTTGAAGCCACCACGTCCCTGGGTGGGCTTGAACCACCAACCTTGCACCATAGAGACAGCTTTAGGGGGCGTGGCTACAAGTGTAGAATTCCAACCCCTACAAAGTAAAACAATGTCAAGCGTGGCTACAAGTGTATAAATCTAACCCGTTCAAAATAAAACTACTTCTAAAATAACTAGAGTTATCTTGAAGCCACCACATCCCTGGGTGGGCTTGAACAACCAACCTTTCGGTTAAAAGCCGAACCCGCTAACCGATTGCGCCACAGAGACATCTGCATTGCTAGTTTTAGGGGGCGTGGCAACAAGTGTATAATTCCAACCCCTACAAAATAAAACAATGTCAAGCATAGCTAGGGTTACCTTGAAGCCACCACGTCCCTGGGTGGGCTTGAACCACCAACCTTTCGGTTAACAGCCAACTGCACCACAGAGACAGCTGTATTGGTAGTTGTAGGGGGCGAGGCTACAAGTGTATAACTCAAACTCCCTATAAAATAAAACTACTCCTAGGACAACCTTGAAGCCACCACGTCCCTGGGTGGGCTTGAACCACCAACCTTTCGGTTAAAAGCCGAACCCGCTAACCGATTGCGCCACAGAGACATCTGTGTTGCTAGTTTAAGGGGGCGTGGCCAACCTTGCACCATTGAGACAGTTTTAGGGGGCATGGCTACAAGTGTATAATTCCAACCCCTACAAAATAAAACAATGTAAAGGATAGCTAGGGTTACCTTGAAAACACAACTTCCCTGGGTGGACTTGAACAACCAACCCTTCGGTTTACAGCCGAATGCGTAAACCGATTGCGCCACAGAGACATCAGTATTGCTAGATTTTGGGGGCGTGGCTAAAAGTGTTTAATTCCAACCCCTACAAAATAAAAAAATATCAAGGATAGCTAGAGTTACCTTGAAGCCAGCACGTCACTGGGTGGGCTTGAACCACCAACCTTTCGGTTAACAGCCGAATGCGCTAACCGATTGCGCCACAGAGACATCTGTATTGCTAGTTTTAGGGGGCGTGGCTAAAAGTGTTTCATTCCAGCCCCTACAAAATACAACAATATCAAGGATAGCTAGAGTTACCTTGAAGCCAGCACGTCCCTGGGTGGGCTTGAACCACCAACCTTTCGGTTAACAAGGTTAACGCCACAGAGACGTCTGTATTGCTAACTTAAGGAGGCATGGCCAACCTTGCACCATAGAGACAGTTTTAGGCGGCATGGCTACAAGTGTATAATTCCAACCCCTACAAAATAAAGCAATATCAAGGATAGCTAGAGTTACCTTGAAGCCACCACGTTCCTGGGTGGGCTTGAACCACCAACCTTTCGGTTAACAGCCTACTGCACCTCCGAGACAGCTGTATTGGTAGTTGTAGGGGGCGTGGCTACAAGTGTATAACTCAAACCCTCTACAAAATAAAACAATATCAAGGATAGCTAGAGTTACCTTGAAGCCATCACGTCCCTGGGTGGGCTTGAACCACCAATCTTTCGGTTGACAGCCGACTGCACGACAGAGACATCTGTATTGCTAGTTTTAGGGGGCGTGGCTACAAGTATATAAATCTAACCTGTTCAAAATAAAACTACTTCTAAAATAATTATGGTTATCTTGAAGACACTACGTCCCTGGGTGGGCTTGAACCACCAACCTTTCTGTTAACAGCCGAACGCTCTAACCGATTGCGCCACAGAGACATCTGTATTGCTAGGTTTAGGGGACGTGGCTAAAAGTGTATGATTCCAACCCCTACAAAATAAAATAATGTCAAGCATAGCTAGGGTTACGTTTAAGCCACCACATCCCTGGGTGGGCTTTAACCACCAACCTTGCACCATAGAGACAGGTTTAGGGGGCGTGGCTACAATTGTATAATTCCAACCCCTACAAAATAAAACAATATCAAGGATAGCTAGAGTTACCTTGAAGCCATCACGTCCCTGGGTGGGCTTGAACCACCAACCTTTCGGTTGACAGCCGACTGCACCACAGAGACAGCTGTATTGGTAGTTGTAGGGGGCGTGGCTACAAGTGTATAACTCAAACCCCCTATAAAAAAAAACTACTTCTAGGATAAGTAGGGATACCTTGCAGCCACCACACCCCTGGGTGGGCTTGAACCACCAACCTTTCGGTTAACAGCCGAACACGCTAACCGATTGCGCCACAGAGACATCTGTATTGCTAGTTTTAGGGGGCGTGGCTAAAAGTGTATGATTCCAACCCCTACAAAATAAAATAATGTCAAGCATAGCTAGGGTTACGTTTAAGCCACCACATCCCTGGGTGGGCTTTAACCACCAACCTTGCACCATAGACACAGGTTTAGGGGGCGTGGCTACAAGTGTATAATTCCAACCCCTACAAAATAAAACAATGTCAAGCATAGCTAGGGTTACCTTGAAGCCACCACGTCCCTGGGTGGGCTTGAACCACCAACCTTTCGGTTAACAGCCAAATGCGCTAACCGATTGCGCCACAGAGACATCCGTTTTGCCAGTTTTAGGGGGTGTGGCTAAAAGTGTATGATTCCAACCCCTACAAAATAAAATAATGTCAAGCATAGCTAGGGTTACGTTTAAGCCACCACATCCCTGGGTGGGCTTTAACCTCCAACCTTGCACCATAGACACAGGTTTAGGGGGCGTGGCTACAAGTGTAGAATTCCAACCCCTAAAAAATAAAAAAATGTCAAGCATAGCTGGGGTTGCCTTGAAGTCACCACGTCCCTGGGTGGGCTTGAAACACCAACCTTTCGGTTAACAGCCAACTGCACCACAGAGACAGCTGTATTAAGAGTTGTAGGGGGCGGGGCTACAAGTGTATAACTCAAACTCCCTATAAAATAAAACTACTTCTAGGATAACCTTGAAGCCACCACGTCCCTGGGTGGGCTTGAACCACCAACCTTTCGGTTAACAGCCGAACGCGCTAACCGATTGCGCCACAGAGACATCTGTGTTGCTAGTTTTAGGGGGCGTGGCTACAAGTGTATAATTCCAACCCCTACAAAATAAAAAAATGTCAAGCATAGCTAGGGTTACCTTGAAACCACCACGTCCCTGGGAGGCCTTGAACCACCAACCTTTCGGTTAACAGCCGAACGCGCTAACCCATTGCGCCACAGAGACGTCTGTATTGCTAGTTTAAGGGGGCATGGCCAACCCCTACAAAATAAAACAATATCAAGGATTGCTAGAGTTACCTTGAAGCCATCACGTCCCTGGGTGGGCTTGAACCACCAACCTTTCGGTTGACAGCCGACTGCACCACAGAGACAGCTGTATTGGTAGTTTAGGGGGCGTGGCTACAAGTGTATAACTCAAACCCCCTATAAAAAAAAACTACTTCTAGGATAACTAGGAATACCTTGCAGCCACCACGCCCCTGGGTGGGCTTGAACCACCAACCTTTCGGTTAACAGCCAAACACGCTAACCAATTGCGCCACAGAGACATCTGTATTGCTAGTTTTAGGGGGCGTGGCTAAAAGTGTATGATTCCAACCCCTACAAAATAAAACAATGTCAAGCATAGCTAGGGTTACCTTGAAGCCACCACGTCCCTGGGTGGGCTTGAACCACCAACCTTTCGGCTAACAGCCAAATGCGCTAACCGATTGCGCCACAGAGACATCTGTATTGCTAGTTTTAGGGGGCGTGGCTAAAAGTGTATGATTCCAACCCCTACAAAATAAAATAATGTCAAGCATAGCTAGGGTTACGTTTAAGCCACCACATCCCTGGGTGGGCTATAACCACCAACCTTGCACCATAGACACAGGTTTAGGGGGCGTGGCTACAAGTGTAGAATTCCAACCCCTAAAAAATAAAAAAATGTCAAGCATAGCTGGGGTTACCTTGAAGTCACCACGTCCCTGGGTGGTCTTGAAACACCAACCTTTCGGTTAACAGCCTACTGCACCTCCGAGACAGCTGTATTGGTAGTTGTAGGGGGCGTGGCTACAAGTGTATAACTCAAACCCTCTACAAAATAAAACAATATCAAGGATAGCTAGAGTTACCTTGAAGCCATCACGTCCCTGGGTGGGCTTGAACCACCAATCTTTCGGTTGACAGCCGACTGCACGACAGAGACAGCTGTATTGGTAGTTGTAGGGGGCGTGGCTACAAGTGTATAACTCAAACCCCCTATAAAATAAAACTACTTCTAGGATAACTAGTAATACCTTGCAGCCACCACGCCCCTGGGTGGGCTTCAACAACCAACCTTTCGTTTATTCCAACCCTTACAAAATAAAACAATATCAAGGATAGCTAGAGTTACCTTGAAGCCAGCACTTCCCTGGGTGGGCTTGAACCACCAACCTTTCGGTTAACAGCCGAACGCGCTACCCGATTGCGCCACAGAGACGTCTGTATTGCTAGTTTAAGGGGGCATGGCCAACCTTGCACCATAGAGACAGTTTTAGGCGGCATGGCTACAAGTGTATAATTCCAACCCCTACAAAATAAAGCAATATCAAGGATAGCTAGAGTTACCTTGAAGCCACCACGTTCCTGGGTGGGCTTGAACCACCAACCTTTCGGTTAACAGCCTACTGGACCTCCGAGACAGCTGTATTGGTAGTTGTAGGGGGCGTGGCTACAAGTGTATAACTCAAACCCTCTATAAAATAAAACTACTTCTAGTATAACTAGGGTTACATTGAAGCCAACACGTCCCTGGGTGGGCTTGAACCACCAACCTTTCGGTTAACAGCCGAACGCGCTAACCTATTGCTCCACAGAGACATCTGTATTGCTAGTTTTAGGGGGCGTGGCTACAAGTGTATAAATCTAACCTGTTCAAAATAAATCTACTTCTAAAATAATTATGGTTATCTTGAAGACACTACGTCCCTGGGTGGGCTTGAACCACCAACCTTTCGGTTAACAGCCGAACACGCTAACCTATTGCTCCACAGAGACATCTGTATTGCTAGTTTTAGGGGGCGTGGCTACAAGTGTATAAATCTAACCTGTTCAAAATAAAACTACTTCTAAAATAATTATGGTTATCTTGAAGACACTACGTCCCTGGGTGGGCTTGAACCACCAACCTTTCGGTTAACAGCCGAACGCTCTAACCGATTGCGCCACAGAGACATCTGTAGTGCTAGGTTTAGGGGGCGTGGCTAAAAGTGTATGATTCCAACCCCTACAAAATAAAATAATGTCAAGCATAGCTAGGGTTACGTTTAAGCCACCACATCCCTGGGTGGGCTTTAACCACCAACCTTTCGGTTGACAGCCGACTGCACCACAGAGACAGCTGGATTGGTAGTTGTAGGAGGTGTGGCTACAAGTGTATAACTCAAACCCCCTATAAAAAAAAACTACTTCTAGGATAACTAGGGATACCTTGCAACCACCACGCCCCTGGGTGGGATTGAACCACCAACCTTTCGGTTAACAGCCGAACGCGCTAACCTATTGCGCCACAGAGACATCTGTATTGCTAGTTTAAGGGGGCGTGGCCAACCTTGCACCATAGAGACAGTTTTAGGCGGCATGGCTACAAGTGTATAATTCCATCCCCTACAAAATAAAACAATGTCAAGCATAGCTAGCGTTACCTTGAGGCCACCACGTCCCTGGGTGGGCTTTAACCTCCAACCTTGCACCATAGAGACAGCTTTAGGGGGCGTGGCTACAAGTGTAGAATTCCAACGCCTACAAAGTAAAACAATGTCAAGCGTGGCTACAAGTGTATAAATCTAACCCGTTCAAAATAAAACTACTTCTAAAATAACTAGAGTTATCTTGAAGCCACCACGTCCCTGGGTGGGCTTGAACCACCAACCTTTCGGTTAACAGCCTACTGCACCTCCGAGACAGTTGTATTGGTAGTTGTAGGGGGCGTGGCTACAAGTGTATAAATCTAACCTGTTCAAAATAAAACTACTTCTAAAATAACTAGGGTTATCTTGAAGCCACTACGTCCCTGGGTGGGCTTGAACCACCAACCTTTCGGTTAACAGCCGATTGCACCACAGAGACAGCTGTATTGGTAGTTGTAGGGGGCGTGGCTACAAGTGTATAACTCAAACCCCCTATAAAATAAAACTACTTGTAGAATAACTAGGGTTACCTTGAAGCCACCACGTCCCTGGGTGGGCTTGAACCACCAACCTTTCGGTTAACAGCCAAACGCACTAACCTATTGCGCCACAGAGACATCTGTATTGCTAGTTTTAGGGGGCGTGGCTACAAGTGTATAATTCCAACAATTACAAAATAAAACAATGTCAAGCATAGATAGGGTTACCTCGAGGCCACCACATCCCTAGGTGGGCTTGAACCACCAACCTTTCGGTTAACAGCCGAACACGCTAACCGATTGCGCCACAGAGACATCTGTGTTGCTAGTTTTAGGGGGCGTGGCTACAAGTGTATAATTCCAACCCCTACAAAATAAAAAAATGTCAAGCATAGCTAGGGTTACCTTGAAACCACCACTTCCCTGGGAGGGCTTGAATCACCAACCTTTCGGTTAACAGCCGAACGCGCTAACCCATTGCGCCACAGAGACGTCTGTATTGCTAGTTTAAGGGGGCATGGCCAACCTTGCACCATAGAGACAGTTTTAGGCGGCATGGCTAGAAGTGTATAATTCCAACCCCTACAAAATAAAGCAATATCAAGGATACCTAGAGTTACCTTGAAGCCACCACGTTCCTGGGTGGGCTTGAACCACCAACCTTTCGGTTAACAGCCTACTGCACCTCCGAGACAGCTGTATTGGTAGTTGTAGGGGGCGTGGCTACAAGTGTATAACTCAAACCCTCTATAAAATAAAACTACTTCTAGTATAACTAGGGTTACATTGAAGCCAACACGTCCCTGGGTGGGCTTGAACCACCAACCTTTCGGTTAACAGCCGAACGCACTAACCTATTGCTCCACAGAGACATCTGTATTGCTAGTTTTAGGGGGCGTGGCTACAAGTGTATAGATCTAACCTGTTCAAAATAAAACTACTTCTAAAATAATTATGGTTATCTTGAAGACACTACGTCCCTGGGTGGGCTTGAACCACCAACCTTTCAGTTAACAGCCGAACGCTCTAACCGATTGCGCCACAGAGACATCTGTATTGCTAGGTTTAGGGGGCGTGGCTAAAAGTGTATGATTCCAACCCGTACAAAATAAAATAATGTCAAGCATAGCTAGGGTTACGTTTAAGCCACCACATCCCTGGGTGGGCTTTAACCACCAACCTTGCACCATAGAGACAGGTTTAGGGGGCGTGGCTACAATTGTATAATTCCAACCCCTACAAAATAAAACAATATCAAGGATAGCTAGAGTTACCTTGAAGCCATCACGTCCCTGGGTGGGGTTGAACCACCAACCTTTCGGTTGACAGCCGACTGCACCACAGAGACAGCTGTATTGGTAGTTGTAGGGGGCGTGGCTACAAATGTATAACTCAAACACCCTATAAAAAAAACTACTTCTAGGATAACTAGGGATACCTTGCAGCCACCACACCCCTGGGTGGGCTTGAACCACCAACCTTTCGGTTAACAGCCGAACGCGCTAACCGATTGCGCCACAGAGACATCTGTATTGCTAGTTTTAGGGGGCGTGGCTAAAAGTGTATGATTCCAACCCCTACAAAATAAAATAATGTCAAGCATAGCTAGGGTTACGTTTAAGCCACCACATCCCTGGGTGGGCTTTAACCACCAACCTTGCACCATAGACACAGGTTTAGGGGGCGTGGCTACAAGTGTATAATTCCAACCCCTACAAAACAAAACAATGTCAAGCATAGCTAGGGTTACCTTGAAGCCACCACGTCCCTGGGTGGGCTTGAACCACCAACCTTTCGGTTAACAGACGAACGCACTAACCGATTGCGCCTCAGAGACATCTGTATTGATAGTTTTAGGGAACGTGGCAACAAGTGTATAATTCCAACCCCTACAAAATAAAACAATGTCAAGCATAGCTAGGGTTACCTTGAAGCCACCACGTCCCTGGGTGGGCTTGAACCACCAACCTTTCGGTTAACAGCCAAATGCGCTAACCGATTGCGCCACAGAGACATCTGTATTGCTAGTTTTAGGGGGTGTGGCTAAAAGTGTATGATTCCAACCCCTACAAAATAAAATAATGTCAAGCATAGCTAGGGTTACGTTTAAGCCACCACGTCCCTGGGTGGGCTTGAACCACCAACCTTTCGGTTAAAAGCCGAACCCGCTAACCGATTGCGCCACAGAGACATCTGTGTTGCTAGTTTAAGGGGGCGTGGCCAACCTTGCACCATTGAGACAGTTTTAGGGGGCATGGCTACAAGTGTATAATTCCAACCCCTACAAAATAAAACAATGTAAAGGATAGCTAGGGTTACCTTGAAAACACAACTTCCCTGGGTGGACTTGAACAACCAACCCTTCGGTTTACAGCCGAATGCGTAAACCGATTGCGCCACAGAGACATCAGTATTGCTAGATTTTGGGGGCGTGGCTAAAAGTGTTTAATTCCAACCCCTACAAAATAAAAAAATATCAAGGATAGCTAGAGTTACCTTGAAGCCAGCACGTCACTGGGTGGGCTTGAACCACCAACCTTTCGGTTAACAGCCGAATGCGCTAACCGATTGCGCCACAGAGACATCTGTATTGCTAGTTTTAGGGGGCGTGGCTAAAAGTGTTTCATTCCAGCCCCTACAAAATACAACAATATCAAGGATAGCTAGAGTTACCTTGAAGCCAGCACGTCCCTGGGTGGGCTTGAACCACCAACCTTTCGGTTAACAAGGTTAACGCCACAGAGACGTCTGTATTGCTAACTTAAGGAGGCATGGCCAACCTTGCACCATAGAGACAGTTTTAGGCGGCATGGCTACAAGTGTATAATTCCAACCCCTACAAAATAAAGCAATATCAAGGATAGCTAGAGTTACCTTGAAGCCACCACGTTCCTGGGTGGGCTTGAACCACCAACCTTTCGGTTAACAGCCTACTGCACCTCCGAGACAGCTGTATTGGTAGTTGTAGGGGGCGTGGCTACAAGTGTATAACTCAAACCCTCTACAAAATAAAACAATATCAAGGATAGCTAGAGTTACCTTGAAGCCATCACGTCCCTGGGTGGGCTTGAACCACCAATCTTTCGGTTGACAGCCGACTGCACGACAGAGACATCTGTATTGCTAGTTTTAGGGGGCGTGGCTACAAGTATATAAATCTAACCTGTTCAAAATAAAACTACTTCTAAAGTAATTATGGTTATCTTGAAGACACTACGTCCCTGGGTGGGCTTGAACCACCAACCTTTCTGTTAACAGCCGAACGCTCTAACCGATTGCGCCACAGAGACATCTGTATTGCTAGGTTTAGGGGACGTGGCTAAAAGTGTATGATTCCAACCCCTACAAAATAAAATAATGTCAAGCATAGCTAGGGTTACGTTTAAGCCACCACATCCCTGGGTGGGCTTTAACCACCAACCTTGCACCATAGAGACAGGTTTAGGGGGCGTGGCTACAATTGTATATTTCCAACCCCTACAAAATAAAACAATATCAAGGATAGCTAGAGTTACCTTGAAGCCATCACGTCCCTGGGTGGGCTTGAACCACCAACCTTTCGGTTGACAGCCGACTGCACCACAGAGACAGCTGTATTGGTAGTTGTAGGGGGCGTGGCTACAAGTGTATAACTCAAACCCCCTATAAAAAAAAACTACTTCTAGGATAAGTAGGGATACCTTGCAGCCACCACACCCCTGGGTGGGCTTGAACCACCAACCTTTCGGTTAACAGCCGAACACGCTAACCGATTGCGCCACAGAGACATCTGTATTGCTAGTTTTAGGGGGCGTGGCTAAAAGTGTATGATTCCAACCCCTACAAAATAAAATAATGTCAAGCATAGCTAGGGTTACGTTTAAGCCACCACATCCCTGGGTGGGCTTTAACCACCAACCTTGCACCATAGACACAGGTTTAGGGGGCGTGGCTACAAGTGTATAATTCCAACCCCTACAAAATAAAACAATGTCAAGCATAGCTAGGGTTACCTTGAAGCCACCACGTCCCTGGGTGGGCTTGAACCACCAACCTTTCGGTTAACAGCCAAATGCGCTAACCGATTGCGCCACAGAGACATCCGTTTTGCCAGTTTTAGGGGGTGTGGCTAAAAGTGTATGATTCCAACCCCTACAAAATAAAATAATGTCAAGCATAGCTAGGGTTACGTTTAAGCCACCACATCCCTGGGTGGGCTTTAACCTCCAACCTTGCACCATAGACACAGGTTTAGGGGGCGTGGCTACAAGTGTAGAATTCCAACCCCTAAAAAATAAAAAAATGTCAAGCATAGCTGGGGTTGCCTTGAAGTCACCACGTCCCTGGGTGGGCTTGAAACACCAACCTTTCGGTTAACAGCCAACTGCACCACAGAGACAGCTGTATTAAGAGTTGTAGGGGGCGGGGCTACAAGTGTATAACTCAAACTCCCTATAAAATAAAACTACTTCTAGGATAACCTTGAAGCCACCACGTCCCTGGGTGGGCTTGAACCACCAACCTTTCGGTTAACAGCCGAACGCGCTAACCGATTGCGCCACAGAGACATCTGTGTTGCTAGTTTTAGGGGGCGTGGCTACAAGTGTATAATTCCAACCCCTACAAAATAAAAAAATGTCAAGCATAGCTAGGGTTACCTTGAAACCACCACGTCCCTGGGAGGCCTTGAACCACCAACCTTTCGGTTAACAGCCGAACGCGCTAACCCATTGCGCCACAGAGACGTCTGTATTGCTAGTTTAAGGGGGCATGGCCAACCCCTACAAAATAAAACAATATCAAGGATTGCTAGAGTTACCTTGAAGCCATCACGTCCCTGGGTGGGCTTGAACCACCAACCTTTCGGTTGACAGCCGACTGCACCACAGAGACAGCTGTATTGGTAGTTTAGGGGGCGTGGCTACAAGTGTATAACTCAAACCCCCTATAAAAAAAAACTACTTCTAGGATAACTAGGAATACCTTGCAGCCACCACGCCCCTGGGTGGGCTTGAACCACCAACCTTTCGGTTAACAGCCAAACACGCTAACCAATTGCGCCACAGAGACATCTGTATTGCTAGTTTTAGGGGGCGTGGCTAAAAGTGTATGATTCCAACCCCTACAAAATAAAACAATGTCAAGCATAGCTAGGGTTACCTTGAAGCCACCACGTCCCTGGGTGGGCTTGAACCACCAACCTTTCGGCTAACAGCCAAATGCGCTAACCGATTGCGCCACAGAGACATCTGTATTGCTAGTTTTAGGGGGCGTGGCTAAAAGTGTATGATTCCAACCCCTACAAAATAAAATAATGTCAAGCATAGCTAGGGTTACGTTTAAGCCACCACATCCCTGGGTGGGCTATAACCACCAACCTTGCACCATAGACACAGGTTTAGGGGGCGTGGCTACAAGTGTAGAATTCCAACCCCTAAAAAATAAAAAAATGTCAAGCATAGCTGGGGTTGCCTTGAAGTCACCACGTCCCTGGGTGGTCTTGAAACACCAACCTTTCGGTTAACAGCCTACTGCACCTCCGAGACAGCTGTATTGGTAGTTGTAGGGGGCGTGGCTACAAGTGTATAACTCAAACCCTCTACAAAATAAAACAATATCAAGGATAGCTAGAGTTACCTTGAAGCCATCACGTCCCTGGGTGGGCTTGAACCACCAATCTTTCGGTTGACAGCCGACTGCACGACAGAGACAGCTGTATTGGTAGTTGTAGGGGGCGTGGCTACAAGTGTATAACTCAAACCCCCTATAAAATAAAACTACTTCTAGGATAACTAGTAATACCTTGCAGCCACCACGCCCCTGGGTGGGCTTCAACAACCAACCTTTCGTTTATTCCAACCCTTACAAAATAAAACAATATCAAGGATAGCTAGAGTTACCTTGAAGCCAGCACTTCCCTGGGTGGGCTTGAACCACCAACCTTTCGGTTAACAGCCGAACGCGCTACCCGATTGCGCCACAGAGACGTCTGTATTGCTAGTTTAAGGGGGCATGGCCAACCTTGCACCATAGAGACAGTTTTAGGCGGCATGGCTACAAGTGTATAATTCCAACCCCTACAAAATAAAGCAATATCAAGGATAGCTAGAGGTACCTTGAAGCCACCACGTTCCTGGGTGGGCTTGAACCACCAACCTTTCGGTTAACAGCCTACTGGACCTCCGAGACAGCTGTATTGGTAGTTGTAGGGGGCGTGGCTACAAGTGTATAACTCAAACCCTCTATAAAATAAAACTACTTCTAGTATAACTAGGGTTACATTGAAGCCAACACGTCCCTGGGTGGGCTTGAACCACCAACCTTTCGGTTAACAGCCGAACGCGCTAACCTATTGCTCCACAGAGACATCTGTATTGCTAGTTTTAGGGGGCGTGGCTACAAGTGTATAAATCTAACCTGTTCAAAATAAATCTACTTCTAAAATAATTATGGTTATCTTGAAGACACTACGTCCCTGGGTGGGCTTGAACCACCAACCTTTCGGTTAACAGCCGAACACGCTAACCTATTGCTCCACAGAGACATCTGTATTGCTAGTTTTAGGGGGCGTGGCTACAAGTGTATAAATCTAACCTGTTCAAAATAAAACTACTTCTAAAATAATTATGGTTATCTTGAAGACACTACGTCCCTGGGTGGGCTTGAACCACCAACCTTTCGGTTAACAGCCGAACGCTCTAACCGATTGCGCCACAGAGACATCTGTAGTGCTAGGTTTAGGGGGCGTGGCTAAAAGTGTATGATTCCAACCCCTACAAAATAAAATAATGTCAAGCATAGCTAGGGTTACGTTTAAGCCACCACATCCCTGGGTGGGCTTTAACCACCAACCTTGCACCATAGAGACAGGTTTAGGGGGCGTGGCTACAATTGTATAATTCCAACCCCTACAAAATAAAACAATATCAAGGATAGCTAGAGTTACCTTGAAGCCATCACGTCCCTGGGTGGGGTTGAACCACCAACCTTTCGGTTGACAGCCGACTGCACCACAGAGACAGCTGTATTGGTAGTTGTAGGGGGCGTGGCTACAAGTGTATAACTCAAACACCCTATAAAAAAAACTACTTCTAGGATAACTAGGGATACCTTGCAGCCACCACACCCCTGGGTGGGCTTGAACCACCAACCTTTCGGTTAACAGCCGAACGCGCTAACCGATTGCGCCACAGAGACATCTGTATTGCTAGTTTTAGGGGGCGTGGCTAAAAGTGTATGATTCCAACCCCTACAAAATAAAATAATGTCAAGCATAGCTAGGGTTACGTTTAAGCCACCACATCCCTGGGTGGGCTTTAACCACCAACCTTGCACCATAGACACAGGTTTAGGGGGCGTGGCTACAAGTGTATAATTCCAACCCCTACAAAACAAAACAATGTCAAGCATAGCTAAGGTTACCTTGAAGCCACCACGTCCCTGGGTGGGCTTGAACCACCAACCTTTCGGTTAACAGACGAACGCACTAACCGATTGCGCCTCAGAGACATCTGTATTGATAGTTTTAGGGAACGTGGCAACAAGTGTATAATTCCAACCCCTACAAAATAAAACAATGTCAAGCATAGCTAGGGTTACCTTGAAGCCACCACGTCCCTGGGTGGGCTTGAACCACCAACCTTTCGGTTAACAGCCAAATGCGCTAACCGATTGCGCCACAGAGACATCTGTATTGCTAGTTTTAGGGGGTGTGGCTAAAAGTGTATGATTCCAACCCCTACAAAATAAAATAATGTCAAGCATAGCTAGGGTTACGTTTAAGCCACCACATCCCTGGGTGGGCTTGAAACACCAACCTTTCGGTTAACAGCCAACTGCACCACAGAGACAGCTGTATTGGTAGTTGTAGGGGGCGTGGCTACAAGTGTATAACTCAAACTCCCTATAAAATAAAACTACTTCTAGGATAGCTAGGGTTACCTTGAAGCCACCACGTCCCTGGGTGGGCTTGAACCACCAACCTTGCACCATAGAGACAGCTTTAGGGGGCGTGGCTACAAGTGTAGAATTCCAACCCCTACAAAGTAAAACAATGTCAAGCGTGGCTACAAGTGTATAAATCTAACCCGTTCAAAATAAAACTACTTCTAAAATAACTAGAGTTATCTTGAAGCCACCACATCCCTGGGTGGGCTTGAACAACCAACCTTTCGGTTAAAAGCCGAACCCGCTAACCGATTGCGCCACAGAGACATCTGCATTGCTAGTTTTAGGGGGCGTGGCAACAAGTGTATAATTCCAACCCCTACAAAATAAAACAATGTCAAGCATAGCTAGGGTTACCTTGAAGCCACCACGTCCCTGGGTGGGCTTGAACCACCAACCTTTCGGTTAACAGCCAACTGCACCACAGAGACAGCTGTATTGGTAGTTGTAGGGGGCGAGGCTACAAGTGTATAACTCAAACTCCCTATAAAATAAAACTACTCCTAGGACAACCTTGAAGCCACCACGTCCCTGGGTGGGCTTGAACCACCAACCTTTCGGTTAAAAGCCGAACCCGCTAACCGATTGCGCCACAGAGACATCTGTATTGCTAGTTTAAGGGGGCGTGGCCAACCTTGCACCATTGAGACAGTTTTAGGGGGCATGGCTACAAGTGTATAATTCCAACCCCTACAAAATAAAACAATGTAAAGGATAGCTAGGGTTACCTTGAAAACACAACTTCCCTGGGTGGACTTGAACAACCAACCCTTCGGTTTACAGCCGAATGCGTAAACCGATTGCGCCACAGAGACATCAGTATTGCTAGATTTTGGGGGCGTGGCTAAAAGTGTTTAATTCCAACCCCTACAAAATAAAAAAATATCAAGGATAGCTAGAGTTACCTTGAAGCCAGCACGTCACTGGGTGGGCTTGAACCACCAACCTTTCGGTTAACAGTCGAATGCGCTAACCGATTGCGCCACAGAGACATCTGTATTGCTAGTTTTAGGGGGCGTGGCTAAAAGTGTTTCATTCCAGCCCCTACAAAATACAACAATATCAAGGATAGCTAGAGTTACCTTGAAGCCAGCACGTCCCTGGGTGGGCTTGAACCACCAACCTTTCGGTTAACAAGGTTAACGCCACAGAGACGTCTGTATTGCTAACTTAAGGAGGCATGGCCAACCTTGCACCATAGAGACAGTTTTAGGCGGCATGGCTACAAGTGTATAATTCCAACCCCTACAAAATAAAGCAATATCAAGGATAGCTAGAGTTACCTTGAAGCCACCACGTTCCTGGGTGGGCTTGAACCACCAACCTTTCGGTTAACAGCCTACTGCACCTCCGAGACAGCTGTATTGGTAGTTGTAGGGGGCGTGGCTACAAGTGTATAACTCAAACCCTCTACAAAATAAAACAATATCAAGGATAGCTAGAGTTACCTTGAAGCCATCACGTCCCTGGGTGGGCTTGAACCACCAATCTTTCGGTTGACAGCCGACTGCACGACAGAGACATCTGTATTGATAGTTTTAGGGGGCGTGGCTACAAGTATATAAATCTAACCTCTTCAAAATAAAACTACTTCTAAAATAATTATGGTTATCTTGAAGACACTACGTCCCTGGGTGGGCTTGAACCACCAACCTTTCTGTTAACAGCCGAACGCTCTAACCGATTGCGCCACAGAGACATCTGTATTGCTAGGTTTAGGGGACGTGGCTAAAAGTGTATGATTCCAACCCCTACAAAATAAAATAATGTCAAGCATAGCTAGGGTTACGTTTAAGCCACCACATCCCTGGGTGGGCTTTAACCACCAACCTTGCACCATAGACACAGGTTTAGGGGGCGTGGCTAAAAGTGTATGATTCCAACCCCTACAAAATAAAATAATGTCAAGCATAGCTAGGGTTACGTTTAAGCCACCACATCCCTGGGTGGGCTTGAACCACCAACCTTTCGGTTGACAGCCGACTGCACCACAGAGACAGCTGTATTGGTAGCTGTAGGGGGCGTGGCTACAAGTGTATAACTCAAACCCCCTATAAAAAAAAACTACTTCTAGGATAACTAGGGATACCTTGCAACCACCACGCCCCTGGGTGGGATTGAACCACCAACCTTTCGGTTAACAGCCGAACGCGCTAACCTATTGCGCCACAGAGACATCTGTATTGCTAGTTTAAGGGGGCGTGGCCAACCTTGCACCATAGAGACAGTTTTAGGCGGCATGGCTACAAGTGTATAATTCCATCCCCTACAAAATAAATCAATGTCAAGCATAGCTAGAGTTACCTTGAAGCCACCACGTCCCTGGGTGGGCTTTAACCACCAACCTTGCACCATAGAGACAGCTTTAGGGGGCGTGGCTACAAGTGTAGAATTCCAACGCCTACAAAGTAAAACAATGTCAAGCGTGGCTACAAGTGAATAAATCTAACCCGTTCAAAATAAAACTACTTCTAAAATAACTAGAGTTATCTTGAAGCCACCACGTCCCTGGGTGGGCTTGAACCACCAACCTTTCGGTTAACAGCCTACTGCACCTCCGAGACAGTTGTATTGGTAGTTGTAGGGGGCGTGGCTACAAGTGTATAAATCTAACTTGTTCAAAATAAAACTACTTCTAAAATAACTAGGGTTATCTTGAAGCCACTACGTCCCTGGGTGGGCTTGAACCACCAACCTTTCGGTTAACAGCCGACTGCACCACAGAGACAGCTGTATTGGTAGTTGTAGGGGGCGTGGCTACAAGTGTATAACTCAAACCCCCTATAAAATAAAACTACTTGTAGGATAACTAGGGTTACCTTGAAGCCACCACGTCCCTGGGTGGGCTTGAACCACCAACCTTTCGGTTAACAGCCGAACGCGCTAACCGATTGCGCCACAGAGACATCTGTATTGCTAGTTTTAGGGGGCGTGGCTACAAGTGTATAATTCCAACAATTACAAAATAAAACAATGTCAAGCATAGCTAGGGTTTGTATGTAAAGTGTTACATTCCAACCCCTACAAAATAAAATAATGTCAAGCATAGCTAGGGTTACGTTTAAGCCACCACATCCCTGGGCGGGCTTTAACCACCAACCTTGCACCATAGAGACAGGTTTAGGGGGCGTGGCTACAATTGTATGATTCCAACCCCTACAAAATAAAACAATGTAAAGGATAGCTAGAGTTACCTTGAAGCCACCACGTCCCTGGGTGGGCTTGAAACACCAACCTTTCGGTTAACAGCCAACTGCACCACAGAGACAGCTGTATTGGTAGTTGTAGGGGGCGTGGCTACAAGTGTATAACTTAAACTCCCTATAAAATAAAACTACGCAGATTGCTAGATTTTGGGGGCGTGGCTAAAAGTGTTTAATTCCAACCCCTACAAAATAAAAAAATATCAAGGACAGCTAGAGTTACCTTGAAGCCAGCACGTCCCTGGGTGGGCTTGAACCACCAACCTTTCGGTTAACAGCCGAACGCGCTAACCGATTGCTCCACAGAGACATCTGTATTGCTAGTTTTAGGGGGCGTGGCTAAAAGTGTTTAATTCCAACCCCTACAAAATAAAAAAATATCAAGGATAGCTAGAGTTACCTTGAAGCCAGCACGTCCCTGGGTGGGCTTGAACCACCAACCTTTCGGTTAACAAGGTTAACGCCACAGAGACGTCTGTATTGCTAATTTAAGGGGGCATGGCCAATCTTGCACCATAGAGACAGTTTTAGGCGGCATGGCTACAAGTGTATAATTCCAACTCCTACAAAATAAAGCAATATCAAGGATAGCTAGAGTTACCTTGAAGCCACCACGTTCCTGGGTGGGCTTGAACCACCAACCTTTCGGTTAACAGCCTACTGCACCTCCGAGACAGCTGTATTGGTAGTTGTAGGGGGCGTGGCTACAAGTGTATAACTCAAACCCTCTACAAAATAAAACAATATCAAGGATAGCTAGAGTTACCTTGAAGCCATCACGTCCCTGGGTGGGCTTGAACCACCAATCTTTCGGTTGACAGCCGACTGCACGACAGAGACAGCTGTATTGGTAGTTGTAGGGGGCGTGGCTACAAGTGTATAACTCAAACCCCCTATAAAATAAAACTACTTCTAGGATAACTAGTAATACCTTGCAGCCACCACGCGCCTGGGTGGGCTTGAACCACCAACCTTTCGTTTATTCCAACCCTTACAAAATAAAACAATATCAAGGATAGCTAGAGTTACCTTGAAGCCACCACGTTCCTGGGTGGGCTTGAACCACCAACCTTTCGGTTAACAGCCTACTGGACCTCCGAGACAGCTGTATTGGTAGTTGTAGGGGGCGTGGCTACAAGTGTATAACTCAAACCCTCTATAAAATAAAACTACTTCTAGTATAACTAGGGTTACATTGAAGCCAACACGTCCCTGGGTGCGCTTGAACCACCAACCTTTCGGTTAACAGCCGAACGCGCTAACCTATTGCTCCACAGAGACATCTGTATTGCTAGTTTTAGGGGGCGTGGCTACAAGTGTATAAATCTAACCTGTTCAAAATAAAACTACTTCTAAAATAATTATGGTTATCTTGAAGACACTACGTCCCTGGGTGGGCTTGAACCACCAACCTTTCGGTTAACAAGGTTAACGCCACAGAGACGTCTGTATTGCTAACTTAAGGAGGCATGGCCAACCTTGCACCATAGAGACAGTTTTAGGCGGCATGGCTACAAGTGTATAATTCCAACCCCTACAAAATAAAGCAATATCAAGGATAGCTAGAGTTACCTTGAAGCCACCACGTTCCTGGGTGGGCTTGAACCACCAACCTTTCGGTTAACAGCCTACTGCACCTCCGAGACAGCTGTATTGGTAGTTGTAGGGGGCGTGGCTACAAGTGTATAACTCAAACCCTCTACAAAATAAAACAATATCAAGGATAGCTAGAGTTACCTTGAAGCCATCACGTCCCTGGGTGGGCTTGAACCACCAATCTTTCGGTTGACAGCCGACTGCACGACAGAGACATCTGTATTGCTAGTTTTAGGGGGCGTGGCTACAAGTATATAAATCTAACCTGTTCAAAATAAAACTACTTCTAAAATAATTATGGTTATCTTGAAGACACTACGTCCCTGGGTGGGCTTGAACCACCAACCTTTCTGTTAACAGCCGAACGCTCTAACCGATTGCGCCACAGAGACATCTGTATTGCTAGGTTTAGGGGACGTGGCTAAAAGTGTATGATTCCAACCCCTACAAAATAAAATAATGTCAAGCATAGCTAGGGTTACGTTTAAGCCACCACATCCCTGGGTGGGCTTTAACCACCAACCTTGCACCATAGACACAGGTTTAGGGGGCGTGGCTAAAAGTGTATGATTCCAACCCCTACAAAATAAAATAATGTCAAGCATAGCTAGGGTTACGTTTAAGCCACCACATCCCTGGGTGGGCTTGAACCACCAACCTTTCGGTTGACAGCCGACTGCACCACAGAGACAGCTGTATTGGTAGCTGTAGGGGGCGTGGCTACAAGTGTATAACTCAAACCCCCTATAAAAAAAAACTACTTCTAGGATAACTAGGGATACCTTGCAACCACCACGCCCCTGGGTGGGATTGAACCACCAACCTTTCGGTTAACAGCCGAACGCGCTAACCTATTGCGCCACAGAGACATCTGTATTGCTAGTTTAAGGGGGCGTGGCCAACCTTGCACCATAGAGACAGTTTTAGGCGGCATGGCTACAAGTGTATAATTCCATCCCCTACAAAATAAATCAATGTCAAGCATAGCTAGAGTTACCTTGAAGCCACCACGTCCCTGGGTGGGCTTTAACCACCAACCTTGCACCATAGAGACAGCTTTAGGGGGCGTGGCTACAAGTGTAGAATTCCAACGCCTACAAAGTAAAACAATGTCAAGCGTGGCTACAAGTGTATAAATCTAACCCGTTCAAAATAAAACTACTTCTAAAATAACTAGAGTTATCTTGAAGCCACCACGTCCCTGGGTGGGCTTGAACCACCAACCTTTCGGTTAACAGCCTACTGCACCTCCGAGACAGTTGTATTGGTAGTTGTAGGGGGCGTGGCTACAAGTGTATAAATCTAACTTGTTCAAAATAAAACTACTTCTAAAATAACTAGGGTTATCTTGAAGCCACTACGTCCCTGGGTGGGCTTGAACCACCAACCTTTCGGTTAACAGCCGACTGCACCACAGAGACAGCTGTATTGGTAGTTGTAGGGGGCGTGGCTACAAGTGTATAACTCAAACCCCCTATAAAATAAAACTACTTGTAGGATAACTAGGGTTACCTTGAAGCCACCACGTCCCTGGGTGGGCTTGAACCACCAACCTTTCGGTTAACAGCCGAACGCGCTAACCGATTGCGCCACAGAGACATCTGTATTGCTAGTTTTAGGGGGCGTGGCTACAAGTGTATAATTCCAACAATTACAAAATAAAACAATGTCAAGCATAGCTAGGGTTTGTATGTAAAGTGTTACATTCCAACCCCTACAAAATAAAATAATGTCAAGCATAGCTAGGGTTACGTTTAAGCCACCACATCCCTGGGCGGGCTTTAACCACCAACCTTGCACCATAGAGACAGGTTTAGGGGGCGTGGCTACAATTGTATGATTCCAACCCCTACAAAATAAAACAATGTAAAGGATAGCTAGAGTTACCTTGAAGCCACCACGTCCCTGGGTGGGCTTGAAACACCAACCTTTCGGTTAACAGCCAACTGCACCACAGAGACAGCTGTATTGGTAGTTGTAGGGGGCGTGGCTACAAGTGTATAACTTAAACTCCCTATAAAATAAAACTACGCAGATTGCTAGATTTTGGGGGCGTGGCTAAAAGTGTTTAATTCCAACCCCTACAAAATAAAAAAATATCAAGGACAGCTAGAGTTACCTTGAAGCCAGCACGTCCCTGGGTGGGCTTGAACCACCAACCTTTCGGTTAACAAGGTTAACGCCACAGAGACGTCTGTATTGCTAATTTAAGGGGGCATGGCCAACCTTGCACCATAGAGACAGTTTTAGGCGGCATGGCTACAAGTGTATAATTCCAACTCCTACAAAATAAAGCAATATCAAGGATAGCTAGAGTTACCTTGAAGCCACCACGTTCCTGGGTGGGCTTGAACCACCAACCTTTCGGTTAACAGCCTACTGCACCTCCGAGACAGCTGTATTGGTAGTTGTAGGGGGCGTGGCTACAAGTGTATAACTCAAACCCTCTACAAAATAAAACAATATCAAGGATAGCTAGAGTTACCTTGAAGCCATCACGTCCCTGGGTGGGCTTGAACCACCAATCTTTCGGTTGACAGCCGACTGCACGACAGAGACAGCTGTATTGGTAGTTGTAGGGGGCGTGGCTACAAGTGTATAACTCAAACCCCCTATAAAATAAAACTACTTCTAGGATAACTAGTAATACCTTGCAGCCACCACGCGCCTGGGTGGGCTTGAACCACCAACCTTTCGTTTATTCCAACCCTTACAAAATAAAACAATATCAAGGATAGCTAGAGTTACCTTGAAGCCAGCACTTCCCTGGGTGGGCTTTAACCACCAACCTTTCGGTTAACAGCCGAACGCGCTACCCGATTGCGCAACAGAGACGTCTGTATTGCTAGTTTAAGGGGGCATGGCCAACCTTTCACCATAGAGACAGTTTTAGGCGGCATGGCTACAAGTGTATAATTCCAACCCCTACAAAATAAAGCAATATCAAGGATAGCTAGAGTTACCTTGAAGCCACCACGTTCCTGGGTGGGCTTGAACCACCAACCTTTCGGTTAACAGCCTACTGGACCTCCGAGACAGCTGTATTGGTAGTTGTAGGGGGCGTGGCTACAAGTGTATAACTCAAACCCTCTATAAAATAAAACTACTTCTAGTATAACTAGGGTTACATTGAAGCCAACACGTCCCTGGGTGCGCTTGAACCACCAACCTTTCGGTTAACAGCCGAACGCGCTAACCTATTGCTCCACAGAGACATCTGTATTGCTAGTTTTAGGGGGCGTGGCTACAAGTGTATAAATCTAACCTGTTCAAAATAAAACTACTTCTAAAATAATTATGGTTATCTTGAAGACACTACGTCCCTGGGTGGGCTTGAACCACCAACCTTTCAGTTAACAGCCGAACGCTCTAACCGATTGCGCCACAGAGACATCTGTATTGCTAGGTTTAGGGGGCGTGGCTAAAAGTGTATGATTCCAACCCCTACAAAATAAAATAATGTCAAGCATAGCTAGGGTTACGTTTAAGCCACCACATCCCTGGGTGGGCTTTAACCACCAACCTTGCACCATAGAGACAGGTTTAGGGGGCGTGGCTACAATTGTATAATTCCAACCCCTACAAAATAAAACAATATCAAGGATAGCTAGAGTTACCTTGAAGCCATCACGTCCCTGGGTGGGCTTGAAACACCAACCTTTCGGTTAACAGCCAACTGCACCACAGAGACAGCTGTATTGAGAGTTGTAGGGGGCGTGGCTACAAGTGTATAACTCAAACTCCCTATAAAATAAAACTACTTCTAGGATAACCTTGAAGCCACCACGTCCCTGGGTGGGCTTGAACCACCAACCTTTCGGTTAACAGCCTAACGCGCTAACCGATTGCGCCACAGAGACATCTGTGTTGCTAGTTTTAGGGGGCGTGGCTACAAGTGTATAATTCCAACCCCTACAAAATAAAAAAATGTCAAGCATAGCTAGGGTTACCTTGAAACCACCACGTCCCTGGGAGGCCTTGAACCACCAACCTTTCGGTTAACAGCCGAACGCGCTAACCCATTGCGCCACAGAGACGTCTGTATTGCTAGTTTAAGGGGGCATGGCCAACCCCTACAAAATAAAACAATATCAAGGATTGCTAGAGTTACCTTGAAGCCATCACGTCCCTGGGTGGGCTTGAACCACCAACCTTTCGGTTGACAGCCGACTGCACCACAGAGACAGCTGTATTGGTAGTTTAGGGGGCGTGGCTACAAGTGTATAACTCAAACCCCCTATAAAAAAAAACTACTTCTAGGATAACTAGGAATACCTTGCAGCCACCACGCCCCTGGGTGGGCTTGAACCACCAACCTTTCGGTTAACAGCCGAACGCGCTAACCGATTGCTCCACAGAGACATCTGTATTGCTAGTTTTAGGGGGCGTGGCTAAAAGTGTTTAATTCCAACCCCTACAAAATAAAAAAATATCATGGATAGCTAGAGTTACCTTGAAGCCAGCACGTCCCTGGGTGGGCTTGAACCACCAACCTTTCGGTTAACAGCCGAACGCGCTAACCGATTGCTCCACAGAGACATCTGTATTGCTAGTTTTAGGGGGCGTGGCTAAAAGTGTTTAATTCCAACCCCTACAAAATAAAAAAATATCAAGGATAGCTAGAGTTACCTTGAAGCCAGCACGTCCCTGGGTGGGCTTGAACCACCAACCTTTCGGTTAACAAGGTTAACGCCACAGAGACGTCTGTATTGCTAATTTAAGGGGGCATGGCCAACCTTGCACCATAGAGACAGTTTTAGGCGGCATGGCTACAAGTGTATAATTCCAACTCCTACAAAATAAAGCAATATCAAGGATAGCTAGAGTTACCTTGAAGCCACCACGTTCCTGGGTGGGCTTGAACCACCAACCTTTCGGTTAACAGCCTACTGGACCTCCGAGACAGCTGTATTGGTAGTTGTAGGGGGCGTGGCTACAAGTGTATAACTCAAACCCTCTATAAAATAAAACTACTTCTAGTATAACTAGGGTTACATTGAAGCCAACACGTCCCTGGGTGCGCTTGAACCACCAACCTTTCGGTTAACAGCCAAACGCGCTAACCTATTGCTCCACAGAGACATCTGTATTGCTAGTTTTAGGGGGCGTGGCTACAAGTGTATAAATCTAACCTGTTCAAAATAAAACTACTTCTAAAATAATTATGGTTATCTTGAAGACACTACGTCCCTGGGTGGGCTTGAACCACCAACCTTTCGGTTAACAGCCGAACGCTCTAACCGATTGCGCCACAGAGACATCTGTATTGCTAGGTTTAGGGGGCGTGGCTAAAAGTGTATGATTCCAACCCCTACAAAATAAAATAATGTCAAGCATAGCTAGGGTTACGTTTAAGCCACCACATCACTGGGTGGGCTTTAACCACCAACCTTGCACCATAGAGACAGGTTTAGGGGGCGTGGCTACAATTGTATAATTCCAACCCCTACAAAATAAAACAATATCAAGGATAGCTAGAGTTACCTTGAAGCCATCACGTCCCTGGGTGGGCTTGAACCACCAACCTTTCGGTTGACAGCCGACTGCACCACAGAGACAGCTGTATTGGTAGTTTAGGGGGCGTGGCTACAAGTGTATAACTCAAACCCCCTATAAAAAAAAACTACTTCTAGGATAACTAGGAATACCTTGCAGCCACCACACCCCTGGGTGGGCTTGAACCACCAACCTTTCGGTTAACAGCCAAACGCACTAACCAATTGCGCCACAGAGACATCTGTATTGCTAGTTTTAGGGGGCGTGGCTAAAAGTGTATGATTCCAACCCCTACAAAATAAAATAATGTCAAGCATAGCTAGGGTTACGTTTAAGCCACCACATCCCTGGGTGGGCTTTAACCACCAACCTTGCACCATAGACACAGGTTTAGGGGGCGTGGCTACAAGTGTAGAATTCCAACCCCTAAAAAATAAAAAAATGTCAAGCATAGCTGGGGTTGCCTTGAAGTCACCACGTCCCTGGGTGGGCATGAAACACCAACCTTTCGGTTAACAGCCAACTGCACCACAGAGACAGCTGTATTGGTAGTTGTAGGGGGCGTGGCTACAAGTGTATAACTCAAACTCCCTATAAAATAAAACTACTTCTAGGATAACCTTGAAGCCACCACGTCCCTGGGTGGGCTTGAACCACCAACCTTTCGGTTAACAGCCGAACGCGCTAACCTATTGCTCCACAGAGACATCTGTATTGCTAGTTTTAGGGGGCGTGGCTACAAGTGTATAAATCTAACCTGTTCAAAATAAAACTACTTCTAAAATAATTATGGTTATCTTGAAGACACTACGTCCCTGGGTGGGCTTGAACCACCAACCTTTCAGTTAACAGCCGAACGCTCTAACCGATTGCGCCACAGAGACATCTGTATTGCTAGGTTTAGGGGGCGTGGCTAAAAGTGTATGATTCCAACCCCTACAAAATAAAATAATGTCAAGCATAGCTAGGGTTACGTTTAAGCCACCACATCCCTGGGTGGGCTTTAACCACCAACCTTGCACCATAGAGACAGGTTTAGGGGGCGTGGCTACAATTGTATAATTCCAACCCCTACAAAATAAAACAATATCAAGGATAGCTAGAGTTACCTTGAAGCCATCACGTCCCTGGGTGGGCTTTAACCACCAACCTTGCACCATAGACACAGGTTTAGGGGGCGTGGCTAAAAGTGTATGATTCCAACCCCTACAAAATAAAATAATGTCAAGCATAGCTAGGGTTACGTTTAAGCCACCACATCCCTGGGTGGGCTCTGCACCACAGAGACAGCTGTATTGGTAGCTGTAGGGGGCGTGGCTACAAGTGTATAACTCAAACCCCCTATAAAAAAAAACTACTTCTAGGATAACTAGGGATACCTTGCAACCACCACGCCCCTGGGTGGGATTGAACCACCAACCTTTCGGTTAACAGCCGAACGCGCTAACCTATTGCGCCACAGAGACATCTGTATTGCTAGTTTAAGGGGGCGTGGCCAACCTTGCACCATAGAGACAGTTTTAGGCGGCATGGCTACAAGTGTATAATTCCATCCCCTACAAAATAAATCAATGTCAAGCATAGCTAGAGTTACCTTGAAGCCACCACGTCCCTGGGTGGGCTTTAACCACCAACCTTGCACCATAGAGACAGCTTTAGGGGGCGTGGCTACAAGTGTAGAATTCCAACGCCTACAAAGTAAAACAATGTCAAGCGTGGCTACAAGTGTATAAATCTAACCCGTTCAAAATAAAACTACTTCTAAAATAACTAGAGTTATCTTGAAGCCACCACGTCCCTGGGTGGGCTTGAACCACCAACCTTTCGGTTAACAGCCTACTGCACCTCCGAGACAGTTGTATTGGTAGTTGTAGGGGGCGTGGCTACAAGTGTATAAATCTAACTTGTTCAAAATAAAACTACTTCTAAAATAACTAGGGTTATCTTGAAGCCACTACGTCCCTGGGTGGGCTTGAACCACCAACCTTTCGGTTAACAGCCGACTGCACCACAGAGACAGCTGTATTGGTAGTTGTAGGGGGCGTGGCTACAAGTGTATAACTCAAACCCCCTATAAAATAAAACTACTTGTAGGATAACTAGGGTTACCTTGAAGCCACCACGTCCCTGGGTGGGCTTGAACCACCAACCTTTCGGTTAACAGCCGAACGCACTAACCGATTGCGCCACAGAGACATCTGTATTGCTAGTTTTAGGGGGCGTGGCTACAAGTGTATAATTCCAACAATTACAAAATAAAACAATGTCAAGCATAGCTAGGGTTTGTATGTAAAGTGTTACATTCCAACCCCTACAAAATAAAATAATGTCAAGCATAGCTAGGGTTACGTTTAAGCCACCACATCCCTGGGCGGGCTTTAACCACCAACCTTGCACCATAGAGACAGGTTTAGGGGGCGTGGCTACAATTGTATGATTCCAACCCCTACAAAATAAAACAATGTAAAGGATAGCTAGAGTTACCTTGAAGCCACCACGTCCCTGGGTGGGCTTGAAACACCAACCTTTCGGTTAACAGCCAACTGCACCACAGAGACAGCTGTATTGGTAGTTGTAGGGGGCGTGGCTACAAGTGTATAACTTAAACTCCCTATAAAATAAAACTACGCAGATTGCTAGATTTTGGGGGCGTGGCTAAAAGTGTTTAATTCCAACCCCTACAAAATAAAAAAATATCAAGGACAGCTAGAGTTACCTTGAAGCCAGCACGTCCCTGGGTGGGCTTGAACCACCAACCTTTCGGTTAACAGCCGAACGCGCTAACCGATTGCTCCACAGAGACATCTGTATTGCTAGTTTTAGGGGGCGTGGCTAAAAGTGTTTAATTCCAACCCCTACAAAATAAAAAAATATCAAGGATAGCTAGAGTTACCTTGAAGCCAGCACGTCCCTGGGTGGGCTTGAACCACCAACCTTTCGGTTAACAAGGTTAACGCCACAGAGACGTCTGTATTGCTAATTTAAGGGGGCATGGCCAATCTTGCACCATAGAGACAGTTTTAGGCGGCATGGCTACAAGTGTATAATTCCAACTCCTACAAAATAAAGCAATATCAAGGATAGCTAGAGTTACCTTGAAGCCACCACGTTCCTGGGTGGGCTTGAACCACCAACCTTTCGGTTAACAGCCTACTGCACCTCCGAGACAGCTGTATTGGTAGTTGTAGGGGGCGTGGCTACAAGTGTATAACTCAAACCCTCTACAAAATAAAACAATATCAAGGATAGCTAGAGTTACCTTGAAGCCATCACGTCCCTGGGTGGGCTTGAACCACCAATCTTTCGGTTGACAGCCGACTGCACGACAGAGACAGCTGTATTGGTAGTTGTAGGGGGCGTGGCTACAAGTGTATAACTCAAACCCCCTATAAAATAAAACTACTTCTAGGATAACTAGTAATACCTTGCAGCCACCACGCGCCTGGGTGGGCTTGAACCACCAACCTTTCGTTTATTCCAACCCTTACAAAATAAAACAATATCAAGGATAGCTAGAGTTACCTTGAAGCCAGCACTTCCCTGGGTGGGCTTTAACCACCAACCTTTCGGTTAACAGCCGAACGCGCTACCCGATTGCGCCACAGAGACGTCTGTATTGCTAGTTTAAGGGGGCATGGCCAACCTTTCACCATAGAGACAGTTTTAGGCGGCATGGCTACAAGTGTATAATTCCAACCCCTACAAAATAAAGCAATATCAAGGATAGCTAGAGTTACCTTGAAGCCACCACGTTCCTGGGTGGGCTTGAACCACCAACCTTTCGGTTAACAGCCTACTGGACCTCCGAGACAGCTGTATTGGTAGTTGTAGGGGGCGTGGCTACAAGTGTATAACTCAAACCCTCTATAAAATAAAACTACTTCTAGTATAACTAGGGTTACATTGAAGCCAACACGTCCCTGGGTGCGCTTGAACCACCAACCTTTCGGTTAACAGCCGAACGCGCTAACCTATTGCTCCACAGAGACATCTGTATTGCTAGTTTTAGGGGGCGTGGCTACAAGTGTATAAATCTAACCTGTTCAAAATAAAACTACTTCTAAAATAATTATGGTTATCTTGAAGACACTACGTCCCTGGGTGGGCTTGAACCACCAACCTTTCGGTTAACAAGGTTAACGCCACAGAGACGTCTGTATTGCTAACTTAAGGAGGCATGGCCAACCTTGCACCATAGAGACAGTTTTAGGCGGCATGGCTACAAGTGTATAATTCCAACCCCTACAAAATAAAGCAATATCAAGGATAGCTAGAGTTACCTTGAAGCCACCACGTTCCTGGGTGGGCTTGAACCACCAACCTTTCGGTTAACAGCCTACTGCACCTCCGAGACAGCTGTATTGGTAGTTGTAGGGGGCGTGGCTACAAGTGTATAACTCAAACCCTCTACAAAATAAAACAATATCAAGGATAGCTAGAGTTACCTTGAAGCCATCACGTCCCTGGGTGGGCTTGAACCACCAATCTTTCGGTTGACAGCCGACTGCACGACAGAGACATCTGTATTGCTAGTTTTAGGGGGCGTGGCTACAAGTATATAAATCTAACCTGTTCAAAATAAAACTACTTCTAAAATAATTATGGTTATCTTGAAGACACTACGTCCCTGGGTGGGCTTGAACCACCAACCTTTCTGTTAACAGCCGAACGCTCTAACCGATTGCGCCACAGAGACATCTGTATTGCTAGGTTTAGGGGACGTGGCTAAAAGTGTATGATTCCAACCCCTACAAAATAAAATAATGTCAAGCATAGCTAGGGTTACGTTTAAGCCACCACATCCCTGGGTGGGCTTTAACCACCAACCTTGCACCATAGACACAGGTTTAGGGGGCGTGGCTAAAAGTGTATGATTCCAACCCCTACAAAATAAAATAATGTCAAGCATAGCTAGGGTTACGTTTAAGCCACCACATCCCTGGGTGGGCTTGAACCACCAACCTTTCGGTTGACAGCCGACTGCACCACAGAGACAGCTGTATTGGTAGCTGTAGGGGGCGTGGCTACAAGTGTATAACTCAAACCCCCTATAAAAAAAAACTACTTCTAGGATAACTAGGGATACCTTGCAACCACCACGCCCCTGGGTGGGATTGAACCACCAACCTTTCGGTTAACAGCCGAACGCGCTAACCTATTGCGCCACAGAGACATCTGTATTGCTAGTTTAAGGGGGCGTGGCCAACCTTGCACCATAGAGACAGTTTTAGGCGGCATGGCTACAAGTGTATAATTCCATCCCCTACAAAATAAATCAATGTCAAGCATAGCTAGAGTTACCTTGAAGCCACCACGTCCCTGGGTGGGCTTTAACCACCAACCTTGCACCATAGAGACAGCTTTAGGGGGCGTGGCTACAAGTGTAGAATTCCAACGCCTACAAAGTAAAACAATGTCAAGCGTGGCTACAAGTGTATAAATCTAACCCGTTCAAAATAAAACTACTTCTAAAATAACTAGAGTTATCTTGAAGCCACCACGTCCCTGGGTGGGCTTGAACCACCAACCTTTCGGTTAACAGCCTACTGCACCTCCGAGACAGTTGTATTGGTAGTTGTAGGGGGCGTGGCTACAAGTGTATAAATCTAACTTGTTCAAAATAAAACTACTTCTAAAATAACTAGGGTTATCTTGAAGCCACTACGTCCCTGGGTGGGCTTGAACCACCAACCTTTCGGTTAACAGCCGACTGCACCACAGAGACAGCTGTATTGGTAGTTGTAGGGGGCGTGGCTACAAGTGTATAACTCAAACCCCCTATAAAATAAAACTACTTGTAGGATAACTAGGGTTACCTTGAAGCCACCACGTCCCTGGGTGGGCTTGAACCACCAACCTTTCGGTTAACAGCCCAACGCGCTAACCTATTGCTCCACAGAGACATCTGTATTGCTAGTTTTAGGGGGCGTGGCTACAAGTGTATAAATCTAACCTGTTCAAAATAAAACTACTTCTAAAATAATTATGGTTATCTTGAAGACACTACGTCCCTGGGTGGGCTTGAACCACCAACCTTTCGGTTAACAGCCGAACGCTCTAACCGATTGCGCCACAGAGACATCTGTATTGCTAGGTTTAGGGGGCGTGGCTAAAAGTGTATGATTCCAACCCGTACAAAATAAAATAATGTCAAGCATAGCTAGGGTTACGTTTAAGCCACCACATCACTGGGTGGGCTTTAACCACCAACCTTGCACCATAGAGACAGGTTTAGGGGGCGTGGCTACAATTGTATAATTCCAACCCCTACAAAATAAAACAATATCAAGGATAGCTAGAGTTACCTTGAAGCCATCACGTCCCTGGGTGGGCTTGAACCACCAACCTTTCGGTTGACAGCCGACTGCACCACAGAGACAGCTGTATTGGTAGTTTAGGGGGCGTGGCTACAAGTGTATAACTCAAACCCCCTATAAAAAAAAAACTACTTCTAGGATAACTAGGAATACCTTGCAGCCACCACACCCCTGGGTGGGCTTGAACCACCAACCTTTCGGTTAACAGCCAAACGCACTAACCAATTGCGCCACAGAGACATCTGTATTGCTAGTTTTAGGGGGCGTGGCTAAAAGTGTATGATTCCAACCCCTACAAAATAAAATAATGTCAAGCATAGCTAGGGTTACGTTTAAGCCACCACATCCCTGGGTGGGCTTTAACCACCAACCTTGCACCATAGACACAGGTTTAGGGGGCGTGGCTACAAGTGTAGAATTCCAACCCCTAAAAAATAAAAAAATGTCAAGCATAGCTGGGGTTGCCTTGAAGTCACCACGTCCCTGGGTGGGCATGAAACACCAACCTTTCGGTTAACAGCCAACTGCACCACAGAGACAGCTGTATTGGTAGTTGTAGGGGGCGTGGCTACAAGTGTATAACTCAAACTCCCTATAAAATAAAACTACTTCTAGGATAACCTTGAAGCCACCACGTCCCTGGGTGGGCTTGAACCACCAACCTTTCGGTTAACAGCCGAACGCGCTAACCTATTGCTCCACAGAGACATCTGTATTGCTAGTTTTAGGGGGCGTGGCTACAAGTGTATAAATCTAACCTGTTCAAAATAAAACTACTTCTAAAATAATTATGGTTATCTTGAAGACACTACGTCCCTGGGTGGGCTTGAACCACCAACCTTTCGGTTAACAGCCAAATGCGCTAACCGATTGCGCCACAGAGACATCTGTTTTGCCAGTTTTAGGCGGTGTGGCTAAAAGTGTATGATTCCAACCCCTACAAAATAAAATAATGTCAAGCATAGCTAGGGTTACGTTTAAGCCACCACGTCCCTGGGTGGGCTTGAACCACCAACCTTTCGGTTAACAGCCAAATGCGCTAACCGATTGCGCCACAGAGACATCTGTTTTGCCAGTTTTAGGGGGTGTGGCTAAAAGTGTATGATTCCAACCCCTACAAAATAAAATAATGTCAAGCATAGCTAGGGTTACGTTTAAGCCACCACATCCCTGGGTGGGCTTTAACCTCCAACCTTGCACCATAGACACAGGTTTAGGGGGCGTGGCTACAAGTGTAGAATTCCAACCCCTAAAAAATAAAAAAATGTCAAGCATAGCTGGGGTTGCCTTGAAGTCACCACGTCCCTGGGTGGGCTTGAAACACCAACCTTTCGGTTAACAGCCAACTGCACCACAGAGACAGCTGTATTGAGAGTTGTAGGGGGCGTGGCTACAAGTGTATAACTCAAACTCCCTATAAAATAAAACTACTTCTAGGATAACCTTGAAGCCACCACGTCCCTGGGTGGGCTTGAACCACCAACCTTTCGGTTAACAGCCGAACGCGCTAACCGATTGCGCCACAGAGACATCTGTGTTGCTAGTTTTAGGGGGCGTGGCTACAAGTGTATAATTCCAACCCCTACAAAATAAAAAAATGTCAAGCATAGCTAGGGTTACCTTGAAACCACCACGTCCCTGGGAGGCCTTGAACCACCAACCTTTCGGTTAACAGCCAAACGCGCTAACCCATTGCGCCACAGAGACGTCTGTATTGCTAGTTTAAGGGGGCATGGCCAACCCCTACAAAATAAAACAATATCAAGGATTGCTAGAGTTACCTTGAAGCCATCACGTCCCTGGGTGGGCTTGAACCACCAACCTTTCGGTTGACAGCCGACTGCACCACAGAGACAGCTGTATTGGTAGTTTAGGGGGCGTGGCTACAAGTGTATAACTCAAACCCCCTATAAAAAAAAACTACTTCTAGGATAACTAGGAATACCTTGCAGCCACCACGCCCCTGGGTGGGCTTGAACCACCAACCTTTCGGTTAACAGCCGAACGCGCTAACCGATTGCTCCACAGAGACATCTGTATTGCTAGTTTTAGGGGGCGTGGCTAAAAGTGTTTAATTCCAACCCCTACAAAATAAAAAAATATCAAGGATAGCTAGAGTTACCTTGAAGCCAGCACGTCCCTGGGTGGGCTTGAACCACCAACCTTTCGGTTAACAGCCGAACGCGCTAACCGATTGCTCCACAGAGACATCTGTATTGCTAGTTTTAGGGGGCGTGGCTAAAAGTGTTTAATTCCAACCCCTACAAAATAAAAAAATATCAAGGATAGCTAGAGTTACCTTGAAGCCAGCACGTCCCTGGGTGGGCTTGAACCACCAACCTTTCGGTTAACAAGGTTAACGCCACAGAGACGTCTGTATTGCTAATTTAAGGGGGCATGGCCAACCTTGCACCATAGAGACAGTTTTAGGCAGCATGGCTACAAGTGTATAATTCCAACTCCTACAAAATAAAGCAATATCAAGGATAGCTAGAGTTACCTTGAAGCCACCACGTTCCTGGGTGGGCTTGAACCACCAACCTTTCGGTTAACAGCCTACTGCACCTCCGAGACAGCTGTATTGGTAGTTGTAGGGGGCGTGGCTACAAGTGTATAACTCAAACCCTCTACAAAATAAAACAATATCAAGGATAGCTAGAGTTACCTTGAAGCCATCACGTCCCTGGGTGGGCTTGAACCACCAATCTTTCGGTTGACAGCCGACTGCACGACAGAGACAGCTGTATTGGTAGTTGTAGGGGGCGTGGCTACAAGTGTATAACTCAAACCCCCTATAAAATAAAACTACTTCTAGGATAACTAGTAATACCTTGCAGCCACCACGCGCCTGGGTGGGCTTGAACCACCAACCTTTCGTTTATTCCAACCCTTACAAAATAAAACAATATCAAGGATAGCTAGAGTTACCTTGAAGCCAGCACTTCCCTGGGTGGGCTTTAACCACCAACCTTGCACCATAGAGACAGGTTTAGGGGGCGTGGCTACAATTGTATAATTCCAACCCCTACAAAATAAAACAATATCAAGGATAGCTAGAGTTACCTTGAAGCCATCACGTCCCTGGGTGGGGTTGAACCACCAACCTTTCGGTTGACAGCCGACTGCACCACAGAGACAGCTGTATTGGTAGTTGTAGGGGGCGTGGCTACAAGTGTATAACTCAAACCCCCTATAAAAAAAACTACTTCTAGGATAACTAGGGATACCTTGCAGCCACCACACCCCTGGGTGGGCTTGAACCACCAACCTTTCGGTTAACAGCCGAACGCGCTAACCGATTGCGCCACAGAGACATCTGTATTGCTAGTTTTAGGGGGCGTGGCTAAAAGTGTATGATTCCAACCCCTACAAAATAAAATAATGTCAAGCATAGCTAGGGTTACGTTTAAGCCACCACATCCCTGGGTGGGCTTTAACCACCAACCTTGCACCATAGACACAGGTTTAGGGGGCGTGGCTACAAGTGTATAATTCCAACCCCTACAAAATAAAACAATGTCAAGCATAGCTGGGGTTGCCTTGAAGTCACCACGTCCCTGGGTGGGCATGAAACACCAACCTTTCGGTTAACAGCCAACTGCACCACAGAGACAGCTGTATTGGTAGTTGTAGGGGGCGTGGCTACAAGTGTATAACTCAAACTCCCTATAAAATAAAACTACTTCTAGGATAACCTTGAAACCACCACGTCCCTGGGTGGGCTTGAAACACCAACCTTTCGGTTAACAGCCAAACGCGCTAACCTATTGCTCCACAGAGACATCTGTATTGCTAGTTTTAGGGGGCGTGGCTACAAGTGTATAAATCTAACCTGTTCAAAATAAAACTACTTCTAAAATAATTATGGTTATCTTGAAGACACTACGTCCCTGGGTGGGCTTGAACCACCAACCTTTCAGTTAACAGCCGAACGCTCTAACCGATTGCGCCACAGAGACATCTGTATTGCTAGGTTTAGGGGGCGTGGCTAAAAGTGTATGATTCCAACCCCTACAAAATAAAATAATGTCAAGCATAGCTAGGGTTACGTTTAAGCCACCACATCCCTGGGTGGGCTTTAACCACCAACCTTGCACCATAGAGACAGGTTTAGGGGGCGTGGCTACAATTGTATAATTCCAACCCCTACAAAATAAAACAATATCAAGGATAGCTAGAGTTACCTTGAAGCCATCACGTCCCTGGGTGGGCTTGAACCACCAACCTTTCGGTTGACAGCCGACTGCACCACAGAGACAGCTGTATTGGTAGTTGTAGGGGGCGTGGCTACAAGTGTATAACTCAAACCCCCTATAAAAAAAAACTACTTCTAGGATAAGTAGGGATACCTTGCAGCCACCACACCCCTGGGTGGGCTTGAACCACCAACCTTTCGGTTAACAGCCGAACGCGCTAACCGATTGCGCCACAGAGACATCTGTATTGCTAGTTTTAGGGGGCGTGGCTAAAAGTGTATGATTCCAACCCCTACAAAATAAAATAATGTCAAGCATAGCTAGGGTTACGTTTAAGCCACCACATCCCTGGGTGGGCTTTAACCACCAACCTTGCACCATAGACACAGGTTTAGGGGGCGTGGCTACAAGTGTATAATTCCAACCCCTACAAAATAAAACAATGTCAAGCATAGCTAGGGTTACCTTGAAGCCACCACGTCCCTGGGTTGGCTTGAACCACCAACCTTTCGGTTAACAGCCAAATGCGCTAACCGATTGCGCCACAGAGACATCTGTTTTGCCAGTTTTAGGGGGTGTGGCTAAAAGTGTATGATTCCAACCCCTACAAAATAAAATAATGTCAAGCATAGCTAGGGTTACGTTTAAGCCACCACATCCCTGGGTGGGCTTTAACCTCCAACCTTGCACCATAGACACAGGTTTAGGGGGCGTGGCTACAAGTGTAGAATTCCAACCCCTAAAAAATAAAAAAATGTCAAGCATAGCTGGGGTTGCCTTGAAGTCACCACGTCCCTGGGTGGGCTTGAAACACCAACCTTTCGGTTAACAGCCAACTGCACCACAGAGACAGCTGTATTGAGAGTTGTAGGGGGCGTGGCTACAAGTGTATAACTCAAACTCCCTATAAAATAAAACTACTTCTAGGATAACCTTGAAGCCACCACGTCCCTGGGTGGGCTTGAACCACCAACCTTTCGGTTAACAGCCGAACGCGCTAACCGATTGCGCCACAGAGACATCTGTATTGCTAGTTTTAGGGGGCGTGGCTACAAGTGTATAATTCCAACCCCTACAAAATAAAAAAATGTCAAGCATAGCTAGGGTTACCTTGAAACCACCACGTCCCTGGGAGGCCTTGAACCTTGAAGCCAGCACTTCCCTGGGTGGGCTTGAACCACCAACCTTTCGGTTAACAGCCGAACGCGCTACCCGATTGCGCCACAGAGACGTCTGTATTGCTAGTTTAAGGGGGCATGGCCAACCTTGCACCATAGAGACAGTTTTAGGCGGCATGGCTACAAGTGTATAATTCCAACCCCTACAAAATAAAGCAATATCAAGGATAGCTAGAGTTACCTTGAAGCCACCACGTTCCTGGGTGGGCTTGAACCACCAACCTTTCGGTTAACAGCCTACTGGACCTCCGAGACAGCTGTATTGTTAGTTGTAGGGGGCGTGGCTACAAGTGTATAACTCAAACCCTCTATAAAATAAAACTACTTCTAGTATAACTAGGGTTACATTGAAGCCAACACGTCCCTGGGTGGGCTTGAACTACCAACCTTTCGGTTAACAGCCGAACGCGCTAACCTATTGCTCCACAGAGACATCTGTATTGCTAGTTTTAGGGGGCGTGGCTACAAGTGTATAAATCTAACCTGTTCAAAATAAAACTACTTCTAAAATAATTATGGTTATCTTGAAGACACTACGTCCCTGGGTGGGCTTGAACCACCAACCTTTCGGTTAACAGCCGAACGCTCTAACCGATTGCGCCACAGAGACATCTGTATTGCTAGGTTTAGGGGGCGTGGCTAAAAGTGTATGATTCCAACCCCTACAAAATAAAATAATGTCAAGCATAGCTAGGGTTACGTTTAAGCCACCACATCCCTGGGTGGGCTTTAACCACCAACCTTGCACCATAGAGACAGGTTTAGGGGGCGTGGCTACAATTGTATAATTCCAACCCCTACAAAATAAAACAATATCAAGGATAGCTAGAGTTACCTTGAAGCCATCACGTCCCTGGGTGGGCTTGAACCACCAACCTTTCGGTTGACAGCCGACTGCACCACAGAGACAGCTGTATTGGTAGTTTAGGGGGCGTGGCTACAAGTGTATGATTCCAACCCCTACAAAATAAAATAATGTCAAGCATAGCTAGGGTTACGTTTAAGCCACCACATCCCTGGGTGGGCTTTAACCACCAACCTTGCACCATAGACACAGGTTTAGGGGGCGTGGCTACAAGTGTAGAATTCCAACCCCTAAAAAATAAAAAAATGTCAAGCATAGCTGGGGTTGCCTTGAAGTCACCACGTCCCTGGGTGGGCTTGAAACACCAACCTTTCGGTTAACAGTCAACTGCACCACAGAGACAGCTGTATTGGTAGTTGTAGGGGGCGTGGCTACAAGTGTATAACTCAAACCCTCTATAAAATAAAACTACTTCTAGTATAACTAGGGTTACATTGAAGCCAACACGTCCCTGGGTGGGCTTCAACCACCAACCTTTCGGTTAACAGCCGAACACGCTAACCTATTGCTCCACAGAGACATCTGTATTGCTAGTTTTAGGGGGCGTGGCTACAAGTATATAAATCTAACCTGTTCAAAATAAAACTACTTCTAAAATAATTATGGTTATCTTGAAGACACTACGTCCCTGGGTGGGCTTGAACCACCAACCTTTCGGTTAACAGCCGAACGCTCTAACCGATTGCGCCACAGAGACATCTGTATTGCTAGGGTTAGGGGGCGTGGCTAAAAGTGTATGATTCCAACCCCTACAAAATAAAATAATGTCAAGCATAGCTAGGGTTACGTTTAAGCCACCACATCCCTGGGTGGGCTTGAACCACCAACCTTTCGGTTGACAGCCGACTGCACCACAGAGACAGCTGTATTGGTAGTTGTAGGGGGCGTGGCTACAAGTGTATAACTCAAACCCCCTATAAAAAAAAACTACTTCTAGGATAACTAGGGATACCTTGCAACCACCACGCCCCTGGGTGGGATTGAACCACCAACCTTTCGGTTAACAGCCGAACGCGCTAACCTATTGCGCCACAGAGACATCTGTATTGCTAGTTTAAGGGGGCGTGGCCAACCTTGCACCATAGAGACAGTTTTAGGCGGCATGGCTACAAGTGTATAATTCCATCCCCTACAAAATAAAACAATGTCAAGCATAGCTAGAGTTACCTTGAAGCCACCACGTCCCTGGGTGGGCTTTAACCACCAACCTTGCACCATAGAGACAGCTTTAGGGGGCGTGGCTACAAGTGTAGAATTCCAACGCCTACAAAGTAAAACAATGTCAAGCGTGGCTACAAGTGTATAAATCTAACCCGTTCAAAATAAAACTACTTCTAAAATAACTAGAGTTATCTTGAAGCCACCACGTCCCTGGGTGGGCTTGAACCACCAACCTTTCGGTTAACAGCCTACTGCACCTCCGAGACAGTTGTATTGGTAGTTGTAGGGGGCGTGGCTACAAGTGTATAAATCTAACTTGTTCAAAATAAAACTACTTCTAAAATAACTAGGGTTATCTTGAAGCCACTACGTCCCTGGGTGGGCTTGAACCACCAACCTTTCGGTTAACAGCCGACTGCACCACAGAGACAGCTGTATTGGTAGTTGTAGGGGACGTGGCTACAAGTGTATAACTCAAACCCCCTATAAAATAAAACTACTTGTAGGATAACTAGGGTTACCTTGAAGCCACCACGTCCCTGGGTGGGCTTGAACCACCAACCTTTCGGTTAACAGCCGAACGCGCTAACCGATTGCGCCACAGAGACATCTGTATTGCTAGTTTTAGGGGGCGTGGCTACAAGTGTATAATTCCAACAATTACAAAATAAAACAATGTCAAGCATAGCTAGGTTTGGTTGTAAAGTGTTATATTCCAACCCCTACAAAATAAAATAATGTCAAGCATAGCTAGGGTTACGTTTAAGCCACCACATCCCTGGGCGGGCTTTAACCACCAACCTTGCACCATAGACACAGGTTTAGGGGGCGTGGCTACAATTGTATGATTCCAACCCCTACAAAATAAAACAATGTAAAGGATAGCTAGAGTTACCTTGAAGCCACCACGTCCCTGGGTGGGCTTGAAACACCAACCTTTCGGTTAACAGCCAACTGCACCACAGAGACAGCTGTATTGGTAGTTGTAGGGGGCGTGGCTACAAGTGTATAACTTAAACTCCCTATAAAATAAAACTACGCAGATTGCTAGATTTTGGGGGCGTGGCTAAAAGTGTTTAATTCCAACCCCTACAAAATAAAAAAATATCAAGGACAGCTAGAGTTACCTTGAAGCCAGCACGTCTCTGGGTGGGCTTGAACCACCAACCTTTCGGTTAACAGCCGAACGCACTAACCGATTGCGCCACAGAGACATCTGTATTGCTAGTTTTAGGGGGCGTGGCTAAAAGTGTTTAATTCCAACCCCTACAAAATAAAAAAATATCAAGGATAGCTAGAGTTACCTTGAAGCCAGCACGTCCCTGGGTGGGCTTGAACCACCAACCTTTCGGTTAACAAGGTTAACGCCACAGAGACGTCTGTATTGCTAATTTAAGAGGGTATGGCCAACCTTGCACCATAGAGACAGTTTTAGGCGGCATGGCTACAAGTGTATAATTCCAACCCCTACAAAATAAAGCAATATCAAGGATAGCTAGAGTTACCTTGAAGCCACCACGTTCCTGGGTGGGCTTGAACCACCAATCTTTCGGTTAACAGCCTACTGCACCTCCGAGACAGCTGTATTGGTAGTTGTAGGGGGCGTGGCTACAAGTGTATAACTCAAACCCTCTACAAAATAAAACAATATCAAGGATAGCTAGAGTTACCTTGAAGCCATCACGTCCCTGGGTGGGCTTGAACCACCAATCTTTCGGTTGACAGCCGACTGCACGACAGAGACAGCTGTATTGGTAGTTGTAGGGGGCGTGGCTACAAGTGTATAACTCAAACCCCCTATAAAATAAAACTACTTCTAGGATAACTAGTAATACCTTGCAGCCACCACGCCCCTGGGTGGTCTTGAACCACCAACCTTTCGTTTATTCCAACCCTTACAAAATAAAACAATATCAAGGATAGCTAGAGTTACCTTGAAGCCAGCACTTCCCTGGGTGGGCTTGAACCACCAACCTTTCGGTTGACAGCCGACTGCACCACAGAGACAGCTGTATTGGTAGTTTAGGGGGCGTGGCTACAAGTGTATAACTCAAACCCCCTATAAAAAAAAACTACTTCTAGGATAACTAGGAATACCTTGCAGCCACCACGCCCCTGGGTGGGCTTGAACCACCAACCTTTCGGTTAACAGCCGAACGCGCTAACCGATTGCTCCACAGAGACATCTGTATTGCTAGTTTTAGGGGGCGTGGCTAAAAGTGTTTAATTCCAACCCCTACAAAATAAAAAAATATCAAGGATAGCTAGAGTTACCTTGAAGCCAGCACGTCCCTGGGTGGGCTTGAACCACCAACCTTTCGGTTAACAGCCGAACGCGCTAACCGATTGCTCCACAGAGACATCTGTATTGCTAGTTTTAGGGGGCGTGGCTAAAAGTGTTTAATTCCAACCCCTACAAAATAAAAAAATATCAAGGATAGCTAGAGTTACCTTGAAGCCAGCACGTCCCTGGGTGGGCTTGAACCACCAACCTTTCGGTTAACAAGGTTAACGCCACAGAGACGTCTGTATTGCTAATTTAAGGGGGCATGGCCAACCTTGCACCATAGAGACAGTTTTAGGCGGCATGGCTACAAGTGTATAATTCCAACTCCTACAAAATAAAGCAATATCAAGGATAGCTAGAGTTACCTTGAAGCCACCACGTTCCTGGGTGGGCTTGAACCACCAACCTTTCGGTTAACAGCCTACTGGACCTCCGAGACAGCTGTATTGGTAGTTGTAGGGGGCGTGGCTACAAGTGTATAACTCAAACCCTCTATAAAATAAAACTACTTAAAGTATAACTAGGGTTACATTGAAGCCAACACGTCCCTGGGTGCGCTTGAACCACCAACCTTTCGGTTAACAGCCAAACGCGCTAACCTATTGCTCCACAGAGACATCTGTATTGCTAGTTTTAGGGGGCGTGGCTACAAGTGTATAAATCTAACCTGTTCAAAATAAAACTACTTCTAAAATAATTATGGTTATCTTGAAGACACTACGTCCCTGGGTGGGCTTGAACCACCAACCTTTCGGTTAACAGCCGAACGCTCTAACCGATTGCGCCACAGAGACATCTGTATTGCTAGGTTTAGGGGGCGTGGCTAAAAGTGTATGATTCCAACCCCTACAAAATAAAATAATGTCAAGCATAGCTAGGGTTACGTTTAAGCCACCACATCACTGGGTGGGCTTTAACCACCAACCTTGCACCATAGAGACAGGTTTAGGGGGCGTGGCTACAATTGTATAATTCCAACCCCTACAAAATAAAACAATATCAAGGATAGCTAGAGTTACCTTGAAGCCATCACGTCCCTGGGTGGGCTTGAACCACCAACCTTTCGGTTGACAGCCGACTGCACCACAGAGACAGCTGTATTGGGAGTTTAGGGGGCGTGGCTACAAGTGTATAACTCAAACCCCCTATAAAAAAAAACTACTTCTAGGATAACTAGGAATACCTTGCAGCCACCACACCCCTGGGTGGGCTTGAACCACCAACCTTTCGGTTAACAGCCAAACGCACTAACCAATTGCGCCACAGAGACATCTGTATTGCTAGTTTTAGGGGGCGTGGCTAAAAGTGTATGATTCCAACCCCTACAAAATAAAATAATGTCAAGCATAGCTAGGGTTACGTTTAAGCCACCACATCCCTGGGTGGGCTTTAACCACCAACCTTGCACCATAGACACAGGTTTAGGGGGCGTGGCTACAAGTGTATAATTCCAACCCCTACAAAATAAAACAATGTCAAGCATAGCTGGGGTTGCCTTGAAGTCACCACGTCCCTGGGTGGGCATGAAACACCAACCTTTCGGTTAACAGCCAACTGCACCACAGAGACAGCTGTATTGGTAGTTGTAGGGGGCGTGGCTACAAGTGTATAACTCAAACTCCCTATAAAATAAAACTACTTCTAGGATAACCTTGAAGCCACCACGTCCCTGGGTGGGCTTGAACCACCAACCTTTCGGTTAACAGCCGAACGCGCTAACCTATTGCTCCACAGAGACATCTGTATTGCTAGTTTTAGGGGGCGTGGCTACAAGTGTATAAATCTAACCTGTTCAAAATAAAACTACTTCTAAAATAATTATGGTTATCTTGAAGACACTACGTCCCTGGGTGGGCTTGAACCACCAACCTTTCAGTTAACAGCCGAACGCTCTAACCGATTGCGCCACAGAGACATCTGTATTGCTAGGTTTAGGGGGCGTGGCTAAAAGTGTATGATTCCAACCCCTACAAAATAAAATAATGTCAAGCATAGCTAGGGTTACGTTTAAGCCACCACATCCCTGGGTGGGCTTTAACCACCAACCTTGCACCATAGAGACAGGTTTAGGGGGCGTGGCTACAATTGTATAATTCCAACCCCTACAAAATAAAACAATATCAAGGATAGCTAGAGTTACCTTGAAGCCATCACGTCCCTGGGTGGGCTTGAACCACCAACCTTTCGGTTGACAGCCGACTGCACCACAGAGACAGCTGTATTGGTAGTTTAGGGGGCGTGGCTACAAGTGTATGATTCCAACCCCTACAAAATAAAATAATGTCAAGCATAGCTAGGGTTACGTTTAAGCCACCACATCCCTGGGTGGGCTTTAACCACCAACCTTGCACCATAGACACAGGTTTAGGGGGCGTGGCTACAAGTGTAGAATTCCAACCCCTAAAAAATAAAAAAATGTCAAGCATAGCTGGGGTTGCCTTGAAGTCACCACGTCCCTGGGTGGGCTTGAAACACCAACCTTTCGGTTAACAGCCAACTGCACCACAGAGACAGCTGTATTGGTAGTTGTAGGGGGCGTGGCTACAAGTGTATAACTCAAACTCCCTATAAAATAAAACTACTTCTAGGATAACCTTGAAGCCACCACGTCCCTGGGTGGGCTTGAACCAACAACCTTTCGGTTAACAGCCGAACGCGCTAACCTATTGCTCCACAGAGACATCTGTATTGCTAGTTTTAGGGGGCGTGGCTACAAGTGTATAAATCTAACCTGTTCAAAATAAAACTACTTCTAAAATAATTACGGTTATCTTGAAGACACTACGTCCCTGGGTGGGCTTGAACCACCAACCTTTCAGTTAACAGCCGAACGCTCTAACCGATTGCGCCACAGAGACATCTGTATTGCTAGGTTTAGGGGGCGTGGCTAAAAGTGTATGATTCCAACCCCTACAAAATAAAAAAATGTCAAGCATAGCTAGGGTTACCTTGAAACCACCACGTCCCTGGGAGGGCTTGAACCACCAACCTTTCGGTTAACAGCCGAACGCGCTAACCCATTGCGCCACAGAGACGTCTGTATTGCTAGTTTAAGGGGGCATGGCCAACCCCTACAAAATAAAGCAATATCAAGGATAGCTAGAGTTACCTTGAAGCCACCACGTCCCTGGGTGGGCTTTAACCACCAACCTTGCACCATAGAGACAGCTTTAGGGGGCGTGGCTACAAGTGTAGAATTCCAACCCCTACAAAGTAAAACAATGTCAAGCGTGGCTACAAGTGTATAAATCTAACTCGTTCAAAATAAAACTACTTCTAAAATAACTAGGGTTACCTTGAAGCCACCACGTCCCTGGGTGGGCTTGAACCACCAACCTTTCGGTTAACAGCCAAATGCGCTAACCGATAGCGCCACAGAGACATCTGTATTGCTAGTTTTAGGGGGCGTGGCTACAAGTGTATAATTCCAACCCCTACAAAATAAAACAATATCAAGGATAGCTAGAGTTACCTTGAAGCCAGCACGTCCCTGGGTGGGCTTGAACCACCAACCTTTCGGTTAACAGCCGAACGCGCTAACCGATTGCGCCACAGAGACGTCTGTACTGCTAGTTTAAGGGGGCATGGCCAACCTTGCACCATAGAGACAGTTTTAGGCGGCATGGCTACAAGTGTATAATTCCAACCCCTACAAAATAAAGCAATATCAAGGATAGCTAGAGTTACCTTGAAGCCAGCACGTCCCTGGGTGGGCTTGAACCACCAACCTTTCGGTTGACAGCCGACTGCACCACAGAGACAGCTGTATTGGTAGTTGTAGGGGGCGTGGCTACAAGTGTATAACTCAAACCCCCTATAAAAAAAAACTACTTCTAGGATAACTAGGGATACCTTGCAGCCACCACACCCCTGGGTGGGCTTGAACCACCAACCTTTCGATTAACAGCCAAACGCGCTAATCGATTGCGCCACAGATACATCTGTATTGATAGTTTTAGGGGGCGTGGCAATAAGTGTATAATTCCAACCCCTACAAAATAAAACAATGTCAAGCATAGCTAGGGTTACCTTGAAGCCACCACGTCCCTGGGTGGGCTTGAACCACCAACCTTTCGGCTAACAGCCAAATGCGCTAACCGATTGCGCCACAGAGACATCTGTATTGCTAGTTTTAGGGGACGTGGCTAAAAGTGTATGATTCCAACCCCTACAAAATAAAATAATGTCAAGCATAGCTAGGGTTACGTTTAAGCCACCACATCCCTGGGTGGGCTTTAACCTCCAACCTTGCACCATAGACACAGGTTTAGGGGGCGTGGCTACAAGTGTAGAATTCCAACCCCTAAAAAATAAAAAAATGTCAAGCATAGCTGGGGTTGCCTTGAAGTCACCACGTCCCTGGGTGGGCTTGAAACACCAACCTTTCGGTTAACAGCCAACTGCACCACAGAGACAGCTGTATTGAGAGTTGTAGGGGGCGTGGCTACAAGTGTATAACTCAAACTCCCTATAAAATAAAACTACTTCTAGGATAACCTTGAAGCCACCACGTCCCTGGGTGGGCTTGAACCACCAACCTTTCGGTTAACAGCCGAACGCGCTAACCGATTGCGCCACAGAGACATCTGTGTTGCTAGTTTTAGGGGGCGTGGCTACAAGTGTATAATTCCAACCCCTACAAAATAAAAAAATGTCAAGCATAGCTAGGGTTACCTTGAAACCACCACGTCCCTGGGAGGCCTTGAACCACCAACCTTTCGGTTAACAGCCGAACGCGCTAACCCATTGCGCCACAGAGACGTCTGTATTGCTAGTTTAAGGGGGCATGGCCAACCCCTACAAAATAAAACAATATCAAGGATTGCTAGAGTTACCTTGAAGCCATCACGTCCCTGGGTGGGCTTGAACCACCAACCTTTCGGTTGACAGCCGACTGCACCACAGAGACAGCTGTATTGGTAGTTTAGGGGGCGTGGCTACAAGTGTATAACTCAAACCCCCTATAAAAAAAAACTACTTCTAGGATAACTAGGAATACCTTGCAGCCACCACGCCCCTGGGTGGGCTTGAACCACCAACCTTTCGGTTAACAGCCGAACGCGCTAACCGATTGCTCCACAGAGACATCTGTATTGCTAGTTTTAGGGGGCGTGGCTAAAAGTGTTTAATTCCAACCCCTACAAAATAAAAAAATATCAAGGATAGCTAGAGTTACCTTGAAGCCAGCACGTCCCTGGGTGGGCTTGAACCACCAACCTTTCGGTTAACAGCCGAACGCGCTAACCGATTGCTCCACAGAGACATCTGTATTGCTAGTTTTAGGGGGCGTGGCTAAAAGTGTTTAATTCCAACCCCTACAAAATAAAAAAATATCAAGGATAGCTAGAGTTACCTTGAAGCCAGCACGTCCCTGGGTGGGCTTGAACCACCAACCTTTCGGTTAACAAGGTTAACGCCACAGAGACGTCTGTATTGCTAATTTAAGGGGGCATGGCCAACCTTGCACCATAGAGACAGTTTTAGGCAGCATGGCTACAAGTGTATAATTCCAACTCCTACAAAATAAAGCAATATCAAGGATAGCTAGAGTTACCTTGAAGCCACCACGTTCCTGGGTGGGCTTGAACCACCAACCTTTCGGTTAACAGCCTACTGCACCTCCGAGACAGCTGTATTGGTAGTTGTAGGGGGCGTGGCTACAAGTGTATAACTCAAACCCTCTACAAAATAAAACAATATCAAGGATAGCTAGAGTTACCTTGAAGCCATCACGTCCCTGGGTGGGCTTGAACCACCAATCTTTCGGTTGACAGCCGACTGCACGACAGAGACAGCTGTATTGGTAGTTGTAGGGGGCGTGGCTACAAGTGTATAACTCAAACCCCCTATAAAATAAAACTACTTCTACGATAACTAGTAAAGCCCGTGGTACTTCTAGGATAACTAGGGATACCTTGCAGCCACCACACCCCTGGGTGGGCTTGAACCACCAACCTTTCGATTAACAGCCGAACGCGCTAATCGATTGCGCCACAGATACATCTGTATTGATAGTTTTAGGGGGCGTGGCAATAAGTGTATAATTCCAACCCCTACAAAATAAAATAATGTCAAGCATAGCTAGGGTTACCTTGAAGCCACCACGTCCCTGGGTGGGCTTGAACCACCAACCTTTCGGCTAACAGCCAAATGCGCTAACCGATTGCGCCACAGAGACATCTGTATTGCTAGTTTTAGGGGACGTGGCTAAAAGTGTATGATTCCAACCCCTACAAAATAAAATAATGTCAAGCATAGCTAGGGTTACGTTTAAGCCACCACATCCCTGGGTGGGCTTTAACCACCAACCTTGCACCATAGACACAGGTTTAGGGGGCGTGGCTACAAGTGTAGAATTCCAACCCCTAAAAAATAAAAAAATGTCAAGCATAGCCGAGGTTGCCTTGAAGTCACCACGTCCCTGGGTGGGCTTGAAACACCAACCTTTCGGTTAACAGTCAACTGCACCACAGAGACAGCTGTATTGGTAGTTGTAGGGGGCGTGGCTACAAGTGTATAACTCAAACCCTCTATAAAATAAAACTACTTCTAGTATAACTAGGGTTACATTGAAGCCAACACGTCCCTGGGTGGGCTTCAACCACCAACCTTTCGGTTAACAGCCGAACACGCTAACCTATTGCTCCACAGAGACATCTGTATTGCTAGTTTTAGGGGGCGTGGCTACAAGTATATAAATCTAACCTGTTCAAAATAAAACTACTTCTAAAATAATTATGGTTATCTTGAAGACACTACGTCCCTGGGTGGGCTTGAACCACCAACCTTTCGGTTAACAGCCGAACGCTCTAACCGATTGCGCCACAGAGACATCTGTATTGCTAGGGTTAGGGGGCGTGGCTAAAAGTGTATGATTCCAACCCCTACAAAATAAAATAATGTCAAGCATAGCTAGGGTTACGTTTAAGCCACCACATCCCTGGGTGGGCTTGAACCACCAACCTTTCGGTTGACAGCCGACTGCACCACAGAGACAGCTGTATTGGTAGTTGTAGGGGGCGTGGCTACAAGTGTATAACTCAAACCCCCTATAAAAAAAAACTACTTCTAGTATAACTAGGGATACCTTGCAACCACCACGCCCCTGGGTGGGATTGAACCACCAACCTTTCGGTTAACAGCCGAACGCGCTAACCTATTGCGCCACAGAGACATCTGTATTGCTAGTTTAAGGGGGCGTGGCCAACCTTGCACCATAGAGACAGTTTTAGGCGGCATGGCTACAAGTGTATAATTCCATCCCCTACAAAATAAAACAATGTCAAGCATAGCTAGAGTTACCTTGAAGCCACCACGTCCCTGGGTGGGCTTTAACCACCAACCTTGCACCATAGAGACAGCTTTAGGGGGCGTGGCTACAAGTGTAGAATTCCAACGCCTACAAAGTAAAACAATGTCAAGCGTGGCTACAAGTGTATAAATCTAACCCGTTCAAAATAAAACTACTTCTAAAATAACTAGAGTTATCTTGAAGCCACCACGTCCCTGGGTGGGCTTGAACCACCAACCTTTCGGTTAACAGCCTACTGCACCTCCGAGACAGTTGTATTGGTAGTTGTAGGGGGCGTGGCTACAAGTGTATAAATCTAACTTGTTCAAAATAAAACTACTTCTAAAATAACTAGGGTTATCTTGAAGCCACTACGTCCCTGGGTGGGCTTGAACCACCAACCTTTCGGTTAACAGCCGACTGCACCACAGAGACAGCTGTATTGGTAGTTGTAGGGGACGTGGCTACAAGTGTATAACTCAAACCCCCTATAAAATAAAACTACTTGTAGGATAACTAGGGTTACCTTGAAGCCACCACGTCCCTGGGTGGGCTTGAACCACCAACCTTTCGGTTAACAGCCGAACGCGCTAACCGATTGCGCCACAGAGACATCTGTATTGCTAGTTTTAGGGGGCGTGGCTACAAGTGTATAATTCCAACAATTACAAAATAAAACAATGTCAAGCATAGCTAGGTTTGGTTGTAAAGTGTTATATTCCAACCCCTACAAAATAAAATAATGTCAAGCATAGCTAGGGTTACGTTTAAGCCACCACATCCCTGGGCGGGCTTTAACCACCAACCTTGCACCATAGACACAGGTTTAGGGGGCGTGGCTACAATTGTATGATTCCAACCCCTACAAAATAAAACAATGTAAAGGATAGCTAGAGTTACCTTGAAGCCACCACGTCCCTGGGTGGGCTTGAAACACCAACCTTTCGGTTAACAGCCAACTGCACCACAGAGACAGCTGTATTGGTAGTTGTAGGGGGCGTGGCTACAAGTGTATAACTTAAACTCCCTATAAAATAAAACTACGCAGATTGCTAGATTTTGGGGGCGTGGCTAAAAGTGTTTAATTCCAACCCCTACAAAATAAAAAAATATCAAGGACAGCTAGAGTTACCTTGAAGCCAGCACGTCTCTGGGTGGGCTTGAACCACCAACCTTTCGGTTAACAGCCGAACGCACTAACCGATTGCGCCACAGAGACATCTGTATTGCTAGTTTTAGGGGGCGTGGCTAAAAGTGTTTAATTCCAACCCCTACAAAATAAAAAAATATCAAGGATAGCTAGAGTTACCTTGAAGCCAGCACGTCCCTGGGTGGGCTTGAACCACCAACCTTTCGGTTAACAAGGTTAACGCCACAGAGACGTCTGTATTGCTAATTTAAGAGGGTATGGCCAACCTTGCACCATAGAGACAGTTTTAGGCGGCATGGCTACAAGTGTATAATTCCAACCCCTACAAAATAAAGCAATATCAAGGATAGCTAGAGTTACCTTGAAGCCACCACGTTCCTGGGTGGGCTTGAACCACCAATCTTTCGGTTAACAGCCTACTGCACCTCCGAGACAGCTGTATTGGTAGTTGTAGGGGGCGTGGCTACAAGTGTATAACTCAAACCCTCTACAAAATAAAACAATATCAAGGATAGCTAGAGTTACCTTGAAGCCATCACGTCCCTGGGTGGGCTTGAACCACCAATCTTTCGGTTGACAGCCGACTGCACGACAGAGACAGCTGTATTGGTAGTTGTAGGGGGCGTGGCTACAAGTGTATCACTCAAACCCCCTATAAAATAAAACTACTTCTAGGATAACTAGTAATACCTTGCAGCCACCACGCCCCTGGGTGGTCTTGAACCACCAACCTTTCGTTTATTCCAACCCTTACAAAATAAAACAATATCAAGGATAGCTAGAGTTACCTTGAAGCCAGCACTTCCCTGGGTGGGCTTGAACCACCAACCTTTCGGTTGACAGCCGACTGCACCACAGAGACAGCTGTATTGGTAGTTTAGGGGGCGTGGCTACAAGTGTATAACTCAAACCCCCTATAAAAAAAAACTACTTCTAGGATAACTAGGAATACCTTGCAGCCACCACGCCCCTGGGTGGGCTTGAACCACCAACCTTTCGGTTAACAGCCGAACGCGCTAACCGATTGCTCCACAGAGACATCTGTATTGCTAGTTTTAGGGGGCGTGGCTAAAAGTGTTTAATTCCAACCCCTACAAAATAAAAAAATATCAAGGATAGCTAGAGTTACCTTGAAGCCAGCACGTCCCTGGGTGGGCTTGAACCACCAACCTTTCGGTTAACAGCCGAACGCGCTAACCGATTGCTCCACAGAGACATCTGTATTGCTAGTTTTAGGGGGCGTGGCTAAAAGTGTTTAATTCCAACCCCTACAAAATAAAAAAATATCAAGGATAGCTAGAGTTACCTTGAAGCCAGCACGTCCCTGGGTGGGCTTGAACCACCAACCTTTCGGTTAACAAGGTTAACGCCACAGAGACGTCTGTATTGCTAATTTAAGGGGGCATGGCCAACCTTGCACCATAGAGACAGTTTTAGGCGGCATGGCTACAAGTGTATAATTCCAACTCCTACAAAATAAAGCAATATCAAGGATAGCTAGAGTTACCTTGAAGCCACCACGTTCCTGGGTGGGCTTGAACCACCAACCTTTCGGTTAACAGCCTACTGGACCTCCGAGACAGCTGTATTGGTAGTTGTAGGGGGCGTGGCTACAAGTGTATAACTCAAACCCTCTATAAAATAAAACTACTTCTAGTATAACTAGGGTTACATTGAAGCCAACACGTCCCTGGGTGCGCTTGAACCACCAACCTTTCGGTTAACAGCCGAACGCGCTAACCTATTGCTCCACAGAGACATCTGTATTGCTAGTTTTAGGGGGCGTGGCTACAAGTGTATAAATCTAACCTGTTCAAAATAAAACTACTTCTAAAATAACTAGAGTTATCTTGAAGCCACCACGTCCCTGGGTGGGCTTGAACCACCAACCTTTCGGTTAACAGCCTACTGCACCTCCGAGACAGTTGTATTGGTAGTTGTAGGGGGCGTGGCTACAAGTGTATAAATCTAACTTGTTCAAAATAAAACTACTTCTAAAATAACTAGGGTTATCTTGAAGCCACTACGTCCCTGGGTGGGCTTGAACCACCAACCTTTCGGTTAACAGCCGACTGCACCACAGAGACAGCTGTATTGGTAGTTGTAGGGGACGTGGCTACAAGTGTATAACTCAAACCCCCTATAAAATAAAACTACTTGTAGGATAACTAGGGTTACCTTGAAGCCACCACGTCCCTGGGTGGGCTTGAACCACCAACCTTTCGGTTAACAGCCGAACGCGCTAACCGATTGCGCCACAGAGACATCTGTATTGCTAGTTTTAGGGGGCGTGGCTACAAGTGTATAATTCCAACAATTACAAAATAAAACAATGTCAAGCATAGCTAGGTTTGGTTGTAAAGTGTTATATTCCAACCCCTACAAAATAAAATAATGTCAAGCATAGCTAGGGTTACGTTTAAGCCACCACATCCCTGGGCGGGCTTTAACCACCAACCTTGCACCATAGACACAGGTTTAGGGGGCGTGGCTACAATTGTATGATTCCAACCCCTACAAAATAAAACAATGTAAAGGATAGCTAGAGTTACCTTGAAGCCACCACGTCCCTGGGTGGGCTTGAAACACCAACCTTTCGGTTAACAGCCAACTGCACCACAGAGACAGCTGTATTGGTAGTTGTAGGGGGCGTGGCTACAAGTGTATAACTTAAACTCCCTATAAAATAAAACTACGCAGATTGCTAGATTTTGGGGGCGTGGCTAAAAGTGTTTAATTCCAACCCCTACAAAATAAAAAAATATCAAGGACAGCTAGAGTTACCTTGAAGCCAGCACGTCTCTGGGTGGGCTTGAACCACCAACCTTTCGGTTAACAGCCGAACGCACTAACCGATTGCGCCACAGAGACATCTGTATTGCTAGTTTTAGGGGGCGTGGCTAAAAGTGTTTAATTCCAACCCCTACAAAATAAAAAAATATCAAGGATAGCTAGAGTTACCTTGAAGCCAGCACGTCCCTGGGTGGGCTTGAACCACCAACCTTTCGGTTAACAAGGTTAACGCCACAGAGACGTCTGTATTGCTAATTTAAGAGGGTATGGCCAACCTTGCACCATAGAGACAGTTTTAGGAGGCATGGCTACAAGTGTATAATTCCAACCCCTACAAAATAAAGCAATATCAAGGATAGCTAGAGTTACCTTGAAGCCACCACGTTCCTGGGTGGGCTTGAACCACCAATCTTTCGGTTAACAGCCTACTGCACCTCCGAGACAGCTGTATTGGTAGTTGTAGGGGGCGTGGCTACAAGTGTATAACTCAAACCCTCTACAAAATAAAACAATATCAAGGATAGCTAGAGTTACCTTGAAGCCATCACGTCCCTGGGTGGGCTTGAACCACCAATCTTTCGGTTGACAGCCGACTGCACGACAGAGACAGCTGTATTGGTAGTTGTAGGGGGCGTGGCTACAAGTGTATAACTCAAACCCCCTATAAAATAAAACTACTTCTAGGATAACTAGTAATACCTTGCAGCCACCACGCCCCTGGGTGGTCTTGAACCACCAACCTTTCGTTTATTCCAACCCTTACAAAATAAAACAATATCAAGGATAGCTAGAGTTACCTTGAAGCCAGCACTTCCCTGGGTGGGCTTGAACCACCAACCTTTCGGTTGACAGCCGACTGCACCACAGAGACAGCTGTATTGGTAGTTTAGGGGGCGTGGCTACAAGTGTATAACTCAAACCCCCTATAAAAAAAAACTACTTCTAGGATAACTAGGAATACCTTGCAGCCACCACGCCCCTGGGTGGGCTTGAACCACCAACCTTTCGGTTAACAGCCGAACGCGCTAACCGATTGCTCCACAGAGACATCTGTATTGCTAGTTTTAGGGGGCGTGGCTAAAAGTGTTTAATTCCAACCCCTACAAAATAAAAAAATATCAAGGATAGCTAGAGTTACCTTGAAGCCAGCACGTCCCTGGGTGGGCTTGAACCACCAACCTTTCGGTTAACAGCCGAACGCGCTAACCGATTGCTCCACAGAGACATCTGTATTGCTAGTTTTAGGGGGCGTGGCTAAAAGTGTTTAATTCCAACCCCTACAAAATAAAAAAATATCAAGGATAGCTAGAGTTACCTTGAAGCCAGCACGTCCCTGGGTGGGCTTGAACCACCAACCTTTCGGTTAACAAGGTTAACGCCACAGAGACGTCTGTATTGCTAATTTAAGGGGGCATGGCCAACCTTGCACCATAGAGACAGTTTTAGGCGGCATGGCTACAAGTGTATAATTCCAACTCCTACAAAATAAAGCAATATCAAGGATAGCTAGAGTTACCTTGAAGCCACCACGTTCCTGGGTGGGCTTGAACCACCAACCTTTCGGTTAACAGCCTACTGGACCTCCGAGACAGCTGTATTGGTAGTTGTAGGGGGCGTGGCTACAAGTGTATAACTCAAACCCTCTATAAAATAAAACTACTTCTAGTATAACTAGGGTTACATTGAAGCCAACACGTCCCTGGGTGCGCTTGAACCACCAACCTTTCGGTTAACAGCCGAACGCGCTAACCTATTGCTCCACAGAGACATCTGTATTGCTAGTTTTAGGGGGCGTGGCTACAAGTGTATAAATCTAACCTGTTCAAAATAAAACTACTTCTAAAATAATTATGGTTATCTTGAAGACACTACGTCCCTGGGTGGGCTTGAACCACCAACCTTTCGGTTAACAGCCGAACGCTCTAACCGATTGCGCCACAGAGACATCTGTATTGCTAGGTTTAGGGGGCGTGGCTAAAAGTGTATGATTCCAACCCCTACAAAATAAAATAATGTCAAGCATAGCTAGGGTTACGTTTAAGCCACCACATCACTGGGTGGGCTTTAACCACCAACCTTGCACCATAGAGACAGGTTTAGGGGGCGTGGCTACAATTGTATAATTCCAACCCCTACAAAATAAAACAATATCAAGGATAGCTAGAGTTACCTTGAAGCCATCACGTCCCTGGGTGGGCTTGAACCACCAACCTTTCGGTTGACAGCCGACTGCACCACAGAGACAGCTGTATTGGTAGTTTAGGGGGCGTGGCTACAAGTGTATAACTCAAACCCCCTATAAAAAAAAACTACTTCTAGGATAACTAGGAATACCTTGCAGCCACCACACCCCTGGGTGGGCTTGAACCACCAACCTTTCGGTTAACAGCCAAACGCACTAACCAATTGCGCCACAGAGACATCTGTATTGCTAGTTTTAGGGGGCGTGGCTAAAAGTGTATGATTCCAACCCCTACAAAATAAAATAATGTCAAGCATAGCTAGGGTTACGTTTAAGCCACCACATCCCTGGGTGGGCTTTAACCACCAACCTTGCACCATAGACACAGGTTTAGGGGGCGTGGCTACAAGTGTATAATTCCAACCCCTACAAAATAAAACAATGTCAAGCATAGCTGGGGTTGCCTTGAAGTCACCACGTCCCTGGGTGGGCATGAAACACCAACCTTTCGGTTAACAGCCAACTGCACCACAGAGACAGCTGTATTGGTAGTTGTAGGGGGCGTGGCTACAAGTGTATAACTCAAACTCCCTATAAAATAAAACTACTTCTAGGATAACCTTGAAGCCACCACGTCCCTGGGTGGGCTTGAACCACCAACCTTTCGGTTAACAGCCGAACGCGCTAACCTATTGCTCCACAGAGACATCTGTATTGCTAGTTTTAGGGGGCGTGGCTACAAGTGTATAAATCTAACCTGTTCAAAATAAAACTACTTCTAAAATAATTATGGTTATCTTGAAGACACTACGTCCCTGGGTGGGCTTGAACCACCAACCTTTCAGTTAACAGCCGAACGCTCTAACCGATTGCGCCACAGAGACATCTGTATTGCTAGGTTTAGGGGGCGTGGCTAAAAGTGTATGATTCCAACCCCTACAAAATAAAATAATGTCAAGCATAGCTAGGGTTACGTTTAAGCCACCACATCCCTGGGTGGGCTTTAACCACCAACCTTGCACCATAGAGACAGGTTTAGGGGGCGTGGCTACAATTGTATAATTCCAACCCCTACAAAATAAAACAATATCAAGGATAGCTAGAGTTACCTTGAAGCCATCACGTCCCTGGGTGGGCTTGAACCACCAACCTTTCGGTTGACAGCCGACTGCACCACAGAGACAGCTGTATTGGTAGTTGTAGGGGGCGTGGCTACAAGTGTATAACTCAAACCCCCTATAAAAAAAAACTACTTCTAGGATAAGTAGGGATACCTTGCAGCCACCACACCCCTGGGTGGGCTTGAACCACCAACCTTTCGGTTAACAGCCGAACGCGCTAACCGATTGCGCCACAGAGACATCTGTATTGCTAGTTTTAGGGGGCGTGGCTAAAAGTGTATGATTCCAACCCCTACAAAATAAAATAATGTCAAGCATAGCTAGGGTTACGTTTAAGCCACCACATCCCTGGGTGGGCTTTAACCACCAACCTTGCACCATAGACACAGGTTTAGGGGGCGTGGCTACAAGTGTATAATTCCAACCCCTACAAAATAAAACAATGTCAAGCATAGCTAGGGTTACCTTGAAGCCACCACGTCCCTGGGTGGGCTTGAACCACCAACCTTTCGGTTAACAGCCAAATGCGCTAACCGATTGCGCCACAGAGACATCTGTTTTGCCAGTTTTAGGCGGTGTGGCTAAAAGTGTATGATTCCAACCCCTACAAAATAAAATAATGTCAAGCATAGCTAGGGTTACGTTTAAGCCACCACATCCCTGGGTGGGCTTTAACCTCCAACCTTGCACCATAGACACAGGTTTAGGGGGCGTGGCTACAAGTGTAGAATTCCAACCCCTAAAAAATAAAAAAATGTCAAGCATAGCTGGGGTTGCCTTGAAGTCACCACGCCCCTGGGTGGGCTTGAAACACCAACCTTTCGGTTAACAGCCAACTGCACCACAGAGACAGCTGTATTGAGAGTTGTAGGGGGCGTGGCTACAAGTGTATAACTCAAACTCCCTATAAAATAAAACTACTTCTAGGATAACCTTGAAGCCACCACGTCCCTGGGTGGGCTTGAACCACCAACCTTTCGGTTAACAGCCGAACGCGCTAACCGATTGCGCCACAGAGACATCTGTATTGCTAGTTTTAGGGGGCGTGGCTACAAGTGTATAATTCCAACCCCTACAAAATAAAAAAATGTCAAGCATAGCTAGGGTTACCTTGAAACCACCACGTCCCTGGGAGGCCTTGAACCTTGAAGCCAGCACTTCCCTGGGTGGACTTGAACCACCAACCTTTCGGTTAACAGCCGAACGCGCTACCCGATTGCGCCACAGAGACGTCTGTATTGCTAGTTTAAGGGGGCATGGCCAACCTTGCACCATAGAGACAGTTTTAGGCGGCATGGCTACAAGTGTATAATTCCAACCCCTACAAAATAAAGCAATATCAAGGATAGCTAGAGTTACCTTGAAGCCACCACGTTCCTGGGTGGGCTTGAACCACCAACCTTTCGGTTAACAGCCTACTGGACCTCCGAGACAGCTGTATTGGTAGTTGTAGGGGGCGTGGCTACAAGTGTATAACTCAAACCCTCTATAAAATAAAACTACTTCTAGTATAACTAGGGTTACATTGAAGCCAACACGTCCCTGGGTGGGCTTGAACTACCAACCTTTCGGTTAACAGCCGAACGCGCTAACCTATTGCTCCACAGAGACATCTGTATTGCTAGTTTTAGGGGGCGTGGCTACAAGTGTATAAATCTAACCTGTTCAAAATAAAACTACTTCTAAAATAATTATGGTTATCTTGAAGACACTACGTCCCTGGGTGGGCTTGAACCACCAACCTTTCGGTTAACAGCCGAACGCTCTAACCGATTGCGCCACAGAGACATCTGTATTGCTAGGTTTAGGGGGCGTGGCTAAAAGTGTATGATTCCAACCCCTACAAAATAAAATAATGTCAAGCATAGCTAGGGTTACATTTAAGCCACCACATCCCTGGGTGGGCTTTAACCACCAACCTTGCACCATAGAGACAGGTTTAGGGGGCGTGGCTACAATTGTATAATTCCAACCCCTACAAAATAAAACAATATCAAGGATAGCTAGAGTTACCTTGAAGCCATCACGTCCCTGGGTGGGCTTGAACCACCAACCTTTCGGTTGACAGCCGACTGCACCACAGAGACAGCTGTATTGGTAGTTTAGGGGGCGTGGCTACAAGTGTATAACTCAAACCCCCTATAAAAAAAAACTACTTCTAGGATAACTAGGGATACCTTGCAGCCACAACGCCCCTGGGTGGGCTTGAACCACCAACCTTTCGGTTAACAGCCAAACGCGCTAACCAATTGCGCCACAGAGACAACTGTATTGCTAGTTTTAGGGGGCGTGGCAAAAAGTGTATGATTCCAACCCCTACAAAATAAAACAAAGTCAAGCATAGCTAGGGTTACCTTGAAGCCACCACTTCCCTGGGTGGGCTTGAACCACCAACCTTTCGGCTAACAGCCAAATGCGCTAACCGATTGCGCCACAGAGACATCTGTATTGCTAGTTTTAGGGGGCGTGGCTAAAAGTGTATGATTCCAACCCCTACAAAATAAAATAATGTCAAGCATAGCTAGGGTTACGTTTAAGCCACCACATCCCTGGGTGGGCTTTAACCACCAACCTTGCACCATAGACACAGGTTTAGGGGGCGTGGCTACAAGTGTAGAATTCCAACCCCTAAAAAATAAAAAAATGTCAAGCATAGCTGGGGTTGCCTTGAAGTCACCACGTCCCTGGGTGGGCTTGAAACACCAACCTTTCGGTTAACAGCCAACTGCACCACAGAGACAGCTGTATTGGTAGTTGTAGGGGGCGTGGCTACAAGTGTATAACTCAAACTCCCTATAAAATAAAACTACTTCTAGGATAACCTTGAAGCCACCACGTCCCTGGGTGGGCTTGAACCAACAACCTTTCGGTTAACAGCCAAACGCGCTAACCTATTGCTCCACAGAGACATCTGTATTGCTAGTTTTAGGGGGCGTGGCTACAAGTGTATAAATCTAACCTGTTCAAAATAAAACTACTTCTAAAATAATTATGGTTATCTTGAAGACACTACGTCCCTGGGTGGGCTTGAACCACCAACCTTTCAGTTAACAGCCGAACGCTCTAACCGATTGCGCCACAGAGACATCTGTATTGCTAGGTTTAGGGGGCGTGGCTAAAAGTGTATGATTCCAACCCCTACAAAATAAAAAAATGTCAAGCATAGCTAGGGTTACCTTGAAACCACCACGTCCCTGGGAGGGCTTGAACCACCAACCTTTCGGTTAACAGCCGAACGCGCTAACCCATTGCGCCACAGAGACGTCTGTACTGCTAGTTTAAGGGGGCATGGCCAACCTTGCACCATAGAGACAGTTTTAGGCGGCATGGCTACAAGTGTATAATTCCAACCCCTACAAAATAAAGCAATATCAAGGATAGCTAGAGTTACCTTGAAGCCAGCACGTCCCTGGGTGGGCTTGAACCACCAACCTTTCGGTTGACAGCCGACTGCACCACAGAGACAGCTGTATTGGTAGTTGTAGGGGGCGTGGCTACAAGTGTATAAATCTAACCTGTTCAAAATAAAACTACTTCTAAAATAATTATGGTTATCTTGAAGACACTACGTCCCTGGGTGGGCTTGAACCACCAACCTTTCGGTTAACAGCCGAACGCTCTAACCGATTGCGCCACAGATACATCTGTATTGATAGTTTTAGGGGGTGTGGCTAAAAGTGTATGATTCCAACCCCTACAAAATAAAATAATGTCAAGCATAGCTAGGGTTACGTTTAAGCCACCACATCCCTGGGTGGGCTTTAACCTCCAACCTTGCACCATAGAGACAGGTTTAGGGGGCGTGGCTACAATTATATAATTCCAACCCCTACAAAATAAAACAATATCAAGGATAGCTAGAGTTACCTTGAAGCCATCACGTCCCTGGGTGGGCTTGAACCACCAACCTTTCGGTTGACAGCCGACTGCACCACAGAGACAGCTGTATTGGTAGTTTAGGGGGCGTGGCTACAAGTGTATAACTCAAACCCCCTATAAAAAAAAACTACTTCTAGGATAACTAGGGATACCTTGCAGCCACCACGCCCCTGGGTGGGCTTGAACCACCAACCTTTCGGTTAACAGCCAAACGCGCTAACCAATTGCGCCACAGAGACAACTGTATTGCTAGTTTTAGGGGGCGTGGCTAAAAGTGTATGATTCCAACCCCTACAAAATAAAACAAAGTCAAGCATAGCTAGGGTTACCTTGAAGCCACCACTTCCCTGGGTGGGCTTGAACCACCAACCTTTCGGCTAACAGCCAAATGCGCTAACCGATTGCGCCACAGAGACATCTGTATTGCTAGTTTTAGGGGGCGTGGCTAAAAGTGTATGATTCCAACCCCTACAAAATAAAATAATGTCAAGCATAGCTAGGGTTACGTTTAAGCCACCACATCCCTGGGTGGGCTTTAACCACCAACCTTGCACCATAGACACAGGTTTAGGGGGCGTGGCTACAAGTGTAGAATTCCAACCCCTAAAAAATAAAAAAATGTCAAGCATAGCTGGGGTTGCCTTGAAGTCACCACGTCCCTGGGTGGGCTTGAAACACCAACCTTTCGGTTAACAGCCAACTGCACCACAGAGACAGCTGTATTGGTAGTTGTAGGGGGCGTGGCTACAAGTGTATAACTCAAACTCCCTATAAAATAAAACTACTTCTAGGATAACCTTGAAGCCACCACGTCCCTGGGTGGGCTTGAACCAACAACCTTTCGGTTAACAGCCGAACGCGCTAACCTATTGCTCCACAGAGACATCTGTATTGCTAGTTTTAGGGGGCGTGGCTACAAGTGTATAAATCTAACCTGTTCAAAATAAAACTACTTCTAAAATAATTACGGTTATCTTGAAGACACTACGTCCCTGGGTGGGCTTGAACCACCAACCTTTCAGTTAACAGCCGAACGCTCTAACCGATTGCGCCACAGAGACATCTGTATTGCTAGGTTTAGGGGGCGTGGCTAAAAGTGTATGATTCCAACCCCTACAAAATAAAAAAATGTCAAGCATAGCTAGGGTTACCTTGAAACCACCACGTCCCTGGGAGGGCTTGAACCACCAACCTTTCGGTTAACAGCCGAACGCGCTAACCCATTGCGCCACAGAGACGTCTGTATTGCTAGTTTAAGGGGGCATGGCCAACCCCTACAAAATAAAGCAATATCAAGGATAGCTAGAGTTACCTTGAAGCCACCACGTCCCTGGGTGGGCTTTAACCACCAACCTTGCACCATAGAGACAGCTTTAGGGGGCGTGGCTACAAGTGTAGAATTCCAACCCCTACAAAGTAAAACAATGTCAAGCGTGGCTACAAGTGTATAAATCTAACTCGTTCAAAATAAAACTACTTCTAAAATAACTAGGGTTACCTTGAAGCCACCACGTCCCTGGGTGGGCTTGAACCACCAACCTTTCGGTTAACAGCCAAATGCGCTAACCGATAGCGCCACAGAGACATCTGTATTGCTAGTTTTAGGGGGCGTGGCTACAAGTGTATAATTCCAACCCCTACAAAATAAAATAATGTCAAGCATAGCTAGGGTTACGTTTAAGCCACCACATCCCTGGGTGGGCTTTAACCTCCAACCTTGCACCATAGACACAGGTTTAGGGGGCGTGGCTACAAGTGTAGAATTCCAACCCCTAAAAAATAAAAAAATGTCAAGCATAGCTGGGGTTGCCTTGAAGTCACCACGTCCCTGGGTGGGCTTGAAACACCAACCTTTCGGTTAACAGCCAACTGCACCACAGAGACAGCTGTATTGAGAGTTGTAGGGGGCGTGGCTACAAGTGTATAACTCAAACTCCCTATAAAATAAAACTACTTCTAGGATAACCTTGAAGCCACCACGTCCCTGGGTGGGCTTGAACCACCAACCTTTCGGTTAACAGCCGAACGCGCTAACCGATTGCGCCACAGAGACATCTGTGTTGCTAGTTTTAGGGGGCGTGGCTACAAGTGTATAATTCCAACCCCTACAAAATAAAAAAATGTCAAGCATAGCTAGGGTTACCTTGAAACCACCACGTCCCTGGGAGGCCTTGAACCACCAACCTTTCGGTTAACAGCCGAACGCGCTAACCCATTGCGCCACAGAGACGTCTGTATTGCTAGTTTAAGGGGGCATGGCCAACCCCTACAAAATAAAACAATATCAAGGATTGCTAGAGTTACCTTGAAGCCATCACGTCCCTGGGTGGGCTTGAACCACCAACCTTTCGGTTGACAGCCGACTGCACCACAGAGACAGCTGTATTGGTAGTTTAGGGGGCGTGGCTACAAGTGTATAACTCAAACCCCCTATAAAAAAAAACTACTTCTAGGATAACTAGGAATACCTTGCAGCCACCACGCCCCTGGGTGGGCTTGAACCACCAACCTTTCGGTTAACAGCCGAACGCGCTAACCGATTGCTCCACAGAGACATCTGTATTGCTAGTTTTAGGGGGCGTGGCTAAAAGTGTTTAATTCCAACCCCTACAAAATAAAAAAATATCAAGGATAGCTAGAGTTACCTTGAAGCCAGCACGTCCCTGGGTGGACTTGAACCACCAACCTTTCGGTTAACAGCCGAACGCGCTAACCGATTGCTCCACAGAGACATCTGTATTGCTAGTTTTAGGGGGCGTGGCTAAAAGTGTTTAATTCCAACCCCTACAAAATAAAAAAATATCAAGGATAGCTAGAGTTACCTTGAAGCCAGCACGTCCCTGGGTGGGCTTGAACCACCAACCTTTCGGTTAACAAGGTTAACGCCACAGAGACGTCTGTATTGCTAATTTAAGGGGGCATGGCCAACCTTGCACCATAGAGACAGTTTTAGGCAGCATGGCTACAAGTGTATAATTCCAACTCCTACAAAATAAAGCAATATCAAGGATAGCTAGAGTTACCTTGAAGCCACCACGTTCCTGGGTGGGCTTGAACCACCAACCTTTCGGTTAACAGCCTACTGCACCTCCGAGACAGCTGTATTGGTAGTTGTAGGGGGCGTGGCTACAAGTGTATAACTCAAACCCTCTACAAAATAAAACAATATCAAGGATAGCTAGAGTTACCTTGAAGCCATCACGTCCCTGGGTGGGCTTGAACCACCAATCTTTCGGTTGACAGCCGACTGCACGACAGAGACAGCTGTATTGGTAGTTGTAGGGGGCGTGGCTACAAGTGTATAACTCAAACCCCCTATAAAATAAAACTACTTCTAGGATAACTAGTAAAGCCCGTGGTACTTCTAGGATAACTAGGGATACCTTGCAGCCACCACACCCCTGGGTGGGCTTGAACCACCAACCTTTCGATTAACAGCCGAACGCGCTAATCGATTGCGCCACAGATACATCTGTATTGATAGTTTTAGGGGGCGTGGCAATAAGTGTATAATTCCAACCCCTACAAAATAAAATAATGTCAAGCATAGCTAGGGTTACCTTGAAGCCACCACGTCCCTGGGTGGGCTTGAACCAACAACCTTTCGGTTAACAGCCGAACGCGCTAACCTATTGCTCCACAGAGACATCTGTATTGCTAGTTTTAGGGGGCGTGGCTACAAGTGTATAAATCTAACCTGTTCAAAATAAAACTACTTCTAAAATAATTACGGTTATCTTGAAGACACTACGTCCCTGGGTGGGCTTGAACCACCAACCTTTCAGTTAACAGCCGAACGCTCTAACCGATTGCGCCACAGAGACATCTGTATTGCTAGGTTTAGGGGGCGTGGCTAAAAGTGTATGATTCCAACCCCTACAAAATAAAAAAATGTCAAGCATAGCTAGGGTTACCTTGAAACCACCACGTCCCTGGGAGGGCTTGAACCACCAACCTTTCGGTTAACAGCCGAACGCGCTAACCCATTGCGCCACAGAGACGTCTGTATTGCTAGTTTAAGGGGGCATGGCCAACCCCTACAAAATAAAGCAATATCAAGGATAGCTAGAGTTACCTTGAAGCCACCACGTCCCTGGGTGGGCTTTAACCACCAACCTTGCACCATAGAGACAGCTTTAGGGGGCGTGGCTACAAGTGTAGAATTCCAACCCCTACAAAGTAAAACAATGTCAAGCGTGGCTACAAGTGTATAAATCTAACTCGTTCAAAATAAAACTACTTCTAAAATAACTAGGGTTACCTTGAAGCCACCACGTCCCTGGGTGGGCTTGAACCACCAACCTTTCGGTTAACAGCCAAATGCGCTAACCGATAGCGCCACAGAGACATCTGTATTGCTAGTTTTAGGGGGCGTGGCTACAAGTGTATAATTCCAACCCCTACAAAATAAAATAATGTCAAGCATAGCTAGGGTTACGTTTAAGCCACCACATCCCTGGGTGGGCTTTAACCTCCAACCTTGCACCATAGACACAGGTTTAGGGGGCGTGGCTACAAGTGTAGAATTCCAACCCCTAAAAAATAAAAAAATGTCAAGCATAGCTGGGGTTGCCTTGAAGTCACCACGTCCCTGGGTGGGCTTGAAACACCAACCTTTCGGTTAACAGCCAACTGCACCACAGAGACAGCTGTATTGAGAGTTGTAGGGGGCGTGGCTACAAGTGTATAACTCAAACTCCCTATAAAATAAAACTACTTCTAGGATAACCTTGAAGCCACCACGTCCCTGGGTGGGCTTGAACCACCAACCTTTCGGTTAACAGCCGAACGCGCTAACCGATTGCGCCACAGAGACATCTGTGTTGCTAGTTTTAGGGGGCGTGGCTACAAGTGTATAATTCCAACCCCTACAAAATAAAAAAATGTCAAGCATAGCTAGGGTTACCTTGAAACCACCACGTCCCTGGGAGGCCTTGAACCACCAACCTTTCGGTTAACAGCCGAACGCGCTAACCCATTGCGCCACAGAGACGTCTGTATTGCTAGTTTAAGGGGGCATGGCCAACCCCTACAAAATAAAACAATATCAAGGATTGCTAGAGTTACCTTGAAGCCATCACGTCCCTGGGTGGGCTTGAACCACCAACCTTTCGGTTGACAGCCGACTGCACCACAGAGACAGCTGTATTGGTAGTTTAGGGGGCGTGGCTACAAGTGTATAACTCAAACCCCCTATAAAAAAAAACTACTTCTAGGATAACTAGGAATACCTTGCAGCCACCACGCCCCTGGGTGGGCTTGAACCACCAACCTTTCGGTTAACAGCCGAACGCGCTAACCGATTGCTCCACAGAGACATCTGTATTGCTAGTTTTAGGGGGCGTGGCTAAAAGTGTTTAATTCCAACCCCTACAAAATAAAAAAATATCAAGGATAGCTAGAGTTACCTTGAAGCCAGCACGTCCCTGGGTGGACTTGAACCACCAACCTTTCGGTTAACAGCCGAACGCGCTAACCGATTGCTCCACAGAGACATCTGTATTGCTAGTTTTAGGGGGCGTGGCTAAAAGTGTTTAATTCCAACCCCTACAAAATAAAAAAATATCAAGGATAGCTAGAGTTACCTTGAAGCCAGCACGTCCCTGGGTGGGCTTGAACCACCAACCTTTCGGTTAACAAGGTTAACGCCACAGAGACGTCTGTATTGCTAATTTAAGGGGGCATGGCCAACCTTGCACCATAGAGACAGTTTTAGGCAGCATGGCTACAAGTGTATAATTCCAACTCCTACAAAATAAAGCAATATCAAGGATAGCTAGAGTTACCTTGAAGCCACCACGTTCCTGGGTGGGCTTGAACCACCAACCTTTCGGTTAACAGCCTACTGCACCTCCGAGACAGCTGTATTGGTAGTTGTAGGGGGCGTGGCTACAAGTGTATAACTCAAACCCTCTACAAAATAAAACAATATCAAGGATAGCTAGAGTTACCTTGAAGCCATCACGTCCCTGGGTGGGCTTGAACCACCAATCTTTCGGTTGACAGCCGACTGCACGACAGAGACAGCTGTATTGGTAGTTGTAGGGGGCGTGGCTACAAGTGTATAACTCAAACCCCCTATAAAATAAAACTACTTCTAGGATAACTAGTAAAGCCCGTGGTACTTCTAGGATAACTAGGGATACCTTGCAGCCACCACACCCCTGGGTGGGCTTGAACCACCAACCTTTCGATTAACAGCCGAACGCGCTAATCGATTGCGCCACAGATACATCTGTATTGATAGTTTTAGGGGGCGTGGCAATAAGTGTATAATTCCAACCCCTACAAAATAAAATAATGTCAAGCATAGCTAGGGTTACCTTGAAGCCACCACGTCCCTGGGTGGGCTTGAACCACCAACCTTTCGGCTAACAGCCAAATGCGCTAACCGATTGCGCCACAGAGACATCTGTATTGCTAGTTTTAGGGGACGTGGCTAAAAGTGTATGATTCAAACCCCTACAAAATAAAATAATGTCAAGCATAGCTAGGGTTACGTTTAAGCCACCACATCCCTGGGTGGGCTTTAACCACCAACCTTGCACCATAGACACAGGTTTAGGGGGCGTGGCTACAAGTGTAGAATTCCAACCCCTAAAAAATAAAAAAATGTCAAGCATAGCCGAGGTTGCCTTGAAGTCACCACGTCCCTGGGTGGGCTTGAAACACCAACCTTTCGGTTAACAGTCAACTGCACCACAGAGACAGCTGTATTGGTAGTTGTAGGGGGCGTGGCTACAAGTGTATAACTCAAACCCTCTATAAAATAAAACTACTTCTAGTATAACTAGGGTTACATTGAAGCCAACACGTCCCTGGGTGGGCTTCAACCACCAACCTTTCGGTTAACAGCCGAACACGCTAACCTATTGCGCCACAGAGACATCTGTATTGCTAGTTTAAGGGGGCGTGGCCAACCTTGCACCATAGAGACAGTTTTAGGCGGCATGGCTACAAGTGTATAATTCCATCCCCTACAAAATAAAACAATGTCAAGCATAGCTAGAGTTACCTTGAAGCCACCACGTCCCTGGGTGGGCTTTAACCACCAACCTTGCACCATAGAGACAGCTTTAGGGGGCGTGGCTACAAGTGTAGAATTCCAACCCCTACAAAGTAAAACAATGTCAAGCGTGGCTACAAGTGTATAAATCTAACCCTTTCAAAATAAAACTACTTCTAAAATAACTAGAGTTATCTTGAAGCCACCACATCCCTGGGTGGGCTTGAACAACCAACCTTTCGGTTAAAAGCCGTTCCCGCTAACCGATTGCGCCACAGAGACATCTGCATTGCTAGATTTAGGGGGCGTGGCTACAATTGTATGATTCCAACCCCTATAAAATAAAAAAATGTCAAGCATAGCTGGGGTTGCCTTGATATCACCACGTCCCTGGGTGGGCTTGAAACACCAACCTTGCACCATAGACACGGGTTTAGGGGGCGTGGCTACAAGTGTAGAATTCCAACCCCTAAAAAATAAAAAAATGTCAAGCATAGCTGGGGTTGCCTTGAAGTCACCACGTCCCTGGGTGGGCTTGAAACACCAACCTTTCGGTTAACAGCCAACTGCACCACAGAGACAGCTGTATTGAGAGTTGTAGGGGGCGTGGCTACAAGTGTATAACTCAAACTCCCTATAAAATAAAACTACTTCTAGGATAATCTTGAAGCCACCACGTCCCTGGGTGGGATTGAACCACCAACCTTTCGGTTAACAGCCGAACGCGCTAACCGATTGCGCCACAGAGACATCTGTGTTGCTAGTTTTAGGGGGCGTGGCTACAAGTGTATAATTCCAACCCCTACAAAATAAAAAAATGTCAAGCATAGCTAGGGTTACCTTGAAACCACCACGTCCCTGGGAGGCCTTGAACCACCAACCTTTCGGTTAACAGCCGAACGCGCTAACCCATTGCGCCACAGAGACGTCTGTATTGCTAGTTTAAGGGGGCATGGCCAACCCCTACAAAATAAAACAATATCAAGGATTGCTAGAGTTACCTTGAAGCCATCACGTCACTGGGTGGGCTTGAACCACCAACCTTTCGGTTGACAGCCGACTGCACCACAGAGACAGCTGTATTGGTAGTTTAGGGGGCGTGGCTACAAGTGTATAACTCAAACCCCCTATAAAAAAAAACTACTTCTAGGATAACTAGGAATACCTTGCAGCCACCACGCCCCTGGGTGGGCTTGAACCACCAACCTTTCGGTTAACAGCTGAACGCGCTAACCGATTGCTCCACAGAGACATCTGTATTGCTAGTTTTAGGGGGCGTGGCTAAAAGTGTTTAATTCCAACCCCTACAAAATAAAAAAATATCAAGGATAGCTAGAGTTACCTTGAAGCCAGCACGTCCCTGGGTGGGCTTGAACCACCAACCTTTCGGTTAACAGCCGAACGCGCTAACCGATTGCTCCACAGAGACATCTGTATTGCTAGTTTTAGGGGGCGTGGCTAAAAGTGTTTAATTCCAACCCCTACAAAATAAAAAAATATCAAGGATAGCTAGAGTTACCTTGAAGCCAGCACGTCCCTGGGTGGGCTTGAACCACCAACCTTTCGGTTAACAAGGTTAACGCCACAGAGACGTCTGTATTGCTAATTTAAGGGGGCATGGCCAACCTTGCACCATAGAGACAGTTTTAGGCAGCATGGCTACAAGTGTATAATTCCAACTCCTACAAAATAAAGCAATATCAAGGATAGCTAGAGTTACCTTGAAGCCACCACGTTCCTGGGTGGGCTTGAACCACCAACCTTTCGGTTAACAGCCTACTGCACCTCCGAGACAGCTGTATTGGTAGTTGTAGGGGGCGTGGCTACAAGTGTATAACTCAAACCCTCTACAAAATAAAACAATATCAAGGATAGCTAGAGTTACCTTGAAGCCATCACGTCCCTGGGTGGGCTTGAACCACCAATCTTTCGGTTGACAGCCGACTGCACGACAGAGACAGCTGTATTGGTAGTTGTAGGGGGCGTGGCTACAAGTGTATAACTCAAACCCCCTATAAAATAAAACTACTTCTAGGATAACTAGTAATACCTTGCAGCCACCACGCGCCTGGGTGGGCTTGAACCACCAACCTTTCGTTTATTCCAACCCTTACAAAATAAAACAATATCAAGGATAGCTAGAGTTACCTTGAAGCCAGCACTTCCCTGGGTGGGCTTTAACCACCAACCTTGCACCATAGAGACAGGTTTAGGGGGCGTGGCTACAATTGTATAATTCCAACCCCTACAAAATAAAACAATATCAAGGATAGCTAGAGTTACCTTGAAGCCATCACGTCCCTGGGTGGGGTTGAACCACCAACCTTTCGGTTGACAGCCGACTGCACCACAGAGACAGCTGTATTGGTAGTTGTAGGGGGCGTGGCTACAAGTGTATAACTCAAACCCCCTATAAAAAAAACTACTTCTAGGATAACTAGGGATACCTTGCAGCCACCACACCCCTGGGTGGGCTTGAACCACCAACCTTTCGGTTAACAGCCGAACGCGCTAACCGATTGCGCCACAGAGACATCTGTATTGCTAGTTTTAGGGGGCGTGGCTAAAAGTGTATGATTCCAACCCCTACAAAATAAAATAATGTCAAGCATAGCTAGGGTTACGTTTAAGCCACCACATCCCTGGGTGGGCTTTAACCACCAACCTTGCACCATAGACACAGGTTTAGGGGGCGTGGCTACAAGTGTATAATTCCAACCCCTACAAAATAAAACAATGTCAAGCATAGCTGGGGTTGCCTTGAAGTCACCACGTCCCTGGGTGGGCATGAAACACCAACCTTTCGGTTAACAGCCAACTGCACCACAGAGACAGCTGTATTGGTAGTTGTAGGGGGCGTGGCTACAAGTGTATAACTCAAACTCCCTATAAAATAAAACTACTTCTAGGATAACCTTGAAGCCACCACGTCCCTGGGTGGGCTTGAACCACCAACCTTTCGGTTAACAGCCAAACGCGCTAACCTATTGCTCCACAGAGACATCTGTATTGCTAGTTTTAGGGGGCGTGGCTACAAGTGTATAAATCTAACCTGTTCAAAATAAAACTACTTCTAAAATAATTATGGTTATCTTGAAGACACTACGTCCCTGGGTGGGCTTGAACCACCAACCTTTCAGTTAACAGCCGAACGCTCTAACCGATTGCGCCACAGAGACATCTGTATTGCTAGGTTTAGGGGGCGTGGCTAAAAGTGTATGATTCCAACCCCTACAAAATAAAATAATGTCAAGCATAGCTAGGGTTACGTTTAAGCCACCACATCCCTGGGTGGGCTTTAACCACCAACCTTGCACCATAGAGACAGGTTTAGGGGGCGTGGCTACAATTGTATAATTCCAACCCCTACAAAATAAAACAATATCAAGGATAGCTAGAGTTACCTTGAAGCCATCACGTCCCTGGGTGGGCTTGAACCACCAACCTTTCGGTTGACAGCCGACTGCACCACAGAGACAGCTGTATTGGTAGTTGTAGGGGGCGTGGCTACAAGTGTATAACTCAAACCCCCTATAAAAAAAAACTACTTCTAGGATAAGTAGGGATACCTTGCAGCCACCACACCCCTGGGTGGGCTTGAACCACCAACCTTTCGGTTAACAGCCGAACGCGCTAACCGATTGCGCCACAGAGACATCTGTATTGCTAGTTTTAGGGGGCGTGGCTAAAAGTGTATGATTCCAACCCCTACAAAATAAAATAATGTCAAGCATAGCTAGGGTTACGTTTAAGCCACCACATCCCTGGGTGGGCTTTAACCACCAACCTTGCACCATAGACACAGGTTTAGGGGGCGTGGCTACAAGTGTATAATTCCAACCCCTACAAAATAAAACAATGTCAAGCATAGCTAGGGTTACCTTGAAGCCACCACGTCCCTGGGTGGGCTTGAACCACCAACCTTTCGGTTAACAGCCAAATGCGCTAACCGATTGCGCCACAGAGACATCTGTTTTGCCAGTTTTAGGGGGTGTGGCTAAAAGTGTATGATTCCAACCCCTACAAAATAAAATAATGTCAAGCATAGCTAGGGTTACGTTTAAGCCACCACATCCCTGGGTGGGCTTTAACCTCCAACCTTGCACCATAGACACAGGTTTAGGGGGCGTGGCTACAAGTGTAGAATTCCAACCCCTAAAAAATAAAAAAATGTCAAGCATAGCTGGGGTTGCCTTGAAGTCACCACGCCCCTGGGTGGGCTTGAAACACCAACCTTTCGGTTAACAGCCAACTGCACCACAGAGACAGCTGTATTGAGAGTTGTAGGGGGCGTGGCTACAAGTGTATAACTCAAACTCCCTATAAAATAAAACTACTTCTAGGATAACCTTGAAGCCACCACGTCCCTGGGTGGGCTTGAACCACCAACCTTTCGGTTAACAGCCGAACGCGCTAACCGATTGCGCCACAGAGACATCTGTATTGCTAGTTTTAGGGGGCGTGGCTACAAGTGTATAATTCCAACCCCTACAAAATAAAAAAATGTCAAGCATAGCTAGGGTTACCTTGAAACCACCACGTCCCTGGGAGGCCTTGAACCTTGAAGCCAGCACTTCCCTGGGTGGGCTTGAACCACCAACCTTTCGGTTAACAGCCGAACGCGCTACCCGATTGCGCCACAGAGACGTCTGTATTGCTAGTTTAAGGGGGCATGGCCAACCTTGCACCATAGAGACAGTTTTAGGCGGCATGGCTACAAGTGTATAATTCCAACCCCTACAAAATAAAGCAATATCAAGGATAGCTAGAGTTACCTTGAAGCCACCACGTTCCTGGGTGGGCTTGAACCACCAACCTTTCGGTTAACAGCCTACTGGACCTCCGAGACAGCTGTATTGTTAGTTGTAGGGGGCGTGGCTACAAGTGTATAACTCAAACCCTCTATAAAATAAAACTACTTCTAGTATAACTAGGGTTACATTGAAGCCAACACGTCCCTGGGTGGGCTTGAACTACCAACCTTTCGGTTAACAGCCGAACGCGCTAACCTATTGCTCCACAGAGACATCTGTATTGCTAGTTTTAGGGGGCGTGGCTACAAGTGTATAAATCTAACCTGTTCAAAATAAAACTACTTCTAAAATAATTATGGTTATCTTGAAGACACTACGTCCCTGGGTGGGCTTGAACCACCAACCTTTCGGTTAACAGCCGAACGCTCTAACCGATTGCGCCACAGAGACATCTGTATTGCTAGGTTTAGGGGGCGTGGCTAAAAGTGTATGATTCCAACCCCTACAAAATAAAATAATGTCAAGCATAGCTAGGGTTACGTTTAAGCCACCACATCCCTGGGTGGGCTTTAACCACCAACCTTGCACCATAGAGACAGGTTTAGGGGGCGTGGCTACAATTGTATAATTCCAACCCCTACAAAATAAAACAATATCAAGGATAGCTAGAGTTACCTTGAAGCCATCACGTCCCTGGGTGGGCTTGAACCACCAACCTTTCGGTTGACAGCCGACTGCACCACAGAGACAGCTGTATTGGTAGTTTAGGGGGCGTGGCTACAAGTGTATGATTCCAACCCCTACAAAATAAAATAATGTCAAGCATAGCTAGGGTTACGTTTAAGCCACCACATCCCTGGGTGGGCTTTAACCACCAACCTTGCACCATAGACACAGGTTTAGGGGGCGTGGCTACAAGTGTAGAATTCCAACCCCTAAAAAATAAAAAAATGTCAAGCATAGCTGGGGTTGCCTTGAAGTCACCACGTCCCTGGGTGGGCTTGAAACACCAACCTTTCGGTTAACAGCCAACTGCACCACAGAGACAGCTGTATTGGTAGTTGTAGGGGGCGTGGCTACAAGTGTATAACTCAAACTCCCTATAAAATAAAACTACTTCTAGGATAACCTTGAAGCCACCACGTCCCTGGGTGGGCTTGAACCAACAACCTTTCGGTTAACAGCCGAACGCGCTAACCTATTGCTCCACAGAGACATCTGTATTGCTAGTTTTAGGGGGCGTGGCTACAAGTGTATAAATCTAACCTGTTCAAAATAAAACTACTTCTAAAATAATTACGGTTATCTTGAAGACACTACGTCCCTGGGTGGGCTTGAACCACCAACCTTTCAGTTAACAGCCGAACGCTCTAACCGATTGCGCCACAGAGACATCTGTATTGCTAGGTTTAGGGGGCGTGGCTAAAAGTGTATGATTCCAACCCCTACAAAATAAAAAAATGTCAAGCATAGCTAGGGTTACCTTGAAACCACCACGTCCCTGGGAGGGCTTGAACCACCAACCTTTCGGTTAACAGCCGAACGCGCTAACCCATTGCGCCACAGAGACGTCTGTATTGCTAGTTTAAGGGGGCATGGCCAACCCCTACAAAATAAAGCAATATCAAGGATAGCTAGAGTTACCTTGAAGCCACCACGTCCCTGGGTGGGCTTTAACCACCAACCTTGCACCATAGAGACAGCTTTAGGGGGCGTGGCTACAAGTGTAGAATTCCAACCCCTACAAAGTAAAACAATGTCAAGCGTGGCTACAAGTGTATAAATCTAACTCGTTCAAAATAAAACTACTTCTAAAATAACTAGGGTTACCTTGAAGCCACCACGTCCCTGGGTGGGCTTGAACCACCAACCTTTCGGTTAACAGCCAAATGCGCTAACCGATAGCGCCACAGAGACATCTGTATTGCTAGTTTTAGGGGGCGTGGCTACAAGTGTATAATTCCAACCCCTACAAAATAAAACAATATCAAGGATAGCTAGAGTTACCTTGAAGCCAGCACGTCCCTGGGTGGGCTTGAACCACCAACCTTTCGGTTAACAGCCGAACGCGCTAACCGATTGCGCCACAGAGACGTCTGTACTGCTAGTTTAAGGGGGCATGGCCAACCTTGCACCATAGAGACAGTTTTAGGCGGCATGGCTACAAGTGTATAATTCCAACCCCTACAAAATAAAGCAATATCAAGGATAGCTAGAGTTACCTTGAAGCCAGCACGTCCCTGGGTGGGCTTGAACCACCAACCTTTCGGTTGACAGCCGACTGCACCACAGAGACAGCTGTATTGGTAGTTGTAGGGGGCGTGGCTACAAGTGTATAACTCAAACCCCCTATAAAAAAAAACTACTTCTAGGATAACTAGGGATACCTTGCAGCCACCACACCCCTGGGTGGGCTTGAACCACCAACCTTTCGATTAACAGCCAAACGCGCTAATCGATTGCGCCACAGATACATCTGTATTGATAGTTTTAGGGGGCGTGGCAATAAGTGTATAATTCCAACCCCTACAAAATAAAACAATGTCAAGCATAGCTAGGGTTACCTTGAAGCCACCACGTCCCTGGGTGGGCTTGAACCACCAACCTTTCGGCTAACAGCCAAATGCGCTAACCGATTGCGCCACAAAGACATCTGTATTGCTAGTTTTAGGGGACGTGGCTAAAAGTGTATGATTCCAACCCCTACAAAATAAAATAATGTCAAGCATAGCTAGGGTTACGTTTAAGCCACCACATCCCTGGGTGGGCTTTAACCTCCAACCTTGCACCATAGACACAGGTTTAGGGGGCGTGGCTACAAGTGTAGAATTCCAACCCCTAAAAAATAAAAAAATGTCAAGCATAGCTGGGGTTGCCTTGAAGTCACCACGTCCCTGGGTGGGCTTGAAACACCAACCTTTCGGTTAACAGCCAACTGCACCACAGAGACAGCTGTATTGAGAGTTGTAGGGGGCGTGGCTACAAGTGTATAACTCAAACTCCCTATAAAATAAAACTACTTCTAGGATAACCTTGAAGCCACCACGTCCCTGGGTGGGCTTGAACCACCAACCTTTCGGTTAACAGCCGAACGCGCTAACCGATTGCGCCACAGAGACATCTGTGTTGCTAGTTTTAGGGGGCGTGGCTACAAGTGTATAATTCCAACCCCTACAAAATAAAAAAATGTCAAGCATAGCTAGGGTTACCTTGAAACCACCACGTCCCTGGGAGGCCTTGAACCACCAACCTTTCGGTTAACAGCCGAACGCGCTAACCCATTGCGCCACAGAGACGTCTGTATTGCTAGTTTAAGGGGGCATGGCCAACCCCTACAAAATAAAACAATATCAAGGATTGCTAGAGTTACCTTGAAGCCATCACGTCCCTGGGTGGGCTTGAACCACCAACCTTTCGGTTGACAGCCGACTGCACCACAGAGACAGCTGTATTGGTAGTTTAGGGGGCGTGGCTACAAGTGTATAACTCAAACCCCCTATAAAAAAAAACTACTTCTAGGATAACTAGGAATACCTTGCAGCCACCACGCCCCTGGGTGGGCTTGAACCACCAACCTTTCGGTTAACAGCCGAACGCGCTAACCGATTGCTCCACAGAGACATCTGTATTGCTAGTTTTAGGGGGCGTGGCTAAAAGTGTTTAATTCCAACCCCTACAAAATAAAAAAATATCAAGGATAGCTAGAGTTACCTTGAAGCCAGCACGTCCCTGGGTGGGCTTGAACCACCAACCTTTCGGTTAACAGCCGAACGCGCTAACCGATTGCTCCACAGAGACATCCGTATTGCTAGTTTTAGGGGGCGTGGCTAAAAGTGTTTAATTCCAACCCCTACAAAATAAAAAAATATCAAGGATAGCTAGAGTTACCTTGAAGCCAGCACGTCCCTGGGTGGGCTTGAACCACCAACCTTTCGGTTAACAAGGTTAACGCCACAGAGACGTCTGTATTGCTAATTTAAGGGGGCATGGCCAACCTTGCACCATAGAGACAGTTTTAGGCAGCATGGCTACAAGTGTATAATTCCAACTCCTACAAAATAAAGCAATATCAAGGATAGCTAGAGTTACCTTGAAGCCACCACGTTCCTGGGTGGGCTTGAACCACCAACCTTTCGGTTAACAGCCTACTGCACCGCCGAGACAGCTGTATTGGTAGTTGTAGGGGGCGTGGCTACAAGTGTATAACTCAAACCCTCTACAAAATAAAACAATATCAAGGATAGCTAGAGTTACCTTGAAGCCATCACGTCCCTGGGTGGGCTTGAACCACCAATCTTTCGGTTGACAGCCGACTGCACGACAGAGACAGCTGTATTGGTAGTTGTAGGGGGCGTGGCTACAAGTGTATAACTCAAACCCCCTATAAAATAAAACTACTTCTAGGATAACTAGTAAAGCCCGTGGTACTTCTAGGATAACTAGGGATACCTTGCAGCCACCACACCCCTGGGTGGGCTTGAACCACCAACCTTTCGATTAACAGCCGAACGCGCTAATCGATTGCGCCACAGATACATCTGTATTGATAGTTTTAGGGGGCGTGGCAATAAGTGTATAATTCCAACCCCTACAAAATAAAATAATGTCAAGCATAGCTAGGGTTACCTTGAAGCCACCACGTCCCTGGGTGGGCTTGAACCACCAACCTTTCGGCTAACAGCCAAATGCTCTAACCGATTGCGCCACAGAGACATCTGTATTGCTAGTTTTAGGGGACGTGGCTAAAAGTGTATGATTCCAACCCCTACAAAATAAAATAATGTCAAGCATAGCTAGGGTTACGTTTAAGCCACCACATCCCTGGGTGGGCTTTAACCACCAACCTTGCACCATAGACACAGGTTTAGGGGGCGTGGCTACAAGTGTAGAATTCCAACCCCTAAAAAATAAAAAAATGTCAAGCATAGCCGAGGTTGCCTTGAAGTCACCACGTCCCTGGGTGGGCTTGAAACACCAACCTTTCGGTTAACAGTCAACTGCACCACAGAGACAGCTGTATTGGTAGTTGTAGGGGGCGTGGCTACAAGTGTATAACTCAAACCCTCTATAAAATAAAACTACTTCTAGTATAACTAGGGTTACATTGAAGCCAACACGTCCCTGGGTGGGCTTCAACCACCAACCTTTCGGTTAACAGCCGAACACGCTAACCTATTGCTCCACAGAGACATCTGTATTGCTAGTTTTAGGGGGCGTGGCTACAAGTATATAAATCTAACCTGTTCAAAATAAAACTACTTCTAAAATAATTATGGTTATCTTGAAGACACTACGTCCCTGGGTGGGCTTGAACCACCAACCTTTCGGTTAACAGCCGAACGCTCTAACCGATTGCGCCACAGAGACATCTGTATTGCTAGGGTTAGGGGGCGTGGCTAAAAGTGTATGATTCCAACCCCTACAAAATAAAATAATGTCAAGCATAGCTAGGGTTACGTTTAAGCCACCACATCCCTGGGTGGGCTTGAACCACCAACCTTTCGGTTGACAGCCGACTGCACCACAGAGACAGCTGTATTGGTAGTTGTAGGGGGCGTGGCTACAAGTGTATAACTCAAACCCCCTATAAAAAAAAACTACTTCTAGGATAACTAGGGATACCTTGCAACCACCACGCCCCTGGGTGGGATTGAACCACCAACCTTTCGGTTAACAGCCGAACGCGCTAACCTATTGCTCCACAGAGACATCTGTATTGCTAGTTTAAGGGGGCGTGGCCAACCTTGCACCATAGAGACAGTTTTAGGCGGCATGGCTACAAGTGTATAATTCCATCCCCTACAAAATAAAACAATGTCAAGCATAGCTAGAGTTACCTTGAAGCCACCACGTCCCTGGGTGGGCTTTAACCACCAACCTTGCACCATAGAGACAGCTTTAGGGGGCGTGGCTACAAGTGTAGAATTCCAACGCCTACAAAGTAAAACAATGTCAAGCGTGGCTACAAGTGTATAAATCTAACCCGTTCAAAATAAAACTACTTCTAAAATAACTAGAGTTATCTTGAAGCCACCACGTCCCTGGGTGGGCTTGAACCACCAACCTTTCGGTTAACAGCCTACTGCACCTCCGAGACAGTTGTATTGGTAGTTGTAGGGGGCGTGGCTACAAGTGTATAAATCTAACTTGTTCAAAATAAAACTACTTCTAAAATAACTAGGGTTATCTTGAAGCCACTACGTCCCTGGGTGGGCTTGAACCACCAACCTTTCGGTTAACAGCCGACTGCACCACAGAGACAGCTGTATTGGTAGTTGTAGGGGACGTGGCTACAAGTGTATAACTCAAACCCCCTATAAAATAAAACTACTTGTAGGATAACTAGGGTTACCTTGAAGCCACCACGTCCCTGGGTGGGCTTGAACCACCAACCTTTCGGTTAACAGCCGAACGCGCTAACCGATTGCGCCACAGAGACATCTGTATTGCTAGTTTTAGGGGGCGTGGCTACAAGTGTATAATTCCAACAATTACAAAATAAAACAATGTCAAGCATAGCTAGGTTTGGTTGTAAAGTGTTATATTCCAACCCCTACAAAATAAAATAATGTCAAGCATAGCTAGGGTTACGTTTAAGCCACCACATCCCTGGGCGGGCTTTAACCACCAACCTTGCACCATAGACACAGGTTTAGGGGGCGTGGCTACAATTGTATGATTCCAACCCCTACAAAATAAAACAATGTAAAGGATAGCTAGAGTTACCTTGAAGCCACCACGTCCCTGGGTGGGCTTGAAACACCAACCTTTCGGTTAACAGCCAACTGCACCACAGAGACAGCTGTATTGGTAGTTGTAGGGGGCGTGGCTACAAGTGTATAACTTAAACTCCCTATAAAATAAAACTACGCAGATTGCTAGATTTTGGGGGCGTGGCTAAAAGTGTTTAATTCCAACCCCTACAAAATAAAAAAATATCAAGGACAGCTAGAGTTACCTTGAAGCCAGCACGTCTCTGGGTGGGCTTGAACCACCAACCTTTCGGTTAACAGCCGAACGCACTAACCGATTGCGCCACAGAGACATCTGTATTGCTAGTTTTAGGGGGCGTGGCTAAAAGTGTTTAATTCCAACCCCTACAAAATAAAAAAATATCAAGGATAGCTAGAGTTACCTTGAAGCCAGCACGTCCCTGGGTGGGCTTGAACCACCAACCTTTCGGTTAACAAGGTTAACGCCACAGAGACGTCTGTATTGCTAATTTAAGAGGGTATGGCCAACCTTGCACCATAGAGACAGTTTTAGGCGGCATGGCTACAAGTGTATAATTCCAACCCCTACAAAATAAAGCAATATCAAGGATAGCTAGAGTTACCTTGAAGCCACCACGTTCCTGGGTGGGCTTGAACCACCAATCTTTCGGTTAACAGCCTACTGCACCTCCGAGACAGCTGTATTGGTAGTTGTAGGGGGCGTGGCTACAAGTGTATAACTCAAACCCTCTACAAAATAAAACAATATCAAGGATAGCTAGAGTTACCTTGAAGCCATCACGTCCCTGGGTGGGCTTGAACCACCAATCTTTCGGTTGACAGCCGACTGCACGACAGAGACAGCTGTATTGGTAGTTGTAGGGGGCGTGGCTACAAGTGTATAACTCAAACCCCCTATAAAATAAAACTACTTCTAGGATAACTAGTAATACCTTGCAGCCACCACGCCCCTGGGTGGTCTTGAACCACCAACCTTTCGTTTATTCCAACCCTTACAAAATAAAACAATATCAAGGATAGCTAGAGTTACCTTGAAGCCAGCACTTCCCTGGGTGGGCTTGAACCACCAACCTTTCGGTTGACAGCCGACTGCACCACAGAGACAGCTGTATTGGTAGTTTAGGGGGCGTGGCTACAAGTGTATAACTCAAACCCCCTATAAAAAAAAACTACTTCTAGGATAACTAGGAATACCTTGCAGCCACCACGCCCCTGGGTGGGCTTGAACCACCAACCTTTCGGTTAACAGCCGAACGCGCTAACCGATTGCTCCACAGAGACATCTGTATTGCTAGTTTTAGGGGGCGTGGCTAAAAGTGTTTAATTCCAACCCCTACAAAATAAAAAAATATCAAGGATAGCTAGAGTTACCTTGAAGCCAGCACGTCCCTGGGTGGGCTTGAACCACCAACCTTTCGGTTAACAGCCGAACGCGCTAACCGATTGCTCCACAGAGACATCTGTATTGCTAGTTTTAGGGGGCGTGGCTAAAAGTGTTTAATTCCAACCCCTACAAAATAAAAAAATATCAAGGATAGCTAGAGTTACCTTGAAGCCAGCACGTCCCTGGGTGGGCTTGAACCACCAACCTTTCGGTTAACAAGGTTAACGCCACAGAGACGTCTGTATTGCTAATTTAAGGGGGCATGGCCAACCTTGCACCATAGAGACAGTTTTAGGCGGCATGGCTACAAGTGTATAATTCCAACTCCTACAAAATAAAGCAATATCAAGGATAGCTAGAGTTACCTTGAAGCCACCACGTTCCTGGGTGGGCTTGAACCACCAACCTTTCGGTTAACAGCCTACTGGACCTCCGAGACAGCTGTATTGGTAGTTGTAGGGGGCGTGGCTACAAGTGTATAACTCAAACCCTCTATAAAATAAAACTACTTCTAGTATAACTAGGGTTACATTGAAGCCAACACGTCCCTGGGTGCGCTTGAACCACCAACCTTTCGGTTAACAGCCGAACGCGCTAACCTATTGCTCCACAGAGACATCTGTATTGCTAGTTTTAGGGGGCGTGGCTACAAGTGTATAAATCTAACCTGTTCAAAATAAAACTACTTCTAAAATAATTATGGTTATCTTGAAGACACTACGTCCCTGGGTGGGCTTGAACCACCAACCTTTCAGTTAACAGCCGAACGCTCTAACCGATTGCGCCACAGAGACATCTGTATTGCTAGGTTTAGGGGGCGTGGCTAAAAGTGTATGATTCCAACCCCTACAAAATAAAATAATGTCAAGCATAGCTAGGGTTACGTTTAAGCCACCACATCCCTGGGTGGGCTTTAACCACCAACCTTGCACCATAGAGACAGGTTTAGGGGGCGTGGCTACAATTGTATAATTCCAACCCCTACAAAATAAAACAATATCAAGGATAGCTAGAGTTACCTTGAAGCCATCACGTCCCTGGGTGGGCTTGAACCACCAACCTTTCGGTTGACAGCCGACTGCACCACAGAGACAGCTGTATTGGTAGTTTAGGGGGCGTGGCTACAAGTGTATGATTCCAACCCCTACAAAATAAAATAATGTCAAGCATAGCTAGGGTTACGTTTAAGCCACCACATCCCTGGGTGGGCTTTAACCACCAACCTTGCACCATAGACACAGGTTTAGGGGGCGTGGCTACAAGTGTAGAATTCCAACCCCTAAAAAATAAAAAAATGTCAAGCATAGCTGGGGTTGCCTTGAAGTCACCACGTCCCTGGGTGGGCTTGAAACACCAACCTTTCGGTTAACAGCCAACTGCACCACAGAGACAGCTGTATTGGTAGTTGTAGGGGGCGTGGCTACAAGTGTATAACTCAAACTCCCTATAAAATAAAACTACTTCTAGGATAACCTTGAAGCCACCACGTCCCTGGGTGGGCTTGAACCAACAACCTTTCGGTTAACAGCCGAACGCGCTAACCTATTGCTCCACAGAGACATCTGTATTGCTAGTTTTAGGGGGCGTGGCTACAAGTGTATAAATCTAACCTGTTCAAAATAAAACTACTTCTAAAATAATTACGGTTATCTTGAAGACACTACGTCCCTGGGTGGGCTTGAACCACCAACCTTTCAGTTAACAGCCGAACGCTCTAACCGATTGCGCCACAGAGACATCTGTATTGCTAGGTTTAGGGGGCGTGGCTAAAAGTGTATGATTCCAACCCCTACAAAATAAAAAAATGTCAAGCATAGCTAGGGTTACCTTGAAACCACCACGTCCCTGGGAGAGAAGTGTATACAAGTGTATAACTCAAACCCCCTATAAAAAAAAACTACTTCTAGGATAACTAGGAATACCTTGCAGCCACCACGCCCCTGGGTGGGCTTGAACCACCAACCTTTCGGTTAACAGCCGAACGCGCTAACCGATTGCTCCACAGAGACATCTGTATTGCTAGTTTTAGGGGGCGTGGCTAAAAGTGTTTAATTCCAACCCCTACAAAATAAAAAAATATCAAGGATAGCTAGAGTTACCTTGAAGCCAGCACGTCCCTGGGTGGGCTTGAACCACCAACCTTTCGGTTAACAGCCGAACGCGCTAACCGATTGCTCCACAGAGACATCTGTATTGCTAGTTTTAGGGGGCGTGGCTAAAAGTGTTTAATTCCAACCCCTACAAAATAAAAAAATATCAAGGATAGCTAGAGTTACCTTGAAGCCAGCACGTCCCTGGGTGGGCTTGAACCACCAACCTTTCGGTTAACAAGGTTAACGCCACAGAGACGTCTGTATTGCTAATTTAAGGGGGCATGGCCAACCTTGCACCATAGAGACAGTTTTAGGCAGCATGGCTACAAGTGTATAATTCCAACTCCTACAAAATAAAGCAATATCAAGGATAGCTAGAGTTACCTTGAAGCCACCACGTTCCTGGGTGGGCTTGAACCACCAACCTTTCGGTTAACAGCCTACTGCACCTCCGAGACAGCTGTATTGGTAGTTGTAGGGGGCGTGGCTACAAGTGTATAACTCAAACCCTCTACAAAATAAAACAATATCAAGGATAGCTAGAGTTACCTTGAAGCCATCACGTCCCTGGGTGGGCTTGAACCACCAATCTTTCGGTTGACAGCCGACTGCACGACAGAGACAGCTGTATTGGTAGTTGTAGGGGGCGTGGCTACAAGTGTATAACTCAAACCCCCTATAAAATAAAACTACTTCTAGGATAACTAGTAAAGCCCGTGGTACTTCTAGGATAACTAGGGATACCTTGCAGCCACCACACCCCTGGGTGGGCTTGAACCACCAACCTTTCGATTAACAGCCGAACGCGCTAATCGATTGCGCCACAGATACATCTGTATTGATAGTTTTAGGGGGCGTGGCAATAAGTGTATAATTCCAACCCCTACAAAATAAAATAATGTCAAGCATAGCTAGGGTTACCTTGAAGCCACCACGTCCCTGGGTGGGCTTGAACCACCAACCTTTCGGCTAACAGCCAAATGCGCTAACCGATTGCGCCACAGAGACATCTGTATTGCTAGTTTTAGGGGACGTGGCTAAAAGTGTATGATTCCAACCCCTACAAAATAAAATAATGTCAAGCATAGCTAGGGTTACGTTTAAGCCACCACATCCCTGGGTGGGCTTTAACCACCAACCTTGCACCATAGACACAGGTTTAGGGGGCGTGGCTACAAGTGTAGAATTCCAACCCCTAAAAAATAAAAAAATGTCAAGCATAGCCGAGGTTGCCTTGAAGTCACCACGTCCCTGGGTGGGCTTGAAACACCAACCTTTCGGTTAACAGTCAACTGCACCACAGAGACAGCTGTATTGGTAGTTGTAGGGGGCGTGGCTACAAGTGTATAACTCAAACCCTCTATAAAATAAAACTACTTCTAGTATAACTAGGGTTACATTGAAGCCAACACGTCCCTGGGTGGGCTTCAACCACCAACCTTTCGGTTAACAGCCGAACACGCTAACCTATTGCTCCACAGAGACATCTGTATTGCTAGTTTTAGGGGGCGTGGCTACAAGTATATAAATCTAACCTGTTCAAAATAAAACTACTTCTAAAATAATTATGGTTATCTTGAAGACACTACGTCCCTGGGTGGGCTTGAACCACCAACCTTTCGGTTAACAGCCGAACGCTCTAACCGATTGCGCCACAGAGACATCTGTATTGCTAGGGTTAGGGGGCGTGGCTAAAAGTGTATGATTCCAACCCCTACAAAATAAAATAATGTCAAGCATAGCTAGGGTTACGTTTAAGCCACCACATCCCTGGGTGGGCTTGAACCACCAACCTTTCGGTTGACAGCCGACTGCACCACAGAGACAGCTGTATTGGTAGTTGTAGGGGGCGTGGCTACAAGTGTATAACTCAAACCCCCTATAAAAAAAAACTACTTCTAGGATAACTAGGGATACCTTGCAAGCACCACGCCCCTGGGTGGGATTGAACCACCAACCTTTCGGTTAACAGCCGAACGCGCTAACCTATTGCGCCACAGAGACATCTGTATTGCTAGTTTAAGGGGGCGTGGCCAACCTTGCACCATAGAGACAGTTTTAGGCGGCATGGCTACAAGTGTATAATTCCATCCCCTACAAAATAAAACAATGTCAAGCATAGCTAGAGTTACCTTGAAGCCACCACGTCCCTGGGTGGGCTTTAACCACCAACCTTGCACCATAGAGACAGCTTTAGGGGGCGTGGCTACAAGTGTAGAATTCCAACGCCTACAAAGTAAAACAATGTCAAGCGTGGCTACAAGTGTATAAATCTAACCCGTTCAAAATAAAACTACTTCTAAAATAACTAGAGTTATCTTGAAGCCACCACGTCCCTGGGTGGGCTTGAACCACCAACCTTTCGGTTAACAGCCTACTGCACCTCCGAGACAGTTGTATTGGTAGTTGTAGGGGGCGTGGCTACAAGTGTATAAATCTAACTTGTTCAAAATAAAACTACTTCTAAAATAACTAGGGTTATCTTGAAGCCACTACGTCCCTGGGTGGGCTTGAACCACCAACCTTTTGGTTAACAGCCGACTGCACCACAGAGACAGCTGTATTGGTAGTTGTAGGGGACGTGGCTACAAGTGTATAACTCAAACCCCCTATAAAATAAAACTACTTGTAGGATAACTAGGGTTACCTTGAAGCCACCACGTCCCTGGGTGGGCTTGAACCACCAACCTTTCGGTTAACAGCCGAACGCGCTAACCGATTGCGCCACAGAGACATCTGTATTGCTAGTTTTAGGGGGCGTGGCTACAAGTGTATAATTCCAACAATTACAAAATAAAACAATGTCAAGCATAGCTAGGTTTGGTTGTAAAGTGTTATATTCCAACCCCTACAAAATAAAATAATGTCAAGCATAGCTAGGGTTACGTTTAAGCCACCACATCCCTGGGCGGGCTTTAACCACCAACCTTGCACCATAGACACAGGTTTAGGGGGCGTGGCTACAATTGTATGATTCCAACCCCTACAAAATAAAACAATGTAAAGGATAGCTAGAGTTACCTTGAAGCCACCACGTCCCTGGGTGGGCTTGAAACACCAACCTTTCGGTTAACAGCCAACTGCACCACAGAGACAGCTGTATTGGTAGTTGTAGGGGGCGTGGCTACAAGTGTATAACTTAAACTCCCTATAAAATAAAACTACGCAGATTGCTAGATTTTGGGGGCGTGGCTAAAAGTGTTTAATTCCAACCCCTACAAAATAAAAAAATATCAAGGACAGCTAGAGTTACCTTGAAGCCAGCACGTCTCTGGGTGGGCTTGAACCACCAACCTTTCGGTTAACAGCCGAACGCACTAACCGATTGCGCCACAGAGACATCTGTATTGCTAGTTTTAGGGGGCGTGGCTAAAAGTGTTTAATTCCAACCCCTACAAAATAAAAAAATATCAAGGATAGCTAGAGTTACCTTGAAGCCAGCACGTCCCTGGGTGGGCTTGAACCACCAACCTTTCGGTTAACAAGGTTAACGCCACAGAGACGTCTGTATTGCTAATTTAAGAGGGTATGGCCAACCTTGCACCATAGAGACAGTTTTAGGCGGCATGGCTACAAGTGTATAATTCCAACCCCTACAAAATAAAGCAATATCAAGGATAGCTAGAGTTACCTTGAAGCCACCACGTTCCTGGGTGGGCTTGAACCACCAATCTTTCGGTTAACAGCCTACTGCACCTCCGAGACAGCTGTATTGGTAGTTTAGGGGGCGTGGCTACAAGTGTATAACTCAAACCCCCTATAAAATAAAACTACTTCTAGGATAACTAGTAATACCTTGCAGCCACCACGCCCCTGGGTGGTCTTGAACCACCAACCTTTCGTTTATTCCAACCCTTACAAAATAAAACAATATCAAGGATAGCTAGAGTTACCTTGAAGCCAGCACTTCCCTGGGTGGGCTTGAACCACCAACCTTTCGGTTGACAGCCGACTGCACCACAGAGACAGCTGTATTGGTAGTTTAGGGGGCGTGGCTACAAGTGTATAACTCAAACCCCCTATAAAAAAAAACTACTTCTAGGATAACTAGGAATACCTTGCAGCCACCACGCCCCTGGGTGGGCTTGAACCACCAACCTTTCGGTTAACAGCCGAACGCGCTAACCGATTGCTCCACAGAGACATCTGTATTGCTAGTTTTAGGGGGCGTGGCTAAAAGTGTTTAATTCCAACCCCTACAAAATAAAAAAATATCAAGGATAGCTAGAGTTACCTTGAAGCCAGCACGTCCCTGGGTGGGCTTGAACCACCAACCTTTCGGTTAACAGCCGAACGCGCTAACCGATTGCTCCACAGAGACATCTGTATTGCTAGTTTTAGGGGGCGTGGCTAAAAGTGTTTAATTCCAACCCCTACAAAATAAAAAAATATCAAGGATAGCTAGAGTTACCTTGAAGCCAGCATGTCCCTGGGTGGGCTTGAACCACCAACCTTTCGGTTAACAAGGTTAACGCCACAGAGACGTCTGTATTGCTAATTTAAGGGGGCATGGCCAACCTTGCACCATAGAGACAGTTTTAGGCGGCATGGCTACAAGTTTATAATTCCAACTCCTACAAAATAAAGCAATATCAAGGATAGCTAGAGTTACCTTGAAGCCACCACGTTCCTGGGTGGGCTTGAACCACCAACCTTTCGGTTAACAGCCTACTGGACCTCCGAGACAGCTGTATTGGTAGTTGTAGGGGGCGTGGCTACAAGTGTATAACTCAAACCCTCTATAAAATAAAACTACTTCTAGTATAACTAGGGTTACATTGAAGCCAACACGTCCCTGGGTGCGCTTGAACCACCAACCTTTCGGTTAACAGCCGAACGCGCTAACCTATTGCTCCACAGAGACATCTGTATTGCTAGTTTTAGGGGGCGTGGCTACAAGTGTATAAATCTAACCTGTTCAAAATAAAACTACTTCTAAAATAACTAGAGTTATCTTGAAGCCACCACGTCCCTGGGTGGGCTTGAACCACCAACCTTTCGGTTAACAGCCTACTGCACCTCCGAGACAGTTGTATTGGTAGTTGTAGGGGGCGTGGCTACAAGTGTATAAATCTAACTTGTTCAAAATAAAACTACTTCTAAAATAACTAGGGTTATCTTGAAGCCACTACGTCCCTGGGTGGGCTTGAACCACCAACCTTTCGGTTAACAGCCGACTGCACCACAGAGACAGCTATATTGGTAGTTGTAGGGGACGTGGCTACAAGTGTATAACTCAAACCCCCTATAAAATAAAACTACTTGTAGGATAACTAGGGTTACCTTGAAGCCACCACGTCCCTGGGTGGGCTTGAACCACCAACCTTTCGGTTAACAGCCGAACGCGCTAACCGATTGCGCCACAGAGACATCTGTATTGCTAGTTTTAGGGGGCGTGGCTACAAGTGTATAATTCCAACAATTACAAAATAAAACAATGTCAAGCATAGCTAGGTTTGGTTGTAAAGTGTTATATTCCAACCCCTACAAAATAAAATAATGTCAAGCATAGCTAGGGTTACGTTTAAGCCACCACATCCCTGGGCGGGCTTTAACCACCAACCTTGCACCATAGACACAGGTTTAGGGGGCGTGGCTACAATTGTATGATTCCAACCCCTACAAAATAAAACAATGTAAAGGATAGCTAGAGTTACCTTGAAGCCACCACGTCCCTGGGTGGGCTTGAAACACCAACCTTTCGGTTAACAGCCAACTGCACCACAGAGACAGCTGTATTGGTAGTTGTAGGGGGCGTGGCTACAAGTGTATAACTTAAACTCCCTATAAAATAAAACTACGCAGATTGCTAGATTTTGGGGGCGTGGCTAAAAGTGTTTAATTCCAACCCCTACAAAATAAAAAAATATCAAGGACAGCTAGAGTTACCTTGAAGCCAGCACGTCTCTGGGTGGGCTTGAACCACCAACCTTTCGGTTAACAGCCGAACGCACTAACCGATTGCGCCACAGAGACATCTGTATTGCTAGTTTTAGGGGGCGTGGCTAAAAGTGTTTAATTCCAACCCCTACAAAATAAAAAAATATCAAGGATAGCTAGAGTTACCTTGAAGCCAGCACGTCCCTGGGTGGGCTTGAACCACCAACCTTTCGGTTAACAAGGTTAACGCCACAGAGACGTCTGTATTGCTAATTTAAGAGGGTATGGCCAACCTTGCACCATAGAGACAGTTTTAGGCGGCATGGCTACAAGTGTATAATTCCAACCCCTACAAAATAAAGCAATATCAAGGATAGCTAGAGTTACCTTGAAGCCACCACGTTCCTGGGTGGGCTTGAACCACCAATCTTTCGGTTAACAGCCTACTGCACCTCCGAGACAGCTGTATTGGTAGTTGTAGGGGGCGTGGCTACAAGTGTATAACTCAAACCCTCTACAAAATAAAACAATATCAAGGATAGCTAGAGTTACCTTGAAGCCATCACGTCCCTGGGTGGGCTTGAACCACCAATCTTTCGGTTGACAGCCGACTGCACGACAGAGACAGCTGTATTGGTAGTTGTAGGGGGCGTGGCTACAAGTGTATAACTCAAACCCCCTATAAAATAAAACTACTTCTAGGATAACTAGTAATACCTTGCAGCCACCACGCCCCTGGGTGGTCTTGAACCACCAACCTTTCGTTTATTCCAACCCTTACAAAATAAAACAATATCAAGGATAGCTAGAGTTACCTTGAAGCCAGCACTTCCCTGGGTGGGCTTGAACCACCAACCTTTCGGTTGACAGCCGACTGCACCACAGAGACAGCTGTATTGGTAGTTTAGGGGGCGTGGCTACAAGTGTATAACTCAAACCCCCTATAAAAAAAAACTACTTCTAGGATAACTAGGAATACCTTGCAGCCACCACGCCCCTGGGTGGGCTTGAACCACCAACCTTTCGGTTAACAGCCGAACGCGCTAACCGATTGCTCCACAGAGACATCTGTATTGCTAGTTTTAGGGGGCGTGGCTAAAAGTGTTTAATTCCAACCCCTACAAAATAAAAAAATATCAAGGATAGCTAGAGTTACCTTGAAGCCAGCACGTCCCTGGGTGGGCTTGAACCACCAACCTTTCGGTTAACAGCCGAACGCGCTAACCGATTGCTCCACAGAGACATCTGTATTGCTAGTTTTAGGGGGCGTGGCTAAAAGTGTTTAATTCCAACCCCTACAAAATAAAAAAATATCAAGGATAGCTAGAGTTACCTTGAAGCCAGCACGTCCCTGGGTGGGCTTGAACCACCAACCTTTCGGTTAACAAGGTTAACGCCACAGAGACGTCTGTATTGCTAATTTAAGGGGGCATGGCCAACCTTGCACCATAGAGACAGTTTTAGGCGGCATGGCTACAAGTGTATAATTCCAACTCCTACAAAATAAAGCAATATCAAGGATAGCTAGAGTTACCTTGAAGCCACCACGTTCCTGGGTGGGCTTGAACCACCAACCTTTCGGTTAACAGCCTACTGGACCTCCGAGACAGCTGTATTGGTAGTTGTAGGGGGCGTGGCTACAAGTGTATAACTCAAACCCTCTATAAAATAAAACTACTTCTAGTATAACTAGGGTTACATTGAAGCCAACACGTCCCTGGGTGCGCTTGAACCACCAACCTTTCGGTTAACAGCCGAACGCGCTAACCTATTGCTCCACAGAGACATCTGTATTGCTAGTTTTAGGGGGCGTGGCTACAAGTGTATAAATCTAACCTGTTCAAAATAAAACTACTTCTAAAATAATTATGGTTATCTTGAAGACACTACGTCCCTGGGTGGGCTTGAACCACCAACCTTTCAGTTAACAGCCAAACGCTCTAACCGATTGCGCCACAGAGACATCTGTATTGCTAGGTTTAGGGGGCGTGGCTAAAAGTGTATGATTCCAACCCCTACAAAATAAAATAATGTCAAGCATAGCTAGGGTTACGTTTAAGCCACCACATCACTGGGTGGGCTTTAACCACCAACCTTGCACCATAGAGACAGGTTTAGGGGGCGTGGCTACAATTGTATAATTCCAACCCCTACAAAATAAAACAATATCAAGGATAGCTAGAGTTACCTTGAAGCCATCACGTCCCTGGGTGGGCTTGAACCACCAACCTTTCGGTTGACAGCCGACTGCACCACAGAGACAGCTGTATTGGTAGTTTAGGGGGCGTGGCTACAAGTGTATAACTCAAACCCCCTATAAAAAAAAACTACTTCTAGGATAACTAGGAATACCTTGCAGCCACCACACCCCTGGGTGGGCTTGAACCACCAACCTTTCGGTTAACAGCCAAACGCACTAACCAATTGCGCCACAGAGACATCTGTATTGCTAGTTTTAGGGGGCGTGGCTAAAAGTGTATGATTCCAACCCCTACAAAATAAAATAATGTCAAGCATAGCTAGGGTTACGTTTAAGCCACCACATCCCTGGGTGGGCTTTAACCACCAACCTTGCACCATAGACACAGGTTTAGGGGGCGTGGCTACAAGTGTATAATTCCAACCCCTACAAAATAAAACAATGTCAAGCATAGCTGGGGTTGCCTTGAAGTCACCACGTCCCTGGGTGGGCATGAAACACCAACCTTTCGGTTAACAGCCAACTGCACCACAGAGACAGCTGTATTGGTAGTTGTAGGGGGCGTGGCTACAAGTGTATAACTCAAACTCCCTATAAAATAAAACTACTTCTAGGATAACCTTGAAGCCACCACGTCCCTGGGTGGGCTTGAACCACCAACCTTTCGGTTAACAGCCGAACGCGCTAACCTATTGCTCCACAGAGACATCTGTATTGCTAGTTTTAGGGGGCGTGGCTACAAGTGTATAAATCTAACCTGTTCAAAATAAAACTACTTCTAAAATAATTATGGTTATCTTGAAGACACTACGTCCCTGGGTGGGCTTGAACCACCAACCTTTCAGTTAACAGCCGAACGCTCTAACCGATTGCGCCACAGAGACATCTGTATTGCTAGGTTTAGGGGGCGTGGCTAAAAGTGTATGATTCCAACCCCTACAAAATAAAATAATGTCAAGCATAGCTAGGGTTACGTTTAAGCCACCACATCCCTGGGTGGGCTTTAACCACCAACCTTGCACCATAGAGACAGGTTTAGGGGGCGTGGCTACAATTGTATAATTCCAACCCCTACAAAATAAAACAATATCAAGGATAGCTAGAGTTACCTTGAAGCCATCACGTCCCTGGGTGGGCTTGAACCACCAACCTTTCGGTTGACAGCCGACTGCACCACAGAGACAGCTGTATTGGTAGTTGTAGGGGGCGTGGCTACAAGTGTATAACTCAAACCCCCTATAAAAAAAAACTACTTCTAGGATAAGTACGGATACCTTGCAGCCACCACACCCCTGGGTGGGCTTGAACCACCAACCTTTCGGTTAACAGCCGAACGCGCTAACCGATTGCGCCACAGAGACATCTGTATTGCTAGTTTTAGGGGGCGTGGCTAAAAGTGTATGATTCCAACCCCTACAAAATAAAATAATGTCAAGCATAGCTAGGGTTACGTTTAAGCCACCACATCCCTGGGTGGGCTTTAACCACCAACCTTGCACCATAGACACAGGTTTAGGGGGCGTGGCTACAAGTGTATAATTCCAACCCCTACAAAATAAAACAATGTCAAGCATAGCTAGGGTTACCTTGAAGCCACCACGTCCCTGGGTGGGCTTGAACCACCAACCTTTCGGTTAACAGCCAAATGCGCTAACCGATTGCGCCACAGAGACATCTGTTTTGCCAGTTTTAGGCGGTGTGGCTAAAAGTGTATGATTCCAACCCCTACAAAATAAAATAATGTCAAGCATAGCTAGGGTTACGTTTAAGCCACCACATCCCTGGGTGGGCTTTAACCTCCAACCTTGCACCATAGACACAGGTTTAGGGGGCGTGGCTACAAGTGTAGAATTCCAACCCCTAAAAAATAAAAAAATGTCAAGCATAGCTGGGGTTGCCTTGAAGTCACCACGCCCCTGGGTGGGCTTGAAACACCAACCTTTCGGTTAACAGCCAACTGCACCACAGAGACAGCTGTATTGAGAGTTGTAGGGGGCGTGGCTACAAGTGTATAACTCAAACTCCCTATAAAATAAAACTACTTCTAGGATAACCTTGAAGCCACCACGTCCCTGGGTGGGCTTGAACCACCAACCTTTCGGTTAACAGCCGAACGCGCTAACCGATTGCGCCACAGAGACATCTGTATTGCTAGTTTTAGGGGGCGTGGCTACAAGTGTATAATTCCAACCCCTACAAAATAATAAAATGTCAAGCATAGCTAGGGTTACCTTGAAACCACCACGTCCCTGGGAGGCCTTGAACCTTGAAGCCAGCACTTCCCTGGGTGGGCTTGAACCACCAACCTTTCGGTTAACAGCCGAACGCGCTACCCGATTGCGCCACAGAGACGTCTGTATTGCTAGTTTAAGGGGGCATGGCCAACCTTGCACCATAGAGACAGTTTTAGGCGGCATGGCTACAAGTGTATAATTCCAACCCCTACAAAATAAAGCAATATCAAGGATAGCTAGAGTTACCTTGAAGCCACCACGTTCCTGGGTGGGCTTGAACCACCAACCTTTCGGTTAACAGCCTACTGGACCTCCGAGACAGCTGTATTGGTAGTTGTAGGGGGCGTGGCTACAAGTGTATAACTCAAACCCTCTATAAAATAAAACTACTTCTAGTATAACTAGGGTTACATTGAAGCCAACACGTCCCTGGGTGGGCTTGAACTACCAACCTTTCGGTTAACAGCCGAACGCGCTAACCTATTGCTCCACAGAGACATCTGTATTGCTAGTTTTAGGGGGCGTGGCTACAAGTTTATAAATCTAACCTGTTCAAAATAAAACTACTTCTAAAATAATTATGGTTATCTTGAAGACACTACGTCCCTGGGTGGGCTTGAACCACCAACCTTTCGGTTAACAGCCGAACGCTCTAACCGATTGCGCCACAGAGACATCTGTATTGCTAGGTTTAGGGGGCGTGGCTAAAAGTGTATGATTCCAACCCCTACAAAATAAAATAATGTCAAGCATAGCTAGGGTTACGTTTAAGCCACCACATCCCTGGGTGGGCTTTAACCACCAACCTTGCACCATAGAGACAGGTTTAGGGGGCGTGGCTACAATTGTATAATTCCAACCCCTACAAAATAAAACAATATCAAGGATAGCTAGAGTTACCTTGAAGCCATCACGTCCCTGGGTGGGCTTGAACCACCAACCTTTCGGTTGACAGCCGACTGCACCACAGAGACAGCTGTATTGGTAGTTTAGGGGGCGTGGCTACAAGTGTATAACTCAAACCCCCTATAAAAAAAAACTACTTCTAGGATAACTAGGGATACCTTGCAGCCACCACGCCCCTGGGTGGGCTTGAACCACCAACCTTTCGGTTAACAGCCAAACGCGCTAACCAATTGCGCCACAGAGACAACTGTATTGCTAGTTTTAGGGGGCGTGGCTAAAAGTGTATGATTCCAACCCCTACAAAATAAAACAAAGTCAAGCATAGCTAGGGTTACCTTGAAGCCACCACTTCCCTGGGTGGGCTTGAACCACCAACCTTTCGGCTAACAGCCAAATGCGCTAACCGATTGCGCCACAGAGACATCTGTATTGCTAGTTTTAGGGGGCGTGGCTAAAAGTGTATGATTCCAACCCCTACAAAATAAAATAATGTCAAGCATAGCTAGGGTTACGTTTAAGCCACCACATCCCTGGGTGGGCTTTAACCACCAACCTTGCACCATAGACACAGGTTTAGGGGGCGTGGCTACAAGTGTAGAATTCCAACCCCTAAAAAATAAAAAAATGTCAAGCATAGCTGGGGTTGCCTTGAAGTCACCACGTCCCTGGGTGGGCTTGAAACACCAACCTTTCGGTTAACAGCCAACTGCACCACAGAGACAGCTGTATTGGTAGTTGTAGGGGGCGTGGCTACAAGTGTATAACTCAAACTCCCTATAAAATAAAACTACTTCTAGGATAACCTTGAAGCCACCACGTCCCTGGGTGGGCTTGAACCAACAACCTTTCGGTTAACAGCCAAACGCGCTAACCTATTGCTCCACAGAGACATCTGTATTGCTAGTTTTAGGGGGCGTGGCTACAAGTGTATAAATCTAACCTGTTCAAAATAAAACTACTTCTAAAATAATTATGGTTATCTTGAAGACACTACGTCCCTGGGTGGGCTTGAACCACCAACCTTTCAGTTAACAGCCGAACGCTCTAACCGATTGCGCCACAGAGACATCTGTATTGCTAGGTTTAGGGGGCGTGGCTAAAAGTGTATGATTCCAACCCCTACAAAATAAAAAAATGTCAAGCATAGCTAGGGTTACCTTGAAACCACCACGTCCCTGGGAGGGCTTGAACCACCAACCTTTCGGTTAACAGCCGAACGCGCTAACCCATTGCGCCACAGAGACGTCTGTACTGCTAGTTTAAGGGGGCATGGCCAACCTTGCACCATAGAGACAGTTTTAGGCGGCATGGCTACAAGTGTATAATTCCAACCCCTACAAAATAAAGCAATATCAAGGATAGCTAGAGTTACCTTGAAGCCAGCACGTCCCTGGGTGGGCTTGAACCACCAACCTTTCGGTTGACAGCCGACTGCACCACAGAGACAGCTGTATTGGTAGTTGTAGGGGGCGTGGCTACAAGTGTATAAATCTAACCTGTTCAAAATAAAACTACTTCTAAAATAATTATGGTTATCTTGAAGACACTACGTCCCTGGGTGGGCTTGAACCACCAACCTTTCGGTTAACAGCCGAACGCTCTAACCGATTGCGCCACAGATACATCTGTATTGATAGTTTTAGGGGGTGTGGCTAAAAGTGTATGATTCCAACCCCTACAAAATAAAATAATGTCAAGCATAGCTAGGGTTACGTTTAAGCCACCACATCCCTGGGTGGGCTTTAACCTCCAACCTTGCACCATAGAGACAGGTTTAGGGGGCGTGGCTACAATTGTATAATTCCAACCCCTACAAAATAAAACAATATCAAGGATAGCTAGAGTTACCTTGAAGCCATCACGTCCCTGGGTGGGCTTGAACCACCAACCTTTCGGTTGACAGCCGACTGCACCACAGAGACAGCTGTATTGGTAGTTTAGGGGGCGTGGCTACAAGTGTATAACTCAAACCCCCTATAAAAAAAAACTACTTCTAGGATAACTAGGGATACCTTGCAGCCACCACGCCCCTGGGTGGGCTTGAACCACCAACCTTTCGGTTAACAGCCAAACGCGCTAACCAATTGCGCCACAGAGACAACTGTATTGCTAGTTTTAGGGGGCGTGGCTAAAAGTGTATGATTCCAACCCCTACAAAATAAAACAAAGTCAAGCATAGCTAGGGTTACCTTGAAGCCACCACTTCCCTGGGTGGGCTTGAACCACCAACCTTTCGGCTAACAGCCAAATGCGCTAACCGATTGCGCCACAGAGACATCTGTATTGCTAGTTTTAGGGGGCGTGGCTAAAAGTGTATGATTCCAACCCCTACAAAATAAAATAATGTCAAGCATAGCTAGGGTTACGTTTAAGCCACCACATCCCTGGGTGGGCTTTAACCACCAACCTTGCACCATAGACACAGGTTTAGGGGGCGTGGCTACAAGTGTAGAATTCCAACCCCTAAAAAATAAAAAAATGTCAAGCATAGCTGGGGTTGCCTTGAAGTCACCACGTCCCTGGGTGGGCTTGAAACACCAACCTTTCGGTTAACAGCCAACTGCACCACAGAGACAGCTGTATTGGTAGTTGTAGGGGGCGTGGCTACAAGTGTATAACTCAAACTCCCTATAAAATAAAACTACTTCTAGGATAACCTTGAAGCCACCACGTCCCTGGGTGGGCTTGAACCAACAACCTTTCGGTTAACAGCCGAACGCGCTAACCTATTGCTCCACAGAGACATCTGTATTGCTAGTTTTAGGGGGCGTGGCTACAAGTGTATAAATCTAACCTGTTCAAAATAAAACTACTTCTAAAATAATTATGGTTATCTTGAAGACACTACGTCCCTGGGTGGGCTTGAACCACCAACCTTTCAGTTAACAGCCGAACGCTCTAACCGATTGCGCCACAGAGACATCTGTATTGCTAGGTTTAGGGGGCGTGGCTAAAAGTGTATGATTCCAACCCCTACAAAATAAAAAAATGTCAAGCATAGCTAGGGTTACCTTGAAACCACCACGTCCCTGGGAGGGCTTGAACCACCAACCTTTCGGTTAACAGCCGAACGCGCTAACCCATTGCGCCACAGAGACGTCTGTATTGCTAGTTTAAGGGGGCATGGCCAACCCCTACAAAATAAAGCAATATCAAGGATAGCTAGAGTTACCTTGAAGCCACCACGTCCCTGGGTGGGCTTTAACCACCAACCTTGCACCATAGAGACAGCTTTAGGGGGCGTGGCTACAAGTGTAGAATTCCAACCCCTACAAAGTAAAACAATGTCAAGCGTGGCTACAAGTGTATAAATCTAACTCGTTCAAAATAAAACTACTTCTAAAATAACTAGGGTTACCTTGAAGCCACCACGTCCCTGGGTGGGCTTGAACCACCAACCTTTCGGTTAACAGCCAAATGCGCTAACCGATAGCGCCACAGAGACATCTGTATTGCTAGTTTTAGGGGGCGTGGCTACAAGTGTATAATTCCAACCCCTACAAAATAAAACAATATCAAGGATAGCTAGAGTTACCTTGAAGCCAGCACGTCCCTGGGTGGGCTTGAACCACCAACCTTTCGGTTAACAGCCGAACGCGCTAACCGATTGCGCCACAGAGACGTCTGTACTGCTAGTTTAAGGGGGCATGGCCAACCTTGCACCATAGAGACAGTTTTAGGCGGCATGGCTACAAGTGTATAATTCCAACCCCTACAAGATAAAGCAATATCAAGGATAGCTAGAGTTACCTTGAAGCCAGCACGTCCCTGGGTGGGCTTGAACCACCAACCTTTCGGTTGACAGCCGACTGCACCACAGAGACAGCTGTATTGGTAGTTGTAGGGGGCGTGGCTACAAGTGTATAACTCAAACCCCCTATAAAAAAAAACTACTTCTAGGATAACTAGGGATACCTTGCAGCCACCACACCCCTGGGTGGGCTTGAACCACCAACCTTTCGATTAACAGCCGAACGCGCTAATCGATTGCGCCACAGATACATCTGTATTGATAGTTTTAGGGGGCGTGGCAATAAGTGTATAATTCCAACCCCTACAAAATAAAACAATGTCAAGCATAGCTAGGGTTACCTTGAAGCCACCACGTCCCTGGGTGGGCTTGAACCACCAACCTTTCGGCTAACAGCCAAATGCGCTAACCGATTGCGCCACAGAGACATCTGTATTGCTAGTTTTAGGGGACGTGGCTAAAAGTGTATGATTCCAACCCCTACAAAATAAAATAATGTCAAGCATAGCTAGGGTTACGTTTAAGCCACCACATCCCTGGGTGGGCTTTAACCACCAACCTTGCACCATAGACACAGGTTTAGGGGGCGTGGCTACAAGTGTAGAATTCCAACCCCTAAAAAATAAAAAAATGTCAAGCATAGCCGAGGTTGCCTTGAAGTCACCACGTCCCTGGGTGGGCTTGAAACACCAACCTTTCGGTTAACAGTCAACTGCACCACAGAGACAGCTGTATTGGTAGTTGTAGGGGGCGTGGCTACAAGTGTATAACTCAAACCCTCTATAAAATAAAACTACTTCTAGTATAACTAGGGTTACATTGAAGCCAACACGTCCCTGGGTGGGCTTCAACCACCAACCTTTCGGTTAACAGCCGAACACGCTAACCTATTGCTCCACAGAGACATCTGTATTGCTAGTTTTAGGGGGCGTGGCTACAAGTATATAAATCTAACCTGTTCAAAATAAAACTACTTCTAAAATAATTATGGTTATCTTGAAGACACTACGTCCCTGGGTGGGCTTGAACCACCAACCTTTTGGTTAACAGCCAAACGCTCTAACCGATTGCGCCACAGAGACATCTGTACTGCTAGGGTTAGGGGGCGTGGCTAAAAGTGTATGATTCCAACCCCTACAAAATAAAATAATGTCAAGCATAGCTAGGGTTACGTTTAAGCCACCACATCCCTGGGTGGGCTTGAACCACCAACCTTTCGGTTAACAGCCGACTGCACCACAGAGACAGCTGTATTGGTAGTTGTAGGGGGCGTGGCTACAAGTGTATAACTCAAACCCCCTATAAAAAAAAACTACTTCTAGGATAACTAGGGATACCTTGCAACCACCACGCCCCTGGGTGGGATTGAACCACCAACCTTTCGGTTAACAGCCGAACGCGCTAACCTATTGCGCCACAGAGACATCTGTATTGCTAGTTTAAGGGGGCGTGGCCAACCTTGCACCATAGAGACAGTTTTAGGCGGCATGGCTACAAGTGTATAATTCCATCCCCTACAAAATAAAACAATGTCAAGCATAGCTAGAGTTACCTTGAAGCCACCACGTCCCTGGGTGGGCTTTAACCACCAACCTTGCACCATAGAGACAGCTTTAGGGGGCGTGGCTACAAGTGTAGAATTCCAACCCCTACAAAGTAAAACAATGTCAAGCGTGGCTACAAGTGTATAAATCTAACCCTTTCAAAATAAAACTACTTCTAAAATAACTAGAGTTATCTTGAAGCCACCACATCCCTGGGTGGGCTTGAACAACCAACCTTTCGGTTAAAAGCCATTCCCGCTAACCGATTGCGCCACAGAGACATCTGCATTGCTAGATTTAGGGGGCATGGCCAACCTTGCACCATAGAGACAGTTTTAGGCGGCATGGCTACAAGTGTATAATTCCAACCCCTACAAGATAAAGCAATATCAAGGATAGCTAGAGTTACCTTGAAGCCAGCACGTCCCTGGGTGGGCTTGAACCACCAACCTTTCGGTTGACAGCCGACTGCACCACAGAGACAGCTGTATTGGTAGTTGTAGGGGGCGTGGCTACAAGTGTATAACTCAAACCCCCTATAAAAAAAAACTACTTCTAGGATAACTAGGGATACCTTGCAGCCACCACACCCCTGGGTGGGCTTGAACCACCAACCTTTCGATTAACAGCCGAACGCGCTAATCGATTGCGCCACAGATACATCTGTATTGATAGTTTTAGGGGGCGTGGCAATAAGTGTATAATTCCAACCCCTACAAAATAAAACAATGTCAAGCATAGCTAGGGTTACCTTGAAGCCACCACGTCCCTGGGTGGGCTTGAACCACCAACCTTTCGGCTAACAGCCAAATGCGCTAACCGATTGCGCCACAGAGACATCTGTATTGCTAGTTTTAGGGGGCGTGGCTAAAAGTGTATGATTCCAACCCCTACAAAATAAAATAATGTCAAGCATAGCTAGGGTTACGTTTAAGCCACCACATCCCTGGGTGGGCTTTAACCACCAACCTTGCACCATAGACACAGGTTTAGGGGGCGTGGCTACAAGTGTAGAATTCCAACCCCTAAAAAATAAAAAAATGTCAAGCATAGCTGGGGTTGCCTTGAAGTCACCACGTCCCTGGGTGGGCTTGAAACACCAACCTTTCGGTTAACAGCCAACTGCACCACAGAGACAGCTGTATTGGTAGTTGTAGGGGGCGTGGCTACAAGTGTATAACTCAAACTCCCTATAAAATAAAACTACTTCTAGGATAACCTTGAAGCCACCACGTCCCTGGGTGGGCTTGAACCACCAACCTTTCGGTTAACAGCCGAACGCGCTAACCTATTGCTCCACAGAGACATCTGTATTGCTAGTTTTAGGGGGCGTGGCTACAAGTGTATAAATCTAACCTGTTCAAAATAAAACTACTTCTAAAATAATTATGGTTATCTTGAAGACAATACGTCCCTGGGTGGGCTTGAACCACCAACCTTTCAGTTAACAGCCGAACGCTCTAACCGATTGCGCCACAGAGACATCTGTATTGCTAGGTTTAGGGGGCGTGGCTAAAAGTGTATGATTCCAACCCCTACAAAATAAAATAATGTCAAGCATAGCTAGGGTTACGTTTAAGCCACCACATCCCTGGGTGGGCTTTAACCACCAACCTTGCACCATAGAGACAGGTTTAGGGGGCGTGGCTACAATTGTATAATTCCAACCCCTACAAAATAAAACAATATCAAGGATAGCTAGAGTTACCTTGAAGCCATCACGTCCCTGGGTGGGCTTGAACCACCAACCTTTCGGTTGACAGCCGACTGCACCACAGAGACAGCTGTATTGGTAGTTGTAGGGGGCGTGGCTACAAGTGTATAACTCAAACCCCCTATAAAAAAAAACTACTTCTAGGATAACTAGGGATACCTTGCAGCCACCACACCCCTGGGTGGGCTTGAACCACCAACCTTTCGGTTAACAGCCGAACGCGCTAACCGATTGCGCCACAGAGACATCTGTATTGCTAGTTTTAGGGGGCGTGGCTAAAAGTGTATGATTCCAATCCCTACAAAATAAAATAATGTCAAGCATAGCTAGGGTTACGTTTAAGCCACCACATCCCTGGGTGGGCTTTAACCACCAACCTTGCACCATAGACACAGGTTTAGGGGGCATGGCTACAAGTGTATAATTCCAACCCCTACAAAATAAAACAATGTCAAGCATAGCTAGGGTTACGTTTAAGCCACCACATCCCTGGGTGGGCTTTAACCACCAACCTTGCACCATAGACACAGGTTTAGGGGGCGTGGCTACAAGTGTAGAATTCCAACCCCTACAAAATAAAACAATGTCAAGCATAGCTAGGGTTACCTTGAAGCCACCACGTCCCTGAGAGAGCTTGAACCACCAACCTTTCGGTTAACAGCCAAATGCGCTAACCAATTTGACAGCCGACTGCACCACAGAGACAGCTGTATTGGTAGTTGTAGGGGGCGTGGCTACAAGTGTATAACTCAAACCCCCTATAAAAAAAACTACTTCTAGGATAACTAGGGATACCTTGCAGCCACCACACCCCTGGGTGGGCTTGAACCACCAACCTTTCGGTTAACAGCCGAACGCGCTAACCGATTGCGCCACAGAGACATCTGTATTGCTAGTTTTAGGGGGCGTGGCTAAAAGTGTATGATTCCAACCCCTACAAAATAAAATAATGTCAAGCATAGCTAGGGTTACGTTTAAGCCACCACATCCCTGGGTGGGCTTTAACCACCAACCTTGCACCATAGACACAGGTTTAGGGGGCGTGGCTACAAGTGTATAATTCCAACCCCTACAAAATAAAACAATGTCAAGCATAGCTAGGGTTACCTTGAAGCCACCACGTCCCTGGGTGGGCTTGAACCACCAACCTTTCGGTTAACAGCCGAACGCGCTAACCGATTGCGCCACAGAGACATCTGTATTGCTAGTTTTAGGGGGCGTGGCTACAAGTGTATAATTCCAACCCCTACAAAATAAAAAAATGTCAAGCATAACTAGGGTTACCTTGAAACCACCACTTCCCTGGGAGGGCTTGAACCACCAACCTTTCGGTTAACAGCCGAACGCTCTAACCCATTGCGCCACAGAGATGTCTGTATTGCTAGTTTAAGGGGGCATGGCCAACCCCTACAAAATAAAGCAATATCAAGGATAGCTAGAGTTACGTTGAAGCCACCACGTCCCTGGGTGGGCTTTAACCACCAACCTTGCACCATAGAGACAGCTTTAGGGGGCGTGGCTACAAGTGTAGAATTCCAACCCCTACAAAGTAAAACAATGTCAAGCGTGGCTACAAGTGTATAAATCTAACCCGTTCAAAATAAAACTACTTCTAAAATAACTAGAGTTATCTTGAAGCCACCACATCCCTGGGTGGGCTTGAACAACCAACCTTTCGGTTAAATGCCGAACCCGCTAACCGATTGCGCCACAGAGACATCTGCATTGCTAGATTTAGGGGAGTGGCTACAATTGTATGATTCCAACCCCTACAAAATAAAAAAATGTCAAGCATAGCTGGTGTTGCCTTGAAGTCACCATGTCCCTGGGTGGGCTTGAAACACCAAACTTTCGGTTAACAGCCAACTGCACCACAGAGACAGCTGTATTGGTAGTTGTAGGGGGCGTGGCTACAAGTGTATAACTCAAACTCCCTATAAAATAAAACTACTTCTAGGATAACTAGGGTTACCTTGAAGCCACCACGTCCCTGGGTGGGCTTGAACCACCAACCTTTCGGTTAACAGCCAAATGCGCTAACCAATTGCGCCACAGAGACATCTGTATTGCTAGTTTTAGGGGCGTGGCTAAAAGTGTATGATTCCAACCCCTACAAAATAAAATAATGTCAAGCATAGCTAGGGTTACGTTTAAGCCACCACATCCCTGGGTGGGCTTTAACCACCAATCTTGCACCATAGAGACAGGTTTAGGGGGCGTGGCTACAATTGTATAATTCCAACCCCTACAAAATAAAACAATATCAAGGATAGCTAGAGTTACCTTGAAGCCATCACGTCCCTGGGTGGGCTTGAACCACCAACCTTTCGGTTAACAGCCGACTGCACCACAGAGACAACTGTATTGGTTGTTGTAGGGGGCGTGGCTACAAGTGTATAACTCAAACCCCCTATAAAATAAAACTACTTCTAGGATAACTAGGGAGAGACACAGAGACGTCTGTATTGCTAGTTTAAGGGGGCATGGCTCACCTTGCACCATAGAGATAGTTTTAGGCGGCATGGCTACAAGTGTATAATTCCAACCCCTACAAAATAAAGCAATATCAAGGATAGCTAGAGTTACCTTGAAGCCACCACGTTCCTGGGTGGGCTTGAACCACCAACCTTTCGGTTAACAGCCTACTGCACCTCCGAGACAGCTGTATTGGTAGTTGTAGGGGGCGTGGCTATAAGTGTATAACTCAAACCCTCTATAAAATAAAACTACTTCTAGTATAACTAGGGTTACATTGAAGCCAACACGTCCCTGGGTGGGCTTGAACCACCAACCTTTCGGTTAACAGCCGAACGCACTAACCTATTGCTCCACAGAGACATCTGTATTGCTAGTTTTAGGGGGCGTGGCTACAAGTGTATAGATCTAACCTGTTCAAAATAAAACTACTTCTAAAATAATTATGGTTATCTTGAAGACACTACGTCCCTGGGTGGGCTTGAACCACCAACCTTTCAGTTAACAGCCGAACGCTCTAACCGATTGCGCCACAGAGACATCTGTATTGCTAGGTTTAGGGGGCGTGGCTAAAAGTGTATGATTCCAACCCGTACAAAATAAAATAATGTCAAGCATAGCTAGGGTTACGTTTAAGCCACCACATCCCTGGGTGGGCTTTAACCACCAACCTTGCACCATAGAGACAGGTTTAGGGGGCGTGGCTACAATTGTATAATTCCAACCCCTACAAAATAAAACAATATCAAGGATAGCTAGAGTTACCTTGAAGCCATCACGTCCCTGGGTGGGGTTGAACCACCAACCTTTCGGTTGACAGCCGACTGCACCACAGAGACAGCTGTATTGGTAGTTGTAGGGGGCGTGGCTACAAGTGTATAACTCAAACCCCCTATAAAAAAAACTACTTCTAGGATAACTAGGGATACCTTGCAGCCACCACACCCCTGGGTGGGCTTGAACCACCAACCTTTCGGTTAACAGCCGAACGCACTAACCGATTGCGCCACAGAGACATCTGTATTGCTAGTTTTAGGGGGCGTGGCTAAAAGTGTATGATTCCAACCCCTACAAAATAAAATAATGTCAAGCATAGCTAGGGTTACGTTTAAGCCACCACATCCCTGGGTGGGCTTTAACCACCAACCTTGCACCATAGACACAGGTTTAGGGGGCGTGGCTACAAGTGTATAATTCCAACCCCTACAAAATAAAACAATGTCAAGCATAGCTAGGATTACCTTGAAGCCACCACGTCCCTGGGTGGGCTTGAACCACCAACCTTTCGGTTAACAGCCGAACGCGCTAACCGATTGCGCCACAGAGACATCTGTATTGCTAGTTTTAGGGGGCGTGGCTACAAGTGTATAATTCCAACCCCTACAAAATAAAAAAATGTCAAGCATAGCTAGGGTTACCTTGAAACCACCACGTCCCTGGGAAGGCTTGAACCACCAACCTTTCGATTAACAGCCGAACGTGCTAACCCATTGCGCCACAGTGACGTCTGTATTGCTAGTTTAAGGGGGCATGGCCAACCCCTACAAAATAAAGCAATATCAAGGATAGCTAGAGTTACCTTGAATCCACCACGTCCCTGGGTGGGCTTTAACCACCAACCTTGCACCATAGAGACAGCTTTAGGGGGCGTGGCTACAAGTGTAGAATTCCAACCCTTACAAAGTAAAACAATGTCAAGCGTGGCTACAAGTGTATAAATCTAACCCGTTCAAAATAAAACTACTTCTAAAATAACTAGAGTTATCTTGAAGCCACCACATCCCTGGGTGGGCTTGAACAACCAACCTTTCGGTTAAAAGCCGAACCCGCTAACCGATTGCGCCACAGAGACATCTGCATTGCTAGATTTAGGGGGCGTGGCTACAATTGTATGATTCCAACCCCTACAAAATAAAACAATGTAAAGGATAGCTAGAGTTACCTTGAAGCCACCACGTCCCTGGGTGGGCTTGAAACGCCAACCTTTCGGTTAACAGCCAACTGCACCACAGAGACAGCTGTATTGGTAGTTGTAGGGGGCGTGGCTACAAGTGTATAACTCAAACTCCCTATAAAATAAAACTACTTCTAGGATAACTAGGGTTATTTTGAAGCCACCACGTCCCTGGGTGGGCTTGAACCACCAACCTTTCGGTTAACAGACGAACGCGCTAACCGATTGCGCCTCAGAGACATCTGTATTGATAGTTTTAGGGGGCGTGGCAACAAGTGTATAATTCCAACCCCTACAAAATAAAACAATGTCAAGCATAGCTAGGGTTACCTTGAAGCCACCACGTCCCTGGGTGGGCTTGAACCACCAACCTTTCGGTTAACAGCCAAATGCGCTAACCGATTGCGCCACAGAGACATCTGTATTGCTAGTTTTAGGGGGTGTGGCTAAAAGTGTATGATTCCAACCCCTACAAAATAAAATAATGTCAAGCATAGCTAGGGTTACGTTTAAGCCACCACATCCCTGGGTGGGCTTTAACCACCAACCTTGCACTATAGACACAGGTTTAGGGGGCGTGGCTACAAGTGTAGAATTCCAACCCCTAAAAAATAAAAAAATGTCAAGCATAGCTGGGGTTGCGTTGAAGTCACCACGTCCCTGGGTGGGCTTGAAACACCAACCTTTCGGTTAACAGCCAACTGCACCACAGAGACAGATGTATTGGTAGTTGTAGGGGGCGTGGCTACAAGTGTATAACTCAAACTCCCTATAAAATAAAACTACTTCTAGGATAACCTTGAAGCCACCACGTCCCTGGGTGGGCTTGAACCACCAACCTTTCGGTTAACAGCCGAACGCGCTAACCTATTGCGCCACAGAGACATCTGTATTGCTAGTTTTAGGGGGCGTGGCTACAAGTGTATAATTCCAACCCCTACAAAATAAAACAATGTCAAGCATAGATAGGGTTACCTTGAGGCCACCACGTCCCTGGGTGGGCTTGACCCACCAACCTTTCCGTTAACAGCCGAACGCGCTAACCCATTGCGCCACAGAGACATCTATATTGCTAGTTTAAGGGGGCGTGGCCAACCTTGCACCATAGAGACAGTTTTAGGCAGCAATATCAAGGATAGCTAGCATTACCTTGAAGCCACCACGTCCCTGGGTGGGCTTTAACCACCAACCTTGCACCATAGAGACAGCTTTAGGGGGCGTGGCTACAAGTGTAGAATTCCAACGCCTACAAAGTAAAACAATGTCAAGCGTGGCTACAAGTGTATAAATCTAACCTGTTCAAAATAAAACTACTTCTAAAATAACTAGAGTTATCTTGAAGCCACTACGTCCCTGGGTGGGCTTGAACCACCAACCTTTCGGTTAACAGCCGATTGCACCACAGAGACAGCTGTATTGGTAGTTGTAGGGGGCGTGGCTACAAGTGTATAACTCAAACCCCCTATAAAATAAAACTACTTGTAGAATAACTAGGGTTACCTTGAAGCCACCACGTCCCTGGGTGGGCTTGAACCACCAACCTTTCGGTTAACAGCCAAACGCGCTAACCTATTGCGCCACAGAGACATCTGTATTGCTAGTTTTAGGGGGCGTGGCTACAAGTGTATAATTCCAACAATTACAAAATAAAACAATGTCAAGCATAGATAGGGTTACCTCGAGGCCACCACATCCCTGGGTGGGCTTGAACCACCAACCTTTCGGTTAACAGCCGAACACGCTAACCGATTGCGCCACAGAGACATCTGTGTTGCTAGTTTTAGGGGGCGTGGCTACAAGTGTATAATTCCAACCCCTACAAAATAAAAAAATGTCAAGCATAGCTAGGGTTACCTTGAAACCACCACTTCCCTGGGAGGGCTTGAATCACCAACCTTTCGGTTAACAGCCGAACGCGCTAACCCATTGCGCCACAGAGACGTCTGTATTGCTAGTTTAAGGGGGCATGGCCAACCTTGCACCATAGAGACAGTTTTAGGCGGCATGGCTAGAAGTGTATAATTCCAACCCCTACAAAATAAAGCAATATCAAGGATAGCTAGAGTTACCTTGAAGCCACCACGTTCCTGGGTGGGCTTGAACCACCAACCTTTCGGTTAACAGCCTACTGCACCTCCGAGACAGCTGTATTGGTAGTTGTAGGGGGCGTGGCTACAAGTGTATAACTCAAACCCTCTATAAAATAAAACTACTTCTAGTATAACTAGGGTTACATTGAAGCCAACACGTCCCTGGGTGGGCTTGAACCACCAACCTTTCGGTTAACAGCCGAACGCACTAACCTATTGCTCCACAGAGACATCTGTATTGCTAGTTTTAGGGGGCGTGGCTACAAGTGTATAGATCTAACCTGTTCAAAATAAAACTACTTCTAAAATAATTATGGTTATCTTGAAGACACTACGTCCCTGGGTGGGCTTGAACCACCAACCTTTCAGTTAACAGCCGAACGCTCTAACCGATTGCACCACAGAGACATCTGTATTGCTAGGTTTAGGGGGCGTGGCTAAAAGTGTATGATTCCAACCCGTACAAAATAAAATAATGTCAAGCATAGCTAGGGTTACGTTTAAGCCACCACATCCCTGGGTGGGCTTTAACCACCAACCTTGCACCATAGAGACAGGTTTAGGGGGCGTGGCTACAATTGAACGCGCTAACCGATTGCGCCACAGAGACATCTGTATTGCTAGTTTTAGGGGGCGTGGCTACAAGTGTATAATTCCAACCCCTACAAAATAAAAAAATGTCAAGCATAGCTAGGGTTACCTTGAAACCACCACGTCCCTGGGAAGGCTTGAACCACCAACCTTTCGGTTAACAGCCGAACGCGCTAACCCATTGCGCCACAGTGACGTCTGTATTGCTAGTTTAAGGGGGCATGGCCAACCCCTACAAAATAAAGCAATATCAAGGATAGCTAGAGTTACCTTGAATCCACCACGTCCCTGGGTGGGCTTTAACCACCAACCTTGCACCATAGAGACAGCTTTAGGGGGCGTGGCTACAAGTGTAGAATTCCAACCCTTACAAAGTAAAACAATGTCAAGCGTGGCTACAAGTGTATAAATCTAACCCGTTCAAAATAAAACTACTTCTAAAATAACTAGAGTTATCTTGAAGCCACCACATCCCTGGGTGGGCTTGAACAACCAACCTTTCGGTTAAAAGCCGAACCCGCTAACCGATTGCGCCACAGAGACATCTGCATTGCTAGATTTAGGGGGCGTGGCTACAATTGTATGATTCCAACCCCTACAAAATAAAACAATGTAAAGGATAGCTAGAGTTACCTTGAAGCCACCACGTCCCTGGGTGGGCTTGAAACGCCAACCTTTCGGTTAACAGCCAACTGCACCACAGAGACAGCTGTATTGGTAGTTGTAGGGGGCGTGGCTACAAGTGTATAACTCAAACTCCCTATAAAATAAAACTACTTCTAGGATAACTAGGGTTATCTTGAAGCCACCACGTCCCTGGGTGGGCTTGAACCACCAACCTTTCGGTTAACAGACGAACGCGCTAACCGATTGCGCCTCAGAGACATCTGTATTGATAGTTTTAGGGGGCGTGGCAACAAGTGTATAATTCCAACCCCTACAAAATAAAACAATGTCAAGCATAGCTAGGGTTACCTTGAAGCCACCACGTCCCTGGGTGGGCTTGAACCACCAACCTTTCGGTTAACAGCCAAATGCGCTAACCGATTGCGCCACAGAGACATCTGTATTGCTAGGTTTAGGGGGTGTGGCTAAAAGTGTATGATTCCAACCCCTACAAAATAAAATAATGTCAAGCATAGCTAGGGTTACGTTTAAGCCACCACATCCCTGGGTGGGCTTTAACCACCAACCTTGCACCATAGACACAGGTTTAGGGGGCGTGGCTACAAGTGTAGAATTCCAACCCCTAAAAAATAAAAAAATGTCAAGCATAGCTGGGGTTGCGTTGAAGTCACCACGTCCCTGGGTGGGCTTGAAACACCAACCTTTCGGTTAACAGCCAACTGCACCACAGAGACAGCTGTATTGGTAGTTGTAGGGGGCGTGGCTACAAGTGTATAACTCAAACTCCCTATAAAATAAAACTACTTCTAGGATAACCTTGAAGCCACCACGTCCCTGGGTGGGCTTGAACCACCAACCTTTCGGTTAACAGCCGAACGCGCTAACCTATTGCGCCACAGAGACATCTGTATTGCTAGTTTTAGGGGGCGTGGCTACAAGTGTATAATTCCAACCCCTACAAAATAAAACAATGTCAAGCATAGATAGGGTTACCTTGAGGTCACCACGTCCCTGGGTGGGCTTGACCCACCAACCTTTCGGTTAACAGCCGAACGCGCTAACCCATTGCGCCACAGAGACATCTATATTGCTAGTTTAAGGGGGCGTGGCCAACCTTGCACCATAGAGACAGTTTTAGGCAGCATGGCTACAAGTGTACAATTCCAACCCCTACAAAATAAAAAAATGTCAAGCATAGCTAGGGTTACCTTGAAACCACCACGTCCCTGGGAGGGCTTGAACCACCAACCTTTCGGTTAACAGCCGAACGCTCTAACCCATTGCGCCACAGAGATGTCTGTATTGCTAGTTTAAGGGGGCATGGCCAACCCCTACAAAATAAAACAATATCAAGGATAGCTAGAGTTACGTTGAAGCCACCACGTCCCTGGGTGGGCTTTAACCACCAACCTTGCACCATAGAGACAGCTTTAGGGGGCGTGGCTACAAGTGTAGAATTCCAACCCCTACAAAGTAAAACAATGTCAAGCGTGGCTACAAGTGTATAAATCTAACCCGTTCAAAATAAAACTACTTCTAAAATAACTAGAGTTATCTTGAAGCCACCACATCCCTGGGTGGGCTTGAACAACCAACCTTTCGGTTAAAAGCCGAACCCGCTAACCGATTGCGCCACAGAGACATCTGCATTGCTAGATTTAGGGGGAGTGGCTACAATTGTATGATTCCAACCCCTACAAAATAAAACAATGTAAAGGATAGCTAGAGTTACCTTGAAGCCACCACGTCCCTGGGTGGGCTTGAAACACAAAACTTTCGGTTAACAGCCAACTGCACCACAGAGACAGCTGTATTGGTTGTTGTAGGGGGCGTGGCTACAAGTGTATAACTCAAACTCCCTATAAAATAAAACTACTTCTAGGATAACTAGGGTTATCTTGAAGCCACCACGTCCCTGGGTGGGCTTGAACCACCAACCTTTCGGTTAACAGACGAACGCTCTAACCAATTGCGCCACAGAGACATCTGTATTGATAGTTTTAGGGGGCGTGGCAACAAGTGTATAATTCCAACCCCTACAAAATAAAACAATGTCAAGCATAGCTAGGGTTACCTTGAAGCCACCACGTCCCTGGGTGGGCTTGAACCACCAACCTTTCAGTTAACAGCCAAATGCTCTAACCGATTGCGCCACAGAGACATCTGTATTGCTAGTTTTAGGGGGTGTGGCTAAAAGTGTATGATTCCAACCCCTACAAAATAAAATAATGTCAAGCATAGCTAGGGTTACGTTTAAGCCACCACATCCCTGGGTGGGCTTTAACCACCAACCTTGCACCATAGACACAGGTTTAGGGGGCGTGGCTACAAGTGTAGAATTCCAACCCCTAAAAAATAAAAAAATGTCAAGCATAGCTGGGGTTGCCTTGAAGTCACCACGTCCCTGGGTGGGCTTGAAACACCAACCTTTCGGTTAACAACCAACTGCACCACAGAGACAGCTGTATTGGTAGTTGTTGGGGGCGTGGCTACAAGTGTATAACTCAAACCCTCTATAAAATAAAACTACTTCTAGTATAACTAGGGTTACATTGAAGCCAACACGTCCCTGGGTGGGCTTGAACCACCAACCTTTCGGTTAACAGCCGAACGCACTAACCTATTGCTCCACAGAGACATCTGTATTGCTAGTTTTAGGGGGCGTGGCTACAAGTGTATAGATCTAACCTGTTCAAAATAAAACTACTTCTAAAATAATTATGGTTATCTTGAAGACACTACGTCCCTGGGTGGGCTTGAACCACCAACCTTTCAGTTAACAGCCGAACGCTCTAACCGATTGCACCACAGAGACATCTGTATTGCTAGGTTTAGGGGGCGTGGCTAAAAGTGTATGATTCTAACCCCTACAAAATAAAAAAATGTCAAGCATAGCTAGGGTTACCTTGAAACCACCACGTCCCTGGGAGGGCTTGAACCACCAACCTTTCGGTTAACAGCCCAACGCGCTATCCCATTGCGCCACAGAGACGTCTGTATTGGTAGTTTAAGGGGGCATGGCCAACCCCTACAAAATAAAGCAATATCAAGGATAACTAGAGTTACCTTGAAGCCACCACGTCCCTGGGTGGGCTTTAACCACCAACCTTGCACCATAGAGACAGCTTTAGGGGGCGTGGCTACAAGTGTAGAATTCCAACCCCTACAAAGTAAAACAATGTCAAGCGTGGCTACAAGTGTATAAATCTAACCCGTTCAAAATAAAACTACTTCTAAAATAACTAGAGTTATCTTGAAGCCACCACATCCCTGGGTGGGCTTGAACAACCAACCTTTCGGTTAAAAGCCGAACCCGCTAACCGATTGCGCCACAGAGACATCTGCATTGCTAGATTTAGGGGGCGTGGCTACAATTGTATGATTCCAACCCCTACAAAATAAAACAATGTAAAGGATAGCTAGAGTTACCTTGAAGCCACCACGTCCCTGGGTGGGCTTGAAACACCAACCTTTCGGTTAACAGCCAACTGCACCACAGAGACAGCTGTATTGGTAGTTGTAGGGGGCGTGGCTACAAGTGTATAACTCAAACTCCCTATAAAATAAAACTACTTCTAGGATAACTAGGGTTATCTTGAAGCCACCACGTCCCTGGGTGGGCTTGAACCACCAACCTTTCGGTTAACAGACGAACGCGCTAACCGATTGCGCCTCAGAGACATCTGTATTGATAGTTTTAGGGGGCGTGGCAACAAGTGTATAATTCCAACCCCTACAAAATAAAACAATGTCAAGCATAGCTAGGGTTACCTTGAAGCCACCACGTACCTGGGTGGGCTTGAACCACCAACCTTTCGGTTAACAGCCAAATGCTCTAACCGATTGCGCCACAGAGACATCTGTATTGCTAGTTTTAGGGGGTGTGGCTAAAAGTGTATGATTCCAACCCCTACAAAATAAAATAATGTCAAGCATAGCTAGGGTTACGTTTAAGCCACCACATCCCTGGGTGGGCTTTAACCACCAACCTTGCACCATAGACACAGGTTTAGGGGGCGTGGCTACAAGTGTAGAATTCCAACCCCTAAAAAATAAAAAAATGTCAAGCATAGCTGGGGTTGCGTTGAAGTCACCACGTAACTGGGTGGGCTTGAAACACCAACCTTTCGGTTAACAGCCAACTGCACCACAGAGACAGCTGTATTGGTAGTTGTAGGGGGCGTGGCTACAAGTGTATAACTCAAACTCCCTATAAAATAAAACTACTTCTAGGATAACCTTGAAGCCACCACGTCCCTGGGTGGGCTTGAACCACCAACCTTTCGGTTAACAGCCGAACGCGCTAACCTATTGCGCCACAGAGACATCTGTATTGCTAGTTTTAGGGGGCGTGGCTACAAGTGTATAATTCCAACCCCTACAAAATAAAACAATGTCAAGCATAGATAGGGTTACCTTGAGGCCACCACGTCCCTGGGTGGGCTTGACCCACCAACCTTTCGGTTAACAGCCGAACGCGCTAACCCATTGCGCCACAGAGACATCTATATTGCTAGTTTAAGGGGGCGTGGCCAACCTTGCACCATAGAGACAGTTTTAGGCAGCATGGCTACAAGTGTACAATTCCAACCCCTACAAAATAAAAAAATGTCAAGCATAGCTAGGGTTACCTTGAAACCACCACGTCCCTGGGAGGGCTTGAACCACCAACCTTTCGGTTAACAGCCGAACGCTCTAACCCATTGCGCCACAGAGATGTCTGTATTGCTAGTTTAAGGGGGCATGGCCAACCCCTACAAAATAAAGCAATATCAAGGATAGCTAGAGTTACGTTGAAGCCACCACGTCCCTGGGTGGGCTTTAACCACCAACCTTGCACCATAGAGACAGCTTTAGGGGGCGTGGCTACAAGTGTATAATTCCAACCCCTACAAAATAAAAAAATGTCAAGCATAGCTAGGGTTACCTTGAAACCACCACTTCCCTGGGAGGGCTTGAATCACCAACCTTTCGGTTAACAGCCGAACGCGCTAACCCATTGCGCCACAGAGACGTCTGTATTGCTAGTTTAAGGGGGCATGGCCAACCTTGCACCATAGAGACAGTTTTAGGCGGCATGGCTAGAAGTGTATAATTCCAACCCCTACAAAATAAAGCAATATCAAGGATAGCTAGAGTTACCTTGAAGCCACCACGTTCCTGGGTGGGCTTGAACCACCAACCTTTCGGTTAACAGCCTACTGCACCTCCGAGACAGCTGTATTGGTAGTTGTAGGGGGCGTGGCTACAAGTGTATAACTCAAACCCTCTATAAAATAAAAGTACTTCTAGTATAACTAGGGTTACATTGAAGCCAACACGTCCCTGGGTGGGCTTGAACCACCAACCTTTCGGTTAACAGCCGAACGCACTAACCTATTGCTCCACAGAGACATCTGTATTGCTAGTTTTAGGGGGCGTGGCTACCAGTGTATAGATCTAACCTGTTCAAAATAAAACTACTTCTAAAATAATTATGGTTATCTTGAAGACACTACGTCCCTGGGTGGGCTTGAACCACCAACCTTTCGGTTAACAGCCGAACGCACTAACCTATTGCTCCACAGAGACATCTGTATTGCTACTTATAGGGGGCGTGGCTAAAAGTGTATGATTCCAACCCCTACAAAATAAAATAATGTCAAGCATAGCTAGGGTTACGTTTAAGCCACCACATCCCTGGGTGGGCTTTAACCACCAACCTTGCACCATAGACACAGGTTTAGGGGGCGTGGCTACAAGTGTATAATTCCAACCCCTACAAAATAAAACAATGTCAAGCATAGCTGGGGTTGCCTTGAAGTCACCACGTCCCTGGGTGGGCTTGAAACACCAACCTTTCGGTTAACAGCCAACTGCACCACAGAGACAGCTGTATTGGTAGTTGTAGGGGGCGTGGCTACAAGTGTATAACTCAAACTCCCTATAAAATAAAACTACTTCTAGGATAACCTTGAAGCCACCACGTCCCTGGGTGGGCTTGAACCACCAACCTTTCGGTTAACAGCCGAACGCGCTAACCGATTGCGCCACAGAGACATCTGTATTGCTAGTTTTAGGGGGCGTGGCTACAAGTGTATAATTCCAACCCCTACAAAATAAAAAAATGTCAAGCATAGCTAGGGTTACCTTGAAACCACCACGTCCCTGGGAGGGCTTGAACCACCAACCTTTCAGTTAACAGCCGAACGCGCTAAGCCATTGCGCCACAGAGACGTCTGTATTGCTAGTTTAAGGGGGCATGGCCAACCCCTACAAAATAAAGCAATATCAAGGATAGCTAGAGTTACCTTGAATCCACCACGTCCCTGGGTGGGCTTTAACCACCAACCTTGCACCATAGAGACAGCTTTACGGGGCGTGGCTACAAGTGTAGAATTCCAACCCCTACAAAGTAAAACAATGTCAAGCGTGGCTACAAGTGTATAAATCTAACCCTTTCAAAATAAAACTACTTCTAAAATAACTAGAGTTATCTTGAAGCCACCACATCCCTGGGTGGGCTTGAACAACCAACCTTTCGGTTAAAAGCCGAACCCGCTAACCGATTGCGCCACAGAGTCATCTGCATTGCTAGATTTAGGGGGCGTGGCTACAAGTGTATGATTCCAACACCTACAAAATAAAATAATGTCAAGCATAGCTAGGGTTACGTTTAAGCCACCACGTCCCTCGGTGGGCTTGAAACGCCAACCTTTCGGTTAACAGCCAACTGCACCACAGAGACAGCTGTATTGGTAGTTGTAGGGGGCGTGGCTACAAGTGTATGATTCCAACACCTACAAAATAAAATAATGTCAAGCATAGCTAGGGTTACGTTTAAGCCACCACATCCCTGGGTGGGCTTTAACCACCAACCTTGCACTATAGACACAGGTTTAGGGGGCGTGGCTACAAGTGTAGAATTCCAACCCCTAAAAAATAAAAAAATGTCAAGCATAGCTGGGGTTGCGTTGAAGTCACCACGTCCCTGGGTGGGCTTGAAACACCAACCTTTCGGTTAACAGCCAACTGCACCACAGAGACAGCTGTATTGGTAGTTGTAGGGGGCGTGGCTACAAGTGTATAACTCAAACTCCCTATAAAATAAAACTACTTCTAGGATAACCTTGAAGCCACCACGTCCCTGGGTGGGCTTGAACCACCAACCTTTCGGTTAACAGCCGAACGCGCTAACCTATTGCGCCACAGAGACATCTGTATTGCTAGTTGTAGGGGGCGTGGCTACAAGTGTATAATTCCAACCCCTACAAAATAAAACAATGTCAAGCATAGATAGGGTTACCTTGAGGCCACCACGTCCCTGGGTGGGCTTGACCCACCAACCTTTCGGTTAACAGCCGAACGCGCTAACCCATTGCGCCACAGAGACATCTATATTGCTAGTTTAAGGGGGCGTGGCCAACCTTGCACCATAGAGACAGTTTTAGGCAGCATGGCTACAAGTGTACAATTCCAACCCCTACAAAATAAAAAAATGTCAAGCATTGCTAGGGTTACCTTGAAACCACCACTTCCCTGGGAGGGCTTGAACCACCAACCTTTCGGTTAACAGCCGAACGCTCTAACCCATTGCGCCACAGAGATGTCTGTATTGCTAGTTTAAGGGGGCATGGCCAACCCCTACAAAATAAAGCAATATCAAGGATAGCTAGAGTTACGTTGAAGCCACCACGTCCCTGGGTGGGCTTTAACCACCAACCTTGCACCATAGAGACAGCTTTAGGGGGCGTGGCTACAAGTGTAGAATTCCAACCCCTACAAAGTAAAACAATGTCAAGCGTGGCTACAAGTGTATAAATCTAACCCGTTCAAAATAAAACTACTTCTAAAATAACTAGAGTTATCTTGAAGCCACCACATCCCTGGGTGGGCTTGAACAACCAACCTTTCGGTTAAAAGCCGAACCCGCTAACCGATTGCGCCACAGAGACATCTGCATTGCTAGATTTAGGGGGAGTGGCTACAATTGTATGATTCCAACCCCTACAAAATAAAAAAATGTCAAGCATAGCTGGTGTTGCCTTGAAGTCACAATGTCCCTGGGTGGGCTTGAAACACCAAACTTTCGGTTAACAGCCAACTGCACCACAGAGACAGCTGTATTGGTAGTTGTAGGGGGCGTGGCTACAAGTGTATAACTCAAACTCCCTATAAAATAAAACTACTTCTAGGATAACTAGGGTTACCTTGAAGCCACCACGTCCCTGGGTGGGCTTGAACCACCAACCTTTCGGTTAACAGCCAAATGCGCTAACCGATTGCGCCACAGAGACATCTGTATTGCTAGTTTTAGGGGCGTGGCTAAAAGTGTATGATTCCAACCCCTACAAAATAAAATAATGTCAAGCATAGCTAGGGTTACGTTTAAGCCACCACATCCCTGGGTGGGCTTTAACCACCAATCTTGCACCATAGAGACAGGTTTAGGGGGCGTGGCTACAATTGTATAATTCCAACCCCTACAAAATAAAACAATATCAAGGATAGCTAGAGTTACCTTGAAGCCATCACGTCCCTGGGTGGGCTTGAACCACCAACCTTTCGGTTAACAGCCGACTGCACCACAGAGACAGCTGTATTGGTTGTTGTAGGGGGCGTGGCTACAAGTGTATAACTCAAACCCCCTATAAAATAAAACTACTTCTAGGATAACTAGGGAGAGACACAGAGACGTCTGTATTGCTAGTTTAAGGGGGCATGGCTCACCTTGCACCATAGAGATAGTTTTAGGCGGCATGGCTACAAGTGTATAATTCCAACCCCTACAAAATAAAGCAATATCAAGGATAGCTAGAGTTACCTTGAAGCCACCACGTTCCTGGGTGGGCTTGAACCACCAACCTTTCGGTTAACAGCCTACTGCACCTCCGAGACAGCTGTATTGGTAGTTGTAGGGGGCGTGGCTACAAGTGTATAACTCAAACCCTCTATAAAATAAAACTACTTCTAGTATAACTAGGGTTACATTGAAGCCAAAACATCCCGTGGGGTGCTTGAACCACCAACCTTTCGGTTAACAGCCGAACGCGCTAACCTATTGCTCCACAGAGACATATGTATTGCTAGTTTTAGGGGGCGTGGCTACAAGTGTATAAATCTAACCTGTTCAAAATAAAACTACTTCTAAAATAACTAGGGTTATCTTGAAGCCAGCACGTCCCTGGGTGGGCTTGAACCACCAACCTTTCAGTTAACAGCCGAACGCGCTAACCTATTGCGCCACAGAGACATCTGTATTGCTAGTTTAAGGGGGCATGGCCAACCTTTCACCATAGAGACAGTTTTAGGCGGCATGGCTACAAGTGTATAATTCCAACCCCTACAAAATAAAGCAATATCAAGGATAGCTAGCGTTACCTTGAAGCCACCACGTCCCTGGGTGGGCTTTAACCACCAACCTTGCACCATAGAGACAGCTTTAGGGGGCGTGGCTACAAGTGTAGAATTCCAACGCCTACAAAGTAAAACAATGTCAAGCGTGGCTACAAGTGTATAAATCTAACCCGTTCAAAATAAAACTACTTCTAAAATAACTAGAGTTATCTTGAAGCCACCACGTCCCTGGGTGGGCTTGAACCACCAACCTTTCGGTTAACAGCCTACTGCACCTCCGAGACAGTTGTATTGGTAGTTGTAGGGGGCGTGGCTACAAGTGTATAAATCTAACCTGTTCAAAATAAAACTACTTCTAAAATAACTAGGGTTATCTTGAAGCCACTACGTCCCTGGGTGGGCTTGAACCACCAACCTTTCGGTTAACAGCCGATTGCACCACAGAGACAGCTGTATTGGTAGTTGTAGGGGGCGTGGCTACAAGTGTATAACTCAAACCCCCTATAAAATAAAACTACTTGTAGAATAACTAGGGTTACCTTGAAGCCACCACGTCCCTGAGTGGGCTTGAACCACCAACCTTTCGGTTAACAGCCAAACGCGCTAACCTATTGCGCCACAGAGACATCTGTATTGCTAGTTTTAGGGGGCATGGCTACAAGTGTATAATTCCAACAATTACAAAATAAAACAATGTCAAGCATAGATAGGGTTACCTCGAGGCCACCACATCCCTGGGTGGGCTTGAACCACAAACCTTTTGGTTAACAGCCGAACACGCTAACCGATTGCGCCACAGAGACATCTGTGTTGCTAGTTTTAGGGGGCGTGGCTACAAGTGTATAATTCCAACCCCTACAAAATAAAAAAATGTCAAGCATAGCTAGGGTTACCTTGAAACCACCACTTCCCTGGGAGGGCTTGAATCACCAACCTTTCGGTTAACAGCCGAACGCGCTAACCCATTGCGCCACAGAGACGTCTGTATTGCTAGTTTAAGGGGGCATGGCCAACCTTGCACCATAGAGACAGTTTTAGGCGGCATGGCTAGAAGTGTATAATTCCAACCCCTACAAAATAAAGCAATATCAAGGATAGCTAGAGTTACCTTGAAGCCACCACGTTCCTGGGTGGGCTTGAACCACCAACCTTTCGGTTAACAGCCTACTGCACCTCCGAGACAGCTGTATTGGTAGTTGTAGGGGGCGTGGCTAAGAGTGTATAACTCAAACCCTCTATAAAATAAAACTACTTCTAGTATAACTAGGGTTACATTGAAGCCAACACGTCCCTGGGTGGGCTTGAACCACCAACTTTTTGGTTAACAGCCGAACGCACTAACCTATTGCTCCACAGAGACATCTGTATTGCTAGTTTTAGGGGGCGTGGCTACAAGTGTATAGATCTAACCTGTTCAAAATAAAACTACTTCTAAAATAATTATGGTTATCTTGAAGACACTACGTCCCTGGGTGGGCTTGAACCACCAACCTTTCAGTTAACAGCCGAACGCTCTAACCGATTGCGCCACAGAGACATCTGTATTGCTAGGTTCAGGGGGCGTGGCTAAAAGTGTATGATTCCAACCCGTACAAAATAAAATAATGTCAAGCATAGCTAGGGTTACGTTTAAGCCACCACATCCCTGGGTGGGCTTTAACCACCAACCTTGCACCATAGAGACAGGTTTAGGGGGCGTGGCTACAATTGTATAATTCCAACCCCTACAAAATAAAACAATATCAAGGATAGCTAGAGTTACCTTGAAGCCATCACGTCCCTGGGTGGGGTTGAACCACCAACCTTTCGGTTAACAGCCGAACGCGCTAACCGATTGCGCCACAGAGACATCTGTATTGCTAGTTTTAGGGGGCGTGGCTACAAGTGTATAATTCCAACCCCTACAAAATAAAAAAATGTCAAGCATAGCTAGGGTTACCTTGAAACCACCACGTCCCTGGGAAGGCTTGAACCACCAACCTTTCGGTTAACAGCCGAACGCGCTAACCCATTGCGCCACAGTGACGTCTGTATTGCTAGTTTAAGGGGGCATGGCCAACCCCTACAAAATAAAGCAATATCAAGGATAGCTAGAGTTACCTTGAATCCACCACGTCCCTGGGTGGGCTTTAACCACCAACCTTGCACCATAGAGACAGCTTTAGGGGGCGTGGCTACAAGTGTAGAATTCCAACCCTTACAAAGTAAAACAATGTCAAGCGTGGCTACAAGTGTATAAATCTAACCCGTTCAAAATAAAACTACTTCTAAAATAACTAGAGTTATCTTGAAGCCACCACATCCCTGGGTGGGCTTGAACAACCAACCTTTCGGTTAAAAGCCGAACCCGCTAACCGATTGCGCCACAGAGACATCTGCATTGCTAGATTTAGGGGGCGTGGCTACAATTGTATGATTCCAACCCCTACAAAATAAAACAATGTAAAGGATAGCTAGAGTTACCTTGAAGCCACCACGTCCCTGGGTGGGCTTGAAACGCCAACCTTTCGGTTAACAGCCAACTGCACCACAGAGACAGCTGTATTGGTAGTTGTAGGGGGCGTGGCTACAAGTGTATAACTCAAACTCCCTATAAAATAAAACTACTTCTAGGATAACTAGGGTTATCTTGAAGCCACCAACCTTTCGGTTAACAGACGAACGCGCTAACCGATTGCGCCTCAGAGACATCTGTATTGATAGTTTTAGGGGGCGTGGCAACAAGTGTATAATTCCAACCCCTACAAAATAAAACAATGTCAAGCATAGCTAGGGTTACCTTGAAGCCCCCACTTCCCTGGGTGGGCTTGAACCACCAACCTTTCGGTTAACAGCCAAATGCGCTAACCGATTGCGCCACAGAGACATCTGTATTGCTAGTTTTAGGGGGTGTGGCTAAAAGTGTATGATTCCAACCCCTACAAAATAAAATAATGTCAAGCATAGCTAGGGTTACGTTTAAGCCACCACATCCCTGGGTGGGCTTGAAACACCAACCTTTCGGTTAACAGCCAACTGCACCACAGAGACAGCTGTATTGGTAGTTGTAGGGGGCGTGGCTACAAGTGTATAACTCAAACTCCCTATAAAATAAAACTACTTCTAGGATAGCTAGAGTTATCTTGAAGCCACCACATCCCTGGGTGGGCTTGAACAACCAACCTTTCGGTTAAAAGCCGAACCCGCTAACCGATTGCGCCTCAGAGACATCTGCATTGCTAGTTTTAGGGGGTGTGGCTAAAAGTGTATGATTCCAACCCCTACAAAATAAAATAATGTCAAGCATAGCTAGGGTTACGTTTAAGCCACCACATCCCTGGGTGGGCTTTAACCACCAACCTTGCACTATAGACACAGGTTTAGGGGGCGTGGCTACAAGTGTAGAATTCCAACCCCTAAAAAATAAAAAAATGTCAAGCATAGCTGGGGTTGCGTTGAAGTCACCACGTCCCTGGGTGGGCTTGAAACACCAACCTTTCGGTTAACAGCCAACTGCACCACAGAGACAGATGTATTGGTAGTTGTAGGGGGCGTGGCTACAAGTGTATAACTCAAACTCCCTATAAAATAAAACTACTTCTAGGATAACCTTGAAGCCACCACGTCCCTGGGTGGGCTTGAACCACCAACCTTTCGGTTAACAGCCGAACGCGCTAACCTATTGCGCCACAGAGACATCTGTATTGCTAGTTTTAGGGGGCGTGGCTACAAGTGTATAATTCCAACCCCTACAAAATAAAACAATGTCAAGCATAGATAGGGTTACCTTGAGGCCACCACGTCCCTGGGTGGGCTTGACCCACCAACCTTTCCGTTAACAGCCGAACGCGCTAACCCATTGCGCCACAGAGACATCTATATTGCTAGTTTAAGGGGGCGTGGCCAACCTTGCACCATAGAGACAGTTTTAGGCAGCATGGCTACAAGTGTACAATTCCAACCCCTACAAAATAAAAAAATGTCAAGCATAGCTAGGGTTACCTTGAAACCACCACGTCCCTGGGAGGGCTTGAATCACCAACCTTTCGGTTAACAGCCGAACGCTCTAACCCATTGCGCCACAGAGATGTCTGTATTGCTAGTTTAAGGGGGCATGGCCAACCCCTACAAAATAAAGCAATATCAAGGATAGCTAGAGTTACGTTGAAGCCACCACGTCCCTGGGTGGGCTTTAACCACCAACCTTGCACCATAGAGACAGCTTTAGGGGGCGTGGCTACAAGTGTAGAATTCCAACCCCTACAAAGTAAAACAATGTCAAGCGTGGCTACAAGTGTATAAATCTAACCCGTTCAAAATAAAACTACTTCTAAAATAACTAGAGTTATCTTGAAGCCACCACATCCCTGGGTGGGCTTGAACAACCAACCTTTCGGTTAAAAGCCGAACCCGCTAACCGATTGCGCCACAGAGACATCTGCATTGCTAGATTTAGGGGGAGTGGCTACAATTGTATGATTCCAACCCCTACAAAATAAAAAAATGTCAAGCATAGCTGGTGTTGCCTTGAAGTCACCATGTCCCTGGGTGGGCTTGAAACACCAAACTTTCGGTTAACAGCCAACTGCACCACAGAGACAGCTGTATTGGTAGTTGTAGGGGGCGTGGCTACAAGTGTATAACTCAAACTCCCTATAAAATAAAACTACTTCTAGGATAACTAGGGTTACCTTGAAGCCACCACGTCCCTGGGTGGGCTTGAACCACCAACCTTTCGGTTAACAGCCAAATGCGCTAACCGATTGCGCCACAGAGACATCTGTATTGCTAGTTTTAGGGGCGTGGCTAAAAGTGTATGATTCCAACCCCTACAAAATAAAATAATGTCAAGCATAGCTAGGGTTACGTTTAAGCCACCACATCCCTGGGTGGGCTTTAACCACCAATCTTGCACCATAGAGACAGGTTTAGGGGGCGTGGCTACAATTGTATAATTCCAACCCCTACAAAATAAAACAATATCAAGGATAGCTAGAGTTACCTTGAAGCCATCACGTCCCTGGGTGGGCTTGAACCACCAACCTTTCGGTTAACAGCCGACTGCACCACAGAGACAGCTGTATTGGTTGTTGTAGGGGGCGTGGCTACAAGTGTATAACTCAAACCCCCTATAAAATAAAACTACTTCTAGGATAACTAGGGAGAGACACAGAGACGTCTGTATTGCTAGTTTAAGGGGGCATGGCTCACCTTGCACCATAGAGATAGTTTTAGGCGGCATGGCTACAAGTGTATAATTCCAACCCCTACAAAATAAAGCAATATCAAGGATAGCTAGAGTAACCTTGAAGCCACCACGTTCCTGGGTGGGCTTGAACCACCAACCTTTCGGTTAACAGCCTACTGCACCTCCGAGACAGCTGTATTGGTAGTTGTAGGGGGCGTGGCTACAAGTGTATAACTCAAACCCTCTATAAAATAAAACTACTTCTAGTATAACTAGGGTTACATTGAAGCCAAAACATCCCGTGGGGTGCTTGAACCACCAACCTTTCGGTTAACAGCCGAACGCGCTAACCTATTGCTCCACAGAGACATATGTATTGCTAGTTTTAGGGGGCGTGGCTACAAGTGTATAAATCTAACCTGTTCAAAATAAAACTACTTCTAAAATAACTAGGGTTATCTTGAAGCCAGCACGTCCCTGGGTGGGCTTGAACCACCAACCTTTCAGTTAACAGCCGAACGCGCTAACCTATTGCGCCACAGAGACATCTGTATTGCTAGTTTAAGGGGGCATGGCCAACCTTTCACCATAGAGACAGTTTTAGGCGGCATGGCTACAAGTGTATAATTCCAACCCCTACAAAATAAAGCAATATCAAGGATAGCTAGCGTTACCTTGAAGCCACCACGTCCCTGGGTGGGCTTTAACCACCAACCTTGCACCATAGAGACAGCTTTAGGGGGCGTGGCTGCAAGTGTAGAATTCCAACGCCTACAAAGTAAAACAATGTCAAGCGTGGCTACAAGTGTATAAATCTAACCCGTTCAAAATAAAACTACTTCTAAAATAACTAGAGTTATCTTGAAGCCACCACGTCCCTGGGTGGGCTTGAACCACCAACCTTTCGGTTAACAGCCTACTGCACCTCCGAGACAGTTGCATTGGTAGTTGTAGGGGGCGTGGCTACAAGTGTATAAATCTAACCTGTTCAAAATAAAACTACTTCTAAAATAACTAGGGTTATCTTGAAGCCACTACGTCCCTGGGTGGGCTTGAACCACCAACCTTTCGGTTAACAGCCGATTGCACCACAGAGACAGCTGTATTGGTAGTTGTAGGGGGCGTGGCTACAAGTGTATAACTCAAACCCCCTATAAAATAAAACTACTTGTAGAATAACTAGGGTTACCTTGAAGCCACCACGTCCCTGGCTGGGCTTGAACCACCAACCTTTCGGTTAACAGCCAAACGCGCTAACCGATTGCGCCACAGAGACATCTGTATTGCTAGTTTTAGGGGGCGTGGCTACAAGTGTATAGATCTAACCTGTTCAAAATAAAACTACTTCTAAAATAATTATGGTTATCTTGAAGACACTACGTCCCTGGGTGGGCTTGAACCACCAACCTTTCAGTTAACAGCCGAACGCTCTAACCAATTGCGCCACAGAGACATCTGTATTGCTAGGTTTAGGGGGCGTGGCTAAAAGTGTATGAGTCCAACCCCTACAAAATAAAATAATGTCAAGCATAGCTAGGGTTACGTTTAAGCCACCACATCCCTGGGTGGGCTTTAACCAACAACCTTGCACCATAGAGACAGGTTTAGGGGGCGTGGCTACTATTGTATAATTCCAACCCCTACAAAATAAAACAATATCAAGGATAGCTAGAGTTACCTTGAAGCCATCACGTCCCTGGGTGGGCTTGAACCACCAACCTTTCGGTTGACAGCCGACTGCACCACAGAGACAGCTGTATTGGTAGTTGTAGGGGGCGTGGCTACAAGTGTATAACTCAAACCCCCTATAAAAAAAACTACTTCTAGGATAACTAGGGATACCTTGCAGCCACCACACCCCTGGGTGGGCTTGAACCACCAACCTTTCGGTTAACAGCCTAACGCGCTAACCGATTGCGCCACAGAGACATCTGTATTGCTAGTTTTAGGGGGCGTGGCTAAAAGTGTATGATTCCAACCCCTACAAAATAAAATAATGTCAAGCATAGCTAGGGTTACGTTTAAGCAACCACATCCCTGGGTGGGCTTTAACCACCAACCTTGCACCATAGACACAGGTTTAGGGGGCGTGGCTACAAGTGTATAATTCCAACCCCTACAAAATAAAACAATGTCAAGCATAGCTAGGGTTACCTTGAAGCCACCACGTCCCTGGGTGGGCTTGAACCACCAACCTTTCGGTTAACAGCCGAACGCGCTAACCGATTGCGCCACAGAGACATCTGTATTGCTAGTTTTAGGGGGCGTGGCTACAAGTGTATAATTCCAACCCCTACAAAATAAAAAAATGTCAAGCATAGCTAGGGTTACCTTGAAACCACCACGTCCCTGGGAGGGCTTGAACCACCAACCTTTCGGTTAACAGCCGAACGCGCTAACCCATTGCGCCACAGAGACGTCTGTATTGCTAGTTTAAGGGGGCATGGCCAACCCCTACAAAATAAAGCAATATCAAGGATAGCTAGAGTTACCTTGAAGCCACCACGTCCCTGGGTGGGCTTTAACAACCAACCTTGCACCATAGAGACAGCTTTAGGGGGCGTGGCTACAAGTGTAGAATTCCAACCCCTACAAAGTAAAACAATGTCAAGCGTGGCTACAAGTGTATAAATCTAACCCGTTCAAAATAAAACTACTTCTAAAATAACTAGAGTTATCTTGAAGCCACCACATCCCTGGGTGGGCTTGAACAACCAACCTTTCGGGTAAAAGCCGAACCCGCTAACCGATTGCGCCACAGAGACATCTGCATTGCTAGATTTAGGGGGCGTGGCTACAATTGTATGATTCCAACCCCTACAAAATAAAACAATGTAAAGGATAGCTAGAGTTACCTTGAAGCCACCACGTCCCTGGGTGGGCTTGAAACACCAACCTTTCGGTTAACAGCCAACTGCACCACAGAGACAGCTGTATTGGTAGTTGTAGGGGGCGTGGCTACAAGTGTATAACTCAAACTCCCTATAAAATAAAACTACTTCTAGGATAACTAGGGTTATCTTGAAGCCACCACGTCCCTGGGTGGGCTTGAACCACCAACCTTTCGGTTAACAGACGATCGCGCTAACCGATTGCGCCTCAGAGACATCTGTATTGATAGTTTTAGGGGGCGTGGCAACAAGTGTATAATTCCAACCCCTACAAAATAAAACAATGTCAAGCATAGCTAGGGTTACCTTGAAGCCACCACGTCCGTGGGTGGGCTTGAACCACCAACCTTTCGGTTAACAGCCAAATGCGCTAACCGATTGCGCCACAGAGACATCTGTATTGCTAGTTTTAGGGGGTGTGGCTAAAAGTGTATGATTCCAACCCCTACAAAATAAAATAATGTCAAGCATAGCTAGGGTTACGTTTAAGCCACCACGTCCCTGGGTGGGCTTGAAACACCAACCTTTCGGTTAACAGCCAACTGCACCACAGAGACAGCTGTATTGGTAGTTGTAGGGGGCGTGGCTACAAGTGTATAACTCAAACTCCCTATAAAATAAAACTACTTCTAGGATAACCTTGAAGCCACCACGTCCCTGGGTGGGCTTGAACCACCAACCTTTCGGTTAACAGTCGAACGCGCTAACCTATTGCGCCACAGAGACATCTGTATTGCTAGTTTTAGGGGGCGTGGCTACAAGTGTATAATTCCAACCCCTACAAAATAAAACAATGTCAAGCATAGATAGGGTTACCTTGAGGCCACCACGTCCCTGGGTGGGCTTGACCCACCAACCTTTCGGTTAACAGCCGAACGCGCTAACCCATTGCGCCACAGAGACATCTATATTGCTAGTTTAAGGGGGCGTGGCCAACCTTGCACCATAGAGACAGTTTTAGGCAGCATGGCTACAAGTGTACAATTCCAACCCCTACAAAATAAAAAAATGTCAAGCATAGCTAGGGTTACCTTGAAACCACCACGTCCCTGGGAGGGCTTGAACCACCAACCTTTCGGTTAACAGCCGAACGCTCTAACCCATTGCGCCACAGAGATGTTTGTATTGCTAGTTTAAGGGGGCATGGCCAACCCCTACAAAATAAAGCAATATCAAGGATAGCTAGAGTTACGTTGAAGCCACCACGTCCCTGGGTGGGCTTTAACCACCAACCTTGCACCATAGAGACAGCTTTAGGGGGCGTGGCTACAAGTGTAGAATTCCAACCCCTACAAAGTAAAACAATGTCAAGCGTGGCTACAAGTGTATAAATCTAACCCGTTCAAAATAAAACTACTTCTAAAATAACTAGAGTTATCTTGAAGCCACCACATCCCTGGGTGGGCTTGAACAACCAACCTTTCGGTTAAAAGCCGAACCCGCTAACCGATTGCGCCACAGAGACATCTGCATTGCTAGATTTAGGGGGAGTGGCTACAATTGTATGATTCCAACCCCTACAAAATAAAACAATGTAAAGGATAGCTAGAGTTACCTTGAAGCCACCACGTCCCTGGGTGGGCTTGAAACACCAAACTTTCGGTTAACAGCCAACTGCACCACAGAGACAGCTGTATTGGTAGTTGTAGGGGGCGTGGCTACAAGTGTATAACTCAAACTCCCTATAAAATAAAACTACTTCTAGGATAACTAGGGTTATCTTGAAGCCACCACGTCCCTGGGTGGGCTTGAACCACCAACCTTTCGGTTAACAGACGAACGCTCTAACCGATTGCGCCACAGAGACATCTGTATTGATAGTTTTAGGGGGCGTGGCAACAAGTGTATAATTCCAACCCCTACAAAATAAAACAATGTCAAGCATAGCTAGGGTTACCTTGAAGCCACCACGTCCCTGGGTGGGCTTGAACCACCAACCTTTCGGTTAACAGCCAAATGCGCTAACCGATTGCGCCACAGAGACATCTGTATTGCTAGTTTTAGGGGGTGTGGCTAAAAGTGTATGATTCCAACCCCTACAAAATAAAATAATGTCAAGCATAGCTAGGGTTACGTTTAAGCCACCACATCCCTGGGTGGGCTTTAACCACCAACCTTGCACCATAGACACAGGTTTAGGGGGCGTGGCTACAAGTGTAGAATTCCAACCCCTAAAAAATAAAAAAATGTCAAGCATAGCTGGGGTTGCCTTGAAGTCACCACGTCCCTGGGTGGGCTTGAAACACCAACCTTTCGGTTAACAACCAACTGCACCACAGAGACAGCTGTATTGCTAGTTTAAGGGGGCATGGCCAACCTTGCACCATAGAGACAGTTTTAGGCGGCATGGCTACAAGTGTATAATTCCAACCCTCTATAAAATAAAACTACTTCTAGTATAACTAGGGTTACATTGAAGCCAACACGTCCCTGGGTGGGCTTGAACCACCAACCTTTCGGTTAACAGCCGAACACACTAACCTATTGCTCCACAGAGACATCTGTATTGCTAGTTTTAGGGGGCGTGGCTACAAGTGTATAGATCTAACCTGTTCAAAATAAAACTACTTCTAAAATAACTAGGGTTATCTTGAAGCCACTACGTCCCTGGGTGGGCTTGAACCTCCAACCTTTCGGTTAACAGCCGAACACGCTAACCGATTGCGCAACAGAGACATCTGTATTGCTAGTTTTAGGGGGCGTGGCTACAAGTGTATAATTCCAACCCCTACAAAATAAAGCAATATCAAGGATAGCTAGAGTTACCTTGAAGCCACCACGTCCCTGGGTGGGCTTGAACCACCAACCTTTCGGTTAACAAGGTTAACGCCACAGAGACGTCTGTATTGCTAGTTTAAGGGGGCATGGCCAACCTTGCACCATAGAGACAGTTTTAGGCGGCATGGCTACAAGTGTATAATTCCAACCCCTACAAAATAAAGCAATATCAAGGATAGCTAGAGTTACCTTGAAGCCACCACGTCCGGGTGGGCTTTAACCACCAACCTTGCACCATAGAGACAGCTTTAGGGGGCGTGGCTACAAGTGTAGAATTCCAACCCCTACAAAGTAAAACAATGTCAAGCGTGGCTACAAGTGTATAAATCTAACCCGTTCAAAATAAAACTACTTCTAAAATAACTAGAGTTACCTTGAAGCCACCACATCCCTGGGTGGGCTTGAACAACCAACCTTTCGGTTAAAAGCCGAACGCGCTAACCGATTGCGCCTCAGAGACATCTGCATTGCTAGATTTAGGGGGCGTGGCTACAAGTGTAGAATTCCAACCCCTACAAAATATATAAATATTGCTATATATAGTAGACATAATAATATGTCAGAGACATCTGTATTGCTAGTTTTAGGGGGCGTGGCTAAAAGTGTATGATTCCAACCCCTACAAAATAAAATAATGTCAAGCATAGCTAGGGTTACGTTTAAGCCACCACATCCCTGGGTGGGCTTTAACCACCAACCTTGCACTATAGACACAGGTTTAGGGGGCGTGGCTGCAAGTGTAGAATTCCAACCCCTAAAAAATAAAAAAATGTCAAGCATAGCTGGGGTTGCCTTGAAGTCACCACGTCCCTGGGTGGGCTTGAAACACCAACCTTTCGGTTAACAGCCAACTGCACCACAGAGACAGCTGTATTGGTAGTTGTAGGGGGCGTGGCTACAAGTGTATAACTCAAACTCCCTATAAAATAAAACTACTTCTAGGATAACCTTGAAGCCAGCACGTCCCTGGGTGGGCTTGAACCACCAACCTTTAGGTTAACAGCCGAACGCGCTAACCGATTGCGCCACAGAGACATCTGTATTGATAGTTTTAGGGGGCGTGGCAACAAGTGTATAATTCCAACCCCTACAAAATAAAACAATGCTAAAGCATAGCTAGGGTTACCTTGAAGCCACCACGTCCCTTGGTGGGCTTGAACCACCAACCTTTCGGTTACCAGCCAAATGCGCTAACCTATTGCGCCACAGAGACATCTGTATTGCTAGTTTTAGGGGGCGTGGCTAAAAGTGTATGATTCCAACCCCTACAAAATAAAATAATGTCAAGCATAGCTAGGGTTACGTTTAAGCCACCACATCCCTGGGTGGGCTTTAACCACCAACCTTGCACCATAGAGACAGGTTTAGGGGGCGTGGCTACAAGTGTAGAATTCCAACCCCTACAAAATAAAAAAATGTCAAGCATAGCTGGGGTTGCCTTGAAGTCACCACGTCCCTGGGTGGGCTTGAAACACCAACCTTTCGGTTAACAGCCAACTGCACCACAGAGACAGCTGTATTGGTAGTTGTAGGGGGCGTGGCTACAAGTGTATAACTCAAACTCCCTATAAAATGAAACTACTTCTAGGATAACTAGGGTTACCTTGAAGCCACCACGTCCCTGGGTGGGCTTGAACCACCAACCTTTCGGTTAACAGCCGAACGCGCTAACCGATTGCGCCACAGAGACATCTGTATTGCTAGTTTAAGGGGGCATGGCCAACCCCTACAAAATAAAGCAATATCAAGGATAGCTAGAGTTACCTTGAAGCCACCACGTCCCTGGGTGGGCTTTAACCACCAACCTTGCACCATAGAGACAGCTTTAGGGGGCGTGGCTACAAGTGTAGAATTCCAACCCCTACAAAGTAAAACAATGTCAAGCGTGGCTACAAGTGTATAAATCTAACCCGTTCAAAATAAAACTACTTCTAAAATAACTAGAGTTACCTTGAAGCCACCACATCCCTGGGTGGGCTTGAACAACCAACCTTTCGGTTAAAAGCCGAACGCGCTAACCTATTGCGCCACAGAGACATCTGCATTGCTAGATTTAGGGGGCATGGCTACAATTGTTTGATTCCAACCCCTACAAAATAAAACAATGTAAAGGAGAGCTAGGGTTACCTTGAAGCCAATACGTCCCTGGGTGGGTTTGAACCACCAACCTTTCGGTTAACAGCCAAATGCGCTAACCGATTGCGCCACAGAGACATCTGTATTGCTAGTTTTAGGGGGCGTGGCTACACGTGTATAATTCCAACTCCTACAAAATAAAGCAATATCAAGAATAGCTAGAGTTATCTTGAAGCCACCACGTTCCTGGGTGGACTTGAACAATCAACCCTTAGGTTTACAGCCGAACGCGTAAACCGATTGCACCACAGAGACATCTGTATTGCTAGATTTTGGGGGCGTGGCTAAAAGTGTTTAATTCCAACCCCTACAAAATAAAAAAATATCAAGGATAGCTAGAGTTAACCTTTCGGTTAACAGCCTACTGCACCTCCGAGACAGCTGTATTGGTAGTTGTAGGGGGCGTGGCTACAAGTGTATAACTCAAACCCTCTATAAAATAAAACTACTTTTAGTATAACTAGAGTTACATTGAAGCCAACACATCCCTGGGTGGGCTTGAACCACCAACCTTTCGGTTAACAGCCGAACGCGCTAACCTATTGCGCCACAGAGACGTCTGTATTGCTAGTTTAAGGGGGCATGGCCAACCTTGCACCATAGAGACAGTTTTAGGCGGCATGGCTACAAGTGTATAATTCCAACCCCTACAAAATAAAACAATGTCAAGCATAGCTAGGGTTACCTTGAATCCACCACTTCCCTGGGTGGGTTTGAACCACCAACCTTGCACCACAGAGACAGCTTTAAATGGGCGTGGCTACAAGTTTGTAACTCTAACCCGTTGAAAATAATAATACTTCTAAAATAAGTAGGGTTACCTTGAAGCCACCACATCCCTGGGTGGGCTTGAACCACCAACCTTTTGGTTAACAGCTGAACGCGCTAACCTATTGCGCCACAGAGACATCTGTGTTGCTAGTTTTAGGGGGCGTGGCTACAAGTGTGTAATTCTAACCACTGCAAAATATAAAATCACAGGTAGGTTAGCACTATTTTAATTTTCTTGTACTGTTAATTATATTTTAAATAAATTGCTCCAGACAGGTTATCAGACAGGCTCGAACCACAAACCTTTTTGGACGCGTGTGATCTAGACAACAATCAATCTTCTTCAACTGATTATTTTTACCTTATGAACAAATAGCGTCAAACTGATCTAATGAATAGATGTAGCAACTCGAACCACCATCCTTTCGGTTATCAGTCAACCACATCCCTGGGTGACCCGTGTCATTTAGCCAACAATTCCTGAGAATGTTTAGGATACCTAGGGTTACTTTCAAGTAACCTCATCCCTGTGAGGGCTCAAACCACCAACTGTTCTGAACCTGTGTGATTTAGCCAAAAATTAAATTTCTTCTACTGTTGATATTTTTTACTTTATGAAAAAATAGCTTCAAACAGATCTTATTATTAGAGGCAGCGACACAGAGACAGCCATACTGGTTGTTTAAAGGGGTGTGATTCACAATTGTAGAATATAAAATTGCAAAATATATGCAAAATACAAAATTACATGTAGGTTTGCTGTATTTTACTTTTCTCCTACTGTTGATTTTTTTTAGCTTATGCTTAGTTAAAAAAATAAAATAAATAAAAGCACACCAGTATTTAAAAGCAGATTCACAACAATTCTTTTTTTTTAATGTGTCAGTTAAGACAATTTGTAAATTTTAAGTTATTGAAAGATGAAAAGTTACAATTCTTTTCTTATTGCTCTCAGTTCCTCACAGGAACGAAAGCTGAAGAGTTTATCCATTTACAATAGGAAATTATTACCTCACTATTCTGGATAAAAGAAATCTGATTTCTTTATTTTTAAATTTGCTATCATATAGATTTGCTTATTCTTGTACAGATTTTTACATTTGTGATGCTTTGTCTTCATCTATTTAGGGGTTTCTACTTCTTACCCTGTGGAGAAAAAAAATGGAGTGACAGAGATTGAGGCACCACATAAATTGAAAGGTATAATCAACAATCATTATAGTTTTTTTATTGTTAAATGTGTTTTTACATTAATATTATGCAATATCCACCAACACGGACTCAATGTCCACATACAATAAATACAGTTTTCAGCCATATTTAAAGTTTTAATAAGAAAATTAGATAATAAAAAAACAGATATCAATTGGATAGGAAATGACATTCCTCCCCCATGACACAATTATTATTCATTGCCAACACTCTCTACAGATGTAGGAGGTAATGTGACTCTTATATATCAAGTGTTTGTATTGAAAAAAAAAAACACGTAGGTACAGCTGTTTTAATTTGGCACCAACCTTTGTCCATGGGTACCAAGCAACAACATGAAGAATTTAGGCAAAAACAACCTGAAATCAATGTCATCTAAGCTACACCCAACTTGAATGGAGAGAGGTAGGGCTACAATTTCTTAATTTAGAGCAAAGTAGTTTTAGAATAATAATAGTACAGTCAATGATATTAAAAAGTCAATTTCCTGTTAATACTTGTGCCTTCCTTTCTAACAGTAAATAATTCCTGTATTTGCTCGTCGCTAAGTCTGAACACAAGACTGTTTATGCTCCTCTAAAAGTTGACTCTTTTGCTGACAGGCAAACACACACACACAACATAGACAGCTTTAACATACAGAAACCTTCATATTAAACATTAAAACACCTTTTACTGCAACACTCAAAATTTTATTTCAGAATACCTTAAAAGCTTTATTATAAAATATAAATTGACTGGAGTTCATGGTTTTTACTTTCTTTATTTTAGTTTACCTACACATAACACTAAGGTGGTAACAGCTGATAAAGCTTATGGAGCTCATGGAGCATGAAGGTTCTTACTTTATTACAGGACTGTATTACAGGACTTGTCTTTTTTGGGTTTGTCCAGTAAGCTGAGCTGACACCCTATTTGTTATCAGTGCAGGCCTCCAATCTCATCCTACACAGCCCCCTGATCAGCAAGACTAAGTTTTTTATTTGTCCAGGGACGTCATCGGTTAATAAACATCACTTTAAAAATCATTGTTGACAAATTTTTGTGGTAATGTTGAGTCCAAAAAAAAGTGAGAGGTCAAAAATCTCTGCCTCTGCCTCCCAGTGAAACCAGCTCCCTTGGAGTTCAAACCAGCACAGCAGAACTGGCAGGAAGTGCCGCCCCCCGTCCGCTCACCCGTCACTCGAACCTTTACACGAGAGTAAGTGTTTGTGTATGCCGGTGAGTAGTGGTTCAGTGGTTTACTGCAACCTCTACAGAAATCTAGAGGACAAGTCAGTATTTAATGTTTAATATATTGAAGATTTAATTTGCATAATGTGAATAGAACTCATTATGTGTCTGCAACAACCAGTCACTTTTCTAATCTATTAATCTGCAGATTTTTATTAAGTTTTTAACCTATAAGTTTTTTAATTAGAATCTTTTATTTTTGAAATTTAGTGAAAATGTATTCTGTTTGTGATGTTTGTTTGTCAGTCCGTCCTGTCATCGCTCTGTCAGGCCGAGCTCTTCTCACAGTTCATCTCCTTCATCTGATTCCGATGACCTGGATGACAACTATGTCGCCATGACGACCTCCAACCTCAGCACTAGCGGAGGGGAGCAGGTACCTCATTCATTTTAAATGGGAGGGATGGGGAAAAGATTACAACCCACTCCTAATATAATGTACTCCGGAATGACTCCGACCCCCTCTATGACCTCAGTAGTAAACACAGAGTAGAATGATCAGCTTTCTGACAGTTTCAACTTAAAAACCAAGAAATTAAAACCTTGTAAAAGTAGAATTTCTGGCAGAGCTGCTGTATTTTATTGCATTAGACTGTACAGGAAACTACTACTCTCCTTTCGGCTTATCCCGTGAGTTCACAGTTCACAGTTTTTACGCCGGATGCCCTTCCTGACGCAACCCTCCCCAATTTCTACCGGGCTTGGACTGGCACTGCATCGCTGGGGAGGGGGAATGGGCTGTTAGGGGTTCAGGGTCTTGCCCAGGGACACTTCGACATATAGCCAGGGCCGGGGATCGAACCACTCACCCTGTGGTCCGTAAGCAACTGCCTTTTTAGACTGTACAGGAAAATGATGGTAATTTAAATTTGGTCTTTTAATTTTGAATCCATTTGCTGTTGACTGTCATTGTTCCTGAAGAGGAATGTGGTTTTGGGTGTGCCTACACTTGTTTTTTATTTCTCTGTAGCTCTTTGTGTGTCTTTGCAGAAGATCTAGGTAAAATTACTTGATTAAAGAACTGTTCTGCTCTGCCTTCTTTCCTCCCCTAGCACATGGCCTCTCTCATCTTGCATCTTTTCTTTTTTTGCTTTATTTTGTATTTTTTGCTCTGTTTCTTTTTCTATCTATTTAAGGTGAATCACTCTGTGTGTGTGTGTCTACAGTCTCTGAGACTCTTGTTGCACCGGGCTTCAGAAGGTGGCGTCAGCAGCCCATTGCTACGGCGAGCAAAAGGTGACAAACAGGTGGAGTACCTGGATCTTGACCTGCACACAGGGCGGTCGACACCAACACGACAAGTAAATCTGCTCTCTATCTTCCTTTGTCTTTCACACACATTACATGTTTTTCTAATTTATTATTTCACACTATGTAGCGCTGAATGGCTGTATTGTTTGTTCCTCATCAATATTTAGTATTTCGTCAATGGAGAGAGAAATAATTATTCAGATCAGAGTGTGAGTTTAGTCAGTAGAGGGAGACAAATCTACACTATCTCTTCCAGTGCTGTACCTCCTTCTGGAATCACGTCAATGCATGTCAGTGTGTATCAATATTATGCACTTGTTGTCTTTACAATCTGGACAATGTGTTTATAGGAATTATAATACGTATATCTCTTTTTTAACTGGTTATATAATCTTTTTACAATTTTCTGTTGAACTTGTTATTTCAGTAGATCAATTAATAAATCAATGCAGCAAGTGATGCATATATGTCTTATGTGTGTGTGTGTGTGTGTCTATGAATCCAGAAACGCTGCACGGCAGACAAGAGCCAAGCCAAAGCCGGTGAGGAGCGTCCACATGGTGAGCGTACACGGGTGGACTATGTCGTGGTGGACCCTAAAAGGACCAAAGCCCTAAGAAACACCAGGGAAGCATGGCATGATGGGAGGATGTCTACGGAGAAGGAGAAATGATATACACACACCCGCACACACACAGTTCAGAAATGACCTTTTAAACAGAAGTGAGGACGTTACGGAAAATACAGTTATTCCTCTTTTTTGCTTAAAAGCAGTAAATTACCCGCCACACAAGAAAAGCAACAAGCATTTTTAGGTAACCCTTTCTTTTAAAGTTCTTCTAAAATACCTGCCTGGTAAATGCATGGGAAAATTAAAGTATGTACTATATAATAAAAATGTGTAAGTAGAAATGCAAATGTAAATGCAGAGGAAAGAAAAGCTCCACTACAAGTACTTTGTAGCTGTGACCAGTTCAGGTTTTTGATATTTAACAGAATCGTGTACTTCCTTGGGAAGTATGTACAATAAGCTATTGCTCCTCGTCCTTTATTACTCATCAGTTGAAGATACTATTGTAATTACTCAAGGGAATTAATTTTGTTCCCGTCCTGCAGGGCATGGCACATGAAAAGAGGAAGTAATGTAGACTGACAGGCTGCGAGTACACATTACACATTACAAAATAAAACATGTCAGATATGGTAAGATCCTGGATAATACCTTAGAAACACACAAGGCTTCCTTTTACAGTCCAGTTCCATATGTACTTAGTAACTTGTAAAAACATCTGCAAAAATTTACCCAGTATTTAAAATGTACAATGACACTGTATGAAAACTTTTTCATGAGGGTTCATTACTACTTCATTACATACTGTAAGCATAAGGGAAAATGATTAACTTTTAATTATTAATGCTCTATTAATTGTTGCAGCCATAATCAATACCTATGCAAGAAAAAGTAAGATATTGTTTATTGGTGTTTCTTGCAATTTGTTACGTACTTTCCTAGGAAGTACATAAATCATCATCAGCTTAAACTGGTCACAGATATAAGATACTTGAGTTGATGAGTAAACGTCAGTGGTGAAAAGTAACAAAGTACAATTACTTTTTATATTTTTCTCATATCTGCGCTTTACGTCAATACATTTAATCGTGGCTTCTTAGACTTTTACTCTATACATCTAACAGCAAATATTTATACTCTTTACCCGACTACATTTCGAATGGAAGTTACATGTTGCAATCACATTACTTTCATAATAAATCACATTTCATAATAAACCACTTTTTCCATTTTTAAAAATGAAATAGAATCAGTAGAGAGACAGGTGAATTGTCAGTTTATCCTTGAATTGTCTTTTTTAAAACACTTCTTTGACATATTAGTCGTACTCAAAGTGAGCTTGAATGCAGTAATTTTATTCTTTGCTTCCTGAACTTGACATTGGTGTTGCCTACCAAATTACAGTGGGTTATTTTACTAGAGTACATTATTGTATGTTTTTTGTAATTTTAATTAAGTACAGTTTTTAAGTACTTCATCCACCACTCGTAAAAGTGAAGTTTTTTCTCAGTATTTCAGCTGTAGTTTTTCTGTATTTACCTCCCTTTTAAATGTTGTAAATAACTTGTACATACTATAAGTTTCCCATGTATTCACCAGGCAAATGCTGAGTACTTAGGTGACTGTAAAAGAAATTGTTTTTAGCTTTTATTTCTTTGAAATTGTTGTTCTTGGCTGACTTGTCAACACATGAGTGTAATATCATATTAATAAGATAGTCAAATTAGTGCTTTTTTGTGCCACTTAAATGAAAATGATCACTGATTTATTAGGTATAAATAATGCTCCTCAAATTTCCATATGGCTACAATTTTAGACCTTAGAGGTTAACTGATAAGGCTGGTGACTGGTTACTGTCAACAAATCTCATTAAACAACCAAAGGCATCGATCTCCAAAACAAATATATGGTTTTATATTGTGAAAATTACTTTTCAAAATCACTGAATCTGCCTTCAATATTACAGTATTACAGGGAAATGATCTATGTTAAGTGGTTAGACAACAAATTAAGGGTTTAAGGATGTTTTTTCTTTACCTGTAAAACGTATAATGCAAATTCATGCTGCTTACATAGAAGAGTCTGTTTGTTGACAATAACAGACAGCTGTGGCCATAGTAACCGCTAGTGTGGATTTAACCATATTGAAAGTGAAAGAAAGCAATGACTCAATTTGTTACAATGCAGATCCAGCATCTGTCAGAAGATGATTCAGCACCTATTAAACCTATTATTATTATTATTATTATTGTTAAAGAGCATTTCCCCATTCACGTGGCTAACGGTGAGACCATTAGAAAGTAAGTGTCAATAAGTTGATTTTCTCTTTTTTTGGCAACAATTGTAGCACTTCATTAGGCAAATTCAGTCATGTGAAGAAAAATGAATCTAGCACAGCTCAATTTGAATAATCAATTTGATTTTGATCAATTTGAGTTAGTGTAAAAGTTCGAGAATGCTGGGAAAAATCACATGTTCTGATGATTCACAAACCACAGCAATGTTATAAATGTAAACAAATGCTCATAAAATATCAATTAAATCTTTCCAAATGATGGATGATGGACATCACTCCTAGGATTCTAGTGTTTTCTTTTTTTGTTTGCTTGTTTGTATGTTTGTTTGTTTGTAGTTTTTACACAAAGTCATCTGAATCTGAGCAGAAAGCCCCACAAATGAGAGCTGAGGCAAATAAAATGCTTCAGCCGAAACACTGAGTTACTTCTATATAAGACTGTGCTCTACATATACAATATGCAGTGGTTACAAACCTGCATCAGGGGGAAACCCACCCCCCGATGCACCGAGCTCCTTGACCCTCTTGACCCTCTCTCTCTTGTCCTCTCACCCCGCAATCGTCACCACTGTATGTCATTAGCTCTGTGTGTTCTCTCCCATAGTTGTCTTTGTCCTTCTCTGTTTCTATAGTAACAGCTAGTGTGGATGCAATGACTCCATTTGTTACAATGCAGATCCAGCATCTGTCAGAAGTCACAATGATTCAGCACCTATTAAACCTATTATTATTGTTATTATTATTATTGTTAAAGAGCATTTCCCCATTCACTTGGCTCTAACGGTGAGACCATTAGAAAGTAAGTGTCAATAAGTTTACCTGTACTGTAAGTTGTTTTTCTCTTTTTATTGGTAACAATTGTAGCACTTCATAAAAAAAGTTTTATGGGTTAAAAAATGAACTTCAGTTAAAGTATATTTTTAAGTATTTTGAATGTTTTTTAGTAGGCTTACAGAGTGCTTTGTAATCAGATTGTGTAGCGGTTCAGTTGATGCCTGGCAGCTGGCAGCGGTTTGTTAAAGGTTTTTAAAAAGCTTCGCCCTTCTAATGGCATAATCAAACAAAGCCAAACCCTGTGTGTCACATGTCAGTGGCACAGCATCTAACAATTAACACCATGGGTGTGTTGCTTTGAGTCTTACACTACACAGAAAAACTTATAGGAATTTTGTGGAATTGATTAAGCATTTCTAGTTAAATTATACACTTAAATTCTTAAAATATATATTCTGTAAACCATATGAGATGTTTTAGTAATTTCAAGTTAATTTTGTCGTGACAAAAACTGTAAGGCAAGTTAGGAGGCAAAAAGGCAACTTACAAGTGAATGATAACGGTGAATTTAATCAGCAAATAGAGAAACATGCAGACCAGAACAGAGCTACACTCTAGAGTGGGCCAATCTGATTGAACAAGATGTGTAGGTTGTTCAGCCTTTTATACATACAACTCAACAGCTGGGTTCACACAAAGAACAAAGGGATGAGTCAATGCAAATCAACCTTCATACAATGTGGTCAGGAGTCTTAATTAACAAGTTCATGTTACTTTGTCCTTTTGTCTTCATTGTCTTTTAAGTCCTTGAGATTGATGATTTGTGCTGGTTCCCGTGGGCTCCCTTCTGGGAAGCAAATGTTCAGGTGTAGGTAGCTTTATAGTTGATATCTACCTAACATACTTCTTTGTGTGGCCAGAGACATGATGTCTTGCTGGGGAGCAAAAGGTGAGGAAGCACTGGTGTAAGCAGGTTTGATAGTGGGTCTGTGAGAAGTTTGAAAACAATGAAACAGTGTTACCTAGATCTTGAAATTTCCCTCACACATTTAACCAAGAATAAATAAGCCCAGCTAATAGGATTTAATCTTTGGATAAACAAACCTGGATGACTGAGAATCTTTACTGTCAACTTAGAATGTCTAGTGATATTCACACCACTTTACAACTTCTGAACATAAATTGTTTTAAGTTGAGGTCTTTTGATTTGGAATGTTGAGTCCAATAAACTCAATATAAGAAGTAGCAGACTTCCCAGCATGCACTGTTTGAAAGTAAAATCTCTCTTTCAGTTTTAGACTTTGGAGGAAACATTTATGACGGTAACTTATGCAATCTAGATGCATTTAATATAAATTACATAGTTGACTTCATCATAAAAAAGATGGTAGCCATGATGAAGGTGAGCGTTGAATTGACCCCCTACAAGCAGCTATTTAACAGAGAGCAGCCTTGCATGCAGCCTTTGTGCTGATTTGGTACCAAACAACTTCTTCATGTCAACATGAAGGTCGGATTCTTTACAAAATGTGAAAAGAAAGACATTATATTTTTTGACTGGCCCTGTGACAGATCATGTGACTAAATAGTTACGTCCACTTAATATCTTGAGTTAAGAGAATATCAAATTCAGTTAACAAAGTTAGTGTTACTTATACACAAAACTATAAACTAACTCTTGAACCTAAGTGCAGTTCATTGTGTTTTCAAGGCAGCAGGTGAACTTTTGTTTTCAAGTCGAACAAAGTAGAAATAATTTACAACCTACAGCAACCATTGACACTAAGAACTTCTGGGTTTACTGCAAGAGTCCAAAGCATTTAAAAAAAAACCCAAAAAACAATTTACATTAAATTAAGTTATAATGAAAAAAATGAACATATTTACATCATGTTACTGATAATGAGATAAGCTTAGTTGATTACACTAAAATTCTGTATGACGTTTTAGAGGGCATTTTTTAAATAAACTAAATATTGGACAAATATAACTAAATATTTCTGACTTGATATACAATCAGTGGCAGACACAGATTAAGGGGTTATCAAAATATGATTTGTATTAATTTAGTGTGGATGTGTCAGCATTTCCTTTAATGGTTGTTCTGCTTTAAAATTTATGGGAATAACGTGGCGCATGTTTGTCCAAACAGTACAACGTCAATTAACTAACAGGGTGTAACAAATTCCGATCTGCTATAACTGACTTGTTTTCACATCATCTGTTAAAGGTAATGATGTTTATAGGTTTGTTGTGTTTTTGTTAGTGTTATGGTGTTAAGCAACTGTATCCAGGGGGTGGGATTTAGTAAAAGATTAATTCCTAACATAAGTTGACGGTGAGTTTACTTCACATAAATAGAGCCTGATGAGGAACATGACCACTTCTCTGTCAAAAAAGCACCTGCTGCTCATATTTGAGAGGCCACTAAGGCTGCGAAATCTGGGTTTCTAATACTTGTATTGGCAACCATTTTATGCACAGGTATGTTTCTACAGTACCTCAAGTATAAATATGTAATTACTTGAGTATTTATGCTTCATAATTTATATGTGTCATCTTTTATACATAAATATGCAAAACAATATGTATCAATGTATTCTTCTGCAAAGCAAAAGTACTTTTACCTTCCTTTGATGTCATCACTATGATTTCAACATTGTACAACTGGTCCGACTCTTTGTGACTCATACAGTTCAATAAACAAAATTCCTTTTAGGCTCGGAAGTGAAGGAATGTGGGGAAGAATGAATCAGTGCAGGGTGCAAAAGCAGTATACAAGCAAATCCGGGGTAGAGTAAGGCTCGACTTGAAACTTCTCAGGCTGAACATAGGCATAGTATTATTTCTCATAATGCTCACACAATGTGTACAGTAGTTTAAAACACATGGCCTAATCACAACGAAAGAGAAATAGCTTTTAGCATTAGAAGAAAAAAGAGACAAATACAGCATCACTCCATCTTAAATTGTTACCCTCCACTCTTTACTCTGTGTTCTTTACATCATGTGTTCATGATTGTGTTTTCTCTGACAAGGAAAAGATGATCATCAGGATCCTGCTGCTCATCACCATGACCTTCTGTGTCTGTGGTAAGTTTTTACCTTTAGTTTGTAGATTTTCTGATTTTACTAATGTCATGGTACATCCCACAATAAAACTAAGACATGGTGGCTGTTACCAGAGGTATTTATAGGCCGTTTCTAATGGTGCTAAAGCACAGTTAAATTTCATCTCAGCACTCCTAAAATAGCAAAAATTATTAGGATTAACATGAGTTAACGTTTATTTTTGCAAATGTTACTGTTGCAGTAACAAAATATATGAAAAATATAGAAAAGATGTTGAAGTGTCTCTGGTCAAGACATTAAACCCCTAACAGCCCATTCCCATCCCCAGCTGTGCAGTGCTGGTCCAAGCCCAGTAGAAATTGGGGAGGGTCGCGTCAGGAAGGGAATCCGACATAAAGACTGTGACAAATCAACGGACAATGATTCACTGTGGCGACCCTGAACTCACAAGATAAGCTGAAAGGACCAAAAAAATAAAAAATAAACTTATAGTCTCATTACAAGTGAATATAGAATAATAGCAGCAAACATTATTAAAAACCATTGCACATATCCTTCTTTAAATAATGCCATTTGTTTTATATATATATATATATATATATGTTATATAATCTACTGTGGTGTCAATGCTCTAGAGATGGCAACATTATTCAGTTACCATGGTTGACCATTAAATTTGATACATATATTTTTGCTGCCCTTGATACAACATTTAGAGCATCAATAAACTTCATTGTCTTTCTTCTGTCCTTCTCTTTCTTTTAGGAAAACCTTACAAACTGGCTCCAAACTACCAGGCTAAGGAAAACAACAACGTTACGGTGGAATGGAAATTCAACAACACTGACGTTTCCGACAACTTTGTTAAAATCCACTGCGTGCTTTTCTTTTCAAAGCAACAGAAGGTGTTTTTTAATCTCGACAAAAGTCGAGCTCCTTGTGCCGAAGATAATCAGCACGAGCAGTTTTTTGGACGTGTGCAGTATGACAAAGATGCTCTCAGAGCAGGACTAGTCAGACTCCATCTGTCCAGAGTCAGGGCTGAGGACTCAGGCCCGTACCTCTGTAGGATGGCCACTAAATTTCAGAGGATGGTTAAGCAGTTCTCCCTCAACGTCACCCGTAAGTTGACTCCAGTTTGTCACATACAGTAAATCTGGTTATACATCTCATATTTGTTGCCAGCAGACCATAAAATAATTTACCACAATTTAAAGGAATTATACAAAAACCCTCCACAGCAACTGTTATGAAGTCATGCTAACCTAAAAAGCAATTGAAATCATCTAATAACACCTGTGTACATTTGGTAAGAACTAGAAGAACACTCTTTATTTTGATGTCCTTTACAGCAGCCACTGATGAGCCCAAACCTGAGAAGCAAAAACCACAACCAGTGAGCCGGGACAGAGTCTGCCTCTATGTTGGGGTGGGACTTGTAGCAGCGGCAGCAGCAGTAGTACTATTTACATATCGCTGTACTACATACAGCTCTGCTTGACCTGATGAGTGTGGAAACCTGCAATGTCTGCTAAGAGAAGCCTACAAAGTAGATGCCTGAGTACAAACAGCTTATCAACTGAGATTCGTGGTGGTTATTTTTCTGATTCCAGTCCCAGTTAGTTACTTTTGATATTTTTATAACCTTAAAGATGGGACAGTAACTGTACTGTACCACTACTTTAAGTGCACACCATAGACAATATGGAAACACATTCTACTTCAGTAAAGATGCACTAAACAGTCTCAATATTTTTGTTGTTGTGCATCAAAAGAAAATACAGACCATTTTCACCTGGATCCACAGCTTCCCCTGACTGGTTTGTGGTGACTTTCAGCTCAATGGTTTAGCTGGAGCACAGCTTCACTGGAGCATTTGACAGTTAAAGGGGAATGAATAATGACTTTACATTCATCAACTGTTTACTAAAATGCACTATATAAGCTGAAAAGGAGCCATATGTCACTGTTTTGTTGAGTTATTTCAGTGTTACTCAGCCACAAAAGCTACAGAAGCTCAGGAAACGATGTCTAAAAACAGCTCACAGCCAATAGGAGAGGTTTACGCTTTATGTGTACTCTTCTTTTTTATCCTATCTATATATTTTACTTCTTTGACCTGTACCTGAGCCTAGCAGGTGAAAGTGTATTTGCACTGTACTGCACATAACTGCCTTTGTGTACATATTGTATGTATTTTTTTTCTGTTTAAATAAAAATATTGTTACATTTATTTATTTTTTTTAACATGGTCTAGAATCTGTTTAAGAATCATGGGAAAAATGTAAAAATCTGGTTAGAATGGAGAAAGTGAGTTACGAGAGGAAACGTGGTGACGATTAACCGTAGGAAGAGAGTGAATCCAGAGGATGGCAGCAACGCAACATTTGTGATGTCGGCTGCCTAAAAGAAAAACAAATAAGAAGGTAACGCGAGGAAGAAGAAACAGTTAAATGGTGGGAGGTGCTAAGAAAAGAATGATCAAGCCTGAGATGCAGATGGTTCCAGATTTGCGGTAAGCGTATTGCGTCACTTCCTGTTTCTGCACACTCTTGGGTTTCTACCGAAAGACTGTTTACTGATTAATTGTAGCTGTTATTTTTACTTAAATAAGTGATTTCTTCACACAAGAATTAATACTTAGTCGTAACATACGCTTGTATTGCACAAGCACCTGCTTTTGCAAAACATAACCAGCTAAAGTTTACAAATTCCACATTTCACTTATATTAGCTTCGCTAGCTTAGCAGTTAAACATTAGCAATGGCTTCTCTGTCTCCCTCTGTCTCTCCTTCTCTCACTTGCTCGGTGTGTCTCATGTTCAGTTTTTCCTCTGCCTCCTTTAGTGATAATGGTATATGTAACAAGTGTAAGGTTTTTGCAGCTTTGGAGGCGAGGCTCACGGAATTGGAAGCACGGCTCCGCACCATGGAAAACAACTCCGCTAGTCAGGCCCCGGTAGCTGGTGCGGGCCGACCTAGCGTAGCCCCTGCTAGCTGTCCCCCGGCAGTTCCCGAGCAGCCGGGAAGCCAGTCCGGCTGGGTGACGGTTCGTAAGAGATCTAATGCTAAACAGACGCCCGAGGTTCACCACCAGTCGGTTCATGTTTCTAATCGATTTTCCCCACTCAGCGACACACCCGCTGAGAAACCAACTCTGGTAATTGGCAGCTCCATAGTCAGAAACGTGAAGTTAGAGACTCCAGCGGCCGTAGTCAAATGTCTTCCTGGGGCCAGAGCGGGCGACGTTGAATCATATTTGAAACTCCTGGCTAAGGATAAACGTAAATACAGTAATATTATTATTCACGTGGGAGTTAATGACGCCCGATTACGTAAATCGGAGGTCACTAAAATGAATGTTGAATCGGTGTGTAACTTTGCAAAAACAATGTCGGACTCCGTAATTTTCTCTGGTCCCCTGCCAAATCTGACCAGTGACGACATGTACACCCGCATGTCGTCATTCAACCGCTGGCTGTCTAGGTGGTGTCCAGCAAACGATGTGGGCTACATAGACAATTGGAAACGTTTTTGGGGAAAACCTAGGCTGATTAGGAGAGATGGCATCCATCCTACTTTAGATGGTGCAGCTTTCTTATCCAGAAATATGGCTGGTTTTATTAAACAACCAAAAGTATGACAATCCAGAGTTGAGCCTAGGATGCAGAGATCCAGTCCTACACGCCTCTCTGCAGTGTCCTTACAACCGTCACCCCCCCACAACTCCCACATACCTATAGAGACTGTGTCTGTTCCCCGACCTAAATTACATAAAGTAAATATGACAACAAGAGGAGTTAATCATAATAACCTAATAAAAGTTAAGACTACTCCTCTTACAGAACAAAACCCCAAAACTATTAAATGTGGATTATTAAATATCAGATCTCTCGCTTCTAAATCTCTGTTAGTAAATGACTTAATAAGCGATCATCAATTCGATTTATTTTGTCTCACTGAAACTTGGTTGCAGCAGGAAGAATATGTCAGTCTAAATGAGTCAACCCCCCCAAGTCATATTAATTATCATGTTCCTAGAAGCACAGGCCGAGGTGGAGGAGTTGCAGCAATCTTCCATTGTAGCTTATCAATAAACCCTAGACCTAAACATAGTTATAACTCATTTGAGAGCCTTACTCTTAGCCTTTCACACCCAAACTGGAAAACTCAAAAACCACTATTATTTGTTATCGTGTACCGTCCTCCAGTCCCTTATTCAGAGTTTTTGATTGAATTTTCTGATTTTCTAGCTGATTTAGTGCTTAGTACAGATAAAGTCATTATAGTGGGTGACTTTAACATTCATGTAGATGCTGACAGTAACTGCCTGAGCACTGCGTTTAATTCATTATTAGATTCAATTGGTTTTTCCCAAAATGTAAATAAACCCACTCACTGTTTTAGTCACACGTTAGACCTTGTCCTTACGTATGGAATTGAAACGGATAATTTAACAATATGTCCTCACAACTCTCTTCTGTCTGACCATTTTTTAATAACATTTGAATTTACAATAACGGACTATATAGCAGTTAGGGAAAAATTCCACTATAGCAGATGCTTAAGTGAAAAAGCTGTCAACAAATTTAAAGAAATTATTTCTTCATCATTTGCTTCACCATATGTTAATACAATGGGAAGTAGTCTCCTTAATGTTACTCCTGCACAAGTAGATTATCTTGTTGACAATTCTGCAGCCTCACTACGTACAATACTCGATAGTGTTGCCCCTCTAAAAAAGAAGGCAGTAAATCAGCAGAGGCGATCTCCATGGTATAGTTCACAAACACGCAACTTAAAACAGGAAACACGAAAGTTAGAAAGGAAGTGGCGTTCCAGAAAGTTAGAAGAATCTCATTTAGCCTGGAAAAATAGTTTAAAAACGTACAAAAAAAGCTCTCAGTGATGCCAGAACAGCATATTATTCATCATTAATAGAAGAAAACAAGAACAACCCCCGGTTTCTGTTCAGCACTGTAGCCAGGCTGACTAAGAGCCATAGTTCTGTTGAGCCTACTATTCCCTTAACTTTGAGCAGCAATGACTTCATGACCTTCTTTATGAATAAAATTGTAGCTATTAGAGAAAGTATTCACCAGATCCTCCCCCCAAAAATTACAGATAGATCTTCATGTACAGCAGTGCTAGAATCATGGATAAGGCCCCACTCCCTGTTAGACTGCTTTTTACCCATAGATCTCTCTGAGCTAACTTCAATTATTACCTCATCTAAACCAACAACCTGTCTGCTAGACCCTATTCCAACTAAGCTGCTCAAGGAAGCTTTACCCTTAATAGATACGTTCATATTAGATATCATCAATCTATCTTTAGAAACAGGCTATGTACCACAGGCCTATAAGGTAGCTGTAATTAAACCATTACTTAAAAAACCCTGTCTTGACCCAGGTGTTTTAGCCAATTACAGACCAATATCTAATCTCCCCTTTATTTCTAAAATAATTGAAAAAGTAGTCGCAAAACAATTATGTGATCACCTTCATAGGAATAATTTGTATGAAGAGTTTCAGTCAGGATTTAGAGTTCATCATAGTACAGAAACAGCACTGGTAAAAGTCACCAACGATCTTCTCATGGCCTCAGATAATGGACTCATCTCTATACTTGTTCTGTTAGATCTTAGTGCCGCATTTGATACCATTGATCATAACATTTTATTACAGAGACTGGAACATGAAATTGGAATTACAGGAACTGCACTAGGTTGGTTTAAATCCTATCTGTCTGATAGATTTCAATTTGTTCATGTTAATGATGAATCCTCCATGCACACAAAGGTTAGCTATGGAGTTCCACAAGGCTCTGTGTTAGGACCAATACTTTTTACTTTATATATGTCTCCTTTAGGCAACATTATTAGAAAACACTCCATAAATTTCCACTGTTATGCTGATGATACCCAGCTATATTTATCTATGGAACCAGATGAAAATAATCAGTTAATAAAGCTTCAAGCATGCCTACAAGACATCAAGGCCTGGATGTCCCACAATTTTTTACTTTTAAACTCAGACAAAACTGAAGTCATAGTATTTGGGCCCAAAAATATCAGAGATATGATGTCCAACCATATTGTTACCCTAGATGGCATAAGTCTGGCCTCCAGTACTACTGCAAGGAACCTTGGAGTTATTTTTGATCAGGATCTGTCCTTTAAGTCACATATAAAACAAATCTCTAGAACAGCCTTCTTCCACCTACGGAACATTGCCAAAATTAGGAGCATACTGTCTCAAAGTGATGCCGAAAAACTGGTCCATGCATTTGTTACTTCTAGGTTGGACTACTGTAATTCCCTACTTTCAGGATGCCCCAGTAACTCCCTAAAGAGCCTGCAATTAATCCAAAATGCTGCAGCAAGAGTGCTGACTGGAACTAGCAAGAGAGATCATATTTCACCTTCACTAGCTTCTCTCCATTGGCTTCCCATTAAATTTAGAATAGAATTTAAAACCCTGCTTCTTACATATAAAGCTCTGAATGGTCAGGCTCCATCATATATAGAAGACCTCATAGCACCATATCATCCCAGTAGACCACTTCGCTCTCAGAATGCAGGCCTACTTGTGGTTCCCAGAATTTCCAAAAGTAGAATGGGAGGTAGAGCCTTTAGCTATCAAGCTCCTCTCTTGTGGAACCAGCTCCCAGTTCAGATTCGGGAAGCAGACACCCTCTCTACTTTTAAGTCTAAGCTTAAAACCTTCCTCTTTAATAAAGCATATAGTTAGTTATAGTTATGCTGCCATAGGCTTAGACTGCTGGGGGACCCACCCCCCAATGCACTGAGCTCCTTTCCTCCTCTTGACCATCTCTCCTCTCCTCTCACCCCGCAATTCTCACCACTGTATGTCATTAACTCTGTGTGCTCTCTCCCGTAGTTGTCTTTGTCTTCCTCTGTCCCCCTCTCTCTGTCCCTTTCTGCAGGTGTCCCCCGGCTTTGAAGCTGTGTGTCTTCCAGCGTGCAGCTACTGGTCCTACCAATCTGCCCGATGTTTTGTTGTTGCTTTTTGTTGCTCTGTTCTTTTCTCTCTCGCCTTTCCACTCACCCCAACCGGTCGAGGCAGATGGCCGTCCACCCTGAGCCTGGTTCTGCTGGAGGTTTCTTCCGTTAAAGGGAGTTTTTCCTCTCCACTGTTGCCTATGGCTTGCTCCAGGGGGAATTGTTGGGTTCTCTTTATATATCTTTATAATCTTGACTTTATTCTGTAAAGTGCCCTGAGATGACTTTGTTGTGAATTGGCGCTATATAAATAAAGTTGAATTGAATTGAATTGAATAGATGTAGCTGCATAAAGACAACTTCCCCACATGCATCTATCATTTAAAGCCTATTTGGTAAGTTGCAGTGCACTCTGTTCAAATGTTACATGGATCATTTTGCAGTCTGTTTATAACTTTCTGGTATTTGAAAGGGGAGCTGAGAGAGAGGGAGTAGCTGAGAGTCTTCTGACTGAAAATGTTTTCTTCTGCTGAGGTCTGATGGAAACACAAGTTGTGTTGTTTGTCTTGACTTGTAAATGCAGAGCTAAAATATATAAGTTCATTAGGGGTCATGGGAGCAGTTGGTCATGTATTTTATTTTGGGGGTTGATGTGATCCTTCTGCTTGGTGTAATTTAATGATGTTGGGTATTTCCATCTGGATCTGATACACAGCCTAGAAGATAGCGCCTTCTTTTTGAACCCACCCACGTTTTGTTGTTGTTTTGTTGCCCACGTCTGTGCCATGACATAGATTATTCAAACAAGAAAAAGCACTGAATGTCTACGCTCAATTTCCGGTTTGGGTTTTGCCTGTTCACGCTTAATTTACAGTTAAGAGGTGTAACCAGCCTGCAAACCAGAGAGCTATAGGTGACAAACAAACAATTGTGAAGCTGAGAGAAGACGGAGAATCAAAGCATTGCACAAAGGTTAGTCATAGCCATTACAACTACTTGGAATGCCCTGAAGAAAAACCAAGCACTGGTGTGTTAAGTAAAAGTCGTTGGACAGGTAGACCAAGGAAAACAGCACCACTTGACAAAAACATTGTCCCACTCCAAAAGTCACAACAAATCCACGTGACGGGACCAGATATTCTGTCAGGGAGTAAAAGTGAACGTAAAGTAATCTCAAAAAAGAATCCTGTTGCAAGATGGGTAAATCATTAAACATATGTTCTTCTGGTAAATCTGTTCACTAGCTACATGATTTGCCTATTGTTGTCAAACAGTTATTAAAATGATTTACTGTTTTCCTGTTGCTCGTTATGAAAGGAACGTCAGTATAGCTTTCGTGATGAGTTCACACTTACTGTAATAAATAAATGAAACGTTAATTCAAATGTTCATTAATTAATATGTTTATTAATATCTCACCACATTCCACTCTCATCTTGGACCCATGCATTAGATCAGCCTTTCTATATGCAGAATACTATTTGTTTTTATGAAAATGTGAGGCTTTCATTTATTTTTTTATCACAATGCTCATGTGATGCAAACATTTATATGTCACATTTAATACCTAGATGAAAACGGATTGTATTTGTTTTCAATTAAAAGAAGTCCTGTGTAATATGGTGAAGACTGCATCACGAGAACCAAATTCATTTAGCAAATGATTTTTGACAAATAAGCGGAAAACAGGTACAGTTTCATTACCCTTTGCTTGAATTTGTTCTTTGACTCATGAAATAACGTCTCTTAAGCCAGGTCATGGTAATCCCCAAGGCATCTGAATGTGCTCAAAGTTTCACCTCTCATATGAAAGACGTCATCAGTTTTGACGTCATAAGGGGGTTGTTAGCCCTAAATATTTTGTTCAGCTCTAAATAATGTTACAAGTGAGGCTAGTTGTAGTGTCTACTGCCACAGCTGAAGAATAAAAGCCTCTGATTATAAATTTATCTAAAATTGTCAAAAGAAAACAAAATTAGGCTATGAACTATTATAAAAACGACAAAAGACCAAAAGCCTTCACATCTCACTCTCGACTTCCTCTTCAGAATGGTTAAGTCAGTTTACACGAAGGAGGATTTTCTTATGCCTTAGGGACAGAGACATATTTCTGTTCTGTTATGGGCATGTAGGACCACACACTCTCAGAAAATAAGTGAAATTATTATAGTACCTTCAGGTGTAAATTGTCTCCTATTATACCACTAATTATGAGAGTTTGTTTATGCACACTCGTAACCCATGTGACTTGAATTGTTAGGGGATTTACACAGTAAGAAAAGTGGTGTGACAGGCCCGTGACAAATAAAACCGTTGGGGCGTGGATCCTGTTCTTATGGCATAAAAGATGCTGTACACTTTTCAGCTGAATATTCTGAGTGTCCTTATGGGAAACAGTAGAGTTTATCAAGCATTGTGATCTTGACCCCTTTTCTTTTTTAAGATATCAAAGTCATTGTTTCATTGTGATGGAAAAAAAAAATCTTATTTCATAATGTTGTAAATTACGCTACCAATCCTATTACTGCTTTAACCGTTTTATTAAATATCTGGGTTTTTTTTTTTTAAAGATGAAGTGACGTAAGAGGGGGCAAGTGGGATGCAGGCAGATTGTGTATGTGGTGGTATGAAATGGTTTTCATCTCCTGATATGTATTTCTTTATTTTTCAGAACATATCCGAGCCTAGCGATAAAAGATAAGCAGCCAACATGAATGTTCCCCACGGTAAAAATGCTTCAACATCTTCCTACACATTAACTGTACATGAAGTCCAATTTCTTGCTTCAGAAAAGGTGTGACTTATACTGTGGAAGAGTCTGCAGCTGCAGGCAACATCCTAAAAACCAGCTGTAGAAGCTGTTTTACCGGTTTAATTCATGGAGATATCACATGATCGTTAATTGCTAACAACAGAAGGTGAGTTTGAGTTTAATCAATTTTGTATTTTTTATTTAGTAACAATACATTCTTGCCTTGTTGTCTGTAAAGGCAGTAAAAATACACCCAAATTTAGTAGACCTCAGTTTTTGTGTCTCCTCCTGCTAAAACTGAACCACTTGTACTGATTCATATTAAAACATAAAATTTTATTAAATATATATAAAATTTGTAAGAATATATCTATGAACAATATAATAAAATGAACTTATAAATGCTGATGTATCATTACAGTTTAGCCACTTGTCAGCACATAAATTGGTTAAAATCAGCTCCATCCTATATCAATAGTGATCTTTGACTTGTAATTTTTATTGACTACTGTAGGCGTTTTGCCATAATTACCATTTTGTAAAAAGCATTGTCTAAAATACATTGTTTTCTTAGTGGAGTAATTTAACTTTTGTACTTTAAGTAAAATATTAACAATCTGCTTAGTACTTGAGGTTTAAAGGGGTAGTAGCAGTGGCCACTACTTTCAATTTTACTTGAGTATTGAATTTTCCTACTTTTACTATCTCTGGTATAGTAAAAGTATATCACAATTTGTGTATCCATTTTCTGCCATGTCATTATTAAGACCAGCAGTGTTAATATTGTGTCGGATTGGTGTATTTTTATTCAAAATTTAACTCCAGGTAAAATCCTTTGAAAATGGAAAACTGCTCAAGTGCTTTTGTTGCATCAACATGATTACGCTGACGTCAACAACAACAGAATTATTATCTATTGTCACAACAGAATTCCTAGAATCTCTAGTCAACTCATAACTATATTTTAAATCCTGGCAATCAGACTTCCGACCTGCTTATAGCACAATAAAGGTTGTTGTTGTTGTGTTTAACATAGTTAGATCACTTGATAGAAAAACTTCACTTTTTTTCTCTCCAAGGCTTTTGATGCTTTTAAAGTTGTGTGGTTTAATGTTATCTTCTCTCTCAGGAGAATAAACTGACTCTGATGGTTTCCAGTTTACAAAGTACAAAAACTAAAAATGTCTATTGCCTCCTTCCTTGTTAGACCTTTTGGAGCTTTTTTTTTCTAACTTATTACTGTTTCTTTTTGCTACAAAGTGCTTTTGGCTCTAAAGTTTGAGATAATCTTATCTAAATTGTGCATTTTGGAAGTGATTGCTGACCATCAGTTGGTAAACATCCTGCTCTGTATTTCCTGATCACAGCCATCTCTTCATTCATTTTAATGTTGCAGCTGATAAAGACGGCGCTGTATAAACTTTCTTTCAGAAAAATAAACCGTAGTCATTTCATGTTTTCTTTGGAAAAACATTTAAACTGTTTACATCACTTCAAATCCTTCGTAATCATATCCTTTATATTCTTCTGGGCCCTCTGAAGAATGGTAGGCTCCTCAGCTTCATGCCTGCTGTTGATGATCTCTATAATGTTGTTCTCTCAGGCACGAGGTGAGAAGATTTATTCAGAATCTTGTTACAAAATTACTGATTGTTATGCAAAAACTACAATATGTTTCTAAGAAAATTATATTAGAAACTTGTATTCGTTTTGGCCACTGGACTCTGTATGTTAATCATCAGCACTGTTAGTCAAATGAAGAATTTGTAAAATTCAAAGTGAATGGAGGCAGCAAAATAGTAAAATGAAATCGTCAAATGGACAAATAAGCCATTTAGATGAGAAGAGTTAAAATAATTTCTCTTGTATTCCAGTAAATATAATTTGTTAAATTAGATTTTTGGATCAGAATAATGTGAAAAGTCCTAAATATGTTGCTAATTATGTCAGTCTTAACCATTAAGACCTGTTTATGTTTTTGCCTAATATAATACATTTTCATTTACTTTTTTCTTCTCTCTCTCTTTACATCTTTTTCTCCTCTCAGGACTGTCTGATCCTCAGATCATGGTTCTGAATTTTAAATAGGAGCAAAACCATAACGTAACATTGGAGTGGTGTTTTTCATCCATGACCAACAATTCAGTCCCTTCACTTAAAATCCACTGTGTGCAGTTGCCTGACGTGAGAGTTTTTTATCATTTCGACAACAGCATTGAGGAGTCTCAGCACGAGCAGTTTGCAGGACGTGGCAAAAAGGTCAAAGAGCTCTCGCTAAACATCACTGGTGAGTTGATTCAGAAGAAATTAGTAATATAGGTGGGTCATACTGCAGAATTTGGTATCGATTTGATACAAAGGAAATTCCAGTGTCACCGATACATTTACATTATGTCTATGTGAAGATTCTCAGTTATCACAGTCATTTCAAGTACTGTACTTTTATAGTATGCACTTTAGCCTACATGTACTTTCCTGTAGGAGAAAGCAGTGTACATGCACAACATTGTGTAACAATCAATAAAGCACACAATGTCTTGCACTAGAGTTGAACCCGGTCTCCTCTGGAAAAGTCCTGTATTAACCACCTCCCTATGGGACTTTATGTCATTGCTTTAGTTGCTATATTGAAGTGTCGGGCCTTCCATTTCACCACACTGAAAGCTCCCAACGTCAACCTTAAGCGTCGGCATTTAATGCAGAAGGGACTAGACAAAGTGACGCTTTTTGACGCCCCGGGAATGAGAACGTGCTGGTACTAGATATGAAAAGGTTGCTGTATTCAGAGACAAGTCTTTTTGCTTTTTGATGAAACAGAAGCAATGTTGGTATCAATATTATCGATATTAGGATAGATCTGCCCACCCCTAACTAGTAGTGTTCAGTAAAGCTGGGTATGTTTGTGGCATAGAAAGTCCAGACTTTCTGTTTTGATGCGAACACTTAAACCTGCAATATTTTCAAATTAAATAAAAATGTAACCACAAAACACTGCTGTGTTAAAATTAACACTCAGGTGACAACTTGAAAACAATCTGACTGAATTAAACAGTCAAGTCTATTACGTTTCAGTTTGAAGGTAAGGTTGGTCTGGTTTTTTGTGACTGCTGATTTGCTTCGTTTAAATTGAAGAGATATGACTGTACTTTTGATGAACGTTGTAACAGTCATAATTAGTCAGTGGGAGTAGAAAATGAAACCAAGTGAAGGTGACTACAGGGGAACTCCAGACAAATAACCACTTCACCAGCAAGACCTTTAGCAGGTAAAAGAAACATTAGACATTTTTGTGGAACTTTTTTTTTTTTTTTTTATGCTGCCAATGCTGACCTGATGCAGGAGGGTCTAGCAGGTGTAGAAACACTTCGAGTAAACGTTTCATTCTCTGATCAAGAAACTCTTTTCCTCTTTCTGTGCAGCAGGCGTCGATCAGTCGAAACGTGTGAGGCACAATACAGCTGTAGCAGTCACCGATGGATCAGCATCTTTGTTGGACTTGATGACAGCAGCAGCAACAGTAGTAGTAGTTTTGATTGCGTGTCACTGCTCTTTATAAATAAATGCACTGTTCTCTAGCTCGAGTGTTTGCTTTATTTCAGACATACTGAACAAGGGACATTATTAAACAGACTCACAAATGAATACATGTACTGTAAGTGTCTGGCTTTGGTTTGTCCCATAATGCAATGCTCAGTGTACTAAAGAGTGGCAAAACTTTTTAAAACAAGTTTTAAAAATAAAAATATAACCCTGTTACAGCTTTGGCACCAGTGTAGATATTTATGAGTTGAAACGTGGTCACATATCAGGACGTTTTGACGTGTTCCCTGTTTCACTTCAGATATTCTTTCACAGTCTGAGTTTCAAAAACTGTTGGTATCCCAATGACTCTGCATGTAGTTTCATGTAGTGCAGCAGAGCAAAGGCAATTGATTTCTGTTATATCTCTACCTTATGACGCATATTTTCTATCTTGGGTTTACGAAGAAACAAAGTTGAAGGATGGACTGTGCTAGAAAAGGGGTTAAGGGGTTTCATCCCCGTCGTTAACTTAGTGGAAACTCTGAGCTGCTTTCAAAATACTTTCTAACAATACTTTTTGTCCAACAAATACAGGAGGAGAGCAGAGTGTTCATAGCTGGGCGGCTTCAAAAGTATGACTGCTGTTAGAATCCTGACAATCTCTCGTATGTGGACTCAAGTGCACTTCTGTTGTCTATCGGTCAACTGACTTACAGTCTTTTTAGATTGTTTTTAATCCCCCTTATAGTAAACCATGTCTAACCCACATGTTTCCTCTGCTCCTTTGTCCAAAAAGCCGCTGGATAAATAGAAGGGTGACCACTGCATGTAAGCTCACATGATTATGATGATGTACATTTTCCCACATAACAAAGAAAAAATAAAATAAATATAGGACACAAATATAGCATTTTATTTAACTGCATCTGCTTATGATAGTAACATTATTTTTTATGTGTCTTGTCCTGCCTCACCATAAAACTATATAATAGGCTTTATAGCTTCAGGCGTGACCTTTTGATAAAAACAAAAACCTACAGTGTTTGCTTTGAGGGTTGGTTGGTTAAGATATTAGTATCATTAAATCAGTCATGGGTTAGAAACCCCAGAAAATCAACAGATGTTCAGCTGCTGGTTGACTAAAGCCAATACAGGACCAAAGTGTGCACAAAGATTGTGTTTTTGCACTGTTTACCGTGAAGTATCAAACTGTCCTGCACATGTGATCAGATAAATACTTGAGTCCTGGTTTTATCTTAATGTGTTTATGCTCAGTCTTATTGAAAACTATGGAGAAACATAGTGCAGCTTGTGTTCATGTAAAGTTACTGAGATGAACATAAAAAAGTAAGGCTGAATAAAGCAAGATTTTTAAAATAGTTTTTGTCATAAATCTATCCAACAATAACATCAAAGCAACACTGGGTGCCAGTAACAGACCTGTTTTTTCTGTCTGTCACGTGACCTCATGCTGTGCTATATTTACCCAGACACTGTTTTACTTTCATTCTCATTTGAAGCATTAGTCTGTTGTGAAGTGACACAGTTCTGCTGTCTGGTTGAAGACCAAATAATTCAGTGGCGATAACAAACGGTTTTCTTCTGGGTTTTTTTTACAATTAAGTAAGTACAGTATTGTGTTTTGATCAACTTTGGGACTTTTTCTCTTTGTTTGCATGATGTGATGCATAAATGTTCTTAAAATAAATGAGTAATGTAGTCAAGACTTGTTTGCATTCGTAAACACTATGAAATCTAATGTAACAAAATATTATTAGAACTTGAATTTAAATGCTAAATTATGTAATTCTGACATGTATTATTATTTATATTGCCTACAATTCAGTTCGCTTTGCTGTGTGTTGCTTTATCTTTGCCCACATCTGCCAAAGTGGAAGTTACTGTATAAGTATGAACATTTAGGTGTGGTTTTCTTGATGCTGTTTGAATTTGTTATTAACAAGATCATCTGTTACTTTCTCTTTTGATTTGAATACATGAACTAAACCATCATTGTATTACTCAAAGTATCTTAGACAAAGTGCATTTAGTTTTGAGTTTTACTCAAGATGAAATGAAATCATGTGAGCCACTTTCCATCATTTCCAGATCAGTATCTGATTGCGATGAGCCCAGGAAATTGTCTAGCAGGAAAACTGTCCCCAGCTCTTCTGCCACATCCATACATTTATTGGGGGATTTATGGCATCTGGTATCGTTAAAGAAACAAAAGACCAAAACAACATGAACAGGTGGGAGTTTGTTCTTTTGTAACCAGGTTTGCTGCAGACAGCTGCATTAAACATGCACTGATTTAACATAACTCAATGTATAATAATGCATTTTTCAAACAAATTTGTCACGATAAGTTAATAAACAATGAAACTGATGTTAACTCTGCCACAATGAGGAATTTTCAGATTTTTAAATCAGTCTTCGAAAATTTTGGGGTGGGGTTCACCATTGAGAGGCCTTCAGACTATCTCAGGAGCAACACAATGTACATGTACATTCAAGTTCGCACTTACAAGAAATTGTACAGTCACCAGGGAGCTTTGGCCTGTGGGAAGAAAGCCATGCAAGCTAGAGGGGAGCATGGAAACAAAAGGCCCCCACCTTCCGGCTGACATTCGGACCAGTGAACTTGAGCTTGACCTTGATGCCCACTTTTATATCTTTAATACAAAATCTACTATCACTCGGACTCATGGATCCAGGGCATTAATTATCCCACAGGAGGCCATTTCTTCAGGGTCTGTGTGCACGTCACCAGTACATGACTTAAAACAAAACAGAAACCAGGGAAGTGACACAATAGAAGGGCACTATGCCCGGACAAAAAGCCCAACCAAAGCAAATTGAATACATGTTTCCTGATCATAATCCATTAAATTGACCGGTGGTTTATACTATTCAATTCAGTTTATGTTTGCTAAACTGTTCAGTCACGCATACATTATTTTTGCACTTACAATTTCCTCATCCCATTATTTTACAAACAGTGGCCAACTGTAAATTAAATTTACATAGTTTTTACATATCTTAAATCTTCTCACTCAATAAATTGTGTTTGCATCATTAGTTCTGCATGTCATGTATCCTATTTTTCACCATAATCCAAATGCCACTAGAAAAATCGAACAGGAGTTTCGTTGAGTTAACCCGCCTGATGCTAACTTTCCTCTTGGCCCACAAACAAAACTTAATCTTTGTGGCACGCTATACATGTGATCTATTAATTAGTTCCATTTTAACAAACTTTAATTAAACTGTTGTCTCTCACAGGCAGAAAATTATCTGGATCCTTCTGGGCGTTGTCTTGGCCTCTGTCCATGGTTAGTAACAATAATTACTAAAACAAATGATTACCTTTCAAAAAAGTTGGTGACATAAACAAACAGTACAGTCTAAATCATGCCTCAGCTGAAATGTCACAGTTGTAAAAAAATCTGGTGTAAAATATTGTGTCTATCTTCTCTACAGAGACAGAGGGGAGTGACAACACCTTTACCATCAAATGGGACGGTGATCTCACGACTGACTTGTCGCTCGCCAACCTCGTCTGTTTTTACGAATCCGAACCCGTTAAAGTTCTGTATCACATGGCTGATGGTGTCGAGTACCCAGATTCTCAGCATGAGCAGTTTGCAGGACGGGCTCATTTAGACAGAGACGCTCTGAGAGAAGGACGAGTCAGACTTCATCTGTCCAGAGTCACAGCTGAAGACTATGGAGGTTACAGCTGTGAGCTGACAGCTAACTTCGACAAGAACACACAGAGATGGGGGCTCGAGGCAACTGGTGGGTACCATTATTGCAACTTATGAAGTGAAACTCAGAAATAATCTGTGTATTGTTTTACTATGTTTTAAAACTGATTTCTTCTGCAGAGTATTTTGTCTTGAATGAAGCCCAGAACAAAGATGGAGAAAACGCGGGTGTGTCTCTTATCAAACCAAAGTCTGAACTAACAGCTGTTGAAGGTAGATTAACACAGAGAACTGTTTCCTTAATATTCTGAATTCAGAATTCATTATAGTTTATATCATCAAGGGTTTTATTTTAGTTAGTAGTTTTCAGCATCAGTTCCTGCTCATTAAACTTTATCAGACTGATTGTTCCTAGTCATAACATAATGTGCAAAAAACATTTCCGTGTTTCTTCCTGTAAAAAGAGGTTTTGTCGTTGTAGTTTTCTACATTTCCCTCCTCTATGTATCATATATAAAGCACTGTTTTTATTTCTTCATGCAGGTGTAAGATCCCCATCACGCGGTGTGCAACTGGGAGTCCCAGTTTACATTGAATCAACTGTAGCTCCAATAGTTCTAGTGGCTTTGATTGGTGCCCTTTTAATATGGGCAACCTGTAGGTCCAAGGGAGACCGAAAACAAGAACGTAAGTCTGCTTTTACGTGCTTTGGTTTGTTTCCACCATGTCCCCATCTGCACTCATTGTTGTTTTATGTCAGTCACAGAGATCAAGACCAGCCTGGATAATCCACCAATCTCCAAGCTGAAACTGGTAATGAAAAGGAGTTATTTACCATGTGTGCTGGTTCAACAGAAGACGATGTATCGGGAACCAAAACTGCTCCCGGTGTGACTGAACATCTGACAACATGGGCAGCAGGATGGAATCATATAATCATATAATCTAATTAATCTAAATTAAGCTAACATATGCATACTGTATAATGTACAATGTTCTTGTTGCTTCTTAATGCAGGTGGTTGGTGATTAGACCCTTGTGTTACTCCAGCACTCTCTTTTTAATTCAAATATTATATTATAGGGACTTGCTAATAATCTCTTTTTATGCCTATTCATGTTTATCTTATGTTCTGTAATTTTTCTGCTGTGATAATATCTTGAATATCACCGCGTTAATCTGCAAACAGGCAACAAGCTGAGAAAAGGGTGTTGTCGAAAGTTTTTTTTTATTTTTAGAACATCCTGTGTGAAGGTTTGAACTGCAAATCAGCACTTCTGCATGTTTAAGCCAATTAATGATGCATACTCTTTGATTAATTTGTTGGACTTTAAAATAATTTTCACTGTAATAACAAGTTTTAACTTGAGGACTATAATTGCTACAAATCCCAATAAATCAAGTTACTATTCCGGTTTGACTCTGTGTCTGAAACATATAAAGGTGTTGTCTGGTTTCCTGCTGGACTTTAATTATTTATATATAACATATATTATGTATACAGAATATATACATATATAGATATATATAAGTTTTAGATGATCAGTGTACAGTAAATTCCATAACAAGCTTTAAAATAAATGCTAATGCTAACACTATTTAATGTGAGTTACTTTAACCTCGGAAAAAGACAACACTGCTTAACTCCACCGGTTGTTTGATTACAGGAATTTGTCTTGGGCTGTTTTTATTTATCCACTTTCATATCTTGCCTTATTTCTCTTTGTCTTTCTCTATGTATTGTATGTATAAGTATTTCCAGTATGTCTTTTGTATTTATGTCTCAAAGTAGATTCGCTAAACACTACAGCAAGTATTATGAATAATTACAGTAATTCACTGACAGCGAGAAAGACATTTTACCTTTTGTGTAAAATTTAGGTAAATACATTTCCCATCAATACATTTTTTTTGCCCCTTTCTGTTCCAAACATTGATGTGTAATAATAAAAGAAAAGGTTTTGAGGTTGGTTAAACACATTTCTACTTTTGCCTCCAACAAAAAACAAATGGGAAAACCAGATAGTTTAACTGCACTGACACACAACTGTGACTCCTGTAACAACTAATGTGACAAACCCTGTGGTGGACGATCAAACTAGGTTACAGCAGCCGTACTGAGGAAGGAAAACTCACACATAAGTACACAGGCAAACATGGTGGTTTCCACATTCACACATTTGCGCCCTGTGGTTTTTCTCTACATGAACACAAAAAACATCTTCAGCCCATTTGTAAAATTCATGATACACTTTCATTATCACAATCACAAAATAAATCCATGAACTTGGTTTTAGAGAGTGTTTTGTATCAGTAAGTTATAGATTTTTCTTTCTACTTCATATAAGTTGGGGTCTCTTAATATTTAAAATAAAAATGTGTCTACATTTAGTCTGTTCTTGTACAATTGTCTTATTTAATTAGGTAAACCCTCGTTTTGTTATGTACTTTACAGTATAATGAATACCCTGAAATGTATATACTGTAAGAAATGAACACTTCAGTTTATGGTAATTTTGTAAGACAGCAATAACACATTTTTGAAGTCAGGATGATGCACTTACGGTGAAATTATGGCCGATCAGAGTATGTTATATTGTAGTTGTTTAGTCATTTTACCAACAAGGAAGTTTTGACAAAAATCTACACAAGCTTTTCTTTGTGTCCTTAAGGCTTTAATTCAACAATGTTTCTGCGGCAAGATTTGGACATTGTTTTATTGTTGAACAGATCTCATAATGAAAGCAGAAGAAAGAGCATATGAAATGTGGACAAAGATAATGGAGTGTTTAAAAAAAGAGTGAATACATTTTTATCATTCATAGTTTTAAATCATGTTAACAACTTGACCATCTACACAATATAAAGTGAAAACAATGAAAATATTGATTCATTAATTAAATATGTTTAAAAGTATAGAATCTGCACAATTTCTGAATAAAGGTCAGAGGGTAAATACCTTTTAAAAGGTATCATGACATTGGGCAATAAACAAACTTGGGTAAATCATATGCGTAAGACAAACACAACATATCCTGGATGTTGGCACAGTCAGGAAGTTGCACTGGTTGTGTCACATTGTGGCTTATGATGAGCCAAGGGGCAGTGAGGACATATATCTGACAACAAACTGCGTGTGAAGTGCTGAGCAGTGGTCCTCGAAAAAGAAAAATAACATTAAAAAACTAAATCTAAAAAAAAAATAGAAACAATGCAAAGCACATAAAAAAAATCTTGAACAGAAAAATATAAACATACTAGATTGTTCTTTTGCTTTATAAAGGGAATTTAAGAAAAAGCATTGTCTTCAACTGTAGTTATTAAGTACAGTAGTTTTACTGCAGTTTTAGAATAAACTTAAAACTTGTTTGAAGTAAGAAAAAAGTCATACACAGACTATAATTAGGACAAATCTGATAGTGTTATTTTGTTAAGCAAAATAAAAAACTTCACAATGTTCAGAATTTGTAAAATTCTGTAAAATACAATAGGAAAAGTAATCTATTACAAAAAAGACACACTAATGCATATAATGTGTATATATCTGTGTCTCCTGACACCACAAACACCCACTTGTTATTATCTTATTAAAAGCTGTGACAGCGACTGCGATTCTGCCTCTCGAGTAAATAGGTGATGTTCCGAGAGTGAGAGTGTGAGAGTGGAAGTCAGCCAGATGTGCTCCACTCACAGCTGGAGTATTTTTGGATGTTGACGGAACGTGTTTAGATGAATGGGTCAAATAGGATTCTTCAGGATCTTCTTGTCTGTCGAATTATTATGACAAAAAAAAAAAAAGTAAGAAGTAAGTCAGCAATCATACGTGTAAGACTGCTTCATTTAAAACAATAGGAAAAGCAAACATACCACTGGGTTTGCGGAGCTGAAAAACAATTGCAACCACAAATAAAACTGCAGCTGCCACCGTTACAGTTGCCAGAGCTGCTGTTGCTATGATCCAAATAACCTCCTGCCGCGATTCTTCAGGCGACTGTTTAGGACCTGGGCGAAGACACGAAACCCCTGTGTTCATTTCTGTTGATTCCCACATATTTTAAATGTGGTTCAGATGGTGAATCCATCACAGATAATGTTCCATTTTTAGTTATGAATTTAGTAAGTTGTAAAAAAAAACACATTGGTTAGTGCCTTAAAATTAGATTTTTAGATCATATTTATTAAGTAATAACCAAAACACCCTGTACGTATTTCTGTGGCAAAGCTTCACCACGATTACTCACCTGCAGTAGTTGAGGATATGTCTCTGATGTCTCCACGAGAGTTCTTCAACACATTCAGGACAAAATGTACTGTAAGACAAACCTGTGTTATAGGTTACTACAGCAGAAAACACATCATTGGTAGTTTTCCTCTTGATCTTACCAGTTGCCTCGAGCTCCCATCTCCCTTTGTTCTTGTCAAAGTTAGAAGCCAGATCACACTTGTAATCTCCAGAGTCTTCAGTCCTAACTGTTGACAGATGAAGCCTCATTTGTCCTTCTCTCAAAGTGTCTCTGTCCAACTGAACCCGCCCTGCAAACTGCTCGTGCTGAGACTCTGTGACCTCAACACCGTCTTTCATCTGATACAAAACCTTCAAGGGCTGCGACTGCAAAGCACACACAAGGCTGGTGACAGATGGATCCATTTTCAGCTGACTGTTCCATCTGATTGTGATGTTGTTGTTCTCCTCTTCCTGATATGAGGTCCGAGTCCATTTCACAACAAATATCCCTGTCAAGGAGAGAGAAAGAAAGTGATACAGAGACATAATTTGCTATGAATTCACAATAAAAATCATAGTTTGTTGCAGCTTTACAAACCAAAGACAGAGGAGACGAGGATGCTGAACAGAAGGATCCAGATCACCTTCTCTCTGTGAGAAACCAAACAGTTCAATTAAATGAGGACGCTTCAGATAATATATAAAAAAAAATAGGTTCATGAGATCAATTGTAAACTACAGTTCCCTCCAATAGTAATGGAACAGCTTAGGCAATTCATGTTTGCATTTCTTAGAAATGAAAGAAACCACTGGTACGAAGGAAAACAACAGCCAGTGACAGAAACATTGTGAGAACTGCGAACAACATTCAGTCCTATTACCAACAACCTCCACAGAGCAGGACTAGAGTATGACAGATACTGTTTGTTACAATGGAGACAAAATGGCGCCAGTGCCATTTTGTTTTTTCCAGTTGATCCTTTAAGCCTTTAGCTGTTACTATAGATTCTTTCATACGTCACTGAACATGTTAGGTGTTGTACTTTTGGAATGATCTTGGCAGGGAGCAAGGTGTGGTGAGTAGCCACAGTACCCACATAATCACAATAATGTTTGACTGTGGACTGTTGAATATCTAAAGTCCTTGAAATTATTCTGTATTTCTTTCCAGCTACATGTGAATCGATAACAGCTGATCGCAGGTCTTGTAACAAACTTTTTTTTATTTTTGGAGACATGATTCACATTGGCTGATACTGCTTGTCGACATAGTTCTAAACCACCTCGCTATTCTGATTTGATTTACTGGACTCCAGGTTTGCAAACACCGGACTCCAGGTGACGTTTAGTAGCGTAATGGTTCCATCAGTTAGGATCTCTTTGTATGTTGAATGGGTGTTTTCAATAAGGGCATGAAAGCTAAGAATTATTGTGTGTGATAATATTTGTGACTTTAAGATTAGATCAAAGTTCATGTTCCATTTACACACCAAAACCACGAAACCTTTTCCTGCCACTGTATGATTATCTCAGTGTTCATGCATAGCAGTTTATAACCTATATTACAAACAAACTGTACCTGGTCACAGGTTTGTAAGTGAATCCTACATCAGGCATTTTCAACGATTCCTTCCCAGCAGGTGCCTGAAGGTCTGAAAAATGGGAGAAGACACAGTTTTCTTTGCAAATGACAGTCTGGGTTTATTGCATCACTTCTGGAGCTCAAACAGTCTTTTACATACTTTCAATTCATGTTGGAAAATGTCACTAAAGTCTCACTTCCATAAATTACTTCTCGACAGTGTCAGTGGTGCATGAAAGATAAAAAGTGGCTTGACTTGATGGTTTTTAAAGTGTCATTTTTCTGACCAGAACATCATAAGCTCAGGTGCTTCCTGTCTTAGCACTTTAAAAAGTTAAGCATCTTTATCCAGAAAGCTTTTCTGTCTAAACAGATCCAACCCTGAGGGAGATTTGTTATAGGTTGATGTAAAAAAATGTTCCATCAAAAAAACGAAACTATGAGCTGGTTTGAACATGATATAAACAGTGAACATACATTGTGGTACTTACTTATCTGGAGATGAGCCAGCAGAACGTCTGTGTGTTGCATGAGCTTCTTCATTTTCTGCTGAAAAAACAAAGTATTTCACTGCCCAACAGTTGGATTCAAACTAAACTCAACATGCACAACCGAGCAACACTTTTAAAAAAGTAAAAATAAAACCGAAAGTACTTTTTCCACAGCTTCTCTGAGCTGTTCTATTTCTGTCTCATGAGTTGTTTGAGGGTGAGCGTTCACAGTGTGAATGTGAGCAGTGTTTTATTCATTTCTTTCTTTTTTTCCTATGTAAAATTTACCAAAGTGTTTTCAGATAAAGTGAGTGGACTATTTGCAAGTTCCTGGTTTTCTGCAGTTAATGTTTCACTTGAGTTTCCCATCATCACTGTGCATGTTTTATGTGTGTGTTGCATATGGACATGTTTTATTATAATGTTTTATTAGCTTAGAAGTGTTTGATGATATTAGTGACTTTGGTATGCAAAGATCAATCCATGCGCAATACCAGGTAATTGCCACAGTATTTTACAGTAAACAGTCACTTAGTTAAGTAAAACTAGGTGTAGAAATACTCTGTGGTTAGTAAAGTTCCTGCATTCTAAATCTTACTTAAGTACATTTAAAAAACAACTATTAAGCAACCAAAAATAAAAATACTACTTATGCATAACCACATATTTTGATAATATTAGATTTTATATGATTAGATTATAGTTTTCAATTACTTTAATGTTGCAGCTGGTGAATTTTTTGAAATCAGGTGGTATCAGAGGGTGTAGCCACAGGAAGTGACTGCCAGACTTTCAGTTTCATTTTTACTCATTATATTAATCACATACCTCCACAGACAGAGTCGTCCACCTATTTATACAATAACTCAGATCAATTTACATGTGGCGCACAAGTTTGTTCTGTTTCAGTCAAATCTGCTGTGTCAATTCTCAGGTAAACTCAGGAATTTCTAAATGGATCAACACATGAGATCAGACTGAATTGTTAAAGACATTATTCCTCAGCATTTTATAATTAGGACAAGGAGCAGCGCTGAAATTCAGGGTACATATTCAGGGTCCTAATGCCAGTTAACTCTACATCACATCTCTACTCTTCCTCTTTTTCCCCCACAGGGACTTTTGCTGTGTAAATAACCTGTACATCACAAAACTATGTATAGTAGCTCTGCTGCTCTTTACTCAAGCAGAGCAAATCGGAGGAAGTGGCCTATATTCACCTCAGCAAAAAAGGATGTGGCACAATAAACACAGTGAAGCCAGCAGCACAGTCTTGAGATGTTTTTTTTTTAAATGTTGTTAATTATTGTGAGGTGTTACAGAAAGAGAAGGCACTTCTGCTGTTTGACACTCAGCTGTTGTTGTTGCAGTGATGAAGTGTCACCAGGAGGGAAAGAGTATCCATCACTGGTCAAAGTTTTCAGAAATAATAAAAAAGAAATAAATTAAAACATATAAATAATAATGATAATGGTGCAGTTATGTGGAGAGCAAAAACATTTGTCAGTACTACTGATGATTGAACCACAGAGAGATAACAAAAAAAAAAATACAACTAATAAAACTAAATAAATGTAAAATATGGATAAAACTGCCAAAGCACAATGAAAAATTAAACATAAGAAAGACAACAAGGTGAACCAGTAGAACATAAAACACTGAGACACACATTTATGAAATGAGTAGGTCTGAGCTGATGCAACCAGTGTTTGTTTTTAAGGTTGGTTAAGATATTCCATCATTACATCAGTCATGGGACTTAAACCACAACACAGAAGAATCAACATGTCTGCTAAACATTATTAAACTGGTTGCAGGACTAAAGTTGGCACTTTGGGATGTACATGAGAGAGAACTAAAAGTCAGAGTCTCAGTAAGAGTACTGTTAAGGGACAGTTTTCCAGGAACTCAGTGATATAAATAACTTTGTTTCATTCTTAGTCTGTTAATATACCCAGTTAGATCGAAGCTATGGAGAAACATAACACAACTTGTGTTCATGTGAAGGTACTGGTGCAGACTGATGATGTTAACACAACAGAATGGAGCTCAAAAAGCTTAAAGGGGATTTTTTTGGTCATTAAATATTCCAATGATAATATCTGTGCCCTGAAAGAATCAGAAATAGGGAAACAGGAGTAGTCTTCTTTGCCACTTAACAGACCTGATAGAATGTTGTGGATGCTCTTTACTTTTATTTTCACTTTCTGTAGCTCAGCTGGTATCTTACTTTAGATCATGTTACTTTAAATTTTGCCACATAACTACAGTTTTGACTGTAATATTAAAGATAAAAAACTCAGCGACATAAACACAGATAGCTCACTTGTCTCCAACTGTGTATGTAAAATTTTCCATTTCCTTTGTGTTTTATTGTTAACACAGTTCCTGTGTTAGTTCCTGTGTACGTGCTCTGCACCTTATGTGATGCACAGATGGTTGCAGGTCCTGAAATTGCAAAGCTCAAACATTTTCATAGGTTGTCACTGTAACCGAGACATGGCCAATAGTCTTCTCATAAATAAAGTTAAACTTTCTTTGTTATTGATACTTTTTATAGAAACAGACATGTGTAATCAAGACAAATAACATATTTCTTTGTTAACATTTGTGCTGAAGAAAAGATTTAAAGCTTCAAACAAAAGGTCAACAACCGGTGGAAATTAAGTGTGAATTAAGTTTAAATAGGTCATGTTCGAACAAAACCTGAGGGGTGAAATGATGCATTTTCTCAACAAACTAGACTCATGACAAACTGAGGACTGAAACTCTGGAGTTAACTGCTAATAACTGGAAATTGACATGCACCTGATCTGCCACAGCATCAAATTTATTACTTTTATTTATTTGAAACCGAGAAAATATTAATACTGAAAAGAAAATCTTAAGTAGCCTGGTAGGATTAACTGACACACCTTACAGCATTTTTTTTGTGTGTGTGTGCAGCTTTAGGCTGTGGCAACAAAGCATGACTAAAAAGGAAACAGATAGCAAACGTGGCAACGAACACAGGGGACTGGGGACAAAACACCAAACACAAAACCCAGCGATTGTGTTTGTCAACCATGACCCACAACATGACCCCGGGGTGTAAACTAAACACTCCTATGTCTCTGACACATTCTCAACTTTACACAGCTGACTCTACAGGAGCTCTTTGTTTTTTATTTTTAGTATTTGTTTTTGATGAAATTACATATTTGCCTAGTTTTATTTCGTATTATTCTTGGTTGTTGTCTGTCAATGTATGTTGCGGTCTCCCTCGGCGTTCGCTGCGGCGGCCCAGTCGCCCGCACATGGACTACGGTTACCTTTTTACGCGGGGACCATACCAAATCCACCTGGGCTCATGCTCCAGTGTTCACCATCGCAGGTGCTGGAGCCCAAAAACCACGGCCTCCCATCGGACATTGGAGTCGTTGAACAACTAGGACTCCTCCGTCGACACCGCTACGTCCATAGAGGATCCGGCTGGGGGTGCGTTTACACCAGAACCGGGAGATCCATTCCTTCATTGTGGTCAGAATTTCGCTCCCCGACGGCTCGATTACGTCATCCGAACACCGTCACCATGGAGATTGAAAACACTGCGAAGCCACGGACCGGGCAAAATGGAATTCCTGGAGAGGACTTCCGGAATCCTGGGGTGGACCCCAGAGTTCTCGTCCTCCGACCAAAAGAAATACTACACCAAACACTAAACTTGAAGTCTTTAATGTCCAACCCCTATCAAATAAATCCTGTTTAATCCAACTGATATCATCTGCCTGACTGAGACCTGGCATAAACCTGAGGCCTACTCAGTTTTGAATGAGTCCTGCCCCCCCTGATATACCTACCTTGAAAAAGCCTCCACCACTGGCTGCGGTGGCGGCCTAGTCATAATCCACCATGAAGATCTGAAACTGTCACCCCTCCCTCTTCTTAAACTGTCTACCTGAATGTTTGGCAATTAAATGTAAACATGAACTCTCTATAGTAATAATTTTTATTTACCGGCCACCAAAGCAACACCCGGGTTTCATCACAGAAATGTATGAACTTCTTTAAACTCTCTGTACATCATCACCCACCGTGCTGATACTCTGCTGCTGAGTTCTTAGAACTGCTGGACTGCTTAAACCTGAAGCAGAAAATTCATGTCCCCACCCATAGTAGGGGCCACATCCTCGACTTAGTCATTACTGACTCTATCCCCATTTCTAACCTCCAAGTATACGACCTGGGTGTCTTGGACCACAAAATAATTTCAGTGGACTTCCCTTCATATACACTGTTTTCCAACCCACAGCGTTGTATCCGGTTCAGGAATCTGAGAAACATAAATCTCTCTTACTTAAACGCTGACATCAAAAATCTCTCCATTGTCCCACAACTCCCCTCAGTCTCTGAACTAGTACTATAACAACGGCCTCCTGAATATCGTTGAGGCCCATGCTCCTCTTAGATCACGTGTGGTCACTTTCTCCACATCTGCACTGTGGTTTACAAGGGAATTCCGACAGATGAAAACAGCTGTGCGGGCCCTTGAGTGTCGCTTTGTCTCAACCAACTTAACTGTCCGTAAAATTGCCTACCAGGATCATCAAAACAACTACTCCAAAGCACTGGCCACTGCCAGATCACAATACTGCTCAAATATAATCAATAACAGCCCCGGGAACTCAAAACAACTCTTTTCCATAATAAATCATCTACTCAAATCTCAAACCCACACTGGTGGTAACCACACAGAGGAGCAGTGCAACAGTTTCATAGCACATTTCACCACTAAGGTTAAAACTATCTGCTCCTCAATGTCTGTCGTAAACCCCCCACTCCCTTGGTAAAAGCTAATGTCTCAAACATAAGCCAACTCATCACCAGCATCATTAATTGCTCCCTCCAGAGTGGCACAGTCCCAACATCACTGAAAACCGCAATAATTACACCACATTTAAAAAAACCCTCCCTGGATCCTGAAGTCATGGAAAACTATCCAATCTCCAATCTTCCATTCCTATCAAAGGTCTTGGAAAAAGCTGTCTTAGCCCAGCTCCAGGATCACCTCAAAAGACACAATCTGTTCGAAAAATTTCAATCCGGCTTCCGCCCCTCCCACAGCACAGAGACAGCCCTGGTCAGGGTCAATAACGACCTCCTAATGGCTGCTGACCAAGGCTTCCCATCTCTTCTCATTCTTCTGGATCTCACTGCCGCTTTTGATACAGTTGACTACAAAATTCTCCTCCATCGTCTGCAGCATACCGTTGGTTTTTCTGGCACTGCTTTTGGGTGGTTTGGTTCCTATCTCACAAATAGAGCTGAATATGTGGCCCTAGGGGATATCAAATCTCAGTCACACTTGGTCACCTGTGGGGTGCCACAGGGGTGGGTTCTTGGGCCAAACCCTTTCAACATCTATATGCTCCTCCCTATGTGACGCTGAAAGGCTGGTCCACACCTTTGTCCCCTCCAGGCTGGACTACTGCAATGCACTTCTCATTGGAATCTCCGGCAGGAGCCTTCAAAAGCTCCAATATGTTCAAAACAGTGCCGCCAGGATTCTTATGAGGGTTCAGAAACACAAACACATCACTCCTGCTCTTTGGACACTTCACTGGCTCCCCATCCACCTTCGCATTGATTACAAAGTCTGTCTCCTCACATTGCAATCTACAACAAGACACCTTCGTTGCACCAACACTTATCACCTCTACGGCGACTGTCGCGCAGGAAGGTAGAGCGGTTGTCCAGCAATCTCACAGTTGTTGGTTCAATCCCCGGCTCCTCCAGTTCACTTCCATAAATTACTTCTCGACAGTGTCATTGGTGCATGAAAGATAAAAAGTGGCTTGACTTGATGGTTTTTAAAGTGTCATTTTTCTGACCAGAACATCATAAGCTCAGGTGCTTCCTGTCTTAGCACTTTAAAAAGTTAAGCATCTTTATCCAGAAAGCTTTTCTGTCTAAACAGATCCAACCCTGAGGGAGATTTGTTATAGGTTGATGTAAAAAAATGTTCCATCAAAAAAACGAAACTATGAGCTGGTTTGAACATGATATAAACAGTGAACATACATTGTGGTACTTACTTATCTGGAGATGAGCCAGCAGAACGTCTGTGTGTTGCATGAGTTTCTTCATTTTCTGCTGAAAAAACAAAGTATTTCACTGCCCAACAGTTGGATTCAAACTAAACTCAACATGCACAACCGAGCAACACTTTTAAAAAAGTAAAAATAAAACCGAAAGTACTTTTTCCACAGCTTCTCTGAGCTGTTCTATTTCTGTCTCATGAGTTGTTTGAGGGTGAGCGTTCACAGTGTGAATGTGAGCAGTGTTTTATTCATTTCTTTCTTTTTTTCCTATGTAAAATTTACCAAAGTGTTTTCAGATAAAGTGAGTGGACTATTTGCAAGTTCCTGGTTTTCTGCAGTTAATGTTTCACTTGAGTTTCCCATCATCACTGTGCATGTTTTATGGGTGTGTTGCATATGGAAATGTTTTATTATAATGTTTTATTAGCTTAGAAGTGTTTGATGATATTAGTGACTTTGGTATGCAAAGATCAATCCATGCGCAATACCAAGTAATTGCCACAGTATTTTACAGTAAACAGTCACTTAGTTAAGTAAAACTAGGTGTAGAAATACTCTCTGGTTAGTAAAGTTCCTGCATTTTAAATCTTACTTAAGTAAATTTAAAAAACAACTATTAAGCAACCAAAAATAAAAATACTACTTATGCATAACCACATATTTTGATAATATTAGATTTTATATGATTAAATTATAGTTTTCAATTACTTTAATGTTGCAGCTGGTGAATTTTTTGAAATCAGGTGGTATCAGAGGGTGTAGCCACAAGAAGTGACTTTCAGTTTCATTTTTACTCATTATATTAATCACATACCTCCACAGACAGAGTTGTCCACCTATTTATAACTCAGATCACTTTACTTGTGGCGTACGAGTCTGTTCTGTTTCAGTCAAATCTGCTGTGTCAATTCTCAGATAACTCAGGAATTTCTAAATGGATCAACACATGAGATCAGACTGAATTGTTAAAGACTTTATTCCTCAGCATTTTATAATTAGGACAAGGAGCAAAGCTGAAATTCAGGGTACATATTCAGGGTCCTAATGCCAGTTAACTCTACATCACATCTCTACTCTTCCTCTTTTTCCCTCTCTGCCCCACAGGGACTTTTGCTGTGTAAATAACCTGTACATCACAAAACTATGTATAGTAGCTCTGCTGCTCTTTGCTCAAGCAGAGCAAATTGGAGGAAGTGGCCTATATTCCCCTCAGCAAAACAGGATGTGGCACAGTAAACACAGTGAAGCCAGCAGCACAGTCTTGAGATGTTTTTTTTTTTCTGAGCTGATGCAACGTGTTTGTTTTTAAGGTTGGTTAAGATATTCCATCATTACATCAGTCATGGGACTTAAACCACAACACAGAAGAATCAGCAGAGCTGTTCAACATGTCTGCTAAACATTATTAAACTAGTTGCAGGACTAAAGTTGGCACTTTGGGATGTACATGAGAGAGAACTAAATGTCAAAGTCTCAGTAAGAGTACTGTTAAGGGACAGTTTTCCAGGAACTCAGTGATATAAATAATTTTGTTTCATTCTTAGTCTGTTAATATACCCAGTTAGATTGAAGCTATGGAGAAACATAACACAACTTGTGTTCATGTGAAGGTACTGGTGCAGACTGATGATGTTAACACAACAGAATGGAGCTCAAAAAGCTTAAAGGGGATTTTTTTGGTCATTAAATATTCCAATGATAATATCTGTCCCCTGAAAGAATCAGAAATAGGGAAACAGGAATAGTCTTCTTTGCCACTTAAAAGACCTGTTAGAATGTAGTGGATGCTCTTTATTTTTATTTTCACTTTCTGTAGCTCAGCTGGTATCTTACTTTAGATCATGTTTCTTTAAATTTTGCCACATAACTACAGTTTTGACTGTAATATTAAAGATAAAAAACTCAGCGACATAAACACAGATAGCTCACTTGTCGCCAATTGTGTAAGTAAAATATTCCATTTCCTTTGTGTTTTATTGTTAACACAGTTCCTGTGTTAGTTCCTGTGTGTGTGCTCTGCACCGCATGCTCTGCACAGATGGTTGCAGGTCCTGAAATTGCAAAGCTCAAACATTTTCATAGTTTGTCACTGTAACCGAGACATGGCCAATAGTCTTCTCATAAATAAAGTTAAACTTTCTTTGTTATTGATACTTTTTATAGAAACAGACATGTGTAATCAAGACAAATAACATATTTCTTTCTTAATATTTGTGCTGAAGAAAAGATTTAAACCTTCAAACAAAAGGTCAACAACCGGTGGAAATTAAGTGTGAATTAAGTTTAAATAGGTCATGTTCGAACAAAACCTGAGGGGTGAAATGATGCATTTTCTCAACAAACTAGACTCATGACAAACTGAGGACTGAAACTCTGGAGTTAACTTAACTAACTAATTAACTGGAAATAAACATGCCAGGTGCATGTCAATTTCTGCTGCCACAGCATCGAATTTATTACTTTTATTTATTTGAAACTGAGAAAATATTAATACTGAAAAGAAAATCTTAAGTAGCCTGGTAGGATTAACTGACACACCTTACAGAATTTTTTTTTTGTGTGTGTGCAGCTTTAGGCTGAAGCAAAAAAGCATGACTAAAAAGGAAACAGATAGCAAACGTGGCAACGAACACAGGGGACGGGCGACAAAACACCAAACTCAAAACCCAGCGATTGTGTTTGTCAACCATGACCCACAACATGACCCCGGGGTGTAAACTAAACACTCCTATGTCTCTGACACATTGTCAACTTTACACAGCTCACTCTACAGGAGCTCTTTGTTTTTTTATTTTTAGTATTTCTTTGTGATGAAATTACATATTTGCCTAGTTTTATTTCGTATGATTCTTGGTTGTTGTCTGTCAATGTATGTTGCGGTCTCCCTCGGCGTTCGCTGCGGCTGCCCAGTCGCCCGCACATGGACTACGGTTACCTTTTTACGCGGGGACCGTACCAAATCCACCTGGGCTCATGCTCCAGTGTTCACCATCGCAGGTGCTGGAGCCCAAAAACCACGGCCTCCCATCGGACATTGGAGTCGTTGAACAACTAGGACTCCTCCGTCGACACCGCTACGTCCATAGAGGATCCGGCTGGGGGTGCGTATACACCAGAACCGGGAGATCCATTCCTTCATTGTGGTCAGAATTTCGCTCCCTGACGGCTCGATTACGTCATCCGAACACCGTCACCATGGAGATTGAAAAACACTGCGAAGCCACAGACCGGGCGAAATGGAATTCCTGGAGAGGACTTCCGGAATCCTGGGGTGGACCCCAGAGTTCTTCGTCCTCCGACCAAAAGAAATACTACGCCAAACACTAAACTTGAACTCTTTAATGTCCAGCCCCTATCAAATAAATCCTGTTTGATCCAACTAATATCGTCTGCCTGACTGAGACCTGGCATAAACCTGAGGCCTACTCAGTTTTGAATGAGTCCTGCCCCGTGAAGATCTGAAACTGTCACCCCTCCCTCTTCTTAAACTGTCTACCTGAATATTTGGCAATTAAATGTAAACATCAACTCTCTATAGTAATATTTTTTATTTACCGGCCACCAAAGCAACACCCGGGTTTCATCACAGAAATGTATGACCTTCTTTCAACTTTCTGTAAATCATCACCCAACGTGTTGATACTCGGAGACCTTAACATCCATGTGTACACACCTTCTAACAATTCTGCTGCTGAGTTCTTAGAACCGCTGGACTGCTTAAACCTGAAGCAGAAAATTGAGGTCCCCACCCATAGTAGGGGCCACATCCTCGACTTAGTCATTACTGACTCTATCCCCATTTCTAACCTCCAAGTATACGACCTGGGTGTCTTGGACCACAAAATAATTTCAGTGGACTTCCCTTCATATACACTGTTTTCCAACCCACTGCGCTGTATCCGGTTCAGGAATCTGAGAAATCTGAAACCCTCAACGTGCACCCTGGACCCTCTCCCCACTCCCTTGGTAAAAGCTAATGTCTCAAACATAAGCCAACTCATCACCAGCATCATTAATTACTCCCTCCAGAGTGACACAGTCCCAACATCACTGAAAACCCCAATAATTACACCACATTTAAAAAAACCCTCCCTGGATCCTGAAGTCATGGAAAACTATCCAATCTCCAATCTTCCATTCCTATCAAAGGTCTTGGAAAAAGCTGTCTTAGCCCAGCTCCAGGATCACCTCAAAAGACACAATCTGTTCGAAAAATTTCAATCCGGCTTCCGCCCCTCCCACAGCACAGAGACAGGGTCAGGGTCACTAACGACCTCCTAATGGCTGCTGACCAAGGCTTCCCATCTCTACTCATTCTTCTGGATTTCACTGCCGCTTTTGATACAGTTGACTACAAAATTCTCCTCCATCGTCTGCAGCATACCGTTCCTATCTCACAAGTAGAGCTGAGTATGTGGCCCTAGAGGATGCAAAATCTCAGTCACACTTGGTCACCTGTGGGGTGCCACAGGGGTTGGTTGTTGGGCCAACCGATTATAACATCTATATGCTCCCACTGGGCCATGTCATTGGCAAGCATGGAGTCTCTATCCACTGCTGTGCTGATGATACTCAGCTCTACGTCAAACTGAGCCCAACCCCAACAACACTTTCCGTCAACTCTCACCTGTTGCCTGGAGGACATTAAGGCGTGGATGACAGAGAACGTCCTTCAGCTGAACAGCACCAAAACCGAAGCACTTGTAGTTGGCACCACCCATCATTCCTCACACATTAATTGTATCTCGTTTCTGGTCACACCATTACCCTCTCCAACTGTGTTAACAACCTGCCAACACCTCTGTAAAATTGTATTTTTTCATCTCAGAAACATAGACAATCTCCGCCCCTCCCTCTCCCTCTCCCTCTGTGACGCTGAAAGGCCGGTCCACGCCTTTGTCCCCTCCAGGCTGGACTACTGCAATGCATTTCTCATTGGAATCTCCGGCAGGAGCCTTCAAAAACTCCAATATGTTCAAAATAGTGCCACCAGGATTCTTATGAGGGTGCAGAAACACGAACACATCACTCCTGTTCTTTGGACACTTCACTGGCTCCCCATCCACCTTCGCACTGATTACAAAGTCTGTCTCCTCACATTGCAATCTACAACAAAACACCTTCGTTCCATCAACACTTATCACCTCTACGGCGACAACTTAGTTGCTCCCGGTGAACGTTGGCCAGCTGCATAGCAGCTCCCCCATCTGTGTATGTGTATGTGTGTGTGTGTGATTGTGAGTGTGATTGGGTGAATAAGAAGCAGTGTAAAGTGCTTTGATTGCCAATAGGTAGAAAAGCGCTATATAAGTGCAGACCATTTACAATTTACTCTACCTCCCAGCAGATCCAAACTCCAGACAATGGGGGGCCGAGCCTTCTCAGCAGCTGCTCCACGGCTCTGGAACGCTCTGCCCGAGAACCTGAGGGCACCACAGACTGTGGACTGTTTCAATAAAACAGTTAAAGACTTTTCTGTTCAGATAAACATTTTAAAGTGATCAATACTTTTTCTTTAATGATGTGTTATTTTATGTTTTATATGACGCGTATGTTTTATGCTTTACATGTTTTATTATGTTTTATTCTTGGTTTTAATCCACCTGTGTAGCACTTTGAGATTTGTTAACAAATGTAAAAAAAAAGTGCTTTATAAATAAAATGAATTATTATTATTATTGTTTCTATCTTCTTCTTTTCCTTTCGGCTGCTCCCTTTCAGGGGTCGCCACAGCAAATCATGTGCCTCCATCTAACTCTGTCCTCTGCATCCTCTTCACTCACACCAACTAACTTCATGTCCTCCCTCACTACATCCATAAATCTCCTCTTTGGTCTTCCTCTAGACCTCCTGCCTGGCAGCTCCAACCTCAGCATCCTTCTACCGATATATTCACAGTTTCTCCTCTGAACATGTCCAAACCACCTCAATCTGGCCTCTCTGACTTTATCTCCAAAACATCTAACATGAGCTGTCCCTCTGATGTACTCATTCCTGATCCTGTCCATCCTCGTCACTCCCAAAGAGAACCTCAACATCTTAAGCTCTGCTACCTCCAGCTCTGCTTCCTGTCTTTTCTTCAGTGCAACAGTCTCTAAGCCGAACAACATTGCTGGTCTCACCACCGTCTTGAACACCTTTCCTTTCATTCTCGCTGATACTCTTTTATCACACAACACACCTGACACTTTTCTCCACCCGTTCCAACCTGCCTGCACTCGCCTCTTCACCTCTTTTCCACACTCACCGTTGCTCTGAACCGTTGACCCTAAATACTTAAAGTCCTGCACCTTCTTCACCTCTGCTCCCTGTAACCTCACCGTTCCACCTGGGTCCCTCTCATTCACACACATGTATTCTGTCTTGCTGCGGCTAAGCTTCATTCCTCTGTTTTCCAGAGCAGACCTCCACCTCTCTAGATTTTCCTCCACCTGCTCCCTGCTCTCACTACAAATAACAATGTCATCTGCAAACATCATAGTCCATGGAGATTCTTGTCTAACCTCATCTGTCAGTCTGTCCATCACCAGAGCAAACAAGAAGGGGCTCAAAGCCGATCCTTGATGCAGACCCACCTCCACCTTGAACTCCTCTGTCACACCTACAGCACACCTCACCACTGTCTTACAGCTCTCATACATGTCCTGCACCACTCTAACATACTTCTCTGCCACTCCAGACGTCCTCATACAATACCACAGCTCCTCTCTCGGCACCCTGTCATACGCTTTTTCTAAATCTACGAAGACACAATGCAACTCCCTATGACCCTCTCTGTACTTCTCCATCAGCGTCCTCAAAGCAAATACTGCATCTGTTGTACTCTTTCTAGGCATGAAACCATATTGCTGCTCACAAATGTTCACCTCTGCCCTTAGCCGAGCTTCCACTACTCTTTCCCACAACTTCATTGTGTGACTCATCAGCTTTATTCCTCTGTAGTTGCCACAGCTCTGCACATCTCCCTTGTTCTTAAAAATTGGTACCAGTACACTTTTCCTCCAGTCCTCTGGCATCCTCTCACTCTCCAAGATCTTGTTAAACAAACTAGTCAAAAACTCTACTGCCACCTCTCCTAGACACTTCCATACCTCCACAGGTATGTCATCAGGACCAACTGCCTTTCCACTCTTCATCCTCTTCAATGTCCTCCTCACTTCACTCTTACTAATCTTTGCTACTTCCTGCTTCACAACAGTCACCTCTTCTACTCTTCGTTCCCTTTCATTTTCCTCGTTCATCAACTCTTCAAAGTACTCCTTCCATCTTCCCATCACACTACTGGCACCTGTCAATACATTTCCATCCTTATCTTTAATCACCCTAACCTGCTGCACATCCTTTCCATCTCTATCTCTTTGTCTGGCCAACCTGTACAAATCCACCTCTCCCTCTTTAGTGTCCAACCTAGCATACAAGTCCTCATATGCTCTTTGTTTGGCCTTTGCCACCTCTATCTTCACCTTACGCTGTATCTCCCTGTACTCCTGTCTACTCTCTTCAGTCCTCTCAGTGTCCCACTTCTTCTTAGCTAACCTCTTTCTCTGTATACACTCCTGAACTGCCTCGTTCCACCACCAAGTCTCCTTGTCCGCTTTCCTCTTTCCAGATGACACACCGAGTACCCTCCTACCTGTCTCCCTGATCAAATTAGCTGTAGTAGTCCAGTCATCTGGAAGCACCTCCAAACCACCCAGAGTCTGTCTCAGCTCCTCCCTGAAAACTAAACGACATTCTTCCTTTTTCAACTTCCACCACTTCGTCCTCTGCTCTGCCTTAGTCCTCCTTATCTTCCTCACCACCAGCATCATTTTGCACACCACCATCCTGTGTTGTCTGGCTACACTCTCCCCTACCAATGCTTTACAGTCACTGATCTTTTTCAGATTACAACGTCTACATAAGATGTAGTCTACCTGAGTGCTTCTCCCTCCGCTCTTGTACGTCACCCTATGTTCCTGCCTCTTCTGAAAGAAAGTGTTTACTACAGCCATTTCCATTCTCTTTGCAAAGTCAACCACCATCTGACCTTCTGCGTTCCTGTCCTGAACACCAAACCTGCCCATAACAGTCTCATCACCTCTGTTCCCTTCACCTACATGCCCATTGAAATCTGCACCAATGACAACTCTCTCACCTCTGGGGATGCTCTGCATCACTTCATCTAACTCACTCCAGAATTTCTCCTTCTCTTCTAACTCACATCCTACCTGTGGGGCATAACCACTCACAACATTGAACATCACCCCTTCAACTTCCAGCTTCAGGCTCATCAACCTGTCTGATACTCTTTTCACCTCTAGAACATTCCTCACAAAATCCTCTTTCAATATAACTCCTACTCCATTTCTCTTCCTATCTGACCCATGGTAAAACAACTTGAACCCTGCTCCTAAGCTTCTAGCCTTGCTACCTTTCCACCTGGTCTCCTGGACACACAGTATGTCCACCTTCCTTCTCTGCATCATGTCGATCAACTCCCTAGCCTTCCCTGTCATAGTACCAACATTCAAAGTCCCTACTGTCAGTCCTACATTCTTAGCTTTCCTCTTCTCTCTCTGCCTACGAACACACCTTCCTCCTCTTCTTCTTCGTCTTCGACCAACAGTAGTCCAATTTCCACCGGTACCCTGTAGGTCAACAGCACCGGTGGCGGTCGTTGTTAACCCGGGCCCCGACCGATCCGGTATGGAAGCCTTTGTCACGATTCGCATGTTTGATTTGGCATGTGTTTTACGTCGGATGCCCTTCCTGCCACAACCCTCTGCATTTATCCAGACTTGGGACTGGCACAAAAAGACACTGGCTTTTGCCCCCTTGCGGTTGCATTATTATTATTGTTTCTATGCTGTTTGAATATCAGTGAGTGTGTATATTTGAGTCTAATTCCTTTTTTAAAAAATTGCTCTATAGTGGCCCGAATCCTGTAAATATTAGTTAAAGTATGTTTTGGCAAAAACACTGGTGAAAAAATTTGTCGTTTCCCTTGTTAGCGAAAATTAGATTACTAGCTTAATGATATGTATTTTAATGTGTTATATATGGCTTTGTGTTTGCTGGTCTCATGCTATTTATACTCTCTCCTCTCCAGTTTCCTTGTTCCTTCAGATAGAAGTACACTGCAGTCTGTGGTCCCGAATTGCCAGTCATCTGAATTGGCCTTACAGGTCAAATGCTCTTGGACCGGATTATATATGAAAGATTCAATGTTTCAATGAGATATGATTTTCTCGGCTTATAACCTGGTCACATGTTTGCAAGTGAATCGTCCAGACATACTCAACAGTCTCCAGCAGGCTGTGAATGTTTAAGAAGTGGGAGCAACTCTTTAGTGCATCAGTGCTGGAAATGAAAGTTGTTTACGTACTTTCATGTTGGGTAAAACCGTCAACTCTCACTACAGTAAATCAGCGATCCGTGAAATATCCCCCTGGGAACAGGTGAACAAATCTAGTTGAATAAAGTTGATGTAGAAGTCAAGTGTGGTTAAAACCATGGAGAAACATAACACAGCTTGTTTTCATCTAAAGGTACTGGTGCAGACTGATGATCTAACACAACTAAGTGAAGCTCAAAAAGTTTGAAATGATTTATGTCTCAAAATATCCCACAGATAATATAGGTCCCCTGAAGGCATCCGTACTAGAAATAGCATTGTTTACCACCTTGCAGGCCTGATGTAATTTGTAGGCTGCTCTTGACTTTCATTTTCACTTTGTGCAGCTCAACTGTTAGGTGAAGCTACTGTGTTTCACTTATACAGTCAGTTGGGTTTTTCCTCGTGAGCACCGATCTCTTGAGCTGCACTTCAACTGTCCAGCCAAAGATAAGTAACTCAGTGATACAAACTACACTGATACACTGGACTTTCTTGTCCTGGTCTTGCTTCCTTGTCTTCAAATAAGTAAGTAAAGTAACATTTTTGTGAAGTGTTTTATTATTGATAAAGTTCCTGTTTTTGAATTTTACGCGATGCACTGACACTTACAGGGTCTGAAACTGCGTAGGTCAAAGTGCTTCCTAGTTTATTCCTGTAACCAAGACACATAATTTCTTCATAGTATTTATGCAGAAGAAAATATTTAAAGCTTCAAACAAAAAAGCAAAATCAACAACCTGTGGATTGTAAAAAGAAGAAAATATCAACCTAATCTCCTGAAAATGACATTTCTATACAGTGAAAGTGCAAACACAGAGATGTTATTATAGAGAACATAATAGCAACTGTGAATATAATTAAGATCTGTTAAAAAATGAACGGGAATTGAAAGTTGCAAAGTGGTTGATATCACTTCTACCCCCTTGTGATTCTCTTTCCTTTAATAAGTATAGAGCTCTTTGCGTTATTACTTGATACCAGGTGGGAATATTGTCTTATATGTCTTATTGTCTTATATGTATATATTGTCTTATATGAATATTGTCTATCATTGTCTATTGTCATTTTCTGCTAATTGCAAAAAATCACCACCTTCTGACACTAACAACAGTCAAAGACATTTTTGGCTGTCCTGTGCTCCTGCCATCGTGTAAAGAACTAATGTTGTTGTTTTTGTTTTAATGCTTTTTATTTTTATTTAAACGGCTGCGTTTTAATTTTCAGATCATCTGACTACAATGAACTCAGGCAACTGGTCAACAGAAAAAATGTCCTCAGCCATTTGGTTTGATCAATACGTTTACTGGGGAGGAATGTATGCTTACTGGTATTATTAAGAGACCAACAGGTAGGATTCGGTTGCTTCACAACTAGTCTATGAACTTTATTGAACACACACTGAGACAATATGAAACCACAGTTACTGTGAATTAAGTTTGAATAGGCCACGTTTGAACAAAACCTCAGGTTAAATGATGCAATTCCCCCAAAAATTAGAGTCACAAACTGACTAACTGCGAACTGAAACACTGGAAGTAACTGGTAATTAACATGCACCTGATCTGCCTCAGCATTTGATTTATTACCATTACCATTTGATTTATGTAATGCTAAACAGAAAATATTAAGTAGCCTGAGAGGATTTATAGGCCCACAGTACAGAATTGTTTCCGCAGCCTTGAGCTGTGGCAACAAAACATAAGTAAAAAGGAAACAGAAAGCAAACGTGATAACAAAGCACAGAGGACCTGGCACAAAGCACAAAACCAAATGACTTGGCAACCCTAACCCACAAAATGATTATATGCATCTGGCATATTGTCTACTTGCATCCTGAAGGGCATCCGCTGTAAAGAAACTGTACAAAATCAACATGCGGACAATGATCCGCCGTGGCGACCCTGAACTCACGAGATAAGCCGAAGGGAAAAAAAACAAAAAACAAAAAACAAAAAACAAAACACAACTGACCTTTTGATTTAAATTACATATTTGCTTAATGTAGATTATTTTTATTTAGTATAATTGTGAGTTATGTATTTTTATTTCGTTGATTTGAAGATAAACCCAGTGTCTCCCACTCAAAATGGGACTTTAGGAAACACACAGTGGTTGTCCTACCCAGCACTGCCCTCTTCTGATCCAAGACATAAATTACAAGTGACATTCTGGCCGCTCCCTCAAAATACACTTTTTTTTTTCAGTACTATGTTTTAAAAAGAAAACAAAGAACACACAAGCTATCATGCTAGCTGCTTTGAAATATATTTAGGTTCAAGTGGAAAATGATGTATTAAATTTACCACCTGGCTACACCTGTATGCTTGTCTGACTTTGTGAATTTGTTTTTGAAGTACTGCACACCTCAATAGAAACCAGCATCCCTAATGATTAACTTCACTAAATTCAGTATAAAGGTGATCTTTCAACTCAATTTTATTTATACAATCACTCACTGGCCACTTCATTAGGTACTCCGGTACACTCTAATCCAATCCTGTCCCGCAGATCGGCTTTTATTCTCCTTTTATTTAATTTTTAATTTCTCAGTTTATGAATTGAAACTGTCAGAAAAGTGATCATTTTACCATGTGTACATTACTGAGGTCACAGTGTGTGGTGGGGTTGTACTGCAGTGCTGTTGTACAGTTGTACCTAATAACGTGGTCAGAGAGTGTGTATATATTTTGTCTCGCAGAGAGAAGATGATCTGGATAATACTGCTCCTCAGCCTGACCTGTGGTGAGTAGGGCTGCAAATCTTACTTGTTTCTTATTGAATATGTTAATTATTTTCTTTTTGTTTGTCTATTGACAAATTCTATCTTTGAAAATCTTCTATCAGCACTTTTCACAGCCAAAAATGATCCCAATTGGAGTCAATACAGTGCTGATATTATTAACTACACGCAAAAAGTGTTGATATACAGCACGAGAAGCTTGAGATAGAAATTATTAGTTATTAAAATCGATGAATTATTATGTTCCAACTAATCAATAAACAACTATTGGTTTCAGTAAATTTGACTCTCTGTGAACAACTTGAGGAATCCAAATCACTGCGTCAGTTCAGTTACATATTTAATAATAAAATCATGTTTTAGGCTGACATGTGTGTCTTGTGTCTCTGTTTCCTCTTCTCCTCTCAAGGGTCATCTGCTGATTTCCATGAGACACAGGAGAGAAACAACATCACCATCAGTTGGGACAGTAACATAAGCAGTGACTTGTCTCTCGCCAGCCTTGTTTGTGTTTTCCTGTCAGAACCTCCTAAAATTTGGTATCAGATGATAAACGGTGTTGAGATCCTAGGGTCTCAGGATCAACAGTTTGCAGGACGGATTCAGCTGGACAGAGAAGCTATGACAGAAGGACGAGTTAATCTTCATGTTTCCACCATCACAGCAGAAGACGCAGGAAACTACTTGTGTGAGCTCAGTGCCGATTATGACAAGAAGATGATGAGATGGATCTTTCTGGACACTGGTAACTAGAACTAGTACAACTTATAAAAGAAACAAAGAAATAATCAGTGGACGTTATTAACTATCTCACATTTCCCCCACAGGAATATTTGTGGGCTTAAATGTGGTCCAGAACAAAGATGGCGAGAGCAGTGAGGAGTCTTTCAGCGCACTGAGGTTTGGAGAAACACCTGCTGAGGGTAGGACAACATCATGTAACTGTTACCATGGTTACAGCATCCAGTGAAAAAAGGCTTTATCTCAGAGGTCCAGGAACAATTTATCTTTATAATCTTTAATCTCTAATTGCAACCAAAAGAAAAAAACGTGTGAAAACAGCTACTTGTTGAAACTTAGCTAAGAAGCTGGTCTGTAAATTGTGACTGTGTTAGCTACAAGAAATACGATCCAATGTGTGACAAATTGGAATTTAACCAAATAATTGAGCTCCTACCACCATTGTAGCTGGGAATGAGTCTGTTTGTGTGTCTGCACATCAGCCATCACTTCTCTGCCAAACTCATTTCATATTTTGCTGACATCTGACACCACAAAGATGGACAAACAGCCTAACAAGTAATTTAATCAAAGAGGGAATTGACTGGCTTTGTTACTGTGCAGCTACAAATACTGCAAGCAAATACCACAAATACTGTAAACACAGGAAATACAGGGAACAGCAGGGCAATGAGTAGAAATGACATGTTAACAAACAAAAATGATCATAGTGGTCAAAATGTTGTACATGTAGAAATCAAAACAAACTGCAAGAAAGGACTTTTCTGACACATTGATCTGTCTCTGCTGAAACATCCAACAGGAAGCCAGAAACACATCCACACTCCAACATTTCAGCCTGACCGGTCTTTCTGGCCATTACATATATATACATGTACATACATATATGTATATATATATATATGTATATACATATATATAGTATTTTGATGTTTTTGTTTTTTTAAAACTAGGAAAAACTAGAAAAATCTATTCATTCCAATTAGTGTATGAGATTGTGTTTCTCTCTCATTAATCATTTGACTCTAGGTTGGGAATCACTGGGTTAAAAAAGTTTACAGTATTTTGAGTTAAGATCAAACAAAAATTATACACTTTGCATTATTGTTTTATTGGTACTTTTACTTAAATATTTGAGTAGCCACTCAATCACTGTAAACGGTGACATTACTTCTTGGTCATTAAGCTTTATCTTATTGTTGACTGATACTGATCATAACACAGTTTGTGCAGAGAATATTTGGGTTTTCCTGCTAAAACAACATTTGGTCGTAGATTTTTACATTTAATGAATCAGTGTAAATCTTCTTTCTGTTCTTCCTCTTCTTGATAACATCTGTCTTCATGCAGATGCTAAACGCAGACAACAGGAGGTCCCTAGAGATTCTCGATCGATTGTAGCACCGATAATTCTTGCAGTCCTGATTGTTGGATTTTTGTTGTGGGCAATGTTGACATCTCCACCAAACCTTTCTGGAGACCAACAAGAAGAACGTATGTCTGCTTTTGTTATTTGATTTTATAGAACATTTTTTGATTTCATTAGTTTTTTCTATCTACGCTCACTGTAATCTCATGCCAGTCACACAGATCGAGACGAGCACGAATAGGACGTGGACCGGCAAACTGTCACATGTAATAAAGAGTTTTTTACACCAAGAACGGATTCAGCAACGAGCGGATTCATTCCAAGTATGATTGAATATGTGGCAGCACAGGTACAATTCATGACAGGACTCCTACGAAATGTGGCATAGATGACAGAGAATCATAGAAATTAAAGGTTGTTGCAAATATATTTTGCTCTGAAAAAAGTTGTGCCTTCATAGTTTACTACCAATTACTCAATTTATTGAATAATATTAGAGTATACTGTATTCAATAGTGATAGCGTTTATCTTTGGTTACTGTAAGAACAAATGTACTTATATCTTATGTGTGCTTTAAAGTTTAAGAACCACTGCTTTTAGTTGTATAAGATGAAATGAATTCACAAATCACCTGATTTGTTTGTCTTTATTGAGATGTGAAATGGTTCTTGTGTGTATTGTGCGTCTACAACTGCTTACTTAAAATTGACTTGTAAAAATTAATTCTTTGTTTTCTCTGTGACGTTACATTTCTATTCGAAGGCAACAATAAAACAAGATGTTACAGATTCAGTCTGGTTCTGAGTAGTGTCTCACCTGAACAGTTGCCGTCTGGTTTCCTGATGCTCTTTAGTCTGGTTAAAGTGAAATAACATCTTCATGGGAATCTCAGGTTTTTGACATGTTGAAACAAGATTTTTATATCATTAAGACATTTATTTAACAGTGGATTTCCAAATTTCGCCTTTTTCAATTTTATTTTGCAGCCTGATGCTACCGTCCTTATAAATGTGTTTTTTTCTCATTGATCTACACTTGATACCCATAGCAAGAGAATTTTAGAAGAGTCTCTAATTGTTTTCATTAAATAAAAAGGCTGACATATCACATGTACATGAGTATTCAGACCTTTGAAATTGAACTCTTGAAATTTAGCTCAGCTGTCTCCAGTTTCTCTTGATTGTTGCTGAGTTGTTTCTACCCCTTGATTGGAGTCCGCCTGTGGTAAATTAAATGGATTGGACATGGGAAGGCACACAGCCATCTATAGAAACATTAGAGGGACGGGCTTCTACTATTCAACTCACCTCAGTTGGATCAAACTAGATACAGTGAAGCCAGCAGCACAGGGATGTTTCTTTTAGTCAGGTGCTGCCAAGAGAGGAAACACTCAGCTGTTGTTAAGGCAGCAATGAAGTTCCACCATGACGAAAACAGCACAATGATAATAGCAATAAGAACAAGGAAGGTGCAGTTATCATGTAAAGTCTATTACAGATTATTGAAGAAGTGATAAGACATACAAAGTCAGGGTAATAATATGTAAAAGCTATGAAAAAAGTGAGACTGCACACAGCAAAAAGAGTAACAGCAGAAAATAATATCTAATGAAACAAAAACTAATAAAACTAAATTCATGTAAGTAACTGATCTAACTGCCAAACAGAGAAAACAAGGTGAACCAGTAGAACATAAAACACTGAGACATACATTTATTAAATGAACAAGTCTGAGCAGTTGCAAACAGTGTTAAGTGGTTAAGATATTTGCATCATTCCATTAGTCATGGGTTTGAATCAGCAGAGCTGTTCAGCTGTTTACTATGAAGTCACAGATGATAATGGTAATATTTACCATTTTAACTTGGTTTCCTTCTTAGCATGTTAATATACTCAGTCTGACTGAAGCTATGGAGAAACATAACACAGCTTGTGTTCATGTGAACGTACTGGTGCAGACTGATGATGTTAACACAACAGCTCAAAAAAGGATTTTTGTCATAATCGTGCAGCTCAGCTGTTAGTTGATGCTGCACTCGTACAGTCAGTGTTTGGTTTTTCCTCGTGAGCACTGATCTCTTAATCTGCACTTCGACTGTCCAGGCAAAGATAAATAACTCAGTGACACAAAGGCAGACAGCTCGTTGCTCACTTGTCTTCAAGTCAAATAAGATTGTTATGTAGTTTTATTGTTGATACAGTTCCTGTTTTTGAATTTTACATGATGTACTGATGCAACTGTGTAGCTCAAAGAGTTACTGTAACCAAGACATATTTATTTCTTAATATTTGTACTGAAGAAAAAATGTAAAGCTTTGTGGATTGTAAAAAGAATTTCTATTTCTATACAGTGAAAGTGCAAACACACAGATGTTATTATAGAGAACAGAAAAACAACTGTGAATTTAATTAAGATCTGTTGAAAATTAACGGGAAATGAAAGTTGCAAAGTTGTTGATACCAATTCTACCCGCTGGTGATTCTGTTTTCTTTAATATATATAGGGTACTTACAACATAATCAAGCTAATGATTCCATAACTACAAAAAATAATTATGTTTGCAGTTTAGAGGTAAAGTTCAGAAGCACAACTGTGTAGTTTACACACACAGGTGAAAGTGACCTACAGTAGATACTAAATATTATTGGTTCATCACATAAAAAAGTAGTTGAAGTGTCCACAGATTGATGCTTTATGACATCAATAATAATAATCCTGTTACTTCTTTGCAATATTACTTGCTACCAGGTGGGAATATTATCATACGTATCTCCCACCTTCCTGTGCCACCCCTGCCACCCATCTGGCCTCACTCCTGACACTGTGTACTAGTAAAGAACTGATGGTGGTGGTGGTGTTGTTGTTTAAACAGTTACTTCTTCCTTAGGCCTAAATACATTAACCGAACAACTGATGCAAAATGTCTTTCATACGATTTTTTTGACAGCTGTGTTTTAATTTTCACATCATCTAACTCCATTGAACAGGAAAAATGTCCTCAGCTCTTTGTTCTCATCCATACGTTTACTGGGGAGGAAATTAACGCTTACTGGTATTATTCAGAGACGAACGGGTAGGAGTTGGTTACTATGAAGTGTAATAAACCCACACTGAGATAACATGAAACCACCTAATGCTAAAGATGTTTTAAGCCACGGTCTATAACAGTTATCCATGAGCACCACATTTCTGACTACCCTTCTAGTATAACTCTCAAATGTCTGGATTTTTGAATGATTGGATTGGAGTTCTGAGCTGTGTTCTGCCTTTTGCGCTTTAAGTGACTGGATTCGGAGATGTATGTTGTGACTCTGATCTGTCTTGGCCTTCCTCTGTGTTAAGGAGCTTGACTTTACTTTGAGAATATACATATAGGACTTTGGATTCTGTGAAACTCCGTAGGAGAGGACGTCTTCGTCATCTGTAAATTGACCCTGGAACTCCTGTAATCTTCACTCGTCTCTGCTCATCCACAGTTTGTCAGTGTGTCTCTCCCTCTCATCCTTCCATGTGGAGGATGCTGACACTGAGTGAAGCCATCTTACTATGACATCATCCTGTTTTTTTGGACATTCACCTCCACCTCTGACACACACCTTCCAGGCTCAGCTTGTGGTTCATTGGAAGCAAGTAAGCCTGAAATCTTCATTATTAGTGTGATTGCTTTATGTTGTTTCCAGTATTTAATTTTATTATTATTAGTTTTATTACTATTGTTGTTTCCAGTATTTAATTTTATTATTATTATTATTAGTGTGATTGCTGAAAGCAATCACACTATTGTTGTTTCCAGTATTTAATTTTATTATTAGTGTGATTGCTGAAAGCAATCACACTATTGTTGTTTCCAGTATTTAATTTTATTATTATTATTATTATTATTATTATTATTATTATTATTATTATTATTATTATTATTATTCCGTATTCTTCCGCCCGTTTTTCGGCGTGCTGTAAGTCCTGAATGCTAAAAGCTGCAAACATGGTTCCAACTGTAATATGTTGGGATAAGCATGGTTGGGAGAGGTGTGCTCACTACCCTATGTGCTGTCAGCTAATGTACTGTAATTATTATGAATATTAATATGATATTTTTTTTGAATGGAAAGTCTATGGGAGTGATGTTTAAACTGCAATATCTCAAAAACTACACATGGTAGCATGATGCAGCTTTGTGGGATGCTGTCCCATGATGAAGTGCTTCACATGTTACAGCGTGGGCTCTATAGCGCCACCGTGTGGTCAGATATCAGCCTGTATATGTTAGTTGTTTTGACATGCTACTAGTCCTACACGCTTACAGCTAGAAACATGGTTCCAACTGTAATATGTTAAGTACAGTTAGGAGAGTAGATGTATTACTCTGTGGGCTGACAGCTGATGTACAATAATTGTTATGAATATTTGTATGATTTTTATTTTGCATTGCCGTCTATGAGAGCAATCTGCACACGGCTATATCTCGGAAACTATGCGTGATATTGTTATGAAACTTTGACCCATGATGCCCCATGATGAAATGCTTCACATGTTACAGTGTGGGCTCTCTAGCGCCACCGTGTGGTCAGTTATCAGCATGTTTATGTTAGTTGTTTTGACATGCTACTACTCCTACACGCTTACAGCTAGAAACATGGTTCCAACTGTAACATGTTAAGTACAGTTAGGAGAGTTGATGTATTACTCTGTGGGCTGACAGCTGATGTACAATAATTATTATGAATATTTGTATGATTAGTTTTTTGCCGTCTATGAGAGCAATCTTCACATGGCTGTATCTCGGAAACTACACGTGATATTGTTATGAAACTTTGACTCATGATGCCCCATGATGAAATGCTTCACATGTTACAGTGTGGGCTCTCTAGCGCCACCGTGTGGTCAGTTATTTAACTCGTTTTTTAACTCAAAAAAATTATTTTTTTCTTTTTGATTTCACTTCTATGTTGTACAGGGCCTTTAGTACTACAACGTGCGTCACCTGGCGGCCGTTCGCGGTACTGCAACTGTTTCGATCTTTTTTTATTTAAGCTAATGCAATAACCAACTTGAATGAAACTTTACAAATATGTGCAGGACACTGCCCTAAACACGCGAGTTAAACGGTTCTCCACTGGGGGCGCTATTGTGGGTTTTTTTTTTTTTTTTTTGGTATTTTATCCTCAGAACTTCATTAGTGTTGAGAGGGCAAGATGGCAACAGTTGATTCCTTTGGACAGGCTGCCATCTGCTGGAGAGTTGGTGAATAGCAATTGAAAACTTCCTTATTGTTTCATGTGCTTTCACTAGTTGTTCAATATTTTAAAAAACTACACATGCTACAGTGTTGCCTGTCGCTTCTACAACTTTCAAAGCTGCAGATTCGGCGATGGTTGCAGCGGCTGGCTTTCAGCAATCACACACATTTTCTGCAGGAAATGCCCATTCTAGTTGTACTACTTGTTTTTCCACTGGATACTTGCCCTGATCTCTCCTGTAGATCTGGGCAACAGCACCACCCAGTGAGCCAGAGGAATCCATGCAAGCTCTTACCACTCTTCTAATTACCTGTTAGTCAACTTCTTCTCCATTAAACCTTTTTATACACTGATTCATATACACTGGTATTTGTGTCTTCTAATCTTTGGGTCCTTATTGGTGACTAACCCTTACAAAGTGTTTCTAGGATCTAAACGTAACCCCGGCATTGGTTGTGACTGTTTTAAGGCCTGTTGAACTTGTTATCCCCACTGCTCCACTAAAAAACTGCCCCGTTACAACGTTCCACATCCACTGCTCTGCTGAATATGAACTTCTTTAAACACAAATGAACTAATAAAGCTTCAGATTGAGCCAAAATGTTCTAAATATAATCACTTGTCCTGCAATTGTAGTATGCCAAGCCTATTGTATTTGTTTTCAACACTTATGGAAATGTACAAATCTTCCATGTTTGCAGGTGAGTTGGTTGTTCTACTTTACATGGACTAATAAACACTAATATCTGTTTTGTGGCTGCTAACTTTGAGATCTGTTGCATTACTTTAGCCTGCTGACTCAATATAAAGGTTTGATTGTGAAAACAGCAGGATTTGGCTCTGAGGTTTTTCATGGATCTAAATACTAAACCATTTGAATTTCTCATGAACTTCAGCAGCTTTGGGTTGTAGGCAGTTTATTTACCTGTCAGCGTGCCCACCTGCATATGGACCTGATGCTGAGCTACCAAAGAAGCTTCACATTTTATAGACTTGAATTAAACCATCTCTCTAAATGATAAATGCAAAAACAATCACAATGCACAATGACACCACTGAAAATGAAGGGCTGCTTCTTTATAGTTGCTCAAGTGGTGCAGCTGGTGTTTGTGAAACAAACGAGGGACACTCCTCAGACCATGCGCAGTCTCGTTCAGGGTGACTGGACTGGTTAGCTTCTTATCAGTTCAGGTTTAGTTAGAACTCGTCTCCTCCCTCTCGGTTATTTATCAGTGTGTGGGTGTGTGTGTGTGTGTGTGTGTGTGTGTGTGTGTGTGTGTGAAGAAAACAGGTACTAGTGTTCATATAAATGTACTAATACAGACACAAGAGGTGAAGATTAAGTTTTAATTTCAATGTTTATAATTCTATAAAGCATTCCCACACATCAGTCCTCGGGATTTATTGGTGACAACATAAGCAAAAACGATCCAGATCTCCAACTTCACAACTCAGGTGTAACTTTACCTTCACGTTTCAGTTTCTGTTCATTCATGTGAAATTTTGACAGACCAGTTTTCCAAGTCTGCAGTCGGAACTGAATCAGATCTGAAGCACAACGTTAGTTGTGTTATGAAGCCTTTCGACAATCTGGCTTAAAACTAAATAAATCTGGTGACAAAGACCAACTGTTCGCAGCTTGATCCCAACAAGTAAGTAACTAAAACATGAAGTATAATTCACAGTTTGTTTTAAATGTGTGCATCAGTTGTGGTACTGCGGGTTGTGTTTTGACATACGTTGGGTTGTTGGGGAGAAAGAGGAAAACGCTTTCAAACCAGGTTAAAACTTGTATATTTGGTGGATTGAAAAAAAAAAAGTAGACATCTGGCTGAGTAAAATTAAAATCAGTGCTTTAAGGTTTTAACTCTTGTGACGTGTTAACAGATAAAATAGTGTTTACATTTTGCACAGAATCTGTGATTGCGGAGCATTAAAGGCTAATTTTGGTTTCATTTTAAAGCTTTACTGACACATTGCAACTTGTTTTCCCACAATTATCAGTATGTTATGCATTTTATTTAATTTCTTTTAACCTGAATCTGTTTGGCTCCTGAAACAGTTTTGTAGATTTTAAATGTAGCAGATATGTTCAGAATTTGTCAACTGGCCGATAGACTGTGTACATAACTGAAATGTAAAATGACCAGTATGTGTCCTTTTAGTTTGTGCTTAGCAATAGAAATTTCAATGTAATCCCAACCATTAATATATACACTAGGTAGAAATTGTTATCACGTAAAAGTTACCTGAGTGTCTTATGAATATTTTAAATATTTTTAATGTGATTCATTGTCAGGTGTCTTGTGCCTGTGATGTTATACAGCAGGAAAACTGTGTCCTCACCTGTTTGTCCACATAGCTTTGCTATGGAAGAGTTGGTGTCTTGAAGCAACTGGAGAAATATAAACAGGTAGCAGTGCTTTTATTAATTTTTTTTAACTTTGGCTGGAATAAATGTACTCTACCGAGGCACTGCACTCTGAATGAATGAATTAAATCAGTACGTACAGAACACGTACATAAACATGGTATTTAAAGTACAGTGGTCCTAATACACGTGCACTGGTTAGATCATAAACATTAACTCAGTATTCATATGTGTAAACACCCATTTACTTATTACATATTATATCTCTGATAAAGTTTTATGTGTCTAAGTTTTTGTTTTTTAATATAAAGCTGTCTAAATTAACAGTTCCATTTGACATATTGAAGCCTAATGGCACCTTATGAACATGACGGGCTGTTTCATTCTTGGAGAGGCGTTCAGATGCAATATGTAAAACGACCACTAGATGCTGCTAAAACTAGAGCGCTGCACCTTTTTTAAACCTCTTGAAAAAATTCCTAATCCTTTTAATATTTATTACTGAGAACAACAAGTCTTAGGAAATTCAGTCAGAATGAAACGTACATTGAAATACTTTAGTCACTTATCATATATTTTTAAATTATAAACTGATTCTGGTGATTCAGTGTACAGGGGATCTATCAGAATGTTCTTTTGTAATCAAATCTACATCTTCTCCATGTATCTGAAGGTTTTTGGTCATCCAGGTTTAGTTATCCAAAGGCTGGGTTGTATCAACTCAGCCAAGCAGCTTCTTTAGTCTGAGAAACAGCTGGCTAGAGGACCCAGTTCTTTCCTCGAGTCGATTTTGTTTCTCACTTGGTCTGAACAAACTCAGGTAGATAGGTGGATTAAAGGGGAGGGGAGAACAGGTCAGAGTCATAGGGTTGTAATGTTTCACTCTTAAACTCTGGGATCGTTTGATGTGTCCTCCTTGGTGGACGTGTAAAGTTGTCTTATTCCTGGTGATGGATGAAAGGGGCAGCATGAAAAATGGCAGATGGATTGTGTCTGAGGGCTCCTCCTTTGTTTGGAGAAAGATTCTCCATGTGACATAAATGGCTTCACGTACTCCTCTCATATTCATCTTTTCCACCGTCTTTTCTGTCCAAAATGTGCAAACTGTCATCCTCAAATGGGTGTCCTTTGTCCTTCAGGAAAGGTCCTAAAGAAAACAACCCCAGTTTCTTGAAAGCCAAAAAGAAGGCGTCAAGATCCAGCAGAAGAAAAATGCACATAGCAGAGCTGAAAAGGTAGTGATGTGGAAACACCACATACCTGTTCACTTTAAAACCACCAACACATTGAGACAGACACAATTACTTAAAAAAACTGAACACCTAAACACACCAGCAAGGTATTACGTGCAGTCCAGGTAAGTGAGCAGTGTACAGAGCTCTACACTGGAGAAACCAAGAGAGCATGGAGGAGGAGCAACACCTCAGGACCAGAATCAGCAGTGTACCTACACCTGAAGACCAAAGGACACACGTCGGAGGATGACAGTTTACACATTTAGGACAGAGAAGCAGGATGGTATTAGAAAAGCCGTTTATATTCACATGGAGAATCCTTCTCTCAACAGAAGATGCGGCTTCAGACACAACCTTTCTCCCATTTCCCATGCTGCCCTTTCATCCATCCCCAGAAAGAGCACTCCACACATCCCACAACGAGGCCACAACTAATGACCTCTGACCAAAGCTGTAAACATTACATCTCTATGACTCTGCTCTGTTCTCACCGGCCCTATTACCCACTTAACAAGCTTATGAGGCCAGGTGAGAAATGAGGCCAAGTCTGGAGGATGGAACTGGGTCCCATAACCACAGTTCCCTAAGATCAATAAATCATAAAACCGATTTTTTCACAGGAAGAAGATGATGTGGACCTTCCTGCTTGTGGGTCTGACCTTCTCAGTCTGTGGTTAGTAGGGCTTTACGCAATATAAATTCAATTATTTTTCTATAGTGTTTAGTCTATGAAATGAAAGGCCTGTGGCTTGAGTACAATGTTTCCCAGCAGCCAGTCAATCAACTCATTGTTGTAGCTTTGGTTTTATTTTTATGGTGGTAAAAAAAACACACTACTTTTTTAAATGTAAGGCTGGAGTCAAAAGTCATAAAGTTAGACATTAGTAAATTATCTGACTTCTGTTTTCTTTCTGTCCCCTACAGCGATGTTTCCTGCAAAACTATCTCAGCTCTTCTATCAGACAGAGGAGAACTACGTCATCTTCAGTTGGGACACTCAGACTAAAACTGATTTGTCTCTCACCAACCTCGTTTGCTTTATCCAGTCAGATCCTCCCAAACTTCTGTATCACATGGTAAATGGTGCTGAGTATCCACAGTCTGAGCAGTTTGCAGGACGGGTTCAGGTGGACAGAGATGCTCTGAGAGAAGGACAAATCAGACTTCATCTGTCCACGGTCACGGCTGAAGACTCTGGAAAATACAGGTGTGATCTAGCTGTTAATTATGACAAGAACAAGAAGAGATGGGGGCTTGAAGCTTCTGGTAAGAATCGGAAAAGAAAATGTACAAATAATGAGTGTACTACTGCACTACAGTAAAATACTAATACAGGTTTGTCCAACAGAACAATTTGTTCTGACTGTGGCCCAGAATAATGATGGTGGGGACAACAGTAAGACAAAGTCTGAACTGAAAATTACTACAGGTAAGTCAACATGGAGAGCTTTTGTATTTATGTCGTAATAGTTCACAAATGTATAAACTTTTACCTTGTAAACTACTGCTCAGCAAAGAAAACTATATACTTGGCAAAAAAATTGGGTCTTATTTTTTAGTTTTTGTGCTTTTTTTTTTTTCAACCTATACTCAGTAGAATGGACAATATTAGATGTGAAAGAATAAACCGGAGTCAACTCGCAGAAGGACAGAAACACATAGGCAGTACAGTATCTGTCCTCAAACACCGTTTGTTGAGTCCGATCTGTTGCCAGTGAAAGTCTTAATGTTCGCTGGCCAACAGGTGGTACAGTTGTGCCACGTAAAGGTTGAATAAAACCAAAATACTACTCGCATAAAACTGTTACAGCACAATCCTCAGAAATTGTTGAAGCCTTTATTAAAACTGTTTCTCCAGTGTTTATAACCAAGTTTTAACTTTTTACTTAGTAAATTTAAGTCAAGTTTATACATTTATGAAATAAAACGCAACACATCATTAGATGTTAAACCACTGGTTCCAACCTTTTTGGCTTTGACATGTCATGATTTCATTAAACAATGGTTTAAGTCAAATTGTACAACAGTCCACAGAACTTAAAAAGGAATTGTTTCTAACACCATCATCTGGCCAAGTTTAATTTGACTAGTACTTAAAAGCTCATAATAAAATTTGTGAAAACAGGTTGTTGTCTGCATTTATGAGTTGGTTAAAATCCTCTTGCTTTCTTTCCTCAGGACCTCCACAACAAGAAGACTCTGGAGAACTCATAAAGACAGTAGCCGCACTGTTTCTAGTACTCGTAGTAATAGTGTGTTTTGGAGTAATAGTTTCGGGACATCACAGAATTCTGGCAGCACGCATTTGTGGAGACAAGTGACAACAATGTATGAGTCTGCTATTTGTGTTTTGGTTTTATAATTATTTTTGTGTTTGAGTTGTTTGAACCAGTTTTTCCTCTGCACTCACAATTGTCTCAGTTTCTCACACAGATCTACAGTGTTACTTCAAACTCCAAATTGACCGGGAGTCATTCCCCATGTGAGGGGATTCTGTTAGTTACCGTTAGTGATTCTATTCTCAGTCCATGTTGATTCGTCCGCATGCTAAAGGCTTTATATCAGATCAGTGTGTGTGTGGCCTGGCAGCATACACATGGGTGTGTACTGTAGCAGAGGTGGTAGAAGTGTACATAGAAGTATAATCTTTTAGATGAAGTAGTAAGTATAGGTTCAGGAACTCATAATGTGTATTTTGAGGTAGGTGACTTCCATCTCTCACTAACTCTAAAACATCATTAAGGGCTGTAATGTTCACCAACAGACCCTGCAGTGGGGACATTTAGCGGAAGACGACTTGGGAAAAGAAATAGAGGACCAATACTACATGGTAAAATAAGGATGTATACTTTTGACAAGGGTCAATTTTTTTTTTTTTTATTTGCTGCTAATGACTTATGTTTTTATTTATTTATTTATACATTTTTTTGGTCATCAATTTACAGTCAAATTCAAAGATTTTGGGTAAATGTTGGTAGAAAAAAATACACAAAACACACAAACATTTTTTACTCAAAAGAATAAAAAAATATGCAAGATGTGCTTTATAAATATTGCCAAAGAAAGATCCAATGGAAGTTTTGGAGTTTTGGAAATATTGCCAGTGCTTGTGATTATACTACATGAATGTATTTTGATTGTTAAAAAAAGTTACACAATTCTAAATAACAGATATATGCAAGGTTGTATCTTGTCAATATTGTTAATGTTTGTAACTGTACTAAATGACATTTTTACAATGTGTTAATAAAAACATTGCAAGAAAATGACGCACACCTTTTTTTTACATATTGCTAATTCTTATGATTATACTACAAAGAAGATGCAAATGTATATGTGTAAAATCTCCCTTAAAACCAGGAAATTGCAAACAGTGCAACTCTTTCTTGCTTACTGTACTTAGAAGTGATTCCTTCAGTAAATGAAATATCTTATGTCTTTGGCACAACACTGCATATTTGCACGATTGTTTCTCTTAATATAATACACTTAAGTCGCAACCCAGCTCAGAGATCATGGCAATAACAGGGAATACACACAGTGGGAAGACCAAAGAAAGTATGTGTATTTACATAAACTACAGGACATAATCAGTCAGAGTCAGTGTGAGGATGTGAAAAGGTGTTGTACACCACAACAAGACAAAGACAAAGGAAACCAAACAACCCACCTCAGTAATAAACAGAGAGTAGAATTATCACCTTTCAGACAAATTCAAAACAGAGAAATTGTAACCTTGTAAAAGTAGAATTCATGCCAGAGCTGCTGTATTGGTTTGCAGTAGATTGGACATGTGTACCTAATAAAGTGTGTGACTGTTGCAGCTGGGTTAAAGCTCAAGTATTGTGGAATACGGGTTTTCCCCAGAACTTCTGGATATGACAATGCTTTCAATTTTCCATGTAAATAGAAATAATAGTTTAAAAATAATAATAAGTTTTCATGTCTGGACAGTGGAGAATTATTTTGAAGAAGATTTTTGAGCCACAAAACAGATGTGTCATGGTGATGTTGAAACAAACTATGAAAATGACAAATCCATTGTTTTACTGTTGCCAGAGGAGACGCAGAACGACATGCGACCACTCACACCCTCGTTCACAGGGAGTGAATACCTACACTGTCAGCAGGTATCGTCTTGACGCATCACCTCGTGGTCTGTATGATTACCTTTTTGCAAACGGCTGCAGCAGTTAAGTGCCCTACGGCAAAGTGACTCATTAAAATATTTTAAAACCCACATCAGTGGTAATACTCCAGCAGTTAGGCTGGAAAAATATGCTGTTGCATAGTTGTGGAGATAATATTCTCTAACGTCTTGCTTATGTTTACATTTTAAATTTAGTCATTTGGCAACTGCTTTTATCCAAAGTGACCTACAAGTGATGGCAGCAAACATCTATGTCAAAGAGAACACAACACTTTTTTCCATTTTTATTTTTTGATAAAGTTGAACCTGAGAAGAAAAATCAGTCTCTGGACTATATGTTGCACCTTATTCTGTTGCAGTTATTTTGATTGATTTATGTGGTGTCTTTACAGAAGCCAGACATCAGCCTGAACCTGGACTAAACCACACAGTTAACCGAGGATGGACCAGTATTTGCTGCGCTGTGGGACTGACAGCTGTTCTGGTTCTTCTGTTTTCTTTGTCAAGTAAATAAGAGACTCAGACTCCTTGGGTAGATCAGAGGAAACTGTGGACACAGTAAATCCTGGTTTCTACTGGCAGGAAATAAAATTGTATTTCAGGATACATTAAACATACTGCAGGTAACCATAGCAACAAGACAACAAACTGTTTACATTCTTAATATAATAATTGAGCATTGAGTCCTTGCTCACAACTGATTTACAGAAATAATGGAGTTGATGCACCATAGCTCTGTGATGCTTTTCTAACAACAGAAATATTTAAATCCTATCAGTCATGTACTCGACTCCTACAACATGTGTTGAAGTATTAAATTGTTGTCGTACACAAGAGTTTATATTGAAATTAAGCTTTAATTTAATTCATTGAGTATCACAAAGAAACAGGACTTTGTGTTTCTGACATCCACAGAAAGTTATTTTTTTATTTACATTTCATTTTCATTGATACATTTTAAAATAAGGGGGTACTAGCACATGGCTGTATAACAATCATATTTACATAGTTCTCTGTGAGCAATGAATTGAGATGAGCAGCAATTTGTGCTTTTTTTATTATTTTCATTTTACGGGTGTGTGCGGGTCGGTGGTTGGGTGGGTGTGTGAGTTGGGGGTTGATTGGGTGGGTGGTTTACTCCCTGCAGGTAAACATTGGTGGGTCAAGTACATAAAAGCTGTACTTATGTAAAAATACAAGTTCAAAAATGTACTCCTGTAAACGCACCCACTGACATTGATACTTTAATACTTTGACTTTTTTTTCCCCCCTGTCTCTTGCTGTGGACCAGTGTTCTTAGTTGGTGCCACCCCACCCCCCAGTTTGGCTGGGGGGTGGGGTGGCACTGGAATAAAACACTGATGAATCGTCAAGAGAAATAAAGTGAGGATGCACAGAATTAAAGAACGACAGAAACAAATCCCCTAACAAGGAGCCAATATGGCTCTTGTAGCATTATTTTGCTCTTTGGACCTCACTCATTCCAAGTAAACACAGTAGATATTTGTGACCCCACCCCACACTAGCACATGTAGCTGCCTTCCTTCAGAAGCAGAGGAGGTACATGATGGAGTGAATGTGACACCACCATTTGAAGCTACATTTTACCATGAATTCAGCAGCTTTAGGTCTAAAAACTGACCATCCGTTTTTTAAATAAGACCATGGAAGGAGGAGCTGACACCTAGTTTACTGAAGAGATTAATGTGTTGCTAGTGATTTGTTGTCATGAAAGTGGTAAATTATGAAACGTGTAGTGTGATTGTAACCTGTAACACAACTTCGGTTATTTTCTACCACTGTTGGTAAGGGTGTGACTGGCACTGTTCACTAATGTGTGATACTGAATGTAGCTCAAGGCAGCTCAGTCTGCAGTATTAGTATGTATCATTGTCATGTTCACATAATTGTGTATGAGCCATCCACAAAAACATATTGAGAGTCAATAATCGAAGCAAAGCCCGATTCTATCTGCATTTCATCCAGTATTTTGTCTTTCCTGAGAGAGTTTGTGGTATCAGGTAAGGACAGTTAGTTTTAGCTCCACATTTCGACTCGAAACTTTGGATCAAATTCTTAAGTTTGTCTAAAGTGAAACATTTTCTAATTCAAAGGAGGAAACCAATATGCAGTTCCAATCGTATAATACCCTCAAATAAATAATGTACTACGAGAAAGGAAATGGCCTGCAGTGACGGGGAAGTTATTTTCATTCTTACTCAAATCACACGCCCATTTCACACCATTGAACACACTTGCACGGCAGCTTTTAAACATTCTTCATGAAGTCCCTGTGCTAATCAGGGGTCAGTGATTGAATTTTTGATTTCTTTGCTACACAAAACCTACAAATGTATTATGCATGAAGAACTGTCTATAAAAATGCAAATCTATAAGCTCAGTACATAGTACACACACTAAGTCAAGTGTGCAGTACTTTGTTTCCTAATATCTCAGTGTACACGTAAAGGGTTAAAAGTTGGTAGTTTTAAAATAAATTAGACCTACTGTTTGCAGGTGGATCCTGTCAGCTGAGCTCCTCCCCAATAAGTGCAATAAGTAACAAGCCAAGTTTATGTCAGAGGTTTGGATTTTATTAATGGCATTGACATTAAATGAGGAAGAATAACTATTAAAGCAAATCAGAACAAAACAAAGTAATTGAAGACCTCGGGTCAAAGTGTCTGTTCTCTTTCTGGCATTAAGAGATGATAAATTTACATCTTACAAATACACACACATGAATACTTGATGGGGTTTTAGAGGTTTTTGTTTTACCAGTGGTTGAGCACAGTTCACATTTCTTCCCTCACATTTTCTGTGTTGTCTTCACTGGCAAAAGTACAAAAGTACAAAGCAGTTTCTCAGCTGACCGGTGCTGAGCCTTTTCAGCTGCCTGCTTCTCTAATAATTCTCAAAATATGTTCCTGTATTTTATGCATAACAATAAGAAATATTATCTGGTTTAGAAAAACTCGGCAACGGCATGTTTTTAGTGGGCTGCTGTTATTAGCTGCATTTCTACATCAGTGAAGTTGTTTAGACTTGATTAAAAAAAGACCCGACATTACTGTGACTCACTTTGATAGATTGCTCTTCTGACTCTGTTCAGCAGGTCCAGCTGGCAGAGGAAGGGGGTGGGGGTGGGGGTGGGGGGGATCATTTTGAATCAACAACTCACAATAATGTGCTAAAGATTATTTTGGTAAAATAGTAAAGTAAAATGAAATAAATCATTTGTATGACCTCTTACAGGTGAGTTTGTTTATTCCTACCTAGATTTGGACCTGATGCTGACCTGCCTACCAGAAGCTCCATGTGAAATGGACTTTAATTGAACCAAATCTGCCTCAAACAGGATGAACCTTATGTTACTTAAAGTGGACTCTGTGGAACATAGGACATTAAAAGTCATTTCACATTATTACACATGACCTAATTTATGGACATCTGTGGTTGGATTTCTTGTCACGTGTTGATTGATAGTTATAGTCATGCTGCTATAGGGTTACACTGCCCCACCCCGATGCACTGAGCCCCTTTCCTCCTTTCTCCTGTTCTCTCCCCCCACATTTATTTTCCACCACTGTGTGACATTTACTTTGTGTGTTCTTTATCTGCTAGTTGTCTGTCTCACTCGCTGTCCCTTTCTGTATGTGTCCCCAGCTTTGGATTTGTACCTACTGGTCCTACTGCCCACCCTGAGCCTGGTTCTGCTGGAGGTTTCTTCCATTTGCTCGAGGGGGATTTTTTTGTGTTTCCTCTACAGGGCTGTGTAGTCTTGACTTTTATTATGTAAAGTACCTTCAGATGACTTTGTTGTGATCTGGGGCTATTTAAATAAAGTTGTATTGAATTGAATTGAAATACATCAACAGCCTCACAAACCTCATTTAATTGTTTCTATGTGGTTGTGGAAAATTTAGTCCTACAATGTTATTAGTTATCACATATTTTTACATCTTTGTATATAGTGGTGGATTAGCAACAAGAAGTTGCAGGGCAGATACGTAGAAATAGTGAAGCAGAGAAGCATAAATTGTCCAAATTGTTACAGTATTCTTACACTGTAAAATCAAAAATGCCTACTGTAAGAATCTGGCAAATTAAAGTCCCACAGTTATCGATGTCTGTTATAAGAAAAGGTGGTTCTAATATTTTGACCACCTCATTCATTTTCAATAGGGTGGTCAAAATATTAGAACCACCTCTTCCTATAATGCGCTCTAGTACGACTCCACTACTCACTTTGACCTCCATAATGAACACATAGTAGAATTATCACCTTTCTGGCAGTTTCAAGCTAAACTGAGAGGTTATAACCTCGAAAAAGTAGGATTCATAGCAGAGCTGCTGGATAGGATTGCATTAAATTGCCCAGATGCTCATATTGTTGTGCCTGATCGGTGTATAAAGTGTTAAAATCAGCTCTGACTTTGTACCACCTGTGTCTGTATTTAAACTTTTTTTTTTTTTTTTGTCCTTTCGGCTTATCCCGTGAGTTCAGGGTCGCCACAGCGACCCTGGGTCGCCACAGCGGAACTTCCGCGAGTTTCCTTTTGGGAACTCCCACAATAGTACCTATGCGAAAAAAAAAAATGTTAATTTGGCACAGCTTTTTTTTTTTTTTTACGCCGGATGCCCTTCCTGACGCAACTCTTAGTCTACTTTAAATAGCATATTAGAATTTCTCTTGAAATCCGTGCTCTGTCTGTCTCTGTCTTTCTGTCGCATTGCGGATTGTGAGCCATGGATCGCATCAAAGACTCAGACTTGGATGGTGGACTTGCCCCTCCTTAAATGCAAGGTACCCGTGTCCCTCGCATAGGTACTATTGTGGGAGTTCCCAAAAGGAAACTCGCGGAAGCGCAGAAACCCTGGTGGCACTGCTGCTTTTCCTTAATGTATTCGGTGAGTGAGGACGTTTGAGAACTCCAGACATACAGATTTATGATAACAGGGTCCACGGATTTCCACGATGTCTGTGGTTCTTTGTCACCTGCCGATTCCTACAGCACTACCACGATCAAAAGGTTTTTAATCTACAGGGAACTTTTAACTTATCCACACTGGCTTGTGATTTATTATAAAACGTCTTTCCTGCGGATTTGCCAAACGATCTTCTTCGGAGGAAAACGCTGTTTTTAAAGGTAGGAAATTGTTTTGTAGTGATTCATGACTTTGTTTAAAGTAAGACACCGGCTGTTGTGAACACGTATGAATGAATAAATATGAACACACCGCTTGATAAACCGAAATCATTTTGCCTTTTTTCTTGTTTAGTTGATGCAAATGTGGGAGCAGTGTAACGTTTTCAGCTTCATTACTTTATGACTTTAAATTTGTTTTCGCGTGGAAAGTAGCGGACCAACGAGGTGCGTTCACGAAAGCCACGAAATGTTAAGATTCTTCCTGGTGTCTGTAACTTTGGCAAGTTGTTATTGTTCCGTGTTTGTGTAGTTAGACCTGTATGTTTGTATTGATTAATATCAAGATAGCATTACGATTTTTAACGTTATTACAATTCTTAACGTTATTTTGTCAAAGACCTGTTTCTGTTATATCATTTGTTTTAGAGTTTATTTCCCTTCCTTATCCCGTAAGCTCGGGGTTCTAATATCTTGCCCACCGTCTTATCATTTTATTAAATTCAAATATATATGCATGCAGTATTTATTCATGTTTTAATTTGTTTATACACTTAATATTTTCTTAAGTAAATTCATTCAAACTTCCAAATTGGCAGCTAGTAATAGTAGTTTATTTTCCTTTGTGGTTTTTGTTAGACCGTCTCTCCGTTATCTGTATTTAGTATACAAATAATAACCAAGTTTCCCTATGATGTAATAACCGTGTTGTGGATTTACACTGTCACCTCGCTGCCTATTAAGTAGTTAAGGGACGTTCACTATCACTGCGTCTTCGAACGGCTCTTGGGTCGGAACAAAAGGGGTTCGGGTTTTAGTTCAGAGCCGTTCTTTTTGATGATTTGCGCAAATTTCCATGCTTGTCCTATGTCCAGACACTTTTTGAACAATAAAAACAAGCCATCTCTAATATTGTCAAATTTACTCCTCTCCAGGCAGTTTGAATTGTCCGTTGCTGTAATAACCGCACCACTCTGTTCTTTCTGTAGTGTAGTGATGTCACAGGTCCACAACGCTACGCTGATGTGCTGTGGAACACAAATAAACATGACAAAATGAAGAATTTTGTCCGAGTACAGCTAAAGTTCAAATCTCTCTTGTCTGCTTCTCTGTGGACTTTTTGCTCTGCAGGTGTGTGTGTGTGTAATATGAGTAATTTAGGGCTGTTAGAAAGATAAACCCAGTAACCCCCCTCCAGGAATGACTTCCTGCCCTTAAAATGTGTTATTTCTAATAACAACTGGTTGCTTCCTATTTTGTTTAATTTTACTTATCAGAGTTTTCACTATGAAGATCGATTCTGTGCACAGTTTATATTTCAGGTAAAAAAAGCACACTATTGATAAGAGTCTGGAGTATTATGTAAAACAGAAAATGTTGGTATGTGATGTAAGAAGATTCTTAAAATATCCTCTGTGCAAATGTTTTAGCCTTGACAGTCTAAAAATCTGAAAGATCTGTAATTAAAATTAATGTCTTCTGTTTGTTTTCTCTCCCTCTGATTCTTTTGCATTCATTCACTTACTTCTAAGTAAGTCTAAATAAAGTTGTCTAGTGAAGTCAAGTATAGTTGGACATTTCTGTCCTGCAACTTGTTGTTAATCAGCCACTATATACACTGATACCAAAATATCTGGATTAAACTAAGATCAGTGTAGCTATAAAATGTCCATAAAGTTTAGTGAAGGTTTGTTAGGTGAAAATGAATCAATTTCTCTAGTTTATTTCTCACAGTACAAACAAAGTACTGCAAACATTTAAAAATTTAAATACTAAATAAAAGGTTAAGTTTTATATATTCTGATAGTTTACAGTTCACATTGTTTTTCTCACTAATCATAAAGTACTTTGTTCAGTCGAGTTTAGCAAACTGGATGATTAATCCTGATCTGTAATTATTAAGGGAAGTCAGATTTTTTTCTTCTCCTGTAACTTTGATGTGATGTGTCTCTGACTCTCCTCCTCTGTCTCCTCTCACAGGATGAAGATGATCTTCAGGATCCTGCTGCTCATCAACCTGATCTCATGTGTCTCTGGTTAGTTTATATTTTTTTATATTTTCCAGAAACAAATATATATATATATATATATAACTCTGATCATTTTATATATAAATGATCAGAGTTCTCAGTTATTCTGCTCCTCACTGTGTGTCTCTGTGTCCTCAACAGGGACATTTGTAGTGAATGTGACACAGACGTCCTATCAGGCAGAAGAGAACCAAAACATCACACTGGAGTGGACCTTCACCACCAAACCTGACACTTCCTCCAACTCACTTTATATCTACTGTAGCTTGTTTATTGATGACAAAACCCCTGTCCTGTTTCATATTCATGATGGTGTTGAGGTCTCACAGTCTCAGGATCAACAATTTTCAGGACGAGTCCAGTTTGACAAAGACGTCCTCAGAGAAAGACAAATCAGACTTCAACTGTTCAGACTCAGGACTGAAGACTCAGGACTCTATCGGTGTGTGGTGAGCACAGATTATGGTCGGAGCTCTGGTGAATGTCAGCTTAACGTCAGTGGTGAGTTGATCAGTAGAACTCAGGTGTTCACTTGGTAATTTGTATTAAACACAAACTATTGATGAGCTGAATAAACTTTGTTTTGCAGACATTTGTTCATAAACTAAATTAGTGGACAAATAAAACATTGATCTTTGTCAAGAAATTTGATTCAAAATCACAAATGTACCTCATTAAAACTACAGAAAAAGTCATCAGTCATCAGAATCATGAACATCTGCACAAAATTTCATCTGGATCCATCCAGTAGTTGTTGAGATATTTCAGTCTGGACCAAAGATCTGGACCAACTGATGGACAAACCCACAGGGTGGAGCTGTGACTAAAACTGTCCATCATGGTTAAAGAGACCTGATTTGTCCTCCTCTTTAAACTACTCGTTTTGTCCCAAACACACAAATATTCAATCTCCAGTGATGTGAATCAGAGAAAAGCAGCAGATCTTCACATTTGAGAAGCTGGAACCAAAATAATATTCTTGATTGTACTTTGTCTTAATCTGCAAATGTAAAGTTTCAGATTATTATTGTTTCAGCAGCAGTTCAAAGATTGAACTCCCTCTATAAAACATAAATGTTCTGTTTATAGAAAGAAAAGATGAATTTATGCTCAAAGTCTGAGAAAAGTCAAACATTTGTATTTTACAGCTGCAGCTGATCAACCTGAACCTCAGAGACCAACTATGAGTCCAGAACCAGGGAATCGGCGAAGGATTGGACTCTACGTTGGACTGGGACTGACAGCAGCAGCAGTTCTGCTGGTCACACTCTGCTTTGCTCTGAGTTGTTGTTTCACTAAATCTACTGATAAGACTGAAAATCCCTCTTCAGTGGTTTAACAGTTCAGTTTGTCAGAGAGCAGACTTCTCTCTGTCCCTGAATCCTTTGACCCTGTTGGTCCATGAAGCTGTTTTTCTCTGACCTCTGGGCTTTTCATCTCTGTCACTATCTCCATGGACTGAGACAAACAAACAGGATGAAACGGAGAGGAGAGACTAACAGGACTCTGTCTGGACGACCCCCATCTATCAGACCAAGTCATCAGAGCATCAGTACAAGACAGGTGTTTAAAAAAAGAAAAAATGGATTAGCATTTTATTATGCTGAATGAAACAACAAGTGAATCAGAGGTCAGATGACTAACTTAAATGTAAATCAAACATCTAAGGTGTTCAGTGCAGGAGGGTAACCAACAGTCAGATGACCTGTGTGGCCGTCACAGAGATATTGAATCTACGTTGGGTCTCTCTCTTTCCTCACCGTAGATAAGGAACGTGTAAAAGAAGAGCAGGGAGCCCTCCCAAACCACTTAACTCCAAATAGTCATAAACAAATAATAAACAGCAGGGGAGAGGTCAAAATCCATCAACACCACCATAACTCTTGGCATTCAAACTTTTCCATAGAGGACTCTGCTCATTATGGATTATTATTGTGAACTTATAACCAAGCATCTCAAGGACCCCTATTGCTGTGGTGTACAGTATATCAGCATGTTGGTCTCAGTAGTGATTGTTTGTTGTGCTCCTCTGTCAGACTTTCAGAAGGTGGTACTTTACTTAGTCTCTACCTCAGAGGTACATAGTGTCCATCTTAGTCATGATCTTCAATCTCAGGTCAGCTGCTGTTGTGTTAAATTTGCCTGGGGTTGTTCTTGAGTTGGAACCCACTCTCAGATTGTGTGGGTGGTTAGGGAACAGGGTCACGTTAGCATAGGAAACCGGTTCATGGCACACAATCACTATTTGGTACGATATCAGTCCTGTGTGTGTGCCTTACTTATCAGGGTTTACCTCTCTGGTTGTTTTGAGTCCATTTGTTGCAGGTCTACAGTGGACCTGTTGTTATCGGAGGCATTCATTTTTCAGGTTGTCCATCCATCCGTCCCATTCTAGTCAATGCATTATCACATTAGTGCCTGTAAGATTTATTTTATTTTTTTTCAAATTTGGGAAAATTGAAAAGGTTAGAGGTCAAAGGTCAAGGTTGCTGTGGCCTCATGTCGTTTAGATTCTTGTGACTGCAGTATCCCAGGAACACCTACTGAGCATCCACTTGGACTCAGGGATAATGATTATTGGCCTTAGTTCAAAGGTCAAGGTTGCTGTTAAATCATGTCCATCTCTTTTGTCGCCCTCATTACTGTGAATAAACTGATTACATGTTGGGGGTCAAAAGTCAAAGAATCTTCAGGGATCTTCCTTCGTGTGAATACACTAAGTATGATGTCTTTGTGAAGTGATTCTGTTCTGAGCTGTAAAGGATGGTTTAATTTTCCACTGAACAGATGTTTAGTTTGTTCCAGCTCTGTAGCAGGGATTGAGCTCTTACAGGTGGTGTAGTCGCCCCCTTGTGGTGAAGCTTCATATATGTCATCCACATCTGTTCTGTATCACAATTATGACAAGATCAGAGTTATGTCTACTGAGATATTATGTTTCCTTTGGTTTCAAATGTTTTTCTCATAGAACAAACCCACAACTACATGAAGTCACTTGTCTGTATCAGCTGCTATAACTCTGTAACAGGTCTCAGGAGTAAAGTCCAGGTCTGGAATCTAACTTCGGTCCTAAGTGTCATTAAATATTAAAACCAGTATGAAAAATAAAAGCCAAATCAAACATAAATCATTTAACTTTGGAAAATATGATAAACAGTAATTGGTGCATTGTTCAAACAGTGTTTTACCTTTTATGCGCATTATGAAACAGTTTTTTCCTTTCAGCTTATCCCATGAGTTTGGGGTCGCCACAGCAGATCATTGTCTGCATGTTTGGCACAGTTTTTTGAACCACTGACCCTGTGGTCTGTGGACGACTGCCTTACCAACTGAGATACCTATGTTTGCATTATGAAATCATTTTCTATATTTTATTAATTGCTTTAAATGCATTTGATGTGATTGTCCTGTTCTTGATATTGTATATAAAACACCGATGTTGTGTTTTTGACTTCAGGACTTCCACAACACAAAAGCTATGGAGAATTTATAGCAAAGTAACTCCACCGTTTGTTGTAGTAGTAGTAGTAGTAGTAGTAGTAGTAGTATGATTTGGACTGATAGTGTCTGAAATCACAGAATTCTGGCAGCATAACATAAACTCTATATACAGAAGTCCAAGTACCTGCCTAGAAAAAGTTCTCCAATGCTGTTTACAAATCTACATTAGAACAACTGCATCACGCTGACATTAGTACAAATTCTCATCAGACTCCAGATATAATCACTAAAAAACACAAGTTCCCTAACCCACAACACAACACATTGAACATCTATATTTAAAACACATTTTAGGGCCTAAACCTGTGGGATTCAACCCCGGAAGCTTTAAGTTCTTCACATTAAAATGTTTTATCTTTATTCTACTTTGTTACTGCAACTTTTGAACTGTAGATGATTTCACTTTTTTCAGAGCAGGTATTGATGCATGAGAACTACTGTCTCTGCTGGTTAAACCAGGTTATTTTAACCCTAGTCAACACCAAGTGATGGACTTCAACCTTTTAGAGCAAAGGTTCACAAGCTTTTAAGCTTGTATTATACACTTCATAAACTCTTCTGTTTTTGAACCAATAAAAGAAACAGCTGGATTTGGAATGAGAAAAATTATCCTGATGTTACAATAAACATGTTACCATAAGAGTCCTCTCCCTCTTCCTGCTGTCAAACGCAATGAGTTTCCTCTGTCACATGTTCCCTTGTTCCCTCCCCTTTAGATCTACATTGTGAAGATGGGTGTAACCAACATGTGGTGCAGACAGGCTGCATTCACTGCAGCAACACATGTTGTTTAGATCAGAGCTCAAAACTCGTTTCAGTTCTAAGGAAATGAAACAGTTGATCACTGAGAGGAGAAATGGCACAGAAAGGAGTTCAGCTGGACCAAGAAACCTTCTCTTGTTCCATCTGTCTGGATCTACTGAAGGATCCTGTGACTATTCCCTGTGGACACAACTACTGCATGAACTGTATTAAAAGCTTCTGGGATGAAGAGGATTGGAAGAACAGCAACAGCTGTCCTCAGTGTCGTCAGGCTTTCAGGCCGAGGCCTGTGCTGGTGAAAAACACCATGTTGGCAGTTTTAGTAGAGGAACTGAAGAAAACTGGACTTGAAGCTGCTCCTGCTGATCACTGCTATGCTGGAACTGGAGATGTGGCCTGTGATGTCTGTACAGGAAGGAAACGCAAAGCCCTCAAGTCCTGTTTGGTTTGTCTGATCTCCTACTGTGAGAAACACGTCCAGCTTCACTACGAATCCCCAGCCTTTGAAAAACACAAGCTGATAGACCCCTCCAAGAAGCTTCAGGAGAACATCTGCTCCCGTCATAACGAGGTGATGAAGATTTTCTGCCGCACTGATCAGCAGTGCGTCTGTTATCTCTGCTCCATGGACGAACATAAAGGTCACGACACAGTCTCAGCTGCAGCAGAACGGACAGAGAAGCAGAAAGAGCTCAGCGGAATTCGGCAGAAACTTCAGCAGAGAATCCAGGAGCGAGAGAAAGGTGTGAAGGTGCTTCAGCAGGAAATGAAGTCACTCAGTTGCTCTGCTGACAAAGTAGTGGAGGACACTCAGAAAATGTTCACTGAGTTGATCGGTTTTATCGAGAAAATCTGCTCAGACGTGAAGCAGCAGGTCAGAACCCAGCAGGAAAGTGAAGTGAGTCGATCCAAAGAGCTTCAGGAGAAGCTGAAGCAGCAGATCAGTGAGCTGAAGAAGAACGACGCTGAGCTGGAGCAGCTCTCACTCACTGAGGATCCCAACGAGTTTCTCCACAGCTACCCCTCGCTGTCACAGCTCAGTGAATCTACAGACTCCTACAGAATCAACATCCGTCCTCTGAGCTGCTTCGAGCATGTGACAGCAGCTGTGTCAGAGCTCAGAGATCAACTGCACAACGTCTTCAGTGAGAACTGGAAAAGAATCTCAGTGGCAGTGAGAGGAAGGGATGTTTTACTGGCACCAGAGTCCAAGACCAGAGCCACATTCTTACAGTGGTCACAGGAGATCACACTGGATCCAAACACAGCAAACACACAGTTGCTATTGTCTGAATGGAACAGAAAAGCAACAGTAATGACACGTCCCCAGTTTTATTATCCTCACCCAGACAGATTCACTGAGTGTCGTCAGGTCCTGAGCACAGACTGTCTGACTGGGCGGTGTTACTGGGAGGTGGAGTGGAGCGGGGAAGGAGTTTTTGTAGCAGTCGCATACAAGAACATCAGCAGAGCTGGGGACTCGAGTACATGTGTGTTTGGGCTCAATGACAAATCTTGGGCATTATACTGTTTCAGAAAAAGTTATCAGTTCATTCACAACAAAACCAGAACTCCAGTCCCAGGTCCCTGGTCCTCCAGAATAGGAGTGTGCCTGGATCACAGAGCAGGTCTTCTGGCCTTCTACAGCATCTCCCAAACCATGACCCTCCTCCACAGAGTCCTGACCAAATTCACTCGGCCTCTTTACGCTGGATTCAGGTTAGATTCTCCTGCAGACACGGCCGAGTTCTGTAAGCTCAGATAGAAACAAAGTCAGTGGATAAAAATCTGTAATATACATCAGATTTCATTTTCATTTTATTCATTTAGATTAAATATCAATCAAATACCATGAATAGTACAACAATAGTGCATCTACTCATTTGTTCTGTTAGTGTTTGAAGCTCTGGCAGATTTCACTTCCTTCTTGCTTCTTCTTCATGGATCTTAACAGACAAATCAACAGACTGTCCAACATCGTAAATACAGTGTTTGTTCTAACAACAAATGTAGAATTTAATTAATTTATTCCTTTAACAAACCCAATGTTGTTTTTGTAAACTGACATAATATTAACGTTTATAAACTTTTCTTTTACAAATACTGCAGCTGAAATTGTGCCTCAGTCAGACTGATTGTGTGGGTTTCTTCTGTTGGTCATTTTTAATCCAGACTTAAAACATTTTGTGTTTAATTTTGTCTGAGTTCACATTTGATTTCAAGCATTTTCTTGTTGTTCAATCAGAAAAAGTCAAGCAAACATTTCACATTCTCATGTTCTGTTTACAACCTGAGAGCTGGTTTTTATATTTTAAAACTAAAAACTAAAATCTCTGAATGCTCAGTGTTAAAGTGATTCCTGTGAACAAACTGACAAAGAGTCATATTACACATATTTCAATCTGTCTTTAATCAAGTTGTTTCAAGCTGCCAAACACTCTGTGACTAAGAACCTAAAATCTGAAACAGGATTCACAACACAATAGCGTCCTCTTGTGTCTGTCATAATAATCTGTCCACAGTTTTAATCTCCACCATGTTAAGACTATTAAAGCTTTAAAATCAAATGCATGTTTCACACATAGTAAATCATTTCAAACTGATAAACACTGTAAGTTAGTTTCTTTGTGTTTCAGTTAAGAAATGTGTTGTGAAGGTGTGAGTTCAAATGTTGAGAAGGATCATTTATAAGCTGGAAATCTGTGGCTTCTGTTTTCATTTCATTTTCTCTGTAATGTCTCAGTTTATTCTTCTTCATTCTTACACAAGAACATAATAAATCACTTTCTCTGTCTCTGAACAGGAACAATTCTATATTTAGATACAAACCAAATATATTGATTATTATCCAACATTTTGATGATTTGAGTCTTTCAGTTCTTATTTTGTCACCATCTTTTTGTTTAAAGTCTCCTCTGAAATATTTAAAAACTGGACCTAAAAATAAATGTCTGTGCACAACAACAGTTATTAACAACAACGTAGATATCAGCTGATACACAACATTGATTCTGATCTTATTGTGAAATCATCTACTTCATACACAACTTTTCCTGCTTATTGGAAGATCTACAGGTTTGAGTCCCTCTGAGCTGCATCTGGTGAATCATCAGAGCAGCAACAAGTTGTGTTTTTAGAACTTTACAAACACACACTTCAGGCAGAGCTCAGTGTAAGTTCAGGAATCAAAGCACATTAGTTAGTAAATTGTTCATTTTCTCCAAATACATAAAGTTAAATTATCACTAAAAACTAGGAGGAGAGAAAGAAGAAAAAACAAAGCAGCATCTCTCCTTCATGATCTCTATTCTGAATCTCTGGAAAATGTTTGTGAAAAATGTGTCATTAAATATCAAATTTTAGTGCAAACAGTTATTGAAAATGTCTTTTACTCAGACATAAATGACAACTACTCACGTTAACACAACAGGTACCAACATATTTGTGCAGTTGGGGTTTTGTTGACTATCAGTGGTGGATTTCTCAGCAGCAGGGGGAACCACAGGCTAAACAGTTTCTGTGCTGGTCTGATGCTTTTACATTAAACTACAGTACATACAGTACATGATACAGTCAAATTATCTGCTTTGTCCTTTTGATTTAACACCAAAATAATGCAACAGGTCCCAAACTTTGGCTTTGGAAACAGATTTACACATTTTATTTCCTGGTGTATCATCACATTTTGGGATTTGATTAAAACTTTAACTGCAATTAAGTTTCTGGTGCTAAGAAACTGAGAACCCTGACTCATTTTAAAAACTATAAATATCAAACACAAAAGTCTAAAATTGATAGACACAAACCATTGCTTTCATGAGGGTGCTTAGAAACTGTACTGATGTTACTACCTCCTCTATAAACATACCTTTAAATACCTTTAAGTTAATAATGAAACTCCTTTGACTGAGGTGTGTGTGTGTGTTCCTTAATACACAGGAACAGCCAGAAGAGCTGCTTTTGTCAAACCCACAGCACAGTAAACACTGATCCATCCCCACTTCACTGTGTGGTTAAGTTCACACTCAGGTTCAGGCCAAACTCTGGCTGCTGAAAACCACAGCACAGCGCTGCTGTCATAGTCACTTGAGAACACACCTGCCACACCTACATTTAGCAGCAGTGGCTAAAGCTCCTGATTAAAGCTTGAGCCAAAGACAAGAATCATATCACACAAGGTGTTTCACTCTCCAGATGCTCTGTTGGGAGACTGAAGACTGAATGTGAAGATTCAATCTTTGAAATACTTCTGGTAGTACTGTACTTTGACTACTCAGAACGAAGGTGATGAATCAGAGTTTCAGTTTCAGTTTCAGCAGTTTCAGCAGTGTAAAGGAAATTTATTTCTACACCATGGACACAGAAAATCCTGGTTTAAGTGACCATTGAATCATTGTTTGCAGCTGATCTACAGAAATAATGGACTTGATGGATAAACAAAAAAAGCTTTATTCTTGTCCAGAGTTAAAATGAGAAAAAGAAGCTTTCATGTCCGAACAAAACATATGATATAAAACAACAACAGCAGCAGATTAATTTAGCTTAGCATGAAGACCAGCAGTGTTTTAACAAATTAAAAGAGGATAATGGTAATTTTAGGCTGGATGCCCTTCCTGACACAACCCTCCCCAATTTCTACCGGGCTTGGGCCAGCACTGCAGAGCTGGGGAGGGGACTGGGCTGTTAGGGGTTCAGGGTCTTGCCCAGGGACACTTTGACAGATAGTCAGGGCTGGGGATCAAACCACTCACCCTGTGGTCAGTGGACAACTGCCTTTACCAACTGAGCTACAGTCAAAACCTAAACAAAGACCTACAGTGTTCTTCAAAAATTTTGGAAGTTTTGATAGATATTAGGATTTAACATCAGAAGATGGATGAAAGTTCAGAATTTCAGCTTTTATTTGATGTATCTGCACCTTGGAACCTTGAAATCTTCTCAGGATTTATCTCTTCTTGAACTGACTTTTGAATTAGTTGCTCCCAGTTTATTTTCTTCATATTTCTTCGGTGGGAGTCTGTTAGTTAACTGAGCTGTATTTCAAGTTGTTGCCAGCAGGGCTCTTTAAGTCCATAATGTGTCCACAGTGGCTGCTGAACTGTTTTCTACCACCAGACGGAAAAGTGGACACAGCTGACGCTCAGGACGTCACGACGTCATGACGTCGGGATTGGTAAGTAGCCACGTGTTTATGTTTTTATTTTTTGTGTGCAGCGTGTAGACAGACTTAATGTTACACTGTTACAACCCAAACTAAAGCCATAGAAAGTCATCACTAAAATCTAGGGAGAGAGAAAGAGGGAAAAAGCAAACCACCATCTCTGCTTCAGGAAAAGTTTAGATTGGACGATGATGGCGTCCGGTTTATCGTACGCAGTACAACTTTATCATAACCATTTTATTTAAACCAGAAGAATCCTGGATTTAATCTTCAGAGTAAAAAAACACACGTGCACAGGTAGAACCAATTAAATGCATTTTTATTGTCGTCATAAAGCGACTAAAAGAGTAAGGCGGTCGCCCACGGAACACAGGTTCGCTGGTTCGACTCCCGGTCCCTGCTGGCTCCGTCCAAGTGTTCTTGGGAAAGAGACTGAACCATAAGTTGCTCCCGGTGGGTCAGGTGATCACATTGCATGGTAGCCGCCGTCATCAGTTTGTGTGTGTGTGTGTGTGTGTGTGTGTGTGTGTGAATGAGAAGTTGCTGTATGAAGCTCAGTGATTTCAGTAGAATCACCTGTATTTGTATTTAACAACAAACATAAAACATCACCGGTTCACATAAATGTCCAGTACTTTTACTTTAATACTTTTACTAGAGTCTAATTTTGTTTGTGCTTTTGTACTTTTAGTTAACTTCATACTACTACTTCATAGTGTGAGCGACATGATGACAAAATCTGAACTGAAGGTTCCACCAACAGATGTCATCTGGAGGCATTTTCCAGCTTCAAGTACAGAGATATTTTGATATAGGGAAGTTAGAGGGAAGTTTAATGGCATTTATGTACATGTACCAAATTTCAAAATCAGTGAAGGCCTCATTTAAAGCCTATATCTACTTTTTTCCTGTCACAGATAACTTGGGTGATTGTGCTTACTGCCCTGATCTCTTCTGTTTGGGGTAAGTAGGGCTGTAAAGATTTTGTCAAATCAACATGTGACAAATGATCCGCTGTGACGACCCTGAACTCACAGGATAAACCGAAAGGACAAAAAAATTAAAATATTGCAAATGACATAGCACAGCTCTAATCAGACATAACTAGCAGAACCTTTATCTGATAATTGTAAAATGATTTGACTTAACTTTTTTCCGTCCAAATTTGATTCACACTGATGTTTTAATTCCAGTTTCCCTCTCTCTCCTCTACAAACACAGTTACTGCGAACATGTCTACAACTGACTATCAGACAGAGGAAAACAACAACGTCACCATCACATGGGACATTCAAACCCAACTTGAAATGTCTCTCACCAATCTGATTTGTTACCAGTCAAAGCCTCCTAGGGTTTTGTATCAGATGATAAAGGGCATTGAGAACACGGAGTCTCAGCATCAGCGCTTTGCAGGACGCGTTCAGTTGGACAGAAGCTCTCTGAAAGAGGGACGGGTCAAAATTCATCTTTCCACAGTTACATCTGAAGATTCTGGAATCTACTGGCCACTGGTGTATGATAAAGGTGTTTCTTTGATTAGCGGAGTTGTGAGCTCTCGGGGACACCTCAGACTATGCTACAGACAACAAAAATAAATACATGTGTAATATTGTACATTTTTCTACCACTTTAGTAAAAGTCTTAAGAAGATGTTTGACTTTGGTTTGTGATTTTTATGTATTTAGAAATAGAAATGTGTGGATTTGCTGTCAGTGTCCTTTAAGCACTGCAATGGTGCTGCAAACAAAATGTAACTGTAGATTAAGGGGAGTCCCCTTGTGCACAAGTCGGGTGCAGAAGGAAACAGCACAAGGGGAGTGTTTGTGTTTTCTTCTTTTCTTTTCTTGCTGTTTCCTTACTGTACAGTAAGGCGCGTGGTTAACATAGGAGCCTGTGTTGCTCGTTGTCGCCACTGGCTCTAAACGCAGTTTTTGTATCTTTTTATCGCAATTTTTGTATCATTTTACCACGAGCAGAATTGAAAAAACAGATGTTATATCAGCTGGATGTGAGGAGGAAAACTTATGAGCTCCCTTTGCAGAAATGCTGATTTTTAAAGGTAAGACGACATTTAGATTCGCTCTACTTCGAGCTGTGGAGTCACTTCACGCATTTGCGTTAATGTTGATAATTTACCTTCATTTATTTTGTCTGTGTGAAAAACCTGAATCTCTGTAGTAAAGAAAAATGTACTTTGTCAAACAGAACAACCCGTATAAACATACTTGATACTGAGCTACAGAAAGTGGAACCATAAAAACAGTAAATCTGCATGTACAAAACCATGTTGACATTACATTAGAATATACTACAACCATGGAGACATGTTCCCGTCATACTGTTTTTTTAAGTTTTTTTTTTTCTTTTCCTTGTTTTTAGGCCGATGCCCTTCCTGACGTAACCTTCCAATTTCTACCGGGCACTGCACAGCTGGGGATGGGACACTTCGACATATAACCAGAATTGGGTATTGAACCACTGACCCTGTGGACGACTGCCTTACCAACTGAGCTACAGCCACGCCCTTGCATACAGTACTGTTACTAATATCACAAGCTTTATAGAAGAGAAAAAAACTGCATTGAAACAATCTGCTCAACTGATCTGCACATTGGTGGGACAGGAAAAGAGGAGGACAGATGTTGGACAAAGTTGCAGAATATTAAATATAAAATGTTTGCAGACTAAACATTTTCAATGGTTCAGATTAATAAAAAGTTTTGTTTTGTAGATCAGTTTTTTTTTTAGGTTTCTTACATTTCAGTGTATTTTTTTATCAGAGTCTTTTGTTCAGTCTTGTGTAATTAAATAATTGATGACCAAATGTTGTAATGACTGAATAAAATCACACTAAATAAAAATCAATAAGATTTTGTCCTGTAACTTTGATCTGATGTGTCTCTGACTCTTCTCCTCTGTCTCCTCTCACAGGATGAAGATGATCTTCAGGATCCTTCTGCTCATCAACCTGATCTCATGTGTCTCTGGTTAGTTTATGTCTTCACTTTATTTACCACAAAGAAACAAAATACACTAATAGATGTTATGACTTACATCTTTTAATCCATCAGATTTGTGACATCATCATAGGCTCCTCACTGTGTGTCTCTGTGTCCTCAACAGGGACATTTTTAGTGAATGTGACACAGACGTCCTATCAGGCAGAGGAGAACCACAACATCACACTGGACTGGACCTTCACCACCAAACCTGAGAGTTCCATCGGCTCACTTAAAATCTTCTTTAGACTGATCCTTGATCGCGAAATCTTAGTCCTGTTTCATCTTCATGATGGTGTTGAGGTGTCAGAGTCTCGGGATAAACGGTTTTCAGGAAAAGTCCAGTTTGACAAAGACGTCCTCAGAGAAGGACGAATTAGACTTCAACTGTCCAGACTCAGGACTGAGGACTCAGGACTGTACCTGTGTGATGTAAAAACAGATGATGGATTTGGCTCTGACACCTGTCGACTCAACATCACTGGTGAGTAGAAGTTCTGGACCAACTGTTGAAAAAACCCAAAGAGCTGAGCTGTGACTAAAAAAAGTGGAAGACAATGAGGAGAATTCAGGTCTCCTTAACCATGATGGACACATGGTTAAAGAGACCTGAATTGTCCTCTTCTTTAAACTACTTCTTTTGTCCTAAACATACACATATTCAATCTCCAGTGATGTGAATCAGAGAAAAGCAGCAGATCTTCACATTTGAGAAGCTGGAAGCAGAAAAAATTTCTTGTTTGTACTTTGTCTTAATCTGCAAATGTAAAGTTTCAGATTATTATTGTTTCAGCAGCAGTTCAAAGACTGAACTCCCTCTATAAAACATAAATGTTCTGTTTATAGAAAGAAAAGATGAATTTATGCTCAAAGTCTGAGAAAAGTCAAACATTTGTACTTTACAGCAGCAGCTGATCATCCTGAACCTCAGAGACCAACTGTGAGTCCAGAACCAGAGAGTCAGGGATGGATTGGACTCTACGTTGGACTGGGACTGACAGCAGCAGCAGTTCTACTGGTCACACTCTGCTTTGCTCTGAGACGTTGTTTCACTAAATCTACTGATTAGACTGAAAATCCCTCTTCAGTGATTTAACAGTTCAGTTTGTCAGAGAGCAGACTTCTCTCTGTCCCTGAATCTGTTGGTCCATGTAGCAACATCTGATCAGATCCATCAGTAAAACACGACTCTGTCTGGAGGACCCCCTTTCTATCACAGCATCAGATCAAGACCTGAGTCCTAAAACCAGGAGACAGAATCAATGTCCAAGTGTCACAAAAACTTTTGATATGAAACTAATTTTCCATTTCAAATTGCTATTGTGCATTTAGTCTTAAATTGCTACAATTTTAACTTATGTAATATTTGTGGGTCTCTAAAAACACTTCATGATTGTATTGACAAGTTTTGACAATATTTTAATTGTTTGATCATTTTGGAAAATGTTGAACTGCACTGTTTTATATAGAGATGTTTTTGTTATGTGGCCTGTCCTCACTGATATTTCCTCCAGAAATGATCAAACTGCTGCTATATGTTACCTCCAGGTCTTTGGGCTCCTGCTACAACCTTTCAGAACGTCACAGCTTGGAGTGGAGAAGAAACTATTGTGACAATTTATCACTATGACAAAGTCATAAATTACAGTGTCGACTCTTCTAACACTTCACTGAAGCCTCACTGACTAAAAACACAGCCTGACATATTTCATGTGTTTTGTAATGTTTGTCTCAATGAGAATTTATAAAAATATTAAACATCATTTTTGTAGAGTTTTGTAGCTTTATCACTTACAAACTTGTTACACTTTTTATGCAGACGGGAAAACATTGGATAAGTGCCTTGTGTTAAGCCTCTTGTTCTGATGCTCTGTACAGCAGTGACAGTGATTTCTGTCCTGCTGCTTGTTCAGACCAGAGTATTTGGTCCACACTAGAGAACAGTAGAGTCCTGATGAGGAGGTTCATGTTGCCATGGTGACAGCAGCTGGAGTTGGAGGAGGTGACTGGTTGAGATGACACGTCCCCAGTTTTATTATCCTCACACAGACAGATTCACTGAGTGTCGTCAGGTCCTGAGCACAGACTGTCTGACTGGGTGGTGTTACTGGGAGGTGGAGTGGAGCGGGGAAGGAGTTTTTGTCCTCCAATAAGCACAAGGCCTAACTTTTCTTGAATGTTTAATGAAGGCTCACTCTTCGTTTCTCTTGCTGTACTTTACTTACCCACTCACTCACTGTAAAACTGAACACAAACAACAATAGGAATGAAAATAACATAACATACATCTTACAGTTACAATCCAAAGTTTCAAAGTTTTTGTTTCAAACACTGAAACAAAAACATGCTGAATCACAACAGCAATGATCGCCACAATTTACCGTAGTTCCGAATTAACGATTTTAAATCAAAATAATAACCAACCATAGTATGTTTACAGCATAAAAAAGGGTAAAATACTTACGGACAAATGATGTCCAAGGCTACAACGTTATAAAGATTAGCAGCAGGAATGAGTCCACGACTCTTTCCTCTACCGTGTTTCAGGGGAATCCCAGGCTCTAAACCTACTACTGCCAGCTGACCAGAGGGGGCACTGCTGCTCCCAAAACGCTGTACACAAAGCTATTTAAAGGTTTCTTAGCAGTTATAAATGCATTCAAACAGAGCGCAGAACACAGACCACTGCTTTCATGAGGGATGCTAGAAAATGTATTGAAACGTCCTCCTCTAAACAAAAATACCCTTAAGTTAATAATGAAACTCCTTTGACTCAGGTGTGTGTGTGTGTGGGTGGGTGTGTGGGTGTGTGTGTGTGTGTGTGTGTGTGTGTGAAATAATTTTGCTTTAAACTGGTCAAACAGTTCCCTCTGATTCATCAATGGACTCTGTGTAAAAAACACACACTGAAACCACACAAGTTTCATATGGTAAAGTTCAGAGTCTGCTCCTGTCTTTGTGTCTCTGTGTCCTCAACAAGAACATTTGTAATGAATGTGACACAGACGTCCTATCCCACTTTGGTGGGTTTGATGCTGTCAGCAATTCACCAGCAGAGAAGGCCAATTATAACCATTTAGTTTAACTAAGTGCTGTATAAATATCTCATCATTAATTCAATTTTCAATTCAATTCAATTCAACTTTATTTATATAGCACCAATTTACAACAAAGTCATCTCAAGGCACTTTACAGAATAAAGTCCAGACTATACAAGTATGTAGAAGCAACCCAACAAATCCCCCTTGAGCAAGCCCTAGGCAACAGTGGAGAGGAAAAACTCCCTTTAATGGGAGAAACCTCCAGCAGAACCAGGCTCAGGGTGGGCGGCCATCTGCCTTGACCGGTTGGGGTGAGTGGAAAGTGGAGAAAGAAAAGAAAAGAGCAACGAAAAGCAACAACAAAACAACAAAAAGCAACAACAAAACAACAAGAAAAGCAGCAACAAAACAACAAAAAAGCAACAACAAAGCATCGTACAGGTTGTAGGATATAGAATTAATGGTATACAGTGGTGACAAGTAAATGTATAGAGAAAAGCTAGTTCAGGTTTTAAGCCTAGTCTTAAAAGTAGAGAGGGTGTCTGCTCCCCGAATTTGGATTGGAAGCTGGTTCCACAGGAGAGGAGCTTGATAGCTAAAGGCTCTGCCTCCCATTCTACCTTTGCAAACTCTGGGAACCACAAGTAGGCCTGTATTTTGGGATCGAAGTGGTCTAATCGGGCGATACAGAACTATGAGATCTTTTAAATATGATGGAGCTTGACCATTAAGAGCTTTGTATGTAAGGAGGAGGTAATGATTTCATTTCTGCACTTCTGCTGATGATTTCATTGTTTTAGTTTAAACTACTGTACATACAGTACATGATACAGTCAACTCATCTAAAAGCAAATTTGATTCTATGTGGAAAAACTCTGCAACCAATAGAAAGCAGAGTGAAGCTGTGTGCAGACTGAAGTCCTCTCAGAGCTACTTTAGAGCCAGAAACATAAACTGTCAGGGGACTGAGGAAGTGACAGTAGTTGACTTATGAAAAAGGAAAAAGCAGATTCTGCTTGTTACAGGACAAATATGATGTTCTACAAATAGACTCTTTAGTTTGACTGTGAACCAAAGGGGTTTGTGTTAACCAGTTATGTTTGGACAGACTGAGGTCAAATCATACGAGAATATATCAGAGACAGAACAACAAGCTGTGGTAGACAGGTATCACACAATGTGACGGAGAGTTTAAGCTCAGTGCTGATTCATAATTCATCCTAGTGCTGCTATTGCTCCACTTTATCAATTTATCAAAAGCTATTTATCCACTTTATTGTTTTAAAGGTGGGAGAGATACATCTTTAAATAAATAGGTGTTGGGGATTATAGATCGAGAAGAAACACAGTTATTTTTTACTTGTCTTACAGCTGCTGATCAGCTCAAACCTCAGAAACCAACTGTGAGTCCAGAACCAGAGAGTCAGGGATGGATTGGACTCTACGTTGGACTGGGACTGACAGCAGCAGCAGTTCTACTGGTCACACTCTGCTTTGCTCTGAGTCGTTGTTTCACTAAATCTACTGATAAGACTGAAAATCCCTCTTCAGTGGTTTAACAGTTCAGTTTGTCAGAGAGCAGACTTCTCTCTGTCCCTGAATCCTTTGACCCTGTTGGTCCATGAAGCTGTTTTTCTCTGACCTCTGTGCTTTTTACCTCTGTCACTGTCTTCATGGTCTGAGACAAACAAACAGGATGAGACAGAGAGGAGACCAACATCTGATCAGGACAAACAGGACTCTTTCTGGAGGACCCCCTTTCTATCAGAGCATCAGATCAAGACCTGAGTCCTAAAACCAGTAGACAGAATCAATGTCCAAGTGTCACAAAACCTGCTTATGATATGAAACTAATTTTCCATTTGAAATTTCTATTGTGCATTTAACCTTAAATTATTACATTATTAACTTATGTAATATTTGTGGCTCCCTGATTTTCTCATTTCATGAATGTAATGTCAAGTTTTGACAATATTTGAATTGTTTGATCATTTTGGAGAATGTTGAACTGCACTGTTTTATATAGAGATGTTGGAAGAGATGTAACAGACAGAGGTATTTATATAATCTAAGATGGAAAATACTGTACATCCCTTGTTATATAGGTAAGTGATAAATTACATTGTCGACACTTCACTGAAGCCTCACTGACTGAAAACACAGCCTGACATATTTCATTTGTTTGTCTCACTGAGAATTCATAAAAACATTAAACATCATTTTTGTAGTTTTGTAGCTTTATCACTTACAAACTTGTTACACTTTTTATGCAGATGGGAAAACATTGGATAAGTGCCTTGTGTTAAGCCTCTTGTTCTGATGCTCTGTACAGCAGTGACAGTGATTTCTGTCCTGCTGCTTGTTCAGACCAGAGTATTTGGTCCACAATAGAGAACAGTAGAGTCCTGATGAGGAGGTTCATGTTGCCATGGTGACAGCAGCTGGAGTTGGAGGAGGTGACTGGTTGAGTTAGTGGAGATGAGAAGTGAAGCTCTGTTTGTCACTTAGAATAATTCATCAGTTTTAACAGACTTGTTAAACAGGCTAAGAAACATTGTTGATGCAACAAGAAAACATCATTTACACGTCTAACATTAAATCTAACAAACACATGAAGGTTGAACTTTCAGAGATGTCTCAAAGCAGACTGCTCTTCTGTCTTGGTCTTTGAACAGAGAGCTTCTAGCAGCCAACATCAATATGGACAATATATTGACTGGATTCATCGTCCACATGGAGACTCACAGAGATCGAGGCTCACCATCGTGCCACAGGAGGCATTAAAGAATCACCTTGAACTTGCTTCTTTGGGATCTAGTTCTGGTAGTACATGTACTGTAAATGAATACCATTTAAACTTTCCTCGGACTTCCTGTATATTAAAACATCTCTCTTCGTCTAGCTGAAAAATGCCTCCAGATGACATCACCTGGAAGAACCTTCATTTCAGATGTCATCTCTTTGCTCATACTATGGAGGTTGTAATCATGGTCAACCAGCTTTTCCAGAGCTCATTCAGATGACATCATCTGAACTCCTAATGATGAAAAACTCCATTCCTGAGGCTTTTCAGCTAAAAACATAGAAATATAAGGAAGCCAGAGGGACTTTTTCATGCATTAATATACATTTACACCCTAAACCAGAGGTGCCGAACTCCAGGTCTGAGGGCTGCAGCCCTGCTTGTTTTCCAACTATCCCTGCACAACAGTCATCTTCCAGCTTCTGACTGAATGAACACACCTGATCCAGGTAATCAGCAGTGGGTCGTGCAGGTCTGGAGTTCCACACCCCTGCCTTAAACTAAAGCCATAGAAAGCAATTTAAAAATTGGTGAAGTTTCCCTTTAAACCCTTGGAACCCAGCAACAATCTGTAGAGACAATCACAGCAGGAGATGGACCCAGGGAGGCTGCCAACTCAGCAGACACCTGAGCTCAATTCAAGTAAATGGACAAACACCTCTCACACACTTGCACTGGGGTTTTCATAGATTACCTACACTATGAGTCGTGGGCGGACAAACCGGTGTCTTAAAATGTCAAGTCTCTCCCCTGTGATAACATTACTTTCCTTAAACAACCACTTCGATCGGTTTGATGCAGTCAGCAATTCACTAGCAGAGAAGGTGATTACAACCATTTTGTTTAACTAAGTGCTGTATAAATATCTCATCATTAAACCTGAGGTACTGATTTCATTTCTGCTGATGATTCATTGTTTTAGTTTAAACTACTGTACATACAGTACATGATACAGTCAACTCATCTAAAAGCAAATTTGATTCTTCAGGACAAATATGATGTCTCACTCACGGGCGGCAGCAGTGGATAAAGCTCCATATTAAAGCTTGAGCCAAAGACAAGAATCACATCCTACAAGATACTTCACTCTCCCGAGAAGAAAAATACACTGGACTTAAAATACAGTTCGTCCTAATGAAGAAACACACTTTCTTCTTGCAGTATGTGGAAATTATGTTTCTCCTTTCTTTGTCATTATTTTGTTTTCTTTGTTCAAAGCCACTTCACAATGAGCGAGCTGTGCGCGGCACCGCCTACATCGCCTATTTTTCTCCTCGTGAAAAGCACATGGTCTCCACATGTTGTGCATACTTCGCTGAGCTCTGTAGCAGGAGTAGCTAAAGCTCCAAAGTGGAGCTGATTGTGTGGCTGAATACAGTGTCAGCGCACAAAAGGCGGTGAACTGTGCTCAGCAGCGCCTGTATATAAGGTGGAGGGGACATAGGAGTTGTGTCCATGTCGCGCACATCCTGCGGTATGTGGCAGGAGAGGATAAATCTCCATATTAAAGCATGAACCAAAGACAAGAATCATCCTACAAGCTGCTTCACTCTCCAGATGCTCTGTAAATCAGAAGAGGACACAAGCTAAATCCAGACAGTAGATGTTCTGTGTTTTTGGGGGTTTCTCCATGTGACGGTAAGATGTGGACTCTTCTTGCAGTTAGTTGTTGGTACCTGTACTTTGTATTAGAAGTATCATTTCAATCTTGTAGTGAACTTAGTGGCAGCCTACAGTGTTGGGCTCAGAAAGAACACATTTGGATTCTGGAAGCAGTGGACGTCCTAAATAACTTGGTTTGGTTTTCTGAAGGTCCAACATGTTTTCTAATGTTAGATTTTCTAATCTACAGCTGCTACATATATATGTTCATATGACTTATTTACATTCATGTTTATTAAAGTTTGTTTACAAGTTAAGTGTCTGTAAAAAATTACATATGTCGAACTGAATCTTAATTGTGTTTGTCACAAGATATAAAATTCATTGTTCATTTGTGTTTAATAAGGATGATGATCAGGATCAGTTGTAAAGACTGAATTATTTTTCTCCTGTAACTTTGATGTGATGTGTCTCTGACTCTCCTCCTCTGTCTCCTCTCACAGGATGAAGATGATCTTCAGGATCCTGCTGCTCATCAACCTGATCTCATGTGTCTCTGGTTAGTTTATATCTTCACTTTATTTCCCAGAAACTAAATGACATAAAAATAAATCCAAGTTCAGAGTTAGTCTGCTCCTCACTGTGTGTCTCTGTGTCCTCAACAGGAACATTTGTAGTGAATGTGACACAGACGTCCTATCAGGCAGAGGAGAACCACAACATCACACTGGAGTGGACCTTCACCACCAAACCTGAGAGTTCAATCACCTCATTCAACACACTCTGTAGCCTGTTTATTAATCATAAGCCCTTTGTCCTGCTTCATCTTCATGATGGTGTTGAGGTCTCAGAGTCTCAGGATCAACAGTTTGCAGTACGAGTCCAGTTTGACAAAGACGTCCTCAGAGAAGGACGAATCAGACTTCAACTGTCCAGACTCAGGACTGAGGACTCAGGACTGTACCTGTGTGATGTAAAAACAGATGATGGATTTGGCTCTGAAACATGTCGACTCAACGTCTCTGGTGAGTAGAAGTTCTGGACCAAATGATGAACAAACCCACAGAGAGAAGCTGTGACTGAAACAAGTGGAAGACAAAGAGAAGGAGAATTCAGGTCTCTTTAATCATGATGGACACATGGTTAAAGAGACCTGAATTGTCCTCCTCTTTAAACTACTTGTTTTCTTCTACTTTGTCTTAATCTGCAAATGTAAAGTTTCAGATTATTCTTGTTTCAGCAGCAGTTCAAAGATTGAACTCACTCTATAAAACATAAATGTTCTGTTTATAGAAAGAAAAGATGAATTTATGCTCAAAGTCTGAGAAAAGTCAAACATTTGTACTTTACAGCAGCAGCTGATCATCCTGAACCTCAGAGACCAACTGTGAGTCCAGAACCAGAGAGTCAGGGATGGATTGGACTCTACGTTGGACTGGGACTGACAGCAGCAGCAGTTCTACTGGTCACACTCTGCTTTGCTCTGAGTCGTGGTTTCACTGTCACAAGCTTCACAAATGTTCCTGTTGAGGACACAGAGACACAAACAGAGGATCAGACTAACTCTGATCTTTAACATGAGAAACTTTATGGTCTCAGTTTTGTCAGAAGTCTTGTTACTTTCCATATTAACTTGTTTGGTCAAATGCAGGTGGGAAATTTGTATTTATTTTATTGTATTTTATTATACAAAGGCAATAAATGATACCAAAGACAAAAACAGTCTAATCAACGGACTTTTAATACACCAGACATTTAAAATGTCACAGCAGGAAAAGCCTGAGTTTTTAAACCTCAGTCTGAGGTTGGACTGAGAATGTTCAAGCACCTCAGCCCTCCTCGAGGACCGCGTCGAAACAGAAATTTTCGAAGCCATTTGGAAATTCTGAAAAGGGCGGAGAATGTTCAAACACCACTCCCCTTTCCTCCCCTTTTACTCACTAAACTGCACCGCCCAGCAAGCGCGGTATAAAGATGGTTTCCGTCCGGTCTAACACAGGAGACTGTGATGCTCCCCGGTGGCTCTAAACGCATTTTTTGTATCTTTTTACCACGAGCAGAATTACAAAAACAGATGTTATATCAGCTGGATGTGAGGAGGAAAACTCCGTTACGAGCTGCCTTTGCAGAAATGCTGATTTTTAAAGGTAAGACGACATTTAGATTCGCTCTACTTCCAGCTGTGGAGTCACTTCACGCATTTAAAAATCATTCTGGTCTCTTTGGCCACACAATGAAAACGTTTATTTAGCAGAAGAACAGCTTTGTCGGCTCTGTCCATCCGACACGGTCAGTCATAACGTTACAACAGTTTTCTTCTTCTCTTCCCTAAAAGTTGTTTACCGTAATACAGGTAATGAGAAGGTACAAAACATTTTGGGTGTAACACTACCGTATACAATGAGTAAAGAGCGCATATGATGTACAGACCTCAATGTTGATAATTTACCTTCACTTATTTTGTCTGTGTGAAAAGCCTGAATCTCTGTAGTAAAGAAAAATGTACTTTGTCCAACACAACAACCCGTATAAACATACTTGATATTGAGCTATAGAAAGTGGAACCATAAAAACAGTAAATCTGCATGTACAAAACCATGTTGACATTACATTGGAATATACCACGAACATGGAGGCATGTTCCTGTCATACGTGAGCAAACAGTACTGTTACTGATATCACAAGCTTCATAGAAGAGAAAATACTGCACTGAAACAATCTGCTCAACTTATTTGCACATTCGTGGGACAGGAAACGAGGAGGACGGATGTTGGACAACGTTGCAGAATATTGAGCAAAAATATGTGTATTTGCTGTTGAACTTGTGTAGCAGTAAACTGACCCCAATAAGTGATTGAAAAAATGTCTGCAGACTAAACATTTTAAATGGTTCAGATTAATAAAAGGTTTTGTTTTGTAGATGAGTTTTTTTTAGGTTTCTTACATTTCAGTGCATTTTTTTAATCAAAGTCTTTTGTTCAGTCTTGTGTCGTTAAAAAATTGATGATGAGAAGTTGTAATGACTGAATAAAATCACACTCAATAAAAATCAATAAGATTTTGTCCTGTAACTTTGATGTGATGTGTCTCTGACTCTCCTCCTCTGTCTCCTCTCACAGGATGAAGATGATCTTCAGGATCCTGCTGCTCATCAACCTGATCTCATGTGTCTCTGGTTAGTTTATATCTTCACTTTATTATCAAAGTCAAACTACAGCTTTACCTCATTAACATTATGACTCTTATTTAAACATTTTTAAATGACGTTTTTTTTTATTTAAAGTATCTTTAGTTAGAAAAAGTCAGAATACAGTTTTAGTCTCACTAACAGATTGTGATTCTCTCAGTCTGACAGCACTTTTCTTTAATAACCTTCTTTTCACAGCAGAAAAATCAAAGAGAGAATTTAGCCTCCATCATTATTGTTGTTTAATAGATTTTAAATGTATTTGACAATTTAACATGGAACAAGATCTCTAACTGAGACCATAAACATGTTCCCTGCTGTGTCTCTGTGTCCTCAACAGGATCGTTTGTAGTGAATGTGACACAGACGTCCTATCATGCAGAGGAGAACCACAACATCACACTGGAGTGGACCTTCACCACCAAACCTGACACTTCCTCCAACTCAGTTTTTATCTACTGTCGACTGATCACTGAGGAAAATAACTATGTTCTCTTTCATCTCTATGATGGTGTTGAGGTCTCAGAGTCTCAAGATCAACGGTTTTCAGGACGAGTCCACTTTGACAAAGACGTCCTCAGAGTAGGACGAATCAGACTTCAACTGTCCAGACTCAGGACTGAGGACTCAGGACTGTACCTGTGTGATGTAAAATCAGATGATGGATTTGGCTCTGAAACATGTCGACTCAACGTCACTGGTGAGTAGAAGTTCTGGACCAAATGATGAACAAAACCACAGAGTTGAGCTGTAACTAAAAACAAATGAAGGACAAAGAGGAGGAGAATTCAGGTCTTGATGGACACATGGTTAAAGAGACCTGAATTGTCCTCCTCTTTAAACTACTTGTTTTGTCCTAAACACACAAATATTCAATCTCCAGTGATGTGAATCAGAGAAAAGCAGCAGATCTTCACATTTGAGAAGCTGGAACCAGAAAAATGTTCTTGTTTGTACTTTGTCTCAATCTGCAAATGTAAAGTTTCAGATTATTATTGTTTCAGCAGCAGTTCAAAGATTGAACTCCCTCTATAAAACATAAATGTTCTGTTTATAGAAAGAAAAGATGAATTTATGCTCAAAGTCTGAGAAAAGTCAAACATTTGTACTTTACAGCAGCAGCTGATCATCCTGAGCCTCAGAGACCAACTGTGAGTCCAGAACCAGAGAGTCAGGGATGGATTGGACTCTACGTTGGACTGGGACTGACAGCAGCAGCAGTTCTTCTGGTCACATTCTGCTTTGCTCTGAGTCGTTGTTTCACTAAATCTACTGATAAGACTGAAAATCCCTCTTCAGTGGTTTAACAGTTCAGTTTGTCAGAAAGCAGACTTCTGTCTGTTCATCCAACATCTCTAAAACCTAGAGACAGAATCAGAGACTCTGTTCCTCCAACATCTGATCCTCTTTGTGTTAAATTCTGTTTGTATCACATCAGTGTGAGTTTTAGTGATTACAGGTCACTGTGTGACTGAGGACTTCACCTCTCTGAGCTTCATGGGACCAACAACCTCAGTCTGAGTTGATGAAGACTCATCATCTTCATAATCTTCATCATAAAGTGTTCATGAAACATTCAGTCAGTTTTGTTTATGCAGCACATTTCAAACACAACAGCAACTCAAGCAGCTTCACATCAGCATCAGATCAAATGGATTAATGATCAAATCAGATCCACTCATTAACATCACCATGTGCTGCACAACAAGTGTGTCTCCTTAGAGGTCACACATGTCAGAAATAAAACTCTAAACAGAGCAGCTTCATGTTTTCAGGGAAGTCATTAAGATTCAAACTTGTTCAGTTATTGATCATTTGTTATCAATCAACGTTTCAAACATGTCTGGACTCAACAAGATCAGAGAATTATAAGAAAAGTGTCTCTATATTGGATTAATGGACATTGTTAAAAGTTCACATTTCACTGTTTTTGTTACTTTGTGTTCATATTGTAACTAAATATATATTTATGTGTGTAGTTGTTGTGACTCTTCTGTTTTTAACTCCTAACATCAGAGACATGGAAATCATGTAGAGTACAACAATAACAATAATAATTTTCTTATTCTCATCTTTATGGTCTAGATTCAACATGGTGCTTCGTAGTAGCACCTTGACTTTATTCTGTAAAGTGCCCTGAGATGACTTTGTTGTGAATTGGCGCTATATAAATAAAGTTGAATTGAATTGAATTGAATAGTACCAGAAACACCTACTTGAATGTATGACAGGAAGAATCAACAGTTTCTGTTGACTATGGAGGTATTTCGTATCATGAACTCATTGTCATAGCGAAACCACTTTGAGACACTGATGCAGAGAAAATGACTAGTGGCTCTGATGGTACTTTGACTGTTAGGAACAGGGCGTCAGTCTGCCAGATCCTCTTTTAATTCAGTTCAATTCAACTAAACTTTATTTATATAGCGCCAATTCACAACAAAGTCGTCTCAAGGCACTTTACAGAAGAAGGTCAAGACTATAAAGATGTTCAGAGAGAACCCAGCAGTTCCCTCTTGAGCAAGCCCTAGACAACAGTGGAGAGGAAAAACTCCTTTAAAAATGTTAGTCCCTCTTAATAATACATTTAGAGACTTGGCAGCTTGTTGGTTTCATGTTACATTTGATCACCACTGTCCTCACAAACAAATCTCTCCCAGCTACTGAACCAGTTTGATTGAAATTGCAATGAAAATTATCAGGATGGACTGCAAAGCTAAAATGAGAGTCAAACTAAAAATTACTTACAGAACAGTTAGATTCATGCATTTCAGTAAAACAAACAAGTTCTTTACATGGTTTAAGACACCTGAGAATGAAGTGTTCATAAACAGTATAAACCTACAGTACTGTTCAGCTGATCTGCTCCACTGTCACACAACACAAAGGGAATATTGAAACTAACTGTTAGACTTTCAAACTCCTGACATAATGTAAAAGCTGTATGATAGAAAATGTATCATCACACTGTGAAATAAATATTCATAATTCAGCAGTAAAAGCATGTTAAAGATTCCTTTTTTCAACATGTTGCAGTTGTTATACATCTGCTGTGAAGTTTAACTGTGTTGTATCATCTATGTACATATTTAGTAAGATGACTCCAACTATTGTTCACAAAACTAATACAATATATTGAAACTGTAGTTCCATTATCATGTTACTTATTTTTCATCTATCATTCCAATATATGACTCGGTTTTACCTAAACTGCTACAGAGAGTGAGTCACATTTTTTCCTTCCTTCACAGATGAACAGTTTGCAGACAAACTGTAGTTTCATAATCACATTTCAGAAGTTCAAGTCCTGTCATTAACATAAACATTAACATTTCTTTGTAACATGTAAAGGCCTTAAAGGAGGTGTTTCTCTGGGAGTTTCCCAGAAGGTTAGAGGTTTGCAGTGTTAAAACTAAAAGAGATGTATTTAAAAAATACTTCAATCCACATAAATAGGGACATTTCTGAAAATCTTCAATTTCACTTTTTGTAGACAAAGTGCATTTTAAGTCTAAATTTACAGTACGAATTTATATAAAGAACCTCTGTCATAATTTTACCAAATGTACAGGTCATGATTACGTATTATGACAGGTGATAAACCATCACCACATTAACATTTAATCAACAATACTAACAATATAAGTAATACATTATGTAAACGGTCCACCCTCCTGGACGTGCTGTGATGGTTCTTTTGTTCTTTGTCTAGAAGGAGCCCATGGGTGGGGAGTCAGCAGAAATAGCTGCACCTGAGAGGTGGAAGTGGCCGAAGCTGTAAAAGCTCGACTTTCCCAGCTCTCTCTGAGCAGCCTAATCCCCTTTTTGTCATCTGTAGTTTCTTTGATTTTTAGTATTAACACTCTCAGGTGCACAACTGAATGAGTTGGCGGACTCGTGCACTAAGCGTATTGCTTCACTTCCTGTTTCTGCACACTCTTGGGTTTCTACCGAAGGACTGTTTACTGATTAATTGTAGGTCTTATTTTTACTTAAATAACTGATTACTTCACACAAGAATTAATACTTAAGTCGTAACATACACTAGTATTACACAAGTACCTGCTCTTGTAGACCTTCATACTCTGCTTGTCTCCCTACTCATTGTTTCATGTATGGACTTCATATCCCACAAGTCATTGCTAAGCTACTCATCTGCGTGTCCTCTCATAAACTGGAGTTCAGCACCCACTAGCGAGTCGGAGCACTTACTGTATCTCCAACCTGCTTTGTCAACTATATTTTATTTTATTTTATTTTATTTTATTTTATTTTATTTTATTTTATTTTATTTTATTTTATTTTATTTTATTTTATTTTATTTTATTTTATTTTATTTTATTTATTGTCCTTTCGACTTATCCCGTGAGTTCAGGGTCACCACAGCGGATCATTGTCTGCATGTTGATTTGGCAGTTTTTACGCTGGAGGCCCTTCATGATGCAACCATCCCCAATTTCTACCAGGCTTTGACTGACACTCCTCAGTTGGGGAGGGGAAGGGGCAGTGAACGACTCCCTTTTCCAATAAACTGTAGTTACCTGAGCTGTTGTGTCAAGCGTCCTATTGGTAGGACGTATAGGAAAAAAACAAATGGTGGCTGCAATCCACTTAGAAGCTCTGATAGTTTGGAAGCTGCTTCACTGAATCAGTTCAATGGCATATTAATGGAAATGAGTTATTATTCATTAATAACATCAGTGCTCTGTCCAGTGGTCTGTCACGAAAAAGTTGTAGTAAAGATTCAGATTAAGAAATACAGTTAATACTGTAAATGGGTTTTTATACATTTATGTATTTAACAAAATAGTAATACAATGAGATTGAATCTTTAATGAAAATCAAGTAAATGCTGCACAAACATTCAGGTAAATTCATGTAAAAACTAGATTTAAGAAAACTAGCTAAACACAGCAGTACACCGTCAGATCAACTGTTTCCATCATTTGTCAGCATGTGTCTGTTGACGAAGGCTCTAAAAACACCACATTAACTGTTCACTTATTAATTATTTAGACAGATGAGGAGCAAATCCTTTCACTTCATTCAATCAGCCTCACTCCACAACAATCAGATCAAAAAGTAAAATACAGTCCACACTAGAGCTTTGTCCTAATCATTTGTCCAGAAGTGAAATGAGCTGAAAGTGAAAGTAAAGAGAGCAGCCGAGAGACGTCCTGATCTAATCTACACTCATCATTCTAGTGTAAAGGACCATTCTGTTTTTTTTTTTAATAATTTGCGCAGAAATTTGTAATGTGATATTCAGCAGCCTGGTTTGGAAAAAGCATCAACACATTTACATTTAGTCATTTAGCAAACGCTTTTATCCAAAGCGACTTACAAGTGAGATACAAGACATTTCTCCTCTCTCTCCAACAGAACCCAAAGCTTAAGGTTAAGAACACATAATTACTACATAATACTACAGAATATCCTGTGCAGGTCTGGTGTTGTTGTATTTAAATTGATCTTTAGTGTCGTTTAATGGCACAAATTAATTTCAGTTCCTCACTAATATCAGAAAAGTGTTCAGTCACAGGCAGCTTTGGTTTCAGATGAGTTTCCAGAGTGTGTCAATAAACTTCAATATCCACCTGTGGATCCTTTTTATGACTAAAACATCTTTAGGTGCATATAATGCAGTTAGCAAGGTAGTGTTACAATAGGAGGGAGTAGAATTACAAAACAGCAGACGTCATACTATATAATAGAAAAGAGTCTTTCAGTTTAGTAAAATTTGTGTCTGTCTTTCTGTCATTACTAGTCTTCACCACATGGAGGAGCAGGAGAAAGTGGCTACAGTTTGCAAAAGCTCCCACTGCTTTCTGAGTTTCTGAATGTAGTTCATCAACAGTTATCGCCATCAGAATTAGCTGATGTGATGCCAGAGTAACAATGAATTAATATATGAATTAATTATTATTTTTTCCAATACCACAGGAACCACAGTCACCAATCGTTCCTCTTCATCAGACAAGTTGATATGTTGGACACAGTAACATGATTTATCATCAGTAATATGCTGCAGCTACTGCACAGTGTCCTGGTGGGTTAACAGTCAAAACTCATTTCTCATCACTGCACTGTTCAAGGTTCAACTTTGACTCGTGTTGCATGTTATAAAACTTTCTAGTTCCATGTTCATAGTGAAGCCAAACTGAAAATTACAGCTGCACTTTGAAAAAGGGTTAAAGATGATTCAACTTTCAAAAAATACGTCAGAGAGAGAAACAAAGACACAACGTGCTGCTGCTCATGTTTCTCACGAACAACAATGTGAACATGTTGTATATTCATATGTACAACAGTAGATCGTCTCTGCAGACTGGACCTTAAGACATCTCACTTATTTTCATTGGTGTTTTGACTTTTCCCACAGACCTTTAAAATTAAAATGGAGTCTTCACTCACTAGATGTATTTCTATTTCTGAGACACATTTCCTTTATTATTTTTATTTGAGCATCTACAAATTTAATGAATGGGGTGGTTCAGCAGATAAAAACTATGCAATAGTCATTAAATTTAAAAAGTGACATTTTTACTTAAAACATTTAAAATATGTCTAAAAATCAATTGTTTAACCAACAAGAAACATTTAGCTGTATATCACATAACAGTGTTATAAACGGACACATTATAAAAAGACGACTGATGACTGATGTCATGTTTAGCTTTAACCAGTGTTAACAGCTCACAGTTTAGATTCAGAAGAACTTTAAAAGTGAAACTCCGTGAGTCAGTTCAAGCTTTATATGAAAACTGGATAGTAGTTCGAAGATTACAAGTGAGTTTTTTTATTAGACAATAAAAAATGTGTCTTGGTAGAAATGATCACTGTGAATTCACTAACACATGCACAACATTGTTCTTGTACTTTATGATCAATATAACACTCACTTCCTGTATCACTACAGCTTGATATCTAGGCACTTTAATGCATATTTGACAGAAAATGTCTTATTTTAATATGATAAATTCTTACTCAAAGTAAAGGTCATAAAAAGACCATCTTCACATAGTAAATGAGATAAACCTGTTTCTTAACATTGCATCAATAACGTGAACACAGTCCGCTGTCACATCTGTGACAGAGTTTGACAACTTAACATTTCAAAACACTTATGGTCAATAAGTTCATGGTCCCCAAAGGGCCATTAGATGTGCAGTTGGGTGACAAAATATAAGACAACATCCAACATAAAGTAAATAAAGGAGACATTACAACTTACATCACTGTATCATCTGATGAGCAGTGGTTGAAGTTGCACATAATAAAATTAGCGACTTGAGCTGCTGAACAGTTTGAAAAGTTAGCTGAGGGAGTGTTTACACTCACCTTAGTGTGGACACAGGGAGACATGAGGCAGACAGACAGAAAGGCTGCATGGACACAGAAACAAATTCTAAAGTAAGACTTTTTATTATTAACTGCTTGTTAATAACTGATTATTGATCAAAAAAGCAGCTGTTAAAGTGTCTACAAGGTTTTACTGAATCTACTCAACAGAGACGTTTCACCAGAGACTCATCGTTTCTTTTCATTTTTTTCTTTTAAAGTTTAGAACAGTGGTTCAAATAAACAATCACTGATTGTAAACCTGCACAGGTGCTTCATAGATTACCTACACTATGAGTCGTGTCCGGACAAACCGGTGTCTTAAAGTGTCCACGTCCCCTGATCTCAGGAGGTGGTTTCCTGTAATATGTAACGAGTGGTGAGGGAGTCTGATCCTTGTCACTGTTTTACAGCTGAAGTAAAGACGTTTTAACTGGTGACAAAAACAACATGAACATGTGAACTACACTGCAGAGGAACATTTATTATTTTATCTTCAGTGTTTGCAGGAACTTGTTTCTGTCACAGGGTGGAACATGTTTCAAATGAACAGGGAAACAAGACACTTACTAATCTTCATGTTAGGGTCAAGTAAAACAAAGTGAATATTAATAACATGTATTTATTCCACTCAGATCATTTCTCCTCTCTGTCTCACTGGGGGCTTCAGTTAAAACCCTCTGGGATGTTCCTCTTCTGACAGGCTGTTTGTGCTGATCCACTGGGAAACAAAGTTAAGGACAAACTGCAGGATATAACTCAGCAGCCCACACACGGCCACATGTGCCTCATAAACAAGGTTTCTGCAGAAATCATAATACGTTTAACTCTTTTACAGATGAAATAAGAAAAACACTTCACAAACTTATTATTTACAGTGAATAATCCATTCTCCTACTTCAGTCGCGGGGGGGCGCTATCCCAGCTGTCATAGGGCAGGTCACCAGTCTATCTGAGAAACCAAACATTCACATTCACACCTACGGGCAACTTTACATTCACCAATTAACCTAATTAACCTAAACGTTACGGATAATCTGTAGATTTAATTCCCTCCGTGACTGACATTTATTATATTTTACTGGTTGTATTCACGAGTGGATTGAAGAGCTGTGTGTTTCAGATAAAGCGTGAATTTGTGTGTAGTGGTTTTTCTAAATCATCACGCGTGTATATTTTGTTATCAGACAGGGTTTTGGGGAGTATATGATAAGTCACATGGGAGTGAAGAGGGTTTTAATTGTTTATTTAATATAATAAAATTAAGTTTTGTTTGTAAATTATGTAACGTTTGGGGTCTCAGATGCTCGATGGAACGGAGGAGAATCTGTCAGTCTGCCAGATCCTCGTTTACTACATTTACAAAGCTGCGGTTTGATACCAATTTTGATCTGTAGTGATGTATTTTGTAAAGAGGATAATGTGAGTTTTAAAGTTTTGTAACGGTCCGGCCAGTGGATTCGTGTGGGGGCCATCATAAAGTGAATTATGGGTAAAAGCCGAGGACCTAGTTCTGTGTGTTGAACGTGTTTAATGTGCATGATTTGTGTTAGGATCAGTGGCGTTAGGTGAGTTCAGACGTTTGGACGTGAGGGAAAGTGTTCGCGATCACGGTGTCAGGCTCCTGTTCAAACTTAAACAAGACGAAAAGTTGATGTCATCACTTCCTGTCAACCTGATTGACTGATAAACCCACTGTAACATCGTCAAGTGCGCAGCTGGTTTTTACTTTCTGTTTCACTGCGGAGTTAAGCAGTTGGTCAAAACATAATTCAGATGAAAACTTTCTCCTCGTTTGTCTACAAAGAAGTAAGTATTTAAACAGCCCATAGTTTGTGTTGTGTTCTGTGTCCATCCACTGTTGTAAATGTACTACTTGTTAACACGTAAATCACCATGAACGCAGATTAGAAAATCGATTTACAGCAACTCAAACATTGTAACATTCGGTTCTTTTTAATCTTTAATTCCCACAATTTGTTCTGCAGTTTTCTCACCATGTTGTTGTTGTTTTTACAAAGCGCACGAATCTGCTTTTCAAAACCGAAACTTTGTTGGTTTCTTCACATCTACTAGTGTCATAAATAGTGTTTACACCAGTTATTATATGGCACAGATGTCAGGAAGCAGACAGGCTACAAACATGTTTAACATATCAGACTTTTGTGTGATCCAGTAAATATTGTTGTACACAGATGCCGTTCTGAACCTGGATTTACAGTATTTCTTTGTAGATTCATCAGAATCTTATAGACAGAACATTCGGGTAAATATTCTTTGTTACTAATCTCATCTGCATGTTTTCATTGGATTGGTAGATGCACGCACAGACACATCCATCGATTGCTGATATGATCAGTAATGGCTCCAACGTCTGTTTACCTGTTGAAACGGCGCCACCTTGAGACAGAAAAAGATTCCTGCAAAACTGAACTAAAACCTCTAACAGGTAAATTAAAGTTGCTGTAGGTTACAGTTATTATTATTCAGTTATGTGTAATAATCAGTATGATGAAATGTTGTGTTTATTAAATGAAGTCTGACTATTTCTTCTCCTGTAACTTTGATCTGATGTGTCTCTGACTCTCCTCCTCTGTCTCCTCTCACAGGATGAAGATGATCTTTAGGAACCTGCTGCTCATCAAGCTGATCTCATGTGTCTCTGGTTAGTTTATATCTTCATTTTATTGTCCACAAAGAGAAAAGTCAACGTACACAATAAATGACATTAATCCTTTAAATTTGTAAGAATCTGAAGGATCCCTGCACTACAGAGATCATCACAGGACACAGAAACCAGATGGACTTTCTGAGTAATTCTGCTCCTGTCTTTGTGTCTCTGTGTCCTCAACAGGAACATTTGTAGTGAAGGTGACACAGACATCCTATCAGGCAGAGGAGAACCACAACATCACACTGGAGTGGACCTTCACCACCAAACCTGACACTTCCTCCAACTCAGTTAACATCTTCTGTAACCTGATCAATGATCACAAAGACTTAGTCCTGTTTCATCTCCATGATGGTGTTGAGGTCTCAGAGTCTCAGGATCAACAGTTTTCAGGACGAGTCCAGTTTGACAAAGACGTCCTCCAAGAAGGACAAGTCAGACTTCAACTGTCCAGACTCAGGACTGAGGACTCAGGACTGTACCTGTGTGAAGTGAAAACAGATGATGGATGGAGCTCTGACAGATGTCGACTCAACGTCACTGGTGAGTAGATTCAGGATGGATCAGTTCTAACTCGCTTATAGTTCAGAGTCTAATTTTTGGACTTTGGCTGCTCAACATTATGATTTAAAAACATAAAGTATCAGTGTAACATAAAATAAGCTCAACATGAAAACCACTAAATTAAAGTTCAGATCGTCCAGATTAATTCTGCATACAAACAAATATCTGGATGTATTTTTATCTTTACAGCCGGTGTTGATTTTCCCCAAAGTCAGAGACCAACTGTGAGTCCACAACCAGAGAGTTCTGATAGGATTGGTCTCTTAGCTGGACTTGGACTGGGACTTGGACTCGCAGCAGTAGTTACAGCAGCTCTACTGGCCGTTTGTAATGTTTACTACTATTGGACTCATGCAGTGAGAGAAGTAATCCGCATGAGTGAGAGAGGATATAACTGGACTCCCTAAATGGTAGATTAATATTTGTTATGTTCATAGATTATTTACAGTATTCTAGAGAAACAGTACAAACAAAAGAGATATTCTGTATTTCAGCACTTTAAGAAAAGTTACTACTAATCACACATGGACTTTTATTATTATTTAAAATATGCTCGTCGTTTGTATTTGTCTTAAAGTTTTTTTATTTAAGGTATATTTAAATAGAAAAAGTCAGAATACAGCTACAATAACTGACCTGTCTCCTCAACAGGGACATTTGTAGTGAAGGTGACACAGACGTCCTATCAGGCAGAGGAGAACCACAACATCACACTGGACTGGACCTTCACCACCAAACCTGACACTTCCTCCAACTCAGTTAACATCTTCTGTAACCTGATCAATGATCACAAAGAGTTGGTCCTTTTTCATCTCCATGATGGTGTTGAGGTCTCAGAGTCTCAGGATCAACAGTTTTCAGGACGAGTCCAGTTTGACAAAGACGTCTTCCCAGATGGACAAGTCAGACTTCACCTGTTAAGACTCAGGACTGAGGACCCAGGACTCAACCTGTGTGAAGTGAAAACAGATGATGTTGGAAATGTTGGTGAATATCGTCTTAATGTCACTGGTGTGTTCATTCATTTGCTGATTTGTACTAAACACAAACTGTAGCAAAACTGATTTAATTTAGTTTTGAAAATATAATTGTTCATAAACTAAATTAGTGGACAAATTAAAACTTTGACCCTTGCCAAGACATTTGATTCAGAATCACAAATATACCTCATTGGAGCTACAGAAAAGTTAGCAACATCAGTAGGATTCAACCTAAGAGAATCATGAATATATTCACCAAATTGCATCTGGATCTCTTCAGTATTTGAGATATTTCAATCTGGATCAAAGTTCTGGACCAACTGATGGACAAACCCACAGAGCCGAGCTGTGACTAAAACTGTCCATCATGGTTAAAGAGACCTGAATTGTCCTCCTCTTTAAACTACTTGTTTTGTCCCAAGAACACAAATATTCAATCTCCAGTGATGTGAATCAGAGAAAAGCAGCAGATCTGACGTTGAATCAGAGTTTGGTAGCTTGTTTGCAGTCTTACTAACCAAAGACAGAGGAGGTCAGGGCGACAAGCATGAGGATCCAGATCATTTTATTCCTGGGAGAAAAAACTTTATTAGAGAAAGACGTATTAGATTTGATTACAACAGAACAGATTGATAGATCACCTGAAGTATAGATGAGATCTTAGAGACCAACGATGAAAAAGTGTGTAGAGTACGTCAGCTTATTTGTTTTCATGAATACTTTTGTGTGTTTTGTGTAAGTTAATTCTTCATCTCATGTCATTCACACAGATCGTCACCAGCATGGAGGTTATACATCAGGAACCAGACTGACAATGAAAATTAGAAATTGACCATGTGAGCTGGTCACAGCATTAACATACTGCTCCATGGTGAAAAGACCATGTGACTCATGGACAGCAGGTCGACTCTGGGATCATGGTCAAAGGTCTGGGTCCAAATTGGTGGAAAGAAGCAACATCATTAATGTAAAGTTACTGTGAGTTATTCTCTTCTCTGTCCAGGTCAGATTCATCCTTTTCTTTTCTACAGCATCTAAACTGTCTCTTCACTACAAAAAAAGCAGCATTAGCACCTGAAACACATATTTCCCAGAAGTGATTCTTAAACCAACATGACAAAAGTTCTGAATATAGTATATCCACTGACTTAAAGGGATAATTTGGTCGTCAATATGTGAAATTCATATATTCAACATAAAGTGCATCGTCAGCACCTAGAGAATCACACAAAATAAGAAATCTTATATAAAATTATCCCACAATTGTCTGAATTTTCGCAATTATTTTTAAGAAATTTGCACATATTTGATAGAATATCTTTAACATATTTATTACAATATTGAAATATTTAGATATAAATGTATTGTCCGTCCTCCAGGCTGCTGTAAATTTTAGTTCATTTTTAAAATTGAAACATCATTTAAAATGACTTTGTATTACATCACAGCTGGTTTCACCAACCAGTGTGATCAATTTTCTACAACGTGTCAAACACATTCGACAAAGATCTGCTTAAGTTTGTTATGTAAAATGTAATGAATCCAGGAGCAGCCTGAGGAGAACACAAACACATTCAACATGTAAAGTTTAAACTTTGAATTCACATGTTGTTGTGCTGCCAAACGATAGTTTTCAAGGCAGAAACCCAGAGAACTTTGTTCCACTTAAATGTCTCATGTAAAGTAGTGATGAAAGTATTTATTCACGTTTTCTGTTTACTGTTACTGCTTTTTGTAACTAAATCCATATAAAATCTTTATGTCTGCAAAGCACTTTCAAATGTCTCACACATTTTGAGTGTGTACTGTAAATGTATTATGAGTAGGAAATGTGGTAGAAAGTGTTTGAGCATGAAAAGATTGTTTTTTAGACATGTTACATACTGTGAGAATCATTTTAACTTTAGCTGTATTTACAAAGAAGATTTACACAACTATATATTTTCATATGTATAAACATGAACGAGAGACTGAGTGAATGTGATCAACCTGTAAGTTTTGTATAAAGATGTTCTTTGACTAAAACACAATAAAGGGCATTAAGAAGCCAGAGAGCATCTTTTTTGTGTCCTTTAGACTGAACTCAACACTGATAGTGTTAGTGTGAGACGCTGCTCAGAACCAGACTGAATCTGTAACATCTGGTTTATTTTTAGTTTTTTATCAAAGTTTAATCAAAGAACAACTATAACATTTGCTTTCCATTCACATAACAATAATAGTTTCTGTGTGATGATCACAAACATCACCGAGCTTGACAGTCTATAGGAAATATGTTTAACCTGCAGCCAGCTGAGGATTATTAACAAGACGTCCAGTGAAGAGTTTCCACTAGTGATTTACCTCCAGTGTGAACAACTCTCCCCCCTCTGTCAAGAATTAGCATCGATGAAAAAGATGATAGTAAGAGGTAGAAAATAACTGCTGTCACAAAAATAACAGCGAGTGTAAATTTCAGTTTCATACATATCACTACAGTCAAATACTGTAACCATATGAGTTAAAGTGAAAGTTTTATATCGAATCTGGACCAAACAAAGAGCCGCTTCTTGTGAGCAACAACAAAAGCAGAAGTCCTACCTATAATACTTCATCACATCCTGCAGGAGGCAGCCATTATATAACTGGTAGGATAAGCTGTAAACATTAGGAACATGTTATTATGGCTGTGTTTTATTTGTCCCTTGGAAACATTTTCATTTTTATGGTAATGTTCAGCTTTTGTGTAATTGATTGTGTTTTCTGTATTTGCAGGATTTTTTTTCAGATTGTTGGACCTCAAATTAGTGAAATTTATTCCAAACTTCAAACCTCATCAATTTGACAGCACAGGTGTAGCACTAACAAACGCGCTGCAAAAGACAAAACACAACCAAATTGAGAAACGCTCTGGAGTGTAATAGAAATTTTTCCTCTTGGAAGAATTGTAGACAGAAACCAGCGTGATGAACCATCTCAGTTTAATACATGCCGGCATGGAGAAGAACACATGGATGTTGAGTGTTGTTTCTGACTTGTATCTCTCAAACCCCTTCTATTTATACTTAAACCCAAGAAAGGAACCACCCTCACAAAACATGACTGAAGAAACCAGGTGCATGCAGTTGACAGTCATCACTCTTGTCCCTTTCTAGATTATCTGAAGATATCAGTAACGAAGTCAATAAAACCCTTTTATTACCCTCTTTTAGATCTTGCGACCCCAGGACTCACTATCTGCTACATTGCTTGGGCCTTGTAACAACAAAGTGCCTGCTGTGATGTTAAACATTCCTCCAAACACGACCCAGCCTATGATCTCTTGTCCTCTTTGTGACCTCTTCAATAGCTCATCTTGGTTGATTGTATGCTAATTATCTAACCATATGACTAAATTTACTTTCTTCCCTCACAGGAGGCAGCGACCAAAAAGCCGCTGTCAACCCTGACAACTATGTGCTAAAAACTAAAATAAAATCCCAGCTCATTTTCCAATTCACTGAGGGAGAGTGAAAGTACAACAAGTGTGTCCCAGTTGTGTCCGTCACTTTTTAATTCCCCCCTGGAACCATTGTAGACAACTGTCATAGCCACAGGGGCCACTACAAACGGACGGACATTTAGATTTGTAGGTGTATTTTCCGGTTCTTTTGGAGACATTTACGTTGTGTTGTGGCTTTTTGCAGCACATTAACTAATGTCAAAGTGATAAAGGTGTTTTTTAAATGTGCATGTTTCTTTAATTAGTGGAGTTGTGAGCTCTCGGGGCCACATCACACTATGCTACAGACAACAAACATAAATACATGTGTAATATTGTACATTTTTCTACCATTTTAGTAAAAGTCTTAAGAAGATGTTTGACTTTGGTTTGTGATTTTTATGTATTTAGAAATAGAAATGTGTTGATTTGCTGTCAGTGTCCTTTAAGCACAGCAATGGTGCAAAATGTGAGTGTAGATTAAATGTAGGAGCAGCCTATTTATTAAACACATTATAAAGAGGAAAGTAGCATTTTTGTGTGAATACTAACTCTGTTAACTGTGAGTTGATTTAAGTTTAAAGCATAATTGTGAAATTAGTTCACAATATTTTCTCCTTTTACATTTTTATATAACTAAAGGGTAAACTAACGAATAAAAGGAAAGAAGAGTGATGAATTTTATAAAGTAAATGATCAATGTCAATAACAGCATCACATTCTTTTAGTACACTGAAGAGCATCTACAGTACTTGAGTACTACTACAGTACTACTTCAACTTGAGTAAAGAGTGTGATGTGGTAGCTCTAGAAAGTGGAGGTTGTTGTTTTGGTCTTGAATATTTTCTTTAGCATCTTTCTCTCTGTTTAAGTAACAGATACTATGTCCAGTCCAGAATTTAACAGCATGTTTACAAGTAGCATCTCAAAAGCTGATTAACAAACTCTTTCAATGAGTATAACAGTGAGTATAACAGTGCAGGGTTATAACCCAGTGTCCTACACTTTCCATGTTTAGTTTTTGGATTGTTTAGTATGAAAAAGTGCAAAACTACAAAACAGCAACAAAACAGAAATATGTTTAATCATTCACTTGTTTAATGGCAACAAATATAATTGGTATCCACTGTAAAGTCCATGAGTCCACTTACATTAAAAATACTTGCATTACCACAGTGGGCTGAAGAATCCGGACAGACACAGAGGACCAAGTTGTCCCCACTGATAACTGCTGTCTTAACTCTCTGACAGTGGTGCAGAGATGTTCACTTCAAAGTGTTGTGAGTGACGCTCACCCTGCAAAACGCTGTGCACCAAACCTCTACACCATCGTAGTGTTGACAAAGAATAAGGGGGAGTGGTTACTTCGCTTGTGTGCGCGACTTGACACAGTAAGGCGAGTGGTTTCTGTCCGGTTTAACATAAGAGAATGTGTTGCTCGTTGTCGCCGCTGGATCTAAACGCAGGTTTTGTATCTTTTTACCACGAGCAGAATTACAAAAACAGATGTTATATCAGCTGGATGTGAGGAGGAAAACTCCGTTACGAGCTGCCTTTGCAGAAATGCTGATTTTTAAAGGTAAGACGACATTTCGATTCGCTCTTCTTCGAGCTGTGGAGTCGCTTCACGCATTTGCGTTAATGTTGATAATTTACCTTCATTTATATTGTCTGTGTGAAAAGCCTGAATCTCTGTAGTAAAGAAAAAAGTACTTTGTCAAACAGAACAACCCGTATAAACATACTTGATACTGAGCTACAAAACTGCGTCACACAGAAAGTGAAACCATAAAAACAGTAAATTTGTATGTACAAAACCATGTTGACATTACATTGGAATATACCACAAGCGCCTGTTCCTGTCATACAATTTTTAGGTTTTTTAAATTGTCTTTTAAGTTTTTTTTTCTTTTCCTTCTTTTTAGTCCGGATGATGTAACCGTTCAATTTCTACCGGGCTTGGACTGGCACTGCATAGCTGAGGATGGGACACTTTGACGTATACGTCGGGGATTGAACCACTGACCCTTTGGTCTGTGGACGACTGTCTTACCAACTGAGCTAGAACTGCACCCTGCAACTGGAGGATGGATGTTTGACAAAGTTGATGTATATTGCACAAAAAATATGTCTTTTCGCTGTTGAACTTGTGTAGCAGTAAACTGACCCCATCTAGTGACTGAAAAAATGTCTGCAGACTAAACATTTTAAATGGTTCAGATTAATAAAAAGTTTTGTTTCTAGATTAGTTTTTTAAGTTTCTTACATTTCAGTGAATTTTTTTCTCCTGTAACTTTGATGTGATGTGTCTCTGACTCTCCTCCTCTGTCTCCTCTCACAGGATGAAGATGATCTTCAGGATCCTGCTGCTCATCAACCTGATCTCATGTGTCTCTGGTTGGTTTATATCTTCACTTTATTTTATAAAATACATTAACAGATGTTATGACTTACGTCTTTTAATCCATCAGATCAGTGACATCATCATATGCTCCTCACTTTCTGTCTCTGTGTCCTCAACAGGAACATTTGTAGTGAATGAGACAGAGACCATCTATCAGGCAGAGGAGAACCACAACATCACACTGGAGTGGACCTTCACCACCAAACCTCAGAGTTTCATCAGCTCACTTAACATCCTCTGTAGCCTGTTCCTTGATCGTGAAATCTTAGTCCTGTTTCATCTCCATGATGGTGTTGAGGTCTCAGAGTCTCAGGATCAACAGTTTTCAGGACGAGTCCAGTTTGACAAAGACGTCCTGAGAGAAGGACGAATCAGACTTCAACTGTCCAGACTCAGGACTGAGGACTCAGGACTGTACCTGTGTGAAGTGAAATCAGATGATGGCAGCAGCATCAAAGATTGGCGACTCAATGTTACTGGTGAGTAACATCAGTGGAGCTCAGTACAATTTCTGTACTTTTGTCTTTTGAAACTAGACGTGTGGCTGCTGAGCTAGTTGTTAAGGTCATATTAATAGATATCATATATGTAGCAACAGACATCATTAGATTTATGTCATGAACAAGAAGAAAGTTTTAAAGGTGGGAGAGATACATCTTTAAATAAATAGGTGTTGGGGATTATAGATCGAGAAGAAACACAGTTATTTTTTACTTGTCTTACAGCTGCTGATCAGCTCAAACCTCAGAGACCAACTTTGAGTCCAGAACCACAGACTTGGCGAAGGATTGGACTCTACGTTGGACTGGGACTGACAGCAGCAGCAGTTCTACTGGTCAAACTCTGCTTTGCTCTGAGACGTTGTTTCACTAAATCTACTGATAAGACTGAAAATCCCTCTTCAGTGGTTTAACAGTTCTTTCACATCTAGTTAGTTGTGAGCCTGGAGCCTGTTTTTCAGAGGACGAGTGCTGTGTGACCAGAACTCATCATGAAAGAATGGATTGAATGTGTCTTTACTGATCTGAGGCTCAAAACGTGGACAGTATTACCACAGTATCACGCACAGTCAGTTCTTTTATGTGGGGGCGTCTGTATCTCAGTTGGTAACACAGTCCTCCACAGACCACAGGGTCAATGGTTCAATCCTCAGTCGGTCTATATTAAAACATCTCTGGGCAAGACCACCCCCAACTGCCCCTTCCCGTCCCCAGCTGTGCAGTGCCAGTCCAAGCCCGGTAGAAATTGGGGAGGGTTGCGTCAGGAAGGGCATCACATGTAAAAAAAAAAAAATAAACAAATTTGCTAAATCAACATGCAGACATTGATCTGCTGTGTCCACCCTGAACTCAGGGGATATGCTAGAAAAAAAACAAACAAATTTTTAAAATAATTTCTGAAAGTATTTTATATCACTTTTCTATATCTAAAATAATTTACTGTTGCCCATAAAGTTAGAACACATTTTTTTAACCTCTTTTCATGAAATGATTGTGACAATGTGATTTATTATTGATTGATAAAGTTTGTATCTTCTCAAAACTTTATTGATCAATCTCTTCCAAACATGTCACACTGAAAATGGAAACACAATTAACCTTTGCAAAAAAAGAGGAATTTTTTCTGAAAACAAAATTGTTCCAACTTTATGGGCAACATTTACATGTCTTCACTCTCTTATGTTTCATTTATTACACATTATCTCACATTTCTTCCCATAAGTTTGTCTCCACCCCCAGACTAACACAGATAACTTTAAAAGTCCTCATTTATTTTATATCCCTTTAGTTTATTTGTCCAGACAAAGAAAATAGCATTAGCAATTTTATGTTTTATAAATTGAAAAGAGCAGTTTACTCAGTAAAAACTAACTGTGAGTCCAGAACCAGAGAGTCAGGGATGGATTGGACTCTACGTTGGACTGGGACTGACAGCAGCAGCAGTTCTACTGGTCACACTCTGCTTTGCTCTGAGTCGTTGTTTCACTAAATCTACTGATGAGACTGAAAATCCCTCTTCAGTGGTTTAACAGTTCAGTTTGTCAGAGAGCAGACTTCTCTCTGTCCCTGAATCCTTTGACCCTGTTGGTCCATGAAGCTGTTTTTCTCTGAACTCTGAGCTTTTCACCTCTGTCACTGTCTTCATGGTCAAACAAACAGGATGAGACAGAGAGGAGACAAACAACTCATCAGATCCATCATGACCAACAGGACTCTGTCTGGAGGACCCCCTTTCTATCAGAGCACCAGATCAAGATCTGAGTCCTAAAACCAAGAGACAGAATCAGAGACTCTACCATCAGTTTTAAGTGTCAAAAAATAAGCTTGGTTTAAAATATGTATTTATTTATGTTTTAAACTACACAGACCTTCATTGTTCAGCTTTTCATTATTCAGCATTTCATGTTTTGATTCTAACTTTTTTTAAAGGTTTTTGATTTTTAGAAACTGTTTACTGTACTATGAATGTTACAGTGTTGTGTTGTAAATAGTCTGCACTTATATAGCACTTTTCTACCTATTGCTCAAAGCACTTTACACTGGTTCTTATTCAACCATCACAATCACACACACACCAATGGGGGAGATGCTATGCAGCTGGCCAACACTCACCAGAAGCAACTAAGTTGGGGTTCAGTGTCTTGCTGTGACCAGAGAAGCTGGGGATCGAACCAACAACTGCGGGACTGGTGGTCAAGCACTCTGCCACAATCATTTCAGTGAGAGACATTTCTGAATTTAACCCTTTAATAAAACAAGGTACAGTGTTGTCATTCTTAGAGAAATCAGCAGAGTTTCATTTCCAGACCTCACTAAGTTGTTACCCACATCCGTCAGCACAAAGTGACTTTTTAAGGTGAAATTTGAATTAAACCCACATTTCTACAAATGATGTTGTTAACCTTGTGTGATGTCTTCAGGCTGTACACTGAGCTACATTTTCTGTGAATGATTTAGCTTGTTTCCTTGAAGTGCAATTATTTAACTTGTTTTGTTTTTATTCTAATTTGTACTTTTGTTTCTTATTTTTTACAATTGCTAATGAAGGACTTTATGTAAAGTCCAACATATTGTGTACATTCCAATAAAGTAGCTTAATTACTAAGTTTGCATTAATGATGTGTAGAATACTCATCGCTGTCACTGCATTGTAAGTTACTCTTGTTTTTATTTTAAAATGTATTTTTTTATATGCTCATGTAAGATCATTTTTAAATAAACTCTCTGCTTTTGTAATCACACCTGTCTTTTATTGTGACAGTCACATTAAGACACTGCTCATTTGGTGTCTCACGTGAAATGTGAAGGACTCTAAGAACAGCTACTGTCTGGTTTCCTCCTGCACTGGCTTAAAGCCGAATATCGTCCCATGAAACCCACGTCTTTTCATGGAGACATAACAAGGATCCCAGTGAGGTACTCAGTGATTATTTTATATCATTGAAATGGTCCAAAGTTATTATCAACTCTTTATACTGCTGGATGCACACAACCACCATCTGTGACATGTTTGAAACAGGAAGACTGAAGGACTGAAGGATCCAGATCATCTCCTCCCTGTGAAAACAAAGTGGTTTATTAGAGGATAAAGAAAAAAGGAATTGATTGTTCACCTGAATCCTGGATTTCTTCAGGTGTAACTTCAGTTTAGATGAGAGAGTGATTTCTTCAAAAGACATAGATGAGCTCCTGTGTTTTACAAGGTTGTATTTATTCTGTGTCAGAGGCAAAAAAAAGCACTTAGAGGTTGTTTTTATTCTGATCATTTAGAAAACATGGTTGAACATGTTATCAGTATTACATGTGTCCCTTGATCTGGCAGATTAAGTTACTATACATGGAAGAAAACAACATTATAAGGTCAAACTAGTTTGTAACTTTCTGGCTTTGTTGCAGTTTGAAGCTGTAGTCGTATCTGGAAATAAAACACAGTTATCAGGATATTTTTATTTTTTGGTAAAACTCTTTCGCCCTCTTTGTCTTAAAGTAATTTTCCATACATACCAAAAATCTCTATGTAAGTTTGGTTTGTGTTTCTAAACATTTACATTTTATTTGATATTCTAAACAGATTAAACACTGTTATTGTCACTGAAAATATGTGTAACATGAGGAAAACCCAGTCTTTACTGTGGACAGCAGCATCAGTTTTAAACCTAGAGAACCAAGATTTTCATCAGTAAATAGATTAAAGGAAACGTTTGAATCAACAGTGTAAATATTGAATTTCACCTTTTATACTATGGACACAGAAAGTTGGAAACAGTGTTAACGTTTTAGTCGTTAACACTGATATAAAAGAGAAAAACCACTAGAGGAAGCTCTGGGGTGTTAGTTTGATGTGACCTGCAGTTACAGTTCAATAAGCCCATAGTTTTATCATCAGGCTTATTGAAATAATAGATGAACTGTAAATGACTAATTTTGCTTTTTTTTTTTTTAAATCTGCTTCAGGAATGTAACAATAATAAAGTGTGTGAATTCTGAAAATTGTTGCTGCACTACTGAAAACTGACTTTCCTACACTGGTTTCCAACAATTTAACACAGTGTAAGAAACATAGTAACTATAGTTTTGCCATATCCATAATGGATATGTGTGGTCTCACAAGTGTGAGCTTTTGTTTGTTATGGGGGTCACGTGATTTCTTTTCTGCTCTGGATGTAATACATAGAAAATACAATAAAACATGATTTTTTTTTTGTGCTGGATGTAATACATAGAAATAATAAGTAAATACAATAAAAATAATATAAATTACGGATGAAATAGATTGAATACGGCTTAAAGTTTTGCCACGTGATTGTAATTGTCCAATTGAAATACTGACTGACTTCTGCCTGGGTGTGTCCATGTTCACCGTCCTGTCCTGCGTAAAGACGGATTCTGGACACGACTGGTCCACGTCGGAGATCGCAAACAAGACTTTGGCTTTAAGGTAAATCGTCGCTACATTTTGCCTAAAGAGGTTCAGCCAATTAGAAATGATTGTTCATTCTGTTAATGAAGAAATTAGATGTGCGCTCAGAAACAGGTTATATTATATTAGGGCCTATTGTTTTTAGTATAGCTGAGTAAATGTAAATGTGATTAATGTCAGGTCTGATGCAAAAAACATTTCTGGTTTTTAATAACGTTTCATATCTTATTGTTGTCCTTTACTAAAATGCTGCAGATCAAGTGTTCGGCATTAAGAAACAGGACTAACATCTTAGCGTTGGCCTCAGAAATGCAGAGTCATTGGAGTTTGGACTCTGAGGATGATTCTGGGACATTCAGTTAGAAAATGAGACTAAAAACCAACTAAACTAAACTAAAAACCAGCCATGATGGATTGCTACCATAAATAAATATAATTTAGGTTGGATGTGTGTTCTTCAGCAGGACAGCTTTGGACAGTCAGGGTGTCCATCTGCACAGCTGGTCTCATACTGATGGTAGCTGTGGTCTTCTGTCCTGCACTGGGTGAGTATCTGTCCTCTCCAGCTTTAGTTATTACTGGTTTTAATATCATCAGAACTGAGACGACTGTTACCCCAGACTCAGCTACGATGGATTAACGAGTGAGTGGTACTGAAGCTGTTCGTCTGAAGCTTCAAGTGTCACTCGTGTTTTGGACAAAACATGATTCAGTTTATTAGTTTAATAATATCAAATGGGAAACTTTTGGGTTATATGATACTCGTAAGTCAAATTCATGTTGGTGGGGGGTGATGGTGCACTAAATATTCAGCTGGATGAGATTCGGTGGAGTTTAGCGCTGTTTCATCCAAATTATTATTCATAAATAAGAAAAATGTGATGAGAAAACAGAAGATAGATAAATAGTTTACTGGAACAACAGATGAATAATATGACTGTGTGGTTACAGAAACAGGAGGAGAGAAAATAAATGAAGACAGATTTCAGGAGACTGGGTGGAATCATAAGCCTGTTTCAGACATGAACTCCAGAGAATCCAGCCTCAAACATCAGGTCAGAAGTGGCCTTTCAGACATGTAACTCACAGCAGGAGATCACAGGAGTGAGAAGCGTTTTTATTATTAACTCTGTTTATATTAAAAACGCTGAAATTATACACAGAGTTTGAAAATACTCAAACATAAAACATTTGTTCCCCACCCAACTCTACAGATTCATCTTGTTCAGCTATGCTCCATAAACTACAGGACACTAAACTCTCTGAGTTGTGAGGAGAAATCAGACGAGGCTGTTCATGACAGACAGATGCAGAAATAACTGACTGGAACTATGGTGCAGGTTGGTTTTGTCACACAGAACTTATTAGTTAGTTGTTGGTGTCTGTATGTTTGAGGAAAGATGAACTGGTAAAAAATGATGATTAGACTGATTCACTGTGTAAGAAAAACTAATTACTGAGTAGATATGAAAGAGAGTAACATTAGTGTGAAACAGTGTTTAAACCTTTACACCTGTTGTAGCTGAACTGGTCCAAAGAAATATTGCCCACACATCATACAGATGTCTTTTAAGTATTTATTTTCCGCTCTCTCTCTCTCTCTCTCTCTCTCTCTCTCTCTCTCTCTCTCTCTCCTAATTAGACACCGTGATCACCAACTCACACATGACCCATCCATCAAAATAAAAGCTTTTACAAGCCCATTCAACTTTGACCACACATTTTGTATTTCACATAAAATGTATTTACAAATACATTTTAACAGTTGTATGTAATAAAATAATTCTGAACTTAGAACAGAACCATAATAATAAACATTTCAATAAACATGTCATTCAGACAGTTACACCTGTTAATGCTCTAAACCTCCTCTCATCCTTCTATAAGTCTGTCTCCTCTCACATGAAGATGATCTTCAGGATCCTGCTGCTCATCAACCTGATCTCATGTGTCTCTGGTTAGTTTATATCTTCACTTTATTTCCCAGAAACTAAATAATATATAAATAAATCCAAGTTCTCAGTTATTCTGCTCCTCACTGTGTATCTCTGTGTCCTCATTTGTAGTGAAGGTGACACAGACGTCCTATCAGGCAGAGAAGAACCACAACATCACACTGGAGTGGACCTTCACCACTAAACCTGACATGTCCATCACCTCAGTCAACACACTCTGTAGCCTGTTTATTAATTATAAGCACTTTTTCCTGTTTCATCTCCATGATGGTGTTGAGGTCTCAAAGTCTCAGGATCAGTGGTTTTCAGGACGAGTCCAGTTTGACAAAGACGTCCTCAGAGAAGGACGAATCAGACTTGAACTGTCCAGACTCAGGACTGAGGACTCAGGACTGTACCTGTGTGAAGTGAACACAGATGATGGATGGGGCTCTGACACATGTCGACTCAACGTCACTGGTGAGTAGATTAATTTACTAATTTGTACTAAAAATAAACTGTAGATAAATTCTGGACCAACTGATGAACAAAACCACAGAGTCAAGCTGTGACTAAAAACAAGTGGAGGACAATTCAAGTCTCTTTAACATGATGGACACATGGTTGTGAGACCTGAATTGTCCTATAAAAATTGTCCTATAATATTCAATCTCCAGTGATGTGAATCAGAGAAAATAAACAGATCTTCACATATGAGAAGCTGGAAAAATATTCTTGTTTGTACTTTGTCTTAATCTGCAAATGTAAAGTTTCAGATTATTATTGTTTCAGCAGCAGTTCAAAGATTGAACTCACTCTATAAAACATAAATGTTCTGTTTATAGAAAGAAAAGATGAATTTATGCTCAAAGTCTGAGAAAAGTCAAACATTTGTATTTTACAGCAGCAGCTGATCATCCTGAACCTCAGAGACCAACTGTGATTCCAGAACCAGAGAGTCAGGGATGGATTGGACTTTACGTTGGACTGGGACTGACAGCAGCAGCAGTTCTACTGGTCACACTCTGCTTTGCTCTGAGTCGTGGTTTCACTAAATCTACTGATGAGACTAAAAATCCCTCTTCAGTGGTTTAACAGTTCAGTTTGTCAGAGAGCAGACTTCTCTCTGTCCCTGAATCCTTTGACCCTGTTGGTCCATGAAGCTGTTTTTCTCTGACCTCTGAGCTTTTTACCTCTGTCACTGTCTTCATGGTCTGAGACAAACAAAGAGGATGAGACAGAGAGGAGACCAACATCTGATCAGATCCATCAGGACCAACAGGACTCTGTCTGGAGGACCCTCTTTCTATCAGAGCATCAGATTAATAGCTGAGTCCTAAAAACTGGAGACACAATCAGAGATATGAAAGCGAAGTTTCAGTTTTCAATTATTCCTGTGAGTTTGAGTTTAAATTAAGTTATTACAGTATTATAATTATGTGTTATTGATGTAAATAATTATACTGTTACAGATATTTGTCTTTCCCTCAGCAGATGTAAGGAAAGTGTAAAATATCTGAATACATTTCTATATTTATATCAGTCACATACTTATGAATCCTGTGTTTATTTAAAAACTGGACGGGGAACTGAAGAACTTGGGGAATTAGTCAACAATAATTATAACTTTTTTATTATTAATGCATCACAACAAATATAAATACAGTTTTTGGATATGGAAAGATGAAGAAAAGTTCATACACAAAGTCAACACAGCAAAATCATCTGTTGTGGATCATCAGAGCAGCACTTTGTGAACCAGACACATCAGGTGGATCAAAGTGTATTTTCTGTTAAAGATCAGTGACAGAACAGCTGCTACAACCACTGCTGCTGCTGCTGCTGCAGGTTTTGTAGCTACTGTATCTGTCAGTGACAACAAAACACTGATATGAGCCTCAGATCAGTAAATGGACATTTGAACATGAATGAACTCATTATTTACAGTCACACATGGTTTGATATTATCTGAGTGATTAAACATGTTTGTGTGAAGTGAGTGACTGTTAAATTGTCTCTATTACACCAGCCCTCCATCTTTCTCTGACACTAACCTGCTGCTGGAGGAACCTAAACAGCGGCTGTAGCTCAGTTGTAAGGCAGTTGACCATGGACCACAGGGTCAGTGGTTCAATCCTCGCTCCTGGCTACAAGTCGAAGTGTCAGGTGGGTCAGGTGAGCACCTTGCATGGCAGCCACCGCCATCGGTGTGTGTGAATGGGTGAATGGGAAGCTACATTGTAAAGCGCTTCGGATAAAAGCGCTATATAAGTGACTATTTACCATTTACTAAAAACAAACATAAAATGCTGTAACACCTGTGGTCACATACACTGGAGTCGCTTATTTATTTCCATCCCCAGGAAGATTAAGAGCTCTGCAAACGATACTTTGCCTTTATTTTATTAAAAAACTTGAAAGTTAAATTGATTCAAAATTGGTGTGTTGATAATATGCATCACTCTAAACAGGAATGTGTTGAAATGTCTTGGTAACCTCCAAAGAAAACCTTGTTATGAGCATCCAAACACGAGGACTTTGTTAGTTACAATGCTGATTGTGGGATCTTTCCCTTTACTTTCACAAAAATTGGCTTCAATGTTGCTTTGGTCATAGTACAGTCACCTTTATATTATAATGTTTTACTCCTATTATGCCTTCTGTTAAAACATGTTCGTCACTATGGCTAAGCAACTACGTAAAATATTAAATTGGATTGAAAAGGATTGTCAGTCTAATGCTTAGGTCAAGGCTGCTGTGACATCATGTCCTTTACATTCTTGTAAATGCAGTATCACAGGAACATCACAGGAATTTCTTTAAATTTGAAACAAGCTTCTAGTTGAACTCAGGGATAAAATCCTTGGGGTTTCTTGACCTAAGTTCAGTGGTCAAGGTCATTGTGACATCATGTCCATCCATTTTGTCCCTCACATTTATGTGGAGGCAATATCACATTAATGCCTTGAAGCAATTTCTTTAAACTTGGCATAACGTGCACTTGCACTCATAAACTGATTACAGGTTGGGGGTCAAAGGTCAAAGGATCTTATGGGATCTTCCTTCGTGTGAATGCACTATGTATGATGTCTTTGTGAAGTGATTCTGTTCTGAGCTGTAAAGGATGGTTTAATTTTCCACTGAACAGATGTTTAGTTTGTTCCAGCTGTGTAGCAGGGATTGAGCTCTTACATGTGCCGTAGTCGCCCCCTTGTGGTGAAGCTTCATATATGTCATCCACATCTGTTCTGTATCACAATTATGACAAGATCAGAGTTATGTCTACTGAGATATTATGTTTCCTTTGGTTTCAAATGTTTTTCTCATAGACCAAACCCACAAGAAACTTAAAATATATTGAAAAGCACACAATAACACAACATTTCATCATGTTTCCATTCTGATAAAAATCCTTTTCATTAAAAGTTACTGGAAACTTTCAGTGGTTTGCTGTGTATATTAAAGCAATTTTACTGTTCAGTTTTTTAATAAAGTAAAGGCAAAGTCCCCCTAACAGCACTGAAACTAACAGTCCTCATGTTTGCATGCTCATAATTAGGATTTGTGTAGAGGTTACCAAAAACTTTCAGTGCATTCTTGTTCAGAGTGATGTCTATGATAACTATTATAATTTATTCATTTAATGTTTTTACATTAGTATCTATTATTACACATATTACAGACCAAACCACCCGCTACAATATCAGCAGAAAACACTAACATGTTAATAAAATAACAAGTACTTTGACATTTTGTCCATGAACCACAGTTTTCTTAGACGTTGACTGTAATGTCCTCAGTGTTTTATGGTCAAACCAAGTAAAGCTGCTCTAAATTACTTCTTTTACACTGAAATTTGATAACTTTTCCTAAACTGGATCCATCCTGTAGTTTTTGAGATATTTCAGTCTAGATCAAAGTTCTGGATCCACAATGAACAAACCCACAGAGCTGAGCTGTCACTAAAACTGTCCCTTGTGGTTAAAGAGACCTGAATTGTCCTCCTCTTTAAAATACTTGTTTTGTCCTAAACACACAAATATTAAATCTCCAGTGATGTGAACAGAGAAAAGCATCAGATCTTCACCTTTGAGAAGCTGGAACCAGAAAAATGTTCTTGTTTGTACTTTGCCTTAATTCCACAAGTGTGTCTCCTTAGAGGTCACACATGTCAGAAATAACACTTCTCTAAACAGAGCAGCTTCATGTTTTCAGGGGAGTCATTGAGATTCAACCTTGTTCAGTTATTGATCATCTGTTATCAATCAACGTTTCAAACATGTCTGGACTCAAGAAGACCATAGAATTAAGTGTCTCTATATTGGATTAATGGACATTGTTAAAAGTTCACATTTCACTGTTTTTGTTACTTTGTGTTCATATTGTAAATAAGTATATATTTATGTTTGTGTAGTTGTTTTGACTCTTCTGTTTTAACTCCTAACATCAGAAACATGGAAATCCTCTAGAGTACAGCAATAACAATAATAATACACCTTAATAATAAACCTTACACAGTTTTTAAATGTGGACACTTAGACATCTATAAAAACAAGTGACCTGCAAGTCGTAACTTATGTTTTACTTTTTTCTTATTCTGAACTTTATGGTCTAGATTCAACAAGGTGCTGGAAAGTTTTCTTGCATTGAAATGTTTCTAACACCTGGTTGAATGTATGACAGGAAGAATTAAGCTGTTGTAACAGTTTCTGTTGACAGTGGAGGAATTTTATACCATGAACTCATTGTCATAGCAAAACCAGTCTGAGACACTGCTGCAGAGAAAATGTCTAGTGGCTCTGATGGTACTTTGACTCCAAGGAAAAGGGGCCAGATCCTCTTTTCCCCTCCTCTTGTATTAGGGTCGGCACCGACCCATTTTAATTTTTAAATGCATAAAAGATCCATATACATTTGTTTATTACATCAAGGATTTTTGAGTTTGTCAGTAACCTCTATTTCAACAAAATAAAATAAAAATAAAAACTAAACTTACTAAATTATGAAATGCTCTTATTGAAATTATGACCTTTGTGCTGTTAGGGTCAGTTTCTACCCACTTCTAAAAATAAGGTAATAAAGCAATAATTAGAGCAAAACTGAAATAATAAGTGCACTGTCAGCCTAAACACTGACATCCAGCTCTTCTCCTAATCATGTGAGCTTTAGCTGACTCATGTTTTCCTGTATAGCTGCACAAATACAAAACAAACAAGATGTGTGAATTCAGTATTGAATTGGTGACTTGCAGAGTTCAAATCTCCAATTTGCAGCTTCAAGTATGAGAAAAAGATTTTCAGTGAGCCAAGTTCTGATAGTATTTTTGGTGAAAATGAGGAAGTAAACACAGAGGAACACAGCGACATGGATAAGCAGGTTTCTGAGGACGAAGACAATGTGGAGTTTCATCCAGAAGAGACAGACACATCTGATGAGTCTGATGAGGACATCACCATTGGAGAATTTGCTGAAAGAGTCAAGTCCAAAGATGATAAGATCTTTTGGAGGTCAGTACCTCATGATGCACATGGCAGAGCAGCTGCTGCAAATGTCATCAAAATGTTCCCTGGAATCACAATGTTTGCTATGACAGGAGTCAGTGACATCAAGACATGTTTTGACAAACCTTGAAGGAAAAAAAGTCCATGGTGACACGTGGAAAGACATTGATGAGGTAAACCTAGATGCTTACATTGGTGTTCTTCTTCTTGCTGGAGTGTACAGATCCTGCAATGAGGCCACTGATAGTCTCTGGGACACATCAACAGGCAGAAATGTTTTTCGGGCAACAATGTCACTTCAGACCCTTTAAATTATATCAAGAGTCCTCAGATTTGACAACAGAGATACCAGAGCAAGATCTGACAAGTTCTCCCCCATCAGGGATGTCTGGGAGAAATGAGTGCAGCTTCTTCCACTGACGTTCAACCACAAATTTTTTTACCAGCTTTGACCTTGGACAAGAGCTTCTCAGGAGGAAACTTTTAGAGAAATCTTTTTTTTTTTTGGCTTTTTCTTGAAGTAAATGTATATGAGTCAAAACTGACCCGTAACACTATAGATGTTACTATTGTTAAAAATATTTAAATAAATAAATAAATAAAACAAATTCTTTAAAGTGATGTGTTCTAACATCTCTCAATAATGGTAAGGTAACAAAACAATCTTGTATTTATTTATATTTTTCTATTGAGGTTCATTTTACAATGTTTTTATATTGAGATTGAGGGGTATGCTGACAAAAAAAGCCCCAAAGGTCCACAACTAAAATATTAAAACTAATATTTTCATGGAAAAGGAAGCCTAACAAGGTAAACAAGACATGAGAAGCAAATTGGATGATAAATAATTGTTTTTTGTGTATTTTACGGCTGATTTAGGACACGAGTCAAAACTGACCCGTTAACACAAGGGATGGTAACAGAAAGCTCACACAAGAGGACGGTTTAGTCCCTCTTAATACTAAATTTAGAATCTTGGGAGCTGGTTTCAGGTTACATTGGATGACCATGGCCTCACAAACAAACCTCTCCCAGCTACTGAAGGTTAAACCGTAGCTTTTTGACAGAAGGTCCAGCAGAACCAGTTTGATTTAAATTGCGATGAAAATCATCAGGATCAACTACACAGCACACAGAGAATCGAGGTTCTTTATGGTTTATGAGTTACGAAAAGGGCTAGAGAGCCAATACTGTAACGTAAAATATTTCATCATGTGGCAGCTGTACACAAAGTTTCATAACAATATCACGTGTAGTTTTCGAGACATAGCTGAGTAAAGATTGCTCTCGTAGACAGCAATGCAAAAAAAAAACAATACTAATATTCATAACAATTATTGTACATTAGCTGTCAGTTTTAGTAATCACACTAATAAAAAGGAAGAAATAGCACAGTGACAAAAGGAGAAAATAAAGATAAATTGTGAATTTTTAAAACTTAGACTCGTACAGTTCACTTTGTGTCACTTTCAGTTTTATTCAAATGTGGTGGGACTGCATTCCTGACATTACACAAACAGTAGGACCGACTGGCTCCAACTGTATCTGCTTTACTTTGATTTAACACCGACATCATCCGACATGAGGCAACTCGTCCCAAACTTTGGCTTTGGAAACACGTTGTGTCACCACATTCTGAGATTTGATCAAATTAAATTTCTGGTTCTGAGAAGCTGAGGACTCTGACTATAAATATAGGAATTTATAAGTATAAATATCAAACACAAAACTAAATTTCATAGAAACAAACCATGGCTTTCATGGGGGACCCTTAGAGTAATTATTCAACTTTTTTGTGTGTGTGTGTGTGTGTGTTTGTGTGTGTGTAATTATTTTTGCTTTAAACTGCTGAAACAGTTCCCTCTGATTCATCACTGGACTCTGTGTAGAAATCTTGTTTTTTATGTACAAAGTTCCTTAATACACAGCAACAAACAGCCAGATGAGCTGCTGCTGTCAAACCCACAGCACAGTAAACACTGATCCATCCCCACTTCACTGTGTGGTTAAGTTCAGGTTCTGTCTCAGGTTCAGGCCAAACTCTGGCTGCTGAAATGAAACCAGACAAATCTGTGTTATTACAGTGTTGAATGTGTTGAGGAAGCAACGTCATGGTTTTAAAATCAATGTTTGATTTTTGCTCTTCAAACTACACAGTTGCTTTGTAGCCTATGGGCACTAAGCAAAGAGACTGTTACTAGTCTGGTTGTTTTGTTGTCTTTCTGGATTGTGCACAAACTGGTAACAACTCGCACATGGTGCAAACTAAATGCTGCAGACAAGAGTTTAGTTTTGTAAGACTAAGAGTCAGAAACACAACAATATTTAATCTCCAGTGATGTGAATCAGAAAAAAGCTGAAATCAGAAAATATGTGTTTCCACCTCTAAGGTTGACATTAGGTTTAAGAATAGTTTTATTTCACAAGCAGTTTAAACATTTAATTCACTAAATAAATAAATAAATATATTGTTTATTTTAAAAATGCTCAAATTGTTCACATAGTTTGAGAAAAGTCAAACATTTGTACTTTACAGCAGCAGCTGATCATCCTGAACCTCAGAGACCAACTGTGAGTCCAGAACCAGAGAGTCAGGGATGGACTGGACTCTACGTTGGACTGGGACTGACAGCAGCAGCAGTTCTACTGGTCACACTCTGCTTTGCTCTGAGTTGTTGTTTCACTGTCACAAGCTTCACAAATGTTCCTGTTGAGGACACAGAGACACAAACAGAGGATCAGACTAACTCTGATCTTTAACATGAGAAACTTTATGGTCTCAGTTCTGTCAGAGGTCTTGTTACTTTCCATATTAACTTGTTTGGTCAAATGCAGGTGGAAATTTTTTATTTATTTTATTGTATTTTATTATACAAAGTCAATAAAAGATACCAAAGACAAAAACAGTCTAATCAACAGACTTTTAATACAGCAGACATTTAAAATGTAACAGCAGAAAAATCCTGGAATTTTAAAAACATACATGTGGCTGCATTTCACCTAGAAGCTCTGATAGTTTGGGAGCTGGTTCACTAAATCAGTTCAATGGGATATTAATAGAAATGAGTCATTATTCTTTATTAATAACTTCAGTGCTCTGTCTAGTGGTCTGTCATGAAAAACTTCGTTATTACACATGAATGAATTGCTGACTAATGACAAACTACACCAACAGACAGCACAGACGTTACATTGTGGCAGCAGAGAGGAGACAACAGGAATATTGTACAAGATTCCATCACAAATTGTAATAAGCTATTAAAAGCAGGCTCATACAGACAGGAGCACACAAAGTCACCGCTCAGGTACTTTCCTCTAAAAAGTACAACTTCAAATTGAAATGAGTACATGCTCTAAAATATAGTCCATAGTAACAGAATGGGATTTATCTGGGTTACTGTACTTTATTAAGTATTTTAAACACTTCATGCTGTTGATAACACGAAGCACCAAAAGGAACTGAAGCTGTAGTAGCTTTCATCAGGACACTTCGACAGACTAGTTGTGCTTTAATAGAAATGTCTTGCATGCGGGTTCACAGCATTTATCCTCGACCCAGATCCTATTGATGTTGCTGCTCATTTGGGACCATAGGCTTCGTAAAGTGGGTGTCTGATTTACTCGTTATACTTGTGCAAACATCCACATACGGTTATTTATGTGCGCTCCGTTTGGCCGCGCCCATCTTCAGCAAACTATTTAATACCACGAGCGAGATGATCTCCCCTTTCTTTCCGTTGGTGTTGCCCTTTGTCGCCCCTGGATCTAAACGCAGTTTTTGTATCATTTTACCACGAGCAGAATTACAAAAACAGATCTTATATCAGCTGGATGTGAGGAGGAAAACTCCGTTACGAGCTGCCTTTGCAGAAATGCTGATTTTTAAAAGTAAGACGACATTTAGATTCGCTCTACTTCGAGCTGTAGAGTCACTTCACGCATTTGTGTTAATGTTGATAATTTACCTTCATTTATTTTGTCTGTGTGAAAAACCTGAATCTCTGTAGTAAAGAAAAAAGTACTTTGTCAAACAGAACAACACGTATAAACATACTTGATATTGAGCTACAGAAAGTGGAACCATAAAAACAGTAAATTTGTATGTACAAAACCATGTTGACATTACATTAGAACATACCACAAACATGGAGACATGTTCCCGTCATACCTGAGCAAACAGTACTGTTACTGATATCACAAGCTTCATAGAAGAGAAAATACTGCACTGAAACAATCTGCTCAACTTATTTGCACATTCGTGTGACAGGAAACGAGGAGGACGGATGTTGGACAAAGTTGTAGAATATTGAGCAAAAATATGTGTAGTTGCTGTTGAACTTGTGTAGCAGTAAACTGGCCCCAATTAGTGATTGAAAAAATGTCTGCAGACTAAACATTTTAAATGGTTCAGATTAATACAAAGTTTTGTTTTGTAGAGTTTTTTTTTAGGTTTCTTACATTTCAGTGTATTTTTTTAATCAGAGTCTTTTGTTCAGTCTTGTGTAGTTAAAAAGTTGATGACCAGATGTTGTAATGACTGAATAAAATCACACTCAATAAAAATCAATAAGATTTTGTCTTGTAACTTTGATGTGATGTGTCTCTGACTGTCCTCCTCTGTCTCCTCTCACAGGATGAAGATGATGTTCAGGATCCTGCTGCTCATCAACCTGATCTCATGTGTCTCTGGTTAGTTTATATCTTCACTTTATTTACCACAAAGAGACAAAATACACTAACAGATGTTATGACTTACAACTTTTAATCCATCATTCATCATCATTTATCATCACTGACATCATCATAGGTTCCTCACTGTGTGTCTCTGTGTCCTTAACAGGAACATTTGTAGTGAATGTGACACAGACGTCCTATCAGGCAGAGGAGAACCACAACATCACACTGGAGTGGACCTTCACCACCAAACCTCAGAGTTCCATCAGCTCACTTAACATCCTCTGCAGCCTGTTCCTCGATCGCAATATTTTAGTCCTGTTTCATCTTCATGATGGTGTTGAGGTCTCAGAGTCTCAGGATCAAAAGTTTTCAGGAAGAGTCTGGTTGGACAAAGACGTCCTCAGAGAAGGACGAATCAGACTTCAACTGTCCAAACTCAGGACTGAGGACTCAGGACTTTACCTGTGTGAAGTGAAATCAGATGATGGCAGCAGCATCAAAGATTGTCAACTCAGTGTTACTGGTAAGTAACGTCAGTGGAGCTCAGTACAATTTCTGTACTTTTGTCTTTTGAAACTAGACGTGTGGCTGCTGAACACACTAGTTGTTCATATCATCATTTCTAAATATCATATATGTAGCAACAGACATCATTAGATTTATGTCATGAACAAGAAGAAAGTTTTAAAGGTTGGAGAGATACATCTTTAAATAAATAGGTGTTGGGGATTATAGATCGAGAAGAAACACAGTTATTTTGTCTCACAGATGCTCATCAGCTCAAACCTGTCTTGGGGCTGTGTGTCTTTCCTCTGTATCCATGTTGGCTTCGACCCATAATACCACAGCGATGCCCCTCAACAACTTTAGTCAGATAACCTGTCCATCAAAATAAAAGCTTTCACAAGTCCACTAAACTTTCAACCAATCATTTTTTTAGCATCTGACATACAGAACCAGATTTATATATATTTTAAATAGTTGTAATTATTTGTAAGTCAAATTACTATGAATTTATAACAGAAGTATAATAATAATTAATAATTAAAAAATTTCAATAAACATGTCTTTCAGACTATTAAAATTATCACTGCAAATATAAATACTGTTTTTGGACATAACAATATGTAAAGACAAAGACAAGTTCATATACAAAAACATTGCAGCAAAATCATCTTGTGTCAATCAAAGCAGCAACAGTTTATCTTAGTGTAGTGGTCATGTGGTCACATGCCTCCAGACTAAGACCAGCAGGTTCAGGAATAGCTTTTCCCCACAGCTGTTCCTTTACTGAAACCTGATAACCCCAACTGCCCACGAGATGCCACTATATACATTCACTTTTGCAAGGCTTTTCCACATTTTGTCACGTTACAACCACAAATATAAATGTGTTTTATTGGGATTTTATGTGATAGACCAACACAAAGTTGTGCAAAGTGAAAGGAAAATGATAAACGCTTTTCAAAATATTTTACAAATGCATATCTGAAAAGTGTCCCATGTCCCAATCGAACATGTGAGAAGAGATCAGCCGCTGTCTGGTTCTGTGCTGCACTTTATTCTTGTTAAAGTCATAAAACGTCTTGATATGAAACTCAGGTTTTCTACATGGAAACACACTTTACAACAAATCCAACCAACAGCACTATATGAAATTTATACTGTAGACACACACTTCTATACAGACGTCTAAATATGACTATCAACCATGTGCAACACAACTTTAAAACACGGTCACTTTCTGCTGCTACAGTCATTCACATAATTAAGTAGAAAAGGTTTAATTTGTTCACTTTTTACAAATAAATATTTTGAAAGTTTGAAGACAAAGTTAGAAAGTTCTATAGAGTTAAATTAACACTGAAAACTGAGAGGGTATAAAATGTTAAATACTTTGATGAAGAATTTATGGGATCTGCTGATAAGTCTTACATATATCTGTGGATGTTATTTTGTTTGTTGCTGCTGGGTAAATAGTTTGTGTTTCATGATCCACCAAGTTTCTCTTTACAGCTGAAATCTGATACAAAGTCTGTTTGTTTGAAGCTGTTGTCTTCTGTCATAATGCTGCAGAGACATTTAACTGCTTAACTAATGAAGCACTTTACACTGAGCCTGTGGAGTCTGTGAGTATAAATAGCTGCAGTTACTCCTCAGTTCATGTTACATTTAAGCTGACAGCACATCGTCTTTGTTTCATTTCCGATCCACTGTGGATTCACACAGAGACACAATGATGAAAACTGTGTTACTGTTCAAACACTGATAGATTTGACTATGTTACATATACTATAGGAAATACAACAGATATAATATAATAGTGCAAATACAATAAAAATCAGTAAAGTGTGTGTGTGTGATTAGTAGTAACTTGTCTTAAAGTGCTGAAGTTGAGCACCAGCTTGTTTCAGTACCAAAGTGCAGAAACCTTCATTTTTTCCCATCAGTTAGTGTTATTTTAAATTAGAAATGCAACAACATACTTTCTCAATATTGTTTTTCAAAAAATTGAGAAGGTCATTATTTTGATTTAGTAATTCATTATTTTGAGTTACAGGCTCTTGATACTGTCGGAAACGATCTTTGCATAGTTTTAAACATTTAGTCTGTCTGCTCCCTGACGACTCTGCCACAAAATAACTGATGTAAACAATATTTACGACAGTGGTACATGTGGAGAAACCAGCAAAGTTTCTGTAAAACACTGGAGGTTGATTTGCACTTTGTAAAAACAAACAAATTGGAAACATCAGAACACAAATATTCAATCTCCAGTGATGTGAATCAGAGAAAAGCAGCAGATCTTCATATTTGAGAAGCTGGAACCAGAAAAATGTTCTTGTTTGTACTTTGTCTTAATCTGCAAATGTAAAGTTTCAGATTATTATTGTTTCAGCAGCAGTTCAAAGATTGAACACCCTCTATAAAACATAAATGTTCTGTTTATAGAAAGAAAAGATGAAGTTATGCTCAAAGTCTGAGGAAAGTCAAACATTTGTACTTTACAGCAGCAGCTGATCATCCTGAGCCTCAGAGACCAACTTTGAGTCCAGAACCAGAGAGTCAGGGATGGATTGGACTCTACGTTGGACTGGGACTGACAGCAGCAGTAGTTCTACTGGTCAAACTCTGCTTTGCTCTGAGTCGTTGTTTCACTAAATCTACTAATAAGACTGAAAATCCCTCTTCAGTGGTTAAACACTTCAGTTTGTCATAGAGCAGACTTCGCTCTGTCCGTCCAACACCTGAGTCCTAAAACCAAGAGACAGAATCAGAGACTCTGTTCCTCCAACATCTGATCCTCTTTGTGTTAAATTCTGTTTGTATCACATCAGTGTGATCAGTTTTAGTGATTACAGGTCACTGTGTGACTGAGGACTTCACCTCTCTGAGCTTCATGGGACCAACAACCTCAGTCCAAGGTGATGAAGACTCATCATCTTTCTCATCTTCATCCTAAAGTGTTCATGCTACATTCAGTTTTATTCATGTAGCACATTTCAAACACAGCAGCAACTCAAGCTGATGCTGTAAACTGAAGATATTTGGATTAAAGAAAAGAAGATGGATAAAAGTTCAGAATTTCAGCTTTTATTTGATGGTATCTGCACCTTGAAATCTCAGGATTTATCTCTTCTTGAACTGACTTTTGAATTAGTTGCTCCCACTTTATTTTCTTCATGTTTCTTCAGTGGGAGTCTGTTAGTTAACTGAGCTGTATTTCCATCTGCTGGAGAAAGATACAAACAACAACAGCAGTATTATAAATGTATTAAATTAGACTCAGGGCGAATTTAATAAAAGTCATTTTTTTGATTCAGATTCAGCTTGAATGAGTGCATTTCCTTTGCTTGTTCATATTTAGTCTGTAATTACCATACAGCACACTGACACCTTTGGTTGGGGTAAATATCAAAGTGTCTTATCTATATCTCAGCAACCGAACAATCATGTGGGAAATGTGTCCATTTGTCCATATTCACTGAGTAGTATTAAAGTAAAACAGCTGGATTATTGTGTCGTGGTCCGTTCTTGGTAAAAGTTGTTACCAGCAGGGATCTTTAAGTCCATAATGTGTCCACAGTGGCTGCTGAACTGTTTTATACCACCAGATGGAGCAGTGGACGTCGGGGTTGGTAAGTAGCCACGTGTTTCTGTTTTTATTCTCGTTCAGCGGTTACAGCTGATTTTATGGCTTTTTTTCTACCATAAGCTTTGAGTGATTCAAATTATTGGTTCAAAGTAACAAATTTATCGTATCTATAATAAATATTTAATATAAACTGTAAAAACAAAATGATTATGAATGTGGACTTTTCATGCTTTATCTTGTTCAGGCCAATGAATGAAGTGTGTTTGTAATAGAGCGTGTTTGCGAGTTGAGCAGCAATAAATGATTCTTTTTTGTGTGCAGCGTGTAAACAGACTTAACGTTACACTGTTACAACCCAAACTAAAGCCATAGAAAGTCATCACTAAAATCTAGGGAGAGAGAAAGAGGGAAAAAGCAAACCACCATCTCTGCTTCAGGAAAAGTTTAGATCGGACGATGATGCTGCAGCGGCTTCGTTACTTAACGGCGTTATTTTCGAATCGCGTTTTTGTCTTCATTATATTATTATACGTTCAAAGTCCAACAGATTAACTTTAAAGGTGACATGTTCACTCAAACGAGGGTCCAAAGAAAAGCAGAAACGTACAGGTTTAACATTTTAACCTCACGAGACCAGAGGAATTGACGAGGCTAATGTTGTCTTCCTGTTTTCAACAACTGCCGTCACTACGATCAACCACTGGAACTGTAGCAGTTCTTCAGTGAAACCGGACACAAACCATCAGGGCGCTGAAGCTCCAGTAACACTAGAAATAATCAAATCGCGTTTGCTGGTAAAAAACTTCCGGTAGCTGGATTTTCCCTCGTCGGAGCCCCGTGGTTTGACAGATAAACTTACAGCCTATGTGTTTTTAAGTCTTACTAACCATCATAGATCCTCGACCCAGACCCCACATGTGGTCTCCTGTTGGTCTCTGTGGGATTTGTGGGCTTTGTGAACTCTGCTCCGTGTGTTATGGGGAATAAAACACAATGATGTAATGTTAAGCTCCACCCGCTCAAACTTGTGACACCACACACTTATTTCTGTGAAAACGGGGGCTCGACCAATCAAGGACAGAACATGATCGGATGTTTCCTGTTTAAAGAAAAAACATAAGACACTTTGAGTCTGTGTGTGTTTTACCTTTGTTGCTCCTTGTCATCACTTGATCTAAAGTCTTTTTCAAAAATCTCTTCTTACCGCTCTACAGCAACTCAAAAGGAGATTTTCTTTCCTCAGGAAGACTTGAATTCCTGCACACTGGTTTGTGACCAACACATCTTAAGCCTCTTTACTATCAGGCTGCCCGCGGGGAAAACACTTTAAAGGTAAGACATTGTTTTTGTATTAATTTATATTATATTTAAAGTAGAACATGCGATCGTGAAAATCTATACGAATTGAAAAGATATAACTTGAAACTTGAATATGTAACTTCGAATCTCCTCCACACTTCATTAATCGCCTCAATTAGGAAATGCCGTTTTTTAAATGTCCAATAATACAAAATATCAGTTTATTGATGCGATGAATGAATAGAAGCATCAAAGCAGATTTTGGTTATTATGGGCGGGAGCACAGCGAGTGAAAAACAAACACACAACTTTGTCGGTATTCCCCAGCTCCCCAGTTCAACATCTGCAGCGTCAAAACGTCCAACCAGATCTTTAGGTGACGACAGAGAACCGTCATGTGTGAACTTTAGTAACCTGGAGGTGGAGTCATAGTGACGTCACGTCCATTATCTATTACCTTATCCTTATTTAGATAAGGCTGAGATTTATGGCTGCAGATGTTAGGCTTCTATAGATCCTAGTGTATGTATGTCTGTATCGTATACATATATATGTGTATATATACACATATATATATATATATACATATATATATGTATATATATGTATGAGGGAGAGAGAGAGATGTACAACTTTGTGGTGTTGTGAACAATGTTTTGTTGTGGTGAAGCCAACGAGAGAGAGACATTGAGTATAAATTACCTTGTAAATAGTCGCTTTATATAGCGATTTTATCCAAAGCGCTTTACAATGTTGATTCCCATTCACCCATTCACACACCGATGGCAGTGGCTTTCATGCAAGGTGCTCACCTGTCCCACTGGGAGCAACTTAGGGTTCAGTGTCTTACCCAAGGAGACTTCGACATGTAGCTTGAAGCAGGGATCGAACCACTGATCTATGGACGGCTGCCTTACCAACTGAGCTACAGCCGCCCCAGCAGCACCTTGTGTGGTGAACCACTTTAGTAATGACTTTGCTGTGTCTGAATGACCTCTAATATAGTTTGGACACATTTCAGTTTGTTATAAGCATCTGTATACACAATATTACTAACATTACATCTGCAATAAACTTAAATCGATTTTGGGCTTTTTTTTTGTTTGTTGTTTGTTGTTGGCGCCACCTTATATCAGACAACAAAATCTACAAACTAAATTATTTAAACGTTGCACATGTTCAGAGACAATCTGTGAGCTTTTATATAGTCTGAGTGTTTATTCTGCAGTGTTTTATGATCAGTCCTTTGTTAAGTTGTGTCTAATAACCAGGATTATTATCAGATCTGATGTTGTAGTTACTGAATAAAGTCGGGCTGTAGGTTTTTCTCCTCCTGTAACGTTAATGTGATGTGTTTCTGTCTCCACTCACAGGAGGAAGATGATCTTCAGGATCGTTCTGCTCATCAACCTGATCTCATGTGACTCTGGTCAGTTTATATCTTCAAAATACAGTTTAACATCAACAGGTTATAAGACTTTAGTTTCAGGTTATAATTCCTGACATTAAATCAGTCAGGATCTATATTTAATTATTGCTTTTGTTGGAACATTCATTACCTTTTTGTTCTATATTGTCTTGAACTTCTCTGTTCATATTAAAGTTCAGAGTCTGCTTGAAAGAGTCTTTGTGTCTCTGTCTCCTCAACAGGGACATTTGTAGTGAATGTGACACAGACCTTCTATCAGGCAGAGAAGAACCACAACATCACACTGCAGTGGACCTTCACCACCAAACCTGACAGTTCCTCCAACACACTTTTTATCTACTGTGGACTGATCACTGGTCGTAAAACCCTGTATGATCTACAAAGGGGTGTTGAGGTCTCAGAGTCTCAGGATCAACAATTTTTAGGACGAGTCCAGTTTGACAAAGACGTCCTCAGAGAAGGACGAATCAGACTTCAACTGTCCAGACTCAGGACTGAGGACTCAGGACTGTACCTGTGTAAAGTGAAAACAGATTATGGTGGAAATGTTGGTGAATGTCGACTCAATGTCACCGGTGAGTAGATTCAGTGTAAGTCAGTAGTTCACAGTCTAATTTGTACTAAAGAAAAATTAAACCTGAGCTGAGTGAACTTTGTTTTGCAGATAATTGTTAATGAACCCAATAATGGACAAATATAAACTTTTAATTGAAAATCAAAAAGTCACCATATACATCTGCAAAAAAACATATCTGGATCTATCCAGCATTTAGTTGGGACCAAAGTTCTGGACCAACTGATGGAGAAACCCACAGAGTACAGCTGTGACTAAAACTGTCCATCATGGTTAAAGAGACCTGAATTGTCCTTTTTAGAGGACAACACAATTATTAAATCTCCAGTGATGTGAATCAGAGAAAAGCAGCAGATCTTCACATTTGAGAAGCTGGAACCAGAAAAATGTTCTTGTTTGTACTTTGTCTTAATCTGCAAATGTAAAGTTTCAGATTATTATTGTTTCAGCAGCAGTTCAAAGATTGAACTCACTCTATAAAACATAAATGTTCTGTTTATAGAAAGAAAAGATGAATTTATACTCAAAGTCTGAGAAAAGTCAAACATTTGTATTTTACTGCAGCAGCTGATCATCCTGAACCTCAGAGACCAACTGTGAGTCCAGAACCAGAGAGTCAGGGATGGATTGGACTCTACGTTGGACTGGGACTGACAGCAGCAGCAGTTCTACTGGTCACACTCTGCTTTGCTCTGAGTCGTTGTTTCACTAAATCTACTGATTAGACTGAAAATCCCTCTTCAGTGCTTTAACAGTTCAGTTTGTCAGAGAGCAGACTTCTCTCTGTCCCTGAATCCTTTGACCCTGTTGGTCCATGAAGCTGTTTTTCTCTGATCTCTGAGCCTTTTACCTCTGTCACTGTCTTCATGGTCTGAGACAAACAAACAGGATCAGACAGAGAGGAGACCAACATCTGATCAGATCCATCAGGACCAACAGGACTCTGTCTGGAGGACCCCCTTTCTATCAGAGCATCAGTTCAAGATCTGAGTCCTTAAACCTGGAGACAGAATCAGAGATATGAAACAGTTTCACTTTTAAATTATTCCTCTGAGTTTGCGTTTAAATTAAGTTGTTACAGTGTTATAATTATGTATTTATTGATGTAAATAATTGTACTGTTACAGATATTTGTCTTTCCCTCAGCAGATATAAGGAAAGTGTACAATATGTAAATACATTTCTATATTTATATCAGTCACATTCATATGAATCCTGTGTTTATTTAAAAACTGGACGGGGAACTGAAGAACTTGGGGAATTAGTCAACAATAATTATAACTTTTTTATTACTAATGCATCACAACAAATATAAATACAGTTTTTATATATGGAAAGATGAAGAAAAGTTCATACACAAAGTCAACACAGCAAAATCATCTGTTGTGGATCATCAGAGCAGCACTTTGTGAACCAGACACATCGGGTGGATCAAAGTGTATTTTCTGTTAAAGATCAGTGACAGAACAGCTGCTACAACCACTGCTGCTGCTGCTGCTGCTGAGAAAAGATTGTTGGATTCCATGTGAGTATAAGTGGGGGAATGTGGGGGGCAGAGTTACCAAACCGTGAGTAAAGGAAGGATGAATGAAACAGGTAATGGATGTTTAAAGTACTTGAGCAACAATGACGTGCTCTAGTTAAGGCCGTTCATTTATCAAGTTGTTCACTGTTAGTGAGGAATTGGTTTCATTGTTTAACTAGTGTTACTATAGTCCAGAGCATATTATGAGGGGATCATTGTGATCACTAATACTTTGGAGGTAACCAACCTAAACACCACACACTCTGTGGTACTTCACCGGCTTCTGATCAGCTGATTCACTTAACCTGCAAAGACATGAGCAGGATCCATTCATTCCCACCAAAGAGCAGCTGAAAAGAACCAGACTGTTCATGATAGTAACAGTTAAAGTGTGATACATCCTTTTCTGGGGACGTCGCTGTCACTGATCAAGTCACAAGATGTTAACTGAACTAATAGATATAATAGACAGGTTTGGTGGTGAAGGTCCATGAATGCACACAAGTTCTAAATATTCCATAGAATAACTGCAGGATTTCTGGGCTCCATGAGTTAATGTCCTCTCTCACTCACCATATTTGTAAATCATAACGTCGAGCAGCCAAAGTCCAAAAATTCTACTCTGAACTATAAACTAGTTAGAACGGATCCATCATGAATTTACTCACCAGTGACGTTGAGTCGACATCTGTCAAAGCTACAACCATCATCTGTTTTCACTTGGTAAATGGCAAATGGCGGCTTATATAGCGCTTTTATCCAAAGCGCTTTACACATCACACAGGTACAGTCCTCAGTCCTCAGTCCTGAGTCTGGACAGTGGAAGTCTGATTCGTCCTTCTTTGAGGACATCTTTGTCAAACTGGACTCGTCCTAAAAACTGTTGATCCTGAGACTCTGAGACCTCAACACCATCATGGAGATGACAGACAACACACTCTGTATCCTTATGAGGCTACAGAGTGTGTTGACTGAGGTGATGGACATGTCAGGGTTGGTGGTGAAGGTCCACTCCAGTGTGATGTTGTGGTTCTCTTCTGCCTGATAGGACGTCTGTGTCACATTAACTACAAATATTCTTCTGTGACCTTTAAATTTATGTTCAACTAATCAATAACAATTACAAAGTACAACCAAAGATCTGATCCAAACTGAGGATTAAGTACATTTATTATAATCTTTTTTTTTTCAAATTAAAATATACACAACAGTCTTTTTTGAAATGATTAAATGATCTACATGGATCTTCCTGATCCTTCTGTCCATCTGATAATGCTTTTCTCAATTAATTATTTACTTTTTCAACTGACAAAGCACAAAATAACTTCACTCTAACTTGTTATTTAGGCGTGAAATTTTTTTTACTGCTACAATGTTTTATATTTTGTATTAGTTTGTGATGTTTTACCTACATTATTTTCTCTATATGAAAACATGTTGGCCTGAATCTCTGTAGTGAGAACAACTTTACAAACTCACTCGCTACACAGACTGCGTCACAATGAAAGTGAAACTACAATCACAGAAAAATCTGCAGCCGCCATTTTCTCCTGTGCTGCAGCACAGAAGGCAAAGCCATGTGAGTAGATCGAGTAAAAAAACGCTGCTGCTGTGAATAATACTGTAAATCTATGCTTTATGATGGTCTGTGGCTGCAGACTTTATATCAGGACAGTGGACAATGTCAATCTGTGCAGCTGGTCTCTCACTGATGATAACTGTGATCTTCTGTCCTGCAGCGGGTGAGTAGCTGCTCACTTTACCTTTAGTTCTTCCTGTTTCTAAAAGCTGCAACTTTTCCACAAAAGTAATGAAAGATGCCTTGCATTTTTATTTCATTTGTAATATATAAAGTTAAGTGAGTCTAAACTAAATCAGTGGATGTTGGACAAAAGTTTTTACTGTAGCATTATGCACAAAAGTACTGCAAACAACACTGCAGCACTTCTGAAAAGTACAGATTTCATAGTTTGAAGAGCTTCTGTACACGTTTTTAAACCAGATGTCACCACCTCATGTTTTTCTTCCTGTGTGTGTGTGTGTGTGTGTGTGTGTGTTACTGTTTATCTCCTGCAGGTCAGACTCCGTTCCCCCTCAGTGTCTCTCAGGACGTCTACCAGGCCGAGCAGCACAGTAACATCACACTAACGTGGATCTTCCCTGTCAGTGCTGTCAGGTCCACTGACTCACTCATCGTAGACATAATGGATGTGAAACACATGACGAGGATTTACAATTATGACAGTGAGACCGAGACTGAGCTGTATCCACATGAGCTCTACAGAGGACGAGTGCTGTGTGACCCAGAGCTCTTCATGAAAGGACGGATTGAATGTGTCTTTACTGATCTGAGGCTCAACGACACAGGAACATATCAGTGTGTCGTCATGTTTGACAGATACAGAAGCTACAAAACATGTGACCTCAACGTGACAGGTAAGACATCACTGACTACTTTGTTTATTTGACAGACAGCATCCAGGACGTTGAGGATTAAACAAAGAACGAGACAAGTTAAATATAAAACCACACTTATTATTTATTGACAAAGTCAATTTTCTGTTATCACAAACTGCAGACTGTGACTTTTTATTTCTTTAAATCTCTTTTCAGCTGCCAAAGATCAACCTGCAATGGAGACATCAAACCCAGTGGGTCGAGAAAGGTTCGGTCTCTACGTAGGTTTGGCTTTGTTTACAGTGGTAACAATTGCACTTTCAGTCCGTTACTTCAGGTTTTATAAACTCATGTAAATTCTTTTTATTGTTATTAATATTACTGTTTTGGTTATTTAGATTGAGATTAGAGAAAAATAATGAGTTAACATTTCTAGGTTTTATAGAATCTGTGTTGGCTTCCTACCTCATATCAAACCAAATTACCTTAATGTAACCCAGTAGTCCATTACAGAGTATTACTGTTTTTACCTCTGTCTGTAATGAGGCGGCTGTCAGTGTTACATGTTTACACAATCAGCAGTTCACTGTCTGAAGGAGGAGAGTGAGCAGATATAAGCTAAATAGCTACGTCCATTTTTACATTTCACTTCATTTAATTTGGAGACTCACACAATGACACACACATCTTCAATCAATATTTCAAAATAACCCAATTTATCTTTTCCCTTAAAGCTACAGTATGAAACATTTTTCAGAAGTTACAGAGGTGCTATCGACGCCTCCACTGACACAGACTCACAGACTCTGGCAGCAGTGCTGAGATATTTGTCCTTCTAACTAATGAGAGATGGTCAAACCCACACACTCACATTAAACCTTGTGGATCTGTATAAGACAAACATCAGGATCTTTTACATAGTGTCAGTGTTTGACACCCTGCTTGGATTGAGCTTCAGTTTTACGCTACAGCTCAATTCCCAACAGTGTCGTACCTACAACAATTACAAAAAAAGAGAAGCTGCAAATTTACTAATCAAGCAAAAATTGATTGATTGGTTAGATTAGAAGGGTGAGACCCACTCAAAACCTCTTATAAATAAAAATGTCTGAGTCTGGATCACACGAGGCTTTAGATCACATTAAGGTTTTAGATCATATTCCTACTAAAATATACTGTATTTGAAAAATGTTACACACTGTATCAAGTGGTAGTGACACAAAGGTTTGTCACTAACTAAATAAACCTGCTAAAAACACAAATCCATTTTAAAAACTTTTAGCCAACATAAAAATGTTGCAAGTGCAAGATTCAGAGGAAAGAATTTCTCACGTGTTTCATTTCAAAAGGATAAATTAGCTCATGGAATGATTTTCTCAGCTTCTTCTACATTTTTTAATATCATGCTTTATAACATTACACTAGATTTAGATTAGCCTGTCTCAGCACCGTCCAATGCTGAGGTCAGTTTTACTTTCTTAGCTTTTGCACATTTAGAGAAACAAACTCTAATGCACTTTTATTATTTGCTGCACAAATCACAGAGATAAATGAGAATAACTGATTGGGTTTATATCCAGACGTATCTAGTTCACCTTGACGTGTCTGTGTTTAAATTACATCCGAGCCAAACATCTACCTCAGGAGTCGGTGTGTGCAGTAACCAGACCTCACTAAGCTGTTATTGCCATCAGTGACCTGTGGAGATCAGCACCGAGACTCTTTTAAGAAGAAATCATTATTTTTGTAAAGACAAATTTTCACACTAATTGAAATTGGTCATTTTTTAAACTTTGATGGACTAATGTGAGGGAGAAATAGCTGAATGTGGTCATCTCCAAACCAAATATTAGACATTTCTTAAATGTTATTATTATTATTATTATTATTATTATTATTAACAATAGTTTTTCTCTTCTTTGATTTTGCAGCAGTAATTTTGGTGCATTAACAGCTGTGTTTGTTTTATAACTACTTATAAGATGTGATTTTCTTCAATAAAAAAACTTGAAAGACCCAAAAAAAATGTGTTTATATTTTACATCTTTAAATACTTGACTTTGCTGATTTTTTATTTGATAAATTAAGGACCTAATAATAATATAAATTGTATACACTACTATGAGTCTAGTTGCCACTTTATTCTGTAACTCTACCTGAAACTAGTTTTGTCTGATTTAACAGTCCTAATAAATTATCCCCCATTGTTATTTTGTCCACTGTATCCATGACAATAAGTCCAGAAACATTTCCTATAGAATTTGTACAGAGAACTGACAAATTAACATTTATTTAGTTTGAATTAGATCTGATGAATAAATTAAAATGGTCCGTTTTTTTTGTTTCATTACCATTAATGTGTTTTAATAGAAGTAATTTTTATTCAGTTTTATATTTTCAAATGTATTTGTGTTTGTTTCATTCGGAGCTGTTTTTAATTAAACATTTTGATGTAACTTCACTGCTTTTCTTTAAATAAAATCTCTTGTTTTGTTTTATTATGAAGATCATAATAAAACAAGCTGCTGGACATTCAGTCTGCTTCTGTGTCTCTTTGCACACAATGAATCAGTGTTGAGTTAAAGACTGAAGGACACAAAGAACAGCTGTTGTCTGGTGTCCTGCTGCACTTTGTTCTGGTCAAAGTCTAAAATCATCTTCATATTAAAGTAGAAATAGACATAATGAGGTTCTCAGACACTAAACACATTCACTGATCAATTATTTTATATAGTTAAAACAGTCAGAGGTTTTATACATGAAAATATATGTATTTCTATAAAACTGTATTTCTATAAAAGATTTGTTCACTGACAGCTGAAAAAATCAAAAGTGACATTTTACCAAGAGGAGAATTTGAAAAACATCTGTTAAACTTAATCTCTACTTTTTATTTATACTTCATATTCAATGTGACATATCTGGGAAAATTGAGACATTGTTTACACAGAAATTAATGATTACAGCTGTAAAAAGTTCATCAAAACTCAAATCCATACTACATGACTGTAATTTAACATAGAAAAATGTCTGATAAATAAGACAGATGTAGAAGGAAGATGTTAGATTCTGTCTCAGGATTTGACAGTTTGATAATTCCTTCTCTTGTCCCTTTTACTTGTCCAAAAGCAATTAGCCACCAGAGCTATTAGTCCTGCTGCTGCCAGTCCAAGTCCCACCCCAATGAGAAGGACAGGTCCTACTTTACTCTGTGGGTTTTGACTTACAGTTGGTCTGTGGTGTTCAGGTGGATCAAGAGCTGCTGTAAAGGACATAAGAAAACATGTTGACATCCAAAATATAAATCTGGATGAACTGATGTTACACGTGATGATGACTGTTATCATGAACAGCTTCATGTTGTTACATGTAGAAAAGCTCTCTGCACAATTCCTACATTGCTGAGACGTTTAGGACAGAAGCTGAGACAAGAACTGATCGTCATCCACCAAACAAGAGTTCTATTAACTCACCAGTGACACTGAGTCGACATCTGTCAGATCCCCAACCATCATCTGGTTACACATCACACAGGTACAGTCCTGAGTCCTCAGTCCTGAGTCTTGACAGTTGAAGTCTAATTCATCCTTCTCTGAGGACGTCTTTGTAAAACTGAACTCGTCCCGAAAACTGTTGATCCTGAGACTCTGAGACCTCAACACCATCATGGAGATGAAACAGGACAAAGTGCTTGTTCTCTATAAACAAGCTACAGTAGATATAAAGAGAGTTGGAGGAAGTGTCAGGTTTGGTGGTGAAGGTCCAGTCCAGTGTGATGTTGTGGTTCTCCTCTGCCTGATAGAAGGTCTGTGTCACATTCATTACACATGTCCCTGTTGAGGACACAGAGACACAAACAGAGAATCACACTAACTGGAAATTGAGGTGAGAAAATGAATTATTATTTAAACAATTGTATTTTATTACACAAAGACAATAAGTGATGCCAAAGACTAAAACAGACTTTCTTCACAGAAAACATTTTGTCAGGATCGCTAACATCACTTCCTCCTTCAGGCTTTTATTTTGCAGTCACTTCCTGGTCCCTTCACTTTCACTCCACATCACTAATCACCGGTCATCAGTTTCACCTGCTCTCACTACTCTGCTTATAAACCTCCTCAGTTCCTTCACCAAGCTGCCAGATCGTCTGCTCCGTATAAAGTATTAGTCATTATCTGCCTACTTCAACGGAGCTCAGACTAGTGTCCAGTAAATATTCATTATGATTCTCATGTGTGCCAGTGTCATAAACCAAGTTAATGTCAAGGAAATAATGGAGCCCAGAGCTAAGGGACCATTCTTAGCCTAGTGCACGTTGTGTGGTTTGGATATTGTGTCACTAAGAGGAATTCAAAGTTCTTTTCACGTCAGGAGATTCACCACGGCTACGTTCCACGCACTCACTACCAGACCTGCCTCTGTGTTATGGATCCAGACCACTGCATCTTCCCCAGTGGACCCTCCTCCCACCGCATCCTCGCTGCATCTAAGGATCTAGCTACACTGCCAGGACCATGCTCCACTCTTCCCCATAAGACCCCTGCCTCTCCTCCAGACTCCGCTTGTCTCCCCACTCATTGTTTCATGTATGGACTTCATATCCCACAAGTCATTGCTAAGCTACTCATCTGCGTGTCCTCTCATAAACTGGAGTTCAGCACCCACTAGCGAGTCGGCGCAATTTATTTTATTTTTATTTATTTTACTTTATTTTATTTATTTATTTATTGTCCTTTCGGCTTATCCTGTGAGTTCAGGGTCGCCACAGCGGATCATTGTCCGCATGTTGATTTGGCAGTTTTTACGCTGGATGCCCTTCATGATGCAGCCCTCCCCAATTGCCATCAATATGGCATATTAATGCAAATGAGTTATTATTCATTAATAACATCAGTGCTCTGTCCAGTGGTCTGCCACGAAAAAGTTGTACTGAAGATTCAGATTAAGAAATACAGTTACTGTAAATGGGTTTTTATACATTTATATATTTAACAAAATAGTCATAAAATGAGATTGAATTTTTAAAGAAAATAAAGTAAATGCTGCACAAACTAACCAGAGACACATGAGATCAGGTTGATGAGCAGCAGGATCCTGAAGATCATCTTCATCCTGTGAGAGGAGACAGAGGAGGAGAGTCAGAGACACATCACATCAAACATACAGGAGAAAAACTCAGTCATTACAAAACCTGATCCTGATCATCGTCCTGGTTGTTACATATGAAATGAAAAAGGACCTTTATCACTAATGATAACAGGAAGGTTTTTCAGTCACAGTGTTGCTCCAGTTGAGTCAGTTAAAAATTTAACTACCAAAAAAAATTAGACTAAAAAACTAGCTAAACACAGCAGTACACTGTCAGATCAGCTGTTTCCATCATTTGTCAGCATGTGTCTGTTGATGAAGGACAGATGAGGAGCAAACCCTTTCACTTCATTCAATCAGCCTCACTCCACAACAGTCAGATCAAAAAGGAAAATACAGTCCACACTAGAGCTTTGTCCTAATCATTTGTCCAGAAGTGAAATGAGCTAAAAGTGAAAGTAAAGAGAGCAGCCGAGAGACGTCCTGATCTAATCTACACTCATCATTCTAGTGTAAAGGACCATTTTGGTTTTATTCTAAGAGTAACTACTGACAAATGTGTTTTTTTTTATAATTTATGAAGAAATTTGTAATGTGAGATTCAGCAGCCTGGTTCGGAAAAAGCATCAACACCATTTAGTCATTTAGCAAACGCTTTGAGATACAAGACGTTTCTCCTCTCTCTCCAGCAGAACCCAAAGCTTAAGGTTAAGGACACATAATTACTACATAATACTACAGAATATCCTGTGCAGGTCTGGTGTTGTTGTATTTAAATTGATCTTTAGTGTCGTTTAATGGCACAAAGTAAATTCAGTTCCTCACTAATATCAGAAAAGTGTTCAGTCACAGGCAGCTTTGGTTTCAGATGAGTTTCCAGAGTGTGTCAATAAACTTCAATATCCACCTGTGGATCCTTTTTATGACTAAAACTTCTTAAGGTGCATATAATGCAGTTAGCAACGTAGTGTTACAACAGGAGGGAGTAGAATTACAAAACAGCAGACGTCATACTATATAATAGAAAAGAGTCTTTCAGTTTAGTAAAATTTGTGTCTGTCTTACTGTCATTACTAGTCTTCACCACATGGAGGAGCAGGAGAAAGTGGCTACAGTTTGCAAAAGCTCCCACTGCTTTCTGAGTTTATGAATATAGTTCATCAACAGTTATCACCATCAGAATTAGCTGATGTGATGCCAGAGTAACAATGAATTAATATATGAATTAATTATTATTTTTTCCAATAACAGCCCATTTAACCACTGCTTCTCTAACAGGAACCACAGTCACCAATCGTTCCTCTTCATCAGACAAGTTGATATGTTGGACACAGTAACATGATTTATCATCAGTAATATGCTGCAGCTACTGCACAGTGTCCTGGTGGGTTAACAGTCAAAACTCATTTCTCATCACTGCACTGTTCAAGGTTCAACTTTGACTCGTGTTGCATGTTATAAAACTTTCTAGTTCCACGTTCATAGTGAAGCCAAACTGAAAATTACAGCTGCACTTTGGAAAAGGGGTAAAGATGATTCAACTTTGAAAAAATACAAAGAGAAACAAAGACACAACGCGCTGCTGCTCATGTTTCTCACGAACAACAATGTGAACATGTTGTATATTCATATGTACAACAGTAGATCGTCTCTGCAGACTGGACCTTAAGACATCTCACTTATTTTCATTAGTGTTTTGACTTTTCACACAGACCTTTAAAATTAAAATGGAGTCTTCACTCACTAGATGTATTTCTATTTCTGAGACACATTTCCTTTATTATTTTTATTTGAGCATCTACAAATTTAATGAATGGGGAGGTTCAGCAGATAAAAACTATGCAATAGTCATTAAATTGAAAGTGACATTTTTACTTAAAACATTTAAAATATGTTTAAAAATCAATTGTTTAACCAACAAGAAACATTTAGCTGTATATCACATAACAGTGTTATAAACGGACACATTATAAAAAGACGACTGATGACTGATGTCATGTTTAGCTTTAACCAGTGTTAACAGCTCACAGTTTAGATTCAGAAGAACTTTAAAAGTGAAGCTCCGTGAGTCAGTTCAAGCTTTATATGAAAACTGGATAGTAGTTTGAACATTACAAGTGAGTTTTTTTATTAGACAATAAAAAATGTGTCTTGGTAGAAATGATCACTGTGAATCCACTAACACATGCACAACATTGTTCTTGTACTTTATGATCAATATAACACTCACTTCCTGTATCACTACAGCTTGATATCTAGGCACTTTAATGCATATTTGACAGAAAATGTCTTATTTTAATATGATAAATTCTTACTCAAAGTAAAGGTCATAAAAAGACCATCTTCACATAGTAAATGAGATAAACCTGTTTCTTAACATTGCATCAATAACGTGAACACAGTCCATTGTCACATCTGTGACAGAGTTTGACAACGTAACATTTCAAAACACTTATGGTCAATAAGTTCATGGTCCCCAAAGGGCCATTAGATGTGCAGTTGGGTGACAAAATATAAGACAACATCCAACATAAAGTAAATAAAGGAGACATTACAACTTACATCACTGTATCATCTGATGAGCAGTGGTTGAACTTGCACATAATAAAATTAGCGACTTGAGCTTCTAAACAATTTGAAAAGTTAGCTGAGGGAGTGTTTACACTCACCTTAGTGTGGAAACAGGGAGACAGAAGGCAGACAGACATAAAGGCTGCATGGACACAGAAACAAATTCTAAAGTAAGACTTTTACACCATGTGTTATTCACATGAACACATACACCACCTCCACATGACTTGATTGATGATTAAAGCCTCCCAGTCCGTTTGTAAAAGTGCAGGTCTCTATCAGGTTTATTATTTTAGTAGATCAGCTGTGAACTGTGACTCAATGGTCACTTACCGAAGATTAAAAAGAGGTTGTAGTCATGTTGCTATGGTTACCTCCTGAAATGCAACTTTATTATCTGCAGAAACCAGGATTTTCTGTGTCCATGGTTTAAATTTATTCACATCTTGTTTTTTTCTAAACCTAAAGCAACAAACAGCCAGAAGAAAATGCTGTTAACAGTCCAAATACACAGTAAAGACCGATCCATCCCCAATTTACTGTGTGGTTAAGTTCAGGTTCTGTCTCAGGTTCAGACCAAACTCTGGCTGCTTTAAAAAAAACAAATCTATGTCATTCATGTGGAAAAATACAAAACAAAACCATAATAACTACAAGGTTTTACTGAATCTACTCACCAGAGTAGATTCACCAGAGACTCATCATTTCTTTTCTTTTTTCCTTTTCAAGTTTAGAACAATGGTTCAATTAAACAATCACTGATTGCAAACCTGCACAGGTGCTTCATAGATTACCTACACTATGAGTCGTGTCCGGACAAACCGGTGTCTTAAAGTGTCCACGTCCCCTGATCTCAGGAGGTGGTTTCCTGTAATATGTAACGAGTGGTGAGGGAGTCTGATCCTTGTCACTGTTTTACAGCTGAAGTAAAGACTTTTTGGCTGGTGACAAAAACAACATGAACATGTGAACTACACTGCAGAGGAACATTTATTATTTTATCTTCAGTGTTTGCAGGAACTTGTTTCTGTCACAGGGTGGAACATGTTTCAAATGAACAGGGAAACAAGACACTTACTAATCTTCATGTTAGGGTCAAGTAAAACAAAGTGAATATTAATAACATGTATTTATTCCACTCAGATCATTTCTCCTCTCTGTCTCACTGGGGGCTTCAGTTAAAACCCTCTGGGATGTTCCTCTTCTGACAGGCTGTTTGTGCTGATCCACTGGGAAACAAAGTTAAGGACAAACTGCAGGATATAACTCAGCAGCCCACACACGGCCACATGTGCCTCATAAACAAGGTTTCTGCAGAAATCATAATACGTTTAACTCTTTTACAGATGAAATAAGAAAAACACTTCACAAACTTATTATTTACAGTGAATAATCCATTCTCCTACTTCAGTCGCGGGGGGGCGCTATCCCAGCTGTCATAGGGCAGGTCACCAGTCTATCTGAGAAACCAAACATTCACATTCACACCTACGGGCAACTTTACATTCACCAATTAACCTAATTAACCTAAACGTTACGGATAATCTGTAGATTTAATTCCCTCCGTGACTGACATTTATTATATTTTACTGGTTGTATTCACGAGTGGATTGAAGAGCTGTGTGTTTCAGATAAAGCGTGAATTTGTGTGTAGTGGTTTTTCTAAATCATCACGCGTGTATATTTTGTTATCAGACAGGGTTTTGGGGAGTATATGATAAGTCACATGGGAGTGAAGAGGGTTTTAATTGTTTATTTAATATAATAAAATTAAGTTTTGTTTGTAAATTATGTAACGTTTGGGGTCTCAGATGCTCGATGGAACGGAGGAGAATCTGTCAGTCTGCCAGATCCTCGTTTACTACATTTACAAAGCTGCGGTTTGATACCAATTTTGATCTGTAGTGATGTATTTTGTAAAGAGGATAATGTGAGTTTTAAAGTTTTGTAACGGTCCGGCCAGTGGATTCGTGTGGGGGCCATCATAAAGTGAATTATGGGTAAAAGCCGAGGACCTAGTTCTGTGTGTTGAACGTGTTTAATGTGCATGATTTGTGTTAGGATCAGTGGCGTTAGGTGAGTTCAGACGTTTGGACGTGAGGGAAAGTGTTCGCGATCACGGTGTCAGGCTCCTGTTCAAACTTAAACAAGACGAAAAGTTGATGTCATCACTTCCTGTCAACCTGATTGACTGATAAACCCACTGTAACATCGTCAAGTGCGCAGCTGGTTTTTACTTTCTGTTTCACTGCGGAGTTAAGCAGTTGGTCAAAACATAATTCAGATGAAAACTTTCTCCTCGTTTGTCTACAAAGAAGTAAGTATTTAAACAGCCCATAGTTTGTGTTGTGTTCTGTGTCCATCCACTGTTGTACATTTACTACTTGTTAACACGTAAATCACCATGAACGCAGATTAGAAAATCGATTTACAGCAACTCAAACATTGTAACATTCGGTTCTTTTTAATCTTTAATTTCCACAATTTGTTCTGCAGTTTTCTCACCATGTTGTTGGTTGTTGTTTTTACAAAGCGCACGAATCTGCTTTTCAAAACCGAAACTTTGTTGGTTTCTTCACATCTACTAGCGTCATAAATAGTGTTTACACCAGTTATTATATGGCACAGATGTCAGGAAGCAGACAGGCTACAAACATGTTTAACACATCAGACTTTTGTGTGATCCAGTAAATATTGTTGTACACAGATGCTGTTCTGAACCTGGATTTACAGTATTTCTTTGTAGATTCATCAGAATCTTATAGACAGAACATTCGGGTAAATATTCTTTGTTACTAATCTCATCTGCATGTTTTCATTGGATTGGTAGATGCACGCACAGACACATCCATCGATTGCTGATATGATCAGTAATGGCGCCAACGTCTGTTTACCTGTTGAAACGGCGCCACCTTGAGACAGAAAAAGATTCCTGCAAAACTGAACTAAAACCTCTAACAGGTAAATTGTAGTTGCTGTAGGTTACAGTTATTATTATTCAGTTATGTGTAGTAATCATTATGATGAAAATTAATAAATGTTGTGTTTATTAAATGAAGTGACTATTTCTTCTCCTGTAACTTTGATCTGATGTGTCTCTGACTCTCCTCCTCTGTCTCCTCTCACAGGATGAAGATGATCTTTCGGAACCTGCTTCTCATCAAGCTGATCTCATGTGTCTCTGGTTAGTTTATATCTTCATTTAATTGTCCACATAGAGAAAAGTCAACGTACACAATAAATTACATTAATCCTTTAAATTTGTAAGAATCTGAAGGATCCCTGCACTACAGAGATCATCACAGGACACAGAAACCAGATGGACTTTCTGAGTAATTCTGCTCCTGTCTTTGTGTCTCTGTGTCCTCAACAGGAACATTTGTAGTGAATGTGACACAGACGTCCTATCAGGCAGAGGAGAACCACAACATCACACTGGAGTGGACCTTCACCACCAAACCTGACACTTCCTCCAACTCAGTTAACATCTTCTGTAACCTGATCAATGATCACAAAGACTTAGTCCTGTTTCATCTCCATGATGGTGTTGAGGTCTCAGAGTCTCAGGATCAACAGTTTTCAGGACGAGTCCAGTTTGACAAAGACGTCCTCAGAGAAGGACGAATCAGACTTCAACTGTCCAGACTCAGGACTGAGGACTCAGGACTGTACCTGTGTGAAGTGAAAACAGATGATGGATGGAGCTCTGACAGATGTCGACTCAACGTCACTGGTGAGTAGATTCAGGATGGATCAGTTCTAACTCGCTTATAGTTCAGAGTCTAATTTTTGGACTTTGGCTGCTCAACATTATGATTTAAAAAGATAAAGTATCAGTGTAACATAAAATAAGCTCAACATGAAAACCACTAAATTAAAGTTCAGGTCGTCCAGATTAATTCTGCATACAAACAAATATCTGGATGTATTTTTATCTTTACAGCAGGTGTTGATTTTCCCCAAAGTCAGAGACCAACTGTGAGTCCACAACCAGAGAGTTCTGATAGGATTGGTCTCTTAGCTGGACTTGGACTGGGACTTGGACTCGCAGCAGTAGTTACAGCAGCTCTACTGGCTGTTTGTAATGTTTACTACTATTGGACTCATGCAGTGAGAGAAGTAATCCGCATGAGTGAGAGAGGATATAACTGGACTCCCTAAATGGTAGATTAATATTTGTTATGTTCATAGATTATTTACAGTATTCTAGAGAAACAGTACAAACAAAAGAGATATTCTGTATTTCAGCACTTTAAGAAAAGTTACTACTAATCACACATGGACTTTTATTATTATTTAAAATATGCTCGTCGTTTGTATTTGTCTTAAAGTTTTTTTATTTAAGGTATATTTAAATAGAAAAAGTCAGAATACAGCTACAATAACTGACCTGTCTCCTCAACAGGGACATTTGTAGTGAAGGTGACACAGACGTCCTATCAGGCAGAGGAGAACCACAACATCACACTGGAGTGGACCTTCACCACCAAACCTGACACTTCCTCCAACTCAGTTAACATCTTCTGTAACCTGATCAATGATCACAAAGACTTGGTCCTTTTTCATCTCCATGATGGTGTTGAGGTCTCAGAGTCTCAGGATCAACAGTTTTCAGGACGAGTCCAGTTTGACAAAGACGTCTTCCCAGATGGACAAGTCAGACTTCACCTGTTAAGACTCAGGACTGAGGACCCAGGACTTTACCTGTGTGAAGTGAAAACAGATGATGTTGGAAATGTTGGTGAATATCGTCTTAATGTCACTGGTGTGTTCATTCATTTGCTGATTTGTACTAAACACAAACTGTAGCAGAACTGATTTAATTTAGTTTTGAAAATATAATTGTTCATAAACTAAATTAGTGGACAAATTAAAACTTTGACCCTTGTCAGGACATTTGATTCAGAATCACAAATATACCTCATTGGAGCTACAGAAAAGTTAGCAACATCAGTAGGATTCAACCTAAGAGAATCATGAATATATTCACCAAATTGCATCTGGATCTCTTCAGTATTTGAGATATTTCAATCTGGATCAAAGTTCTGGACCAACTGATGGACAAACCCACAGAGCCGAGCTGTGACTAAAACTGTCCATCATGGTTAAAGAGACCTGAATTGTCCTCCTCTTTAAACTACTTGTTTTGTCCCAAGAACACAAATATTCAATCTCCAGTGATGTGAATCAGAGAAAAGCAGCAGATCTGACGTTGAATCAGAGTTTGGTAGCTTGTTTGCAGTCTTACTAACCAAAGACAGAGGAGGTCAGGGCGACAAGCATGAGGATCCAGATCATTTTATCCCTGGGAGAAAAAACTTTATTAGAGAAAGACGTATTAGATTTGATTACAACAGAACAGATTGATACATCACCTGAAGTATAGATGAGATCTTCGGGATCTTAGAGACCAACGATGAAAAAGTGTGTAGAGTACGTCAGCTTATTTGTTTTCATGAATACTTTTGTGTGTTTTGTGTAAGTTAATTCTTCATCTCATGTCAATCACACAGATCATCACCAGCATGGAGGTTATACATCAGGAACCAGACTGACAATGAAAATTAGAAATTGACCATGTGAGCTGGTCACAGCATTAACATACTGCTCCATGGTGAAAAGACCATGTGACTCATGGACAGCAGGTCGACTCTGGGATCATGGTCAAAGGTCTGGATCCAAATTGGTGGAAAGAAGCAACATCATTAATGTAAAGTTACTGTGAGTTATTCTCTTCTCTGTCCAGGTCAGATTCATCCTTTTCTTTTCTACAGCATCTAAACTTCCTCTTCACTACAAAAAAAGCAGCATTAGCATCTGAAACACATATTTCCCAGAAGTGATTCTTAAACCAACATGACAAAAGTTCTGAATATAGTATATCCACTGACTTAAAGGGATAATTTGGTCGTCAATATGTGAAATTCATATATTCAACATAAAGTGCATCGTCAGCACCTAGAGAATCACATAAAATAAGAAATCTTACATAAAATTATCCCACAATTGTCTGAATTTTCGCAATTATTTTTAAGAAATTTGCACATATTTGATAGAATATCTTTAACATATTTATTACAATATTGAAATATTTAGATATAAATGTATTGTCCGTCCTCCAGGCTGCTGTAAATTTTAGTTCATTTTTAAAATTGAAACATCATTTAAAATGACTTTGTATTACATCACAGCTGGTTTCACCAACCAGTGTGATCAATTTTCTACAACGTGTCAAACACATTCGACAAAGATCTGCTTAAGTTTGTTATGTAAAATGTAATGAATCCAGGAGCAGCCTGAGGAGAACACAAACACATTCAACATGTAAAGTTTAAACTTTGGATTCACATGTTGTTGTGCTGCCAAACGATAGTTTTCAAGGCAGAAACCCAGAGAACTTTGTTCCACTTAAATGTCTCATGTAAAGTAGTGATGAAAGTATTTATTCACGTTTTCTGTTTACTGTTACTGCTTTTTGTAACTAAATCCATATAAAATCTTTATGTCTGCAAAGCACTTTCAAATGTCTCACACATTTTGAGTGTGTACTGTAAATGTATTATGAGTAGGAAATGTGGTAGAAAGTGTTTGAGCATGAAAAGATTGTTTTTTAGACATGTTACATACTGTGAGAATCATTTTAACTTTAGCTGTATTTACAAAGAAGATTTACACAACTATATATTTTCATATGTATAAACATGAACGAGAGACTGAGTGAATGTGATCAACCTGTAAGTTTTGTATAAAGATGTTCTTTGACTAAAACACAATAAAGGGCATTAAGAAGCCAGAGAGCATCTTTTTTGTGTCCTTTAGACTGAACTCAACACTGATCCAGTAGCAGGAGTTAGTGTGAGACGCTGTTCAGAACCAGACTGAATCTGTAACATCTGGTTTATTTTTAGTTTTTTATCAAAGTTTAATCAAAGAACAATTATAACATTTGCTTTCCATTCACATAACAATAATAGTTTCTGTGTGATGATCACAAACATCACCGAGCTTGACAGTCTATAGGAAATATGTTTAACCTGCAGCCAGCTGAGGATTATTAACAAGACGTCCAGTGAAGAGTTTCCACTAGTGATTTACCTCCAGTGTGAACAACTCTCCCCCCTCTGTCAAGAATTAGCATCGATGAAAAAGATGATAGTAAGAGGTAGAAAATAACTGCTGTCACAAAAATAACAGCGAGTGTAAATTTCAGTTTCATACATATCATTACAGTCAAATACTGTAACCATATGAGTTAAAGTGAAAGTTTTATATCGAATCTGGACCAAACAAAGAGCCGCTTCTTGTGAGCAACAACAAAAGCAGAAGTCCTACCTATAATACTTCATCACATCCTGCAGGAGGCAGCCATTATATAACTGGTAGGATAAGCTGTAAACATTAGGAACATGTTATTATGGCTGTGTTGTATTTGTCCCTTGGAAACATTTTCATTTTTATGGTAATGTTCAGCTTTTGTGTAATTGATTGTGTTTTCTGTATTTGCAGGATTTTTTTTTAAGAGTGTTGGATCTCAAATTAGTGAAATTTATTCCAAACTTCAAACATCATCAATTTGACAGCACAGGTGTAGCATTAACAAACGCGCTGCAAAAGACAAAAACACAACCAAATTGAGAAACGCTCTGGAGGCAGCGACCGAAAAGCAGCTGTCAACCCTGACAACTATGTGCTAAAAACTAAAATAAAATCCCAGCTCATTTTCCAATTCACTGAGGGAGAGTGAAAGTACAACAAGTGTGTCCCAGTTGTGTCCGTCACTTTTTAATGCCCCCCTGGAACCATTGTAGACAACTGTCATAGCCACAGGGGCCACTACAAATGGACAGACATTTAGATTTGTAGGTGTATTTTCCGGTTCTTTTGGAGACATTTCCGTTGTGTTGTCGCTAATGTTGTGAAAGTGATAAAGGTGTTTTTTAAATGTGCATGTGTTTCTTTGATTAGTGGAGTTGTGAGCTCTCGGGGCCACATCACACTATGCTACAGACAACAAAAATAAATACATGTGTAATATTGTACATTTTTCTACCATTTTAGTAAAAGTCTTAAGAAGATGTTTGACTTTGGTTTGTGATTTTTATGTATTTAGAAATAGAAATGTGTTGATTTGCTGTCAGTGTCCTTTAAGCACAGCAATGCTGCAAAATGTGACTGTAGATTAAATGTAGGAGCAGCCTATTTATTAAACACATTATAAAGAGGAAAGTAGCATTTTTGTGTGAATACTAACTCTGTTAACTGTGAGTTGATTTAAGTTTAAAGCATAATTGTGAAATGAGTTCACAATATTTTCTCCATTTACATTTTTATATAAATAAAGGGTAAACTAACGAATAAAAGGAAAGAAGAGTGATGAATTTTATAAAGTAAATGATCAATGTCAATAACAGCATCACATTCTTTTAGTACACTGAAGAGCATCTACAGTACTTGAGTACTACTACAGTACTACTTCAACTTGAGTAAAGAGTGTGATGTGGTAGCTCTAGAAAGTGGAGGTTGTTGTTTTGGTCTTGAATATTTTCTTTAGCATCTTTCTCTCTGTTTAAGTAACAGATACTATGTCCAGTCCAGAATTTAACAGCATGTTTACAAGTAGCATCTCAAAAGCTGATTAACAAACTCTTTCAATGAGTATAACAGTGAGTATAACAGTGCAGGGTTATAACCCAGTGTCCTACACTTTCCATGTTTAGTTTTTGGATTGTTTAGTATGAAAAAGTGCAAAACTACAAAACAGCAACAAAACAGAAATATGTTTAATCATTCACTTGTTTAATGGCAACAAATATAATTGGTATCCACTGTAAAGTCCATGAGTCCACTTACATTAAAAATACTTGCATTACCACAGTGGGCTGAAGAATCCGGACAGACACAGAGGACCAAGTTGTCCCCACTGATAACTGCTGTCTTAACTCTCTGACAGTGGTGCAGAGATGTTCACTTCAAAGTGTTGTGAGTGACGCTCACCCTGCAAAATGCTGTGCACCAAACCTCTACACCATCGTAGTGTTGACAAAGAATAAGCACAAGGGCAGTAACCACTGCAACACAGGAGCCTGCGCAGGCGCAGGGGAGTGGTTACTTCGCTTCTGCGCGCGACTTGACACACAGGATTCTTCAGCGCGCCTTACTGTGTGTCAAGTCCCGCGCAAAAAGTGGAGTAACCACACCCCTTTTGACATAGTAAGGCGAGTGGTTTCCGTCCAGTTTAACATAGGAGACTGTGTTGCTCTTTGTCGTCACTCGATCTAAACACAGTTTTTGTATCTTTTTACCACGAGCAGAATTACAAAAACAGATCTTATATCAGCTGGATGTGAGGAGGAAAACTCCGTTACGAGCTGCCTTTGCAGAAATGCTGATTTTTAAAGGTAAGACGACATTTAGATTCGCTCTACTTCGAGCTGTGGAGTCCCTTCCTGTAACTTTGATCTGATGTGTCTCTGACTCTCCTCCTCTGTCTTCTCTCTCAGGATGAAGATGATCTTCAGGATCCTGCTGCTCATCAACCTGATCTCATGTGTCTCTGGTTAGTTTATATCTTTACTTTATTTCCCAGAGTTAAGAGTTAGTCTGCTCCTCACTGTGTGTCTCTGTGTCCTCAACAGGGACATTTGTAGTGAATGTGACACAGACGTCCTATCAGGCAGAGGAGAACCACAACATCACACTGCAGTGGACCTTCACCACCAAACCTGACACTTCCTCCAACTCTCTTTATATCTACTGTAGCTTGTTTACTGATCACAAAACCCCCGTCCTCTTTCATCTTTACGATTGTGTTGAGGTCTCAGAGTCTCAGGATCAACAATTTTCAGGACGAGTTAATTGTGACAAAGACGTCCTCAGAGAAGGACAAATCAGACTTCAACTGTCCAGACTCAGGACTGAAGACTCAGGACTCTATCGGTGTGTGGTGAGCACAGATTATGGTCGGAGCTCTGGTGAATGTCAACTCAACGTCAGTGGTGAGTTGGACGGTAGAACTCAGGTGTTCACTTGCTAATTTGTACTGAACACAAACCATTCATGAGCTGAATGAACTTTGTTTTGCAGATATTTGTTCATAAACTAAATTAGTGGACAAATGAAAATGTTGACCTTTGTCAAGACATTAGATTCAAAATCACAAATGTACCTCATTAAAGCTATAGAAAAAGTCAGCAACATCACTTAGATCCATCCTCAGAGAATCATGAACATCTGCAAAAAATTTCATCTGGATCCATCCAGTAGTTTCTGAGATATTTCAGTCTGGATAAAAGTTCTCGACCAACTGATGGACAAACCCACAGAGTGAAGCTGTCACTAAAACTGTCCATGATAATTAAAGAGCTTTAGAGTCAAATTGACTAAAATCTTCAAATTACTTATCTTGTATCTTTCACGAACACAAAAATATTTAATCTCCAGCGATGTGAATCAGAGAAAGTAAAACATTAAACATTTGTACTTTACAGCAGCAGCTGATCATCCTGAACCTCAGAGACCAACTGTGAGTCCAGAACCAGAGAGTCAGGGATGGATTGGACTCTACGTTGGACTGGGACTGACAGCAGCAGCAGTTCTACTGGTCACACTCTGCTTTGCTCTGAGACGTTGTTTCACTTAATCTACTGATAAGACTGAAAATCCCTCTTCAGTGGTTTAACAGTTCAGTTTGTCAGAGAGCAGACTTCTCTCTGTCCCTGAATCCTTTGACCCTTTTGGTCCATGAAGCTGTTTTTCTCTGACCTCTGAGCTTTTCACCTCTGTCACTGTCTTCATGGTCTGAGACAAACAAACAGGATGAGACAGAGACACATCTGATCATTTCCATCAGGACCAACAGGACTCTGTCTGGAGGACCCCCTTTCCTGAAAACTGGAGACAGAATCAGAGATATGAAAGCACAGTTTCAGTTTTAAATTATTCCTCTGAGTTTGAGTTTAAATTAAGATGTTACAGTATTACAATTATGTGTTATTGATGTAAATAATTATACTGTTACAGATATTTGTCTTTCCCTCAGCAGATGTAAGGAAAGTGTAAAATATGTAAATACATTTCTATATTTATATCAGTCACATTCATATGAATCCTGTGTTTATTTAAAAACTAGACGGGGAACTTAAGAACTTGGGGAATTCATAATAATTCAACAATCAACAATACAACAATAATCAACAATCAACAATAATTATAACTTTCTTATTACTAATGCATCACAACAAATATAAATACAGTTTTTGGATATGAAAAGATAAAGAAAAGTTCATACACAAAGTCAACACAGCAAAATCATCTGTTGTGGATCATCAGAGCAGCACTTTGTGAACCAGACACATCAGGACATTTGAACATGAATAAACTCATTATTTACAGTCACACGTGGTTTGATATGATCTGAGTGATTAAAGAATTCACTTTATAATACAGTTTCATTATAAAAATTTAAATGACCCAAACCAACCATTTCATAAATAGTCCACACAGTTTCTAAATGTCCCTCTAATAAAATGTGAGTATAAGTGGGGGAATGTGGGGGGCAGAGTTACCAAACCGTGAATAAAGGAAGGACACACTAGTATTATTGTGAGACATCTACACTCCAGTTTTCTGCACACAGACAACAAAGTGAGCTTTGATTAAGAAAGTGTTGTTACCGATGTTCGCCACCAGAGGGAGACACAGGCAGCGCCAACACGCCGTCATATAGCGCTGAGAGGAGACACAAGACAGAAATGTGCTGACAACAGTGCAACTGTATTTTTTTTAGCTTTGTTAGTAAAGAAAAACCCACAAGATTCTGTCAGCGTGTTTTTTTTTTCAAGTGTGCTACACAACTAATCTAGACTCTGGTGCTTCTTTAGTAAACTTACATGCAAGTTACATCTCGACATATTTACTTTGTCATTAAATTCTAAAAAATAAAAATCCTCTGAGGCGTCAGTGGCCTAATAACTTTCTGTAACTGGTGGATAAATTGCCTCAGCCACATTTCATCGGCCTGCTCTGACCTCCTTCCTCTTCCTCTTCCTCTTTACTTTGTTTGTTTAGTCCGTGGACTGTCCAGCAACTACATACTGATACTTCAGGACTCAAACAGAGCAGGACACGTCGAGGCTGCTTCACTTTAAACATGTGAGTAAAACATAAATTACACTTCCATGTTTTAATGTCTGTTTCCTGTGTTTGTTTCGTGAGTGAAAAAACCTGACAGAAACCTACAAAGTCTAATTTGAACCTTTATCGTAACCATATTTAAACCAGAAAAATTCAGGATTTAATCTTCAGAGTAAAAAAACCACACACGTGCACAGGTAGAACCAATTAAATGCATTTTTATTGTCGTCATAAATCGACTAAAAGAGTAAGGAACAAAGGTTCGGTGGTTCGACTCCCGGTCCTTGCTGGCTGCGTTCAAGTGTTATTGGGAAAGAGACTGGACCACAGGTTGCTCCGGGTTGGTCACGTGATCACATTGCATGGTAGCCGCCGTAATCGGTGTGTGTGTTTGTGTGTGTGTGTGTGTGTGTGTGTGTGTGTGTGTGTGTGTGTGTGTGTGTGTGAATGAGAAGCAACATTGTAAACCGGTTTGGAGAAAAGTGCTGTATAAGCAGAGCATTTATTTGCAATTGTTGCTGTATGAAGCTCAGTGATTTCAGTAGAATCACCTGTATTTGTATTTAACAATAAACACAAAACATCACCGGTTCACATAAATGTCCAGTACTTTTACTTTAATACTTTTACTAGAGTCTAATTTTGTTTGTGCTTTTGTACTTTTACTTAAGTTCAGGTTTTGAGTATTTAACTACTACAGCTTCACTGCTTGTAAAAAACCTTGTTTGGCCATTGTGTTAAATACTCCCCTGTATTTACCTGAATCAGGTCCTGTCGATAGATAAAATTAAAATTAATATCTATACTATGCTGCATCTACCTGAAAGTGAACCAGCCCACTTGATTATCCACCACAGTGTGTTTGAACATATTTTACTGCACTAACTGATTTATGGTTGTGCATCTAAGTCCACTTGTAAAAAGAAACATTTCAATACTCGCGAGCAAAGAGTTTTGCCTGTGATTAAATATGTAAACTGTGTAAACTGTATTTACAGAAAAGCCAGAGACTGAAATGCAGCCAGTTAATCAGCAGGAAACCTGTTGTTCACCTTCATGCACCTGCTGGAGTGGAATGTATTGTACCTGGGTACAGCTGAGAAATGTCACAAAAACATGTAAGACTTGTTATTATCTCATGCAGACCCCCAACTTTAATAAATGTACACGGCAAAAATGTGAAGTAAGACATTGCTCTCTAATATAAACCAATATTTACAGCTTGTTTAAGCTCATGGACACATCACTGGTTATAATTGGTAATAAACATGAATTAACTGTGTCAATATTGTATTTGTCATAACAAATAATAATAATTAATGTCACATGTAATTTGTCACGTGTGTGTAACTGTTATCTAGGCAAAAATAATACACTTTCTTTAGCAGGCCCAACTAAATATTTCATGTTGGGGTGACCTCACCAACTTGCTCTCTATGGCTTTAGTCTAAGGTGTAAATGTACATCAATGCTTTTAAACTTCCCTCTGACTTTTCATATTAAATTGTTTCTCTGCTTCTGGCTGAAAAACTCACCCGGAGGAGTTTTTCATCATACGGAGTTCAGATGAGGTCATCTGGGGGAGCTGGGGAAAAGCAGGGTTGACCGTGATTACAGACTTCATAGTGTGAGCGACAGGATGACAAAATCTGAACTGAAGGTTCCACCAACAGATGTCATCTGGAGGCATTTTCCAGCTCCAAGTACAGAGATATTTTGATATAGGGAAGTCAGAGGGAAGTTTAATGGCATTTATGTACATGTACCAAAGTTCAAAATCAGTGAAGGCCTCCTTTAAAGCCTATATCTACTTTTTTCCTGTCACAGATAACTTGGGTCATTGTGCTCACTGCCCTGATCTCTTCTGTTTGGGGTAAGTAGGGCTGTAAAGATTTTGTCAAATCAACATGTGAAAATGATCCACTGTGACGACCCTGAACTCACGGGATAAACCGAAATAAAAACATTGCAAATGACATAGCACAGCTCTAATCAGACATAACTAGCAGAACCTTTATCTGATAATTGTAAAATGATTTGAACTTGACTTTTTTCCGTCCAAATTTGATTCACACTGATGTTTTAATTCCAGTTTCCCTCTCTCTCCTCTACAAACACAGTTACTGCGAACATGTCTACAACTGACTATCAGACAGAGGAAAACAACAATGTCACCATCACATGGGACATTCAAACCCAACTTGAAATTTCTCTCACCAATCTGATTTGTTACCAGTCAAAGCCTCCTAAGGTTTTATATCAGATGATAAACGGCATTGAGAACACGGAGTCTCAGCATCAGCGCTTTGCAGGACGCGTTCAGTTGGACAGAAGCTCTCTGAAAGAGGGACGGGTCAAAATTCATCTTTCCACAGTCACAGCTGAAGATTCTGGAAACTACTGGTGTGATCTGGCTGCTGATTATGACAAGAACGCGAAGAGATGGCGACTTTTGGCCACTGGTAAGTTGACTTAAAACTTAAGACTTTACACGTCGTAAAGATTTTTTTTGATTAACAGGAAACCCAGAAACAATCAGTGCACTACTGCAATGAGCTGCAAAACTGATTAAGATTCGTCCCACAGAATGTTTTGTCTTGAACGTGGCCCAGAACAACAATGAAGAAAACAGCAGGAAGTCTCTCGACAAACTAAACTCTGTTCTGTCAGCTGCTAAAGGTTGGTCAACAATCTAACGTCATACTGTAGAACAACATGTCACTGGGGAGGTTTTAATGCAGAATGAACACTTTTACTTTGTGCACTGTTTATGAAAACTGCTTGAATTCATGGTCATGTATCAGCATTTGTAGAAATCAGCTCAGAGACCTTTGGCCATTTGGCTTATGGCACCACCATGTGGACAAGGTGTTTGAATGTAGCACTGAGGGATCATAATCTAATATGTGTAAATAATATTTAGCAGTTTTTATGGGGAAAAAAAGCTGCAATTCTGAGTATTTTCCCATTTCCTGCATGAATTATATCATTATTCCTGTTCTTTTTCGATCATATATAAACACTGGTGTTGTCTTCATCGTCTTGCAGGTGGAAAGCACCAACCAGGACATCCTCTGCTGGTCTACGCTGGACTAACTGTAGCTCTAGTGATACTGGAGCTCTGTGCTCTGGATTAGATGTCTGATGCAATTCATCGCTAGAGACCAACGATGAAAAAGTGTGTAGAGTACGTCAGCTTATTTGTTTTCATGAATACTTTTGTGTGTTTTGTGTAAGTTAATTCTTCATCTCATGTCAATCACACAGATCGTCACCAGCATGGAGGTTATACATCAGGAACCAGACTGACAATGAAAATTAGAAATTGACCATGTGAGCTGGTCACAGCATTAACATACTGCTCCATGGTGAAAAGACCATGTGACTCATGGACAGCAGGTCGACTCTGGGATCATGGTCAAAGGTCTGGATCCAAATTGCTGGAAAGAAACAACATCATTACTGTAAAGATACTGTGAGTTATTCTCTTCTCTGTCCAGGTCAGATTCATCCTTTTCTTTTCTACAGCATCTAAACTTCCTCTTCACTACAAAAAAAGCAGCATTATCACCTGAAACACATATTTCCCAGAAGTGATTCTTAAACCAACATGACAAAAGTTCTGAATATAGTATATCCACTGACTTAAAGGGATAATTTGGTCGTCAATATGTGAAATTCATATATTCAACATAAAGTGCATCGTCAGCACCTAGAGTGAATTTTCGGAATTATTTTTAAGAAATTTGCACATATTTGATAGAATATCTTTAACATATTTATTACAGTATTGAAATATTTAGATATAAATGTATTGTCCGTCCTCCAGGCTGCTGTAAATTTTAGTTTATTTTTAAAATTGAAACATCATTTAAAATGACTTTGTATTACATCACAGCTGGTTTCACCAACCAGTGTGAACAATTTTCTACAACGTGTCAAACACATTCGACAAAGATCTGCTTAAGTTTGTTATGTAAAATGTAATGAATCCAGGAGCAGCCTGAGGAGAACACAAACACATTCAACATGTAAAGTTTAAACTTTGAATTCACATGTTGTTGTGCTGCCAAACGATAGTTTTCAAGGCAGAAACCCAGAGAACTTTGTTCCACTTAAATGTCTCATGTAAAGTAGTGATGAAAGTATTTATTCACGTTTTCTGTTTACTGTTACTGCTTTTTGTAACTAAATCCATATAAAATCTTTATGTCTGCAAAGCACTTTCAAATGTCTCACACATTTTGAGTGTGTACTGTAAATGTATTATGAGTAGGAAATGTGGTAGAAAGTGTTGGAGCATGAAAAGATTGATTTTTAGACATGTTACATACTGTGAGAATCATTTTAACTTTAGCTGTATTTACAAAGAAGATTTACACAACTATATATTTTCATATGTATAAACATGAACGAGAGACTGAGTGAATGTGATCAACCTGTAATTTTTTTATAAAGATGTTCTTTGACTAAAACACAATAAAGGGCATTAAGAAGTGTAATAGAAATTTTTCCTCTTGGAAGAATTGTAGACAGAAATCAGCGTGATGAACCATCTCAGTTTAATACATGCCGGCATGGAGAAGAACACATGGATGTTGAGTGTTGTTTCTGACTTGTATCTCTCAAACCCCTTCTATTTATACTCAAACCCAAGAAAGGAACAACCCTCACAAAACATGACTAAAGAAACCAGGTTTTTTATCAAAGTTTAATCAAAGAACAATTATAACATTTGCTTTCCATTCACATAACAATAATAGTTTCTGTGTGATGATCACAAACATCACCGAGCTTGACAGTCTATAGGAAATATGTTTAACCTGCAGCCAGCTGAGGATTATTAACAAGACGTCCAGTGAAGAGTTTCCACTAGTGATTTACCTCCAGTGTGAACAACTCTTCCCTCTCTGCCAAGAATTAGCATCGATGAAAAAGATGATAGTAAGAGGTAGAAAATAACTGCTGTCACAAAAATAACAGCGAGTGTAAATTTCAGTTTCATACATATCATTACAGTCAAATACTGTAACCATATGAGTTAAAGTGAAAGTTTTATATCGAATCTGGACCAAACAAAGAGCCGCTTCTTGTGAGCAACAACAAAAGCAGAAGTCCTACCTATAATACTTCATCACATCCTGCAGGAGGCAGCCATTATATAACTGGTAGGATAAGCTGTAAACATTAGGAACATGTTATTATGGCTGTGTTGTATTTGTCCCTTGGAAACATTTTCATTTTTATGGTAATTTTCAGCTTTTGTGTAATTGATTGTGTTTTCTGTATTTGCAGGATTTTTTTTTTCAGATTGTTGGACCTCAAATTAGTGAAATTTATTCCAAACTTCAAACCTCATCAATTTGACAGCACAGGTGTAGCATTAACAAACGCGCTGCAAAAGACAAAAACACAACCAAATTGAGAAACGCTCTGGAGGCAGCAACCAAAAAGCCGCTGTCAACCCTGACAACTATGTGCTAAAAACTCAAATAAAATCCCAGCTCATTTTCCAATTCACTGAGGGAGAGTGAAAGTACAACAAGTGTCCCAGTTGTGTCCGTCACTTTTTAATGCCCCCCTGGAACCATTGTAGACAACTGTCATAGCCACAGGGGCCACTACAAATGGACAGACATTTAGATTTGTAGGTGTATTTTCCGGTACTTTTGGAGACATTTACGTTGTGTTGTGGCTTTTTGCAGCACATTAACTAATGTTGTCAAAGTGATAAAGGTGTTTTTTAAATGTGCATGTGTTTCTTTGATTAGTGGAGTTGTGAGCTCTCGGGGCCACATCACACTATGCTACAGACAACAAACGTGTAATATTGTACATTTTTCTACCATTTTAGTAAAAGTCTTAAGAACATGTTTGACTTTGGTTTCTGATTTTTATGTATTTAGAAATAGAAATGTGTGGATTTGCTGTCAGTGTCCTTTAAGCACAGCAATGGTGCAAAATGTGAGTGTAGATTAAATGTAGGAGCAGCCTATTTATTAAACACATTATAAAGAGGAAAGTAGCATTTTTGTGTGAATACTAACTCTGTTAACTGTGAGTTGATTTAAGTTTAAAGCATAATTGTGAAATTAGTTCACAATATTTTCTCCTTTTACATTTTTATATAACTAAAGGGTAAACTAACGAATAAAAGGAAAGAAGAGTGATGAATTTTATAAAGTAAATGATCAATGTCAATAACAGCATCACATTCTTTTAGTACACTGAAGAGCATCTACAGTACTTGAGTACTACTACAGTACTACTTCAACTTGAGTAAAGAGTGTGATGTGGTAGCTCTAGAAAGTGGAGGTTGTTGTTTTGGTCTTGAATATTTTCTTTACCATCTTTCTCTCTGTTTAAGTAACAGATACTATGTCCAGTCCAGAATTTAACAGCATGTTTACAAGTAGCATCTCAAAAGCTGATTAACAAACTCTTTCAATGAGTATAACAGTGAGTATAACAGTGCAGGGTTATAACCCAGTGTCCTACACTTTCCATGTTTAGTTTTTGGATTGTTTAGTATGAAAAAGTGCAAAACTACAAAACAGCAACAAAACAGAAATATGTTTAATCATTCACTTGTTTAATGGCAACAAATATAATTGGTATCCACTGTAAAGTCCATGAGTCCACTTACATTAAAAATACTTGCATTACCACAGTGGGCTGAAGAATCCGGACAGACACAGAGGACCAAGTTGTCCCCACTGATAACTGCTGTCTTAACTCTCTGACAGTGGTGCAGAGATGTTCACTTCAAAGTGTTGTGAGTGACGCTCACCCTGCAAAATGCTGTGCACCAAACCTCTACACCATCGTAGTGTTGACAAAGAATGAGGGGGAGTGGTTACTTCGCTTGTGTGCGCGACTTGACACAGTAAGGCGAGTGGTTTCTGTCCGGTTTAACATAAGAGAATGTGTTGCTCGTTGTCGCCACTGGATCTAAACGCAGGTTTTGTATCTTTTTACCACGAGCAGAATTACAAAAACAGATGTTATATCAGCTGGATGTGAGGAGGAAAACTCCGTTACGAGCTGCCTTTGCAGAAATGCTGATTTTTAAAGGTAAGACGACATTTAGATTCGCTCTACTTCGAGCTGTGGAGTCGCTTCACACATTTGCGTTAATGTTGATAATTTACCTTCATTTATTTTGTCTGTGTGAAAAGCCTGAATCTCTGTAGTAAAGAAAAAAGTACTTTGTCAAACAGAACAACCCGTATAAACATACTTGATACTGAGCTACAAAACTGCGTCACACAGAAAGTGAAACCATAAAAACAGTAAATTTGTATGTACAAAACCATGTTGACATTACATTGGAATATACCACAAGCGCCTGTTCCTGTCATACAATTTTTAGGTTTTTTAAATTGTCTTTTAAGTTTTTTTTTTCTTTTCCTTCTTTTTAGTCCGGATGATGTAACCGTTCAATTTCTACCGGGCTTGGACTGGCACTGCATAGCTGAGGATGGGACACTTTGACGTATACGTCGGGGATTGAACCACTGACCCTGTGGTCTGTGGACGACTGTCTTACCAACTGAGCTAGAACTGCACCCTGCAACTGGAGGATGGATGTTTGACAAAGTTGATGTATATTGCACAAAAAATATGTCTTTTCGCTGTTGAACTTGTGTAGCAGTAAACTGACCCCATCTAGTGACTGAAAAAATGTCTGCAGACTAAACATTTTAAATGGTTCAGATTAATAAAAAGTTTTGTTTCTAGATTAGTTTTTTAAGTTTCTTACATTTCAGTGAATTTTTTTCTCCTGTAACTTCGATCTGATGTGTCTCTGACTCTCCTCCTCTGTCTCCTCTCACAGGATGAAGATGATCTTCAGGATCCTGCTGCTCATCAACCTGATCTCATGTGTCTCTGGTTAGTTTATATCTTCACTTTATTTTATAAAATACATTAACAGATGTTATGACTTACGTCTTTTAATCCATCAGATCAGTGACATCATCATATGCTCCTCACTTTCTGTCTCTGTGTCCTCAACAGGAACATTTGTAGTGAATGAGACAGAGACCATCTATCAGGCAGAGGAGAACCACAACATCACACTGGAGTGGACCTTCACCACCAAACCTCAGAGTTTCATCAGCTCACTTAACATCCTCTGTAGCCTGTTCCTTGATCGTGAAATCTTAGTCCTGTTTCATCTCCATGATGGTGTTGAGGTCTCAGAGTCTCAGGATCAACAGTTTTCAGGACGAGTCCAGTTTGACAAAGACGTCCTGAGAGAAGGACGAATCAGACTTCAACTGTCCAGACTCAGGACTGAGGACTCAGGACTGTACCTGTGTGAAGTGAAATCAGATGATGGCAGCAGCATCAAAGATTGGCGACTCAATGTTACTGGTAAGTAACGTCAGTGGAGCTCAGTACAATTTCTGTACTTTTGTCTTTTGAAACTAGACGTGTGGCTGCTGAGCTAGTTGTTAAGATCATATTTATAGATATTATATATGTAGCAACAGACATCATTAGATTTATGTCATGAACAAGAAGAAAGTTTTAAAGGTTGGAGAGATACATCTTTAAATAAATAGGTGTTGGGGATTATAGATCGAGAAGAAACACAGTTATTTTTTACTTGTCTTACAGCTGCTGATCAGCTCAAACCTCAGAGACCAGCTTTGAGTCCAGAACCACAGAGTTGGCGAAGGATTGGACTCTACGTTGGACTGGGACTGACAGCAGCAGCAGTTCTACTGGTCACACTCTGCTTTGCTCTGAGACGTTGTTTCACTAAATCTACTGATAAGACTGAAAATCTCTCTTCAGTGGTTTAACAGTTCCTTCACATTTAGTTAGTTGTGAGCCTGGAGCCTGTTTTTCAGAGGACGAGTGCTGTGTGACCAGAACTCATCATGAAAGAATGGATTGAATGTGTCTTTACTGATCTGAGGCTCAAAACGTGGACAGTATTACCACAGTATCACGCACAGTCAGTTCTTTTATGTGGGGGCGTCTGTATCTCAGTTGGTAACACAGTCCTCCACAGACCACAGGGTCAATGGTTCAATCCTCAGTCGGTCTATATTAAAACATCTCTGGGCAAGACACCCCCAACTGCCCCTTCCCGTCCCCAGCTGTGCAGTGCCAGTCCAAGCCCGGTAGAAATTGGGGAGGGTTGCGTCAGGAAGAGCATCACATGTAAAAAAAAAAAAAAATAAACAAATTTGCTAAATCAACATGCAGACATTGATCTGCTGTGTCCACCCTGAACTCAGGGGATATGCTAGAAAAAAAAAAACAAATTTTTTAAATAATTTCTGAAAGTATTTTATATCACTTTTCTATATCTAAAATAAATTACTGTTACCCATAAAGTTAGAACACATTTTTTTTTACCTCTTTTCATGAAATGATTGTGACAATGTGATTTATTATTGATTGATAAAGTTTGTATCTTCTCAAAACTTTATTGATCAATCTCTTCCAAACATGTCACACTGAAAATGGAAACACAATTAACCTTTGCAAAAAAAGAGGAATTTGTCTGAAAACAAAATTGTTCCAACTTTATGGGCAACATTTACATGTCTTCACTCTCTTATGTTTCATTTATTACACATTATCTCACATTTCTTCCCATAAGTTTGTCTCCACCCCCAGAGTAACACAGATAACTTTAAAAGTCCTCATTTATTTTATATCCCTTTAGTTTATTTGTCCAGACAAAGAAAATAGCATTAGCAATTTTATGTTTTATAAATTGAAAAGAGCAGTTTACTCAGTAAAAACTAACTGTGAGTCCAGAACCAGAGAGTCAGGGATGGATTGGACTCTACGTTGGACTGGGACTGACAGCAGCAGCAGTTCTACTGGTCACACTCTGCTTTGCTCGGAGTCGTTGTTTCACTAAATCTACTGATGAGACTGAAAATCTCTCTTCAGTGGTTTAACAGTTCAGTTTGTCAGAGAGCAGACTTCTCTCTGTCCCTGAATCCTTTGACCCTGTTGGTCCATGAAGCTGTTTTTCTCTGACCTCTGAGCTTTTTACCTCTGTCACTGTCTTCATGGTCAAACAAACAGGATGAGACAGAGAGGAGACAAACAACTCATCAGATCCATCATGACCAACAGGACTCTGTCTGGAGGACCCCCTTTCTATCAGAGCACCAGATCAAGATCTGAGTCCTAAAACCAAGAGACAGAATCAGAGACTCTACCATCAGTTTTAAGTGTCAAAAAATAAGCTTGGTTTAAAATATGTATTTATTTATGTTTTAAACTACACAGACCTTCATTGTTCAGCTTTTCATGTTTTGATTCTAACTTTTTTTAAAGGTTTTTGATTTTTGGATAGAAACTGTTTACTGTAATATGAATTTTACAGTGCTGTGTTGTAAATAGTCGGCACTTATGTAGCACTTTTCTACCTATTGCTCAAAGCACTTTACACTGGTTCTTATTCAACCATCACAGTCATACACACACCAATGGGGGAGATGCTATGCAGCTGGCCAACACTCACCAGAAGCAACTAAGTTGGGGTTCAGTGTCTTGCTGTGACCAGAGGAGCTGGGGATCGAACCAACAACTGCGGGACTGGTGGTCAAGCACTCCGCCACAATCATTTCAGTGAGAGACATTTCTGAATTTAACCCTTTAATAAAACAAGGTACAGTGTTGTCATTCTTAGAGAAATCAGCAGAGTTTCATTTCCAGACCTCACTAAGTTGTTACCCACATCCGTCAGCACAAAGTGACTTTTTAAGGTGAAATTTGAATTAAACCCACATTTCTACAAATGATGTTGTTAACCTTGTGTGATGTCTTCAGGCTGTACACTGATCTACATTTTCTGTGAATGATTTAGCTTGTTTCCTTGAAGTGCAATTATTTAACTTGTTTTGTTTTTATTCTAATTTGTACTTTTGTTTCTTATTTTTTACAATTGCTAATGAAGGACTTTATATAAAGTCCAAAATATTGTGTACATTCCAATAAAGTAGCTTAATTACTAAGTTTGCATTAATGATGTGTAGAATACTCATCGCTGTCACTGCATTGTAAGTTACTCTTGTTTTTATTTTAAAATGTATTTTTTTATATGCTCATGTAAGATCATTTTTAAATAAACTCTCTGCTTTTGTAATCACACCTGTCTTTTATTGTGACAGTCACATTAAGACACTGCTCATTTGGTGTCTCACGTGAAATGTGAAGGACTCTAAGAACAGCTACTGTCTGGTTTCCTCCCTTTATTCGGCTTAAAGCCGAATATCGTCCCATGAAACCCACGTCTTTTCATGGAGACATAACAAGGATCCCAGTGAGGTACTCAGTGATTATTTTATATCATTGAAATGGTCCAAAGTTAATATCAACTCTTTATACTGCTGGATGCACACAACCACCATCTGTGACATGTTTGAAACAGGAAGACTGAAGGACTGAAGGATCCAAATCATCTCCTCCCTGTGAAAACAAAGTGGTTTATTAGAGGATAAAGATTAAGATTTTATTTAAAAAGGAATTGATTGTTCACCTGAATCCTGGATTTCTTCAGGTGTAACTTCAGTTTAGAAGAGACAGTGATTTCTTTAAAAGACATAGATGAGCTCCTGTGTTTTACCAGGTTGTATTTATTCTGTGTCAGAGGCAAAAAAAAGCACTTAGAGGTTGTTTTTATTCTGATCATTTAGAAAACATGGTTGAACATGTTATCAGTATTACATGTGTCCCTTGATCTGGCAGATTAAGTTACTATACATGGAAGAAAACAACATTATAAGGTCGAACTAGTTTGTAACTTTCTGGCTTTGTTGCAGTTTGAAGCTGTAGTCGTATCTGGAAATAAAACACAGTTATCAGGATATTTTTATTTTTTGGTAAAACTCTTTCACCCTCTTTGTCGTAAAGCAATTTTCCATACATACCAAAAATCTCTATGTCAGTTTGGTTTGTGTTTCTAAACATTTACATTTTATTTGATATTCTAAACAGATTAAACACTGTTATTGTCACTGAAAAGATGTGTAACATGAGAAAAACCCAGTCTTTACTGTGGACAGCAGCATCAGTTTTCAACCTAGAGAACCAAGATTTTCATCAGTAAATAGATTAAAGGAAACTTTTGAATCAACAGCGTAAATATTGAATTTCACCTTTTATACTATGGACACAGAGAGTTGGAAACAGTGTTAACGTTTTAGTCGTTAACACTGATATAAAAGAGAAAAACCACTAGAGGAAGCTCTGGGGTGTTAGTTTGATGTGACCTGCAGTTACAGTTCAACAAGCCCATACTTTTATCATCAGGCTTATTGAAATAATAGATGAACTGTAAATGACTAATTTTGCTTTTTTTTTAAAATCTGCTTCAGGAATGTAACAATAATAAATTTTGTGAATTCTGAATATTGTTGCTGCACTACTGAAAACTGATTTTCCCACACTGATTTCCAACAATTTAACACAGTGTAAGAAACATAGTAACTATAGTTTTGCCATATCCATAATGGATATGTGTGGTACAAGTGTGAGCTTTTGTTTGTTATGGGGGTCACGTGATTTCTTTTCTGCTCTGGATGTAATACATAGAAAATACAATAAAACATGATTTTTTTTTGTGCTGGATGTAATACATAGAAATAATAAGTAAATACAATAAAAATAATATAAATTACAGATGTAATAGATTGAATACGGCTTAAAGTTTTGCCACGTGATAAATAAATATAATTTAGGTTGGATGTGTGTTCTTCAGCAGGACAGCTTTGGACAGTCAGGGTGTCCATCTGCACAGCTGGTCTCATACTGATGGTAGCTGTGGTCTTCTGTCCTGCACTGGGTGAGTATCAGTCCTCTCCAGCTTTAGTTATTACTGGTTTTAATATCATCAGAACTGAGACGACTGTTACCCCAGACTCAGCTACGATGGATTAACGAGTGAGTGGTACTGAAGCTGTTCGTCTGAAGCTTCAAGTGTCACTCGTGTTTTGGACAAAACATGATTCAGTTTGTTAGTTTAATAATATCAGGGGGAAACTTTTGGGTTATATGATACTCGTAAGTCAAATTCATGTTGGTGGGGTTATTTTGATGGTGCACTAAATATTCAGCTGGATGAGACTCGGTGGAGTTTAGCGCTGTTTAATTCTCATTATTATTCATAAATAAGAAAAATGTGATGAGAAAACAGAAGATAGATACATAGTTTACTGGTACAACAGATGAATAATATGACTGTGTGGTTACAGAAACAGGAGGAGAGAAAATAAAATGTCTTTGTTCATGAAGACAGATTTCAGGAGACTGGGTGGAATCATAAGCCTGTTTCAGACATGAACTCCAGAGAATCCAGCCTCAAACATCAGGTCAGAAGTGGCCTTTCAGACATGTAACTCACAGCAGGAGATCACAGGAGTGAGAAGAGTTTTTAATATTAACTCTGTTTATATTAAAAATGCTGAAATTATACACTGAGTTTGAAAATACTCAAACATAAAACATTTGTTCCCCACCCAACTCTACAGATTCATCTTGTTCAGCTATGCTCCATAAACTACAGGACACTAAACTCTCTGAGTTGTGAGCAGAAATCAGACGAGGCTGTTCATGACAGACAGATGCAGAAATAACTGACTGGAACTATGGTGCAGGTTGGTTTTGTCACACAGAACTTATTAGTTAGTTGTTGGTGTCTGTATGTTTGAGGAAAGATGAACTGGTAAAAAATGATGATTAGACTGATTCACTGTGTAAGAAAAACTAATTACTGAGTAGATATGAAAGAGAGTAACATTAGTGTGAAACAGTGTTTAAACCTTTACACCTGTTGTAGCTACACTGGTCCAAAGAAATACTGCCCACGCATCATACAGATGTCTTTTAAGTATTTATTTTCCGCTCTCTCTCTCTCTCCTAATTAGACACCGTGATCACCAACTCACACATGACCCATCCATCAAAATAAAAGCTTTTACAAGCCCATTCAACTTTGACCACACATTTTGTATTTCACATAAAATGTATTTACAAATACATTTTAACAGTTGTATGTAATAAAATAATTCTGAACTTATAACAGAACCATAATAATAAACATTTCAATAAACATGTCATTCAGACAGTTACACCTGTTAATGCTCTAAACCTCCTCTCATCCTTCTATAAGTCTGTCTCCTCTAACATGAAGATGATCTTCAGAATCCTGCTGCTCATCAACCTGATCTCATGTGTCTCTGGTTAGTTTATATCTTCACTTTATTTCCCAGAAACTAAATAATATATAAATAAATCCAAGTTCTCAGTTATTCTGCTCCTCACTGTGTGTCTCTGTGTCCTCATTTGTAGTGAAGGTGACACAGACGTCCTATCAGGCAGAGAAGAACCACAACATCACACTGGAGTGGACCTTCACCACTAAACCTGACACGTCCATCACCTCAGTCAACACACTCTGTAGCCTGTTTATTAATTATAAGCACTTTGTCCTGTTTTTTCTCCATGAAGGTGTTGAGGTCTCAGAGTCTCAGGATCAATGGTTTTCAGGACGAGTCCAGTTTGACAAAGACGTCCTCAGAGAAGGACGAATCAGACTTCAACTGTCCAGACTCAGGACTGAGGACTCAGGACTTTACCTGTGTGATGTGAAAACGGATGACGGTTGGGGCTCTGACACATGTCGACTCAACGTCACTGGTGAGTAGATTAATCTACTAATTTGTACTAAAAACAAACTGTAGATAAATTCTGGACCAACTGATGAACAAAACCACAGAGTCAAGCTGTGACTAAAAACAAGTGGAGGACAATTCAGGTCTCTTTACCATTATGGACACGTGGTTGTGAGACCTGAATTGTCCAATATTAATTGTCCTATAATATTCAATCTCCAGTGATGTGAATCAGAGAAAAGCAACAGAGCTTCACATTTGAGAAGCTGGAACCAGAAAAATGTTCTTGTTTGTACTTTGTCTTAATCTGAAAATGTAAAGTTTCAGATTATTCTTGTTTCAGCAGCAGTTCAAAGATTGAACTCCCTCTATAAAACATGAATGTTCTGTTTATAGTAAGAAAAGATGAATTTATGCTCAAAGTCTGATGAAAGTCAAACATTTGTACTTTACAGCAGCAGCTGATCATCCTGAGCCTCAGAGACCAAATGTGAGTCCAGAACCAGAGAGTCAGGGATGGATTGGACTCTACGTTGGACTGTGACTGACAGCAGCAGCAGTTCTACTGGTCACACTCTGCTTTGCTCTGAGTTGTTGTTTCACTAAATCTACTGATAAGACTTGAAATTCCCCTTCAGTGGTTTAACAGTTCAGTTAGTCAGAGAGCAGACTTCTCTCTGTCCCTGAATTCCCCAGATTGACTTTTAAATTATTCCTGTGAGTTTGAGTTTAAATTAAGTTATTACAGTATTATAATTAAGTGTTATTGATGTAAATAATTATACTGTTACAGATATTTGTCTTTCCCTCAGCAGATGTAAGGAAAGTGTAAAATATCTAAATACATTTCTATATTTATATCAGTCACATTCATATGAATCCTATGTTTATTTAAAAACTGGATGGGGAACTGAAGAACTTGGGGAATTAGTCAACAATAATTATAACTTTGTTATTACTAATGCATCACAACAAATATAAATACAGTTTTTGGATATGGAAAGATAAAGAAAGTTCATACACAAAGTCAACACAGCAAAATCATCTGTTGTGGATCATCAGAGCAGCACTTTGTGAACCAGACACATCAGGTGGATCAAAGTGTATTTTCCGTTAAAGATCAGTGACAGAACAGCTGCTACAACCACTGCTGCTGCTGCTGCTGCAGGTTTTGTAGCTACTGTATCTGTCAGTGACAACAAAACACTGATATGAGCCTCAGATCAGTAAATGGACATTTGAACATGAATGAACTCATTATATACAGTCACATGTGGTTTGATATTATCTGAGTGATTAAACACGTTTGTGTAAAGTGAGAGACTGTTAAATTGTCTCTATTACACCAGCCCTCCATCTTTCTCTGACACTAACTTGCTGCTGGAGGAACCTAAACACAACCATAAAATGCTGTAACACCTGTGGTCACATACACTGGACTCGCTTATTTATTTCCATCCCCAGGAAGATTAAGAGCACTGCACGCGTCACTTTGTCTTTGTTTTATTAAAAAACTTGAAAGTTAAATTGATTCAAAATTGGTGTGTTGATAATGTGCATCACTCTAAACAGGAATGTGTTGAAATGTCTTGGTAACCTCCAAAGAAAACCTTTTTATGAGCATCCAAACACAAGGACTTTGTTAGTTACAGTGCTGATTGTGGGGACTTTCCCTTTACTTTCACAAAAATTGGCTTCAATGTTGGTTTGGTCATAGTACAGTCACCTTTATATTATAATGTTTTACTCGTATTATGTCTTCTGTTAAAACATGTTCATCACTATGACTAAGCAACTACGTAAAATATTAAATTGGATTGAAAAGGATTGTCAGTCTAATGCTTAGGTCAAGGCTGCTGTAACTTCATGTCCTTTACATTCTGGTAAATGCAGTATCACAGGAACATCTTGTGAGAATTTCTTTAAATTTGAAACAAGCTTCTACTGGGACTCAGGGATAAAAACCTTGGGTTTCTTGACCTAAGTTCAGAGGTCAAGGTCACTGTGACATCATGTCCATCCATTTTGTCCCTCACATCTATGTGGAGGCAATATCACATTAATGCCTTGAAGCAATTTCTTTAAACTTGGCATAACGTGCACTTGGACTCATAAACTGATTACATGTTGGGGGTCAAAGGTCAAACGATCTTATGGGATCTTCCTTCGTGTGAATACACTAAGTATGATGTCTTTGTGAAGTGATTCTGTTCTGAGCTGTAAAGGATGGTTTAATTTTCCACTGAACAGATGTTTAGTTTGTTCCAGCTCTGTAGCAGGGATTGAGCTCTTACATGTGCCGTAGTCGCCCCCTTGTGGTGAAGCTTCATATATGTCATCCACATCTGTTCTGTATCACAATCATGACAAGATCAGAGTTATGTCTACTGAGATATTATGTTTCCTTTGGTTTCAAATGTTTTTCTCATAGACCAAACCCACAACTACATGAAGTCACTTGTCTGTATTAGCTGCTATAACTCTGTAACAGGTCTCAGGAGTAAAGTCCAGGTATGGAATCAAACTTCTGTCCTAAGTGTCACTAAATATTAAAACCTGTATGAAAAATAAAAACCAAATCAACCCTAAATCTTTAAACTTTTTTCTGCAAAAATAAGCATTGCTGCATTATTGAATCATTTTCTATACTTGATGAATTGCTTCAAATCCTCTTGATGTGATTGTACTGTAATTATTCACCATCTAATGCAACATGCTATAAAGTGCTGCTGGACATTTACAAAAACTTTTCTCAAATGTCCATTTGTGCTTTTTTTATAGTCAGATTTTCATGTTCGTGCTCCTCTGCTGAACCTAAAAACAATAATGTTAGTTTACAGCACTTATAGGAAGGTGTAGTGTTGTAAATTCAGGGAAGAAAAAAAGTGTCTGCACACTGTTTTTCATGTCTCTAAATCATTTTTATTAGACTAAAGATGAACAACATGACAAAGTGCTCAGTGTACAACATATAGAGCAGGACAACATCATGCTGACGTCAGTACAGTTCATGATCACACATCAGATATAATCAATAAAAAAAGACAAACACATTGTACATGTAAAGTTAAAACTAAGAATCCAGATGTTGGAACATTGATTTGCTATCAAAAATTGATTTTTCCAATAACTCCTTAAAACCCGTAAAAACATAACATACAAACATAAAAACATTTAACCTGAGGATCTTTAAGTTGCTCACAGGAAACAGAAGAGTCTTTTCATGACAGACAGATGCAGAAAGGACTGACGACTGGAACTATGATGCAGGTTGTTTTTGTCACACAGAACTTATTACTTAGTTGTTTATATCTGTTTGTTTGATGAAAGATGAAGTATTAACAAATAATTATTAGACCAGTTCATCTGAGTGGGTTTACATGGATTTAAGTAACTGGGTTACAGTCGACTTCAAGATAATGTATTAATTAACACATCATATGACAAAAATGACAAAGTGTTGAAAGAAAAAATATAAAAAATATAAAAAATGGCTGTGGAATCTGTGAGTATAAATAGCTGCAGTTACTCCTCAGTTCATGTTACATTAAAGCTGACAGCACATCGTCTTTGTTTCATTTCAGATCCACTGTGGAGTCACACAGAGACACAATGATGAAAACTGTGTTAGTGTTCAAACCCTGATAGACTTGACTATGTTACACATACTATAGGAAATACAACAGATATAATAGAATAGTGCAAATACAATAAAAATCAGTAAAGTGTGTGTGATTAGTAGTAACTTGTCTTAAAGTGCCGAAGTTAAGCACCAGCTTGTTTCAGTACCAACGTGCAGAAACCTTGAATTTCCTGCTGTCTTACAGCTCTTCATGCTCTGCTCGGCCCTTCAAACACTCAGTGATGTCACTCAGAAACCTTTTAGAAGTAAATATCTCTGCACCGCTGCCAGTGTTGCTCAATGATTCTGTGTCAAAATAAGCTTCTTTTTACATAAATAAATACCCTTTAACATAAATGATCTCAGCAAATCACACAACGCTCAATGACAAAGTGGACAGTCGAAGTCTGATTCGTCCTTCTCTGAGGACGTCTTTGTCAAACTGGGCTCGTCCTTAAAACTTGATCCTGAGACTCTGAGACCTCAACACCATCATTGAGATGAAACAAGACTGAGTCTGATGAATTCACAGTAAAGTGAGTTGGAAATAACCAGCAATGTTTACCAAAAGATGAGGCGGTAACTGGTTAGATGAATGCACACGATTTCTAAATATTCCACTGGAGAACTGCAGAATTTCTGGCTCCATGAGTCCAGTAATGTCCTCTGTCACTCATGCTGATTTTTTCTCTCTTTGCATGTGTGCAAAATAGTGGACATTATAGATGGTCAGTAGAGCTGCTGTAACTACTGCTGCCAGTCCAAGTCCCAGTCCAAGTCCAGCTAAGAGACCAATCCTACCTTGACTCTCTGGCTGTGGACTCACAGTTGGTCTCTGACTTTGGGGAAAATCAACACCTGCTGTAAAGAAAGTAAAAATACATAATGATATTTGTTAATATCCAGAATTCCTGAACTTCCTCGTTCCACCACCAAGTCTCCTTGTCCGCTTTCCTCTTTCCAGATGACACACCAAGTACCCTCCTACCTGTCTCCCTGATCAAATTAGCTGTAGTGGTCCAGTCATCTGGAAGCACCTCCAAACCACCCAGAGTCTGTCTCAGCTCCTCCCTGAAAACTACACAACATTCTTCCCTTTTCAATTTCCACCACTTCGTCCTATGCTCTGCCTTCATCCTCTTCATCTTCCTCACCACCAGAATCATTTTATACACCACCATCCTGTGTTGTCTGGCTACACTCTCCCCTATCAATACTTTACATTCACTGATCTCTTTCAGATTACAACGTCTACACAAGATGTCGTCCACCTGAGTGTTTCTGCCTCCACTCTTACATGTCACCCTATGCTCCTGCCTCTTCTGGAAGAAATTGTTCACTACAGCCATTTCCATCCTCTTTACAGAGTCTACCACCATCTGTCCTTCTGCGTTCCTGTCCTGAAGACCAAACCTGCCCATCACCTCTGTTCCCTTCGTGTTGCTGTAATTCCCGGTTTTCTTCTCGTAAACTTCTTTTTCCATCTCCTTCAGTTTATCTTTACAATCCTTCAACTCTGCTTCATTAAAGCTCACGCGTAAGTCGCTTTGGATAAAAGCGTCTGTTAAATGGCTAAATGTAAATTAGCTGTTGCAGCACAGTTCCGCTTAAATTGCAAGTTAATCTTGCAACTAACGAATTAAATGCTTCAAGAAAAGTAAAGTTTGACAATTTACCTTCATTTTTTTTGTCCCTTCTGCTAATCCCGTGAGTTCAGGGTCGCCACAGCGGATCATAGTCGGCATGTTGATTTAGCACAGTTTTTCCTGACGCGACCCTCCCCAATTTCTACCGGTCAGCTAGAGAGGGGAATGGGCTGTTAGGGGTTCAGTGTCTTGCCTAGGGCCGGGGATCGAACCACTCACCGTGTGGTCGGTGGACGACTGCTTTTACCAACTAAGCTACAGCCGCCCATTCATGTTGTTTTGGTACTTTTCTTTTATCCCCGGTGCTGTCAGTGTCCATCAGGTCCACTTTAGCGTAGTCATGTTCACCTTTTCAGTCGAGTGAACTAATTCTATCTGACTCAGACTTTGGTGGAGGCATTTTTTACATTCTGAGACTAAAGTTATCAAGAGGAGCAAAACTTCGGTGGGGAATTTGCGTCGAAGACGATCACAAACACTTGTAATCAGTCCACCATCTTGCCGAGGACAACATAGTTTTAAACATTTAGTCTGTCTGCTTCCTGACGACTCTGCCACAAAATAACTGATGTACAGTATTTTTGACACTGGTACATGTGGAGAAACCAGCAAAGTTTCGGTAAAACACTGGCGTTTTGAAAAGCGGATTTCAGCGCTTTGTAAAAACAGTTGAATTGCTCGATGTTCTAATCTGCGTTTACAGTGATTTCACGTGTAAACAAACAGTACATGGACACAGAAGACAACATAAAATGCAGGATGTTTAAGTACTTACTTAATTCTGAGAATGTTGTCATTTGAATTATTCTTGTAGGTTGTAGTGAACAAATTATTCTTCTGTCATATGATCAACTACTTCAGTCCACATTGAAGCAGGAAGTAAAAAAAACAGCTGCGCACTTAACTATGTTGTGTTTTTTTTTTTTTTTTTTTCAGTCAAATGATCATGTGGCGAGAAATGAAGGGAACAGAAAGTCCACCCGGGAGCATAACTGGAAATTACTACTGTAAAAGATTTTGTGCATGACTATATCTGTCATAAGGCCTAATATTATAACTGCTTAAAAGTCATTTTCAGCAACTATTTTATAAAGGTATATGTCCATTTGTTTTGTCCATTTATCCATTATCTGTAACCACTTATCCTGTTCAGCCTTGTTGGGGGATGGAGCCTAACCCAGATGTCATTGTTTGAGAGGTGGGGTAAACCTTGGACAGGTCTCCAGTCTGTCTCAGGGCCAGCACAGAGAGACACACACAGAAAACCAGTCACACTCCCATTCACACATATAAGCAATTTGAAGTCACGAATTACCCTAATGCATGTTTTTGGACTGTGTGACAAAACCAACACAAGCACAAAGCAAATATGCTCTGTGATGAGAAAAAAGAAACTAAAGAGATATATTTTTTCTGTTTTTATCTTATTTTGTGTCATGCTCTCTGTGTTATTTCGCTACTCTTTTTCTGGTTTAAATCCAGTTTCTCTGCTGCTGAGTTCAGAATTAATCATCATCCACTCTATTAAATGTTAATTCACACTGAGAAAAATCGCATCATTTTACAGAGAAGGACGAATCAGACTTCAACTGTCCAGACTCAGGACCGAGGACTCATGACTGCACCTGTGTGAACTGAACACAGGTTATAGTAGCAGCATCAAAGAATCGCAACTCAGTGTCACTGGTGAGTTGATTCATTTGCTAATTTGCACTAAACACAAAATGTAGCTAAACTGATTTAATTTAGTTTTGCAGCTGTTTTGAATTATTTGTAGACAAATTAAAACTTTGACCTTGATTAAGACGTTTGATTCAAAATCACAAATCTCCACCACTGCCTCATATTGGAGCTAGAGAGAAGGTGACTCACATCAGTAGAATTCATCCTTAGAGAATCATGAATGTTTGTAAAAAATTTCATCTGCATCGATTCAGTAGTTGTTGAGATATTTCAGTCTGGATCAAAGTTCTGGATCAACTGATGGTCCAACTCTGATGTGAATCAGAAAAAGGCAGCAGATTTTCACATTTGAGAAGCTGGAACCAGAAAAATGTTCTTGTTTGTACTTTGTCTTAATCTGCAACTGTAAAGTTTCAGATTATTATTGTTTAGCAGCAGTTCAAAGATTGAACTCCCTCTATAAAACATAAATGTTCTGTTTATAGAAAGAAAAGATGAATTTATGCTCAAAGTCTGAGAAAAGTCAAACATTTGTACTTTACAGCAGCAGCTGATCATCCTGAACCTCAGAGACCAACTGTAAACAACATATATCAACATAATGAATTTCCTATCCCCTTACTCTAACCTAAACCAAGCCATACACATAACCCTTAAACCAAGTCTGAACCCTCAAAAAGCCTTGTGACGTGGTGACAATGCACGTTTGGTTAGATAACGAGGTAAAATGGCAAAAACCAGTTCAGCATTTCATTGTTCAGCAGTTCATGTTTTGATTATAAACTTTTTTTTAAAGGTTTTTGATTTTAGGATAGAAACTGTTTACCGTACTATGAATGTTTCAGTGTTGTGTTTTATCATTTCAGTGAGAGACATTTCTTCCTCTATCCTGCAAACTGAATGAGTGACCTTTAACCATTTATAATAACAACATACAGAGTCTAGTCATTTTTAGAGAAATCAGTTGTTTCACTAAATCTACTGATGAGACTGAAAATCCCTCTTCAGTGGTTTAACAGTTCAGTTTGTCAGAGAGCAGACTTCTCTCTGTCCCTGAATCCTTTGACCCTGTTGGTCCATGAAGCTGTTTTTCTCTGACCTCTGAGCTTTTTACCTCTGTCACTGTCTTCATGGTCTGAGACAAACAGACAGGATGAGACAGAGAGGAGACCAACATCTCATCAGATCCATCAGGACCAACAGGACTCTGTCTGGAGGACCCCCTTTCTATCAGAGCATCAGCTCAAGACCTGAGTCCTAAAAACAGGACACAAAATCAATGTCCAAGTGTCACAAAACCTTTCAATATGAAACTAATTTTCCATTTGAAATTTCTATTGTGCATTTAACCTTAAATTGCTACATTATTAACTTATGTAATATTTGTGGGACTTTAATAACATTTCATGAATGTAATGTCAAGTTTTGACAATAATTGAATTATTTGATCATTTTGGAGAATGTTGAACTGCACTGTTTTATATAGAGATGTTTGAATAGATGTAACAGACAGAGGTGTTTACATAATCTAAGATGGAAAATACTGTACATCCCTTGTTATATAGGTACGTGATAAATTACAGTGTCGACTTTTCTAACACTTCACTGAAGCCTCACTGACTGAAAACACAACCTGATATATATATGTGTTTTGTATATTTGTCTCACTGAGAATTTCTAAAAAATATTAAACATCATTTTTGTAGAGTTTTGTAGCTTTATCACTTACAAACTTGTTACACTTTTTATGCAGACGGGGAAACATTGGATAAGTGCCTTGTGTTAAGCCTCTTGTTCTGATGCTCTGTACAGCAGTGACAGTGATTTCTGTCCTGCTGCTTGTTCAGACCAGAGTATTTGGTCCACAATAGAGAACAGTAGAGTCCTGATGAGGAGGTTCATGTTGCCATGGTGACAGCAGCTGGAGTTGGAGGAGGTGACTGGTTGAGTTAGTGGAGATGAGAAGTGAAGCTCTGTTTGTCACTTAGAATAATTCATCAGTCTTAACAGACTTGTTAAACAGGCTAAGAAACATTGTTGATGCAACAAGAAAACATCATTTATACGTCTAACATTAAATCTAACAAACACATGAAGGTTGAACTTTCAGAGATGTCTCAAAGCAGACTGCTCTTCTGTCTTGGTCTTTGAACAGAGAGCTTCAAGCAGCTACACCAACATCAATATGGACAATGTATTGACTGACGTTCACTGTGACCAGTGGAAGCTGTTTTAACTATGTCTGTTAGCTGATTGGCTTATTGTGTTAGAAGCCAGGTAATTGCCTGAGCCTCTGTGAGCTCCCACCCTGGTCCTGCAGGTTTTCCCCTGGTGTAAAAAGTGTTAAGAGATTCTGATATCTGACATATGAAATCTGTAGACCACATAAAAGTGGGAAGTGTGAACAAAGGTCAAATGCTTCTTTACTAATAGATGTAGTTGCTGCTGTCACCAGCAGATGGTGCTACAGCCCATTTCAATGCTTTCACAAGCGATGGCGTCTTAATGTCTTCTCTGTCTGCGAATTGTAAGATTTTAACCAGAACTCAGAACTAACAGCCAGACAGCGTAACACACAATGTTCTGTTAACCAGGTTGATATATAACTAGTGAGCAGCTGTACTGTAAACTGCATATACACTTATACACACTAAACTAGACTGTGGTTCACCAAAGTTTTACATAACTGTGCACGACAGACAAGCAGCGGAGTTTAATACCACTTTTGATATGAGTGATGTATTTTGTAAAAAGGATGATATGAGTTTTAAAGTGTCTTTTAATAAATAATAACTGGGATGTAATGTTTGTTTTGATTTCCTGAGTGCTGCTTTTTTATGTACATTTTAGTGGCCATTTGAAAAAGAATCAAAACTGAAATGTGAATCAAACTTAAAATCAACAGGCCACTGAGAAACTGTGGGAGCAGTAACGTACACAACCAAACAACTGAGTCCAGAATCATATAGTGTGGAAGGGTTGGACTCTACATTGGACTGAGACTCATAGCAACAGTTTTACTGGTCACTTCCTGAGAGAAAACCTCAGAGTTCTCTGTCACCTCCCTCCCTGTCTTCATGCTGACAGTCCACTCCTTATTAAGAGATCTTAAATATTAATAGACACAGTTTCAACACACAGTGCAAAGTTTAAACCAAACGTTTACATATTACACTTAATTATCTATAAGATCCAACATTTATGCTGTGTAATGTGTATGTTTTACATTTTTCTGATTACAACCATTTAGTTTAACTAAGTGCTGTATAAATAATCTTACCATTAAACCTGAGGTACTGATTTCATTTCTGCACTTCTGCTGATGATTTCATTGTTTTAGTTTAAACTACTGTACATACAGTACATGATACAGTCAACTCATCTAAAAGCAAATGTGATTCTATGTGGAAAAACTCTGCAACCAATAGAAAGCAGAGTGAAGCTGTGTGCAGACTGAAGTCCTCTCAGAGCTACTTTAGAGCCAGAAACATAAACTGTCAGGGGACTGAGGAAGTGACAGTAGTTGACTTATGAAAAAGGAAAAAGCAGATTCTGCTTGTTACAGGACAAATGTGATGTTCTACAAATAGACTCTTTAGTTTGACTGTGAACCAAAGGGTTTGTGTTAACCAGTTATGTTTGGACAGACTGAGGTCAAATCGTACGAGAACATATCAGAGACAGAACAACAAGCTGTGGTAGACAGATATCACACAATGTGACGGAGAGTTTATGCTCAGTGCTGATTAATAATTCATCCTAGTGCTGCTATTGCTCCACTTTATCAAGTTTTGATCATTTTTCACCTTCAGATTTATAACATGTGCTCCATTAGTCCAAAAGATTTCTGTTTGAGAATATTGAGAGTATTTCTCTTGTTAGAGCTTATTTGTGGCTGCATATTAAGGTATATTGAACAATGATCTGTTAGAGGTGCACTCGATATATACACCTCTCTCTTACTCTCCTCTTCTGTCTCCTCTCACAGGATGAAGATGACATCTGACAAATTAAATTATATATTTTTTTAATTAGATCTGATGAATAAAGTGAAAGGTCCGTTTTTTTGTTTCAGTACCAATAATGTGTTTTAAAAGAAGTAATTTTTATTTTGGGTTTTTTTTTAATGTATTTGTTTCATTCAGAGCTGTTTTTAATTAAACATTTTGATGTAACTTCACTGCTTTTCTTTAAATAAAATCTCTTGTTTTGTTTTATTATGAAGATCATAATAAATCAAGCTGCTGGACATTCAGTCTGATTCTGTGTCTCTTTGTACACAATGAATCAGTGTTGAGTTAAAGACTGAAGGACACAAAGAACAGCTGTTGTCTGGTGTCCTGCTGCACTTTGTTCTGGTCACTGTCTAAAATCATCTGACTTACAGTTGTTCTGTGGTGTTCAGGTGGATCAAGAGCTGCTGTAAAGGACATAAGAAAACATGTTGATATCTAAAATATAAATCTGGATGAACTGATGTTACACGTGATGATGACTGTTATCATGTACAGCTTCATGTTGTTACATGTAGAAAAGCTCTCTGCACAATTCCTACATTGCTGAGACGTTTAGGACAGAAGCTGAGACAAGAACTGATCATCATCCACTAAACAAGAGTTCTATTAACTCACCAGTAACATTCATTTTTTTCGGTAATAAAGTGCAGCTGTTTGACTATAACAAAGGTGATTAATGAATGTAACTCAATCCTTTTAATATTAGGCTCATTTTTCCACAGCAGATCGAATAATTTTTAATCTTGAATTTCTTTAAACGTAGATTCTTTAATGTTGCACAGCTTCTAACTGAGCAGCACAGTAACATCTGCTGGTTTGTAAATCTAATAGCAGTTCTTCAAGGCCAGAGTCACTGAGTTTAATATGTTTAGTTTTATATGTTCAAAATGTAGTTTTTCAGTGGCACAAATTACATTCAGTTCCTCACTATTATAAGAAAAGTCTTCAGTCACAGGACAGATGTTGATAACAAGCTTTGGTTTCAGATGAGTTTCCAATATCCACCTGTGGATCCTTTTTATGATTGAAACTAAAAAAGAAATAGTGCAAATAATTCTGTTAGTAACAGAGTGTTACAACAGGAGGGAGTGGGATTACAGAACAGCAGAGGTCACAGGAAGGGCTGTGGCAAAAACTGTGGATCTGACCTCACAGGATAAGCCGAAAGGACAAAAAAAAGCCGAAAGGACAAAAATAAATAAAATAACATAAATTAACCATCAGTAAAGACAAACAACTCTGTTTTAAAAACTTCTCTTCTATTGCACAAAAACATGTTGAAACGATCAGTGAAGTTAATCTTCCATTAACACGGAATCATAATGTCAGCTCCAACTTCTTCATCATGAGTCTTCAACAGCCTAGTTCTGCTTTAAGCTTATGGAGCAATTTTAAACCATAAACTTGTTGTCACTAAAACATGTTTGAGACACTGCTGCAGAGAAAACGAGAAGTGTGTGAATGATGACACTTTGAGAACAGGTTCCCAGTTACCATGTGTCACTCTGACAGATCCTCTTTCACTTCACTTCCACAGAAACTTAGCAGCTTGTTGCTGTTGTGTTAAATTAGATCAAAGTTACAGGAGAAGAACATTTTACATTCTGACTTTTTGACGGAGAGTTTAAGCTCAGCACTGATTAATAATTCATCCTAGTGCTGCTATTGCTCCACTTTATCAAGTTTTGAGTTTTTCATGCGAGAAAGTACAACTTCAGATTTATAACATGTCCTCCATTTGTCCAAATTATTTTGGTTAGTATGAGACATCAGTCATGTCAGCAGGCTGCAGCCCAGCTTCTGAGAAGATCTGATTGATAACGTCCACCTTCATCCCGTGGGACAACAGACTGATGTCAGTAACTTGTGCTAGTTTTACCACAAGTTCTGTTGTCAGTACCATTTTTCTATGTTGTTATACAGTGTTTTACACAAACCTACAAGTTTATGTTTATCAAAATCACTAGTTGCTTTTGTCTTTTCTGAAAAAGTCATTCTCCCGGACTCCAAATCTGGAGGTCCATGTGTGGACCCTCCCTTTACTGTTTGCAACTAGTGAGTGTCAAGCAAACATCACTGGTGAGTAATTTCTGTTGTTCACTTATTAATCTGCACTAAACACAAACCTGATCTGAGTGAACTTTGTTCTGCAGATATTTGTTCATAAACCAAAGAATTGGACAAATTAAACTCTTTAGTATTTGAGTGGAGCTGTGACTAAAACTGTCCATCATGGTTAAAGAGAGTTGTCCTCTCAGAATCCTGTTTGATATGACTAAGAGTCAGAAACACAAACATATTTAATCTACAGTGATGTGACTCCACATTTGAAAAACTGAAATCAGAAAACATTTGTTTGTACTTGAAAAATTAAGTTTAAGAATAATATTGTTTCAGCAGCAGCTTAAAGATTTGACTCACTACATAAATAAATGTACTGTTTATTTAAAAATGCTCAAATTGTTCACATAGTTTGAGGAAAGTAAAACATTTGTACTTTACAGCAGCAGCTGATCATCCTGAACCTCAGAGACCAACTGTGAGTCCAGAACCAGAGAGTCAGGGATGGATTGGACTCTACGTTGGACTGGGACTGACAGCAGCAGCAGTTCTACTGGTCACACTCTGCTTTGCTCTGAGTTGTTGTTTCACTGTCACAAGCTTCACTAATGTTCCTGTTGAGGACACAGAGACACAAACAGAGGATCAGACTAACTCTGATTTTTAACATGAAAAACTTTATGATCTCAGTTCTGTCAGAGGTCTTGGACTTTCCATATTAACTTGTTTGGTCAAATGCAGGTGGGAAAATTTGATCATGAATTAAATTATTGTATTTTATTACACAAATGCAATAAATGATACCAAAGAAAAAATACGTCTAATCAATGAAATTTAATACAGCAGACATACATCAGCTGTAGGGTTGATGCAACCCTCCCCAATCACTACCAGGCTTGGACTGGCACTGCACAGCTGGGGATGGGAAGGGGCAGTTGGGGGTTCAGTGTCTTGCCCAAAGACACTTCAGCATATATAGGTGGGACCAGGGGATTCAACCACTGACCCTGTGGTCCGTGGACAATTGCCTTTTACCACCTGAGCTACAGCCACCAAAACATACATGTTGCTGCATTTCACCTAGAAGCACTAATAGTTTGGGAGCTGTTTCACTAAATCAGTTCAATGGGAAATTTATAGAAATTAATCATTATTCATTATTAATAACTTGAGTGCTCTGTCTAGTGGTCTGTCATGAAAAACTTCGTTATTACACATGAATGAATTGCTGACTAATGACAAACTACACCAACAGACAGCACAGACGTTACATTGTGGCAGCAGAGAGGAGACAACAGGAATCTTGTACAAGATTCCATCACAAATTGTAATAAGCTATTAAAAGCAGGCTCATACAGACAGGAGCACACAAAGTCACCGCTCAGGTACTTTCCTCTAAAAAGTACAACTTCAAATTGAAATGAGTACATGCTCTAAAATATAGTCCATAGTAGCAGAATGGGATTTATCTGGGTTACTGTACTTTATTAAGTATTTTAAACACTTCATGCTGTTGATAACACGAAGCACCAAAAGGAACTGAAGCTGTAGTAGCTTTCATCAGGACACTTCGACAGACTAGTTGTGCTTTAATAGAAATGTCTTGCATGCGGGTTCACAGCTTTTATCCTCGACCCAGATCCTATTAATGTTGCTGCTCATTTGGGACCATAGGCTTCGTACAGTGGGTGTCTGATTTACTCGTCACACACACACACAGTTTGGCCACGTACATCTTCTGCATACATTTTGAAACCACGAGCAACTTCCCCTTTGTTTCAGTTGGTGTTGCTCTATTTTGCCACTGCATCTAAACGCAGTTTTTGTATCATTTTACCACGAGCAGAATTACAAAAACAGATGTTATATCAGCTGGATGTGAGGAGGAAAACTCCGTTACGAGCTGCCTTTGCAGAAATGCTGATTTTTAAAGGTAAGACGACATTTAGATTCGCTCTACTTCGAGCTGTGGAGTCACTTCACACATTTGTGTTAATGTTGAAAATTTACCTTCATTTATTTTGTCTGTGTGAAAAACCTGAATCTCTGTAGTAAAGAAAAAAGTACTTTGTCAAACAGAACAACACGTATAAACATAGTTGATATTGAGCTACAGAAAGTGGAACCATAAAAACAGTAAATTTGTATGTACAAAACCATGTTGACATTACATTGGATTATACCACAAGCACCTGTTCCCGTCATACAGTTTTTAGGTTTTTTAAATTGTCTTTAAGTTTTTTTTTTCCTTGTTTTTAGGCCGGATGACGTAACCGTTCAATTTCTACCGGGCTTGGACTGGCACTGCATAGCTGAGGATGGGACACTTTGACATATAGAATCGGGGATTGAACCACTGACCCTGTGGTCTGTGGATGACTGTCTTACCAACTGAGCTAGAACTGCACCCTGCAACTGGAGGATGGATGTTTGACAAAGTTGAGGTATATTGCACAGAAATTATGTCTTTTTGCTGTTGAACTTGTGTAGCAGTAAACTGACCCCATCTAGTGACTGAAAAAATGTCTGCAGACTAAACATTTTAAATGGTTCAGATTAATAAAAAGTTTTGTTTCTAGATTAGTTTTTTAAGTTTCTTACATTTCAGTGAATTATTTTCTCCTGTAACTTCGATCTGATGTGTCTCTGACTCTCCTCCTCTGTCTCCTCTCACAGGATGAAGATGATCTTCAGGAACCTGCTGCTCATCAACCTGATCTCATGTGTCTCTGGTTAGTGTATATCTTCACTTTATTTTATAAAATACATTAACAGATGTTATGACTTACATCTTTTAATCCATCAGATCAGTGACATCATCATAGGCTCCTCACTTTCTGTCTGTGTGTCCTCAACAGAAACGTTTGCAGTGAATGAGACAGAGACCATCTATCAGGCAGAGGAGAACCACAACATTACACTGGAGTGGACCTTCACCACCAAAAGTGAGTTTTCCATCAGCTCACTTAACATCCTCTGTAGCCTGATCTTCGATCGGGAAATCTTAGTCCTGTTTCATCTCCATGATGGTGTTGAGGTCTCAGAGTCTCAGGATCAACAGTTTTCAGGACGAGTCCAGTTTGACAAAGACGTCCTGAGAGAAGGACGAATCAGATTTCAACTGTCCAGACTCAGGACTGAGGACTCAGGACTGTACCTGTGTGAAGTGAAATCAGATGATGGCAGCAGCATCAAAAATTGGCGACTCAATGTTACTGGTGAGTAACATCAGTGGAGCTCAGTACAATTTCTGTACTTTTGTCTTTTGAAACTAGACGTGTTGCTGCTGAGCTAGTTGTTAATATCATCATTTATAGATATCATATATGTAGCAACAGATATCATTAGATTTATGTCATGAATAAGAGGAACGTTTTAAAGGTTGGAGAGATACATCTTTAAATAAATAGGTGTTGGGGATTATAGATCGAGAAGAAACACAGTTATTTTTTACTTGTCTTACAGCTGCTGATCAGCTCAAACCTCAGAAACCAACTGTGAGTCCAGAACCACAGAGTCGGGGAAGGATTGGACTCTACGTTGGACTGGGACTGACAGCAGCAGCAGTTCTACTGGTCACACTCTGCTTTGCTAGGAGTCGTTGTTTCACTAAATCTACTGATAAGACTGAAAATCCCTCTTCAGTGGTTTAACAGTTCCTTCACATTTAGTTAGTTGTGAGCCTGGAGCCTGTTTTTCAGAGGACGAGTGCTGTGTGACCAGAACTCATCATGAAAGAATGGATTGAATGTGTCTTTACTGATCTGAGGCTCAAAACGTGGACAGTAATACCACAGTATCACGCACAGTCAGTTCTTTTATGTGGGGGCGTCTGTATCTCAGTTGGTAACACAGTCCTACACAGACCACAGGGTCACTGGTTCAATCGATCTCTGCGATATATCAAAGAATCTCTGGGCAAGACACCCCCAACTGCCCCTTCCCATCCCCAGCTGTGCAGTGCCAGTCCAAGCCCGGTAGAAATTGGGGAGGGTTGCATCAGGAAGAGCATCACATGTAAAAAAACAAACTGTGCCAAATCAACATGCAGACATTGATCTGCTGTGTCCACCCTGAACTCAGGGGATAAGCCAGAAAAAAAACAAACACATTTTTTAAATAATTTCTGAAAGTATTTTATATCACTTTTCTATGTCTAAAATAAATTACTGTTGCCCATAAAGTTAGAACACATTTTTTTTTACCTCTTTTCATGAAATGATTGCGACAATGTGATTTATTATTGATTGATAAGGTTTGTATCTTCTCAAAACTTTATTGATCAATCTCTTCCAAACATGTCACACTGAAAATGGAAACACAATTAACCTTTGCAAAAAAAGAGGAATTTGTCTGAAAACAAAATTGTTCCAACTTTATGGGCAACATTTACATGTCTTCACTCTCTTATGTTTCATTTATTACACATTATCTCAAATTTCTTCCCATAAGTTTGTCTCCACCCCCAGACTAACACAGATAACTTTAAAAGTCCTAATTTATTTTATATCCCTTTAGTTTTATTTGTCCAGACAAAGAAAATTGCATTAGCAATTTCATGTTTTATAAATTGAAAAGAGCAGTTTACTCAGTAAAAACTAACTGTGAGTCCAGAACCAGAGAGTCAGGGATGGATTGGACTCTACGTTGGACTGGGACTGACAGCAGCAGCAGTTCTACTGGTCACACTCTGCTTTGCTCTGAGTCGTTGTTTCACTAAATCTACTGATAAGACTGAAAATCCCTCTTCAGTGGTTAAACAGTTCAGTTTGTCAGAGAGCAGACTTCTCTCTGTCCCTGAATTCCCCAGATTCACTTTTAAATTATTCCTGTGATTTTGAGTTTAAATTAAGTTGTTACAGTATTATAATTATGTGTTATTGATGTAAATAATTATACTGTTACAGATATTTGTCTTTCCCTCAGCAGATGTAAGGAAAGTGTAAAATATCTGAATACATTTCTATATTTACATCAGTCACATACTTATGAATCCTGTGTTTATTTAAAAACTGGACGGGGAACTGAAGAACTTGGGGAATTAGTCAACAATAATTATAACTTTTTTATTACTAATGCATCACAACAAATATAAATACAGTTTTTGGATATGGAAAGATAAAGAAAAGTTCATACACAAAGTCAACACAGCAAAATCATCTGTTGTGGATCATCAGAGCAGCACTTTGTGAACCAGACACATCAGGTGGATCAAAGTGTATTTTCTGTTAAAGATCGGTGACAGAACAGCTGCTACAACCACTGCTGCTGCTGCTGCTGCAGGTTTTGTAGCTACTGTATCTGTCAGTGACAACAAAACACTGATATGAGCCTCAGAACAGTAAATGGACATTTGAACATGAATGAAATCATTATTTACTATCTATGTGGAGGCAATATCACATTAATGCTTTGAAGCAATTTCTTTAAACTTAACGTGCACTTGGACTCATAAACTGATTACATGTTGGGGGTCAAAGGTCAAAGGATCTTTAGGGATTTTCCTTCGTGTGAATACACTATGTCTGATGTCTTTGTAAAGTGATTCTGTTCTGAGCTGTAAAGGATGGTTTAATTTTCCACTGAACAGATGTTTAGTTTGTTCCAGCTCTGTAGCAGGGATTGAGCTCTTACATGTGCTGTAGTCGCCCCCTTGTGGTGAAGCTTCATATATGTCATCCACATCTGTTCTGTATCACAATTATGACAAGATCAGAGTTATGTCTACTGAGATATTATGTTTCCTTTTGTTTCAAATGTTTTTCTCATAGACCAAACCCACAACTACATGAAGTCACTTGTCTGTATTAGCTGCTATAACTCTGTAACAGGTCTCAGGAGTAAAGTCCAGGTCTGGAATCTAACTTCTGTCCTAAGTGTCACTAAATATTAAAACCAGTATGAAAAATAAAAGCCAAATCAAACCTAAATCGTTGAACTTTTTTTCTGCAAAAATAAGCATCGCTGCATTATTGAATCATTTCTATATTTGATGAATTGCTTCAAATCCTCTTGATGTGATTGTACTGTAATTTTTCACCATCTAATGCAACATGCTATAAAGTGCTGTTGGACATTTACAAAAACGGTGAGAGTATTGTTTTTGATACAGGGGGTTTGATTCTGTCACTAATTCTGACTTAACTTTAAAAGATCATTTTATTTGTCACCATCTAATGCAACATGCTATAAAGTCTGTTGGATATTTACGACAACTTTTCTCAAATGTCCATTTGTGATTTTTTTATAGTCAGATTTTCATGTTCGTGCTCCTCTGCTGAACCTAAAAACAATAATATTAGTTTACAGCACTTATAAGAAGGTGTAGTGTTGTAAATTCAGGGAAGAAAAAAAGTGTCTGCACACTGTTTTTCATGTCTCTAAATCATTTTTATTAGACTAAAGATGAACAACATGACAAAGAGCTCAGCGTACAACATATAGAGCAGGACAACATCATGCTGACGTCAGTACAGTTCATGATCACACATCAGATATAATCAATAAAAAAAGACAAACACATTGAACATGTAAAGTTAAAACTAAGAATCCAGATGTTGGAACATTGGTTTGCTATCAAAAAATGATTTTCCAATAACTCCTTAAAACCCATAAAAACATTTTAGGTCCTAAACCTGTGGGATTCAACCCGAGGATCTGAAATTTGCTCACAGGAAACAGAAGAGTCTTTTCATGACAGACAGATGCAGAAAGGACTGACGACTGGAACTATGATGCAGGTTTGTTTTTGTCACACAGAACTTATTACTTTGTTGTTTATATCTGTTTGTTTGATGAAAGATGAAGTATTAACAAATAATTATTAGACCAGTTCATCTGAGTGGGTTTACATGGATTTAAGTAACTGGGTTACAGTCGACTTCAATATAATGTATTAATTAACACATCATATGACAAAAATGACAAAGCGTTGAAAGAAAAAATATAAAAAATATAAAAAATGGCTTAAACTTGTAATGTAACAAATATTGTTTTAATATGTTTATAAACTTAAAATACATTGAAAAGCACACAATAACACAACATTTCATCATGTTTCCATTCTGATAAAGTTTACACAGTTTATAAATATGGACACTTAAACATCTATAAAAACAACTTTTTTCTTATTCTTATCTTTATGGTCTAGATTCAACAAAGTGTTGGAAAGTTTTCTTGCATTGAAATGTTTGTGAATGTATGTCAGAAAGAATTAAGCTGTTGTAACAGTTTCTGTTGACAGTGGAGGAATTTTATACCATGAACTCATTGTCATAGCAAAACCAGTCTGAGACACTGCTGCAGAGAAAATGTCTAGTGGCTCTGATGGTACTTTGACTCCAAGAAAAAGGGGCCAAATGTCCCTATGCCAGATCCTTTTTCAGTCTCTCTTAATACTAAATTTAGAATCTTGGGAGCTGGTTTCAGGTTACATTTGATGACCACTGTCCTCACAAACAAATCTCTCCCAGCTACTGAAGGTTAAACCGTAGCTTTTTGACAGAAGTTCCAGCAGAACCAGTTTGATTTAAATTGCAATGAAAATTATCAGGATCGACTACACAGCAAAAACGAGAGTCAAACTAAAAATAAATACTAACAGAACAGTTAGATACATGCATTTCAGTAAAACTGAAGAGATCGAGGTTCTTTAAATGGTTTATGAGTTAAGAAAAGGGCTAGTGAGCCAATACTGTAACGTAAACTATTTCATCATGTGGCAGCTGTACACAAAGTTTAATGATGCCACCATGTGTAGTTTTTGCTACTACTAGTAACAGAAAGCTCACACAAGAGGAAGGTTAAACAACCACTTCGGTTTGATGCAGTCAGCAATTCACCAGCAGAGATGTCTGTGATGTCTACAAATAGACTCTTTAGTTTCACTGTGATCAAATGATTTGTATCCCAGATTGCGTTGCGCGCACACCAGCTGTCTAGAAGGAGAGTTTAAGCTCAGCGCTGATTAATAATTCATCCTAGTGCTGCTATTGCTCCACTTTATCAAGTTTTGGTCATTTTTCACCTTCAGATTTATAACACGTGCTCCATTTGTCCAAATGATTTCTGTTTGAGAATATTGAGAGTATTTCTCTTAGTGCTTATTTGTAGCTGCATATTAATGTATATTGAACGAGGATCTGTTAGAGGTGCACTCGATATATACACCTCTGACAAATAGTTTGCTATCCTACGCTGTCAGTGTCCATCAGGTCCACTTTAGCGTAGTCATGTTTCCCTTTTCAGTCGAGTGAACTAATTCTATCTGACTCAGACTTTGGTGGAGGCATTTTTTACATTCTGAGGCTAAATTTATCATTCAGCCCGGTGAATGAGGAAATCAGCCATCAGCGTATGTGGTGTTTGAAAGCAGGCAGGAAGTCTGTCTGCCTACGTTCATGTGATTCTGAAAGTAGAATTTCAGTTTAAAAGTCTATGGTAAGTAGCACTGCGTGAAAACGAGGGGAAGCAGTGGATAAAGCTCCATATCAACAAGATACTTCACTCTCCTTAGAAGAAAAATACACTGGACTTAAAATACAGTTCGTCCTAATGAAGAAACACGTTTCTTCGTGCAGTATAAGGAAATGATGTTTCTCCTTTCTTTGTCATTATTTTGTTTTCTTTGTTCACACCCACTTCTCAGTGACGCTATTTGTTGTGTCAGCGCACAAAAGGCGGTGCTCTGTGCTCAGCAGCGTCTATATATACGGCTCAAATGTTCAGCGCATAACTTCGCTGATCTCTGTAGAAGCAGTGGCTAAAGTTCCATATTAAATCTTGAACCAAAGACAAGAATCACATCCTACAAGCTGCTTCATTCTCCAGATGCTCTGTAACTCTGAAGACGACACCAGCTAAATCCAGACAGTAGATGTTCTGTGTTTTGGGGGTTTCTCCATGTGACGGTAAGATGTGGACTCTTCTTGCAGTTAGTTGTTGGTACCTGTACTTTGTATTAGAAGTATCATTTCAATCTTGTAGTGAACTTAGTGGCAGCCTACAGTGTTGGGCTCAGAAAGAACACATTTGGATTCTGGAAGCAGTGGACGTCCTAAATAACTTGGTTTGGTTTTCTGAAGGTCCAACATGTTTTCTAATGTTAGATTTTCTAATCTACAGCTGCTACATATTTAGATTCATATAGAGGCTGGTCACTGCACACTCACATGTTCAATGGCAGCATGTTGAGAAATACCTGTGTTCACACCATTTATATGTTACTGATTATGAGGCCAAAATCAGATTTAAATAGCAAAACTTTAGAAACACAGTGACTTATAATTATTGAGTTAATGAATCTTTATCTCACAACTTCAGGAAAGTGCAGAGAATAAATCTGTGTTTGACTTATTTATTAAAGTTTGTTCACAATGTAAATTCCCCTGAGTCTTTGTAAAAATATTTATATGTTGAACTGTATAAACCTTATGAATTGTGTTTGTCACGAGTTATAAAATTCTTTGTTCATTTGTGTTTAATAAGGATGATGATCAGGATCAGTTGTAAAGACTGAATGATTTTTCTCCTGTAACTTTGACCTGATGTGTCTCTGACTCTCCTCCTCTGTCTCCTCTAACAGGATGAAGATGATCTTCAGGATCCTGCTGCTCATCAACCTGATCTCATGTGTCTCTGGTTAGTTTATATCTTCACTTTATTTTCCAGAAACTAAATAATATATAAATAAATCCAAGTTCAGAGTTAGTCTTCTCCTCACTGTGTGTCTCTGTGTCCTCAACAGGAACATTTGTAGTGAATGTGACACAGACGTCCTATGAGGCAGAGAAGAACCACAACATCACACTGGAGTGGACCTTCACCACCAAACCTGACATGTCCATCACCTCAGTCAAAACCCTCTGTAGCCAGTTTATTAATCATAAGCACTTAGTCCTGTTACATCTCCATGATGGTGTTGAGGTCTTAAAGTCTCAGCATCAACGGTTTTCAGGACGAGTCCAGTTTGACAAAGTCGTCCTCAGAGAAGGACGAATCAGACTTCAACTGTCCAGACTCAGGACTGAGGACTCAGGACTGTACCTGTGTGATGTAAAAACAGATGATGGATTTGGCTCTGACAGATGTCGACTCAACATCACTGGTGAGTAGATGTTCTGGACCAACTGTTGAACAAACCCACAGAGCTGAGCTGTGACTAAAACAAGTGGAAGACAATGAGGAGAATTCAGGTCTCTTTAACCATGATGGACACATGGTTAAAGAGACCTGAATTGTCCTCCTCTTTAAACTATATGTTTTGTCCAAAGAACAAAAATATTCAATCTCCAGTGATGTGAATCAGAGAAAAGCAGCAGATCTTCACATTTGAGAAGCTGGAACCAGAAAAATGTTCTTGTTTGTACTTTGTCTTAATCTGCAAATGTAAAGTTTCAGATTATTATTGTTTCAGCAGCAGTTCAAAGATTGAACTCCCTCTATAAAACATAAATGTTCTGTTTATAGAAAGAAAAGATGAATTTATGCTCAAAGTCTGAGAAAAGTAAAACATTTGTACTTTACAGCAGCAGCTGATCATCCTGAACCTCAGAGACCAACTGTGAGTCCAGAACCAGAGAGTCAGGGATGGATTGGACTCTACGTTGGACTGGGACTGACAGCAGCAGCAGTTCTACTGGTCACACTCTGCTTTGCTCTGAGACGTTGTTTCACTAAATGTACTGATAAGACTGAAAATCCCTCTTCAGTGGTTTAACAGTTCAGTTTGTCAGAGAGCAGACTTCTCTCTGTCCCTGAATCCTTTGACCCTGTTGGTCCATGAAGCTGTTTTTCTCTGATCTCTGAGCTTTTCACCTCTGTCACTGTCTTCATGGTCTGAGACAAACAAACAGGATGAGACAGAAAGGAGACCAACATCTGATCAGGACCAACAGGACTCTGTCTGGAGGACCCTCTTTCTATCAGAGCATCAGTTCAAGACCTGAGTCCTAAAACCTGGAGACAGAACCAGAGCTATGAAAGCAGTTTCGCTTTTAAATTATTCCTGGGAGTTTGAGTTTAAATTAAGTTGTTACAGTATTATAATTATGTGTTATTGATGTAAATAATTATACTGTTACAGATATGTGTCTTTCCCTCAGCAGATGTAAGGAAAGTGTAAAATATGTAAATACATTTCTATATTTATATCAGTCACATTCATATGAATCCTGTGTTTATTTAAAAACTGGACGGGGAACTGAAGAACTTGGGGAATTAGTCAACAATAATTATAACTTTTTTATTTCTAATGCATCTTCACAAATATAAATACAGTTTTTGGATATGAAAAGATAAAGAAAAGTTCATACACAAAGTCTAAGCAGTCTAAGCCTATAGCAGCATAAATATTAATAACTATAAGCTTTATCATAAAGGAAGGTTTTAAAAGTAGAGAGGGTGTCTGCTTCCCGAATCTGAACTGGGAGCTGGTTCCACAGGCTTGATAGCTAAAGGCTCTGCCTCCCATTCTACCTTTGGAAATTCTGGGAACCACAAGTAGGCCTTTATTTTGAGATCAAAGTGGTCTATGGAACTATGAGGTCTTCTATATATGATGGAGTCTGACTGTTGAGCTTTATATGTAAGAAGCAGAGTTTTAAGTTCTATTCTAGATTTAATGGGAAGCCATCTCCTCCTCTGTCTCCTCTTACAGGATGAAGATGATCTTCAGGATCCTGCAGCTCATCAACCTGATCTCATGTGTCTCTGGTTAGTTTATATCTTTACTTTATTGTCCACAAACAGACAAAATACACCAACAGATCTTATGACCTACATCTTTAAATCCATCAGCTCACTGGAGAATCACAGCTCTACAGCAGTGACACCATCAGAGGACACAGATAATTCCAAAGGCAGAGTTTAAAAAATGGCTTTGCCTGCTCCTGTCTTTCTGTCTCTATGTCCTCAACAGGAACATTTGTAGTGAATGAGACAGAGACCTTCTATCAGGCAGAGGAGAACCACAACATCACACTGGAGTGGACCTTCACCACCAAACCTCAGAGTTCCATCAGCTCACTTAAAACCCTCTGTAGCCTGTTCCTCAATCACGAAATCTTAGTCCTTCTTCATCTCCATGATGGTGTTGAGGTCTCAGAGTCTCAGGATCAACCATTTTCAGGACGAGACCAGTTTGACAAAGACGTCCTCAGAGAAGGACGAATCAAACTTCAACTGTCCAGACTCAGGACTGAGGACTCAGGACTGTACCTGTGTGAAGTGAAAACAGATGATGGCATCAGTATGAAAGAATGGAGACTCCATGTTACAGGTAAGAACCTCCATGATAAACACATAGTAGAATTATCACCTTTCTGATCGTTTTAACTTAAATCAGAAAAATTATAACCTTGTAAAAGTAGAATTCACTGCAGAGCTGCTGTAGTGGATGACATTAGATTACACAGGTCATAATATATCTGCACTTATATATATTTCTACTTTCCTGTTACACAAAACACTTTTCACTGCTTCTAATTCACACACACACACACACACACACACACTGAGGTGGGGGCTGTTGTGGAGCTGACCCACACTCACTGCGAACAAATAAGTTGGAGTTCAGTGTCTCGTTCAAGGACACTTCAACATGTGACCCCAGGAGCAGGGAATCAAACCAACAACCCTGAGATCGATGGATGACTGCTCAACCTCCTGAGCCACAGAGTGAAGAAAAGTAATAGATAAAATAAATGAACAGTGCACAGGCTGAAAAGTGGCTTTGAAGTTTGCTCTTTAGAAACATCATCATTTTCTGTTGTTCTGTATTATAGATGGAGAAGAAGCACAGTTATTTTCCCCTTGTTTATTACAGCTGCTGATCAGCTCAAACCTCAAAGACCAACTGTGAGTCCAGAACCAGAGAGTCAGGGATGGACTGGACTCTACGTTGGACTGGGACTGACAGCAGCAGCAGTTCTACTGGTCCTAATTTCTGACAGAACTGGCTGTGAACAAAGAAAACAAAATAATGACAAAGAAAGGAGAAACATAATTTCCACATACTGCAAGAAAAAATTGTGTTTCTGCATTAGGACGACCTGAATGTTAAGAGTGAAGTATCTTGTAGGATATGATTCTTGTCTTTGTCTCACGCTTTAATATGGAGCTTTATCCACTGCTTCGCCTCGTGCACACGAAGACTTTTAAACTGAAAGTCTACTTTCAGCATCACATGAACGAGCCAGCTGTGCGCGGCACCGCTTACATCGCCTATTTGTCCGCCCAGTATCAACGCACAAACAGTTGGTGCTAGGCCGCGCCTACAAAGTGTGGATGTAGGAAATGTGCTGTGCATAGTTCACTGAGCTCTGCGGCTGCAGAGGCTAATGCGCCATATTAAAGCATGAACCAAAGACAGGAATCACATCCTACAAGCTGCTTCACTCTCCAGATGCTCTGTAAACCAGAAGACGACACAAGCTAAATCCAGACAGTAGATGTTCTGTGTTTTTGGGGGTTTCTCCATGTGACGGTAAGATGTGGACTCTTCTTGCAGTTAGTTGTTGGTACCTGTACTTTGTATTAGAAGTATCATTTCAATCTTGTAGTGAACTTAGTGGCAGCCTACAGTGTTGGGCTCAGAAAGAACACATTTGGATTCTGGAAGCAGTGGACGTCCTAAATAACTTGGTTTGGTTTTCTAATGTTACTGATTATGAGGCCAAAATCAGATTTAAATAGCAAAACTTTAGAAATACAGTGACTTCTAATTATTGTGTTAATGAATCTTTATCTCACAACTTCAGGAAAGTGCAGAGAATAAATCTGTGTTTGACTTATTTACATTCATGTTTATTAAAGTTTATTCACAATGTAAATCCCCCTGAGCTACAGTCAAAAATGTGACATGTAGAACTGTATAAACCATCTGAATTGTTATGTATTCTGGGTGTTTCCATCACAGTGTTTGCAGTTTACATAGTATTTGTCTAATTCTTTGTTCATTTGTGTTTAATAAGGATGATGATCACGATCAGTTGTAAAGACTGAACGATTTTTCTCCTGTAACTTTGATGTGATGTGTCTCTGACTCTCCTCCTCTGTCTCCTCTCACAGGATGAAGATGATCTTCAGGATCCTGCTGCTCATCAACCTGATCTCATGTGTCTCTGGTTAGTTTATATCTTCACTTTATTTTCCAGAAACTAAATAATATATAAATAAATCCAAGTTATTCTGCTCCTCACTGTATGTCTCTTTGTCCCCAACAGGGACATTTGTAATGAATGTGACACAGACGTCCTATCAGGCAGAGGAGAACCACAACATCACAGTGGAGTGGACCTTCACCACCAAACCTGACACTTCCCCCGACTCACTTTTTATCTACTGTGGACTGATCATTGAGGAAAAGGACTCAGTCCTGTTTCATCTTCATGATGGTGTTGAGGTCTCAGAGTCTCAGGATCCACAGTTTTCAGGACGAGTCCAGTTTGACAAAGACGTCCTCAGAGAAGGACGAATCAGACTTCAACTGTCCAGACTCAAGACTGAGGACTCAGGACTGTACCTGTGTGATGTGGGAACAGATGATGGTACAAACTTGGTAAATGTCGACTCAACGTCACTGGTGAGTAGATTCTGTCGTTCACTTATTGATCTGTAATAAAAACAAACCGGATCTGAGTGAACTTTGTTCTGCAGATATTTGTTCATAAACCAACGAATTGGACAAATTAAACTCTTCAGTATTTGAGATATTTCAGTCTGGACCAAAGTTCTGGACCAACTGATGGACAAACCCACAAAGTGGAGCTGTGACTAAAACTGTCCATCATGGTTAAAGAGAGTTGTCCTCTCAGAATCCTGTTTGATATGACTAAGAGTCAGAAACACAAACATATTTAATCTACAGTGATGTGACTCCACATATGAAAAACTGAAATCAGAAAACATTTGTTTGCACTTTAAAAATTAAGTTGTTTCAGCAGCATGTTAAAGATTTGACTCACTAAATAAATAAATGTACTGTTTATTTAAAAATCCTTAAATTGTTCACATAGTTTGAGGAAAGTAAAACATTTGTACTTTACAGCAGCAGCTGATCATCCTGAACCTCAGAGACCAACTATGAGTCCAGAACCAGAGAGTCAGGGATGGATTGGACTCTACGTTGGACTGGGACTGACAGCAGCAGCAGTTCTACTGGTCACACTCTGCTTTGCTCTGAGTCGTGGTTTCACTAAATCTACTGATAAGACTGAAAATCCCTCTTCAGTGGTTCAACAGTTCAGTTTGTCACAGAGCAGACTTCTCTCTGTCCCTGAATCCTTTGACCCTGTTGGTCCATGAAGCTGTTTTTCTCTGACCTCTGAGCTTTTTACCTCTGTCACTGTCTTCATGGTCTGAGACAAACAAAGAGGATGAGACAGAGAGGAGACCAACATCTGATCAGATCCATCAGGACCAACAGGACTTAGTCTAGAGGACCCCCTTTCTATGAGAGCATCAGATCAAGATCTGAGTCCTTAAACCTGGAGACAGAATCAGAGATATGAAAGCGATGTTTCAGTTTTAAATTATTCCTGTGAGTTTGAGTTTAAATTAAGTTGTTACAGTATTATAATTATGTGTCATTGATGTAAATAATTATACTGTTACAGATATTTGTCTTTCCCTCAGCAGATATAAGGAAAGTGTAAAATATCTGAATACGTTTCTATATTTATATCAGTCACATTTATATGAATCCTGTGTTTATTTAAAAACTGGACGGGGAACTGAAGAACTTGGGGAATTAGTCAACAATAATTATAACTGTTTTATTACTAATGCATCACAACAAATATAAATACAGTTTTTGGATATGGAAAGATGAAGAAAAGTTCATACACAAAGTCAACACAGCAAAATCATCTGTTGTGGATCATCAGAGCAGCACTTTGTGAACCAGACACATCAGGTGGATCAAAGTGTATTTTCTGTTAAAGATCAGTGACAGAACAGCTGCTACAACCACTGCTGCTGCTGCAGGTTTTGTAGCTACTGTATCTGTCAGTGACAACAAAACACTGATATGATCCTCAGATCAGTAAATGGACATTTGAACATGAATGAACTCATTATTTACAGTCACACGTGGTTTGATATGATCTGAGTGATTAAAAAATTCACTTTATTATACAGTTTCATTATAAACACTTAAATGACCCAAACCAACCATTTCATAAATAGTCCACACAGTTTCTAAATGTCCCTCTAATAAAATGTGAGTATAAGTGGGGGAATGTGGGGGGCAGAGTTACCAAACCGTGAATAAAGGAAGGACATACTAGTATTATGTGAGACATCTACACTCCAGTTTTCTGCACACAGACAACAAAGTGAGCTTTGATTAAGAAAGTGTTGTTACCGATGTTCGCCACCAGAGGGAGACACAGGCAGCGCCAACACACCGTCATATAGCGCTGAGAGGAGACACAAGACAGAAATGTGCTGACAACAGTGCAACTGTATTTTTTTTAGCTTTGTTAGTAAAGAAAAAACCCACAAGATTCTGTCAGCGTGTTTTTTTTTTCAAGTGTGCTACACAACTAATCTAGACTCTGGTGCTTCTTTAGTCAACTTACATGCAAGTTACATCTCGACATATTTACTTTGTCATTCAATTCTAAAAAACAAAATCCTCTGAGGCGTCAGTGGCCTAATAACTTTCTGTAACTGGTGGATAAATTGCATCAGCCACATTTCATCAGCCTGCTCTGACCTCCTTCCTCTTCCTCTTCCTCTTTACTTTGTTTGTTTAGTCCAGCAACTACACACTGATACTTCAGGACTCAAACTGAGCAGGACACGTCGAGGCTGCTTCACTTTAAACATGTGAGTAAAGCATAAATTGTGTTTGTATCATGAGTGAAAAAACATGACAGAAACCTACAAAGTCTAATTTAAACCTTTATCGTAACCATTTTTTTAAACCTGAAAAATCCAGGATCTAATCTTTTTAAATGAATTAAATGAATTTTTTTTTTTAAATCGACTAAAAGAGTAACGAACACAGGTTCGGTGGTTCGACTCCCGGTCCCTGCTGGCTGCGTCCAAGTGTTATTGGGAAAGAGAGTGAACTTGAACTATAGGTCACGCCGTCATCAGTGTGTGTGTGTGTGTGTGTGTGTGTGTGTGAGAATGAGAAGCAACATTGTAAACTGCTTTGGAGAAAAGTGCTGTATAAGCAGAGCATTTATGTGCAATTGTTGCTGTATGAAGCTCAGTGATTTCAGTAGAATCACCTGTATTTGTATTTAACAACAAACACAAAACATCACCATTTTTCTCTGTTTAAGTAACAGATACTATGTCCAGTCCAGAATTTAACAGCATGTTTACAAGTAGCATCTCAAAAGCTGATTAACAAACTCTTTCAATGAGTATAACAGTGAGTATAACAGTGCAGGGTTATAACCCAGTGTCCTACACTTTCCATGTTTAGTTTTTGGATTGTTTAGTATGAAAAAGTGCAAAACTACAAAACAGCAACAAAACAGAAATTTTTTTCATCATTCACTTTAATGGCAACAAATATAATTGGTATCCACTGTAAAGTCCATGAGTCCACTTACATTAAAAACACTTGCATTACCACAGTGAGCTGAAGAATCCGGACAGACACAGAGGACCAAGTTGTCCCCACTGATAACTGCTGTCTTAACTCTCTGACAGTGGTGCAGAGATGTTCACTTCAAAGTGTTGTGAGTGACGCTCACCCTGCAAAATGCTGTGGACCCCACCTCTACACCATCGTAGTGTTGTGAGAGCCCCTGACATCCCTGAACCATATCCTCCAAATCCTTCTAGCTGAATATGGTATGTGAAGCTCCCAAATTTCCACTTCACAAAGCTGGACAGCACTGGGGCAGAGGATTGGGTTCATATGATGGACTTTACTCTTGATAGTAATTCTTCATCTGTAGCTTAATGAAGGATGTTCTAGCCTTGTCCTGATCTGTTGGATGGATATGAAACAAAGCTAAGAGCAAACAAAGCAATGACACAATTCTTAAATCACCAAATAATTCAACTTAAAAGATCTCAACAGTGATAAACTGATCCTTAAATGGATGAACTCCATTAGATGTGTTACAGCTGCACTTATTAAAAATGGGGCTGAACACATCGCTGGTGTCTCCATGAGTCTGAGTTACATTCAAGACATAATGTTCTGTGGACATTAAGGGTTTTTTAGGATCTTATCTCAGTAAAATGTTCATCCAGCTTTTTATGCTGCACTCACCAGACGCTTCAAGTTGCCATCTCCTCATGATCTGGTCATAATTAGCAGCAACATCACACCTGTAGTTTCCAGAGTCTTCTACTGTGACTGTGGACAGATGAAGTCGGATTTGTCCTTCTCTAAGAGCATCTCTGTCCAACTGAACCCGTCCTGAAAACTGCTGATGCTGAGACTCTGGATCCTCAGCACCGTTTATCATTTCATACAAAGCTTTACGAGGTTCTGACAGGAAAAAACAAACAAGGTTGGTGAGAGACAAGTCTGTTTTGGTCTGACTGTCCCAACTGAAGGTGATGTTGTTGTTCTCGGTCTGATGGATTGACGTCCTCTTTACAACAAACATTCCTGTGGATAATAGAGAAGAAACTGTTAACTGGGATCAAGGTGTCAGCAAAGTACTGACTGCTTATGTAAATTGATTTACAATTAAATGTATCAAATTTAAAAATGTTATTTACAATTGAGTTTATGAGAAGTGAACTTTACAGTCTTAAACATGGAGCTAACTCCTACAGCTGTAACACTTAGTCCATTTATTAGCTAGTTAGAAATTATTAACTGTTTTCATAACTGATGAATTATATCAGTCAACGTTAGTCCAACAATACAAAATATTTGCTGGTTGCTGCTTTAAACATAGTGATTTGCTGCTTATATATTTAATCTATGAAGAACCTTGGTTGGTTTTAAGTGATTCTTTTAAGAAAATCAGCAAAGTAATAAAGCAATAAAAATATTGTGCAGCCCCACTAACCAAAGATGGGAGACGTCAGACCAATAAACAGAAGAGTCCAGATCATCATCTGAAGACTGATACATGTGGAGAAAACACTAAAGTTTGGGTTAAACCTTTAAATGTTTATCACGAGGTTTTGAATAACTTCTTGTTGCGCAGTTAATAAAACTCGTCTGCTGAGTGTGAGCACAGTCAGACACTGTAATTAAACTATAGCGACTGGAAAATCGTAATAACTGCAGAATAAACCGATTTAAGATTTAAAGGAACTAAAGAACAAAATACTACTTTTAATTACTTACATATTGTTGTCTCACTTTCAGCAACAAGAAGTGTAGTTTGAGCAAGGGACGGATCAAGTAGTGAAAAAATCTCAGGTTTCTGTGTAGAACATTTGTGGGGGTGGAGTTAGAGTCAGGTAAGAAAACCACTGACGTCAGGATCCGAGAAAGATCGTAGTTATGTGCCAAATCCACTTGCGGACAATGATCCGCTGTGGCGGATATTTTTATATTATATTTAATTTGATTTTGTTTTTCTTATCGACCAAACCCAAAACTACATGAAGTCACTTGTCTGTATTAGCTGCTATAACTCTGAAACAGGTCTCAGGAGTAAAGTCCAGGTCTGGAATCTAACTTTTGTTCTAACTGTCACTAAATATTAAAACCAAAGTATGAAATATAAAAGTCAAATCAAACCTAAATCGTTAAACTTTTTTTCTGCAAAAATAAGCATCGCTGCATTTTCTATACTTGATGAATTGCTTCAAATCCTCTTGATGTGATTTTCCTGATCTGAGTGACTTTGTTCTGCAGATATTTGTTCATAAACCAAAGAACTGGACAAATAAAATCTTAACCTTTGTTGAAAGATTTGTCACAAAAAACTTCAGATATTTCAGTCTGGACCAAAGATCTGGACCAACTGATGGACAAACCCACAGAGTGAAGCTGTGACTAAAACTGTCCATCATGGTTAAAGAGAGTTGTCCTCTCAGAATCCTGTTTGATATGACTAAGAGTCAGAAACACAAACATATTTAATCTACAGTGATGTGACTCCACATTTGAAAAACTGAAATCAGAAAACATTTGTTTGCAATTGAAAAATTTAGTTTAAGAATAATATTGTTTCAGCAGCAGCTTAAAGATTTGACTCACTACATAAATACATGTAATGTTTATTTAAAAATGCTCAAATTGTTCACATAGTTTGAGGAAAGTAAAACATTTGTACTTTACATCAGCAGCTGATTATCCTGAACCTCAGAGACCAACTGAGTCCAGAACCAGAGAGTCAGGGATGGATTGGACTCTACGTTGGACTGGGACTGACAGCAGCAGCAGTTCTACTGGTCACACTCTGCTTTGCTCGGATTAAAAACTTCTCTTCACAGCAAATATTTAATGTCACGGCAGGAAAAGCTTGTGTCTTTAAAAGCATAAACGTCACCAACATACTGCACGTTTCTACTGGTGAGCTCATTGGTTCTTCCTGCTCAGAAAGGAAACATCGCCCATATGATGATGGTTTGCACCAACAAGACATCAGATGTTTGACCAAAGGAGCACAAAGTAAAACTGCATGTGAAAATAGAGATTTTTAGCGCAGCTTTTACGACTCTGTTTCTTCTTGTCGCCACTGGATCTAAACGCAGTTTTTTTTTCTTTTTACGACGAGCAGTATTACAAAAACAGATTTTATATCACCCAGTGTGGAGAAACACTTTTGCTGTTTGTGACCAAATTGGTTTTAAAACCCTGTTTGATTTGCTCTGAGCAAACGCTGATGTTAAAGGTAAGACAGAACCGGTTTATTCTGTTTTCTTCCGAGCTGTGGAGTCAGTTCACGCTTTTGCATTCATGTTAATCCTTTACCTTCATTATTTTATCTGTGTGAAAGATCATAAAGAAGAACTACGTTCTCATGCAGAACAACCCGTGTACAAATACTCGACTGAATGACTGAATAAAGTCAGACTGTAGTTCTTGATCTGATGTGACTCTCAATTCAATTCAACCTTATTTACATAGCACCAATTTACAACAAAGTCATCACAGGGCACTTTAGAGAATAAAGTCAAAAACACACAGCTCCAAAGCCGGGGACACCTGCAGAAAGGGACAGAGAGAGAGACAGAGAAGGACAAAGACAACTACGGGAGAAAACACACAGAGTTAATGACAAACAGTGGTGACAATTGTGGGGTGAGAGGAGAGAAGGACAAGACGAGGAGGGTCCCCCAGCAGTCTAAGCCTATAGCAGCATAAATATAAATAACTATAAGCTTTATCAAAGAGGAAGGTTTTAAACCCAGATTTAAAAGTAGAGAGGGTGTCTGCTTTAGCTCGATAGCTAAAGGATCTGCCTCCCATTCTACCTTTGGAAATTCTGGGAACCACAAGTAGGCCTGCATTCTGAGATTGAAGTGGTCTATGGAACTATGAGGTCTTCAGTATATGATGGAGTCTGACTGTTGAGCTTGATAAGCAAGAAGCAGGGTTTTAAATTCTATTCTAGATTTAATGGGAAGCCATCTCCTCCTCTGTCCCCTCTCACAGGATGAAGATGATCTTCAGGATCCTGCAGCTCATCAACCTGATCGCATGTGTCTCTGGTTAGTTTATATCTTTACTTTATTGTCCACAAACAGACAAAATACACCAACAGATCTTATGACCTACATATTTAAATCCATCAGCTCACTGGAGAATCACAGCTCTACAGCAGTGACACCATCAGAGGACACAGATAATTCCAAAGGCAGAGTTTAAAAAATGGCTTTGCCTGCTCCTGTCTTTCTGTCTCTGTGTCCTCAACAGGAACATTTGTAGTGAATGTGACACAGACCATCTTTCAGGCAGAGGAGAACCACAACATCACACTGGACTGGACCTTCACCACCAAACCTCAGAGTTCCATCAGCTCACTTAACATCCTCTGTAGCCTGTTCCTCAATCGTGAAATCTTAGTCCTTCTTCATCTCCATGATGGTGTTGAGGTCTCAGAGTCTCAGGATCAACAATTTTCAGGACGAGTCCAGTTTGACAAAGACGTCCTCAGAGAAGGACGAATCAGACTTCAACTGTCCAGACTCAGGACTGAGGACTCAGGACTGTACCTGTGTGAAGTGAAAACAGATGATGGCATCAGTATGAAAGAATGGAGACTCAATGTTACAGGTAAGAACCTCCATGATAAACACATAGTAGAATTATCACCTTTCTGATCGTTTTAACTTAAATCTGAGAAATTATAACCTTGTAAAAGTAGAATTCACTGCAGAGCTGCTGTAGTGGATGACATTAGATTACACAGGTCATAATGTATCTGCACTTATATATATTTCTACTTTCCTGTTACACAAAACACTTTACACTGCGTCTCATTCACACACACACACACACACACACACACACACACACACACAGAGGTGGGGGCTGTTGTGGAGCTGATCCACACTCACTGCGAACAAATAAGTTGGAGTTCAGTGTCTTGTTCAAGGACACTTCAACATGTGACCCCAGGAGCAGGGAATCAAACCAACAACCCTGAGATCGATGGATGACTGGTCAACCTCCTGAGCCACAGAGTGAAGAAAAGTAATAGATAAAATAAATGAACAGTCCACAGGCTGAAAAGTGGCTTTGAAGTTTGCTCTTTAGAAACATCATCATTTTCTGTTGTTCTGTATTATAGATGGAGAAGAAGCACAGTTATTTTCCCCTTGTTTATTACAGCTGCTGATCAGCTCAAACCTCAGAGACCAACTGTGAGTCCAGAACCAGAGAGTCAGGGATGGATTGGACTCTACGTTGGACTGGGACTGACAGCAGCAGCAGTTCTACTGGTCACACTCTGCTTTGCTCTGAGACGTCGTTTCACTAAATCTACTGATAAGACTGAAAATCCCTCTTCAGTGGTTTAAGTTTGTCAGAGAGCAGACTTCTCTCTGTCCCTGAATCCTTTGCCCCTGTTGGTCCATGAAGCTGTTTTTCTCTGACCTCTGAGCTTTTTACCTCTGAGACAGAAAGGAGACCAACATCTGATCAGGACCAACAGGACTCTGTCTGGAGGACCCTCTTTCTATCAGAGCATCAGTTCAAGACCTGAGTCCTAAAACCTGGAGACAGAATCAGAGATATGAAAGCACAGTTTCACTTTTAAATTATTCCTGTGAGTTTGAGTTTAAATTAAGTTGTTACAGTATTATAATTGTGTGTTATTGATGTAAATAATTATACTGTTACAGATATGTGTCTTTCCCTCAGCAGATATAAGGAAAGTGTAAAATATGTAAATACATTTCTATATTTATATCAGTCACATTCATATGAATCCTGTGTTTATTTAAAAACTGGACGGGGAACTGAAGAACTTGGGGAATTAGTCAACAATAATTATAACTTTGTTATTACTAATGCATCACAACAAATATAAATACAGTTTTTGGATATGGAAAGATAAAGAAAAGTTCATACACAAAGTCAACACAGCAAAATCATCTGTTGTGGATCATCAGAGCAGCACTTTGTGAACCAGACACATCAGGTGGATCAAAGTGTATTTTCTGTTAAAGATCAGTGACAGAACAGCTGCTACAACCACTGCTGCTGGTGCTGCTGCAGGTTTTGTAGCTACTGTATCTGTCAGTGACAACAAAACACTGATATGATCCTCAGATCAGTAAATGGACATTTGAACATGAATGAACTCATTATTTACAGTCACACATGGTTTGATATTATCTGAGTGATTAAAGAATTCACTTTATAATACAGTTTCATTATAAACACTTAAATGGCCCAAACCAACCATTTCATAAGTAGTTCATAATGGTTTTAGCACTACTTCCTGCTCCGGCTTTTATTTTGACCGGATCAGCCTCTGCCTCCCCCCTTTTGGAAACTGCTTTCGGATTCTCTGGACTTGGACTTGGCTTGGACCTCGGATAGGGTTTTGGATCACCGGGCTTGTTTTCCCTTCACCCTTCACCGGACCCCCCTCCTTGGTAGACTTCCGTTACCTTGCACCAGCGGGTTCTACAGTTCTCTTCTACCTCACAAGCACCCTGTTGAGCGTTTCCGACGTCTGAAGCCCATCCACACTTCCTGCACCACTTCCCTTAATAAATCAATATGTAACTTATTTCGTGTGTTATTTTTGTGAGTATAAGTGGGGGAATGTGGGGGGCAGAGTTACCAAACCGTGAATAAAGGAAGGACATACTAGTATTATTGTGAGACATCTACACTCCAGTTTTCTGCACACAGACAACAAAGTGAGTTTTGATTAAGAAAGTGTTGTTACCGATGTTCGCCACGAGAGGGAGACACAGGCAGCGCCAACACACCGTCATATAGCGCTGAGAGGAGACACAAGACAGAAATGTGCTGACAACAGTGCAACTGTATTTTTTCAGCTTTGTTACAGTTAAGTTACATCTCGACATATTTACTTTGTCATTCAATTCTAAAAAATAAAAATTCTCTGAGGCGTCAGTGGCCTAATAACTTTCTGTAACTGGTGGATAAATTGCATCAGCCACATTTCATCAGCCTGCTCTGACCTCCTTCCTCTTCCTCTTCCTCTTCCTCTTTACTTTTACGTTTGTTTAGTCCGTGGACTGTCCAGCAACTACATACTGATACTTCAGGACTCAAACAGAGCAGGACACGTTGAGGCTGCTTCACTTTAAACATGTGAGTAAAGCATAAATTACATCCATGTTTTAATGTCTGTTTCCTGTGTTTGTATCGTGAGTGAAAAAACCTGACAGAAACCTACAAAGTCTAATTTAAACCTTTATCGTAACCATTTTATTTAAACCTGAAAAATCCTGGATTTAATCTTCAGAGTAAAAAAAACAGACATGTGCACAGGTAGAACCAATTAAATGCATTTTTATTGTTGTCATAAACCGACTAAAAGCGTAGTCGTTCGGTGGGTATGGCGTTCGCCCACGGAACACAGGTTCGGTGGTTCGACGTCCAAGTGTTCTTGGGAAAGAGACTTAACCATAGTTCACGTGATCACATTGCATGGTAGCCGCCATCATCGATGTGTGTGTGTGTGTGTGTGTGTGTGTGTGTGTGTGAATGAGAAGCAACAATGTGCTGTATAAGCAGAGCATTTATTTGGAATTGTTGCTGTATGAAGCTCAGTGATTTCAGTAGAATCACCTGTATTTGTATTTAACAACAAACACAAAACATCACCGGTTCACATAAATGTCCAGTACTTTTACTTTAATACTTTTACTAGAGTCTAATTTTGTTTGTGCTTTTGTACTTTTACTTAAGTTCAGGTTTTGAGTATTTAACTACTACAGCTTCACTGCTTGTAAAAAACCTTGTTTGGCCATTGTGTTAAATACTCCCCTGTATTTACCTGAATCAGGTCCTGTCGATAGATAAAATTAAAATTAATATCTATACTATGCTGCATCTACCTGAAAGTGAACCAGCCCACTTGATTATCCACCACAGTGTGTTTGAACATATTTTACTGCAGTAACTGATTTATGTTTGTGCATCTAAGTCCACTTGTAAAAAGAAACACTTTAATACTCGCGAGCAAAGAGTTTTGCCTGTGATTAAATATGTAAACTGTGTAAACTGTATTTACAGAAAAGCCAGAGACTGAAATGCAGCCAGTTAATCAACAGGAAACCTGTTGTTCACCTTCATGCACCTGCTGGAGTGGAATGTATTGTACCTGGGTACAGCTGAGAAATGTCACAAAAACATGTAAGACTTGTTATTATCTCATTCAGACCCCCAACTTTAATAAATGTACACGGCAAAAATGTGAAGTAAGACATTGCTCTCTAATATAAACCAATATTTACAGCTTGTTTAAGCTCATGGACACATCACTGGTTATAATTGGTAATAAACATGAATTAACTGTGTCAATATTGTATTTGTCATAACAAATAATAATAATTAATGTCACATGTAATTTGTCACGTGTGTGTAACTGTTATCTAGGCAGAAATAATACACTTTCTTTAGCAGGCCCAACTAAATATTTCATGTTGTGGTGACCTCACCAACCTGCTCTCTATGGCTTTAGTCTAAGGTGTAAATGTACATCAATGCTTTTAAACTTCCCTCTGACTTTTCATATTAAATTGTTTCTCTGCTTCTGGCTGAAAAACTCACCCGGAGGAGTGACAAAATCTGAACTGAAGGTTCCACCAACAGATGTCATCTGGAGGCATTTTCCAGCTCCAAGTACAGAGATATTTTGAAATAGGGAAGTCAGAGGGAAGTTTAATGGCATTTATGTACATGTACCAAAGTTCAAAATCAGTGAAGGCCTCCTTTAAAGCCTATATCTACTTTTTTCCTGTCACAGATAACTTGGGTCATTGTGCTCACTGCCCTGATCTCTTCTGTTTCGGGTAAGTAGGGCTGTAAAGATTTTGTCAAATCAACATGTGACAAATGATCCGCTGTGACGACCCTGAACTCACGGGATAAACCGAAAGAACAAAAAAATTTAAATATTGCAAATGACATAGCACAGCTCTAATCAGACATAACTAGCAGAACCTTTGTCTGATAATTGTAAAATGATTTGAACTTGACTTTTTTCTGTCCAAATTTGATTCACACTGATGTTTTAATTCCAGTTTCCCTCTCTCTCCTCTACAAACACAGTTACTGCGAACATGTCTACAACTGACTATCAGACAGAGGAAAACAACAATGTCACCATCACATGGGACATTCAGACCCAACTTGAAATGTCTCTCACCAATCTGATTTGTTACCAGTCAAAGCCTCCTAAGGTTTTATATCAGATGATAAACGGCATTGAGAACACGGAGTCTCAGCATCAGCGCTTTGCAGGACGCGTTCAGTTGGACAGAAGCTCTCTGAAAGAGGGACGGGTCAAAATTCATCTTTCCACAGTTACAGCTGAAGATTCTGGAAACTACTGGTGTGATCTGGCTGCTGATTATGACAAGAACGCGAAGAGATGGCGACTTTTGGCCACTGGTAAGTTGACTTAAAACTTAAGACTTTACACGTCGTAAAGATTTTTTTTGATTAACAGGAAACCCAGAAACAATCAGTGCACTATTGCAATGAGCTGCAAAACTGATTAAGATTCGTCCCACAGAATGTTTTGTCTTGAACGTGGCCCAGAACAACAATGAAGAAAACAGCAGGAAGTCTCTCGACAAACTAAACTCTGTTCTGTCAGCTGCTAAAGGTTGGTCAACAATCTAACGTCATACTGTAGAACAACATGTCACTGGGGAGGTTTTAATGCAGAATGAACACTTTTACTTTGTGCACTGTTTATGAAAACTGCTTGAATTCATGGTCATGTATCAGCATTTGTAGAAATCAGCTCAGAGACCTTTGGCCATTTGGCTTATGGCACCACCATGTGGACAAGGTGTTTGAATGTAGCACTGAGGGATCATAATCTAATATGTGTAAATAATATTTAGCAGTTTTTATGTAAAAAAAAAAAAAAAGCTGCAATTCGCAATTCTGCATGAATTATATCATTATTCCTGTTCTTTTTCGATCATATATAAACACTGGTGTTGTCTTCATCATCTTGCAGGTGGAAAGCACCAACCAGGACATCCTCTGCTGGTCTACGCTGGACTAACTGTAGCTCTAGTGATACTGGAGCTCTGTGCTCTGGATTAGATGATGTCTGATGCAATTCATCGCTAGAGACCAACGATGAAAAAGTGTGTAGAGTACGTCAGCTTATTTGTTTTCATGAATACTTTTGTGTGTTTTGTGTAAGTTAATACTTCATCTCATGTCAATCACACAGATCGTCACCAGCATGGAGGTTATACATCAGGAACCAGACTGACAATGAAAATTAGAAATTGACCATGTGAGCTGGTCACAGCATTAACATACTGCTCCATGGTGAAAAGATCATGTGACTCATGGACAGCAGGTCGACTCTGGGATCATGGTCAAAGGTCTGGGTCCAAATTGGTGGAAAGAAGCAACATCATTAATGTAAAGTTACTGTGAGTTATTCTCTTCTCTGTCCAGGTCAGATTCATCCTTTTCTTTTCTACAGCATCTAAACTGTCTCTTCACTACAAAAAAAGCAGCATTATCACCTGAAACACATATTTCCCAGAAGTGATTCTTAAACCAACATGACAAAAGTTCTGAATATAGTATATCCACTGACTTAAAGGGATAATTTGGTCGTCAATATGTGAAATTCATATATTCAACATAAAGTGCATCGTCAGCACCTAGAGTGAATTTTCGGAATTATTTTTAAGAAATTTGCACATATTTGATAGAATATCTTTAACATATTTATTACAATATTGAAATATTTAGATATAAATGTATTGTCCGTCCTCCAGGCTGCTGTAAATTTTAGTTCATTTTTAAAATTGAAACATCATTTAAAATGACTTTGTATTACATCACAGCTGGTTTCACCAACCAGTGTGATCAATTTTCTACAACGTGTCAAACACATTCGACAAAGATCTGCTTAAGTTTGTTATGTAAAATGTAATGAATCCAGGAGCAGCCTGAGGAGAACACAAACACATTCAACATGTAAAGTTTAAACTTTGGATTCACATGTTGTTGTGCTGCCAAACGATAGTTTTCAAGGCAGAAACCCAGAAACTTTATTCCACTTAAATGTCTCATGTAAAGTAGTGATGAAAGTATTTATTCACGTTTTCTGTTTACTGTTACTGCTTTTTGTAACTAAATCCATATAAAATCTTTATGTCTGCAAAGCACTTTCAAACTTCTCACACATTTTGAGTGTGTACTGTAAATGTATTATGAGTAGGAAATGTGGTAGAAAGTGTTTGAGCATGAAAAGATTGTTTTTTAGACATGTTACATACTGTGAGAATCATTTTAACTTTAGCTGTATTTACAAAGAAGATTTACACAACTATATATTTTCATATGTATAAACATGAACGAGAGACTGAGTGAATGTGATCAACCTGTAAGTTTTGTATAAAGATGTTCTTTGACTAAAACACAATAAAGGGCATTAAGAAGCCAGAGAGCATCTTTTTTGTGTCCTTTAGACTGAACTCAACACTGATAGTGTTAGTGTGAGACGCTGCTCAGAACCAGACTGAATCTGTAACATCTGGTTTATTTTTAGTTTTTTATCAAAGTTTAATCAAAGAACAACTATAACATTTGCTTTCCATTCACATAACAATAATAGTTTCTGTGTGATGATCACAAACATCACCGAGCTTGACAGTCTATAGGAAATATGTTTAACCTGCAGCCAGCTGAGGATTATTAACAAGACGTCCAGTGAAGAGTTTCCACTAGTGATTTACCTCCAGTGTGAACAACTCTCCCCCCTCTGTCAAGAATTAGCATCGATGAAAAAGATGATAGTAAGAGGTAGAAAATAACTGCTGTCACAAAAATAACAGCGAGTGTAAATTTCAGTTTCATACATATCACTACAGTCAAATACTGTAACCATATGAGTTAAAGTGAAAGTTTTATATCGAATCTGGACCAAACAAAGAGCCGCTTCTTGTGAGCAACAACAAAAGCAGAAGTCCTACCTATAATACTTCATCACATCCTGCAGGAGGCAGCCATTATATAACTGGTAGGATAAGCTGTAAACATTAGGAACATGTTATTATGGCTGTGTTGTATTTGTCCCTTGGAAACATTTTCATTTTTATGGTAATGTTCAGCTTTTGTGTAATTGATTGTGTTTTCTGTATTTGCAGGATTTTTTTTCAGATTGTTGGACCTCAAATTAGTGAAATTTATTCCAAACCTCATCAATTTGACAGCACAGGTGTAGCATTAACAAACGCGCAGCAACAGACAAAAACACAACCAAATTGAGAAACGCTCTGGAGGCAGCCACCAAAAAGCCGCTGTCAACCCTGACAACTATGTGCTAAAAACTAAAATAAAATCCCAGCTCATTTTCTAATTCACTGAGGGAGAGTGAAAGTACAACAAGTGTGTCCCAGTTGTGTCCGTCACTTTTTAATTCCCCCCTGGAACCATTGTAGACAACTGTCATAGCCACAGGGGCCACTACAAATGGACAGACATTTAGATTTGTAGGTGTATTTTCCGGTTCTTTTGGAGACATTTCCGTTGTGTTGTCGCTAATGTTGTCAAAGTGATAAAGGTGTTTTTTAAATGTGCATGTGTTTCTTTGATTAGTGGAGTTGTGAGCTCTCGGGGCCACATCACACTATGCTACAGACAACAAACATAAATACATATGTAATATTGTACATTTTTCTACCATTTTAGTAAAAGTCTTAAGAACATGGTTTGTGATTTTTATGTATTTAGAAATAGAAATGTGTTGATTTGCTGTCAGTGTCCTTTAAGCACTGCAATGATGCAAAATGTGAGTGTAGATTAAATGTAGGAGCAGCCTATTTATTAAACACATTATAAAGAGGAAAGTAGCATTTTTGTGTGAATACTAACTCTGTTAACTGTGAGTTGATTTAAGTTTAAAGCATAATTGTGAAATTAGTTCACAATATTTTCTCCTTTTACATTTTTATATTTTACACCATCGTAGTGTTGACAAAGAATAAGCACAAGGGCAGTAACAACTGCAACACGGAAGTGTGTTTCCACTCTGTCTTGCCACTCCCCTGTGGGAACACATAGTGGCAACACAGGAGCATGCGCAGTGAGGCTCGTGTTAAACCGAACAGAAACCACTCGTCAAGTCGGGCGCAGAAGCGAAGTAACTTTACAGGTTACTCCCCTGTGCTCGTTGTAGCCACTGGCTCTAAACGCAGTTTTTGTATCTTTTTACCACGAGCAGAATTACAAAAAGAGATCTTATATCAGCTGGATGTGAGGAGGAAAACTCCGTTACGAGCTGCCTTTGCAGAAATGCTGATTTTTAAAGGTAAGACGACATTTAGATTCGCTCTACTTCCAGCTGTGGAGTCACTTCCTGTAACTTTGATCTGATGTGTCTCTGACTCTCCTCCTCTGTCTCCTCTCACAGGATGAAGATGATCTTCAGGATCCTGCTGCTCATCAACCTGATCTCATGTGTCTCTGGTTAGTTTATATCCTCACTTTATTTTATAAAATACATTAACAGATGTTATGACTTACATCTTTTAATCCATCAGATCAGTAACATCATCATAGGCTCCTCACTTTCTGTCTCTGTGTCCTCAACAGGAACATTAGTTTATATCTTCACTTTATTTTCCAGAAACTAAATAATATATAAATAAATCCAAGTTCAGAGTTAGTCTTCTCCTCACTGTGTGTCTCTGTGTCCTCAACAGGCACATTTGTAGTGAATGTGACACAGACCTTCTATCAGGCAGAGGAGAACCACAACATGACACTGGAGTGGACCTTCACCACCAAACCTGAGTTTTCCATCAGCTCACTTAACATCCTCTGTAGCTTGTTCCTCAATGGTGAAATCTTAGTCCTTCTTCGTCTCCATGATGGTGTTGAGGTCTCAGAGTCTCAGGATCAACAGTTTTCAGGACGAGTCCAGTTTGACAAAGATGTCCTCAGAGAAGGACGAATCACACTTAAACTGTCCAGACTCAGGACTGAGGACTCAGGACTGTACCTGTGTGATGTGAAATCAGATGATGGCAGCAGCATCAAAGATTGTGAACTCAGTGTTACTGGTAAGTAACGTCAGTGGAGCTCAGTACAATTTCTGTACTTTTGTCTTTTGAAACTAGACATGTGGCTGCTGAGCTAGTTGTTAAGGTCATATTTATAGATATCATATATGTAGCAACAGACATCATTAGATTTATGTCATGAACAAGAGGAAAGTTTTAAAGGTTGGAGAGATACATCTTTAAATAAATAGGTGTTGGGGATTATAGATCGAGAAGAAACACAGTTATTTTTTACTTGTCTTACAGCTGCTGATCAGCTCAAACCTCAGAGACCAACTGTGAGTCCAGAACCACAGAGTCAGGGATGGATTGGACTCTACGTTGGACTGGGACTGACAGCAGCAGCAGTTCTACTGGTCACACTCTGCTTTGCTCTGAGTCGTTGTTTCACTAAATCTACTGATGAGACTGAAAATCCCTCTTCAGTGGTTAAACAGTTCAGTGTGTCAGAAAGCAGATTTCTCTCTGTCCATCCAACATCAGAGTCCTAAAACCAAGAGACAGAATCAGAGACTCTGTTCCTCCAACATCTGATCCTCTTTGTGTTAAATTCTGTTTGTATCACATCAGTGTGAGTTTTAGTGATTACAGGTCACTGTGTGACTGAGGACTTCACCTCTCTGAGCTTCATGGGACCAACAACCTCAGTCCAAGTGGATGAAGACTCATCATCTTTCTCATCTTCATCCTAAAGTGTTCATGCTACATTCAGTTTTATTCATGTAGCAGGGTGAATTTAATAAAAGTAATTTTGTTGATTCAGATTCAGCTTGAATGAGTGTATTTCCTTTGCTTGTTCATATTTAGCCTGTAATTACCATACAGCACACTGACACCTTTGGTTGGGGTAAATATCAAAGTGTCTTATCTAGATCTCACCAACCGAACAATCATGTGGGAAATGTGTTCTTGGTAAAAGTTGTTACCAGCAGGGATCTTTAAGTCCATAATGTGTCCACAGTGGCTGCTGAACTGTTTTATACCACCAGATGGAGCAGTGGACACGCAGCTGACACTCATGACGTCATGACTTTGTGACGTCGGAGTTGGTAAGTAGCCACGTGTTTCTGTTTTCTGTTTCTGTTCATAGATTATTTACAGTATTCTAGAGAAACAGTACAAACAAAAGAGATATTCTGTATTTCAGCACTTTAAGAAAAGTTACTACTAATCACACATGGACTTTTATTATTATTTAAAATATGCTCGTCGTTTGTATTTGTCTTAAAGTTTTTTTATTTAAGGTATATTTAAATAGAAAAAGTCACAATACAGCTACAATAACTGACCTGTCTCCTCAACAGGGACATTTGTAGTGAATGTGACACAGACCTTCTATCAGGCAGAGGAGAACCACAACATCACACTGGACTGGACCTTCACCACCAAACCTGACACTTCCTCCAACTCACTTTTTATCTACTGTGGACTGATCACTGGTCGAAAAACCCTGTATGATCTACAAAGGGGTGTTGAGGTCTCAGAGTCTCAGGATCAACAATTTTTAGGACGAGTCCAGTTTGACAAAGACGTCCTCAGAGAAGGACGAATCAGACTTCAACTGTCCAGACTCAGGACTGAGGACTCAGGACTGTACCTGTGTAAAGTGAAAACAGATTATGGTGGAAATGCTGGTGAATGTCGACTCAATGTCACCGGTAAGTAGATTCAGTATAAGTCAGTAGTTCACAGTCTAATTTGTACTAAAGAGAAATTAAACCTGAGCTGAGTGAACTTTGTTTTGCAGATAATTGTTAATGAACCCAATAATGGACAAATGTAAACTTTTAATTGAAAATCAAAAACTCACCATATACATCTGCAAAAAAACATATCTGGATCTATCCAGCATTTAGTTGGGACCAAAGTTCTGGACCAACTGATGGAGAAACCCACAGAGTCGAGCTGTGACTAAAACTGTCCATCATGGTTAAAGAGACCTGAATTGTCCTTTTTAGAGGAGAACACAATTATTCAATCTCCAGTGATGTGAATCAGAGAAAAGCAGCAGATCTTCACATTTGAGGAGCTGGAACCAGAAAAATGTTCTCGTTTGTACTTTGTCTTAATCTGCAAATGTAAAGTTTCAGATTATTATTGTTTCAGCAGCAGTTCAAAGATTGAACTCCCTCTATAAAACATAAATGTTCTGTTTATAGAAAAAAAAGTGAATTTATGCTCAAAGTCTGAGAAAAGTCAAACATTTGTATTTTACAGCAGCAGCTGATCATCCTGAACCTCAGAGACCAAATGTGAGTCCACAACCAGAGAGTCAGGGATGGATTGGACTCTACGTTGGACTGGGACTGACAGCAGCAGCAGTTCTACTGGTCACACTCTGCTTTGCTCTGAGACGTTGTTTCACTAAATGTACTGATAAGACTGAAAATCCCTCTTCAGTGGTTCAACAGTTCAGTTTGTCACAGAGCAGACTTCTCTCTGTCCCTGAATCCTTTGACCCTGTTGGTCCATGAAGCTGTTTTTCTCTGACCTCTGAGCTTTTTACCTCTGTCACTGTCTTCATGGTCTGAGACAAACAAAGAGGATGAGACAGAGAGGAGACCAACATCTGATCAGATCCATCAGGACCAACAGGACTTAGTCTAGAGGACCCCCTTTCTATGAGAGCATCAGATCAAGATCTGAGTCCTTAAACCTGGAGACAGAATCAGAGATATGAAAGCGATGTTTCAGTTTTAAATTATTCCTGTGAGTTTGAGTTTAAATTAAGTTGTTACAGTATTATAATTATGTGTCATTGATGTAAATAATTATACTGTTACAGATATTTGTCTTTCCCTCAGCAGATATAAGGAAAGTGTAAAATATCTGAATACGTTTCTATATTTATATCAGTCACATTTATATGAATCCTGTGTTTATTTAAAAACTGGACGGGGAACTGAAGAACTTGGGGAATTAGTCAACAATAATTATAACTGTTTTATTACTAATGCATCACAACAAATATAAATACAGTTTTTGGATATGGAAAGATGAAGAAAAGTTCATACACAAAGTCAACACAGCAAAATCATCTGTTGTGGATCATCAGAGCAGCACTTTGTGAACCAGACACATCAGGTGGATCAAAGTGTATTTTCTGTTAAAGATCAGTGACAGAACAGCTGCTACAACCACTGCTGCTGCTGCTGCTGCAGGTTTTGTAGCTACTGTATCTGTCAGTGACAACAAAACACTGATATGATCCTCAGATCAGTAAATGGACATTTGAACATGAATGAACTCATTATTTACAGTCACACGTGGTTTGATATGATCTGAGTGATTAAAAAATTCACTTTATTATACAGTTTCATTATAAACACTTAAATGACCCAAACCAACCATTTCATAAATAGTCCACACAGTTTCTAAATGTCCCTCTAATAAAATGTGAGTATAAGTGGGGGAATGTGGGGGGCAGAGTTACCAAACCGTGAATAAAGGAAGGACATACTAGTATTATTGTGAGACATCTACACTCCAGTTTTCTGCACACAGACAACAAAGTGAGCTTTGATTAAGAAAGTGTTGTTACCGATGTTCGCCACCAGAGGGAGACACAGGCAGCGCCAACACACCGTCATATAGCGCTGAGAGGAGACACAAGACAGAAATGTGCTGACAACAGTGCAACTGTATTTTTTTTAGCTTTGTTAGTAAAGAAAAAACCCACAAGATTCTGTCAGCGTGTTTTTTTTTTCAAGTGTGCTACACAACTAATCTAGACTCTGGTGCTTCTTTAGTCAACTTACATGCAAGTTACATCTCGACATATTTACTTTGTCATTCAATTCTAAAAAACAAAATCCTCTGAGGCGTCAGTGGCCTAATAACTTTCTGTAACTGGTGGATAAATTGCATCAGCCACATTTCATCAGCCTGCTCTGACCTCCTTCCTCTTCCTCTTCCTCTTTACTTTGTTTGTTTAGTCCAGCAACTACACACTGATACTTCAGGACTCAAACTGAGCAGGACACGTCGAGGCTGCTTCACTTTAAACATGTGAGTAAAGCATAAATTGTGTTTGTATCATGAGTGAAAAAACATGACAGAAACCTACAAAGTCTAATTTAAACCTTTATCGTAACCATTTTTTTAAACCTGAAAAATCCAGGATCTAATCTTTTTAAATGAATTAAATGAATTTTTTTTTTTAAATCGACTAAAAGAGTAACGAACACAGGTTCGGTGGTTCGACTCCCGGTCCCTGCTGGCTGCGTCCAAGTGTTATTGGGAAAGAGAGTGAACTTGAACTATAGGTCACGCCGTCATCAGTGTGTGTGTGTGTGTGTGTGTGTGTGTGTGAGAATGAGAAGCAACATTGTAAACTGCTTTGGAGAAAAGTGCTGTATAAGCAGAGCATTTATGTGCAATTGTTGCTGTATGAAGCTCAGTGATTTCAGTAGAATCACCTGTATTTGTATTTAACAACAAACACAAAACATCACCATTTTTCTCTGTTTAAGTAACAGATACTATGTCCAGTCCAGAATTTAACAGCATGTTTACAAGTAGCATCTCAAAAGCTGATTAACAAACTCTTTCAATGAGTATAACAGTGAGTATAACAGTGCAGGGTTATAACCCAGTGTCCTACACTTTCCATGTTTAGTTTTTGGATTGTTTAGTATGAAAAAGTGCAAAACTACAAAACAGCAACAAAACAGAAATTTTTTTCATCATTCACTTTAATGGCAACAAATATAATTGGTATCCACTGTAAAGTCCATGAGTCCACTTACATTAAAAACACTTGCATTACCACAGTGAGCTGAAGAATCCGGACAGACACAGAGGACCAAGTTGTCCCCACTGATAACTGCTGTCTTAACTCTCTGACAGTGGTGCAGAGATGTTCACTTCAAAGTGTTGTGAGTGACGCTCACCCTGCAAAATGCTGTGGACCCCACCTCTACACCATCGTAGTGTTGTGAGAGCCCCTGACATCCCTGAACCATATCCTCCAAATCCTTCTAGCTGAATATGGTATGTGAAGCTCCCAAATTTCCACTTCACAAAGCTGGACAGCACTGGGGCAGAGGATTGGGTTCATATGATGGACTTTACTCTTGATAGTAATTCTTCATCTGTAGCTTAATGAAGGATGTTCTAGCCTTGTCCTGATCTGTTGGATGGATATGAAACAAAGCTAAGAGCAAACAAAGCAATGACACAATTCTTAAATCACCAAATAATTCAACTTAAAAGATCTCAACAGTGATAAACTGATCCTTAAATGGATGAACTCCATTAGATGTGTTACAGCTGCACTTATTAAAAATGGGGCTGAACACATCGCTGGTGTCTCCATGAGTCTGAGTTACATTCAAGACATAATGTTCTGTGGACATTAAGGGTTTTTTAGGATCTTATCTCAGTAAAATGTTCATCCAGCTTTTTATGCTGCACTCACCAGACGCTTCAAGTTGCCATCTCCTCATGATCTGGTCATAATTAGCAGCAACATCACACCTGTAGTTTCCAGAGTCTTCTACTGTGACTGTGGACAGATGAAGTCGGATTTGTCCTTCTCTAAGAGCATCTCTGTCCAACTGAACCCGTCCTGAAAACTGCTGATGCTGAGACTCTGGATCCTCAGCACCGTTTATCATTTCATACAAAGCTTTACGAGGTTCTGACAGGAAAAAACAAACAAGGTTGGTGAGAGACAAGTCTGTTTTGGTCTGACTGTCCCAACTGAAGGTGATGTTGTTGTTCTCGGTCTGATGGATTGACGTCCTCTTTACAACAAACATTCCTGTGGATAATAGAGAAGAAACTGTTAACTGGGATCAAGGTGTCAGCAAAGTACTGACTGCTTATGTAAATTGATTTACAATTAAATGTATCAAATTTAAAAATGTTATTTACAATTGAGTTTATGAGAAGTGAACTTTACAGTCTTAAACATGGAGCTAACTCCTACAGCTGTAACACTTAGTCCATTTATTAGCTAGTTAGAAATTATTAACTGTTTTCATAACTGATGAATTATATCAGTCAACGTTAGTCCAACAATACAAAATATTTGCTGGTTGCTGCTTTAAACATAGTGATTTGCTGCTTATATATTTAATCTATGAAGAACCTTGGTTGGTTTTAAGTGATTCTTTTAAGAAAATCAGCAAAGTAATAAAGCAATAAAAATATTGTGCAGCCCCACTAACCAAAGATGGGAGACGTCAGACCAATAAACAGAAGAGTCCAGATCATCATCTGAAGACTGATACATGTGGAGAAAACACTAAAGTTTGGGTTAAACCTTTAAATGTTTATCACGAGGTTTTGAATAACTTCTTGTTGCGCAGTTAATAAAACTCGTCTGCTGAGTGTGAGCACAGTCAGACACTGTAATTAAACTATAGCGACTGGAAAATCGTAATAACTGCAGAATAAACCGATTTAAGATTTAAAGGAACTAAAGAACAAAATACTACTTTTAATTACTTACATATTGTTGTCTCACTTTCAGCAACAAGAAGTGTAGTTTGAGCAAGGGACGGATCAAGTAGTGAAAAAATCTCAGGTTTCTGTGTAGAACATTTGTGGGGGTGGAGTTAGAGTCAGGTAAGAAAACCACTGACGTCAGGATCCGAGAAAGATCGTAGTTATGTGCCAAATCCACTTGCGGACAATGATCCGCTGTGGCGGATATTTTTATATTATATTTAATTTGATTTTGTTTTTCTTATCGACCAAACCCAAAACTACATGAAGTCACTTGTCTGTATTAGCTGCTATAACTCTGAAACAGGTCTCAGGAGTAAAGTCCAGGTCTGGAATCTAACTTTTGTTCTAACTGTCACTAAATATTAAAACCAAAGTATGAAATATAAAAGTCAAATCAAACCTAAATCGTTAAACTTTTTTTCTGCAAAAATAAGCATCGCTGCATTTTCTATACTTGATGAATTGCTTCAAATCCTCTTGATGTGATTTTCCTGATCTGAGTGACTTTGTTCTGCAGATATTTGTTCATAAACCAAAGAACTGGACAAATAAAATCTTAACCTTTGTTGAAAGATTTGTCACAAAAAACTTCAGATATTTCAGTCTGGACCAAAGATCTGGACCAACTGATGGACAAACCCACAGAGTGAAGCTGTGACTAAAACTGTCCATCATGGTTAAAGAGAGTTGTCCTCTCAGAATCCTGTTTGATATGACTAAGAGTCAGAAACACAAACATATTTAATCTACAGTGATGTGACTCCACATTTGAAAAACTGAAATCAGAAAACATTTGTTTGCAATTGAAAAATTTAGTTTAAGAATAATATTGTTTCAGCAGCAGCTTAAAGATTTGACTCACTACATAAATACATGTAATGTTTATTTAAAAATGCTCAAATTGTTCACATAGTTTGAGGAAAGTAAAACATTTGTACTTTACATCAGCAGCTGATTATCCTGAACCTCAGAGACCAACTGAGTCCAGAACCAGAGAGTCAGGGATGGATTGGACTCTACGTTGGACTGGGACTGACAGCAGCAGCAGTTCTACTGGTCACACTCTGCTTTGCTCGGATTAAAAACTTCTCTTCACAGCAAATATTTAATGTCACGGCAGGAAAAGCTTGTGTCTTTAAAAGCATAAACGTCACCAACATACTGCACGTTTCTACTGGTGAGCTCATTGGTTCTTCCTGCTCAGAAAGGAAACATCGCCCATATGATGATGGTTTGCACCAACAAGACATCAGATGTTTGACCAAAGGAGCACAAAGTAAAACTGCATGTGAAAATAGAGATTTTTAGCGCAGCTTTTACGACTCTGTTTCTTCTTGTCGCCACTGGATCTAAACGCAGTTTTTTTTTCTTTTTACGACGAGCAGTATTACAAAAACAGATTTTATATCACCCAGTGTGGAGAAACACTTTTGCTGTTTGTGACCAAATTGGTTTTAAAACCCTGTTTGATTTGCTCTGAGCAAACGCTGATGTTAAAGGTAAGACAGAACCGGTTTATTCTGTTTTCTTCCGAGCTGTGGAGTCAGTTCACGCTTTTGCATTCATGTTAATCCTTTACCTTCATTATTTTATCTGTGTGAAAGATCATAAAGAAGAACTACGTTCTCATGCAGAACAACCCGTGTACAAATACTCGACTGAATGACTGAATAAAGTCAGACTGTAGTTCTTGATCTGATGTGACTCTCAATTCAATTCAACCTTATTTACATAGCACCAATTTACAACAAAGTCATCACAGGGCACTTTAGAGAATAAAGTCAAAAACACACAGCTCCAAAGCCGGGGACACCTGCAGAAAGGGACAGAGAGAGAGACAGAGAAGGACAAAGACAACTACGGGAGAAAACACACAGAGTTAATGACAAACAGTGGTGACAATTGTGGGGTGAGAGGAGAGAAGGACAAGACGAGGAGGGTCCCCCAGCAGTCTAAGCCTATAGCAGCATAAATATAAATAACTATAAGCTTTATCAAAGAGGAAGGTTTTAAACCCAGATTTAAAAGTAGAGAGGGTGTCTGCTTTAGCTCGATAGCTAAAGGATCTGCCTCCCATTCTACCTTTGGAAATTCTGGGAACCACAAGTAGGCCTGCATTCTGAGATTGAAGTGGTCTATGGAACTATGAGGTCTTCAGTATATGATGGAGTCTGACTGTTGAGCTTGATAAGCAAGAAGCAGGGTTTTAAATTCTATTCTAGATTTAATGGGAAGCCATCTCCTCCTCTGTCCCCTCTCACAGGATGAAGATGATCTTCAGGATCCTGCAGCTCATCAACCTGATCGCATGTGTCTCTGGTTAGTTTATATCTTTACTTTATTGTCCACAAACAGACAAAATACACCAACAGATCTTATGACCTACATATTTAAATCCATCAGCTCACTGGAGAATCACAGCTCTACAGCAGTGACACCATCAGAGGACACAGATAATTCCAAAGGCAGAGTTTAAAAAATGGCTTTGCCTGCTCCTGTCTTTCTGTCTCTGTGTCCTCAACAGGAACATTTGTAGTGAATGTGACACAGACCATCTTTCAGGCAGAGGAGAACCACAACATCACACTGGACTGGACCTTCACCACCAAACCTCAGAGTTCCATCAGCTCACTTAACATCCTCTGTAGCCTGTTCCTCAATCGTGAAATCTTAGTCCTTCTTCATCTCCATGATGGTGTTGAGGTCTCAGAGTCTCAGGATCAACAATTTTCAGGACGAGTCCAGTTTGACAAAGACGTCCTCAGAGAAGGACGAATCAGACTTCAACTGTCCAGACTCAGGACTGAGGACTCAGGACTGTACCTGTGTGAAGTGAAAACAGATGATGGCATCAGTATGAAAGAATGGAGACTCAATGTTACAGGTAAGAACCTCCATGATAAACACATAGTAGAATTATCACCTTTCTGATCGTTTTAACTTAAATCTGAGAAATTATAACCTTGTAAAAGTAGAATTCACTGCAGAGCTGCTGTAGTGGATGACATTAGATTACACAGGTCATAATGTATCTGCACTTATATATATTTCTACTTTCCTGTTACACAAAACACTTTACACTGCGTCTCATTCACACACACACACACACACACACACACACACACACACACAGAGGTGGGGGCTGTTGTGGAGCTGATCCACACTCACTGCGAACAAATAAGTTGGAGTTCAGTGTCTTGTTCAAGGACACTTCAACATGTGACCCCAGGAGCAGGGAATCAAACCAACAACCCTGAGATCGATGGATGACTGGTCAACCTCCTGAGCCACAGAGTGAAGAAAAGTAATAGATAAAATAAATGAACAGTCCACAGGCTGAAAAGTGGCTTTGAAGTTTGCTCTTTAGAAACATCATCATTTTCTGTTGTTCTGTATTATAGATGGAGAAGAAGCACAGTTATTTTCCCCTTGTTTATTACAGCTGCTGATCAGCTCAAACCTCAGAGACCAACTGTGAGTCCAGAACCAGAGAGTCAGGGATGGATTGGACTCTACGTTGGACTGGGACTGACAGCAGCAGCAGTTCTACTGGTCACACTCTGCTTTGCTCTGAGACGTCGTTTCACTAAATCTACTGATAAGACTGAAAATCCCTCTTCAGTGGTTTAAGTTTGTCAGAGAGCAGACTTCTCTCTGTCCCTGAATCCTTTGCCCCTGTTGGTCCATGAAGCTGTTTTTCTCTGACCTCTGAGCTTTTTACCTCTGAGACAGAAAGGAGACCAACATCTGATCAGGACCAACAGGACTCTGTCTGGAGGACCCTCTTTCTATCAGAGCATCAGTTCAAGACCTGAGTCCTAAAACCTGGAGACAGAATCAGAGATATGAAAGCACAGTTTCACTTTTAAATTATTCCTGTGAGTTTGAGTTTAAATTAAGTTGTTACAGTATTATAATTGTGTGTTATTGATGTAAATAATTATACTGTTACAGATATGTGTGTTTCCCTCAGCAGATATAAGGAAAGTGTAAAATATGTAAATACATTTCTATATTTATATCAGTCACATTCATATGAATCCTGTGTTTATTTAAAAACTGGACGGGGAACTGAAGAACTTGGGGAATTAGTCAACAATAATTATAACTTTGTTATTACTAATGCATCACAACAAATATAAATACAGTTTTTGGATATGGAAAGATAAAGAAAAGTTCATACACAAAGTCAACACAGCAAAATCATCTGTTGTGGATCATCAGAGCAGCACTTTGTGAACCAGACACATCAGGTGGATCAAAGTGTATTTTCTGTTAAAGATCAGTGACAGAACAGCTGCTACAACCACTGCTGCTGGTGCTGCTGCAGGTTTTGTAGCTACTGTATCTGTCAGTGACAACAAAACACTGATATGATCCTCAGATCAGTAAATGGACATTTGAACATGAATGAACTCATTATTTACAGTCACACATGGTTTGATATTATCTGAGTGATTAAAGAATTCACTTTATAATACAGTTTCATTATAAACACTTAAATGGCCCAAACCAACCATTTCATAAGTAGTTCATAATGGTTTTAGCACTACTTCCTGCTCCGGCTTTTATTTTGACCGGATCAGCCTCTGCCTCCCCCCTTTTGGAAACTGCTTTCGGATTCTCTGGACTTGGACTTGGCTTGGACCTCGGATAGGGTTTTGGATCACCGGGCTTGTTTTCCCTTCACCCTTCACCGGACCCCCCTCCTTGGTAGACTTCCGTTACCTTGCACCAGCGGGTTCTACAGTTCTCTTCTACCTCACAAGCACCCTGTTGAGCGTTTCCGACGTCTGAAGCCCATCCACACTTCCTGCACCACTTCCCTTAATAAATCAATATGTAACTTATTTCGTGTGTTATTTTTGTGAGTATAAGTGGGGGAATGTGGGGGGCAGAGTTACCAAACCGTGAATAAAGGAAGGACATACTAGTATTATTGTGAGACATCTACACTCCAGTTTTCTGCACACAGACAACAAAGTGAGTTTTGATTAAGAAAGTGTTGTTACCGATGTTCGCCACGAGAGGGAGACACAGGCAGCGCCAACACACCGTCATATAGCGCTGAGAGGAGACACAAGACAGAAATGTGCTGACAACAGTGCAACTGTATTTTTTCAGCTTTGTTACAGTTAAGTTACATCTCGACATATTTACTTTGTCATTCAATTCTAAAAAATAAAAATTCTCTGAGGCGTCAGTGGCCTAATAACTTTCTGTAACTGGTGGATAAATTGCATCAGCCACATTTCATCAGCCTGCTCTGACCTCCTTCCTCTTCCTCTTCCTCTTCCTCTTTACTTTTACGTTTGTTTAGTCCGTGGACTGTCCAGCAACTACATACTGATACTTCAGGACTCAAACAGAGCAGGACACGTTGAGGCTGCTTCACTTTAAACATGTGAGTAAAGCATAAATTACATCCATGTTTTAATGTCTGTTTCCTGTGTTTGTATCGTGAGTGAAAAAACCTGACAGAAACCTACAAAGTCTAATTTAAACCTTTATCGTAACCATTTTATTTAAACCTGAAAAATCCTGGATTTAATCTTCAGAGTAAAAAAAACAGACATGTGCACAGGTAGAACCAATTAAATGCATTTTTATTGTTGTCATAAACCGACTAAAAGCGTAGTCGTTCGGTGGGTATGGCGTTCGCCCACGGAACACAGGTTCGGTGGTTCGACGTCCAAGTGTTCTTGGGAAAGAGACTTAACCATAGTTCACGTGATCACATTGCATGGTAGCCGCCATCATCGATGTGTGTGTGTGTGTGTGTGTGTGTGTGTGTGTGAATGAGAAGCAACAATGTGCTGTATAAGCAGAGCATTTATAATTGTTGCTGTATGAAGCTCAGTGATTTCAGTAGAATCACCTGTATTTGTATTTAACAACAAACACAAAACATCACCGGTTCACATAAATGTCCAGTACTTTTACTTTAATACTTTTACTAGAGTCTAATTTTGTTTGTGCTTTTGTACTTTTACTTAAGTTCAGGTTTTGAGTATTTAACTACTACAGCTTCACTGCTTGTAAAAAACCTTGTTTGGCCATTGTGTTAAATACTCCCCTGTATTTACCTGAATCAGGTCCTGTCGATAGATAAAATTAAAATTAATATCTATACTATGCTGCATCTACCTGAAAGTGAACCAGCCCACTTGATTATCCACCACAGTGTGTTTGAACATATTTTACTGCAGTAACTGATTTATGTTTGTGCATCTAAGTCCACTTGTAAAAAGAAACACTTTAATACTCGCGAGCAAAGAGTTTTGCCTGTGATTAAATATGTAAACTGTGTAAACTGTATTTACAGAAAAGCCAGAGACTGAAATGCAGCCAGTTAATCAACAGGAAACCTGTTGTTCACCTTCATGCACCTGCTGGAGTGGAATGTATTGTACCTGGGTACAGCTGAGAAATGTCACAAAAACATGTAAGACTTGTTATTATCTCATTCAGACCCCCAACTTTAATAAATGTACACGGCAAAAATGTGAAGTAAGACATTGCTCTCTAATATAAACCAATATTTACAGCTTGTTTAAGCTCATGGACACATCACTGGTTATAATTGGTAATAAACATGAATTAACTGTGTCAATATTGTATTTGTCATAACAAATAATAATAATTAATGTCACATGTAATTTGTCACGTGTGTGTAACTGTTATCTAGGCAGAAATAATACACTTTCTTTAGCAGGCCCAACTAAATATTTCATGTTGTGGTGACCTCACCAACCTGCTCTCTATGGCTTTAGTCTAAGGTGTAAATGTACATCAATGCTTTTAAACTTCCCTCTGACTTTTCATATTAAATTGTTTCTCTGCTTCTGGCTGAAAAACTCACCCGGAGGAGTGACAAAATCTGAACTGAAGGTTCCACCAACAGATGTCATCTGGAGGCATTTTCCAGCTCCAAGTACAGAGATATTTTGAAATAGGGAAGTCAGAGGGAAGTTTAATGGCATTTATGTACATGTACCAAAGTTCAAAATCAGTGAAGGCCTCCTTTAAAGCCTATATCTACTTTTTTCCTGTCACAGATAACTTGGGTCATTGTGCTCACTGCCCTGATCTCTTCTGTTTCGGGTAAGTAGGGCTGTAAAGATTTTGTCAAATCAACATGTGACAAATGATCCGCTGTGACGACCCTGAACTCACGGGATAAACCGAAAGAACAAAAAAATTTAAATATTGCAAATGACATAGCACAGCTCTAATCAGACATAACTAGCAGAACCTTTGTCTGATAATTGTAAAATGATTTGAACTTGACTTTTTTCTGTCCAAATTTGATTCACACTGATGTTTTAATTCCAGTTTCCCTCTCTCTCCTCTACAAACACAGTTACTGCGAACATGTCTACAACTGACTATCAGACAGAGGAAAACAACAATGTCACCATCACATGGGACATTCAGACCCAACTTGAAATGTCTCTCACCAATCTGATTTGTTACCAGTCAAAGCCTCCTAAGGTTTTATATCAGATGATAAACGGCATTGAGAACACGGAGTCTCAGCATCAGCGCTTTGCAGGACGCGTTCAGTTGGACAGAAGCTCTCTGAAAGAGGGACGGGTCAAAATTCATCTTTCCACAGTTACAGCTGAAGATTCTGGAAACTACTGGTGTGATCTGGCTGCTGATTATGACAAGAACGCGAAGAGATGGCGACTTTTGGCCACTGGTAAGTTGACTTAAAACTTAAGACTTTACACGTCGTAAAGATTTTTTTTGATTAACAGGAAACCCAGAAACAATCAGTGCACTATTGCAATGAGCTGCAAAACTGATTAAGATTCGTCCCACAGAATGTTTTGTCTTGAACGTGGCCCAGAACAACAATGAAGAAAACAGCAGGAAGTCTCTCGACAAACTAAACTCTGTTCTGTCAGCTGCTAAAGGTTGGTCAACAATCTAACGTCATACTGTAGAACAACATGTCACTGGGGAGGTTTTAATGCAGAATGAACACTTTTACTTTGTGCACTGTTTATGAAAACTGCTTGAATTCATGGTCATGTATCAGCATTTGTAGAAATCAGCTCAGAGACCTTTGGCCATTTGGCTTATGGCACCACCATGTGGACAAGGTGTTTGAATGTAGCACTGAGGGATCATAATCTAATATGTGTAAATAATATTTAGCAGTTTTTATGTAAAAAAAAAAAAAAAGCTGCAATTCGCAATTCTGCATGAATTATATCATTATTCCTGTTCTTTTTCGATCATATATAAACACTGGTGTTGTCTTCATCATCTTGCAGGTGGAAAGCACCAACCAGGACATCCTCTGCTGGTCTACGCTGGACTAACTGTAGCTCTAGTGATACTGGAGCTCTGTGCTCTGGATTAGATGATGTCTGATGCAATTCATCGCTAGAGACCAACGATGAAAAAGTGTGTAGAGTACGTCAGCTTATTTGTTTTCATGAATACTTTTGTGTGTTTTGTGTAAGTTAATACTTCATCTCATGTCAATCACACAGATCGTCACCAGCATGGAGGTTATACATCAGGAACCAGACTGACAATGAAAATTAGAAATTGACCATGTGAGCTGGTCACAGCATTAACATACTGCTCCATGGTGAAAAGATCATGTGACTCATGGACAGCAGGTCGACTCTGGGATCATGGTCAAAGGTCTGGGTCCAAATTGGTGGAAAGAAGCAACATCATTAATGTAAAGTTACTGTGAGTTATTCTCTTCTCTGTCCAGGTCAGATTCATCCTTTTCTTTTCTACAGCATCTAAACTGTCTCTTCACTACAAAAAAAGCAGCATTATCACCTGAAACACATATTTCCCAGAAGTGATTCTTAAACCAACATGACAAAAGTTCTGAATATAGTATATCCACTGACTTAAAGGGATAATTTGGTCGTCAATATGTGAAATTCATATATTCAACATAAAGTGCATCGTCAGCACCTAGAGTGAATTTTCGGAATTATTTTTAAGAAATTTGCACATATTTGATAGAATATCTTTAACATATTTATTACAATATTGAAATATTTAGATATAAATGTATTGTCCGTCCTCCAGGCTGCTGTAAATTTTAGTTCATTTTTAAAATTGAAACATCATTTAAAATGACTTTGTATTACATCACAGCTGGTTTCACCAACCAGTGTGATCAATTTTCTACAACGTGTCAAACACATTCGACAAAGATCTGCTTAAGTTTGTTATGTAAAATGTAATGAATCCAGGAGCAGCCTGAGGAGAACACAAACACATTCAACATGTAAAGTTTAAACTTTGGATTCACATGTTGTTGTGCTGCCAAACGATAGTTTTCAAGGCAGAAACCCAGAAACTTTATTCCACTTAAATGTCTCATGTAAAGTAGTGATGAAAGTATTTATTCACGTTTTCTGTTTACTGTTACTGCTTTTTGTAACTAAATCCATATAAAATCTTTATGTCTGCAAAGCACTTTCAAACTTCTCACACATTTTGAGTGTGTACTGTAAATGTATTATGAGTAGGAAATGTGGTAGAAAGTGTTTGAGCATGAAAAGATTGTTTTTTAGACATGTTACATACTGTGAGAATCATTTTAACTTTAGCTGTATTTACAAAGAAGATTTACACAACTATATATTTTCATATGTATAAACATGAACGAGAGACTGAGTGAATGTGATCAACCTGTAAGTTTTGTATAAAGATGTTCTTTGACTAAAACACAATAAAGGGCATTAAGAAGCCAGAGAGCATCTTTTTTGTGTCCTTTAGACTGAACTCAACACTGATAGTGTTAGTGTGAGACGCTGCTCAGAACCAGACTGAATCTGTAACATCTGGTTTATTTTTAGTTTTTTATCAAAGTTTAATCAAAGAACAACTATAACATTTGCTTTCCATTCACATAACAATAATAGTTTCTGTGTGATGATCACAAACATCACCGAGCTTGACAGTCTATAGGAAATATGTTTAACCTGCAGCCAGCTGAGGATTATTAACAAGACGTCCAGTGAAGAGTTTCCACTAGTGATTTACCTCCAGTGTGAACAACTCTCCCCCCTCTGTCAAGAATTAGCATCGATGAAAAAGATGATAGTAAGAGGTAGAAAATAACTGCTGTCACAAAAATAACAGCGAGTGTAAATTTCAGTTTCATACATATCACTACAGTCAAATACTGTAACCATATGAGTTAAAGTGAAAGTTTTATATCGAATCTGGACCAAACAAAGAGCCGCTTCTTGTGAGCAACAACAAAAGCAGAAGTCCTACCTATAATACTTCATCACATCCTGCAGGAGGCAGCCATTATATAACTGGTAGGATAAGCTGTAAACATTAGGAACATGTTATTATGGCTGTGTTGTATTTGTCCCTTGGAAACATTTTCATTTTTATGGTAATGTTCAGCTTTTGTGTAATTGATTGTGTTTTCTGTATTTGCAGGATTTTTTTTCAGATTGTTGGACCTCAAATTAGTGAAATTTATTCCAAACCTCATCAATTTGACAGCACAGGTGTAGCATTAACAAACGCGCAGCAACAGACAAAAACACAACCAAATTGAGAAACGCTCTGGAGGCAGCCACCAAAAAGCCGCTGTCAACCCTGACAACTATGTGCTAAAAACTAAAATAAAATCCCAGCTCATTTTCTAATTCACTGAGGGAGAGTGAAAGTACAACAAGTGTGTCCCAGTTGTGTCCGTCACTTTTTAATTCCCCCCTGGAACCATTGTAGACAACTGTCATAGCCACAGGGGCCACTACAAATGGACAGACATTTAGATTTGTAGGTGTATTTTCCGGTTCTTTTGGAGACATTTCCGTTGTGTTGTCGCTAATGTTGTCAAAGTGATAAAGGTGTTTTTTAAATGTGCATGTGTTTCTTTGATTAGTGGAGTTGTGAGCTCTCGGGGCCACATCACACTATGCTACAGACAACAAACATAAATACATATGTAATATTGTACATTTTTCTACCATTTTAGTAAAAGTCTTAAGAACATGGTTTGTGATTTTTATGTATTTAGAAATAGAAATGTGTTGATTTGCTGTCAGTGTCCTTTAAGCACTGCAATGATGCAAAATGTGAGTGTAGATTAAATGTAGGAGCAGCCTATTTATTAAACACATTATAAAGAGGAAAGTAGCATTTTTGTGTGAATACTAACTCTGTTAACTGTGAGTTGATTTAAGTTTAAAGCATAATTGTGAAATTAGTTCACAATATTTTCTCCTTTTACATTTTTATATTTTACACCATCGTAGTGTTGACAAAGAATAAGCACAAGGGCAGTAACAACTGCAACACGGAAGTGTGTTTCCACTCTGTCTTGCCACTCCCCTGTGGGAACACATAGTGGCAACACAGGAGCATGCGCAGTGAGGCTCGTGTTAAACCGAACAGAAACCACTCGTCAAGTCGGGCGCAGAAGCGAAGTAACTTTACAGGTTACTCCCCTGTGCTCGTTGTAGCCACTGGCTCTAAACGCAGTTTTTGTATCTTTTTACCACGAGCAGAATTACAAAAAGAGATCTTATATCAGCTGGATGTGAGGAGGAAAACTCCGTTACGAGCTGCCTTTGCAGAAATGCTGATTTTTAAAGGTAAGACGACATTTAGATTCGCTCTACTTCCAGCTGTGGAGTCACTTCCTGTAACTTTGATCTGATGTGTCTCTGACTCTCCTCCTCTGTCTCCTCTCACAGGATGAAGATGATCTTCAGGATCCTGCTGCTCATCAACCTGATCTCATGTGTCTCTGGTTAGTTTATATCCTCACTTTATTTTATAAAATACATTAACAGATGTTATGACTTACATCTTTTAATCCATCAGATCAGTAACATCATCATAGGCTCCTCACTTTCTGTCTCTGTGTCCTCAACAGGAACATTAGTTTATATCTTCACTTTATTTTCCAGAAACTAAATAATATATAAATAAATCCAAGTTCAGAGTTAGTCTTCTCCTCACTGTGTGTCTCTGTGTCCTCAACAGGCACATTTGTAGTGAATGTGACACAGACCTTCTATCAGGCAGAGGAGAACCACAACATGACACTGGAGTGGACCTTCACCACCAAACCTGAGTTTTCCATCAGCTCACTTAACATCCTCTGTAGCTTGTTCCTCAATGGTGAAATCTTAGTCCTTCTTCGTCTCCATGATGGTGTTGAGGTCTCAGAGTCTCAGGATCAACAGTTTTCAGGACGAGTCCAGTTTGACAAAGATGTCCTCAGAGAAGGACGAATCACACTTAAACTGTCCAGACTCAGGACTGAGGACTCAGGACTGTACCTGTGTGATGTGAAATCAGATGATGGCAGCAGCATCAAAGATTGTGAACTCAGTGTTACTGGTAAGTAACGTCAGTGGAGCTCAGTACAATTTCTGTACTTTTGTCTTTTGAAACTAGACATGTGGCTGCTGAGCTAGTTGTTAAGGTCATATTTATAGATATCATATATGTAGCAACAGACATCATTAGATTTATGTCATGAACAAGAGGAAAGTTTTAAAGGTTGGAGAGATACATCTTTAAATAAATAGGTGTTGGGGATTATAGATCGAGAAGAAACACAGTTATTTTTTACTTGTCTTACAGCTGCTGATCAGCTCAAACCTCAGAGACCAACTGTGAGTCCAGAACCACAGAGTCAGGGATGGATTGGACTCTACGTTGGACTGGGACTGACAGCAGCAGCAGTTCTACTGGTCACACTCTGCTTTGCTCTGAGTCGTTGTTTCACTAAATCTACTGATGAGACTGAAAATCCCTCTTCAGTGGTTAAACAGTTCAGTGTGTCAGAAAGCAGATTTCTCTCTGTCCATCCAACATCAGAGTCCTAAAACCAAGAGACAGAATCAGAGACTCTGTTCCTCCAACATCTGATCCTCTTTGTGTTAAATTCTGTTTGTATCACATCAGTGTGAGTTTTAGTGATTACAGGTCACTGTGTGACTGAGGACTTCACCTCTCTGAGCTTCATGGGACCAACAACCTCAGTCCAAGTGGATGAAGACTCATCATCTTTCTCATCTTCATCCTAAAGTGTTCATGCTACATTCAGTTTTATTCATGTAGCAGGGTGAATTTAATAAAAGTAATTTTGTTGATTCAGATTCAGCTTGAATGAGTGTATTTCCTTTGCTTGTTCATATTTAGCCTGTAATTACCATACAGCACACTGACACCTTTGGTTGGGGTAAATATCAAAGTGTCTTATCTAGATCTCACCAACCGAACAATCATGTGGGAAATGTGTTCTTGGTAAAAGTTGTTACCAGCAGGGATCTTTAAGTCCATAATGTGTCCACAGTGGCTGCTGAACTGTTTTATACCACCAGATGGAGCAGTGGACACGCAGCTGACACTCATGACGTCATGACTTTGTGACGTCGGAGTTGGTAAGTAGCCACGTGTTTCTGTTTTCTGTTTCTGTTCATAGATTATTTACAGTATTCTAGAGAAACAGTACAAACAAAAGAGATATTCTGTATTTCAGCACTTTAAGAAAAGTTACTACTAATCACACATGGACTTTTATTATTATTTAAAATATGCTCGTCGTTTGTATTTGTCTTAAAGTTTTTTTATTTAAGGTATATTTAAATAGAAAAAGTCACAATACAGCTACAATAACTGACCTGTCTCCTCAACAGGGACATTTGTAGTGAATGTGACACAGACCTTCTATCAGGCAGAGGAGAACCACAACATCACACTGGACTGGACCTTCACCACCAAACCTGACACTTCCTCCAACTCACTTTTTATCTACTGTGGACTGATCACTGGTCGAAAAACCCTGTATGATCTACAAAGGGGTGTTGAGGTCTCAGAGTCTCAGGATCAACAATTTTTAGGACGAGTCCAGTTTGACAAAGACGTCCTCAGAGAAGGACGAATCAGACTTCAACTGTCCAGACTCAGGACTGAGGACTCAGGACTGTACCTGTGTAAAGTGAAAACAGATTATGGTGGAAATGCTGGTGAATGTCGACTCAATGTCACCGGTAAGTAGATTCAGTATAAGTCAGTAGTTCACAGTCTAATTTGTACTAAAGAGAAATTAAACCTGAGCTGAGTGAACTTTGTTTTGCAGATAATTGTTAATGAACCCAATAATGGACAAATGTAAACTTTTAATTGAAAATCAAAAACTCACCATATACATCTGCAAAAAAACATATCTGGATCTATCCAGCATTTAGTTGGGACCAAAGTTCTGGACCAACTGATGGAGAAACCCACAGAGTCGAGCTGTGACTAAAACTGTCCATCATGGTTAAAGAGACCTGAATTGTCCTTTTTAGAGGAGAACACAATTATTCAATCTCCAGTGATGTGAATCAGAGAAAAGCAGCAGATCTTCACATTTGAGGAGCTGGAACCAGAAAAATGTTCTCGTTTGTACTTTGTCTTAATCTGCAAATGTAAAGTTTCAGATTATTATTGTTTCAGCAGCAGTTCAAAGATTGAACTCCCTCTATAAAACATAAATGTTCTGTTTATAGAAAAAAAAGTGAATTTATGCTCAAAGTCTGAGAAAAGTCAAACATTTGTATTTTACAGCAGCAGCTGATCATCCTGAACCTCAGAGACCAAATGTGAGTCCACAACCAGAGAGTCAGGGATGGATTGGACTCTACGTTGGACTGGGACTGACAGCAGCAGCAGTTCTACTGGTCACACTCTGCTTTGCTCTGAGACGTTGTTTCACTAAATGTACTGATAAGACTGAAAATCCCTCTTCAGTGGTTCAACAGTTCAGTTTGTCACAGAGCAGACTTCTCTCTGTCCCTGAATCCTTTGACCCTGTTGGTCCATGAAGCTGTTTTTCTCTGACCTCTGAGCTTTTTACCTCTGTCACTGTCTTCATGGTCTGAGACAAACAAAGAGGATGAGACAGAGAGGAGACCAACATCTGATCAGATCCATCAGGACCAACAGGACTTAGTCTAGAGGACCCCCTTTCTATGAGAGCATCAGATCAAGATCTGAGTCCTTAAACCTGGAGACAGAATCAGAGATATGAAAGCGATGTTTCAGTTTTAAATTATTCCTGTGAGTTTGAGTTTAAATTAAGTTGTTACAGTATTATAATTATGTGTCATTGATGTAAATAATTATACTGTTACAGATATTTGTCTTTCCCTCAGCAGATATAAGGAAAGTGTAAAATATCTGAATACGTTTCTATATTTATATCAGTCACATTTATATGAATCCTGTGTTTATTTAAAAACTGGACGGGGAACTGAAGAACTTGGGGAATTAGTCAACAATAATTATAACTGTTTTATTACTAATGCATCACAACAAATATAAATACAGTTTTTGGATATGGAAAGATGAAGAAAAGTTCATACACAAAGTCAACACAGCAAAATCATCTGTTGTGGATCATCAGAGCAGCACTTTGTGAACCAGACACATCAGGTGGATCAAAGTGTATTTTCTGTTAAAGATCAGTGACAGAACAGCTGCTACAACCACTGCTGCTGCTGCTGCTGCAGGTTTTGTAGCTACTGTATCTGTCAGTGACAACAAAACACTGATATGATCCTCAGATCAGTAAATGGACATTTGAACATGAATGAACTCATTATTTACAGTCACACGTGGTTTGATATGATCTGAGTGATTAAAAAATTCACTTTATTATACAGTTTCATTATAAACACTTAAATGACCCAAACCAACCATTTCATAAATAGTCCACACAGTTTCTAAATGTCCCTCTAATAAAATGTGAGTATAAGTGGGGGAATGTGGGGGGCAGAGTTACCAAACCGTGAATAAAGGAAGGACATACTAGTATTATTGTGAGACATCTACACTCCAGTTTTCTGCACACAGACAACAAAGTGAGCTTTGATTAAGAAAGTGTTGTTACCGATGTTCGCCACCAGAGGGAGACACAGGCAGCGCCAACACACCGTCATATAGCGCTGAGAGGAGACACAAGACAGAAATGTGCTGACAACAGTGCAACTGTATTTTTTTTAGCTTTGTTAGTAAAGAAAAAACCCACAAGATTCTGTCAGCGTGTTTTTTTTTTCAAGTGTGCTACACAACTAATCTAGACTCTGGTGCTTCTTTAGTCAACTTACATGCAAGTTACATCTCGACATATTTACTTTGTCATTCAATTCTAAAAAACAAAATCCTCTGAGGCGTCAGTGGCCTAATAACTTTCTGTAACTGGTGGATAAATTGCATCAGCCACATTTCATCAGCCTGCTCTGACCTCCTTCCTCTTCCTCTTCCTCTTTACTTTGTTTGTTTAGTCCAGCAACTACACACTGATACTTCAGGACTCAAACTGAGCAGGACACGTCGAGGCTGCTTCACTTTAAACATGTGAGTAAAGCATAAATTGTGTTTGTATCATGAGTGAAAAAACATGACAGAAACCTACAAAGTCTAATTTAAACCTTTATCGTAACCATTTTTTTAAACCTGAAAAATCCAGGATCTAATCTTTTTAAATGAATTAAATGATTTTTTTTTTTTAAATCGACTAAAAGAGTAACGAACACAGGTTCGGTGGTTCGACTCCCGGTCCCTGCTGGCTGCGTCCAAGTGTTATTGGGAAAGAGAGTGAACTTGAACTATAGGTCACGCCGTCATCAGTGTGTGTGTGTGTGTGTGTGTGTGTGTGTGAGAATGAGAAGCAACATTGTAAACTGCTTTGGAGAAAAGTGCTGTATAAGCAGAGCATTTATGTGCAATTGTTGCTGTATGAAGCTCAGTGATTTCAGTAGAATCACCTGTATTTGTATTTAACAACAAACACAAAACATCACCATTTTTCTCTGTTTAAGTAACAGATACTATGTCCAGTCCAGAATTTAACAGCATGTTTACAAGTAGCATCTCAAAAGCTGATTAACAAACTCTTTCAATGAGTATAACAGTGAGTATAACAGTGCAGGGTTATAACCCAGTGTCCTACACTTTCCATGTTTAGTTTTTGGATTGTTTAGTATGAAAAAGTGCAAAACTACAAAACAGCAACAAAACAGAAATTTTTTTCATCATTCACTTTAATGGCAACAAATATAATTGGTATCCACTGTAAAGTCCATGAGTCCACTTACATTAAAAACACTTGCATTACCACAGTGAGCTGAAGAATCCGGACAGACACAGAGGACCAAGTTGTCCCCACTGATAACTGCTGTCTTAACTCTCTGACAGTGGTGCAGAGATGTTCACTTCAAAGTGTTGTGAGTGACGCTCACCCTGCAAAATGCTGTGGACCCCACCTCTACACCATCGTAGTGTTGTGAGAGCCCCTGACATCCCTGAACCATATCCTCCAAATCCTTCTAGCTGAATATGGTATGTGAAGCTCCCAAATTTCCACTTCACAAAGCTGGACAGCACTGGGGCAGAGGATTGGGTTCATATGATGGACTTTACTCTTGATAGTAATTCTTCATCTGTAGCTTAATGAAGGATGTTCTAGCCTTGTCCTGATCTGTTGGATGGATATGAAACAAAGCTAAGAGCAAACAAAGCAATGACACAATTCTTAAATCACCAAATAATTCAACTTAAAAGATCTCAACAGTGATAAACTGATCCTTAAATGGATGAACTCCATTAGATGTGTTACAGCTGCACTTATTAAAAATGGGGCTGAACACATCGCTGGTGTCTCCATGAGTCTGAGTTACATTCAAGACATAATGTTCTGTGGACATTAAGGGTTTTTTAGGATCTTATCTCAGTAAAATGTTCATCCAGCTTTTTATGCTGCACTCACCAGACGCTTCAAGTTGCCATCTCCTCATGATCTGGTCATAATTAGCAGCAACATCACACCTGTAGTTTCCAGAGTCTTCTACTGTGACTGTGGACAGATGAAGTCGGATTTGTCCTTCTCTAAGAGCATCTCTGTCCAACTGAACCCGTCCTGAAAACTGCTGATGCTGAGACTCTGGATCCTCAGCACCGTTTATCATTTCATACAAAGCTTTACGAGGTTCTGACAGGAAAAAACAAACAAGGTTGGTGAGAGACAAGTCTGTTTTGGTCTGACTGTCCCAACTGAAGGTGATGTTGTTGTTCTCGGTCTGATGGATTGACGTCCTCTTTACAACAAACATTCCTGTGGATAATAGAGAAGAAACTGTTAACTGGGATCAAGGTGTCAGCAAAGTACTGACTGCTTATGTAAATTGATTTACAATTAAATGTATCAAATTTAAAAATGTTATTTACAATTGAGTTTATGAGAAGTGAACTTTACAGTCTTAAACATGGAGCTAACTCCTACAGCTGTAACACTTAGTCCATTTATTAGCTAGTTAGAAATTATTAACTGTTTTCATAACTGATGAATTATATCAGTCAACGTTAGTCCAACAATACAAAATATTTGCTGGTTGCTGCTTTAAACATAGTGATTTGCTGCTTATATATTTAATCTATGAAGAACCTTGGTTGGTTTTAAGTGATTCTTTTAAGAAAATCAGCAAAGTAATAAAGCAATAAAAATATTGTGCAGCCCCACTAACCAAAGATGGGAGACGTCAGACCAATAAACAGAAGAGTCCAGATCATCATCTGAAGACTGATACATGTGGAGAAAACACTAAAGTTTGGGTTAAACCTTTAAATGTTTATCACGAGGTTTTGAATAACTTCTTGTTGCGCAGTTAATAAAACTCGTCTGCTGAGTGTGAGCACAGTCAGACACTGTAATTAAACTATAGCGACTGGAAAATCGTAATAACTGCAGAATAAACCGATTTAAGATTTAAAGGAACTAAAGAACAAAATACTACTTTTAATTACTTACATATTGTTGTCTCACTTTCAGCAACAAGAAGTGTAGTTTGAGCAAGGGACGGATCAAGTAGTGAAAAAATCTCAGGTTTCTGTGTAGAACATTTGTGGGGGTGGAGTTAGAGTCAGGTAAGAAAACCACTGACGTCAGGATCCGAGAAAGATCGTAGTTATGTGCCAAATCCACTTGCGGACAATGATCCGCTGTGGCGGATATTTTTATATTATATTTAATTTGATTTTGTTTTTCTTATCGACCAAACCCAAAACTACATGAAGTCACTTGTCTGTATTAGCTGCTATAACTCTGAAACAGGTCTCAGGAGTAAAGTCCAGGTCTGGAATCTAACTTTTGTTCTAACTGTCACTAAATATTAAAACCAAAGTATGAAATATAAAAGTCAAATCAAACCTAAATCGTTAAACTTTTTTTCTGCAAAAATAAGCATCGCTGCATTTTCTATACTTGATGAATTGCTTCAAATCCTCTTGATGTGATTTTCCTGATCTGAGTGACTTTGTTCTGCAGATATTTGTTCATAAACCAAAGAACTGGACAAATAAAATCTTAACCTTTGTTGAAAGATTTGTCACAAAAAACTTCAGATATTTCAGTCTGGACCAAAGATCTGGACCAACTGATGGACAAACCCACAGAGTGAAGCTGTGACTAAAACTGTCCATCATGGTTAAAGAGAGTTGTCCTCTCAGAATCCTGTTTGATATGACTAAGAGTCAGAAACACAAACATATTTAATCTACAGTGATGTGACTCCACATTTGAAAAACTGAAATCAGAAAACATTTGTTTGCAATTGAAAAATTTAGTTTAAGAATAATATTGTTTCAGCAGCAGCTTAAAGATTTGACTCACTACATAAATACATGTAATGTTTATTTAAAAATGCTCAAATTGTTCACATAGTTTGAGGAAAGTAAAACATTTGTACTTTACATCAGCAGCTGATTATCCTGAACCTCAGAGACCAACTGAGTCCAGAACCAGAGAGTCAGGGATGGATTGGACTCTACGTTGGACTGGGACTGACAGCAGCAGCAGTTCTACTGGTCACACTCTGCTTTGCTCGGATTAAAAACTTCTCTTCACAGCAAATATTTAATGTCACGGCAGGAAAAGCTTGTGTCTTTAAAAGCATAAACGTCACCAACATACTGCACGTTTCTACTGGTGAGCTCATTGGTTCTTCCTGCTCAGAAAGGAAACATCGCCCATATGATGATGGTTTGCACCAACAAGACATCAGATGTTTGACCAAAGGAGCACAAAGTAAAACTGCATGTGAAAATAGAGATTTTTAGCGCAGCTTTTACGACTCTGTTTCTTCTTGTCGCCACTGGATCTAAACGCAGTTTTTTTTTCTTTTTACGACGAGCAGTATTACAAAAACAGATTTTATATCACCCAGTGTGGAGAAACACTTTTGCTGTTTGTGACCAAATTGGTTTTAAAACCCTGTTTGATTTGCTCTGAGCAAACGCTGATGTTAAAGGTAAGACAGAACCGGTTTATTCTGTTTTCTTCCGAGCTGTGGAGTCAGTTCACGCTTTTGCATTCATGTTAATCCTTTACCTTCATTATTTTATCTGTGTGAAAGATCATAAAGAAGAACTACGTTCTCATGCAGAACAACCCGTGTACAAATACTCGACTGAATGACTGAATAAAGTCAGACTGTAGTTCTTGATCTGATGTGACTCTCAATTCAATTCAACCTTATTTACATAGCACCAATTTACAACAAAGTCATCACAGGGCACTTTAGAGAATAAAGTCAAAAACACACAGCTCCAAAGCCGGGGACACCTGCAGAAAGGGACAGAGAGAGAGACAGAGAAGGACAAAGACAACTACGGGAGAAAACACACAGAGTTAATGACAAACAGTGGTGACAATTGTGGGGTGAGAGGAGAGAAGGACAAGACGAGGAGGGTCCCCCAGCAGTCTAAGCCTATAGCAGCATAAATATAAATAACTATAAGCTTTATCAAAGAGGAAGGTTTTAAACCCAGATTTAAAAGTAGAGAGGGTGTCTGCTTTAGCTCGATAGCTAAAGGATCTGCCTCCCATTCTACCTTTGGAAATTCTGGGAACCACAAGTAGGCCTGCATTCTGAGATTGAAGTGGTCTATGGAACTATGAGGTCTTCAGTATATGATGGAGTCTGACTGTTGAGCTTGATAAGCAAGAAGCAGGGTTTTAAATTCTATTCTAGATTTAATGGGAAGCCATCTCCTCCTCTGTCCCCTCTCACAGGATGAAGATGATCTTCAGGATCCTGCAGCTCATCAACCTGATCGCATGTGTCTCTGGTTAGTTTATATCTTTACTTTATTGTCCACAAACAGACAAAATACACCAACAGATCTTATGACCTACATATTTAAATCCATCAGCTCACTGGAGAATCACAGCTCTACAGCAGTGACACCATCAGAGGACACAGATAATTCCAAAGGCAGAGTTTAAAAAATGGCTTTGCCTGCTCCTGTCTTTCTGTCTCTGTGTCCTCAACAGGAACATTTGTAGTGAATGTGACACAGACCATCTTTCAGGCAGAGGAGAACCACAACATCACACTGGACTGGACCTTCACCACCAAACCTCAGAGTTCCATCAGCTCACTTAACATCCTCTGTAGCCTGTTCCTCAATCGTGAAATCTTAGTCCTTCTTCATCTCCATGATGGTGTTGAGGTCTCAGAGTCTCAGGATCAACAATTTTCAGGACGAGTCCAGTTTGACAAAGACGTCCTCAGAGAAGGACGAATCAGACTTCAACTGTCCAGACTCAGGACTGAGGACTCAGGACTGTACCTGTGTGAAGTGAAAACAGATGATGGCATCAGTATGAAAGAATGGAGACTCAATGTTACAGGTAAGAACCTCCATGATAAACACATAGTAGAATTATCACCTTTCTGATCGTTTTAACTTAAATCTGAGAAATTATAACCTTGTAAAAGTAGAATTCACTGCAGAGCTGCTGTAGTGGATGACATTAGATTACACAGGTCATAATGTATCTGCACTTATATATATTTCTACTTTCCTGTTACACAAAACACTTTACACTGCGTCTCATTCACACACACACACACACACACACACACACACACACACACAGAGGTGGGGGCTGTTGTGGAGCTGATCCACACTCACTGCGAACAAATAAGTTGGAGTTCAGTGTCTTGTTCAAGGACACTTCAACATGTGACCCCAGGAGCAGGGAATCAAACCAACAACCCTGAGATCGATGGATGACTGGTCAACCTCCTGAGCCACAGAGTGAAGAAAAGTAATAGATAAAATAAATGAACAGTCCACAGGCTGAAAAGTGGCTTTGAAGTTTGCTCTTTAGAAACATCATCATTTTCTGTTGTTCTGTATTATAGATGGAGAAGAAGCACAGTTATTTTCCCCTTGTTTATTACAGCTGCTGATCAGCTCAAACCTCAGAGACCAACTGTGAGTCCAGAACCAGAGAGTCAGGGATGGATTGGACTCTACGTTGGACTGGGACTGACAGCAGCAGCAGTTCTACTGGTCACACTCTGCTTTGCTCTGAGACGTCGTTTCACTAAATCTACTGATAAGACTGAAAATCCCTCTTCAGTGGTTTAAGTTTGTCAGAGAGCAGACTTCTCTCTGTCCCTGAATCCTTTGCCCCTGTTGGTCCATGAAGCTGTTTTTCTCTGACCTCTGAGCTTTTTACCTCTGAGACAGAAAGGAGACCAACATCTGATCAGGACCAACAGGACTCTGTCTGGAGGACCCTCTTTCTATCAGAGCATCAGTTCAAGACCTGAGTCCTAAAACCTGGAGACAGAATCAGAGATATGAAAGCACAGTTTCACTTTTAAATTATTCCTGTGAGTTTGAGTTTAAATTAAGTTGTTACAGTATTATAATTGTGTGTTATTGATGTAAATAATTATACTGTTACAGATATGTGTCTTTCCCTCAGCAGATATAAGGAAAGTGTAAAATATGTAAATACATTTCTATATTTATATCAGTCACATTCATATGAATCCTGTGTTTATTTAAAAACTGGACGGGGAACTGAAGAACTTGGGGAATTAGTCAACAATAATTATAACTTTGTTATTACTAATGCATCACAACAAATATAAATACAGTTTTTGGATATGGAAAGATAAAGAAAAGTTCATACACAAAGTCAACACAGCAAAATCATCTGTTGTGGATCATCAGAGCAGCACTTTGTGAACCAGACACATCAGGTGGATCAAAGTGTATTTTCTGTTAAAGATCAGTGACAGAACAGCTGCTACAACCACTGCTGCTGGTGCTGCTGCAGGTTTTGTAGCTACTGTATCTGTCAGTGACAACAAAACACTGATATGATCCTCAGATCAGTAAATGGACATTTGAACATGAATGAACTCATTATTTACAGTCACACATGGTTTGATATTATCTGAGTGATTAAAGAATTCACTTTATAATACAGTTTCATTATAAACACTTAAATGGCCCAAACCAACCATTTCATAAGTAGTTCATAATGGTTTTAGCACTACTTCCTGCTCCGGCTTTTATTTTGACCGGATCAGCCTCTGCCTCCCCCCTTTTGGAAACTGCTTTCGGATTCTCTGGACTTGGACTTGGCTTGGACCTCGGATAGGGTTTTGGATCACCGGGCTTGTTTTCCCTTCACCCTTCACCGGACCCCCCTCCTTGGTAGACTTCCGTTACCTTGCACCAGCGGGTTCTACAGTTCTCTTCTACCTCACAAGCACCCTGTTGAGCGTTTCCGACGTCTGAAGCCCATCCACACTTCCTGCACCACTTCCCTTAATAAATCAATATGTAACTTATTTCGTGTGTTATTTTTGTGAGTATAAGTGGGGGAATGTGGGGGGCAGAGTTACCAAACCGTGAATAAAGGAAGGACATACTAGTATTATTGTGAGACATCTACACTCCAGTTTTCTGCACACAGACAACAAAGTGAGTTTTGATTAAGAAAGTGTTGTTACCGATGTTCGCCACGAGAGGGAGACACAGGCAGCGCCAACACACCGTCATATAGCGCTGAGAGGAGACACAAGACAGAAATGTGCTGACAACAGTGCAACTGTATTTTTTCAGCTTTGTTACAGTTAAGTTACATCTCGACATATTTACTTTGTCATTCAATTCTAAAAAATAAAAATTCTCTGAGGCGTCAGTGGCCTAATAACTTTCTGTAACTGGTGGATAAATTGCATCAGCCACATTTCATCAGCCTGCTCTGACCTCCTTCCTCTTCCTCTTCCTCTTCCTCTTTACTTTTACGTTTGTTTAGTCCGTGGACTGTCCAGCAACTACATACTGATACTTCAGGACTCAAACAGAGCAGGACACGTTGAGGCTGCTTCACTTTAAACATGTGAGTAAAGCATAAATTACATCCATGTTTTAATGTCTGTTTCCTGTGTTTGTATCGTGAGTGAAAAAACCTGACAGAAACCTACAAAGTCTAATTTAAACCTTTATCGTAACCATTTTATTTAAACCTGAAAAATCCTGGATTTAATCTTCAGAGTAAAAAAAACAGACATGTGCACAGGTAGAACCAATTAAATGCATTTTTATTGTTGTCATAAACCGACTAAAAGCGTAGTCGTTCGGTGGGTATGGCGTTCGCCCACGGAACACAGGTTCGGTGGTTCGACGTCCAAGTGTTCTTGGGAAAGAGACTTAACCATAGTTCACGTGATCACATTGCATGGTAGCCGCCATCATCGATGTGTGTGTGTGTGTGTGTGTGTGTGTGTGTGTGAATGAGAAGCAACAATGTGCTGTATAAGCAGAGCATTTATAATTGTTGCTGTATGAAGCTCAGTGATTTCAGTAGAATCACCTGTATTTGTATTTAACAACAAACACAAAACATCACCGGTTCACATAAATGTCCAGTACTTTTACTTTAATACTTTTACTAGAGTCTAATTTTGTTTGTGCTTTTGTACTTTTACTTAAGTTCAGGTTTTGAGTATTTAACTACTACAGCTTCACTGCTTGTAAAAAACCTTGTTTGGCCATTGTGTTAAATACTCCCCTGTATTTACCTGAATCAGGTCCTGTCGATAGATAAAATTAAAATTAATATCTATACTATGCTGCATCTACCTGAAAGTGAACCAGCCCACTTGATTATCCACCACAGTGTGTTTGAACATATTTTACTGCAGTAACTGATTTATGTTTGTGCATCTAAGTCCACTTGTAAAAAGAAACACTTTAATACTCGCGAGCAAAGAGTTTTGCCTGTGATTAAATATGTAAACTGTGTAAACTGTATTTACAGAAAAGCCAGAGACTGAAATGCAGCCAGTTAATCAACAGGAAACCTGTTGTTCACCTTCATGCACCTGCTGGAGTGGAATGTATTGTACCTGGGTACAGCTGAGAAATGTCACAAAAACATGTAAGACTTGTTATTATCTCATTCAGACCCCCAACTTTAATAAATGTACACGGCAAAAATGTGAAGTAAGACATTGCTCTCTAATATAAACCAATATTTACAGCTTGTTTAAGCTCATGGACACATCACTGGTTATAATTGGTAATAAACATGAATTAACTGTGTCAATATTGTATTTGTCATAACAAATAATAATAATTAATGTCACATGTAATTTGTCACGTGTGTGTAACTGTTATCTAGGCAGAAATAATACACTTTCTTTAGCAGGCCCAACTAAATATTTCATGTTGTGGTGACCTCACCAACCTGCTCTCTATGGCTTTAGTCTAAGGTGTAAATGTACATCAATGCTTTTAAACTTCCCTCTGACTTTTCATATTAAATTGTTTCTCTGCTTCTGGCTGAAAAACTCACCCGGAGGAGTGACAAAATCTGAACTGAAGGTTCCACCAACAGATGTCATCTGGAGGCATTTTCCAGCTCCAAGTACAGAGATATTTTGAAATAGGGAAGTCAGAGGGAAGTTTAATGGCATTTATGTACATGTACCAAAGTTCAAAATCAGTGAAGGCCTCCTTTAAAGCCTATATCTACTTTTTTCCTGTCACAGATAACTTGGGTCATTGTGCTCACTGCCCTGATCTCTTCTGTTTCGGGTAAGTAGGGCTGTAAAGATTTTGTCAAATCAACATGTGACAAATGATCCGCTGTGACGACCCTGAACTCACGGGATAAACCGAAAGAACAAAAAAATTTAAATATTGCAAATGACATAGCACAGCTCTAATCAGACATAACTAGCAGAACCTTTGTCTGATAATTGTAAAATGATTTGAACTTGACTTTTTTCTGTCCAAATTTGATTCACACTGATGTTTTAATTCCAGTTTCCCTCTCTCTCCTCTACAAACACAGTTACTGCGAACATGTCTACAACTGACTATCAGACAGAGGAAAACAACAATGTCACCATCACATGGGACATTCAGACCCAACTTGAAATGTCTCTCACCAATCTGATTTGTTACCAGTCAAAGCCTCCTAAGGTTTTATATCAGATGATAAACGGCATTGAGAACACGGAGTCTCAGCATCAGCGCTTTGCAGGACGCGTTCAGTTGGACAGAAGCTCTCTGAAAGAGGGACGGGTCAAAATTCATCTTTCCACAGTTACAGCTGAAGATTCTGGAAACTACTGGTGTGATCTGGCTGCTGATTATGACAAGAACGCGAAGAGATGGCGACTTTTGGCCACTGGTAAGTTGACTTAAAACTTAAGACTTTACACGTCGTAAAGATTTTTTTTGATTAACAGGAAACCCAGAAACAATCAGTGCACTATTGCAATGAGCTGCAAAACTGATTAAGATTCGTCCCACAGAATGTTTTGTCTTGAACGTGGCCCAGAACAACAATGAAGAAAACAGCAGGAAGTCTCTCGACAAACTAAACTCTGTTCTGTCAGCTGCTAAAGGTTGGTCAACAATCTAACGTCATACTGTAGAACAACATGTCACTGGGGAGGTTTTAATGCAGAATGAACACTTTTACTTTGTGCACTGTTTATGAAAACTGCTTGAATTCATGGTCATGTATCAGCATTTGTAGAAATCAGCTCAGAGACCTTTGGCCATTTGGCTTATGGCACCACCATGTGGACAAGGTGTTTGAATGTAGCACTGAGGGATCATAATCTAATATGTGTAAATAATATTTAGCAGTTTTTATGTAAAAAAAAAAAAAAAGCTGCAATTCGCAATTCTGCATGAATTATATCATTATTCCTGTTCTTTTTCGATCATATATAAACACTGGTGTTGTCTTCATCATCTTGCAGGTGGAAAGCACCAACCAGGACATCCTCTGCTGGTCTACGCTGGACTAACTGTAGCTCTAGTGATACTGGAGCTCTGTGCTCTGGATTAGATGATGTCTGATGCAATTCATCGCTAGAGACCAACGATGAAAAAGTGTGTAGAGTACGTCAGCTTATTTGTTTTCATGAATACTTTTGTGTGTTTTGTGTAAGTTAATACTTCATCTCATGTCAATCACACAGATCGTCACCAGCATGGAGGTTATACATCAGGAACCAGACTGACAATGAAAATTAGAAATTGACCATGTGAGCTGGTCACAGCATTAACATACTGCTCCATGGTGAAAAGATCATGTGACTCATGGACAGCAGGTCGACTCTGGGATCATGGTCAAAGGTCTGGGTCCAAATTGGTGGAAAGAAGCAACATCATTAATGTAAAGTTACTGTGAGTTATTCTCTTCTCTGTCCAGGTCAGATTCATCCTTTTCTTTTCTACAGCATCTAAACTGTCTCTTCACTACAAAAAAAGCAGCATTAGCATCTGAAACACATATTTCCCAGAAGTGATTCTTAAACCAACATGACAAAAGTTCTGAATATAGTATATCCACTGACTTAAAGGGATAATTTGGTCGTCAATATGTGAAATTCATATATTCAACATAAAGTGCATCGTCAGCACCTAGAGAATCACACAAAATAAGAAATCTTACATAAAATTATCCCACAATTATTTTTAAGAAATTTGCACATATTTGATAGAATATCTTTAACATATTTATTACAATATTGAAATATTTAGATATAAATGTATTGTCCGTCCTCCAGGCTGCTGTAAATTTTAGTTTATTTTTAAAATTGAAACATCATTTAAAATGACTTTGTATTACATCACAGCTGGTTTCACCAACCAGTGTGATCAATTTTCTACAACGTGTCAAACACATTCGACAAAGATCTGCTTAAGTTTGTTATGTAAAATGTAATGAATCCAGGAGCAGCCTGAGGAGAACACAAACACATTCAACATGTAAAGTTTAAACTTTGGATTCACATGTTGTTGTGCTGCCAAACGATAGTTTTCAAGGCAGAAACCCAGAGAACTTTGTTCCACTTAAATGTCTCATGTAAAGTAGTGATGAAAGTATTTATTCACGTTTTCTGTTTACTGTTACTGCTTTTTGTAACTAAATCCATATAAAATCTTTATGTCTGCAAAGCACTTTCAAATGTCTCACACATTTTGAGTGTGTACTGTAAATGTATTATGAGTAGGAAATGTGGTAGAAAGTGTTGGAGCATGAAAAGATTGTTTTTTAGACATGTTACATACTGTGAGAATCATTTTAACTTTAGCTGTATTTACAAAGAAGATTTACACAACTATATATTTTCATATGTATAAATATGAACGAGAGACTGAGTGAATGTGATCAACCTGTAAGTTTTGTATAAAGATGTTCTTTGACTAAAACACAATAAAGGGCATTAAGAAGCCAGAGAGCATCTTTTTTGTGTCCTTTAGACTGAACTCAACACTGATCCAGTAGCAGGAGTTAGTGTGAGACGCTGTTCAGAACCAGACTGAATCTGTAACATCTGGTTTATTTTTAGTTTTTTATCAAAGTTTAATCAAAGAACAATTATAACATTTGCTTTCCATTCACATAACAATAATAGTTTCTGTGTGATGATCACAAACATCACCGAGCTTGACAGTCTATAGGAAATATGTTTAACAGGTTTTGTAGCTACTGTATCTGTCAGTGACAACAAAACACTGATATGAGCCTCAGATCAGTAAATGGACATTTGAACATGAATGAACTCATTATATACAGTCACATGTGGTTTGATATTATCTGAGTGATTAAACACGTTTGTGTAAAGTGAGAGACTGTTAAATTGTCTCTATTACACCAGCCCTCCATCTTTCTCTGACACTAACTTGCTGCTGGAGGAACCTAAACACAACCATAAAATGCTGTAACACCTGTGGTCACATACACTGGACTCGCTTATTTATTTCCATCCCCAGGAAGATTAAGAGCACTGCACGCGTCACTTTGTCTTTGTTTTATTAAAAAACTTGAAAGTTAAATTGATTCAAAATTGGTGTGTTGATAATGTGCATCACTCTAAACAGGAATGTGTTGAAATGTCTTGGTAACCTCCAAAGAAAACCTTTTTATGAGCATCCAAACACGAGGACTTTGTTAGTTACAATGCTGATTGTGGGGACTTTCCCTTTACTTTCACAAAAATTGGCTTCAATGTTGCTTTGGTCATAGTACAGTCACCTTTATATTATAATGTTTTACTCGTATTATGTCTTCTGTTAAAACATGTTCGTCACTATGGCTAAGCAACTACGTAAAATATTAAATTGGATTGAAAAGGATTGTCAGTCTAATGCTTAGGTCAAGGCTGCTGTGACATCATGTCCTTTACATTCTTGTAAATGCAGTATCACAGGAACATCACAGGAATTTCTTTAAATTTGAAACAAGCTTCTAGTTGAACTCAGGGATAAAATCCTTGGGGTTTCTTGACCTAAGTTCAGTGGTCAAGGTCATTGTGACATCATGTCCATCCATTTTGTCCCTCACATTTATGTGGAGGCAATATCACATTAATGCCTTGAATTTCTTTAAACTTGGCATAACGTGCACTTGGACTCATAAACTGATTACAGGTTGGGGGTCAAAGGTCAAAGGATCTTATGGGATCTTCCTTCGTGTGAATGCACTATGTATGATGTCTTTGTGAAGTGATTCTGTTCTGAGCTGTAAAGGATGGTTTAATTTTCCACTGAACAGATGTTTAGTTTGTTCCAGCTGTGTAGCAGGGATTGAGCTCTTACATGTGCCGTAGTCGCCCCCTTGTGGTGAAGCTTCATATATGTCATCCACATCTGTTCTGTATCACAATTATGACAAGATCAGAGTTATGTCTACTGAGATATTATGTTTCCTTTGGTTTCAAATGTTTTTCTCATAGACCAAACCCACAAGCAAATTAAAATATATTAAAAGTACACAATAACACAACATTTCATCATGTTTCCATTCTGATAAATGATTACTGATGATTACTGTTCAGTTTTTTAATAAAGTAAAGGGAAAGTCCCCCTAACAGCACTGAAACTAACAGTCCTCATGTTTGCATGCTCATAATTAGGATTTGTGTAGAGGTTACCAAAAACTTTCAGTGCATTCTTGTTCAGAGTGATGTCTATGATAACTATTATAATTTATTCATTTAATGTTTTTACATTAGTATCTATTATTACACATATTACAGACCAAACCACCCGCTACAATATCAGCAGAAAACACTAACATGTTAATAAAATAACAAGTACTTTGACATTTTGTCCATGAACCACAGTTTTCTTAGAAGTTGTCTGTAATGTCCTCAGTGTTTTATGGTCAAACCAAGTAAAGCTGCTCTAAATTACTTCTTTTACACTGAAATTTGATAACTTTTCCTAAACTGGATCCATCCTGTAGTTTTTGAGATATTTCAGTCTAGATCAAAGTTCTGGATCCACAATGAACAAACCCACAGAGCTGAGCTGTCACTAAAACTGTCCCTTGTGGTTAAAGAGACCTGAATTGTCCTCCTCTTTAAAATACTTGTTTTGTCCTAAACACACAAATATTAAATCTCCAGTGATGTGAACAGAGAAAAGCATCAGATCTTCACCTTTGAGAAGCTGGAACCAGAAAAATGTTCTTGTTTGTACTTTGCCTTAATTCCACAAGTGTGTCTCCTTAGAGGTCACACATGTCAGAAATAACACTTCTCTAAACAGAGCAGCTTCATGTTTTCAGGGGAGTCATTGAGATTCAACCTTGTTCAGTTATTGATCATCTGTTATCAATCAACGTTTCAAACATGTCTGGACTCAACAAGACCATAGAATTAAGTGTCTCTATATTGGATTAATGGACATTGTTAAAAGTTCACATTTCACTGTTTTTGTTACTTTGTGTTCATATTGTAAATAAGTATATATTTATGTTTGTGTAGTTGTTTTGACTCTTCTGTTTTAACTCCTAACATCAGAAACATGGAAATCCTCTAGAGTACAGCAATAACAATAATAATACACCTTAATAATAAACCTTACACTAAGTGTCCACATTTTTAAATGTGGACACTTAGACATCTATAAAAACAAGTGACCTGCATGTCGTAACTTATGTTTTACTTTTTTCTTATTCTGAACTTTATGGTCTAGATTCAACAAGGTGCTGGAAAGTTTTCTTGCATTGAAATGTTTCTAACACCTGGTTGAATGTATGACAGGAAGAATTAAGCTGTTGTAACAGTTTCTGTTGACAGTGGAGGAATTTTATACCATGAACTCATTGTCATAGCAAAACCAGTCTGAGACACTGCTGCAGAGAAAATGTCTAGTGGCTCTGATGGTACTTTGACTCCAAGGAAAAGGGGCCAGATCCACTTTTCCCCTCCTCTTGTATTAGGGTCGGCACCGACCCATTTTAATTTTTAAATGCATAAAAGATCCATATACATTTGTTTATTACATCAAGGATTTTTGAGTTTGTCAGTAACCTCTATTTCAACAAAATAAAATAAAAAACTTCTCACTAAATTATGAAATGCTCTTTTGTGACCTTTGTGATGTTAGGGTTGGTTTCTACCCACTTCTAAAAATAAGGTAATAAAGCAATAATTAGAGCAAAACTGAAATAATAAGTGCACTGTCAGCCTAAACACTGACATCCAGCTCTTCTCCTAATCATGTGAGCTTTAGCTGACTCATGTTTTCCTGTATAGCTGCACAAATACAAAATAAACAAGATGTGTGAATTCAGTATTGAATTGGTGACTTGCAGAATTCAAATCGGCAATTTGCAGCTTCAAATATGAGAAAAAGATTTTCAGTGAGCCAAGTTCTGATAGTATTTTTGGTGAAAATGAGGAAGTAAACACAGAGGAACAAAGCGACATGGATAAGCAGGTTTCTGAGGACGAAGACAATGTGGAGTTTCATCCAGAACAGACAGACACATCTGAGGAGTCTGATGAGGACATCACCATTGGAGAATTTGCTGAAAGAGTCAAGTCCAAAGATGATAAGATCTTTTGGAGGTCAGTACCTCATGATGCACATGGCAGAGCAGCTGCTGCAAATGTCATCAAAATGTTCCCTGGAATCACAAGGTTTGCTGTGACAGGAGTCAAGACATGTTTTGACAAACCTTGAAGGAAAAAAAGTCCATGGTGACACGTGGACAGACATTGATGAGGAAAACCTAGATGCTTACATTGGTGTTCTTCTTCTTGCTGGAGTGTACAGATCCTGCAATGAGGCCACTGATAGTCTCTGGGACACATCAACAGGCAGAAATGTTTTTCGGGCAACAATGTCACTTCAGACCCTTTAAATTATATCAAGAGTCCTCAGATTTGACAACAGAGATACCAGAGCAATCTGACAAGTTCTCCCCCATCAGGGATGTCTGGGAGAAATGAGTGCAGCTTCTTCCACTGACGTTCAACCACAAATTTTTTTACCAGCTATGACCTTGGACAAGAGCTTCTCAGGAGGAAACTTTTAGAGAAATCTTTTTTTTTTTTGGCTTTTTCTTGAAGTAAATGTATACGGGTCAAAACTGACCCGTAACACTATAGATGTTACTATTGTTAAAAATATTTAAAAAATAAATAAATTGAACAAATTCTTTAAAGTGATGTGTTCTAACATCCCTCAATAATTATAAGGTAACAAAACAATCTTGTATTTATTTATATTTTGCTATTGAGGATAATTTTACAATGTTTTTATATTGAGATTGAGGGGTATGCTGACAAAAAAAGCCCCGAAGGTCCACAACTAAAATATTAAAATAATATAACAAGGTAAACAAGACATGAGAAGCAAATTGGATGATAAATAATTGTTTTTTGTGTATTTTACGGCTGATTTAGGACACGAGTCAAAACTGACCCGTTAACACAAGGGATGGTAACAGAAAGCTCACACAAGAGGACGGTTTAGTCCCTCTTAATACTAAATTTAGAATCTTGGGAGCTGGTTTCAGGTCACATTTGATGACCACTGTCCTCACAAACAAATCTCTCCCAGCTACTGAAGGTTAAACCATAGCTTTTTGACAGAAGGTCCAGCAGAACCAGTTTCATAACAATATCACGTGTAGTCATAGAGACATAGCTGAGTAAACATTGCTCTCGTAGACAGCAATGCAAAAAAAACCAATTCATACTAATATTCATAACAATTATTGTACATTAGCTGTCAGCTTTAGTAATCACACTAATAAAAAAGAAGAAACAGCACAGTGACAAAAGGAGAAAATAAAGATAAATTGTGAATTTTTAAAACTTAGACTCGTACAGTTCACTTTGTGTTAGTTTCAGTTTTATTCAAATGTGGTGGGACTGCATTACTGACATTACACAAACAGTAGGACCGACTGGCTCCAACTGTATCTGCTTTACTGTGATTTAACACCGACTTTGTGTGTGTGTGTGTGTGTGTGTGTGTGTGTGTGTGTGTGTGTGTGTGTGTGTGTGTGTGTGTGTGTGTGTGTGTGTGTGTGTGTGTGTGTGTGTGTGTGTGTGAAATTATTTTGAACATTCACCTCCGATTACTAGTCTGCTTGTTTTGTTGTCTTTCTGGAATGTGCACAAACTGGTAACAACTCACTGCACTAGTCTAAAATGTATTTTAAGAGTCAGAAACACAAACAAATTTAATCTACAGTGATGTGACTCCACATTTGTAACGTTGAAATCAGAAAACATTTGTTTGCACTTAATAAATTAAGTTCAAGAATAATATTGCTTGAGAAGCAGCTTAAAAATTTGACTCACTAAATAAATAAATGTACTGTTTATTTAAAAATGCTCAATTTGTTCACATAGTTTGAGGAAAGTAAAACATTTGTCCTTCACAGCAGCAGCTTATCATCCTGAACCTCAGAGACCAACTGTGAGTCCAGAACCAGAGAGTCAGGGATGGATTGGACTCTACGTTGGACTGGGACTGACAGCAGCAGCAGTTCTACTGGTCACACTCTGCTTTGCTCTGAGTCCTTGTTTCAATAAATCTACTGATGAGTCTGAAAATCCCTTTTCAGTGGTTTAACAGTTGAGTTTGTCAGAGAGCAGACTTCTCTCTGTCCCTGAATCCTTTGACCCTGTTGGTCCAAGAGGCTGTTTTTCTCTGATCTCTGAGTTTTTCCCCTCTGTCACTGTCTTCATGGTCTGAGACAAACAGGATGAGACAGAGACAAGAGACTAACAGGACTCTGTCTGGAGGACCCCTTTCTATCAGGCCAAGTCATCCCAGCATCAGTCCAAGACTTACATGATTAAAAAAAGAAGAAATGGATTAGCACCTCACACTGGTAATTAAAACAAAAACAATTAGTACAACTTAAATAAAAAAATGAAAACTAATGTACATTCAATCATATCAAATAATATGCTGAATGAAACAACAACTGAGACAGAGGTCAGATAACAAACTTATAAGTAAATCAAACATCTAAAGTTTTCAGTGCAAGAGGGTCACAAACACTCAGCTCTTACAAGTTGAAACATAGTGACACACTGACTGAAACAGGACAAACCACTTTACAACCAGATTCATGGGAGAGGAGCAGCTCTTCAGGTGTTTCATTTTAAGCATAAATGAACCTGTGACATGTTTTCAGTATTATATCACCACTGTCCAATGCTGATTTGATCAAATTCTGCAGTTTAACATGTGTTAAGAAGGTTTAACTGCATCTTTGAGCCAGTCTCATCTCACTGAAGTAGCACTAAGCTCATTGGCCACATTCAGAGAAACTAACACTAACACACTTTTATTTGCTGCTTAAATCAGAGAAACCAAACACAGCAATGAAGAAACATGATTCATTCATGATTGATATTGATACATTGTGTTTTTAGTTTATTTATTTCACCTACTAATGCTGTGTTCATGTTCTCATGTTCAGTTCAAAACAAATCTAATCAGGTGACATGTTTCTGAGTCCTGGTCTTGGTGATAGGCCAAAATTCCACTGCCTGTCTCCACCCAACTCTACAGAATCGTCTTGTTCAGCTATGCTCCATAAACTACAGGACACTAAACTCTCTGAGTTGTGAGGAGAAATCAGACGAGGCTGTTCATGACAGACAGATGCAGAAATAGCTGACGACTGGAACTATGGTGCAGGTTGGTTTTGTTACACAGAACTTATTAGTTAGTTGTTGGTGTTTGTATGTTTGAGGAAAGATGAACTGGTAAAAAATGATGATTAGACTGATTCACTGTGTAAGAAAAACTAATTACTGAGTAGATATGAAAGAGAGTAACATTAGTGTGAAACAGTGTTTAAACCTTTACACCTGTTAATGCTCTAAACCTCCACTTATTCTTCTATAAATCCTCCTCTGTGTCCTCTCACAGGATGAAGATGATCTTCAGGATCCTGCTGCTCATCAACCTGATCTCATGTGTCTCTGGTTAGTTTATACCTTCAATTTATTTTCCCCATAAGTGATTTTTTTGACCCTGATGTCTCAGTCTGCTACGACCTGTCTTCAGTAGATCCTTTTGACATCAGACAATTTTAACAGGATCAGCGAAGGTGGAATTAACATCATGATCTAAGTGGATTTGGCCAAAATTCAATTTTTTAAAAATATTTTAAATGCGTTTAAACCAAGTTAACACAGAGAATGACAACATCTCTGCTTAAAGTTCAGAGTTATTCTGCTCCTCACTGTGTGTCTCTGTGTCCTCAACAGGGACATTAGTAGTGAATGTGACACAGACGTCCTATCAGGCAGAGGAGAACGACAACATCACACTGGAGTGGACCTTCACCACCAAACCTGAAAGTTCAATCACCTCATTCAACACACTCTGTAGCCTGTTTATTAATCAGAAGCCCTTTGTCCTGTTTCATCTCCATGATGGTGTTGAGGTCTCAGAGTCTCAGGATCAACAGTTTTCAGGACGAGTCCAGTTTGACAAAGACGTCCTCAGAGAAGGACGAATCAGACTTCAACTGTCCAGACTCAGGACAGAGGACTCAGGCCTGTACCTGTGTAAATTGGGAACAGATGATGGTTTGAGCTCTGACACATGTCGACTCAATGTCACTGGTGAGTAGATTTACTTGCTAATTTATACTAAAAACCATCTGTTTCTAAACTAATTTAATCTTGTTTTGCAGATATCTGTTCATAAACCACTTTGTATTATTTGTAGACAAATTAAAACTTTGTCTCGAGCGAAAAGCGAGAAAAAGCTGAGAAAAGTCAAAAATAAAACATTTGTACTTTACAGCAGCAGCTGATCATCCTGAACCTCAGAGACCATCTGAGAGTCCAGATCCAAAGAGTCAAAGAAGGACTGGACTCTACGTTGGACTGGGACTTGGTCTGACAGCAGCGGCAGCAGCTCTACTGGTCAAATTCTACTTTGCCCGAGTTGTTGTTTTACTAAACCAACTTAAAACTTTGGTTTAACAGTTCAGTTTGTCAGAGAGCAGACTTCTCTCTGTCCCTGAATCCTTTGACCCTGTTGGTCCATGAAGCTGTTTTTCTCTGACCTCTGAGCTTTTCACCTCTGTCACTGTCTTCATGGTCTGAGACAACCAAACAGGATGAGACAGAGAGGAGACCAACTTCTGATCAGATCCATCAGGACCAACAGGACTCTGTCTGGAGGACCCCCTTTCTATGAGAACATCAGTTCAACACCTGAGTCCTAAAACCAGGAGAAAGATTTAGAGACTCTGTTTGTTCAACATCTGATTGGACAAACAGTGACATGAAAAGCACATTGTCAGTTTTAAACAGTTTTAAATTATTACTGTATATTACTGGAAATACTCAGGATTGTCTGATTCTTATTTGTTATACTTATTTTATACATAGCTTCACTGATTGCACTGTCCATAAAAATTTGCACACATGTACATAAGCAAACATAAGCTTCCCAAACCACAATATTACAACCACTGTAAAGTACATTTGTACTTTACAGCAGCAGCTGATCATCCCGAACCTCAGACACCAACTGTGAGTCCAGAACCAGAGAGTCATGGATGGATTGGACTCTACGTTGGACTGACAGCAGCAGCAGTTCTACTGGTCACACTCTGCTTTGCTCTGAGTCGTTGTTTCACTAAATCTACTGGTAAGTTTAGGGAAAACATGGGAAACCTGCTCTGAGCAGGTTCATGTTTTCAGGGGAGTCATTAAGATTTAAACTTGTTCAGTTATTGATCATCTGTTATCAAGCAACATTTCCAACATGTCTGGACTCAACAAGACCACAGAATTATAAGAAAAGAAATCATTTGTTGTAACTAAACTGAGTCAGTGAAATGTGAGTGTCAGTCACACATTTAGGCTAAAACTGGGATTTCAATTATTGCATTGTGTGTACATGTACCTTTTATTGCGGTTTCCTCTGTGTTTGTTTATGTTGTGTATTGTAAGGTTAGTTAGTTTAAGAAGTATAAGTATACGAGGATACAACAAATGTTCAGTGTTCGTCATACAACTATCTAGAGGACGACTGTAGCTCATGTTAAAGTGTCTCTGGGCAAGACACTGAACTCCCAACAGCTCAGTCCCCTCCCCAGCTGTGCAGTGCTGTGCAGTATCTCTGCAGTGGATAATTATTGGACCATCAGATATGAGCAATTGTCAGCTTTCATTTGAAATGACCTTTGTTGGCCTTTTTAGTTTATCTGTTTTCTCATTATATTGTCTTACAGCAATATGCTGGTTCGTAGTAATATTTGTATATATTGTGTATTATATTTCTGTGCTCATTTCTGATTTCAAATAATTTCATATTCAATTCTATGTTCAATTTCAAATGTATTTGTCTTTTCATGGCAATACATCACAAGTAATCTTAAAACAAGCTTCAGTGGCTGAACAAACACCATAATGACTCAGAGAGAAGTCATTTCAGAGAACAAAGTGAGATCTGTGTCCTCTCTGCTGTTAAAGAGACACAGCAACGCAGCTCGACATACTTCCTGACTTTTGGCTCGCTGTGATTGGTACACAGATGTGGCCTCATCTCTGAAAGTGTGCAGTTCAATGACCTGAGGTAACATTGCAGAGGCCTGTGGTTAACTAACACTGCATGCTGCTATTTCCTGTGCTGCAGCCTTCATGTGTATTAGCCATATTGTAAGCTAAAGGAGAGAAGTGAAACCCTCCTTCATTCCTATCATGTTCTTTAAATGTATATATATGTAATGTATAAATGTGGGATATTCACTTAAACTGTATAAATCGCTATGATGTGTCTTGGTCTGGTTGATTAATCGAGCAATGAATGAAGTGTTTCTTGTGTCAGATTTGCTGAGTGTCTTGCTACAGAAGTGTGAGTGACACACACACAACTGCTACTGTCTGTGTTCTTGATGCATCTTATGGTTAATGTCAAAAAACCTGTTCATGTAAAACTAGAATCAGACTGATCACTGAGGGATTATTTTACATCACTGTCACATCCAGAGGTTTATTTTTATTAAATACAATAAACTAAAGTACAGTAAATATAGAAAATAACATTTTAAACACATATACAGAAGAAATTACCAAAACAGTGCATTAAAATATTTGAAATACTTTTAAACAGTATTGAGCCCTAAAGGTTTATGGCCATTTGTGTCCCAGCTTTAATTCCCTGAGATGCTGGATAAATATGTTCTCTCCTCTCTGTGCTGTGATGTGATACAAACTCTGATACAAAGTCATAATGGAGTGGATCCTTTGAAATACTGTTAAATGGCCTGAGACAGCTGAGCAGTCAATTGTCCAAATTCTCATTCAGTGAAAACATTTTCAACCTTTGATTTGAAGCTACACTTTATGCACATTTGATTGTTGTCTTAGAGACACAAAGAACAAAACTTTCTGTTTAAATACTTGTGTTAATATAAATAGTTTGAATATATAAGTTACAGTAGGTACATTAAACACACAAACATACACATTACACATAATATACAGTACATATACATATAATATACAATAATACACATTAAAGGCTGAAAGGGCTGGTTTCAGTTTGAGAATCGACCTGTAGAAATGTTTTTATCTCAGTTGAGTTTTTAATACTTTTATTGCTCATTGTGTTTTATGGTAGTATTGTTTTTTTTATTGCTTACTGATGTCGTTTAGGCCACTTCCTTGTTGCTGGTGTCGACTGTTTAACAGATTGATGCTGTGGTTTTCTGGACCTGAGATTCAGAGGCTGAACGGAAAAAAAATCTAACCCAGAGGTCAAAGAGCACACACATGCTAATTTATCTCAGACTCTGGTGTTATTGTATTTTGTATTGAGTCCCTGCAGGTTTTCTTTGGCAGAATCAGTTGTAGGAAAACATAGAAAAGTGCACAAAGTACGGTATAAGTTCTGAATCTCCAAACTCCTGCTGGTCTGACAAAAGCTGCCTCTGTGGTGATTTAGCCGACTGCACCCGGGCAGAGAAGAGAATGACCTGCAGTGCCATTTGTCAGTCTTTATATTAGTTATGGTTCTTCTTTGTAGTGGTCGTGTTTGTAGTGGCCATGTTCATCCACAACCAGGGACTGGACTTCATTCCTGTCATTATCTGCACCATTAATATGAGACATTAATAAGAGCAGATGAATGACTGATACATTGAGATGCAAACAGAGTAAATAAAAAGTACCTTTGTTCGAAAGATCATGGCAGAATATTTTTACAAGAGCTGCCACGACTGTTGCAAGTTGCATTAGTATGAGTAAAGCCAGAAAAACATATTCCTTGGATTGTTTTCCCCGTTGTAGCTCTGAATCTGCATGGAGACAGTATGTGGTGAAATACTACAGTATAAAAAGAAATAAGCAAATCATAGAGAATTACAAAAAAAGAAATAATAAAATAACTATTTTAAAATACATAATTGTTTTGAAGTGTCTTTTTATTGAAATTGTAACTGTTCAAAAGCTCCACAAACATATTTTTTATTGACACACAGAGTGGAGGAGATACATTTTCAGATGTTTTTACCCAGTTTTAGTTTAGTGTTTAAAATTCTTTTGGGCCTGTTGGAAGATGCAGATAAATAACTTATTTTGTTTTTTTAGCTTTGAGGACTTGGTGATGTATTTGATGTGTTTTAGAACCTTTTCCTACAGGTTCTTTTAACTTCGTTGTAAATCGTTGTTGCCAACATCTTACTCAAATACTGTTGCCTCAGCTAAAAGCTAAATGCATTGTTACCATGGTAACCAATTACAGCACCAGTTACCATAGACAGAGTTCCTCGTTCCTTCTGACTCACCTTCAGCAATTTCTGGTGCAGACCTTGGTGTGTTGAGGGACACATCAGTATTGCCTCCATTAGTGGTCCGACTCATGTTCAGAACAAACTTTTCTGAAAACAAAAATCTGAATTAATAATAATTTGTTTGCAGTGGCTACAGTATTGTCCTCTAGTCACACTGTCAACTCACCAGTGTCCAAAAACGTCCATCTTCTCGTGTTCTCATCATAATTAAAGGCCAGATCACACCTGTAGTTTCCAGAGTCTTCAGCTGTGACTGTGGACAGATGAAGTCTGATTCGTCCTTCTCTAAGAGCGTCCCTGTCCAACTGAACCCGTCCTGCAAACTGCTCGTGCTGATTCTCTGCGTACTCAACACCGTTTATCATTTCATACAAAACCTTTCGAGGTTCTGACTGGAAAAAACATTTGAGGTTGGTGAGAGACAAGTCGGTTTTGGACTTGGTGTCCCATAGGAAGGTCACGTTTTCCTCTGTCTGATAGGACTTCTGAGTTTCTTTGATGACAAACATCTCTATAAAGGAATAAAAGAGGGAAATGTGGTACATATGAGAAATATTTATATCAAGGATCTAAAGCACTGTGATGAAAACAAATGTTTGTTTTATTAGACAGTCAAATAGGACAGATAGCAAATCATTTATTAGCTTATAGTGTTTATGAAGTTGAAGAACAGTTCTGTCTGTAACAAGGAGATTACAGACATCACTTCATCCCAAGATTCTCATTGCTAATTACTACACAATAATCCAGAAATAAGATGATCTGCAGCCTTACTAACCACAGACAGAGGAGATCAGACTTATGAGCACAAGTATCCACATCATCATTTCCCTGTGAGAAAAAAAAGACAAGAATATTTAGATTTTATTAGATTATCAGAGTGATCTATCAATTGTAACATGAATTTCAGTAAAATCTCAGTATGCATGAGCGTCTAAATTAAAATTAAAGTGACCACCTGATGACATTAGTGTGCAGCGCCTCATTGCATTTGATCTCAGTGCACATTTACTACTGCTTTTCCTACCTGCTCATGTGTTTGTAAGTATCTTTGGTCATCTGCCACCAGGAACAGTCAACTCCTCCCCAATAAGTACACGAACATGGACCAGCAGGAGAGGGCGCAGATTTCCTGCTGAACAACTCTGTGTTCATTGGAGTCAGATGCCCTGACCTGGAAATCAAACACACTCTTAAACTCTCGCCGTCATAAAGTAATTTAAACAGAGATGTTTTCTATTTTCATGAGTGGTTTGGTTTATGGTGGTATTCAGTGGTCTAGCAGTGGGAAGTAACTAAGTTGTGCACCTAAGTACAATTTTGATTAATTTGCATTTTCTGACACTTCATACTTTAACTTCAGTACAATCAGAGACAATTATCATATTTTTACTTCCTTACATGCATTTGATAACTATGGCTACAAGACACTTTTTGGAATCTCAATGATAAAACAAAATACTGTAAAAAACAATAGGACTTAATTGATCTGTGGTCTGAAATATAAAAGTTACCCAGCAGAATGTAAATGTATTCAAACAAAAATTATTGGGTTCAATTCACATTGTTATCAAAACTTTGTAAAAGGTTGTTGCAAAATTTACTGCATCAATAATTATAATCAGATAATAGCATGTTCATTCATGTGAAACTGGCCATTCTGCAAATCTTTTCAGCTATTACTTTTGCACTTTTAATTAAATAACATTTTGAATGCAGGTCTTACTTGTAACAATGCGTCTGTGATAGTCATTTTTTTTAAGTAAAAGATCTAAGTACTTTTTTGAACAAACTTTTCTGTAAATGTGATGCAGATAAAATTCAGCCACCACAGGGATAAGAAGCAGTAAGTAACCTGACTGGTGCATTCAGTAATAAACGTAGTAAATTCTAAACAGTGTGACTCATGAAGTGACTTTAGTTTTTATTTCAAGTTAAGATTAGTGTCTCCACATGTTATTCTGAGCTTTCTGAGCTAACTAAACATCAATGCATTATATGTCATTATATGTTAAACTCTATTTATTATATATATTAAACAGCCCAAATCACAATTTTGCTTCAAAGGGCTTTACAGTCTGTACATCACTGACACTCTGTCTCTTTTCTGGTGAGTTTATTTTTAGTTGTACAAATCTGCAGGATTTTACAATAAGAAACTGTTACAATGCAACCGCATGACCATTTTTATATGATTCTGTGCATAATATGTGATATAAAAGAAGTTAGGTGTGAATACTTGAATATAAATGTTATTTAAATCATATATGCAGTCAGAGCATTTATTCAATACTTTTAATTATATCTGGATGTATATATGTGATTATATATGATGAATTCAGTTGTGATTTATTTACAAAACTACAAACAAAGTCATATTACGAACAAAAAACTCTACATATGTTAGACAAATTAACCTTGGTTAGTAGTTACAGTCTGTTTACAATATGTGACCACGCCCCCGATGCGTGACGTCAAACCAAAACAAACGAACCCGATCTACAGCTTGACACAATCACAACACAGGAAGAAGTTGTTGCAAACTGAAATGATCATATTCCTGATTGTTGGAACTGATGATGCCCCATGTTACAACTACATTTTACAGTTAACAGTCTCGAAGATGAAAATACAACATGAAAACAAACCATAACAAATAGCAAAATAGTTGTTTTTTTTTGTCATGCAATTCTCCCTGAGCAGGGAATAACTCTCATAATCAGAAATTCAGCTACGAACAAGTGTTTTATCCATTAAATAGTTGTTAAAAGTTGGATTATATTCTTCTTCGCACTTTTTCAACGACTTGTGATCTGTCTTAAAATGTTAATAAAGTAACATTAATATTAATAATAAATTTAAACTTTTTTTTCTTTTTTTCTGTCAACTTATCAAATTAGCGACAGAAAAACCGTAACAACCCTCCGGACCAAGTCTTGCAAATTATTAAAAGGAGCAGAATAAAAACCTTTTGAGCTGCTTTCAATCCATTTTTAAATCTGCGTCACCGGGGATTTGTAACCTGCGTCGTCGTGTGTTAACAAACAATAACAGCGACATGTAAAGTACAATATTACACTAAAGACAAACTGCAGGACGTTTTTTAATAACTTACTTCTCCGCAGACAGACGAGGACCGCGTTGTCTCACTTTATATCGTATTAGGTATTTGTTGATCTGCTTCTGTCCTCAGCAAGTGACATGAGGAAGTGCGACGAGGTGCTTTAATAAACATTACAATCACGTGGGCACAGAACACGTGCGAGCAGAAGTAAAAGTAAAATTGAAAAACAGCGTCATGGCTGTAAAAACATGACAGTTCAATATGGATGATACAGTTTTAAAAACTATCCAGGGCTCTGGTCTATAGATGCTTTTACTGTATATTCCTTTCCACACGCAGCCTTTTATTGTTTGAGTGTTGGATTGTAATGACACAGGTGCTGTATAAAACTTTGGCTCTAGTCTCACTGCACCGTTTTGTTCATGTGCTATTTGAAATCATAAACATCACACTGAGAAGTGAAACAGCAGGATAGTCGGTGTTAGTTTTTATGACTAATCTCTCTCCATCAGTACATTAGGATCAACTATAGGTTATGACACCAAAAGACATTTTCAGGCTTCACATTCTGTGTTGAGCTGCATATTAGTGCCATCTAGTGGACAAACATGTAAAGAGCAGCACCTGCACAAGGTCCATCAGTGCCACTGAACACACACACCGACAAGCCACATTATGACAACCTGTGCAATCTAACACAATCCAATACAGCAGCTGACATGAATTCTACTTTTTCAATGTTGTAATTTCTCAGCTTTTAGGTTGAAGCTGTTAGAAATCTACATCAAGGAGTAACAAGTTTGATATGTGGTTTCTTCACAGCTGGAAGTAGGATAATGTTTTTGCAAAACAAAACATAAACTCAAGTTATGTTATACCTTAAGTTTGTTTTTTGTTTTTGCAGCTCTAAAACTAGTTTTATCTATATTTAAATCTAGTTTTAGAGCTACCAAACTTACAACCAGTCACAACAGACCGTTTCTTTTCACACGCCAAGATTTTACTAAAACTAACAGCCATGTCAGTCAACTGAGAACAAAAAAACAAAACAAATGTATGATCATAAAACATAGGCTTTGGAAAAATACATATCCACAGGTAAGATACAATACCAATAAACAAAATTAACACAGAAATCATATTAACCAAGAAGGAAATATCTCCAGGCAACACCAAATTAATAGACAAAAATATATGAATCGTATAAAACATCAGATGATAAAACCTTAAAACTATCAAGAGAATTATGATTTAAGAACTGTAACTTAAGGGTTGTTTGCAGTTCATTCCATCGAAAAACATTCCTGCCAAGTTTAGTTCATGCATTATACAAAGATAAGTATCTATTGCATTGTGTGTTGTGGTTAGTAGGTTTTATGTAACAATAATGCTTTTTAAATTATAAGCAAATGATTAGTCCATATTAGACATTAGAATTACAAAGTAATATTTAACCAGACATTGCTCAGACTTTAAAATGTAAACAACTAAAGATTATATCCTATTTGGCTGCCAATGCAACTCGTATTGTTATTCAATCATACTTCGACATATAGCCAGGAGGGACCAGGAATCGAACCACTCTCCCGGTGGTCTGTGGACAATCTGTTTTGACAGATTTCTTTTTATAAACCTGCAACAAATCACAATACAAATCTAAGGGGAAAAACAAATACTTGTACTGTAAATAGAAGGTAATTATTTTTACATTGCGGAATTTTATGTGTTCATTTAATAAATACATTAATCTTATGATTTTATTAAGGCTGGTGTAACTTTGGTGTAATTTACCTATGCACACCTCAAACACACTGCTTCATTTTGTGACATGATGGGAAAATCAAAAGAAATCAGCCAAGATACAAGGAGAGAGTTGTGGGCCTCTACAAGTCTGCTTCAAGCTCGAGTACAATCTCCAGATGCCCGAAGGTGCAATCGTTCATCTGTTCAAACTATTACACCCAAGTATAAACATCACAGGAATGTCCAGCCATCATACCACATAGAAATGAGACGGGTTCCGTGTCCCAGAGAGGAATGTGCCTTGGTGCGAAATGTGTGTATCAACCCCAGAACAAAAGCAAAACAACTTGTGAAGATGCTGGGTGAAGCTGGTAAGAGAGTCTCAGTATCCACACACATTTAACGTACCACACTATGCTGACGTCAAAGACCAACATCTGCCTCAGATCGTGTTGGTCTCATGTGGGCCAGCAAGTGGCACTAGAACGCACGGTGAACACGAGAGCCGGAAATAAAGCGTAGCTCATCAGTTATACTTAGCATGAGAACTAAACGCAGAAAAGCTCAGTTAACACCCCATAAAATGAGCAGTTTCCTGTATGTTGGGGGTTGCGTGACATGATTGCAATGCAGATTAAGCCATTGTTCTGACACTTCTTTCACAGGATGCAACAAGTTACCTGAAAAGAGAAGTTGAGAGCATGAGTTTTCTTATCACAATTTTTACAGTTTCACATTAGCCGTGTGATCATCCTGCTGGTGTGGGTCTGACCACTAGTCCCTCTGTTGCTTAACAACACAGACGCTTCAATTCAACGTAAAACAGCTTCGTGTTGACTGGCAAGACACTACAGCTGTTTTTAGGCTGTGACATTTTATGAAGAAATCAAAAGCATAGCAATCCTAGGAGTAAGTTTGGTAAGAACACACCTGACTTAAAATAGAGAAAGAGCGAAATAACAACTCATATTATTGGTTCAGTGAACATGAACTTATTTTACAATGCTTTAACACCTGGGTCGGACATGCATGATCAATTTAAGAGCATCCAGACTTAAAATTCGGACAGAAATGATGAGTAGAATGCCACAGATTAATGCTACACAAAATAAATGAATAAATAAAAGTGTACAGACTTTCAAGCTGCATATATTTGTATAATATCTGTATATAAACTGTTCTTGTTTTATGTTTTCATTGCAAACAGCTGTAAATTTAGCTAAAATACTAACCTGTCGTACCTCTGGTATGGATTTACATTACAATAGTCAGAGCTCTCATCTGTGTCATCATTTGAACCTGTTAAAATAAACACAACTGCATTAAAAAGGAAACACACCCTCGCTTCTTTATAAGGGAATAATGGTGGAGGATGAGTCAATTACTTTGGGCAATGCTTTAAATGACAGCCTGCAAATTACTGTGTAAACTCGGGTAACAACATTGTCCCCGTCTTTTAGAAGAGAAGGATATTTTGTCATTTAAATTTTTTGTTTTAGAATGTATAGAAATGGTTTATTGTATAATTTATTATGAAATATCTATATAATTACAAAAGTGTTTTTACATAAAGGGATTATTTTGATGAAGTGCTGTGTATGGGCTCCTTGTTGCAAGGGAGCACATTATTGAGCTTTGAAGAGTCTTCCATTTTATGTGCAATGTGGTACTGTAACATCCAGGTTGTGATTTAAAGCATTACCTTATTTTGTGTTAATTTTATTTTAAAATTTGTATGTACTAACTATTGTCGCCGACATCATTGAGATCACCTCCTGGTACGTCTGAAATGGAAATGTTCTTCAGGTCTTAAATTCAGATCACTCGCTCAATTCTCAAACATAGTCATATTATCCTGTGGATCAAAGTTTATACTGTACCATTTCCTGTGACTCCAGGATGTGTTGGCGACTCGTAGATACAAACATCACCTAAGTGAATACAATTCTATTTTAATAAATAGAAATAATGATAAAACTAAAAGTCTCACTCTTTGTAATCTGGAATAAATCCACTAACCAGCCCAACAATTAACAGGACATCTCATCTCATCCATCTCATCGCCAAAACCAATTAAATGTGTGTGTGTGTGTGTGTGTGTGTGTGTGTGTGTGTGTGTGTGTGTGTGTGTGTGTTTTTGACTAAAATGTTTCTTGACAGAGCATTTGATGGTTTGGTTTAGTTTAGAAGTTCTACTTCTGATAGCTCCGAAAAACCTGCTAGTGTGTTAGAAACGTTAAGAATGCGACAGAGAGGGAAGCTGCATCAGTGCCTATAAAAGTTTACTGTCCTTATAGTGTCGTCATGAGGTCAGACATTTTTTGTCCTGCATTAAGTGCAGTGTCTTACTATTGAGTAGGATGACTTGACCTTTAGTTCAGGCCCCATGATTTCACATAACTTAAGTAACCCTAGACTTTCATTTAGCACCACGATCAGGTTTGGGGGAAAAAAAATGGCCAAATGTTAGAATCATTCTATCATACTGAAATTAAGGTGGCATATTAAGGTGGTATACTGACTAATTGAAAGCGTTAGCTAATTTTGGAATTTTATTCCATTTTAATTTTTGGTCAACGGTTCAGAGCAACGGTGAGTGTGGAAAAGAGGTGAAGAGGCGAGTGCAGGCAGGTTGGAACGGGTGGAGAAAAGTGTCAGGTGTGTTGTGTGATAAAAGAGTATCAGCGAGAATGAAAGGAAAGATGTTCAAGACGGTGGTGAGACCAGCAATGTTGTTCGGCTTAGAGACAGTGGCACTGAAGAAAAGACAGGAGGCAGAGCTGGAGGTAGCAGAGCTTAAGATGTTGAGGTTCTCTTTGGGAGTGACGAGGATGGAAAGGATCAGGAATGAGTACATCAGAGGGACAGCTCATGTTAGATGTGTTGGAGATAAAGTCAGAGAGGCCAGATTGAGGTGGTTTGGACACGTTCAGAGGAGAAACTGTGAATATATCGGTAGAAGGATGCTGAGGTTGGAGCTGCCAGGCAGGAGGTCTAGAGGAAGACCAAAGAGGAGATTTATGGATGTAGTGAGAGAGGACATGAAGTTAGTTGGTGTGAGTGAAGAGGATGCAGAGGATAGAGTTAGATGGAGGCACATGATTCGCTGTGGCGACCCCTGAAAGGGAGCAGCCGAAAGGAAAAGAAGAAAGAAGAATTCCATTTTAATTTTTATGTACTCACTATTGTTGTCCTCAACATCCTTTAGATGATTCAGGTCATCTGAAACTGAAATGTTTTACAGGTCTTAAATTCAGATCACTCACTCAGTTCTCACATATAATCATATCAGCCTTTGCACTGTACCATTTCCTGTGGCTCCCGGGGGTCTTAGTGACTCGTAGATACAAACATCACCTAAAAGGTCAGTGGATATAAAACCAAAGTTAAATGAATTAGGCCACTACTCTGAAACCAATTAAAGGTGTTTGTCTAAAATGTTTCTTTACTAAACATTTCATGTAACTGGTCTAATTCTGATATCTCTTGACGACAACCTGCTAGCGTGTTCGAACAGTTAAGAATGTGAGGGAACATGCATCAGTGCCCATAGGTTTACTGTTCATGCCATGACTTCACTTCATTACTGCTGTGTATGCTGTGGCACTCAGTACTAGGTGGTTGACTGACCATGGGCAAGAGAGCAGTATATCTGAGTTTCGTCCTGGCTGATCCTTTTGTCTGTAGAAGGGTTTTTTTGATTGGTGGTCTGAGACTGGTTACACCTGAAAACTGCCAGAAACATGGTTATTTAATTTTTCAAATAAAAATAATAAATATTTTTTAAATAAATAGAAATAACGATAAAACTAAAAGTCTCACTCTTTGTCTTCTGGAACCAGCAAAGCAGCAGGAGAACAAAGAGTGTAAATCCACTAACCAGCCCAACAACTAACAGGACAGGAACCCAAGGTTTTGACACAGCTGTAAGAGGTATTAATGATACATATTATTAATAATAATAAATCTAAAATTGCAAAACCTTGTACTTTACACACCAAAACATAAAGTTGGAACTTTAAAAAAAAAAAAACAAAAAAAACAAACACACATCAGGGAGAAGCAAAAGCATTTTGTGCTTCTCCCTGATGTTTCTATACTGTGAACAAAACGAAGAGTAAAAAAAGAGCTTGCAATTAAATTCCATCATGTGCAAGATCACAACTAATCACTCACATACTGCCATCCAAGTCTGTGGTGATTCTTTTCCTGAAGATCTGCATTTGTAGAAGCCTTCGTCTGACTTTGACACTGCTGGGAGAGTTAGCTCCCCACCGGTATCATTTTGGACAACTTGGTCATTTTGGTAGAAAACCACATTGTAAACCAATACACCTGTATTTAACTTGCAGCCAAGCGTAACGGAATCTCCTTCAGCTACCGGATGGACAGGAAGTGCCAGGAAAATATCATCTGTAAAGCAAATTTAAACGTGTTCAGAAATTCATCCTCAAAATAGACAAGTATCCTCTCACTCTTTGTTTTTTGCCTAAAATTAGCATGACGTAGTTGATTAGATAATTTATTTTGTGCCATTGTTGTGTATATTTGTAATTCTGATAAGGACTAAGGAGTAAAAGTAGTCAGATTGTTGCACAGCTTTAACAAAGGTAAATGTAGAGAAAGTGCTGCATTTAACACACATACATTTAACTGTCATCCAACTCGGTGGTGATTCCTTTCCTGAGTACTGACACTTGTAGAAGCCTTCATCTGACTTTGACACAGCAGAAATATTCAGCTCTGTTCTGGTATCATTTTGGATCACTTTGTCGTTTTGGTAAAAAATCACATTGGAAACCATTTTTTCTTCCCTTAGTTTGCAGCCAAGAGATACAGAGTTCCCTTTGGGCACAGGATGGACAGGACTCACTAGGATAATATTTTCATCTGCAAAACAGTCAAGTGTCACTAAGAAACCATGATCATAATGTACAATGACAACATATTGTATTTAATAATGTCTTACTGTACATAAACATTATTGCACCTCTTTTACAGATGTCAACAATAAAAAAAATACAATATCAATTTATAAGTGACAGGAAAATATTGGAAACTTCTATTCAGCTTAACTGGAATTTGAAAAATTAAATACCATCAGACCTAACATTTCCTGAGTTACATTTTTTATTAGATAAACAAAATACAAAGAAATGAATAAAAGCAGTTTAAATGCTTGTGGCATTATAGCTGACACGGATGCTTTCTTCAGCAGTCACACTGCAGTGGCATCTGCAATACACCTAATGTACCAATAGACAGTGAACCATCAACATGTCACAAATCACGTCTTCCATTTAGTAATAATAGAAAACTTGTCTATTTGGTAATAATAAAAGTCACTGTGACATGAACATTTTTCAGCCCCAGGTTTTTGTGAAGCGGAATTGTAATGTTATTTGTGTTTAAATCTGTTGATCCGGGTTTTTTGTGTAACTTACAGACCAAGGGATACATATGTTTTGTGGATATTTTCTCTTCTTGCTTCACCATAAATGTAGACAAAATTATTAACAATAAAACACATAACTGAGTGTTGAAAATTTTTAAGATACAAGACAAAAAAAATGTAATTGAAACATACCCTGAAGTGTGATGTTCACTGCACTGCTGAACTCTCCTCCAGACTCACACCAGTACACTACATTACGAGGCCAGAAACTGTTGTTGTTGCATGTGGATCCAGTCATTACGTTCCAGTCAGAACAGTGAAACAGGTTACTGTCCTCAGCTGAAAACATCATTCTCCACTTAGTTGAGTTCCCCTCACAGCTCAGTAAACCAGATTGGTTGGTGAAGTGCTGCACTCTGTCAGGATGCACTGTGAGAGATGCTTGAGATACAAATCCTGCAAAATAACATAACTTCAGGACCAAGCAAGCAAATACATAGTCTATGCACATAAAGTACATAATCTTTTTTATTGTGTATTTATTGATTTAATAAACACTGATTAAAAGCTAAAATTTGTGCAATGCTGCTTTGGTAAAACGGATTATTTGGCATTTTGATCACAAACAACTTATGCACTGACAGTGGAGAAGTTATTTGATACACCTGACACCTTTGGATGTTTGCACAGAATTGCTGAAATGCTACCAGGACTTCAGGGGCCTTAACTTGATGCTTTAGGAAGTGTCTTTATTTGACATTGTGGGATGAGAACGCATTTGCCTGGTTCTTTCTCACTGACAGCACAGACCTCAACAGAGCAAAGCTTCAGTTCAGTTTCTTATTATTTGCTTTGCTAACATGTCGAAAAACCAGTGTGTCACTTCATTTAAACACTTACCTCCAGACCAGACAAACTTTTCTTTGCTATAGTGAGTATAATACACTGGATCACCTCTTCCAGCTCTACACACATATCCTGCTGTTTGTGTCTGTCCATTAAGAATGTAGGAATCCTGTCCAGTGCCATTGCTGCTGCCAGGGAGCAGCTCATAGATGTATGAGAAGTCCAGTTCAGGAACAATCTTATACCAATAGAACCTCCATCCCACAGCTGGATTTTCAACCTTACAGCTTAGAGTTACCAAGGCTCCAGGTCTCAGCCACAATGGAGACACAGTGAGGACAGGCTTAGGTTGATCTGTGAATGCATTTCAGAATAAAACATGGTACTGTATGATACACATTATTGTAGGTGTATTAGATGTAGTGTATGAATTTAACACAATTGATAATAAAAATTTAAAATAGAACTGTCAAAAAGGCGCGGTACAAAAGCACGGTCAAAAACTAATGTGCTCTCTAGGCTCCAAGGGTCTAAGAAGAAAAAAACAAACAAACAAGAAATTAGTAAATCAACTTGACAGACCCCATCCGCTTGTTAACATTTTCAGCCAATCAGAGACCAGAGCTTGTACTAAACATTATTGACACAATTAGATTCTTAGCATCTATCATGACATTAAAAAGAGCCTGTTCTTAGACAGTCAAACACACCACAGCAAAAATACAGATCACGAGAAATTATACATTCTACTTTCTATAACTGGCTCCAACATATCCTACCCCGAATTGATCTGGCTGACAACAATCAATTATCAAAAAAAAAAAAGCCATCTTTTTCTTTAAACAAGTAAAATATTTCTTAAAGGTGCATTCTAAATTTTAAATCAGGCTCTTGGATCTTCACAATGCCTCCTCCGAGAGGCATATCTTGGTAATGGGCCTTTCCAGTTTGCTTGTCTTTGTTTGAACACACACTACAAGCAGTTCCTTTGGAGTCTGGCATGACTTTGATAATTCCTCCCATTAACCAGGCCTTTCTTGAAATTGGGGGATGGTGGGTTAAGTCTTTATCAGTAGTAAGTGATAAGGGGTGAAAGTCCGAAGGTCATTCGGTCATTGGAGATTTTGTTGTTGGTCTTTCATTTATAATGTTTTCTACTTCACATAAAAATAAGTGTCTGCAGTCCTTCATCATCCAGTTGTTTCAGCAAGGAACTTTGAACTTCAAAGTTACTGACTCTTCGTGTTTGGCGCTCCCAGGCGCCTCTGTGGTGGGAGTCAGCAGGAGTGTTACATATGCAGGCAATACCTCTTGGACATGGTATTTTGAATTTTGGACTGATCCAGCTCTTTAATGCTCAACTCTCTTTCAGCACCAACTAATGTGGTGCCATTGTGCTACACTCTGAAATCAAACTTTGTATTGCTGAGCAGGCTCTTGGTAGCTAATATCTCTATCTTAATCTTTCAAGAATGTAATTTCTGTCTGAGTGAGCAGTCTCTTCATGAATGTGACAGAACAAGTTTGGTGATTTTTCCTCACTCTGCATGAGGGACACCTTTGCTGAGATTGCTCTTCAGACACTCTTTTCACTTTGCAAAGTTCTCAAGAAGAAAGTTGGCAGGTAGGATAAAGGCTGCAAGGAACCCCTAAGGATCATAAGCTGAACTTACAACTGACAAGATTCCTTTTCTTGTACATGTTTTTTCATGTACCTCAATTTTCAATTTGAAGGCATCAGAATTTGTGCACCACTGGACACCTACCTGAGGTCAAGATCTTGGATTTGAGCTGCTCTGTCTCCTTCTGGAATAGGCAGCAGCAATGTTCTGGAGTTGCTCATCCACTTAATCAGGTGGAATCCCCCTTTAAGACATTGTGACCTCAATTCTTTTGCGCAAGTGACAGCTTGCTGGTCAGATGAAACAGATCTTGAACAGTCATCAACATAGAAGTTGTTCAAGATGGTCTCAACAGCTTCAGGTGAAGCTTTCCCTTTTCCATCTTCTGCTGTTCTCCTTAATGCATATGAGGCGCAGCACACAGACGTACGCACATCCTCTACTCTGCTGGTTCTGGCTTTAGCTTTAAGCTTCCTTTTGCGGCTTGTAAGACGCTGTTCTGCTATAGGGTTTCAGAGCTAAGTCAACTTTATCATAGTACCATTTTTCTTGGAAGTCAGCGTTGTACAACGGAGTTAGATTTTTTCAGACTGGAAACTGAAATGTAATTTCCTGAGTCACTCACTGATTGCTGATCGATTACAGTTCCTCTAAGTGGACTGTTAATGACCCACCCGAGATCTGTCCTTAGTGCACATGGCCCATCGCTTTGCTTTGTATGCATCAGTACCAATTAGCAGGCCAACTATTGGATCAATATGTGAAATTGGAACTTCGCACACGTAAGGCTACTGGTCCATATCCATCTGCAGAGGTATATTTTCTTTCTTAACTGGTATGAGGAGCTTAGTATACACCTGTGGCATGTCTATGTAATTTATTCAAGGCACATAGTTCTAGATCTGAGAGAACAGGAGGGTGCACTCTTCTTTAAGCTCCCATTGTGGTAAGTACGAGCTCTGCTTTCCTTCCTCTTATATTAGGTGACTGCATAACCTATGCAGTATATTCAAATAGTGGGTCTTTAATGACTTTTGTTGACAGTTGATAAAATCCACAAGGTCAGAAACCTGGTTTTCATAGGCTTAATTTGTCCACTGTTCTTTCAGTTAAATGGTGAGCTTTGAGATAATTGTCCTTATATTGCTCGGATTGTCCATCTCATCCATGAACTCCACATTATTCAAAGTGTTTCAACATCCAGAGCATATTCATTTAAGGAGTTTGTATCCTCTGCCTTTATCTGTGGCCGCTCAAGAGCTTTGTTTATGTAGGCTGTGGCAATTCGCAACTCATCAGCATAGTGTTGAAGCACCAATCTAGCTTCTCTGTAACCTTCTGACCTCTAATGTGTTCACAAATACAAGGTTAAGAGGTTCTCCACTTGTAAACTTTCATGTAGAACAACCATCCCGTCGACTGGTGGTCTTGGATTCAACAGCCTGTTCAAATGCTTGTATAAATGAGCAGTAACTGAGTGGGTCTCCTGAGAATACTGGAACATCTCATTTTGCTGATTGACTTGAATCTCTCTGATTTTGTTTTGGGGTTGCATTACTACTGCAGGCTATGGCTGGTTTATAGGTGTTGGTGAACTGAATGATCCATGAGGCATAACAGCAGGGTAAACATTAGCAATCTGCACATCATCTTCCTCATTATGGCCTTCCTCTTTCTTAGTACCTGTCATCTCCATTTCAATCCAGACTTCTGTTTCTTGAATGAACATTTGGGCATAAATCAGTTACTCTGATCATCTCCAAAAAGAGGCAACATTTCTGCATTAAGCTTTATAGTCTCTAAAAAAATTTCCCAAAGATAAATAAGATTTCTTGTTTAATTAGTTGGGCATTTACTTCTTCCCACTTCAGAGGCTCGATTTCCTTTACAAGTGAGCTGAGCTAAGCTAACTTCGCCTTTCTTTTGTTCTTCAGCTTATTCAGTTTTCCTTCCATTGCCTTTGGCGTCCTTTTGTGACTGTCCATTTGCACAGTCGTGTTCTACTTTGAACTTGACACACTCAAACTGTCCTCTTTTCTTCAAACAACAGCTTCTCACTTCTCTATTTTTATTTCCATCGAAACTTGAGTTTAATGTGTGTACTACTACTCTAAATTTCTCATTTGACGTCCTAGGCTTAACAGGGCTTCTTTGTATCCTTAATGAGCTTAGCTTTTGACTTCTGTTAATGTTGATCCGTCCATTTTGTGTATGCCCTCTAAAGCATAATGCCCGTGCATGTAGCTGATACGTGCTTAAATAAAAACACCTCTTTGGTGTTCTTCATTTCAACCATTTACTGAAACTTCATTCTTGCATTACAAATGAAAGAACAAAAACAAAATTAAAAAGTACATGTACAACAGTACATAAGCACGGTCGAAAACTAACGTGGTCTATAGGGTCCAAGGCTCTAACATTTTCAGCTAATCGGAGACCAGAGCTTTCCTAAACATTATTTACGCCAATTACATTCTTAGCATCTATCATGAAATTAAAGAGCTTATTCTTAGCAAGTCAAACACAGAACAGCAAAATAAATATCAGAAGAAATTCTACTGTATATAACCGGCGCCAACAACAAGAAAAGACTAATCAAAATTCACTCTAATGAGGAGGATAAAACTGGCCCGATTACAGAGGATTCAGGTACATGTCAAGATAAAAAAATATAAATAAAAATCTAACGCAGACATAGAAAATAGACTTAAGGGCTGAGCTCACAAACTTAAGAATCTTAATAGGGAAATAACGGGAACCAAAAGAGTGAAGTTAAGACTATGGACATAAACATTATTAGCTTAAACAGGGCCCAATAAACAAACTGAAAAATAGATTATTCTTACAAACTCATGAACTAGGAAATAAACACAAATCCAGGCTTGGAAAAGTAAAAATCTGAACACAAAGACAAAACATAAAGGGAAACAATGAGGACGAGTCAACTTAAGCAAAGAGTGGGTGAAAACAACACTGGGATATTATCTTAACTGAAGAACTAACATACACTTATGTACAAGTATAAACACAAAGAACTAGCGGCACTGAACTTTAATCTGCAGGGTAACTCAGGAAACAGAATACACAATACAGAAGCAACTAGGTTTAAATACAAACTATGACCTAAAAGATGTATGCAACGAAAATATGGAGCAGGAATCAACAACTAAACAAACTTGCACTCATATCTAAAGGACTACGAACAAAGCCTACCAAAAATACACCCACAGAAAAACTACTAAGAGACAGAATGAGAAAAAGACTAAACCTCAGACCAAATAAACAGGTAGCAGTGTCAACAAAACTAGAATCAGGAGCAGAGAACACAAAACGGAGACACAACAAGGCTCTGGCAGGGAAGTGTAGGCCGTGCTGGGTTTAAATAAGCAGGGAACAGGTGAAGCTAATCAGAACTGATGAGTTGTGTGAAGTGACTGAGATAACTATAGAACAGGAAATGGGAAAGAGTGGCTACAAAATAAAAGTCTGGGACAGGAAGTAAAACATGTGAAATTAACTGCAAACCAAGGCCAGATCATGACAATAACACAATACATATACTATAAACACTTAAATAACCATTCAACTTTTGTCATAAATCAAATTATGTTGTTACTTACCCGACACTGTCACTTCGATGGAGTCACTCCACGCAGTTGAATAGTGCAATCCATTTTTAAGCTTGGCTTTACAACTGTAGTTTCCAGTGTGGGATGGTGAAGGATTCTTAATAATGCATTCATGTTGGTTTGGAGGATTCCATGAGCTAGTTGTTACCCATTCGTACTCCCATTCAATGTCCTTCCTCTCTCTGATTTCGCATGTTAGATATAAAGTCTGTCCTATATATACCACAGACCATTTAGGTTGCAGTGACACAATAGCCCTGTAAGTGACTGGTCAAATACACCAGAAAAGATATGACAAAACATTTCAATATTCAACACAAATTTTTAGCCTTCATCTCAGTCACTAATTGTGAGTAAATCATACATTTCTGCTTTGCACGACCCGAATTCCAAAAAAGTTGTGACGATGTGTAAAACGGAAAGAAAAAGAGAGTGCAATGATTTGCAAATCTCATCAACCATTATTTTATTCACAATAGAATACAAACAACACATCAGATGTTGAAGATGAGATTTTACCATTTTATGGACAATACTAGCTCATTTCGATTTTGATGGCAACAAAACATCCCAAAAAACTCTGAACAGGGGCAACTAAAGGCTGGAAAAGTAACTGCTGCAAATCAAAAATAAATGGAGGAGGATTTGAAAACTTATTAGGTTAATTGGAAACAGCTCATTTTCCATCACTGGGTATAAAAGGAGCATTTCAGAAAGGCAGAGCTTCTCAAATTTCAAGAGGGACTGAGGTTCACCAATTTTGACAAACTGCATCTAAAAAATGTGGAACAATTGTGAAGACTGTGAAGATCCCACCATCTACAGTATATAATATCATCAAAAGATTTATAGAATCAGGAGGAATCTCTGTGAGCAAGGGATGAGACCGAAGGTCAAAACTGGATGCGCGTGATCCAGGACTTCCTTAGTTTCACCTTCTTCACTTCCTGTCCTGGACTTTTATTTTGTAGTCACTCGTCTTCACTTCTTGTCCTTTGTGTTTTGTTTCTTTCCTCACCTTTTTAGTACTGATTAGTTTCACCTGTTCCCCGGTGTATTTTTACCCAGTTCTCCACACAGTCTCCTGTTTTGTTTCCCAGTCCGCCTGTTTGTCTGTTATGATTAACTAACGTTCATGTCTTTGCCGTCTTTAAGGAGTGATTTTCTGTTGCCTTTGCCTTGTATTTATTTTAAGAAAACCCTTTTCACCTCTCACTGTTTTCACACTTGGATCTGAACAAACAGCGACTTTACAGATGCACGTGATCTTCGGGCCCTGAGGTGGCACTGCGTTAAAAACAGGCATGATTCTCTACAGGACATCACTGCATGGGTTTAGGAACACTTCCAGAAATCATCTGTCAATCTGTGAACACGCTTCACTGTGCAATCCACAAATCTAAGTTAAAGCTGTTTCATGGAAAGATGAAGCCATATGTGAACTCGATCTAGAAACGCCGCCATGTTCTCTGGGCAAAAGCTCATATAAAATGGTATGAGGCAAAATGGAAAACTGTTCTGTGGTCAGTTGAATAAAAATTTGAAATTCTGTTTGGAAACCATGGACGCCCTGTCCTGTGGACTAAAGAGAGGGACCATAGAACCAATAGAAAACATTTGGTCCATCATAAAAGAAAAGATCCAGAAAGGCCCAGGACTGTTGAGCAGCTAGAATCCGCATCAGACAAGAATGGGACAACGTTCCTCTTATAAACTCCAGCAACTGGTCTCCTTCTCAGATGTTTACAGACAGTTGTTAAAAGAAGAGAAGATGCTACACAATAGTAAACATCACCCTCTTCTAACTTTTTTTAAGATGTGTTTCTGACATTGAATTCAAAATGAGCTAATATTTTCCATTAAATTGTAAAATGTCTCTGTCAACATCTGATATGTTGTTAATGTTCTATTGTAAATAAAATATGGTTTGAGATTTGAAAATCATTGCATTCTGTTTTTATTTGCTTTACACATCATGTCAACTTCTTTGGACTTGGGGTTATATATTCCAATATACATTTCCAAACTCACCAATTCTGTCAATGTTGAATGAATAACTGAAATCTGTGTAGTAGACTGGGTTTCCCCTCCCTCCTCTGCACCAGTAGTATCCTTCCTTAGACACAGTGATTTGACCATTTGAGTGGAAAATAGCATCTTTTGTTAGATGTTTAGAGGTTTTATCATCTCTGTACCAGTAGTACTTCCAACAAGATGACGGTGGGTTCACAGAGCAGGTCAGGGTGACGGTATTATCACCAAGTGTAAGGCCTCTTTTGTTTGCACTCACGTGGGCATATGGACGGTGAGCTGTTGAATTTAGAACAAAGACAAAAGTGTAATTATTGTTAATGCGAATTGGTTAGATAAAAAAGATAACTGTATTAATTGTAGAGATGGGAAAATTCAAAATATCACAATACAAAAACATGACACAATGTGTCCTTTGGCCTCTTAATATCAGCTTTTCCTAATGCATCACTAGTGCATAAAGCCACAACACAACCACTTAAAGAAAGGTGCTGCAAAAAGTCACTTCACTCTTATTCTTCTTTTCAAAATACATTTTTGAGACATTTTTGCCTTTCCTGTGCATATGGTTGCTTTTTTACTGGTAAACCAGTGGCAGAAAAGAAAGTACAGCACAAATATTCTTCAATCATTCATTATTGTTATCACAAACCCCATATCATATATTGACCTGTATCCAGAGAAATAACAGATACTTTCATCATTAATGAGTTGTGAATCTTAGGACCGTAACACACAGCTGATGTCAGGTCACATTGGCTTTGTAGCATATGTACACACTGTGAAGGAAACAGCTTACGATTTTCACACCAGTCTGGCTCACCAGATGGTTTATAACACCTTTCAATCGAGGATACAGTATGTCTGACAAGACATAGCAGCACTGGTACAAGTTATACTAGCAATTTTATTACTGTAACCTCTTCCTGTGCCAATCTATGAGCGGGGTCTCACTCACTGATGGACTTATGCTGGTTTGCCGTGTTAAATCAACCGAAAAGCTCTGGATGTGGATCCAACTAGTCCCAAAAGTGGGAGATACGCCGCAAAGTCTAGGATTAATGGGTCTTCCTGTTGGACATTAATGGTTCTGCTGCTTAAAAATCTAGTCTTTAAATCCAAATATTTTATTGACAATTTCCTTATTCTTTGAAATAATTTAATTTAATCCACTTAAAATTACTCTAGACCATCTAAAACTAATGGATGTGGAGCTAAAGACAAGTTTTGTTTTACTCTAACTATCATAAAATCGGTTTGGTCATTTGGACATTGTTAATCAGCACATTGGTAACCACCTGTTCTTAATGAATCGTGTTCATCATTTCAATACTTACATGACACGGTCAACACGATGGCTTTACTCCATTCTGTTGAGAAATAATAGTCCCTTGTACCCTTACACATGTAGTTTCCACTGTGGTACTCAGTAGCACTGCTGATCCTGAGTTCGCTGTGTTTTGAAGGAAAGTTTGAGTTAGGCCTTCTCCATTCATACTCCCAGTCAGTGATTCCGATTCCCTCGATCTCGCATCTGACATGGATGGACTCACCACTAAATATCTGAGTCCAGTTGTGTTGCATGATCACAACAGCCCTATTGGGAACTTTACACACAATTGTTTTTGCAAATAAATACAATGACAAAGTCAACACAAGAAAACTTAATAATCTCAACGATACTAGTAATCATCAATAAGATTCAGCCCCCAAAAAACGACCCTTACCTTTTTTTTCAATGCTGATTGCAGTGCTGTTGTCAGTGAATGAAACTTGGTCTCCTCCGCTTCCTCTGCACCAGTAGGTCCCTGCTTGTGTCATGTTTATTTGTGGTTCACCATGTTTGAAAATCTGGATTTCTGAAAACTTTGAGGAACCTCTGTACCAGTCATATTTCCAGTCGGCAGAGACGTCCACACAACAAGTCAGTCTTACGGTACCTCCTAGTGGTATGACTCCCTTGTCGGCTTTCACAGAAGCCCTGGACCTATTTACTGTGCAGTTTAAAAAGCATAAACAAACAAATTATAATGGAGTTATAACAGAGATTTTACACATTAACTTTGTCAAAAGGTCACTGTAACGTCCTTACAATGTTTTTCTCCTGTTAATGTGCCTAGTTCGAACCTTTGATTTGTTTTGTGGCTTTTATTTTTATAGCTTCCTGTAAGACGGGTGTGTTTTATTTTGAAGGACAGCTAACGCTTAAAAAAAAGAACGAAGCTCAACGGTAGAAGACGGTAAAAGGTAACAGACAGAGAAATAAAACGAGACTAAAGACATTAAGGAGACGGTTACGGACAGTGTCTTTTTGTGTTTAGCTCCAGTTGAAAGTGGTAACAAGGTTGGTTTCATGATTTATATAAATTTGTAAGACATTTGAATTTTGGGTTGATTAAGTTGCTAAATTGTCTTTATGTTAGCTTAACTTAAAACTGCTATACGACGTATTAACGGTGAAATATGGTTTGAATTTATAGTTTTGTCTGTGTTTACTTTGTATAGCTTTTACGTTGGTTTGAGGAAAAGCATAAAGTATTAAAAAACTTAAATTAGTAAATTAAAGTAGTAAAAATATTACCAGACCATTAGTAAGGCTTCAAATTTGTGACTGGACGCTACAGTCACACTAGGCCGTGTACTGCTATAGTTTTGGGGACTGGGTTTGGTTTGGAGGAATGTTTCCTGTGTTTCCCTGTGGTGTGAATCAGCAGGGGAATCCAGGAAAGTACAAGCAGGTTTGCATCTACAGGCCTTCAACAGTGGCAGGGTGGTCGCTGCCATGTGGAGGGAGGATGCGGAGAATCCACTCTAATGGATAAAATTACTATATTATTGGAGATGTAGCTCCTGCCATTGTTATTTGGTAGTGGTTGCACTAAATAAGGTATTTAGTCTATATATTGTCCATTTTTTGAAGTAATGTGTATTTTTATGTCATTGAGTTCACCCCATGCTTTACTGTGCAGGTGTATGGTCTTCTTTGGTGAAAGCATAAATAGACAGTAGTCACATTCTCTCCCTCCTCCCCCCCCGTTTCAGCTTGCTGTAAGTCTGTGGTTTTTAAATAATGTCTTGTTTGCTTTGCTATTTTTAATTTAGGTTTGGTTGATTGCCAGGGATTTTGGTTTTTGCTTCTGTTTAGTGTTTTGTTAATAAATCCGACCTTTTTTTTTCGCACATACTCCGGCCTCTTCATCTGCTTCTTCAACATCAACTTTTATAAGTTTTTTCCGGTGCCAAATTTACATCACCTTTACATCAGGGGGAGCGGCAGAAAACTCACTGTACAGTGTGGTAATCAATAAATTTCCTGTTTACATGTAATGTACTTGACTGGACTGTTTCAGTTTCAAGTGGTTAAGTTTGCGAGTTGTTAGATTATCCATTAAAGCTAAAACTCTCGAAAAACAAATGGGTTTCTCGGCTTCTGTAGAGCACATCTTGCCCCTTATCCTTCAAAGTTTGTGTAATAAAAACAGGGCCTGGCTGATCAATGGTGGAGCATTGGCTTGGGATGCAGAAAGTGTAATTGAGTTATATTTTGCTTGGATTATTTCATAGATGTACTCATACAAACCTAAAACCACACAATATATGGTGGTATAGAATGTGACATTGAGTGACAAACAGGAGGTAAAGAAAATTGTATCATTACCTTGATTGTGGTGACAGTAGAAGAGTGTATTCAGCACTAAAAAGAAGAGATTCTTAGACAAATTCCAAATTGAAACTGTACAGAAACAAAACCAATTGATTGCACACAAATGCTTTGAAGTATTCCTTCATAAAGCACTGCTCCATTCAAAGACATGTTTTGCCTATATGTTACTTCACTGTTCTGTTTTCTGGTCAGTGGGATGTTTGTGTAGAGTATAACTCTGGAAGGAAATGGTCTCTTTGCTCACTTTAAAACTTAAAGATACAGTATGTATGAGTATGATTTGTGGCATCATAAGTATCTGAAGTAAGCTCGTGACTTAATGTAATATGCAGAACTATAACTTTCAGTACACAGTGAGAATGTATATGATGGAGTAAAGTAAAACTGCTAAAATGAAAAATATTGAAAGTTGCAGAATTTGTAAGTGAAAAAAGTGGATTTTTAAGGCTTTAACAAATTTAATGGATTTTTGAGACATAGTTTACTAATCAAAGAAGTATTTTTAAATGTCCTACTCTATGTATGACTAAAGGTGGAATTTGAGCATTGGTAGGCAAATGATCCGTGTACTAATATTACCGTTTGCATTTTATAAAACTGTAATGTAGTCTTTACATCTGTTCTTCTTACTGTAATTTAGTTTTTAATCTTCAATTTAAACATAAAAAGGCATTGAAATACTCACAGCATAACCCCAGTACACAGATCAAAGTGTGACCCATATTGTTGTCCCTCTGATTCTAAGAATTGATGTGACAAGAAAATGAAGCTGTGGTCTAAGAAGAGAGAGGGTGCACTTGACTTTCTAGAACAAATGTTTTTAGCACCTCTTTTGTGTCACGATACTATAAATAATTTGCATATGAACACTTCTCTCTTTTGCAACACCTATATAAATCTTGTGAATAGTTCCTGCTTAAAATAAACTGAATAGCTTTTAAACAAAACAAGATCAGCTATAAGATATGAACACATAAGTATCTTAACATAAGTTTAGATAAAATACACTATTCGTACCACAGTAAGAAAATGTTCATGTTACAGCAGCAGCAAAATATGCAAATGTGAGGCAAACGTGCATTATGACAGACGAAAACATCAACTAAAATAATCTATATGACTAAAAAGAAAATTAACAATATAAAGAATCAATCATACAGTATAAATAAGTATACAATCATCAAACAACAAATTGCACTGCACAGTGTTACAATCAGTAGTAGGAATGTGTATTATACTGTATAGTTCACTTTGAGCAGCTGTGTGTCATGATCAGACACTCTTGTCCACTTCCTGCCCCGGACTTTTATTTTGTACCTCCTTTTCTCCACTTCCTGTCCCCAGTTTTGTCTCCAGCTTCACCAGTCATCACCGCCCTCAATTGCTTTCACCTATTCCCCTGCACTTTTTAACCCTAACTCTCGCCTTGGTTAACTGACTCTGTCGCCCATGACACACTCTGGAGTTGCCCGTCTCATGGTTTTTCGGGCTCCCTGATCGTTGTTCCTGTGGACATCGAGTTCTTGGTTTGATTTTGGCTTTTCACTCAGTTAGTCTTTCCCTGTGTGTGTGTGGGTTTTGTCAGGTGTGTGTACGACTTTTTTTTCTAATGGCATTTATTAGCTGATGGCTACATGATAGCGTAGTTTTCCAGTGTTTCTGTTATTTTCTTGGGATCCACTCCCCTGGTTAATGTCATGGTTTCTGTGTCTCTGTTTAACGGCTGGTTGTTGGTGTCGTTGTCGCTAGTTTCAGTTACCTCCTATGTTTACCTCCCATTCCGCTCTCGTTAACTTGCTAGTGCCTCGTTTCTAGTTTAAATCATTGTCTTCTAGTCTTGTCGTGCTCCCTCCGAGTTTGTCTGGTTGCCCACCGTAACAGGAGCGAATCAACATGCGGACAATGATCCGCTGTGGTGACCCTGAACTCACGGGATAAGCAGAAAGGACACAAAAAAGTCTCACTGAAGGAGCTGCTCGGACGTGTCCTTCGTCATCCGCCAAACGCAGTGGGCAGCAGGAGGAGGAGATGCAGGCTTCTCCTTGGTGACGACAAAGCGCCGTAAACATGGTTCAGCAGCTCTGTGAGGCTTCTTGCCAGACTTCAATATAAAAAAAATTAGGATTAGCCACGATGTAATTTTGGCAAGATTTAAGGCTGGTTCAGGATCCTGTTTATAAAAACGTGCTTTTGAGATCTGTTACTAAAGGAACAAGTTAAACGTGGCTTGTTATGAATCGATAAAACTTTAGGAGGAGATGTTCAAAAGGTTTAGATGTCTGAACTTACTTCCAGTAGTTATTAGATTATAAAGTGAGGGGTTTGCAAACTTCACCTTAAACATATCGCACGATCGCACAAATGTTCTTTTATCATCAGTAATAAAAATGGTCAAGGAGTGTATGAAAAAAGTTACAGTAACATGATAAAATGAATTGGTGCATCACTCTTGATAAAGCGCTTTACAATGTTGCTTCCCATTCACTGTGTCTCACTTAGGGAAACACCTGCTGGGTGGATTTATGTGAAATTTACCAATCAGTCAGCAGTAAATTTTAATAGTGTGTTTTCTGCGATTGTCCACCTCATGTACATTATAAATATGCTTCCTCCTTCAGGTACAAAACAGTGGCCCAAATGAAAAACATCCACTTGTTTATATGAAGATAGAAGCTCACAGTGACGACCTCAGTTAAACTGTAAAAACTTTCTTTCTGAGACTGTTCTATAAGAGCCATAAAGCTAAAGGTGACTTACAAAAATAAAGGACCTGATGGAGGAAACGCCATCATCTTTGTTTTGAAAAGGTGTCAACACATGTATTTACTTTGATATAATGCTGAAAGCACCTTATCTATTCTAAACAAATTGCTTTTCTCCTGAACAAGTTATGCTTGTTTTCATCTTCACTTCAGATCTGTGTATTTACATGCACACTGATTGAAATCATTTGTACTTCTCTTTGGTGGGGAGCTTTCACCTAACTATAAATAATTAATGAAGTTGGTAATATTGACAATGCAGTGCCATAGTGATTTAAAACTCAGTGAACATTTCTTAGCGTTTTTCCCACCTGTTCGTGTGCTCGTATGGGCAACTTCTTTCATCTGCAGCTGCTAACAGTCACCTTTTCCCCAGCAAGTGAATGAACATGGACCAGCGGGTGAAGATGCAGTTTTCCTGAAAAAACAACTGTTTGAGTCAGCTGCTGCCCTGAAAATCAAACTGTCACTGTTACACACTCATTTTAACAGTGATATTCTCTTTATTAGTGGGTTGGCTCATATTGCTCTAGCAGTGGAAAGTACCAAAGTACAATTTAGATCTTTCATTTTCCTTTCCTTCCTACTTCAATTTCACTACAGCCATGTTTATTATATTCTCATTACATTGTGATTTTTTTTCTTGCATGTATATACATATTCTATATTGAGTGTTTGTCAGTGATTTGGTTTATGATCTAATGAGGAAGTTAGGATGATTTGCCAAAACAAAGTCCCAGAACAGTCTCCTACAGTATCAGCTTTAGTGCAGTATTAAATCTTTCATGGAAAGGTGAAGAGTTTTACATGGGAAAAATAATAAATATGTAAACAACAGATGTTTCATTAGCAGCAGGTTGCTCAGCAGGTTAAGCAGGACTGTACACATCCAGTACAAGAATGTAACAGACAGGACTTTATTTACAGACTTCATAAACTTCCAACTGCAACACAGTAATACAGTAACACTTTAACTAGTATGTACAAAAAGAAAACTGACTTTTGCAAATTAAACTGTTTAATTTGGAGTCTTTTCCCGTGAAAAAGTAGTGCACTTTTTTTGAAAACACTTCTATTAAAGCACTAATCTCAGCCTTGTGGGGCTTTTTCTCTCTCTGCTCTGCCAAGAAACAATAGCACAGATTTTCACAGATGTGCTGTAACTGCAAAACCGAACATCCACAACTGTGAACATTTTTTTTCCTAGAACAAATTATGTCACTTTGGTCGTCTTTCAGTTTCACATATATTAATATCGTTCCTTCCACAGTCAGTCACAACAAGGCACCATGGCTCTTGTCACACTCACATCTCTACACTTCCCACGGATGTGAGTGTGTCAAGCTAACGGGGAGCTAACAGCTCCAGCACTCGCTAGGAATAAGCAGCATATATTATGGACAGGTAGGTCTTCCATTCCAACAGTTTGGACCCATGTTGTAAGAAGTGAGACAAGATCCCAAAGTCAGCAGTTCCCCATGTTCACTAATGTCTGAAGCAGTTGTGGATGATAATGTAACTTGTTCAGACCAGTTCATTAACATCCAGTTCACTGTGAATATTGATATTAAGCAGGAGTTTAATGAGGACTTGTCTTATCTCATCATGATCTGTGGAATGGACATTATTATTATCATTATTAGTGTAATCCAGATGGATAAAATATTATAACTTATTATTTCGAAGAATAGAAACGATACATGCCTGTTATTTTGGAGCATGGAAGAATTTTTGACACCAAAACTCCAAGAAGAGCAGCTGCTCCCCCTACAGATATTAATACAGTAACAATTGTGCAAATGTCTCCCTGCTGTGATCCTCCCAGGTGTCTTCGACCTGGTTAAAGACAGAAAACCCGTATTTCTACAGCATCTGTTCCCCATAATGTTGAATCAACAATAAGCCATCAAATGTTTAGTCACCTCCTGTAGCTGATAATATATCTCTGATGTCTCCGCGAGACTTCTGGATCACATTCAGCACAAATTGTTCTGTGAGAAAAATCTGTGTTAGTATCATAACACAGCGAGTTTTAGTTTTCCCAAAAGAAATAGAAAAAGCTTTTGTTCTGCTGAGGCAACTCACCAGAGGCTGTGAGCCCCCATCTTCTCTTGTTCGTGTCATAATTAGCGGCCAGCTCACACCAGTAGTTTCCTGAGTCTTCAGCTGTGACTGTGGACAGATGAAGTCTGATTTGTCCTACTCTCAGAGCATCTCTCTCCAACTGAACACGTCCTGCAAACTGCTGATGCTGAGAGTCTGGGACCTCAACACCGTTTATCATTCGATACAAAACCCTCAGAGTCTTTGACTGCAAAAAAAGGTCGAGGCTGGCTTGAGACAAGTCAGTTCTGGTCTTAGTGTCCCAGTGAAGGGTGAAGTTGTCGTTCTCCTCTGGCTGATAGATGGTTGGAGACATTTCCACACCTGTAGAGGAAAAGGAGGAAATAGAAGGAAACTCACAGCCTTGTTGGAATTCTTCTAATGTAACATCAGTTTTTAGTTGGAATTTTAAAAACAGTTGAGCCATTTTTAATGGCACGATGTCATATATCTGCTGGGCGAGTTTCTACTTATCTGCACATTATCTGACCGTGCAGTAATTTTCATTTTCGTTTTAGGGACAGTCAAACGAAACGAGGTTACGATTTTTACTTTGCACTTAAAGTGGTGATAAAAGATTCTTACTGCTAAAGACTACACTTTTAAATAGGAAATATCTGATTAAAATAATTTCAAGAAATGTTATCTGCAGCCTTACTAACCAATGACAAAGGAGGTCAGGCCGACGAGCAGAAGGATCCAGACCATTTTCCCTGGTAGGTAAAACATCAAGAAGATTTGATCATAACTGAACAGAGTGATCGATCTCTTGTATCGTAAAATTGTGTATCTGGAAGCATGTTGTTCATGTTGGAAAAAATCCCAACTATAAATAATTAATGAAGCAATAATGAGGTTTGTAATATTGACAATCCAATGCTATGGGGATTTAAAACTGTGCATTTTATTCCAAATTATCTCAGTGAACATTTCTTGCAGTTTTTTCCCACCTCTTCATGTGCTTGTAGGTGCAACTTCTTTCATCTGCAGCTGCTAACAGTCACCTTCTCCCCAGCAAGCGCACAAACATGGACCAGTGGGTGAAGATGCAGTTTTCCTGCTAAAACAACTGTGTTCATTTGAGTCAGCTGCTGACCTGAAAATCAAACTGTCACTGTTATACACTCATTTTAACAGAGATATTCTCTCAGTTTATGGGTGGTTTGCTTCATGTTAGCGGAAAGTACCCAAGTACAATTTAGATCTTTATTTTCATTTTCTTTTAGTTATGTATACCTATAATATATTGAGTGTTTGTCGGTGATTTTGATAGAGATCTAATGAGGAAGTTAGGAGGATTTGCCAAAACAATCTTCCGATAGCACTCTTGTCTTTGTTGAGACTGGTTTTTCTGGAAAAAGTTGCCTGTTTCACTGATCCACAGAAATCACAAAGTTCTGTTAAGAACTAAAAGAGATATTTTATCGCTGGAATATTAAAAGTCATTTTAGGAGCTGTGCACTTTCTAAAATAACTGCAGATTTTCTTCTCTGTGCAGAAGCAATTTCTGTGATCTAATGTCAAAGAAAATGCATTCAAATCGAGGAAAAGTTTGAAAGTTTTATTTTTCTTGCCTGCTGAGTGTAACAAAGTCAGACAGGCTACTATTAAACAGATGATAGAGGAATAGTATGAACTCTGCAGCTCAAAAGCTGGAGATTTTCAAATCTGTGTTTCCAGTGATTTAACTAAAAGGCTACAGAAAACAACACAAAGTGCAGAGTGTTTGAATGACTTACTTCTCTGTAGACAAACGATGAGCAGGTTGTCTGACTTTATGTCGAAGTAGTTGTTGATCAGCTGAAGTGTTTGTTCATCTGCTTAGTCCACGACAGTCAGATCAGCAAGTTTAACAGGAACATGGTGTGTCGTAGTTAAATAGCTCAGTTTCCTCATAGCAGTCAGGTGAGTAAGTATAAGTAAAAAAAAAAAAAAAAAAAAAAAATTCGTACTCTTCTGACTGTGACCCCCCAATACTTGCACGTCCCATGAGCACCTGAATGCACCAAAAGCAGGAAAACTGGAAAAAATTACACACAAAACAAAGAAAATTACACTTTCATAATTGAGTATGTGACTATTTAAAGCTCTATGTTTGTAACCACACTGACACGATTGGCTGGGACATTATCAGTGTTTTATCTTGATTTCATCAGCTGGGAACATGTGGAAAACACCTGTTGGTGCTTTTTCTTAACATCTTCCAGACAAAACGTTTTGACTCGTATTCCACTACTCGTGTAACGTTCCACAGACTTACGGCTTCACAGATGAGTCGATCCGAGCAGATTTTGATGATTTATTGGCATCACACAAAAACTTTTCCATCTTAATGTCCTTTAACTGAGCTTCTCTTAATTATTAACAGGGAATCCACTAATCCACTTTGTCTTTTCTTATCGTAATATACGGTCAAAACCTGTTTCGTGCCAACTCAACAACTTTTATTGTTCTCCATTCTTTTTTTTTTCACCTGTGCCTCCTAGACTTCACTGCGCATGTGCAGCCGCCCTGGCCCACATGATCAATTTACTATAAATAGAAATAATTAGAACGTAGTTTTTATTACAATTACGATTTACTATAATGAAATTATATAACACAAAATATCAATAACTCAATTAACTATGTACAGCTGTTTTGGCTCTTACAAGACCATTTTTACATAATTATTTTAAAACTTGTTCTGCTTTATTAAAACTGTTGAATGATGTCTTCATTTGTTTTTTATTGGACAGAAATATTTAGAAAACTTTAAATTGAAATCCCAATTTAGTTTTTTTCATGCGATAAAAATGAAAGTTTTATAAACACCCACGTGCTGTATCATAGTCAAACATATGAGACATCAGTGAGGACAGGCGCCCACATGTATGACACACTTCTCCACTTTCGAAATTCTCTCACTAGGCTGTTGTGGTTTTTTTAAATCATAAATGACATCACACAGAGGTGTAAAAGGTGAAACAGCAGGTTGGTTGATTGCACGTTGTACAAATTTGCATAAGAAACATACAGTATGACTGTACAACTGGTTCATTTCACCACAAAACTTCCCGTGCACACACATCAAACTTGTTACCCGCTTGTTACAGCTCCTACGTTTGTGCAGCGTATTAATAGAGCAGCTGCACTTTCATTCTTCAGTGTGTGTAGTGAATCATCCCCCTTTTCCTTGACTGCTGAGATGGACGCGGACTGCAAACTCCTTGGTGTCGAAAACAAGAAATCCAGAAGCGTCGTACAGAAGCTACGAGCGCGGCTGGTGCAAACAGTGGTGCAAAGAAAATCCGTGTGGTAAGATGTTCAATCCAGCATTGATACCGAGTCAATATGCAGGTTTTGCTTCTGCCTATGAACAGATGATATCAGATGAATACAGAAACATTTTTAAACTTTTACGCAGTACATTAATATCAGCTCCGCCCACAGAATTAGGATAATTAACAGTATATATAAAAGTCATACCACAACTTAATTCGACAGTCGGTTAGACGACCATCTCTGTGATTATACTGGAACATACTTGTTGTTTGTGAAATAAATCACGATTAAAAAAATAATAATTCGCATTGAATATTTATACGTGTTATTTTTAAACTCAAAAATGACCAACGATTATTTGGATTTGACATCAAAAGATGAATGTGAGACGAGAGATCAACATTTCAGCTTTTATTTGGAAGCCAGTGGAACATACTGTATGTGTGACTGGAGTGTTTGTTGGCCGTGCGTGTCTTATGACATTGATTACTCAAACAGTAAATAGGACTTAACGTGTAACTTCAGTTTCCGATTTCGGTTTTGCCTGTTCAGATTGCATAAATAGTTTAGCGGTTTAACCAACAGGAAAACCAGAGAGCTGTGCGTGCAAAGTTGTGAAGCTGATAGAAGATGAAAAATCCACAAAAAGCATAGGTCATAGCCAGTACAACCATTAGGAATGTGCTGAAGAAGATACAAACCACTGGTGTATTAAGTAACAGACGTCAGACAATAAAGCTACTGATAATGACATCAGCAACAACCTCCAGAGGGCAGGAGTGAAGGTATCACAATCTAGAGTTCACAGAACACGTCATACCCGAAGATGCAAACCACTCATTAGCAAGAACAATAGGAAGGTCAGGCTGGAATTTGCCAAAAAGTACAGAGATGAGCCTCAAAACTTCTGGGACAAAGTTTTATGGATTAATGAGACAAAGATGAACCTTTATCAAAGTGATGGAAAAGCTCAAATTTGGAGAAAGAAAGAGTGTGCTCATACAAGCTCATCTGTGAAACACAGTGGAGGTAGTGTCATGGATTGGGCCTGCATGGTTTCTTCAGCACATGATGGCAGCAGCAAAATGAAGTCAGAAGTCTACAGAAACATACTGTCTGCCAATTTAAAGCAAGATGCAACCAAACTGATTGGGAGAACCCTCATCATGCAGCAAGATAATGACCCTAAACACAAAGGAGTCCATCGGGGGCTAGAAGTGGCAAAGGCTGGAGATTGGCTTGTGTTGCAGAATAAAATGAAGCTTTGCAGACTAATGGAATCAAAAAATGGATTAATTTCGGATGCAGAGACTTTTTCTCAGCACTTTAATCCAAACAAACTCATTTACATTTATGTCAGATTTATTAACTCGAGATAAGTGGGAGATGATTTATTATAGGATTAATAGCTGCTAATATTTAGCGTTTAAACATCAAAAAAAGAAATATAAAATAAATATTTAAAAAAATAAATAAAAAGATGCGGAGTGACCACAAAGAACTGACGAAGAACATCACAGCTATATTTGGGTTTTTATCTGTCTGCCCCTAAAGCAGAGAAAGTAGGAAATATTTAACAATTTTACTTTAAATGAGCTGATGTTTGTTTTCTATAATCCAAAGATTTTTCTAAAAGCACAAAGTTTTGGATATGAGTTCATTTTGACACCAGAATACCACCATGGGCATTATTATTTTAACCCCTGACATGAAAAACAACTCCACAACAATATCAAACTCCAACGACACAAGGTGGATAAAGCCAAGAATAGTCCCTTAATTCTGGGCTCTTGTAATCTCGTTTTGTGACATTAACGAGATTCACAATATTGACACACGTAAAAAAAAATGTCTAACTAACTGTTATTAAATGATGTCTTCATTTGTTTTGTATTGGACACAAAAGATTTTGAAGAAACATTTAAAAAATGTTTAATTGAAATCACAATTTAGTTGTTTTGCAATGCAATAAAAAGTAAAGTTTTATAAATGACTGTATATAGTATTATAGTATTACACACACGCTGTATCATAGTCAAAGATATGAGACATATGGGACAGGCTCTCACATGTATGACACACTGGATGGTGCAAAGAGCTCTGGTTTCACTGCTCCGCTTTAGAAATTCTCTCACTAGGCTGTTGTGTTTTTTTAAATCATAAATCACACAGAAATGTAAAAGGTGAAACAGCAGGTTGGTTGATCGGGTTTGATGGCTCCTCTCACTCCATCAGGACATTAATGTAAATCCACTAAGTAGAGAATCCAAACATACCCTCAAGTGCTGCTCAGGCCTGTTTCTGCTTTCTTTAAATGGATCTTTAGTGCCATCTAGTGGAGAAAGTGTCAAACACAAGAGCAACACTCTGCCATCAGTGCCACCACGGAGTAATTTATCTCTGAATCATCCATCTATTATCAGCATTTCATTTTTGGGGATACGGGGGGATGGAGCCTTTACCGGCTGTCAGTGCGTGAGAATCCTCTGTTTCTTTAAGGGTCTTGTAACCTTTGCAGATTACGTTACATCAGGATGTGACACTTGGCCGTGAAGACCTGAACACATGGCCTCAGCTCTGACAGATCTGACCTCAGCTCTTTCTCTACAACAAAAGTGTCATTGGGGTAAATCAGAGCTGAGTGATTCATATGTTCATGTTCAGTCCCTCACTCTGTGTGCTGGACATGGATGAACACACTGAAGCATCTGTGAAGACTCCTCATGAAACCTCTGTGCTGTGTGCTGTAAAACCCTGTAACATAGTGTTAGTTTCCAAAAAATAAAAATAAAATAAAAATTATTGCACCTTTTACAGGAATTTAAGACCAATTAAGAGAAACTAGTTTACTGTTCTATCGGTTCCCCCCAGCACTGATTTACTCTCTTATTTCCTCTCTCTTCTGTATTTAGGTTAATGTCCTGTTTTACTGTTCTTGCTTTGTTTCCTGTGTTTTCTTGTCCTGCTTGAGGAGCGAGTTGTTTCCGTTTTTCACCCCCTGTTCCCTGCAATACAGCCCTTTGACAGCTAAAGCTCCTCTCGCCGTCCCCTCACTCGGTTGATTGGTCCTGCTCCCTGTCTCCTCACACACAGCTGACCTCTGTTTAACAGTCAGGTTTCATACTTGCGCTTTCTGGTCAGTTACCAAAAGGGTCCAGAGTGCTCACAGCTGAACTAACGTTACAGTACTAACGAATGTTATGTAACATTAGTTACAGTGTGTGATGATGCAACTTCATCAGTGTGTACATTTGTAAAACACTTAGTGGAGTGGATAATAGCTCATCTTTTTTCTTTTAAACTCTGAATCAGAGGAAACGTCAAACTTCATAAAAGGTTTCATTTTTGAGACTGATACATTCCATTGTCCTGTCATTGGTTTGTGCTCAATGAT